>NC_138986.1:6514867-7714867 GCF_964341445.2 Mesoplodon mirus | reverse complement strand
AACAAATCAAAACTACAGTGAGGTGTCACCTCACACCTGTCAGAATGGCTGTTATCAAAAAGACAAGAAATAAGTGTGGGCAAGGATGTAGAGAAAAGGGAATCCTGGTGCACTATTGGTGGGAATGTAAATGGGTGTGGCCACTATGGAGAACAGTATGGAGGTTCCTTAAAAAAATTAGAACTACTGTATGATCCAGAAATCCCACTTCTGAATATTTATCTGAAGAAAACAAAACACCCCAAATACCTATTTTCTACTCTTCTGTGGAGCTTGTAGAATTGTAAGAAAATTAAATTTGACTCTATTGAGTGAAAGTGGCAAGAAGTGCTTCAGAAATAGTCAGAACTTGGATAATAGGTGGGCCTTCTCTGTCATGCTAAAGCATTAGGTCTTTATTCTGAAGGGAATCAAACTACTGAAAGACGTTTAAGCAGGAGAGTAACGGGGTGGGCCTGAATTTTTACAGTGCGGCGTGAAACATGGATTAGAGGATGGGAAAGCTGATGTCAAAGAGACCAGTTATGAGTCTACCCAGAAATCCAGGCAAGACATAATGGATTCCTAATGAGAATAGGGGAAAAAAGGGATGGTTTCAGAGATATAAAGGGGGTAGAAAGGATATAGGGATGAAACTAAGGACCACTCTCAGAGTTTTACTGGCTTTTGGAGGAGAAATAGGCTTCCTGGGAAGGGTTGAGATGTTTAATTCTTAGACAAGACAACTATGGGAAGAACAGGTAGATATGTCCAGGAGCTAAATAAGTGGGTTTTTTCATAGGAGAGAGATTTGATTGATAACTTAGCATCCCTCTTGCTTTATCTCAGGTAAACTTGCATTAGAGTTTCTGATAGTTTCTTCTGTTTTTACTGTTTTCCATGTTTCCCGTGGGCAGGGGTGACAAACATATTTCACTTGCCCTGGTAACTCTGATTGATTGGTTTGGTCTCTCTGGGGTTCCATGTTGGCCTAATCTGGGATAAAGACTGCTGTGATTGATTGGGGATGTCTGCTTTGGGCATGGTATTGGAAGTGGTGACAAAAGTGCCATACTTCCCCTTCTCTGTCCTGAAGTTTCTTCTGAGGAGGGGCAGAATAAGAACAATAATATTGTCAGTCTCTTTAAAGGGTATCATGGTTACTGGAAGCTACTTTAAACACCACAAAAATAAGGTGAAAAATGTGAGATCCAAGTCATAAAACTCTTAAGTTCAAAGTGAAAGAACATCTGATTTCCATAGGGGAAGACAGGTTAAAGCTTATGATTTTTATCCCTGAAACATGGACCTGGGTTTCCTGTGAAACAGAAGAGTGAAGGATATCTTAGTTTCGAAGGATGGTGTGCATTGGGGAAGACGGTCTCTTTAGCTAAATAAAATATCTCAGTCTATCTCCTCTTGTTCCACGTGGACTTACCAGTAATAGAGCAAGAAGCAGAAGTTGGGCAGAGTCACTGTGAACTGCAGCCACCTCCAGTGCGGAAGGACGTATGCCACCCCAGCGAGCACCAGGAGCCCAAACGTAAAGGCCACTTGGTAAAAAATCCCCACCGTTCTCCGGTAGCTCAGCCCAACAAGTTCTGTAACTGCAGAGAGAACCCACATGGTCAACGCAAGTCAGTACGACAGTGCGTTGGCTGTCTAACTATGGGGAAATGAGAATGCCAACTCAAAAAGTAGTCCAAGTTCTAGAATTTTCTATACAGCCCTCTGAAAACTTTTAAATGTTCTTTGGGACCTATTTTGTTATGATTCCTGCTGTTGTGTTAATTAATGTAAAATCTTATAATCCCATATTACATGGGGTAAACATTGACTTTAGAGCATAGATGATTTTCACGTAAATGAATAGCTCAATATAACTTGTCCTCTTACATGAGTTAAACATTTTCTTGGCAATCCTGTTAATGTGTTTAAATGGCTTGGAAACCTGGTGGTGGGGTTCCAAGCTGACCGGAGTCGGCTAGTACTGGCTTGCAAGAACTGATTTTTAAATTTTCAGGAATTTTACAAGCTGGTTTTTAACCCATTGGTATCTTAAAAGCAGTCATGGTGGGAGTATTTACAACTTAGAAATTGGAAAACACTATGAATCAGGCTGTTTATTTTCCAAGACCTGGTGTATGAGCATAACACTGTACATGGTATAATAATCAGCCTTATCCAATCCCATGACTACAGCATGGCAGAAGTATGAAGTCTGTGGTACATGGATTTAAGAAATAGTCATTTTTATATTACAGATATTCTAGAATTGAGATTCTAGATATTCCATGAACCACAGAGTTTTGCTTTAAATGTTTGGTAATCATGTTAAAGACTTCAACTATTTGTAAACCAAATAGAAATGCACTCTAAAATTATTTCTATAAATCACTGTGAATTATCCAAAAGCATTTTAGAAAAACAGACAAAATTATGTACATGCTTAATAAATAGAAATGTCTGTCTTTCAGAGTGGTTGCGGTCATGGATGAGGTCTTGGGGTGGCAGGTAGAAAGAGGGTGAATGACAGGTGCACCTTAAGGACATCCAGAGGGACTGGAGAAGAAATTAATGGGAGAAGGATGAAATTTAAACTCAAATTCTACATATTTCTACATGTCACGTGTATGAGAAACCAAACTTCCCATCGAATAACTGCGTACATTAATTCCTTTGTTGCCCAGACATAGATCAGGTGATGACCATGACAGGCACCTGAGATATTAGTCACCATCTCCTCTTCATCTCATAGAATCCCCCAAATTAACTTTACTGGGTCATATTTTAAGCACACATATTCTAGTTCTCCTGTGCGAAATGAAAGATTGATTAATATTATTTTAATTTCAGTGTCCATTTCCCTTTGTGTGGATGCTATTTGAATGTAGCAGAAGGGCACGCAATGATGGAGTGAATTCCCAAGATCTAATTGTGGCGGCAATTCTCCTTAATATTAATTTACAGATGCTCTGCTGTTATAATTCAAATATTCTCTTATAATCCATGGAGCTTAAGCATAACCCTGGTTCCTAATGAGTAGGATGTAAATGATATTCCTGGTCCTACACATGGCTCGCTGAGGAACCGAGACTGACCACAGTACTTCTATCCTTGGTTTCCTTGCATATACATTGGAGATAACTGTGGTTTGCTAGAATGGATGGACTCAAATTAATAAAGCCCCTTATAAATCTAATATATTCTCATCAATGAATTTTCTCTCTGTAAAGCCTGAAGGCTAGATTTCCTCTCTGTGGTACACCCCAGGGCACAGAAAACAAAAATTCCTGAAGAGTTATATAAGAGTTTGGATGGCATGATGTTTACTCTCATTCCTGCTTCATTGTTTTCTTTCTAGGAGGAATGCAGAATGAGTTTACTGAAAAGATTTCAGAAATTCTTTTGATACAGAAGAAAATTCTTTCAACATTGTCTTGAAGCTGAGTCCATTTTCCTGTGCAGCTACCCTCACGTGATTGACTATATTTTGCCAACAATGTCCCCCACAGCTACAATCACAAGCGTTCTTACTCAGGATGTAGCCTATTAACCAGCCTGCCTTGCTGACCAGTCCTTGGATCAAGCGAAAAATTAGCATCCATGTATAGGTTGGGGAAATAGCCATGAGAACTCCAGATGAAGCATTTATGAGGATTGTGATCAAGAGGCAGGGCTTACGGCCAAACCTGCAAGGAGAAAACAAAGAGAGGGAATGGAATTAGATTAGATTCATGAGGGTTGTAGAAAAATCATGGAAGTTATGGAACTCTAAACTAAAGTGGAGGTTATCTCTGAATTATGGAAATTCAGGAGGTACAGACTCATACCCACCAAGACAATCCCTGACTTCAGGTCAGTTCCATCGGGACTTTGCACCAGGGCACTATGTATAAACTTGAAGCCCAGTGAGGCCCATTCACCCCGGGCTGGAGCACCTCTCAGCCCCCCACTGTGGAGGGTACGTGGGGAGGGGGTGATTCTTCAGGCCACCCAGTGCTGAACGCCGCAAGGGCCCATCTAGGTCTTCTGTCATCACATGAGCTGGGCCTTTGCACCAACAGTCTCAACTAGTTGCCCACTGAGGAGCTTTTGCTTTAGAAAAAACAAAATTCCGTGTTCAATGTATTTCCCCATCCATTTTCAACACTGCCTTTGGACTTCATGGTATTTGTGTGTCTCCATGGAAACGGTCTTTTGTGTGGCACTGTCATCATCTCACCTGTTGCCATCCCATAGGCCTTTGCCGTGGAGTACCTTAGCAGGATTGCTCCCGCACATTTTATTTGAGACTTGGGTCCCATCGGTTTAGGGACCTGGAGAGTGTCTCAGTGCACAGAGTAGATGGAAACGTGGGAACCTGGGTTTAACCTTGGCCTTACCGCTGACTGGGAGGTCGGGCGAGTTATGTGGCTTTTCTCAGTTTCTTCATCTGGAGAAGAGCTATTTGACCCAGCCTGACCAGGGGATTAAGTGTGGTATTACATCTAAAGAGCTTCGCACCCAGCCCTCCTCCCTCCCTCCCTCCCTTTGCGAAGCTGCCTCTCTGAAAGCTGACTTGAGGTTCAGTCTCTTTTTTCCACATTTCATCACGTCCTCTTGGTTTTGTTCTAAGAGACGCCCTAATTAGCTGTTAGTGGATATTTTAAAAATTCTTCATGCACAGCGATGTCTTATTTAATTTTTGTTTGTTTATCCACTTCAAACTGAATGTCACTAGTGCCGCCACGTCCTTAGCAGTGCACATTTGATGTGGCTGGACATTTTTTAATCGCTGCTCTTCTTTCAGGCAATTTGTGCTCTAGTGACCATTTCAAAACGAACTGACCATTTGAAAAGAATCCACAACATTGTTAATAATTACTTGGGATTATTAAGGCTTTAAATCTGAAATTTAAAGATCAAGCAGTCTCATTAGTAATTCATGTAAACTGCTAAACTTCTGAAAACCCTGTTTTGACCACATCATTTTAAACTTCTCAGTCAGTGGTTCCCCACTGTAAGCATATACCCCCTGGACGTTTATCCACAGCCTTCCAAAGTCACATCAGCACAATGTTTTAGCCTTTCTTCCTGGACCCCTCCCTTTACCCTCAAAGAATTGATAAGTATGTGCTGAAGTGATAACTCTTCAACTTCCAAAGTTGACTCAGCCCAATCCCAAAGCACCATAATCATGCTCCTGTATATGGACAAAATCCCATGGCTGATGAGAGGGAACATTCACCATCTGAAACTCAGTGCATGGAAACCTTCAGAGAATCGAATCTACCAATGCAGAACAGCTTCACTAGGGGACATGTTCACATAAAGACACAATGCTATTAAAACAATAAGGCAGGGACTTCCCTGGTGGCGCAGTGGTTAAGAATTCGCCTGCCAATGCAGGGGACACGGGTTCGAACCCTGGTCGGGGAAGATCCCACATGTGTGGAGCAACTAAGCCCGTGCGCCACAACTACTGAGCCTGTGCTCTAGAGCCCGCGAGCCACAACTACTGAGCCCGTGTGCCACAACTACTGAAGCCTGCACGCCTAGAGCCCGTGCTCTGCAACGAGAGAAGCCACCGCAATGAGAAGCCCGCACACTGCAGCGAAGAGTAGCCCCTGCTCGCCGCAACTAGAGAAAGCCCGCGCGCAGCAACGAAGACCCAACACAGCCAAAAATAAATAAATAAAATAAAATAAAATGAAATGAAAAAACACAATGGGGCAGGGCTGGAAGAAATTTTGGTGATTTGGGAGAGTGGTTCGAGAACCTTCCCCCCACTTCCTACCCTCCCACAACAGAACCACTTAAGTGGTTAAATGAAAAACGAAGAGCAAATAAAAGAGAATGGGGTGTGAACTCCAGGACTGCTGGCTTCAAAAGTCCTTTAGCTACTTGCTACTCAGACTGTAGTCTGGGGCTATCAGCATCACGGTCAAGTGGTTAGAAATGCAGATTCTCAGGCCCACTCCAGACCCACTGGATCAGAATCATAACTCTAACAAAACCCCAGGTGGTTAATATGGACGTTACCATTTGGGAAGCACTGCTTTCCTTTCACTGAGCCTCAGTCTCCTCATCTGCAAATGGGATAATAAACTCTCCTTTCAAAGGCTGTTATGATCCTAAGTGAAATGTAACACACAGGGATGCCCAGTAAGATGACTGGCACATAGTACGTAGGGGAGAGCTAGTTTTGAAAGATTCCACAGAGTTGAGTAAGTTTGACTGCGACCCACTGGGACTTTGATTCTGCCTTGATCTCGTTCCACTGTGAAATCTGGACAGTGCAGTGCTGGCTCTTGAGAGCTGATTGATAGACTTTCAGAAAATTTGTGAGCTGATTGTTAAACACAGCCATTATTAAAAATGAAAGTACACACTTACAATAAAGTAAATTTTGCTAAAACACGTGTAATACATATGCAAAACATCTCTTCCTAATTATTTTACTGTGTTTGACCATTATCTATGCTCAGGAAGTTTTTTATGTCTATCTGTTGTAGTTGTATGGTGGAAATACCATAGAATGGTGAATATGCCTAGCCAACTCTGTGTTCAGTGACCTCACTTTGGTAGCTTGAAATGGACCACTGTGGGAGCCTTGACAACATGGAGATCAACAAACCCTACAAATTGAGGCTTTTTCCTTTAGAGAGTCAGTTGTTAAACATTTACAAGCCTCACACTAAATTACTGACCATTAGGGTAAAAAAACCTTGAATTGGTGAGATATTACTTTTTTGGTGTCAGGTGATTCTGAAAATCATTCTTTAGGAGGTTTGAATGATGAAACAAATTAGACATCTTACAAAAGGTTTATTTTCAAAATCTCTAGCATGTATCCCCAGTCCCTCCCTCCTTCTACTTGCAAAGGTGACCTTCAGAAAGTCGACTTGGTGTAAGGCTCAGTATTCTTATTATAACCTGTTCATAATGTGCTCCTGGCTTTCTTCCAAAAGACACCTTCATCAGCTGTTAGGTCATATTGTTACAGGAGAGAACCAAGTCTGACTACATGTTGGATCTGTTTCTTTGACTTTAACCTTTGCTTTCTGCTCTTTTTGTTCACTAAAGTGATACTGTCTCTACATAATGGCCTGCCTCAGGGAACCCTGCCCCTCTGCCTGAATGTTAAACCAAAGTGCCTTTGTTCAGGGAAACATCTGGACCCTGTCCACTTGCTGATGGCTGCAAGGAAGAAGAAATGAGCACATCCCCTCCCCGAGGCTGGCCATTCCAGGGGATATTTGCAAAACTTATGGTGTTTTTACTTTACTTCCTCATCTCCTCCCCCTCTCTGTTCTATAAAACAAACTGGCATCCAAACCCCGATAAGCTGGTTACTTTGGGGACCCAGCCTGCCATCTTCTCGGTCTGCTGGCTTTCTGAATAAAGCCGTGTTCCTTGTGTCAACACTTCGTCTCCAATTTATTGGCCTGTCAAGTGGCGAGCAGAGTGAACTTGGGCTCAGTAACAATATTTTAAAAATTCCTCATAGCTGACAATCTGTTTTATTTAGTGTTGCTTTAATCTGTAGCATCAGATGGGTTTCCATGAGATTCTTGTTCCATTCTATAAACCCTGACAATTATTCAGTAATAGGCATTAAATGTGCAATAGATAGTGTCCTTTTCGGACCCGTAGGGTGGTTGCCTTCTTACGCACCCTTACCTGCATTCACAAACAGAAGAGAAGGGGGCAGCAACCAACCAGACTTCAGACAGTTTAAGAAAAAGAAAGAGAGGGCTGTACACAGCTTTGGGGAGAAGAATAATGAGTAGTCAATTTTGCATGGGAGATTTCAACAATAGGAACAAAATCATGAGGTCATCTAAGAAGGTGGTAATTGACCAGCTTTTCTTTTTTTTTTTTTTTTTCGGTACGCAGGCCTCTCACTGTCGTGGCCTCTCCCGTTGCGGAGCACAGGCTCCGGACACGCAGGGGCAGCGGCCATGGCTCACGGGCCCAGCTGCTCCACGGCATGTGGGATCTTCCCGGACCGGGGCACGAACCCACGTCCCCTGCATCGGCAGGCGGACTCTCAACCACTGCGCCACCAGGGAAGCCCTTGACCAGGGATTTTAAGTCAGGAAGAGAATGATAATCGGTCTTCTACCCTGAGCGGGATGGGAATAATCAACGCATTCATTTAACCAGCTGTGAAGCTCAGTCCCCTGTTCGCTCACTTCTGTGCTGGCGAGTTGAGGGTTAGAATCTGCTCCTTACATTGGAAGAGAGAGTGGAGAGGGAACCGGGAGCCAGGGGCCCAGACCGCCACCCGCGGGGGGCAGGGCGCACTCCCGACCACCCGCGTCAGGGCGCCTCGCGAGACTTCAGGGGTCATTTCAGGGGTCATTTCCAAACCACTGGCCTTACTTCCAGTTCTGCGGCAATAAAAGTGAAAGCGAATGACCTTCCTCTGCACCTCACAAGCCTCTTGGCCACACAGCGTCCCAGGAGGAGCCTTTGAAGGGAGGCTGAGCAGACAGTTATAGAAGTGATGTGATGCACGGGGCTGCCTCGTGACCCAGCACCTTCACTGCCACCTTCCCTCCTGCTGCCACAGGGGGTCCCGGCTGTGACAGTTCAGACGCCCCTGAGGGTGTGATGGATTCAGCCGTCCTTACTAATCTTTAACACACTTGCAAGTTTTAATCCAGACTGTAGTATCATCAGAGAAAATGTTCTATCTATATCTCATATGAAGCTCACGGCTTTTGGTTTATCTGTATCAAAGATATAGCTGGGGGCTTCCCTGGTGGCGCAGTGGTTGAGAGTCCGCCTGCCGATGCAGAGGACACGGGTTCGTGCCCCGGTTCGGGAAGATCCCACATGCCGCGGAGCGGCTGGGCCCGTGAGCCATGGCCGCTGAGCCTGCGCATCCGGAGCCTGTGCTCCGCAACGGGAGAGGCCACAACAGTGAGAGGCCCGCGTACAGCAAAAAAAAAAAAAAAAAAGATATAGTTGGGGAAGGCAACAAGCGTAACGTGTATTTACTTTACCACTTATTTCAGAATTAAATGCATATAGTTATAGCTTATAATAAATTATAAAAGATTGTATATTTATTAGACAGTTATATGGCACTATTTCACTCTCTCCCTAGGTGACTAATGATTAAAGAGGATGATACTCTCCAAAATGTTGCACACGGTGCCTGAAACATGGGAAATACTCAATAAACAGTCAGTATCAGGAATATTAAATAGTTAGCACTGATGGCCAAATTACCTAAGGTGCTTAGCAAGTATAAAGCCACCTTTCCTGTTCCTTTCCCTTTGGGGGACTCCTAATAATGTCTAACTGATCATCAACAGAGTAAAGATGCACCTTATGAGGAGCTTCCAGCCCAGGGAACCTGGGGTTACAAAATAGTGGATAAATAAAAGACATAGGAACAGCTCGATTAGTATGAGTCACTGAAAACTAGCTCCCGGAGACACGGACCCATGCGTGAGGACCACCTGCTGCACATTCCATGTGGAGAGGTCTCTCCTCATCTCTCTCCAGGGACATGACAGTAGGGAAGTGGATATTTACTTCTGCCGGTGTGCAGACCCTGTTTCCCTTTCACCAAATTATATCTTAGGTTCCAGACATATAATTACATGTGGCCCCAGGGCCCCAGTTCAGGAATCCTGCAATGCCACAGGCTCAGGTAAGAACTGTGCTCTACCTGGTTCCAGCACAGGAGAGGCAAGCAGAGGACGGCACAGAGCTCAGAGGCCCTGAAGATGCACGACCAGGTGGATGGCATGAGGCCAAAGAAAGAACTGGGATTACAAAAGGGATCAAATCCTCTATCACTCTCCCTTCTAACTCTAAGCTTCTGGACAGCCCACAAGGAAACACTGCTGCCCAGTGTTGAAACATCCCTCTATGATCCAAGAGAATTAGAAAATAAAGACATTGGTCATGCTAATCAAAGCTGTAAGAGAAATCTAAGACCGTCACGACAATTCAGGGAAGTGTGGTCTGTGTGCTCTGGGAATGGATGGTATTCAAGCAGGGGCAGGTGAATCCAAGCGCTCTCCTTGGACTGATTACATTCCACCACTTTTGTACTGTACCTACCTGTCTGCTATGTAGCCGATACCCACAGAACCGATAAAAAATCCTACATTCACAGCCGACTGAAACAGGTCCAGCATCCAGGAGTTGGTACACACTAGGTTAAACTGCGAGGGGCCAGGGTGTCCAGGGTTGGGAGGGAAAGAAAACAAAATTCTGTTAGACACAGCTCAACCCAGGGAACTCAGGAGGTATTCCTTGCATGGCACTGATGTGACTGGATGACAGTAAACCAACTCTTTTCTTGCTCGTGTTAACTGTCTTTACACAACCCCGAAGATGTGTCCCGCAGTCTGTTTAGCATTCCATCTAGCGGTACGTCATCAGGCTGAACTCTGTTTTAGCTAAATGAGCTGAAATTGGGTAATTACTTACGCACAAACCATTTCTCTTTGTAATTTTATTAAATAGGTGTGTGGACACATACAAGCGTTGGCCTAAGGAAGCCAGGCTGTTCAGTGTCTCTTTAAATTAGGGGAATTAGCATCTTACTAATGGCTGTTACCTTTGTCCTCACTTGGAACAGGAGACGGTTCTGGGGAGCCACAGGTGCTGGCCTGGAGGTCGGGAGAAAACCCCTTTCTAGGGCTAAGGACTAACTTTCTCACTTTGTGGCCTTGGGCAAAATTTTTCTCTGCTCTGGGCCTCAGGCTCCCATCTCTGTATGAACAATGACATGAACCACGCTGCAAAAGCCTCTTAAAAGTTTTATGGGGCTTCCCTGGTGGCGCAGTGGTTGAGAGTCTGCCTGTCGATGCAGGGGACGTGGGTTCATGCCCTGGTCCAGAAAGATCCCACGTGCCGCGGAGCGGCTGGGCCCGTGAGCCATGGCCGCTGAGCCTGCGCATCCGGAGCCTGTGCTTCGCAACGGGAGAGGCCACAACAGTGAGAGGCCCGCGTACCGCAAAAAAAAAAAATAATAATAATAAAATAAAGTTTTATGGTACTTGATCAACAGAATGTGGTGGAAGTTATACTTTGCCATTTTCTGGGTCCAGGCCTTAAGAAACAGGTAGCTTCCTGTGATGGTTAATTTCATGTGTCAACTTGACTGGATCACAGGATGCCCAGATACTTGGTTAAACATTATTTCTACTTTTTAATGATTTTGTTTAATCAAAAATCACAAACATGTTAAGCCAATGGAGGCTGGAAATAAAGAATCACTGTAGAAGAAAAAAAAAGTTTTATGGTGTTAAATCTTCAATCCTCCACATTTCATGTAACTATCAGACCATTTTAGATCCTTCAAATGGCTCTTCTACCTTAATGCCTGTACAGAATATCTTCACATCATCCAAGCAGTCTTTTTAAGTTAAGCCAGGCACCTGGCTTTCTTTGTATTTGCAGAATAATTTTATCCCCCCATTTTGCTTTGTCTCCAATAAAAGCAAGTCTCACTACTATACATAAAACAGACAACTAATAAGGACTTACTGTAGAGCACAGGGAACGCTACTCAATACTCTGTAATAATGGCCTATATGGGAAAAGAATGTAAAAAGGAGTGGATATATGTATGTGTATAACTGATTCACTTTGCTGTACACCTGAAACTAACACAACATTGTAGATCAACTGTATTCCAATAAAAAATTTTAAAACAGCAAGTCTCCATTTTTTCTTTCTATTTATTGAAAAGAGGCCTCATGATTAGATGTTAATGCCAAGTGTAGTTTTTAATAAAATAATAGTACCATAGCATAAGCTCCAACCCCAAATGGTTTGATATGGATACTTCGAGCAAATTAAAGAGAAAAAAATTAGCCATCGAGAGAAAAGTACGTTGTATCACAGTAAGGCACCCATTCAGGTGAGTTCCATGAGGTGTCAGGTGTCCATCTGTACCATGGCAGAGTGGAGGGGAAGTCGGGGCTTCCAGAAAAAGAGGAGGCTTGAAAATTTTCCCTTTCCTGGCATAATTTCCAGGAATTCTGATGTTTTTGCTTGCTTCTTACCACTGAGACTTGCATACACCAGAATCATTATTGTCAGAATTTAAAGCTTAAACTCACCTGCTCAAATGCCAGACAAATAAGAGGATGTACGTTTTCTTGCAAACTAGGATTTTATTTTAATTAATTAATTAATTAATTTGTTTGTTTGTTTTTTATAAGATACTTTGAGTCCAAAGAGCACATCTGGCCCTCCCTGGGTTCTTCCTTAAGAAAAACTGCACTCTTTGCTTTCTCCATCCCTTCTAAGTCCCATGATCACCTACCTCGGTCACAATGGAGGAGCCAGGTGTGTCGTACACCCAGCCGTGCCGACAGGGACCCAGAGGCAGGAGGCTGCTGTTGGCGGCCAGGCTGGCCAGCGGGTCCACGCAGCCGAGGGCGCTCTGGTTCCAGTCCATCTCATAGCGGAGGCACTGGCGGGGGAAGGCCTGGCCCTCGGGCCCGGGGCCCGGCACCGTGTAGTTGAGCTCCTCGGCCAGGCTCCAGCCGCATCGCCGGCTCAGCTCGGGCACCCCGGGGCTCCGGCAGCGGTGGTCCGGGGTGAAGGCCAGGAAGACGATGCCCACGTAGATGGGGGTGAAGGCGGCAGAGAGCAGAGAGAGGAAGAGAAATGTTTGTTTCTGGAAAAAGTTGAATTCCCCTATGTGTTCTAGGATGTCGTCCACCGTCGGCATTGTTCTGGCGAGAGAAGTCCCAGTGCTGTCTCCTGTGCTGCTCAGACGCCACTGAGCGAGGCTGGGCCCAGCTCAGCACAACCCCGACCAAAAGTCAAAGGGTGAGTTTATTTTAGAAAGCGACCAGCCTTTGGTCCAGACTTTTACTGGTCGGACCAACTCCCAGCCAGGCGCTTCCCCGGCCACGTGTGTCCTGCTCCCCCGAAACTCCCCGAGCAAGTCACAGGGCAAGATGCTGTGTTTAATGTAGCATCCCTCTGGTGAGTGGGTCCCTGCCTCGCGCCGGCCCCACTAACAATCCTTCCTCTGTACCACACGGGGAGAAATCCGAGCACTTTCACGTATCACAGCCCTGTTGATCTTCTGTAGTAAACTGAGTGTCCAGGAAGGTAATATATTCATATCTCACTCACACAGCCAACCTTTTCGCTAAGGTGTCGCAGGGAAACGCACACAATTTTGGCCTTGCTTGCTGAGTACGATGCGAATCATGGTCTCCCGGTCAGAGCTCTTGTCTGGATTCAAGACGGTTTGCAAATTCTATCGCTGTGCTTTTTCTACAAACAACAGCCAGGGCACTCGAGGTACATGCTGGGGCTGTTTGTTTTGATTTTTCCAGGATTTTATAATTCTGCTCTTTAAAGAATGACAATCTGGCATTCTTGCCTTTGAACCCTGGAACCCCTTGACCTGTTTGTGAGGAAAGGATAAAATGTTCTCCGCACATGTAGGTCAAGTGTAATGCAGGCAGGAGTGGTCTCATTCTGCTGTTTTTTGGTCTTAGTTCTTTCTGCCTGTGGTCAGGGGTGGAGGGGCTCTTTAGGATGGTATTGGCTGCATCCAAACGCAAGGGAAACAGGCAAACATCTTTCCTGGTGGGGAAAGGATCCTCACTGCGGTGGGCAGCTGCCACATCAGGAAGGTGGCCTGCTGATATATCTGCATATTAAAATACCAGAAATTTAATCCTGTTTTCTCCTTTTTTTCCGTTGGGGTCTGTTTTCCTGTGGGTAGAATAGCATGGGTTGAAAAGTAGTGACCCACAGAAGTCCTCCTCCCCATTGCAGCTGCAAACTTTGTTTTCTTAAAAAAGCAAGAACCGGGGTGCCTCTGGGGTCCTTGTCAACCTCTCCTGGGCTCTGTCAGGTTCCTGGAGGTTCTCTGTTTGGTGTTAGCAGGATGGGGGGGACTCCTGCTGCCCCCGGCCCCAGTTTGAGTGCGTGGGTTCAGATTCTATAGAACCAGGAGCTGGGGGAGTATTTCTGGCACAGAGTCATGCATGCAATTCTACCTGCTGACTATTCAGTGGGCTAAAGCAAAACAAAATAAATGAGAACTGGATTAAATTGCTGACTGTACCGGGACTGGCCAAGGCCAAGGGTGGGCCGTGGTGAGCAGGGGTCTCGGCCTCTGAGGTAATAAACTGTCACAGACTAAAAACGCCAGCCCCCGAAAGCCGTGGCTCGCCCCACAGCCATCTTGGGTAACAGATAACAGGAAGGCTTTCCAGAGAGATGAGGCCGCGGCCGGTTGCCTGAATCTGGAGATGAGATCCGGTTCTTTGCTCAGGAGCTCTCTAGAGGCAGAGAGATTTTTCAAATAAAGATGAAAAATCATTAATAACATAAAGGACAGATAAATAATACCAACCAGCAAAAAGATATGGTGATATCACACAAGAAAAACATACCTTTAACTTCCATTTCCAGGAAAATGGAATAGATGGCCTTTTCCTTTTTCTTCCCACTGAGTACAACTAAAACCCCAGCATGCTGCATATAAAACAATTGCCAGGACACACTGAACAGTGGAGAGAAGGCAGGGACCTCTGGGCCCAGAAAGTGACCCAGTGGGCAGTTTTCCTGCTCACAACCCAGACTGGGTGCTGGAGACACAGCAAGCCAGAGATACCAGTGGTCCCAACAAAATACCATCAAAAGTCCCAACAAAAGCCTGCTCTCTCTAGATTCCCAGGAATAAGCTGAAGCTTTTCGATGACCCTAATGGATGTCTCATTCCTCTTTTCTTAAGGTTTTTTTCTTTTTTATCAGTCTCTTGTTAGCCCCAAATCACATTGTCTCTTAAAATAATCCCATAGCTCTGTAAGACGAAACACTGCCTGAAGAGTTGCCATCTGCGATTCCGCAGTGTGATTTTGTCCTCTAACAAGGGTGCTGAGCACCCTGGACATTATTCCCCAGTTGGAAACAATCGGCAGGACCAGGTATCACCTCATCCCACCTCTGTCAAATGTGTGGATCCCTCGACAGGATCCTCAATGCACAGCCATGGACCTTGGAGACTGCCAGCTTCACTGCCCGACATTCCCTATTGATGGACAACTTCATCTTCTATATGCCTGTCCACGTGCTCTCAACCTAATGGACTAGTTCTCGCCTCCGGAACTACCAGAACAAGACTCCTGGCTCCCCGAGGTGACACCCCATCACACAATAGAGGTCTGTGCATTGCTGTGGCTGATGTGGGGAGACTGGGGTGGTCTATGGTTCCTCCCAGGAGTCCAGCATGGCCAGATGGGGCTTCAATCTTACTCCCCGACCTCCACCTCCAGCCTCTTCTCTGACCCCAGGTGCCTATGGCGGGAACCAGAGGAGGACCGGCAGGTGGCAGAGATCGTGACAGGGAGGAAGGGAGGAAAGAAGGCGACTCACATCTGCTGAGCGTGTATTCTGCTCCAAGGAGCCTTGGAGGAGCCGTGTCTCTCTTGTAATCCAGAGACCATGCCCCTATTTACAGAAGAGGACACTGAAGGTCAGAGTGGTTTAGGGACTTCCTCAGTGTCAGCCAGCCAGTTAAGGATGAGTCAGACCCGAGGCAGGGGTGTCCCCACACCTCCCCTGCCTTCTGGCATTGGCCAGAAGTGATGTGGGAGGAGGTGAGTTAAAAAGTGACCCAGGTCCTAAAACTCAGCACCTACTCCAGGGACCCAGGTGGTCCTCACTGCCCCTTACTAGGAAATTGTATAAACACCTGCACCCTGGATTTGACTCGTTGAAATGGTCCACATCAAGACACCAGGTCTTCAATGCCATGAGCAAGAGGGCACCAGGTGAGAGGCAAGAAGAGTGTCGTCTGCCAAGGAGAAGTGATGTTGAAACTCACTGTGAATTACTTACAGCAAATGATCAGATAAGGAGAAGGCAAGACCTTAGATCACTTACAGCAATCGGTTGCCTGGTCATTTGACACTTCTGCATTGAAATACCAGCCCGGGAGCCAAGCCCACAGCACGGCCACAATAAGACCCATCCTCCTGAGGTGACAGACCCTACAGCAAAGCCACACAGGTGGTGAGTAAGAACAACCCCAGAGAGGGAGGGAATGGAGCGGTGGGGTTCACAGGCTTACAACCTGAGTCTGGTCTCCTGTGCACCTACCACTTCCTTTGTGGGGTTGCTTACACGCTCAGGAGCGTGGCGAGAGGCTGATCTGATCCAACGCTGAACGATCACTTAATCCATATAATCGGATGATTCATTGTAATGAGTGTTGGAAGTATTTCTCAATCTTTTATCAGGTTCTTTTGTAATGTAAACAAATATTGTCCCCAGATGCTATGTTCTGGAAGCACCAAGGAAGGCCAGTTGTGCCCAGGCTGACTTCTGAGCTCTCCACACCAGAGGACAGGGGGGCAGTTAGAACTGTGAGCCCCACCCAGTAACAAGCTAGCGTTTAGGCAGTAGACACATGACATAGAGAAAAAGTACGACGTGGCCTCCGGTCAGTGCCGTCCCATACGAAGGTAAGTTGGAGCTCACCTGAGACCAGGAGGATTGGAAGCAGGTTGTCTCAAGGTCGTGAGGGCTGTGTGTTCTCCAGGCAAGTCACAGGGGTAATGGCAGCAGACCGGGCGGATCAGGAAGGGAGAGTCCACACAACCAGACTGCGCCCAGCCTTGCCTTAGAGCATCCGTGAGACTGGGCTGGCTCCTAACTTGTAAGCTCTTGACTATACTCGAGTCAGAGAGCTGACGAGCGGGAACACTCAGGACCCCCCAGTGCCGTGGCTCCCTGCTGCCAGCCTCACCCACAAGACATTCCTTACCCCCCTCCCTTCCGCCTTCTCCCTCCTCGCTGTCCCCGCCCCATCCTGCACTGGCCTCGGTCCTCCTCACTGCCCTGCTGCCCACCTACGTATATTGGCCACAGCGGCAGGAGATCTGCTTTGACCCAGAATCATGAGCCTGTAGAACCTCCGGATAGAGGGACCTCAGAGGACATCAGAACTGACACTTTGATATCTCCGAAACATCTGTCCCACATGGTTTCACACACACGTCCTGTGCAGGTGAGCCCACTCCGCTGTTAGGCATTACCGATTGCTGTCAAGATCTTCCTCATCACGCATCAGGAGTCGGCTTCCAGAATCTTCCACACGCTTGGACATTATTCTTTCTTTAGGGGTCAGATAGGTTAGGTTAAAACCTAACACAGAAATTCTTGTATTGGAAGATGGCTTTCTTTGACCTCAGAATCTTCTCTTTCCAGAGTAAACATCCCCAGCTCCGCATGTGGCAGGTGTTCTATTCTCCTCACCACCAGGGACGATCCTGATGTGTGCTCTGGTTTCCCCTTAACTTGCAGAGTCCGGGTCCCAGAGCACCACTCCAGGTGGGGGTCCCCTGGGTGCTGGAGAGCTGGGTGCTGCCCTCTCAAGCCGGGGTGAGCTGACACCAGCAGACAGGCAGCTCCTCCGTCAACGTGCTGCAGTTACCATCCCGCGGAGGAAGGGCTGATCGGCTCTCCCTGGGCTTCCTTCATCCATGAAATCTCTTATCTTGTTTATCTTTATTGGTTCTGCTTTCCCCACAAAATGGTGGTCCTGTGCTTGTTCCCTTTAAGCCAGGAAGGTGGAGTTAGACTGGCCATGACATCAAGGTGGCTTCTTAGAAGGAGCAGGAACGAGGCGGGTGACTGAGGTTTTGGGGGTCCCTCCTTCCTGTAGCACCTTCTCTCTCCTCTTAGCTCAGCTCTGGGCAGCTCTGGGGGTCCCAAAAGGCCTGAACGCTGCGTGTTAAAATACAAGACACGTGCCTGATACCAAACCACAAGGCAGCCTGGCTGACTTCACAGGCTTCATTTGAAGAGCTGCAGGGAAAAGTAATGTTTAAAACACTCAGGCAGTTAAATGACTACAGTTTCCTTCTTCACAGACACCACTTGTCTTTAAAGACTGTATTATTTCCTATGTAAATAGTGCAGAGAATTTGGTTTTGGCCTTTGGTTTCTGAGTCGGGGTGAATCTGCAGCTCATACAGGCCCCGAGCTCTCTAATCTGGTAGCTCAACTTTTATGTGGTTTTGTTTGACAAAGCAAACTCTATATTAATGTCCAAATATTGGGTTGGCCAAAAAGTGCTTTCAGTTTTTAAGTAAAAATAAAAGGCACATTTTTCATTTTCACCAAGAACTTTATTGAACAATGTATTCACCCTTCTGTTCCACTACCTTCCGCCATTTTTCAGGCATCTTCATAATTCCATCTTCCCAAAACTTTTTATCTTTTTGAGCAAAGAACTGTTCCAGGTGCTTTTTATAGTCTTCCAGGGAATTGAAAGTTTTTCCATTAAGAGGATTTTGTAAAGACCTAAATAAATGGAAATCCGAAGGTGCAGTATCTGGTGAATGTGGCGGATGAATCAGAAGTTCCCAGCTAAGCTGTAACAGTTTTTGCCTGGTCATCAAAGAAACATGCGGTCTTGTGTTATCCTGATGGAAGATTATGCATTTTCTGTTGACTCATTCTGGACACTTTTCTTCGAGTGCTGCTTTCAGTTGGTCTAACTGGGAGCAGTACTTGTTGGAATTAATCGTTTGGTTTTCCGGAAGGAGCTTGTAATAGAGAACTCCTAATCCCACCATATATACAACTTCACCTTCTTTGGATGAAGACCAGCCTTTGGCGTGGTTGGTGGTGGTTCATTTCACTTGCCCCACCATCTCTTCCATTCCACACTATTGTACAGTATCTGCTTTTCATCGTCCATCACAATTTGTTTTAAAAACAGAGGCTTTTCATTACATTTAAGTAGAGAATCGCATGCAGAAATAAGGTCAAGAAGTTTTTTTCGCTTAATTTATGTAGAAACCAAACATCAAAGCAATTAACATAACGAAGCTGGTGCAAATGATTTTCAGCTCTTGATTTGGATATTTTGAGTCTGTCGGCTATCTCCCTCGTGGTATAACATTGATTGTTCTCAATTAATGTCTCGATTCGATTGTGATCAACTTCAACTGGTCTACCGAACCGTGGAGCATCGTCCAGTGAGAAATCTCCTGCACAAAACTTCTCAAATCACTTTTGACACATTTGACCAGTCACAGCACCTTCTCCATATACTGCACAAATCTTTTTTTGCGTTTTGGTTGCGTTTTTACCTTTCTTGAAATAATAAAGCATAATATGCCAAAAATGTTGCTCTTTTTCTTCCATCTTCAATGTTAAAATGGCTATACAAAAATTCACCAGTTTTGATGCATTTTTTAAATGCACACTGATAAGACAGCTGTCACATACAATCTAATAAAATTGTTTTGAATGAAGTTAAAGACAACCAAGTGCTACTAGACCCATCTTATGGAAACAAACAAACAAACCTTTTGGCCAACCCAATACAATCGAACTTTCATGGGCATTTAACCAAGACCCAGGAGCGAGTCAACTTGATTGGACTGCTTTCTTCAAAGAGATAGTGAACCTGGTCTGGCTAGAAGGCATACCTTTTAATGTTACATGGGTGCCACTGGAGAATGAGAAGAGAAGAATCTTTAAGATTTTCATTTCCATAATTCTCAGCTTTTTTTTTTTTTTTTAAGTTTGGATTAGTGATCAATTTCCTCCTCAACTGACTTCTTTTTTTTTTTCTTTCTTTTTTTTCGGTTGCATTGGGTCTTCGTTGCTGTGCACGGGCTTTCTCTAGTTGCGGCGAGCGGGAGCTACTCTTTGTTGTGGTGCATGGACTTCTCATTGCTGTGGCCTCTCTTGTTGCTGAGCACGGGCTCTAGGTGCATGGGCTTCAGTAGTTGTAGCTCGTGGGCTCTAAAGCACAGGCTCAGTAGTTGTGGTGCACGGGCTTAGTTGCTCTGTGGCATGTGGGATCTTCCCGGACCAGGGATCAAACCTGTGTCCCCTGCATTGGCAGGTGGATTCACAACCATTGTGCCACTAGGGAAGTCCCCAAGTTATTATTTCTTAAGACCACTTATCCAGAGCACTGAGGGTAACACGGCCTGTAATCCTCTCATATGCTTATGAGGTGGGGATTTCCACACAGGTATGTGTGCCAGAGTCAAAAGGAATAAATAATGCTGATGTCAATTAATCCCAAGCTGATTTTTTTTTTTTTTTTGCAGTATGCAGGCCTCTGACTGTTGTGGCCTCTCCCGTTGCAGAGCACAGGCTCCGGACGCGCAGGCTCAGTGGCCATGGCTCATGGGCCCAGCCGCTCCGCGGCATGTGGGATCTTCCCGGACCGGGGCACGAACCCGTGTCCCCTGCATCAGCAGGCGGACTCTCAACCACTGCGCCACCAGGGAAGCCCCAAGCTGATTTTTTTTAAAAAGTGTCAGAAACAGAGATTTTAATTCACAGCAAAGCCATAAGCTTTGCCAGTAGAAGTGTTGTGCCTGAGGTTCAAAGAATTCTGGTTAGAAAGGACGGGCCCAGGACATCTTAACTTTTTTGTGACTTCAGCTCAGAGCAGGGGTGCAGCGGATGAAAGGGAGGGGCATCTCCTTGGAAAAACTGCTGATTCCAGATCGGGGGAGTCAATTAACACGATGAGCTGGGACATCCTGTCAGGCCGGAAAATACGAGAGTACTGGTCATGCCGAAAGGGCAAAGGAACCCCATAAAGATGCTCCCATTGGCCTACAGCATGACAATTGGGGCACCAACAAGAATAATAACTGCAATGCATTGAAACACACGTGTATTTTAAAAATCTATTGGTTCATAATGATTTTTTTTAATCTCATGAAATAATCTAGGCATCAATCTTTAACACACTCTAAATTCATTAGATGAAATGATGATGAGGAAATCCATATTGGAGGGGTAAGGCTGACACCACCTAAATTTCCCCATCCATAAATAGAAAGGCACAGACTAAATCTCTAGGGATCCTTTAAACACCATAATTTAAGGACTTAGTGATTTGCTAGTTGTAAATCCAAAGTCTTCTCTGTCATGCACAAAGACCCTCATAGCACTTAGTATGCTACAGATATATCACCACAGCGTAAATACATATAAATTCTCCCCTCTTTCTCTCAACCTTCCACATTAATACAGGTAGAGCCAAGCTGGGTTGTGTGAGGTATATGGTTCCTGGATCAACTACTGTCTGTGTCCTTTTCATCTCTTTGGGTTACGACCCTCATTTAGTAAGAGAAAAGTTATCAAGTACATCAGCAACAGAATTAATTCCTCTAGAAGTTCTTCATCTTCCCAAGAAAGACAACTTCAAGTAGAAGATGAAGGAAAGGCTTGTCTACTTCTGGTTGAAATGAAAGATGATGGCAAGTGATCAAAGTGTCATTTATATTTGAGATTTCCTCAAGATCGAGTCTCAGAATTTAGGTTCCTTTGATTCAGGAATAGAAAGAATAGACAGCTTAAGGTCGTGGTTTTCATAGGACTGGAAGTAAATTGGGGGACTTACAAGCTATATTCATTTACCCAGAGCACGCAGGAAAGGAACACAGAAGAAAGTCGTGTATAACCGAGAATTAAATTGAAGAATTTACCTCTTTTCTTCATATTAATTTTAGAGGGTGAAATAATCCATTTTTAGAGGAAAAAATTCATTTGTGCTAAAAGCTAAACTAAGCAAGTGTGGAAATGAACAAAAACCATGCAATTGAGGACAAAAAAAGGCTCTCTATTCAGAGCTTGCTGTACCAAGGGAGTCAGCCCCTTGCATTTTGGCAGAGGAGTGGGAAGCCTTCTTAGTGGAGAAGGGCACAGCTCCAGGAATGCCCTGATGGAGGCTGCGGGCACGGGGAAGCTGAAGGCAGCTGACCAGAAGCAGGGCGACTGTGTGATTGGTTAGGGCTGCGTATTTCATTTTCTATGGTAGGTCCTAAACAGAGATGCTACCAGTTATTAATCAAGTTCTGGCTGTTTTGGTTCAGTTGCTGCAGGCTGTTATTTGGCTTCCTGAACTGATGGATGCAGAAGTTCTGTCTTTATACAGTCTGGCCATTACTGTGTGTATGTTCCACCTCTCACAAGCTAGTTATTTGTCTGAAGAAGCTTTAACTACTCTCTGCAAAGAAACCAAACCAGGCTTGGTCGGAGACATAACAGCGTGATGGGGAAACAGTCCCAGAGAATGATAAGACATGACATCACGTTTGGGGGTGTGGTCTCAGAGCAGGGAGAATTTGCCTTCTAGGCCACTCTCTTCCAGAATCCCCTCGGCTAGGTCTCTGAGGCTGTAGCAATGCCATCAGCAAGCAGACGTACCTGGTCAGAGAACAACAGCTCCACCAGTGTGAGGGGAGAAGTCTCGTAGGAGTTCTTATTCAAGAAAATGCTCTCTTTTTCCTTCAGATATATTTCTGCTCCATTCTCTCAGCTGTCGCTCAAGTGGACTCTTCATAAATAAGCTGGAGTTTTTCACTCTTTTCTCCATTTCTTTTAACTTTTGCCTACATTTTCCGTCTCTTTATTTCTCTGTGTTGAGGTCTATGTTATGTTCCCAGATGTATTTCTCCTCTGCTGTCCTTACCCTGCAGTTTAATTTGTCTAAGGCATTTTATTTAAATGGCTGAATTTCTATTTGGTGGCTTTTCAATCTCCTTGGTTTTTTCTTTTTAACATAATTCTGTATTCTTGCACCACACAATCAAATACTTCCTTTCCATACTTTGAAAACCTTTAAAACTTTAAAAATCTACTCATTTAAAAATATTTTTTAGATTTCCTTATTTTTGTGTTTCTGGGAGTGAATTTCCTCCAACCCTTAGCTTTATTTGGGGAGCTCAGTTTCAGCTGCTCATCACCTCCAGGGCTTGTATCCATGACTTCCTTAGCATTAAACCCCAGCACCAAGGGGTTTATGGCATTCCATGGACTCAACTCACGTTGAATCTCAAGAACCACCCCTCTGATTTTGAGTTCCTTCTATGACTTTAGCCTCTAGGGAGATCCCTTTCTTGCTTTGGAGCTTGGCTCTCTATCCGTCAATGGTTCTATCCAGCATATACCTGTGTGAGGAGCATCACAGAGGAGATCTGCTAAGTCTGCCATGTTGACCAGTGTCAACTAATATTTATGATGTGCCTACTGTATACCTTCTGTAGCTAGGTGCTGAGGATGACAAATGAGCAAGGCACAGGCGTTTTCTTCAGGGAACCTAGAGTCCAGAGGGCCAGAGAGACAAATGAAACATTTATAATAAAATACAAGAAGTTCAATGCTACATGGGATTCTATAGAAGCACCAAAGAAGGTGCACCTGACTCAGGCTTTAGGAAAGGTTGGGAGTCTGTGAAGAAATGCGTGTTCTTCTAAACAAAGGCTCTATTGGAAAAGATGATTTTGTAGGGAAAAGGTTTTGGGCTTTATTTTATTTTTAAAATCTGTGCGTGGGCCCAACAATGACAGTCATACACTGACGTCCTTGCCTCGCTGGTTCCCACAGTTTAGGACTTTCCCAAGCTTCATGTTTCTTTCAACACCAGAGACATTATTTGATGAATCATTTATTCAGCAAACATCATCCAAACAGCTATTAAGGTAGCTGCTCAAAAGATTAATTTTACTGCTGGGACATAGATGATACCCTGGAAAGATGTGGAATCATTGCCAACTGCCATTGTAAATATTTATTAGGAGGCTGTTCCCAATGACTTGGGAGGTTTTATTCTATTGTTGCTTTTTTAAGCATTAAAAAAGTGCTACTTATCTGCATATTTTTGGTAACATATGAAAATTATTACTTATATTGAAGATAAATAATCTGGGACAACTTAAAAACAAGGGATCTGGAATGGAAGAAATATAGTGAACTATTTATAGACCCATAAGATGTTTGAGCTACGTATTGCCTTGTGGGAAATCCAGTCCGATCTAATGGAAACCAGGTTTCTCACATAGCAGCGTCACTGGTGTCTACTCCCTAGATGCCAGTAACACCCTTCCCACTCCAAGTCATGACCAATGTCCCAGACGTCGCTAAATGTCCCCAGATGAGAACTACTGGTCCACATCCTTTCTTTTAGAGATGAGAAGTGGAGGCCCTGAGAGTAAATGAGGTTATGCTACACAGCTAGTTAGAGACAGTCCCTGCAATAGCATCCCTGGTCTCCTGTTGCCTCTTCTCGGGCTCTTTCACAGAAACTGCAATAAAACCTCCGGGCTAGTATTAGTTAACTGCTCGGTCCTATTTGCAACAGAGGCCTGGGCTCAGACCCTCAAAATAATGTAGCTTCTACTGACTCCGGCTTGGCAAGCTTGTACTGTTTGAGTCGTCCCCAATGTACTTAAGAACAAAGATTTTTGTGAAATTTCAAGGATACTCATTGAGCTGATTCTAAGTAACCAAAATGTTCCTTCCAAGCTCACATTTTCTTTTTAAGAAAGTATCTGTTTCTCTCTCCATCTCCTTCACCTGTGAAAAAATAAATGCCTTGAGCCAAGCCCAGAGGATTGTGTTTGGTCATTTTCCGTGGTGCTGATGATTGGATGACCATATGCTTGCCAAACGGTAAATAAATCCTTACACAGCTTTTGTTCATTTGATAATTGGGTGTAATATATGCAAAGTTAAAGTTCACTTCTTGAAAACATCCAGTTTTATCTGGGATCTTTTCTTCTGGTCAGTGCATTCAGACACCTGAGGAAAAAACCAGATAATCCACATTTTGAAACCCTGTGGTCCTATTTTTCAGCCTCTTATTCACCATGTTGACAAATAAGTGAGACAGCGGAGGGTGAGTGAAACCAGGCCCCAGAATGTTCTTCCTTGGGGACGGTACCACCATGACCCAGCCCTTCCTGGCTGGTGAGATGCTCCCTTAATTACAGGTTGCTTGGGGTCACTGGCAGGCCTGGCTTGGATTCTGACTCTGCAGAGCTGTTGTCTTTGAAGTCTAGCAGCTTGTGGTTGGAAAAGACCACCCGAGCCAGAAAACGGCCAGTGAAATTCAAGCTCAACTCCAATTTATGTCAGTGTGCCAGTGACGACATTCACGAGTCTCCCTCGGCACTGCTGAGCATCTGATGGGGCAAATCCTTGCCGACAGCCAGTGCCAGCAGCCACAGCAGGTGCTGCTTCTTGCTCGTTGTTGAAATGCCTACAGCTCTGGGAGATGGCTCAGGAATGCTGCTGACGCCACCCGAGGGCTCAGCACCTCTACTTGCTTACACTGCCACTCTGCCAGTTGGTAAGAGGAAATACGTTTACGTACTGGGAGACGTCCTCATAGTACCAGGCGATGCATCTTGAGTTGGCTTTGTGCAGGAGCCAGAGATATCCACAGTCAAATTGAAAACTGGGGGTGGAAAAAAATCGGGTCAGTGCTTCATGGTCAGGGCGTATGGAGGCCCCACATAGCACTGATCTCTTTGCCCTGAATTACTACATCTTCTGCATTGTGAACTGAATCTTTCTGTGATTAAGTCCAAGTAGGCAAGGACTATCTCCTGGCCCCTTTTCATGCACAGCACTATGCTGGATGTAGCATCATGGGATAGCAGAAAGAGCACTGACTAAGGTGGGTCTAAAGATCAGGAGTCAGGGACCTTCAAGATGGTGGAAGAGTAAGATGTGGAGATCACCTTCCTCCCCACAAATACATCAAAAATACATCTACATGTTGGGGCTTTCCTGGTGGTGCAGTGGTTAAGAATCCACCTGCCAGTGCAGGGGACATGGTTTTGAGCCCTGGTCTGGAAAGATCCCACATGCCATGGAGCAACTAAGCCCGCATGCCACAACTTTTGAGCCTGCGTGCCGCAACTACTGAAGCCCGTGCACGTAGAGCCCGTGCTCCGCAACAAGAGAAGCCACTGCAATGAGAGGTCCATGCACCACAACGAAGAGTAGCCACTGCTCTCCACAACTAGAGAAAGCCCGCTCGCAGCAACAAAGACCCAATGCAGTCAAAAATTAAATAAATTAAATAAATAACTTAAAAATAATTACATCTACATGTAGAACAACTCCTACAGAACACCTACTGAATGCTGGCAGAAGACCTCAGACCTCCCCAAAGGCAAGAAAACCCCCACATACCTGGGCAGGGCAAAAGAAAAAAGAAAAAACAAGAGACAAAAGAATAGGGACAGGACCTGCGCCTCTGGGAGGGAGCCGTGAAAGAGGAAAGGTTTCCACACGCTAGAAGCCCCTTGTGGGCAGAGACTGCGGGTGGCGGAGGGGGGAAGCTTCGGAGACGCGGAGGAGAGCGCAGCAACAGGGGTGCAGAGGGCAAAGCAGAGAGATTCCCGCACAGAGAGGATCGGTGCTGACCAGCACTCACCAGCCCGAGGGGCTTGTCTGCTCACCTGCCGGGGCGGGTGGGGGCTGGGAGCTGAGGCTCCGGCTTGGGAGGTCAGATCCCAGGGAGAGGACTGGGGTTGGCTGTGTGAACACAGCCTGAAGGGGGCTAGTGCACCACGGCTAGCCAGGAGGGAGTCCAGGAAAAAGTCTAGACCTGCCGAAGAGGCAAGAGGCCATTTGTTTTAGGGTGCGAAAGGATAGGGGATTCAGAGCGCCGCCTAAATGAGCTCCAGAGACGGGCGTGAACCACGGCTATCATATCGGACCACAGAGATGGGCACGAAATGCTAACGCTGCCACCACTGCAACCAAGAATCTTGTGTGCGAGCGCAGGTCACTACC
This sequence comes from Mesoplodon mirus, assembly GCF_964341445.2. Lineage (NCBI taxonomy): Eukaryota > Metazoa > Chordata > Mammalia > Artiodactyla > Ziphiidae > Mesoplodon > Mesoplodon mirus. Next base: position 7,688,320 of record NC_138986.1, on the reverse strand, counting down.
CACACCGCCCCAGGAGCCTGTGCAGCCCGCCACTGCCAGGGTCCCGAGACCCAGGGACAGCTTCCCCGGGAGAACACATGGTGTGCCTCAGGCTGTTGCAATGTCAAGCCAGCCTCTGCCGCTGCAGTATGGAGATTCCTTAAAAAAACTGAAAACAGAACTACCATATGACCCAGCAATCCCACTACCGGGCATATACCCTGAGAAAACCATAATTCAAAAAGAGTCATGTACCAAAATATTCATTGCAGCTCTATTTACAATAACCAGGAGATGGAAACAACCTAAGTGTCCATCGACAGATGAATGGATAAAGAAGATGTGGCACATATATACAATGGAATATTACTCAGCCATAAAAAGAAATGAAATTGAGTTATTTGTAGTGAGGTGGGTGGCCCTAGAGTCTGTCATACAGAGTGAAGTAAGTCAGAAAGAGAAAAACAAATACTGTATGCTAACGTATATATATGGAATCTAAAAAAAAAAAATGGTTCTGATGAACCTAGGGGCAGGGCAGGAATAAAGACGCAGACGTAGAGAATGGACTTGAGGACACCGGGAGTGGGAAGGTTAAGCTGGGACGAAGTGAGAAATTAGCAGTGACATATATACACTACCAGATGTAAAACAGATAGCTAGTGGGAAGCTGCTGCACAGCACAGGGAGATCAGGTTGGTGCTTTGTGACCACCTGGAGGGGTGGGATAGGGAGGGTGAGAGGGAGACGCAAGAGTTGGGGGGGATACGGATAGCTGATTCACTTTGTTATACAGCAGAAACTAACACGACATTGTAAAGCAATTACATTCCAATAAAGATGTTAAAAAAAATAAATAAAGATCAGGAGTCCATTCAGACTCTGACAGTTTTGTAAGTCTGGGTAAGTAGCTCAGCTGCTGGGGGTCAGGGAGGGGCAGGTGAACAGTAAAGCTCATGTCCTACGAATCCTTGACAGGCAGGGAGTTTGCTCCTGCACCTCCTTTTCTTCCGCACCTTAAAGAGACCCCTGCCCCCAGCCTCTGCCTACTGGGCATCAGCAGCTCTGTAGCACCTGGCCAAGCTCTCTGCTTCTTAGGCATCTTCCCCCTCGAAGGTGGCTGCTCTCACCCCCATGCTCCTTCTCTTTGATGCCCATGTCAGGACCCAGAAATGGTCCAGCTTATTTTTCTCCGCAGCTCTGCTTACCAACTTACAGGGTGGCAGAAGCCACAACTGAATGAATATTAAATTATACAATGCAGAACTTCTCCAAGTTTCCTCCCCGAAAAGCACTCTTTTTTTGCCCAGACTGGATCCATTTTAGTTGCAGCTAAAACCGGACTTTGTCTCTCCCACCCACCCCTCTGTTATTAACCAGAAAGGAGCGTTTCATTTTCAAATGTTTTCTCTAGCAAATTTTTTAATCTTATATTTCTTTGGCTGCTACCAATTTTCAAACAGACAGCTAATCAAGTAGCAAGTGAAGTCATTTTATTTTTAAGCTTGAAATATCTCTATTAACAGCCTTTTTAAAACGGGTTCAGATTTTCAACATTTTGAAAGGAATTTTGAAGCAAGCTTGCAAGCTAAGACCCCTGAACTCGGAGTTAATGGCAAGTCCTTTTTTCCTGTTGTTCAGGCCAAAAAACCTTAACGTCAGTCTTGACCCCTATTTCTTTTGCACACACAGGTAACCCATTAGCTCCAGCTGGCAAAATGAGCAGAATCGGACACTTCTCACCACCTTCCCTGCCACCGCCCTGGCCCAAGCCACCATGCTTTCTCACGGGGATTGTGGCGAGGCTCCTCTACCTGGTTTCACTACTTCCCCGGGGCCCTTTACAATCTACTATTTCCGGTCTGGCAAACAAAGGGATACCATTCCTCCTCCACGGCTCTACTTCTTGCTCTAGAATAAGACCTTCGGGTCTCCCCACCTTACGCCACACTCACGCATACTATCCCCTACCCCCTGCTTTCCTCACTGACCCCTCCCTGCTCTCCAGCGCCCCCTGCAGGACCTTACTTCAGCTGGAAAACCGACAGAAGTGTACAAATTAATCTTGTACCTCTTTTTATTTGCTTGTTAGCTATCCATCTATCTCCTTTTGCGAAGTGTCTGGTCAAATATTTTGCCATTCTTTTATCGCTTGTTTTCTTATTGTTCAATTTTGGGAGTTCTTTGCACATTCTGGATACAAGTTCTTTATCAGCTATGATTTGCAAATATTTTCTCCAGGTCTGTGGTTTATCATCTCATTCTCTTAATAATATCTTTTAAAGAGAAGAAATTTTTATTTTTGATAAAGTCCAACTTATCAATTTTTTCTTTTATAGATGGTGATTTTGATGCCATATCTAAGAAATATTTGCCCTACCCAAGATCACAAAGATTTTCTCTGATGATTTCTTCTACAAATTTTGTAATTTTAGCTTTTGGTCATATATCTACTGTGTGATAATGTGTATACTGAATCCATGATTCTTTTTGAGCTAATTTTTATATCCAATGTGAGGTATGTGTCAAAGTTAATTTCTTGGCAAATGGATATATCCTATTGCTCCAACATCATTTGTTGAAAAGTCTCTGCTTTCTCTACTGAAATGACTTTCCACCTTTGTCACAATCTGTTGTCCATAAATGTATGGGTCTATTTCTGGACACTGGACTCTTCCATTGATCTATTTGGCTATCTCTATGCCAATACTACATTGCCTTGATTGGTGTAGCTTTATAATAATTTTTTTTTTTTTTTTGGCCATGCAACACGGCTTGTGGGATCCTAGTTCCCTGACCAGGGATTGAACCCTGGGCCCTCGGCAGTGAAAGCGTGGAGTCCTAACCACTGGACCGCCAGGGAATTCTCTATAATGATCTTGAAATCAAGTAGTGTTAGTTCTCCAACTTTGTTCTTTTTCAAAGTTCTTCGCCTATTCTAGGTTCTCGGCATTTCCATATGAATGCTAGAATTTGCTTGTGAAGTTCTACAGAAAAGCCGTCTGGAATTTTGATAGAGATTGTGTTGAATATGAGGATCAATTTAGCACAAGTTAAAATTTTAACAATATTGTCTTCCAATGTATGAAAAGGGCATCTCTCTCTCTTAGGTCTTCTTTAATTTTTCTCATCATTCTTTTGCAAGCTCTCAATATAGGGGTCTTGCATATCTTTTGTCAAATATTTCTCTAACTATTTCTTATTGTTGGTGCTATTTTTTTAAATGTTTAATTTTAATTGTTATATCTCACCTAGAAACACTCTTGCACAGATGCATTAAAGGATATGTATAAAGACCCCCCCCAAAATTTAATTTTTGATTGGTGCTAGTATATAAACATATTTTGCATATTTATCCTGTATCTTGCAACAATGATAAAATCCGTTATTAGTTTTAGTAGCTATTTTTAATGGTTTACTTTTGTGTTTGTGTATATAATATCTTCAATTATTTTTAAAATTTTATTTATTTATTTATTTATTTATGGCTCTGTTGGGTCTTTGTTGCTGTGCAAGGGCTTTCTCTAGTTGCAGTGAGTGGGGGCTACTCTGTTGTGGGGCGCGGGCTCCTCATTGCAGTTGCTTCTCTTGCTGCAGAGCATGGGCTCTAGGTGCACTGGCTTCAGTATTTGTGGCATGCGGTCTCAGTAGTTTTGGCACACAGGCTGAGTTGCTCCATGGCATGTGGGATCTTCCCAGACCAGGGCTCTAACCTGTGTCCTTGCACTGGCAGGCAGGTTCTTTTTTTTTTTTTTTAATTTATTTTATTTATTTATTTTTGGTTCCATTGGGTCTTCGTTGCTGCTTGAGGGCTTTCTCTAGTTGTGGTGAGCGGGGGCTACTCTTCATTGCGGTGCACAGGCCTCTCATTGCAGTGGCTTCTCTTGTTGTGGAGCAGGGGCTCTCAGCATGCAGGCTTCAATAGTTGTGGCACACGAGCTCAGTAGTTATGGCTCTCGGGCTCTAGAGTGCAGGCTCAGTAGTTGTAGCACACGGGCTTAGTTGCTCCGCAGGCATGTGTGATCTTCCAGGACCAGGGCTCGAACCTGTGTCCCCTGCATTGGCAGGTGGATTCTTAACCACTGTGCCACCAGGGAAGCCCTGGAAGGTGGATTCTTAACCACTGTATCACCAGGGAAGTCCAATTTAGTAGGGTTTTTTTTTTTTTTTAATTGTAGATTCTATCATAGACAACCAAATCATCTGCAAATAAAGACAGTTTACTTTTTCTTTTCCAGTCTGGATGGTTTTTATTTCTTTTTCTTGCTTGATTGAGCTGGATGGAATCTCCAGTACAATTCTGAATAGAAGTGGATAGAGGAGACATCTTGTTTTGTTACTAATCTTAGGAGTAAAGCAATTAGTATTTCACAATTAATTATGATATAACCGTAGGTTATATTATATAACATTTATATGCACCAGGAAACCGAAAAATTCATGTGATTTGCTTTATTGTGGTGGTCTGGAACAGAATCTGCAATATCTCCTAGATGTGCCTGTACTTTGAAGATGTTGCTCCACTATCTTCTTGCTTGCACTGTTTCCAAAAAGAAACCTGCTGTCATCCTTATCTTTGCTCCTCTCTATATACACCATGTCTTTTTTCTTCAGCTGCTTTTCTGATTTTTTCTTTATGTGTGGCTTGAGAAATTTGATTATGAAGTAACCTGGTGTGATCTTTTTCATGTTTTGTGCTCAGGCGTCTTTGATCAAGCATTTTGGATCTATGGGTTTATACTCTTCACCAAATTTGGAAAAAGATCATTCATTATTTCTTTAAAATAGTTTTTTCTGGTGTCCCCCTTTATACTTTGCTTCCAAGACTCTAAATATACATATATTCGGTCATTTGAAGTTGTTCTATATTTTGCTGATGATTTTGTCATCTTTTTAAGGTTTTGTGGGGGGTTTTTTGTATTTTATTTTGGATAGCTTTTATCGCTGTTTTCAAAGTCACTATCTTTCATTCTGCAATGTCTAATCTGTTGTTAATCACATCCAGTATATTTCTGTCTAATAATTTGTAGTTTTGTCTCTAAATGTTTGATTTGGACATCTAGAATACAGTTATATAGTTATAATATTTCTTGAACATCTAAAATACAATTGCACAGTTATAATAACTGTTTTATGTCCTTGTTTGCTAATTCTAACATTTAATCAGTTCTGGGTTGGTTGTGATTGGTTGATTTTTCTCCTCATAGATATTTTCCTGTTTCTTTGCATGCTTGGTGAATTTTACTTTGTTTGGTGCTGAATATTTTTCCATATCTAAGTATTCTTGAGCTTTGTTTTGGGATGCAGTTAACTTACTTGGAAAAACTTTCATCCTTTTGGGTCTTGCTTTAAGAATTTAGTTGAAACAGAGCAGCATTTAGCTTCAGGCTAATTATTTCACATTACTGACAAAATATGACTTTGAGTGCCCTACAAAATGACCCATTAATTATGATGCTTCCCTGTCTTGTTGTGGGGACAGGCACTCTTTCTGGCCCTGTGTGAGTAGCAGGCACCCTTGCCACTCATCCTTCCAGACAGGTCTTTACCCAGCCTCACAGTTTCCTCATGTGCATTTGCCTAGCAGTACTCTGCTGCATTCTTGAGAGGACCTTCCATAGACCTCAGGAATTCTCTCTCCATGCAATTTTCCTTCTAGTATTTTATTCTACAAATTCTAGGCACCCTGTTCTCCCATATTCTCAGCTCTGTTGATTTAATAGAGCTCTGTTGACTAAGGAAGTCCACTGGGCACCACCTGGATTCCCTGTCCCTGCACCATGGCCTGAAAACTCTCTCATGGCAGTAAGGTGGGGTCATCAGAGGGCTCACATTGCCTATTTCCCATCTCTTAGGACTACTGTTCTTCACTGCCTGATGTCCAATACCTTGAAAATGACGGTTTGATGTGTTTTATTTGGTTTTTAATGATTGTTTCAGGCAGGAGAGTAAATCTCTTACTCCACCTTGATCAGAAGCAGAAGTTACAAATTAACTAGATTTTATTTCCTTTTAACAAGCATGTATGCATGTGGCTATGATTTTATATTGCATACATGCAATAAATATTTGCTGTAAGTAAAATTAATCCTGGTTTTATATTGGAGCTGAACAGATGAATAATCCATGGATTTTGTTTGCTAGGTAAATCATATCTGCCAGGTACTGACGAAGTTAGAGAATCCTGCCCTCACTTATCTTCCTGTCACTGACGTGCGTGCGTTCAGGGACCTCTTGTCCTATCAAGGGAGTCATATCCCCTTCCCAGTGAAGTCCTTTTCTCCCATCGAGTATCCACTTGAAGTTTGGTGAAGTTCACTCCTTCAAAATCCAGTTTTTGCCTCCTGAGAATTTTATGAACCAACTTTTCTTAAAGGGACCATACCACATTTTTAGTTTTAAAATCTAAATCTAAAGGAATACACTTATAAGAATACACTTACCATGATGAGTTTCTTAAGCATGGAAGTATTTAGCTATTTTACATAGATGTTCGGAAAGTAAAGGGTGGAATTTCCACACGAGGTGTTCACATGTCTCTGATGGATGGACACAGAGGTCTTGAAAGCAGAAATAAGAACAGTACAGCACACACCAACACAGAAATAGCCTGTTCTTTCTTGGAATGGGGAGCCAAGGAAAAGCCAGTGCATTTTAGGAAGGTGGAAATTTGTGCCAACAATTTTTTTCCAGTTTATTCTTGGCCTTTTTATTTTAAGGAGTTTTAACCTACAAAGGTGTTCAAAACTCAAATAGATTTTTTTCTTTTACTTCTTCCATTGCTTTTATGCCTGGACTCTCATTCCTGAGAGGGTATAAAGTTTTCACATATGTGATTTTTATGGAGTTATCTTCCCTGTATTATTATTTAATTCATATGGAATTTATTGGGGATGTGAGATAAGAAGCCAACATTATTTTTTCCAAAATGTCAAGAAATTTTGCCAGCACCATTACTTTAAAAAATATCCATCACCATTGATTTGTGATGCCACTTTTATAAAATATATAGTTCTTATGTGTATTAAGAGCTGTTGATGGGTTCTTAGCTCTCTTCTGTTTATTTTTTTCTGTTTATACTTCTATAAGCCTACTCTAAATCATAGAAAGGGTCTTCTGTAGATAAGACCTACACTATTCTTATTCACTGACTGTTCTTATTTATTCAGTCCATGTTCCAGATAAACTTTATGTTAACTTTTTCAAGTTCAAAAAAAAAAACCACCACCATTAAAATTTCCTTTGAGATCAAATAGAACGTCTCAATTCTTTGGGAGAAGAACTGCCATTTTTACAGTACTTTAATCTCTTCAATCTCACCATCCAGAAATATTTTCTCTCTCAGTTTATGCAACTCAGTTATGTCACTCTGTAAATATGTAAATATTTACATATTTACTGAGATAGACATCTATTCCCTGTGCATTTTTGTCTTGTTTTGTTTTGTTTTGTTTTTGTGGTACGCGGGCCTCTCACTGTTGTGGCCTCTCCCGCCGCGGAGCACAGGCTCCAGACGCGCAGGCTCAGCAGCCGTGGCTCACGAGCCCAGCCGCTCCGCGGCACGTGGGATCTTCCCGGACCGGGGCACGAACCCGTGTCCCCTGCATCGGCAGGCGGACTCTCAACCACTGCGCCACCAGGGAAGCCCTCCCTGTGCATTTTTAATAAGTTTTTCCCCAAGTTATTTGCTTTTGTTGTTACTGACATTGTGGTGTGAACACCGGACTTTATAACTGAGTTTTGTTAGTTGATAGAAAAGATATTGATGTCTATACTTTCCATTGGTCTCCTTTAAATGTTTCCTGTAGTTTTCAGTTGGTTTGTATGGTTTTTTTTTTATATCAATAGAAAGAGTTTCACTTGAAACTCTTAATATTCTCTTGATTATGATTCTGTTTAATGAATACCGGGAAGCACTATGAAATGCCGAGTGTCACTGTTTCCTTTTTGGGTAGCAAAGCAAGCCCTCAGCCCTCCAAGGTGAAGTTTGTGTCCTGGTGATGGGTTTATTACATAGGCATCAGGCACACAGATGCTGCAGAAAGATATATAGGTATATGGTCACCTGTGCCATCACTGGCTTCACTTGTTGAGCAAAGGGGAAAGAAAGTATTTTCCAATGAGCAAAAAGAACCCAAAATGTGATTTTCAGTCACAACCAGTATTCAGCCCTTCTACCTACAAGTTTTAAAACTTTAGTGACTTGTCTTATGAAGGATCAGAAACTTGGCTTCAAGGGATCAAGGTCAAGGATTGGCTCCCCATTTTGGTCCGTTGGACTGGATTATTCCATAGCTACATTCTGTAGCCTCTAAAAGTTTTTTTTAATGAATAGGTCAGTATTCCACATTAACAGGGAGGGGCATGCAAAGTGTGGGCTGTGCTCTTATATCTGCACGTCAATTAGTATTTATTGGATACCCATGCCTTCTGTGTGCTCACCTCTCACTAGAACAAGGACTCTCTAAGGGCAAGGACGGTGTCTTATCTGTCTGTGGGAGCTCAGTCCCCAGCACTGAGCTGGGTGTAGGGTAGGTTTCAGTAAAATTTGAATGATTGAGAGAGCGAATCCCTAGCATGAGAAGAACATTGAAGAAATTCATAGCACATGCACTGTCCACCGTGAGCCGGTGAAGACAATGCATTGCTGGCTACCATAGCTTTGCAAACTTGATCTGGGCCGATAGGTCAGTGGGACAGGTCTCCCTGCCCCCCACTTTCTGGAGTGTGCTTGAACAAGACAATCACACTTGGCAGGGAGATTGCACTCAGCTTAGGGGCCGAGGTCCCGAAGATCCGCTCCCTGAGGGAGACTGAGTCGTTGACTCCACCTGGTGGTGTCTGCAGAGTACTCACCTACCTGATGCGAAGCAGGGAGGAGCCGGCAGCCCAGCGCCGGCCATTCAGGTGCGACGGACCCGTGAGCAGGAAGACTCCCAAGGAGGGAGGGGCTGGGGCTTGAATGAGCCCCAGAGAGCCTCCGTGGGCTCCGAACCTCCCAGGCACGGTGGGTTCTGCTCCCCTGGTCCCGCCCCAGAGAGCAGCATCCCTAGGCAGATGGCCTTATTACTCCCCGAAACAGGATAATAAAGTGTTCTGGGAAAACGCTGTCTGAATACCCCTGGACGGCCCAACTGTGGAACAGACAGCTGTGAGGTTGGCTCGTGAACCCCCGTTTTCCCAGTGAGTAATCTGAGGTTCAGAGGAAGCTTCTGAGGGAGACATGTCACCCAGACCTCCCACCTCCCAGCCAACCCCTCATCTCTGCTACACGCACGCTGCCTCTTACCTTCCCTGTCCACAGGGCTCTGCCATTATGGAGCCCGGTCATATGTGACCTAGAACTTAACGGGCTGTCCAGTGAATACAGAAGAGGAGTGCCCTTGTCCATGACACAGGTGAGAAGGCAAACAGGTGAGGTCAGTAGCGTGTGAACAGCGGAGTAGCACTAGCCCAAGGCCAGTACACTCTGCACCCACCACAGGGGCTGAACTCCCAGAATCCAGCGGTGCCGGCTGTTCTATGTCCTTGCAACCCCAGTGCTTGATTTGAGGAATGACACCACGTGTGACGGGTACAGTTCGCTCCATCTAGCAGACCATGAGGGCGAGCTTATTTCTGTCCACTTCGTGGTTTGACAGCCCAACTAGACTGATTGGAGAAAAGAAAACAGAGCGACCTGAAGGTTTATTTGAGGCACTTCTAGAGCAAGCAAAACACTTCCCACATCTCTGTAGGCCTGACAAACACAGGAATTGAGAAGCCACAGCACCAAATGCACAATGGATGTTCTAAAGAAAATGCAGGTTGTTCTTTTCTGAAATCGGGCTTTGGAGATGGTGTGTCTTTTCTTTCTTGAGGTGGTGTTGGACTGTTCATTCAATATGGGTATGTGGGACTTGGTTATGAGAAAAGACAATTCCAAACACATAGACTGAATGAGCTGAAACCGAAAAGTGTAAGGGAAAGAAAAGGAAGTGGGGAACTTCCCCACGGGGGATGGGGAGATGAAATGTCTTGATGAAGCCACAGAACAATATATGAGACAAAGAAATGATAGGGACAAACGTATATACTTCATGAGAAGTGGAGCTGTCGTGAAAAGACAGTTTGATCTCTGATCATTTGACCCCAAAGGGAAGAGGACTCTGTGTAGCATTTCATTAACATCCTGTTATCAGAGAGGATTACCCGAACCCATGTCATTTCCCAAGACTAGGTTAACCTAAAATGAAACAACAGAATTGCTGTTGCTTTTGACTGGAATTAAGAAAACTCAGGAAACACACAACCCTATAAAAATATTTTTTTTAAGAGCAAGAGTCACCAAATGTCCTTCAACAAGAAGTCCAGAACAAGTCACAGTGGAAGTTTGCTACGACTGGGAACACACAGGATGATCAGTCTAGGCTTTTACATATACGTCCACAAACATATACACACATACACATACGTATACATATGTGTGCACACGTACATGTTCACACTGACATGGGCTGGATCAAGTCCCTCCCAAATTGCTAACCCTTAGTAGCTCAGAATGTGACTGTACGTGGAGATGGAGCCTTTAAAAAAGAAATTAAGTTAAAATGAGGCTGTTAGCATGGCCCCTAATCCAGTGTGACTGGTGTTCTCAGAAGAGGAAATTTGGACACTTGAAGAGACTCCAGGGATGCGCATGTGTGCACATCTAGGGAAGACCATGTGAGGGAGGACCCAGTGAGAAGGCGGCCATCTGCAAGTCCAGGAGAGGCCTCAGAGTGAAACCAACCCTGCCCACACCTTGACCTTGGACTTCTGACCCCCAGAATTGTGAAAAAATAAGTCTGTGGTTCAAGCCACCCGGTCTTTGGCCGCCCCAGCAGATCAATACACACGTTATTTTACATTAAGTGTATGATTGCAAGTTTTTTTTTTATTTTTAAGTTAGTCTTTTACTTTTTCTCCTTATTCTCGGCTCCCTCCCTCTGCTCCTGGTTCCACCCAAGGTCACCGTGTACAGCGTACCTCGTGGGAGTTCTTATTTGTCTCTGTACTCGTGTAGTCAAAGAGAGACACACTCATGGACAGAGGTGAGCGGCTGTCATTGCTCTACACAATTAAGATCATATTTCAAGGGTTTTCAACGGCTTGCTTTGCATTACTCATTAAAACTTATGGAAAAGTTGCAAGTACGATACAAAATACCTGTTCATTATTATTTTTTTTGAACCTCTGATCCATTTGAGACAAAGTTGCCAACATGATGCGCCATCGGCTCTGAACACCTTGGAGTGCGCTTCCTTGTCATCTTTGGCAGGAACAGTACAGAAATGACGGGTTCTTCCCGTGGGAGCCTATCGGTGGTGCTCAGGCTCTACTCATCATTGCTGATGGCACACAGCTTGATGGCTGGTTACGTGGTGCTATCTGTATCTGTTTTAGCACAGTCGCTCTTTTTCTCTTTGTAGTTAATAAATAGTTGACACTATGTAAATATCTTGTTCTTCATCAAACTTTCAATTCACTCATTTATTTATATTAGACGGACTCATAGATTCCTTTTGTATGTAATGGGTTATAATTTGTTAACTCTCATGATTTACTTTGATGTCCATGTCTGTGTCCTTTGGACGTGTCCCCCTCCTTATTTGAACACTTTCTTGCTTTCTGATACCAGATGTTACAGGCTCACCTGTGCTTTCCCTGCCCCAGCACTGGAATTGGCCATTTCTCCAAGGAGCTTCTCTTCCTTTTACAGAGAATGATATTTAAAAGCCAAGATTCAGGCATTAGATGCACTCGTCGCTATGGGGGGATGGCAAGGGCAGGAGGTGGCTGCTTCCAGTCAACAGAGTTACAGATTATACAGACATGTGCACACACTCATATCTATACCCACATACGCACACACATATATAGCTACACCTATGTATATATATTCACACACATATGTATATATGTGTACACATGCATCTATACATACACACATCTGAATCTATACTTATTATGTACATTGACAACCATGAATTCACACTGGTACCTCCCTTTCCCATTTAACACCAAAGAGTTTATCCAAGTTCCGACTTGTCCTTCTCTGGACCTCCCACCTCTGACAGTGAGGCATCTGGGCTGTTCCCCCAGGCAGAATCCCCCTCAGCCCTCCTGGACTTCTCGCCTCACCCTGCCAGGGCTCTGAGCCCCAGCCCAAGCCCCCATAGGACCCTCCTCTCTGCTGGGCCTCTGATACCCCTGCTGGGCAGCCCCTCTAAGCAGATGCCCTCCTCATTCACCCAGGCCCTGACACTCCCCCTGGGCCAGCCTCCCTCTAGGCTTCCCCCTCCATGCCCTGCTCAGAATCTGACTTGTCCTGCAAGCTGCCCTCTCACCCTGACTGGCTCCAGCAGCCCGGATGTGGCTGCCTGCCCTGCACACACAAAGCAGATGAGTTCTTCTGGAAAGGAAGAGAAGGGCAAGGGAAGGGAGGGTCATGTCTGCTACCCTCACTGGGCAGGATCCTGGACAAATCACTCCACGTCACTTCGTGGAGGTGGGCGTTCCCCCTTGCCTGGCACGAGTGTGTCATAACAGCCCATGTGCCCCTCATTGGCGTCCCTTCGTTTCCGTGTTTTACCGCCACAAACAAAGCTGCAATAAGCATCCTTGTATATGCCTGTGGGCTGGGTTTTATGCTTATTTCTATGGGACAGAGTCCCAGGGGTGGGATTGCTGGGTCAAAGGTAAAGATTTTAACAATGTCCAGCAATCCTGTGACAATCTCTGAGAAACCGTTTCTTGACACGAGGAAACCGAGGTGCTGAGAGGCATCTGACATCCTTGGTAGCCCTGGAGCCCTGGCGGGTTTCACATGAACCCAGGGAATGCACGCGTAGTCTTCTCGAGTAACCATATACCAGCCAAGAAACACCCTTTCAATCCTTGTAGGTCCCCATAAGGGGCGGAGCGAACCCCTTCCCCTCAGCTTTCATAATTCATCCCCTCCTCCCTCCTCATCGGGCTCCATGTTCAGCAGACTTGAATGCTGACTCTCTGCTGGCCCCGGGGTGCCGCCCGACAGCGCTCACGACCTAGTAGGAGGTCGACCAGCAAGCCAGTCCTTGTCATCGCGTATGCCGAGAGCCCTGGGGACACAGGCAGGGGCAGCTCAGACGTGGGGGTGCGCAGGGAGGGAGGCAAGGGCTTCCCAGAGGGGTGACCTATGACCCTGGTCTCGGAGATCAGGTAGATCCCAGCCGGGCAAAGGAAAGGCAGGGCGTGTCCCACAAAGGAAACAGGTGGCAGGGAGTGTGGCCCATATGGGCAGTCAGAGTGCACACCCTCCACCGGGGATGCAGGGACCCCACCTCCTCCAGTAGCTCCCTCCGCCGGCCTGTCTCCTCACCGCCCCCCCCCCCCCGCCCCCAAGCGCAGCAGGCTCCTTCCAGCCTCTTGCTTTCCCTCCGGCACCACCCTCGCCCTTCTCCCGAACAAAAGCCACCTTTCAAACGCCTGGTGTGTGCAGCGTTCCCTGGCTGCTGCAGCCACACTTATCTCTTGCCCTGGGAACAGCCGGGTGCCTAGTGCCTGGCACCTCGTGTTTGTGAAATCCCTGCAGGACTGAGTGCCGGAAACTTACCGCGTGTCTCAGAAATTGATCTTAGCCTGGGAAGTGGGTTTGGGGTTTCCCGCTCCCCCTGCTAGAGAACAGCTCCCTAGGGGTCAGGTGTGCTGTACACAGATGGGACTTAGCCGGGTGGGCACACAGAGAAGGAGTAGCTTTGTTCCATTGTCTTTACACATCACAGAGGCCTCATTCCCTGAAAATCCTTCTCACCATCCTGGGGCTCTGCTGGGAATCTAGGTGCACAAGCAAAATCCTCCTATTTTCAGTTATTTGCAAAGTAATCCAGTGTCCAGCTTTCCCATCAAGGGGGTGGGGTGAGCAATATTGCACCCGTGGGAAGAGGGGAGGAGATCTTCTTCATGCTTTCTCTTCCCATCAAGGCAGAGGGTGACTACATGTTGGCCAGCTGAGTAACCCCCATGTCTCATGGGCTCCTAAGGATTTAGCTTAAGCAGTTGGCTCAGGGAGCTCTCAGGTGGAGCTGAGACACGTGATAAACACTGCTGGTGGAATTGCACAGAGTGCGGACTAGTGACCGGAGGAAGGAGGGATCATGAGCAACCTCACTGCCGGGGGCCTGTGGGTTCTAGCCCCTTCCCTGTGCTGTGAGGGCAGTGGCCGGGTATCCAGCAGCTGACCAGCTGCTGACCACCACACCCCACCCCACCCCAGCCAGCGATGGATGGGGACAGCTGAGACCCACTCACCCTGCAGAGACAGAGTCACACTGGCATTTTTGAGGTCTTTTCTTTGAAAGAGTTACTAAATTCATCATTAAAGCTAATCTCTATTGGATCAGCTCGGTGCTTTGTGACCACCTAGAGGGGTGGGTTAGGGAGGGTGGGAGAGAAACGCAAGAGGGAGGAGGTATGGGGATATATGTATATGTATAGCGGATTCAGTTTGTTATAAAGCAGAAACTGACACACCATTGTAAAACAATTATACTTCAATAAAGATGTTTAAAAAAAGTTAATCTCTAAAGGCCATTTTTTGATGTATTTTACAGTCTAAACAAAGTTGTACTTATCTCAGATTGAAGTAACTAAAATAAAATCCATGTTTTGTGGTGGAAGTCAGAGCATATAAAGGAATAAGATGTTTACGGTGAGAAGTGTGTGTACCTGAGGCACTGTGGTTCAAAATAAGCGTGCTGAAATGGATTAATGTGCTTCTGAAATTACTAGACATCAAAGTCCTATCTATAAGGCAGACCATTAACAGCTATGGAGTCAGGAGGGTGGTGATTTCAAGGTCCTAGCCAAGACCATGCCTTGGAAGTGGCTAGTTCAGAGAGATATGATTAATTCTGGGCAGAGAAATTTCTAGGAAACTGCTGTAGCCAATCTCTAAGAGAACTCTTTATCTGAGTGCCAAGTGTCTCCTGGTTAGATTCCGAAATCAGCCAGTAAGCGTTAAGTTGATATTAAAGCCAGTAGACGTTCTCCCAGGAATTCCTGATGGGATGGTGGTGTGGTCAATGTCACCGACCCTGACAGGAAGAGGCAGGAGGCTGTTCTTCCTGGAACCAGCTTTGTGACCTTGGGCAAGTCACTTAGCTGCCAAGACTGCTTCCGGTCCTAAATGCTCTGATTTATTAACTTTGGGGAGGTAGTTACAGGGTATTAGGTGGAGAGAGGCTTTGCTGATGAGAAAAAGAGAAACACATGTTCAACAGTCTATGCTTTCTAACATGCATTGGAATCATTTCTCTGTGTTCATGCTATCAGGCTGTAATCACTTAGATTACAGTGACTGGAACAGGGTGGAACAATTCAGGAAATGTTTGTAAAATAGGCAAGTCCTGAATTTACAGAGAAAGGAGGGGCCTGACCTGGAATGGGAGGGATGTTCCAGGCAGGGATTAGCTTACCTGGTGCCTTGGAGGAGTGGTGGGTGGGATGAAGAGTGGGTGCTGGGGTTTGGGTGACAAGAGAAAGACTAAGAAGCTAAGATCATGGTAAAAATGCTTTACTTGCTAAAATAGATACATGCAGACTTTTCGGAAACAAGAACTGTGGACTTGAACAAGAAATCTGCTTGTCTATCAGTTCCGGTTGGTTGTACTTCATGGACCAAGAAAATAAATTTCAGAACTATAATGATTGACATAGTGTAGCTAGCAAGATACTCAAAAGCAAAAAACAAACCAAAGAAACAAGAACAAAATTATCTCCTATTAGTCTGATTTAAAAAAGGAAGATATGGCTACCAGAAATTGTTGGAATCATCTCAGAATTAGACATAGAACAAAGGTAGCTTTAAAAGAATTGAATAGCATTGTTCTCATATCCCTTCCCCATTTTGACTCAAATCAGCAAAAGCTGTCATGTACCTGCACCATGACTTAACTGACCCATTTTACAGACAGAGAGACTGAGCCCTGGGAGGTAGAATCTAGAATCACAACATATGTTAACTTCCACGGGTTCTTCAGTAAACAGATCACTTTAGCAAGATCTATGAAAATAAAATGATTTGTGTGTAAGCAGATAGGGTATGGAGTCTCTGGAGAAAGAGAACCAAGCATGGCTTTCTTGACAGAAGAGAAGACATTTTTGGCCCAAGCCATTTTGGGGTCTAAGCATGGCCACAATGCTTGTCCTTGAACAGGTCTCAGTTATCATTGATCTTGAGGGAACAAAAGAATGCAGAAATGTACGACTGTCATCAGGCAAGAGAAGTAACAATAGCAAAGATAACGTATCAGTTGTAAAGGCTCCCAGTTCTGTTTCAATGATACAGATTAGCCTGAAGCACTCAACCACCAGATCAACTAGAACCTAGTGGATGATGAGGTTGACCTTTTCTGACACTCATGACTTCAATCAACTGAAGCCTGGACTTTGTCAGCCACCCAAGCTCCTTCATGAATATGCCTATACCCTTAGCTTAAAGCTCCCCCAGTTCTGCTGTTCAGAGAAACACTGCTTTGGGAAAGATCCTGGTGTTCTCCTAAGTTGTTGCAGGTAATAAATCCTTCCTTCTCCTGCTCTTTAGCTTGGTTGTGTCTTGGCTCTGATGCCGAAAGCTCAGCCTTTGTGCACCAGTGCCTAATCAAGTCTCAGAGACAGAGTTTTGGGTGAAGTAGAAAAGAATAGCTTTATTGCTTTGCCAGGCAAAGGGGGACACAGCTGGCTCCTGCCCTCGAAAAACTATGTGTCCCAACTGGGGAGGATTTGATGAGGAGATTTACAGCAACGGTTCAAGGGTTGGGGTGGCTGATAGGATTAGGGTGTGTGCAGGGCCTTTGCTCCTCTAATCTGGTCTCAGGTAATCTTTTTTATAGATTTTTTTTTGAAATTTATTTTATTTATTTACTTTTGGCTGTGTTGGGTCTTTCTCTAGTTGTGGTGAGTGGGGACTGCTCTTCGGTGTGGTACGTGGGCTTCACATTGCGGGGGCTTCTCTTGTTGCAGAGCATGGGTTCTAGGCACTGGGGCTTTAGTAGTCGTGGCGCGTGGGCTCAGCAGTCGTGGCTCACAAGCTCTAGAGCATGGGCTCAGTAGTTGTGGCACACGGGCTTAGCACAGGCTTGCTCCATGGCATGTGGGATCTTCCTGGAACAGGGCTCGAACCCGTGTCCTCTGCATTGGCAGGTGGATTCTTAACCACTGCGCCACCAGGGAAGTCCCTCATGGAATCTTCTTTTTTTTTTTTTTTTTTTTTTTGCGGTACGCGGGCCTCTCACTGTTGTGGCCTCTCCCGTTGTGGAGCACAGGCTCCAGACGCGCAGGCTCAGCGGCCATGGCTCACGGGCGTAGCCGCTCTGCATTATGTGGGGTCTTCCCGGACTGGGGCACGAACCCATGTCTCCTGCATTGGCAGGCGGACTCTCAACCACTGCGCCACCAGGGAAGCCCCGAAATTGGGGAATTTTTAAGCTAAGGGTACAAGCATATTCATGAAGGGGCTTGAGCAGAGCAGAATTCAGCATAGAACTGGGGCCAAGGTCAACGGGGTCCTAGCTTCAGTTGATTGAAGTCACGAGGGTCAACGTTGTCATTCTATCCTCCTCCTGGGTGCAGAGCTCAAAAACTGGATCAGATTGTTATGTATATCCCTTGAGAAGGAACTAGGACGCTTTTATCACTGAACGATTGTTTCTTGACTGCTTTCCCTTTGTTTCTGCACTTCCTTAACTTCCCTTAAGATCACTGATTAGTGAGACCTGTTCAAGGGCAGGCACTGTGGCCAAGCTTAGATCCCAAAATGGCTTAGGCCAAAAATGGCTTCTCTTATGTCAAGAAAGCCACGCCTGGTTCTCTTTTTTTTTTTTTTTTTTTTTTTACATCTTTATTGGAGTATAATTGCTTTACAGTGGTGTGTTAGTTTCTGCTTTATAACAACGCCTGGTTCTCTTTCTCTGGGGACCCCCTACCCTACAGTCTGTCTCCTCATTTAACAGGTGAGTCAACTGAAGCCATGGATATCCACATATGACTGATTCAGCTTGGTGCCTAACAGGCAGCTGGGTATGTATGCCCACAATGAAACTCTGAAGCCATGTGCTGACCACCAAGGTTGAGGGATGGCATTAAAGTGGTCAGGCTGAATAATTGTGGGAACATCATTAATAACTGTGGGGAAGGGACACATACCTGATTGGAACTTTTCTATATAAATATTTGTTGTAGAAATATAAGCAGATAAGGTAGGGGATCCCCAGAGGAAAAGAATCAGATAAAGCTTTCTGACGTAAGAGAAGCCATTGTACATCTAGGCCATTTTGTGGTCTAAGGCAAGCTACAGTCCTTGCCCTTGAACAGGTCTCAGTAATAATGATCTTAAGCGAACAAAGGAACAAATGACTGTTATCAGGCAAGAGAAGTAACAACAGCAAAGATAATAAATCAGTTGTAACTCCCAGTTCTGTATTAATGGTAAAGATTAACCTGCAGCACTATCTTGAGCTGTTCTGCAGAATTCAACACACACACCCCAACCTCCACCTCGTCAAGCACTCACCTACCAGATCAACTGGAATCTAACGGATGATGGTGTTGACCTTCGTGACTTCAATCAACTAGAGCTTGGACTCTGTCGACCTAGGTCCCAATTCGATGCTGAATTCTCCTCCTCAAGCCCCTCATGAATATGCATGTGCCCTTCACTTAAAAGTTCCCCCATCTTGCTGTCTTTCCACTACTTTGGGGAAGATCCCCTGTGTTCTCCTTACTTGCTGCAAGTAATAAATCCTTCCTTCTCCTGATATGTGGCTTGCTTGTGTCTTTTGGCTGAACACCCATCAAGAGGCATACCCAATTTTCGAGTTTTAGGGTAACAGGAACATGTTAAATAGGGGATAATTTAATTTTTTTTCACCAAACAAACAACTTTTATTGAAGTTTAGTTGATTTACAATGTTGCGTTAGTTTCAGGTATACAGCAAAATGATTCATTTATATACATACATACATATATATATTCTTTGTCAGATTATTTTCCATTATAGGTTATTACAAGATATTGAGTATAGTTCCCTCTGCTATACAGTAGTCCCTGTTGTTTAGCTAGTATTTTAATTTAAATTTTAATTTTTTTATTGGGGTATAGTTGTTTTACAATGCTGTGTTAGTTTCTACTGTACAGCGAAGTAGAGTTCCCTGTGCTCTACAGCAGGTTCTTATTAGTTATCTATTCTATACATGTTAGTGTATATATGTCAATCCCAGTCTCCCAGTTCATCCCCCCCGACCCCCACCCCCATCCCTGGAATTTAAAGTTGTTGACAAAGCACACTGATATCTGTGGAAGAACTCTAAAACTCCCTGAAATAACAACATGCTCTGCTCACTGTCTAACGGGGTTGGCCGAGGATTAAGGTGAGAGGTGCGGGGAAGCCTGGACTCTCCTCGGCGGGGCTTCCTGCTCTGTGTGTTCCTGCGGAGGGGAGAGGGGCAAAGGCAGGGGTGTCAGGCAGGGCAGCTCCACCAGGCCCCCAGGCTGGGTCTGTTCAGCTTCTACTAAGACAGGACACAGGAGCATCTTTCCAGGGCTCCGCGGACAGGCGATGCTTCCTCACATCACATGCTGCTAAAGGAAGCCCTGACTTTTTAATTTAATTTAATTTAATTTATTTATTTATTTTTGCAGTATGCGGGCCTCTCACTGTTGTGGCCTCTCCCGTTGCGGAGCACAGGCTCCGGACGCGCAGGCTCAGCGGCCACGGCTCACGGGCCCAGCCGCTCTGTGGCATGTGGGATCTTCCTGGACCGGGGCACGAACCCGTGTTCCCTGAATCGGCAGGCGGACTCTCAACCACTGCGCCACCAGGGAAGCCCAGCCCTGCCTTTAAAACAGGAAAGCTTAAAAAGAGAAGTCATGCCTCATGCCTGGAAAGTACCTCCGCTATACCAAACACCATCACATCTGCCTTCTTATTTGACCTCCACAGTGAGCCAATACAGATTACATATGACAAAATAAAAGATCAGTGAATTGCAGATTGACTAATAAAAATGATAAATTCTGAAAAACAAAGAGAAACAGAATGAAAAGATATTGACTGGTAAGACAAGATCAAACAATCTAAAAATGTGTAACTGGAGTCCCAGAAGAAATAAAAAGAGGAAAATGTGGCAAAAAATATTACTCAAAAAAATAATGATATAAGACTTCCCAATTTTGATGAAAAACATAACTGTATAGATCCAAATAGTTCAGAAAACATATGTAGGACAAATACAAAGAAACCCACACCTTGGCATGTCATAATCTAACTGCTGAAAATCAAAGATAAAGAGAAAATCTTGGGAACAGGAAAACAAAAACAAAAACAAAAAAGCCACAATGACTATAGAGAAGCAACAAGAAGAATAATAACTGCCTTCATATCAGAAAATAAATAAATAAATAGGTGAGAATGCAGTGGAGTAACATCTTTAATGTACAGAAAGAGAATACCTGCCAACCATCTGATGGTTTCCCACTGTCCTCAAGGCAAAAGCTACAAAGCCCTAGGTGGTCCCTGCACCTCACTGCCTCTTCAGTCTCGTGCTGAACCGAGAAATCTCCCTTCGTGCTCCAGAGTCCAGCCTCACCAGCTCCTTTCAGCTCCTTCAAGCCTGTGTGCCTCCCAGTGGGAGAGACTTTGTTCAGCTTCCCCTCTCCAGGGAACACCCTCGTCTCCTTGCCCACTGCTCATCTCTGTCTCTGAGCTCTCAGCTCACAGGGCATTTCCTTCCAAGTGCTTTCCTGCCCGTCTGCTTGGGCAGGGTTTCATCATTATACCTGTGAAAAGACGAGTTTACCTTCCTCTCTCTCTTCTTCCTGAAGCCTGGCACCTTGTAGATTTAAAATAAAAGAAGGGCCTTTTTTGCAACTCCAAGCCAGAAAGGAGATGGGCAATCTTTTCACCTGGTGAAAGTCCAGGAGATGTGCTGGCGGCAGGCTGACCTCCACAGCGCTGGGAATCTGACTGGTGTGTAGATGTCCCTCCTAGAGGTGGAACCACTCTGGGGGAGGGCTTTCTCCTGTGTCTCAGCCTCGGGGGTCTGCACCTCACACCCGCTTCTGGCAGCAGAACGTGATGGAGAAGTAACAAGTGCCCACCCATGCTGGAGGCCACACAAAAAGAGGGGAGGCTTTGGGGACCAGGAAAGAATGAAGTGACTTAAAGATCCAAGGGCTTTGACATATATACACTAATATGTATAAAATGGATAACTAATAAGAACCTGCTGTATAAAAAAATTAATTAAATAAAATTCAAAAATTCCAAAAAAAAAAAAGATCCGAGGGGCTGAGGGAAGAAGGTGTAAGAGGGAGGGTGCCCCCAAATCCAGAATTAAGGCATCGCTCTCTCCATGAGTGGTCTGTGCACTCAGGGCAAGTGCAGCGGATGGTGCATGGTGTAGAGAATCCAATCCTGAATTTCTATCATTGTCTCTGGGCCAAAGTATGGAATGACTGAACACTCTTGGCAACCCACACGCGTGCCAGACTGGGCTTGTCCCGCCCCACTCCCGTGCTTTGGCCTCAGGCAGAAGCACACACCTTGACCTTCCTCCAGAGGATGACAGGGGTCAAAGAGAACATCCAGCCGGGAGAATGCTTTTGTTACTTGCCATCTTCCCTCTCCAATTAGAGGTTACATACATCCTCACACGGTGCCCTGCATGCTTGGCCACAGCTAACTGGACCAGGCGTGGATGCCTGACTCATGATTCACAGATTCTCTTTTCTGCAAATTTGAAATTAGAGCTATCAAGCTTTCTTTGATTTCTTGCTTTAGTAGGCTTTAGAGTTTAGGCAGACACATTTGCTGTGTGGATAAAGAAGGAACAAACCAGGTCTATAGAAAGTGAGAGAAGAATGGTCAGACACACAAGAAACTCTGCATCTTCCAGGAAGGGAGACAGAATGAATAGATACTTTGGTTGCTGATGGCTTTACAGTGTCCAGCTCCAGGCTCTACAGTGTTCAGTTCTAGTTTTGCATTTGGTCCCAGCATTTCACCTGCCTTTGATTTCCATGAGCTACTCCTCTTTCTTCTGATAAAGTCTCCTTTCAACTCCAGCTAAGTTAAGTGAACTTCTGTTTTTA
This sequence comes from Mesoplodon mirus, assembly GCF_964341445.2. Taxonomy (NCBI): domain Eukaryota; kingdom Metazoa; phylum Chordata; class Mammalia; order Artiodactyla; family Ziphiidae; genus Mesoplodon; species Mesoplodon mirus. The sequence continues at coordinate 7,666,191 of NC_138986.1, read as the reverse complement.
TAAACGAAATAATCTATTACTTAGAACCAATAATCTCTGAGTTGGTTTCCATTACTTATCACTAATAATAATCTGAGATTTGTAGCCGACAATTTTATGATGTGTACTTAATTTTAATTGCTTGTAACCCATCAAAAACAACAAATTAAACAAACCAACAGACCCAGCTGGTGTGATTAAGACAGAGCTGGTCCGCCTGCCGATGCAGGGGACACGGTTCGTGCCCCGGTCCAGGAAGATCCCACATGCCGTGGAGTGGCTGGGCCCGTCAGCCATGGCCGCTGAGCCTGCGCGTCCGGAGCCTGTGCTCCGCAACGGGAGAGGCCACAACAGTGAGAGGCCCGCGTACCAGAAGACAGAGCTGGAAGGTCACTGTGCCAGGAATCTAAGAAGTCTTCAGGTTCAGCTTTGGTCAGCAGAATCCTAAAGATGCCCCAGGCTTCCCATCCCCTGGCTGTTCAATCAGACACTAATCTAGATAAGAACTTTGCCAGGTGCAGTTAAGGTTAGGCATCACTTGACTTGTAGATAAGATTATTCTGTATTACCAGGTGGGCCCAGTGTAATCACATGAGTCCTTTAGAAGAAGAAGAGGAAGGCAGAAGGGGAAGGAAAGAGACATTCCAAGCAGAGGAAGGTCTCAGTGCTCCATTTCTGGCTTTGAAGATGGAGGGGGCCACAAGCCCAGGCATGTGGGTAGCCTCCAGCAGGTGAGAACGACTCTCAGGGGACAGCCAGCAAGGAAAGGACCTTAGGGCTACAACCTCATTGGACTGAATTTGGCTAACAACCCAAATGAGCCTAGAAGTGGATTCTTCAGATAAGAGGCCAAGCCAGCCAACTCCAGTGAGACCCTAAGCAGAGAACCCAGCTGAGCCGCACTATGCCCAGATTTCTGGCCCATGGAGCCTGTGACCTCATAGATGGGTCTTGTTTTAAGCTACTCTGTTTGTGGTACATATTACTACAGAAATAGAAAACTAATACGACTGTCATCTGGGGTACATCAGCACCACCTCGGGAATCCAACACACTCCAAGGCCAGAGGCCATCCTCTCTACCATGTGGTTCAGGTCTCTTGCTTGTAAATCAAACAAAGAGAAAAAGAAAAGGAAAAACAGAACTTTAGGTCAAGCCTTGCAGTCTATCCTTGGGACCTCTTCATGTAGGTGTGGGCTGTATGTGCACATTAATGAGGTTTTTTTTAAAATCACAATAAATGATAAAGTAACTGATATCCTTAACGGAAGGTCAAGGTCATCCTAGTTCACGGGGCTAGGAATCTCCAATCATGGAATTTATAGTTAACCCTCCTCCCATGCAGGTTGGCAATACTATAAAAACAACCTTTCTCAGGATATTTTGGGAGTTATATTCCCAGTGAGAAATGAGAAATGCAGACCCATATGGAACTGGAAAGGCTAGCAAGAGCAAATAATTTGCTGATCTTCATGGGGCTGGAAAGGGAGAGAGAGGATACAGTCTCAGGCTTAACATTTTTAAAAAGAGGGAGAAAGGCTCAGGGGAGTCATTTGGGTATTGGACCCAGGCTCCCAGCTGTGGCCAGGAATCAGGGTGCGGACGTTCCAGATCCCCACTCCTGGAGCTGGATGGGTCAGCAGAACCCGGGCTGGATTTATGTTGGTGGAGTTTATGGGGCTGCTAGAGGGGGAGTGTGAGAAAGTGATATTTTAGTGGCTCCAAAAGGAGGAGACCAATGCCAGGGTTAGGGATGGTGCTTCTCCTGCTATGAACGTGAGATTTGGAGCCCTGGGAAGGAAGGGGCAGACCAAAGGCAGAAGGACCTCTGCTTGGAAAGCCTCTGAGTCTCTGAGCAGAAGCTTCACGGCCCAGAAAACCCACAGCGATGTGGAGGCCGGCCTCACCCTCCCTCCAGCCCAGAGCCCCAGGGCCAGCTGCGCAGAGTGGGCAGAAAGAGGGTGAGCGGAGACACCTACTCACGGGGCTGCCGGCAGAAGGGTGATGGGGAAATGCCCTGTGAGCCAGAGCAGGACCAGTCCGCAGGCTCGTTTCTGAGGGCGGGGGAAGCCTCTGGGGTTGGGGGCAGGCAGCACCAGGGGTCTGACTTAACAGATAAGGTGCATGGCCTCAAAGCCCTCACCATTTAGGCAGAAATGCCAAGTGATGTCATTTGCTCCCAAAGGCTGGTGAGGCCCAGAATATTCAGTCTGCACCCTCATGCCAAAAACACGAGTGTGGGCTTGTTTAAGAGTCTGTGCCAAGATGGAAGCCAGCTATTTCCATTGAGCAACAAAAGCAAAACCCCGAACGTCCCTCAAAGGAAAGCTGTGTCAAGGCGGAGCGGAGGGGCTTCTTTTAAACAGCCCTCCCTCCGGGCCCTGAACATCCCCGGGCACCTCCCCCAGGTCATAGGAAGCAGAGTTCCATGAGGGCTAATCCCCATGCCCACAGCCTCCCTCCAAGCCCCAACCTCAAAAAATTCTAAACACAAAAAATCAAGAACAACAACTCAGTTGAGCCCTGGTTTGGGCAATCTCTTGGGCGACCTTCCCTGGCCTACTTTTGGAGCACAAAGTTGGGGTGGCGGGCAGGACTCGTCCTTCATTTTTACATCAACAAGTATTTTTCCAGGTACAGGGTAGTGGGCTGAATGGTGGCCCCCTGCAAAAGACATGTCCTAAGCCCTGGACATTGTGAATGTGACCTTATTTGCTAAAAAAAGGTCTTTGCAGATGTAATTAAGGAAAGCGTCTCAAGGTGAGGTCATCCTGGATGGTCATTCCTAAATCCGATGACAAGTATCCTTATAAGGGACACACAGAGGCGAACCACAGGGTGCAGAGGACACGGCCATGAGAAGACAGAGACAGAGATTGGAGTGAAGATGGAAGAGGTAAGGAACGGATTCCCCCCTATAGCCTCAGGAGACAGCCCAGCCCTGCACACATCTTGGTTTTGGACTTCTGGTCTCCAGAACCACCAGAGAATAAATTTCTGCTGCTTTGAGCCCCTCAATTTGTGGTCATTTGTCACAGTAGCTATAGGAAATGGATACACGCAGTTACAGGAATTCAGTCTACGTTTTAGCCTACACTCTCCACTCCTTCCTTTTCTGTCACTCTCAGTTGTGGTCAGGAGGCGGCAAAAAGCTTTCTGATGTTTATATTTGTGACTGCTTCAAAGCAGACCAATGCAACAATTGAACATTGAAATAACAGTAACTGAAGGTATGGAGTATGATGTGAGAATTCTCACTATTTTGAATGCTAGCAGCCAACGCTAGGAAGACTTGATTGACAATGGACTTGTGAGGGGGACACTGAGGGTCTGCAGGATTTATCATGTGACTTAGGAATCATCTGTTTCATCGTCTGCATCGGAGGTCTTATCACCTGTGACGGGGAAGGTAAAAAGGGTGGAAAATGAGGTATGAGGGATGCCAGTATTCTGTTATGGTTGAGTCAGGAGACACTTTCTAAGGTTGCTAGAATAAGAAATAAAGATTAAGGGCCTCCCTGGTGGCGCAGTGGTTGAGAGTCCGCCTGCCGATGCAGGGGACGCGGGCTCGTGCCCCAGTCCGGGAAGATCCCACATGCCATGGAGCGGCTGGGCCCGTGAGCCAAGGTCGCTGAGTCTGCACGTCTGGAGCCTGTGCTCCACAACGGGAGAGACCACAGCAGTGAGAGGCCCGCGTACCACAAAAAAAAAAAAAAAAAGAAAAGAAATAAATATTAATAACTTCATTTTTAAAAAGAAGAACTAAAAATTGTTCTGTAGTCATAAAATATGTAGAAGATCATGGGAAAGGAATGCTTACATTTTGTAGAAGAGTCACTAGACCCTATCAGGAGTTGCTAAACAAGAAACGGAGGGAGTTTCCTGGTGCCTAGTGGTTAGGACTCTGCGCTTTCATTGCCACGGCCCGGGTTCAATCCCTGGTCGGGCACCTGAGATCCTGCAAGGTGCGCAGCACAGCCAAAAAAAAAAAAAAAAAGGCAGTTGAGGGCTTCCCTGGTGGTGCAGTGGTTGGGAGTCCGCCTGCCGATGCAGGGGAAGCGGGTTCGTGCCCCAGTCCGGGAGGATCCCACATGCTGCGGAGCGGCTGGGCCCGTGAGCCATGGCCGCTGAGCCTGCGTGTCCGGAGCCTGTGCTCTGCAACGGGAGAGGTCACAACAGTGAGAGGCACGCGTACCGCAAAAAAAAAAAAAAAAAAAAAAAGGGCATGAAGATTAAATGAGATGCGTGTGTTAAAGTGTCTGGGACATTCTAGTTTCTATTCCACTGAAAGAGGTAAGAGATGAGGAAGTTAAAAAGAAATTCTGCCTTCCACAATGAGGCAAGAAAAAGGGGCAGGGAAGTGGGAGGACTGAGAATAGAGGCAATGGCGAGTTTGGGACCATGAGGTGAGAAGGCTCTGGTTGCTCCTTGAATGACAGAAACAAGCATCCCTTAGCTTGGAGGCATATATAGACTTGGGATCTATTTGTTATTAACTTTGAGGCATATATTGTATATTCTTGGGGTACATTTGCTGTTAACTTTGAGGCATATATCGTATATTCTTGGGGTACATTTGCTATTATATATTGTGTATACTGAGGGTACATTTTGCTATTAACTTTGAGGCCTGCATACACTTGGGGTACATTTGCTTCTGCAGCCACAGCTACTCTCAAAGTTGCCCAAGGAGAGTCTGTAGAATGAGAAGAAGAGAGTGATTTGGGCAGAACCTTGTTGAATGCCCACTTTGAGGGACTGGTCAGAAGGCAAGACCCCACCAAGAGGTCCGAAGAGTGGGCTGGCGCCTCACAGAAGCCAAGGGAAGAAAGTGCTTCAATAAGGAGGGAAAGTCCAAGAAGAACTGCCTTACCAGTTGGATTTAGCCCAAAGGAGGTCTGTAGTGATCTTGTCCAGATAGTCTTAGAGGAGTGGTGGGTACCAGCTCCCCTGCAGAGGTTGAGGAGGGAGAGGGAGGGGGGCGGACACGGGCTCTGAGCAGTGTGGGTAGTGCCCGGAGGAGAAGTGCGGTTGCAGGAAGGTGTCTTTCTTTCTTCTTCCTCCTTGCCTTTCTTTCCTTTTATTCTATTCCCTTCATTCCTTCCTATCTCCCTCCCTTCTTTTCCTTCGATGAGTAGAAAGACATAAGCATGCTTCAATTCTAATGAAAAAGGAAATGGAAGCTACAGGCAAACAACTTCCAAAACTCTTATCTACTGCCCAGACGGCTTTCTCATAGAACCAATAAATTGCCCATCAAACACCTCCATCTGGATGTCCCTTGGGTGCCTGAAGTTCAATATTGTCTAAAACTGCTTTTTCTGTCTTTCCTCCCAGTGTTTGCTTCTTTTATCCTCTTGACAGGCACCACCATCCACCCTCCCAGTCGCCCCAGTCAGGAACCTGTGGGTCACCATGGATTCTACCTTCGCCTTGTCACACACCCAGTACGGTCCTGCTGTATCCTCAACCTCCCTCACGTCCGTCAGGCTCTTCCATCTCCACTGTCCCTTCTCAGTGGAGCTGCCCACCTTCTCTCCCCTGGACCACTGAGAGCCTCCTGAATGGCTACCTTGCCTCTAGTCTCATATCTTTGAAGTTTCCTCATTAAGCAACCTCATCTTCAAAGGAATACTTTTCATTCTGTAGGAAAAGTCTTGCAGTCTTCCAAGTGTGATATGTGGCTTCTTTGTCTTTACCTTTGCACGTTCATCCACCTCAGTCTGGAATGCCACTTATTCCTTTGTCTCAGACCCAACTCAAGGGCTTGTCTGACTCTCAGACAGATCTGATGTCTCCAGTGGTCCAGCCTGACACCTCTGATGTGTTTTCATAGTCTCTCCCTAGACAGTAAGCTCTTTAAAGGCAGGGATAGTATTTTATTAATCTCTGTACTTCCAGTTCCCGGCACCATTGCAGGCACTGATTGAATGAATGAATGACAATGAAAAAGACAGGGCTAAATGCAACTTCATGGAACCGATTCCTCATTACACTTTTTGGGCTCAGTCCTCTAACGCGTCATAAGCCGCCAAATCATATTATCCGTGTTCAGGCCACCCCACTCCTCTCGTTTACCCACAGGATATTGTCACAAACCTCACACAGCAATTTGCCGTGTTACCTGTTTCCCAGAGTACGGCACCAGGAAATGTCAGCCCTTCAAGATGTTCTGGGAGAGAAGGATTCCAGGGTCACAGTAAGTTTTGGACACAGTACAAACCACATTCTCCTTTTGGGGATACACCATGTAGCTTAAGGGCTTTGAGAAGTTTAACAGAAAAAACGTTGAATTTGGTTGTCAAGGCTTCCCAAACTTATCTGAACCTTTTCTTTCTTCAAGTCACACTTTGAAGCTTTAATATTTCTGAAAGTTGGCCTGTGGCAGTCTTTCGATTTACTCACAGTGGGGTTCTTCTAGTAACACATGACGCTGGAATCCTACTTGATTCCTACGCAGTGACTTTTGGTGCCATCTTTTGCCGACAAAATGGCATACAGCAGTTTTAACGATACCTGTTTTCCAAATAAGCAATGTATCTTGAGTTTATGACATGTTTTAGAGAGTAATGATTTTGCCTCAGTTAAGAAATTCTATGCCTATCTGAAAGCTTCCATGTATCTTATGAGGTTTACTTTTTTTGTTTTGTTTTTGGTTTTGCTTTTTTGTAGAAAACTTTTTGTTCCACCTAACTGGGGATTAAAAATAAGATGTACCAAAGATACTCTTTTGATTTCTTAATTGAAACGTAGGTGAGTTAGAGTGAGGTCTTGCTTCCTTTTAGGCTTCACTCTAGGGTCCTTAAGGGAAAGCAACACTATCTTCCAACATGATCTGGATGGTGAGGTTCAAACCTGAAGATTTCATTGTTTTAAATTTGAGATTTCAGAGACAGAAACTTAGGGTGTATCTCTACATACATCCTAGACTAAAATCCAAACTTCTTGTTTAAAAGTGAATAGCTGGGCTTCCCTGGTGGCGCAGTGGTTGAGAATCTGCCTGCTAATGCAGGGGACACGGGTTCGAGCCCTGGTCTGGGAGGATCCCACATGCCGCAGAGCAACTGGGCCCGTGAGCCACAACTACTGAACCTGCGCATCTGGAACCTGTGCTCCACAACAAGAGAGGCCGCGATAGTGAGAGGCCCGTGCACTGCGTTGGAGAGTGGCCCCCGCTTGCCACAACTACAGAAAGCCCTCGCACAGAAACGAAGATGCAACACAGCAAAAATAAATTAATTAATTAATAAACTCCTACCCTCGACATCTTCTAAAAAAAAAAAGTGAATAGATACTTCATAAAAAAAAAATCCATCTGTCTAGTTGTCTTCTATAACTCAGCTTGTACAGAGTGAAATGATATTTCTTTCTATAACAGCACTTTGGATGGTTTAAGGGACAGTAGTGTGAGCAGGGAACACTGTCCAGCAGTTCATTCATGCGACATCTACAACAATTTCTGCTAGTCACGTTCATTAGAGTTACTTTTCCTAAAAGGATAATGTATACTAATCTCAAATCCTATTGCAGAGCTGGTATTTAAAAGCTCAATTTCACATTTTTTCCAAGCCAAATTTCCTAAATATTTGGATTAATTAATACTCTGAAGAAGGGACTTGCCAGTTGAAAAATCGTACTTAGAATTACGATTCTGGGGTATTTGCATCATTTCATGTCTGGATGAGGATTATGCTAATAGTTTCAGACATCACATCTGCAAAACATTGTTTGATGTTCTCTCATGGAGACTTCTCAGTCATAAGATTGCCGAGTGGAAAGACTTTTTAAAAAATCAGTTTGTCTCTCACTGTATCTGGTGCATAAAACAGAATAAAAGTCTGCCAACACCACGAGCTGAGGATCTTTTATATTGTGTCTATATAATACCCGCAAGGGCAAGAAGGCATAAGTCACCCATTGCCCTGCCAAGTTTCCTTTGTAAACTTGTTGTGTTGGCATCACCAGCTCATGACAAGCACATCAGAGCACATCAGAAAACGTCAGTGGAGCAATAATTAGCAACTGCATCAGGCGCCTGGGCCCATTTTGATAATGTGAGATCATAGCTTTCCTGCTCTTGGATGAACAGGAAAGAGTGGTTTCTGGAAGCCACAGAGCACCTAAACCAGTTTTCCCACTTGTATTTGGGTTAAGTATTAGACCAAAGCATTAAGAAACAAGAGGTTCAGAATATATGAAGATTTGAAACCGAGAACCAGATGAGTCACTGACTTTCCCTAAAATGACTCCGAGAGTTGATAGATATTGTAGACTGTCTAGAAAAATGCCCAGTGTTACGCTGGGAAGTACATACAAGAGAAATACTCACTGGAGTCCTGGTCGTCGATGACAAGGTTAAGAAGACAGAAATAACCTGTATGACACAACTGGAAAAGAGTACTTCCTGCTAAGTGCTGTGTTACCAATCACAGAGTGATCTGACATGGGCGTACGTACTCAGGAGAGAAGAGAAACAAGTAGAGTTTAGGAAAGAGGTATAGGGGAGGCATGATTGAGTGCCACTTGGAAATAGAAAGAATTTTGCAAATAGTCAACGTTGATTGAACTCTTCTTTTTGTCCAATACTGTGGTAGGCAATCAGCTTACAGTATTTCATTTATTTTCCCCTACAATCCTGTGAGTGTAATACTCTTATTTATCCCCATTTTACTAGTGAGGACACTGAGACTCAACGGGGTAAGTGATGTGTCTAAGACACACAGCAAGTAAGTGGCAGAGGGGGAATTCCAGGGCAGTTTGCAGACCTCTTAGCCACCTTGCTACCATAGCTAGCTCTGTTGTCATCAAAGACATGGGTATAGATAGGAATATGGATATAAATGCACACGTATGTATTAGATGTGGTGGAAGCAGAAGATGGTCACAGGGGACCGCATTTCAGAGATGAGAGAAAGATTAAGTATAAAAGGAGGAACTGGCATGGATGTGAGGGGGTTGAGGAAGATACATGGCTATCTGGGAAGAAGGGCAAACCTCGGGAGGGTCAGGGAGGACCTCGGTGGGCAGGTTGGGGTCAGCATGTAACAGGGAGGCTGGCTGGTCTGGAGCTGAGATTCAGGTGTGGACTGAATGACCAATACTGACCACCATACTTTGTCTCTGTGCTTTGTGTGCGGAGAAAAAATATTTAAGGACAAATGCCCAGGCACGTCTTCTGATGTGACTGTAGCCCCAGAGACCCATGGGAAAGAGCTTGAACCCTGACTACTTTGGGGGTCAGACACATGCAGACCCAAAGGTGTGGAGCAACGGAAACCTGAGGGCTGAGGAGGAAGGGAAGCCACATCCAGCCCCTTTGACCCCCACTCAACAGACACAGGTTCCCAGTGGGGGAGGCATTAGCAAGCCTCCCACGTGTACACATCACCCTTCTCATGATACGGTTTCAAACAAGACAATGCTCCAGTTCATGCCCCTCACTTCATCCGGTTCCTGCCCAGAGAAACCATGATCTGTAATAGCTCTGGACCACTGAGAAGACTTTCAAGTAAGATTTTGGACCAAATCCTCTTTTCTCTGTGTGCTCTGACTTGAGAACTTAACCTTTGAATGAGATATGATTCCACAGTGCACATGAAAGTCCCACCATCATCATCTTAGATGTTCCTGGAAGGTACAAGAAGGAGAAGTGCAGGACACTGTCCAAATGGATGTGGGGCACCCATAAAGGACAGTCCTGGGCATTCCCAGAGAAGCTTGGGTGTGAGACGCCTTCAAGGGTTACAAGGCTTCCTGCAAAGCAGAGCTGGGGCAGAGCTGCAGAGATGAACACAGGGATCTTGAAGTGGCTGCATTTGTGAGCTTAAACTGGTGATGCCCAGGAGAGCCAGTGATCACATACCAACTGTTCCAGCATGTCTTTAGGCGTGTTATGGAGTGTGCACACAGAACCCTATGGGCCATGTGTATTTATTAGGCAAAGAAAGCACGTATTTTGCAGGAAGATCACTAACACCAATGACAAAAGCAGTAAAAGAGCAGAAGAAACACAAATCCTTTTGTTTCGGTCATAGCCTTCTTATCACACTTTAGTGAAAAATGATTGATCACCGTTTAGCAAAAACTTCTTTTTTGCCCATCTAAAGATAAACGTTTATTTCGAGGCAGAAGAAATCCATAGCTTATGGCTTCAGTTCACTTGTCCTCTGTGCTAAACCCAAGGTCACACTCAAGACGGCACGCACACAGACGATCTCCAGCTTACAAGAGGACACTTACAAATTGGTTCTCTGGAGCACAGGAGCACGTCCCCATCGACTCTCAGGCCAGCCCGTAAAACTCTCTGAACCCCCTGAGTTCCGAAGCTGGTTCCAAAAGCCGCCTCAGAGCAACTGTGAGACTGAGGGTGGAGCAGGGCCAGGGGGGTGGGGTTGGACTTGGAGGGCGGGAACTGTCATGCCCTTGAAAGGAAGAGCTCAAAGTCACGGTCGTTTTGGGCACAAGTTTTCCAGGACTAGTTGTTGTAGCAATATAGCATTACTTTTATTTCTTAAATAACTTTTTTGCGAAACAGTTTAAGACTCACAAGAAGTTGCAAAAATAGTACAGATTCTGTGTATCCTTCATCCAGTTGCCTTAATAATCATCTCTTACCTAATCATGGTATATTGTCAAAACCAGAAAACCGACATTGGCAACCGACTCTTAACTCAGAGAGGTTACTCAGGTTGGACCAGTCATCTTTTTTTCTGCCTAAACAAATATAATGCTTTGGAATTATTAGATCATTTTATTTTTCCAATGTTACAATGCTAAAAAAGTCTCAATTTTTGCAACAAAATCTTCCATTCTTTACTATAAAACATTTAACTGATGGTGTTATTTGAGTGAAGACTGAGTAGGTTTTATATTTATACAAATCACTTTAATTTTGATATTAAAAGGCAAAGATTTTATCTTACATTTCTAGGCTATACAATATTTGTAGCCAAGAGAATAACTTGTGAAATGACAACTTTAAAAATTAATCTGAGTCACTGTTTGCTAACAGCGTTTGGGCCTGGCTCCTGGACCTACTGGTACTATGAACTGAGTGACCTCATTTTAGATGAGTTACTTGATCTCTCTGGTTCTTAATTACTTGATTGCAAAATAAAGAAATTGGACTACATGACTTCTGAAATTTTTTCAGCTAAAAAAACTCCTATGGGACCCCCATGTCAAAAGTATCATATAGAGATTGTTATAGAAAGCATAAGGTAGTTTTATGAAAAACAGACAAAACAAAAACAAAAACCAAACCCTAGAGCTAAAGCAAAAAGGGAAAGGGAAAAATACCTTGTATTCACCTAAAAGTTATGGGAAGAGTACAAAAGAACATTTGAGGGCAGCATCTGTAGAGGATGAGGCCCACCTGCCTGCAGGTGGCCCTGACGAGCAGACACGGTCTGAATTCCCCATAAACCACTTAAACTTGTGTGACATTGGGACCATCCCAAGCCTCAGTTTCCCCATCTTAAAAGGATGATGGACCCTGTTAGTGGGGCTCTGAGGAGGAAGAGGGATATGACAGGTAAAGCGCATGACAGTCTTGTCCCATGAATGTTAACAGAGCCCCTGAGTGTCACATGTGAGTGGGAATAGAGTGGATGTTGCGATAGATGGTATGAATGGAGTGCAGGTCCGCCTGCCTCTGACAGTGTGGTTAGCTTAAGCGGGGAGCCTCCACTTCTGGAGAACAAGTTATGGGGCTTAGATGTGGTTGTCACCCTGGGCACTTGTGAACTGGGAAGGCGGACAGGGTTTCCCCTGTGATGCAGAAGAGAGACCCCCGGTCTCAGTGGGGGGATCTGAACTGGCAGAAATGAGGAACGCTAATTAGAGAGCATTCTACTCTGTTTTTAGGAAAAATAGATATGTCCCACATACTTTTTATCTCACCGTAAATTTGGGATTAGAATTTAGACTCTGGATTTCAGTCTAAGACATCTTACTATGAAAATGAAAGAAAGATTTATTATTCTCTCCCCATCTTGCTGCTCATACTATTTTCTTATCTACAAATGCCTTCTCTTCCGCCTGGCCTTTTCTCCTGCTATTTATAGCCATGTCTCAAACATAGCCTTCCAATTGCGATACTCAAGATAAATGGGAAAATCATCTAGACCACAATCAATTCAATAAAAAGATAGAAAAAATAAATTAATTCAATAAAAAGACAGAAATATTTGTATGTACCCTTGTCCAGCAGCCATAAAACATTGCTGTGTACATCAAAATTTCTTAGTGGGTAGTCTTGTTCTCCTTATACTATTTCTTTGGGCCATATTTTTTAAAGTTTTCATTTTGAATTTTTCAAAGAGCTTTCACCTTTTCATGTTTAACACATAGCTTTAAAATCTTACAACATCGAATATTCTGTCTGCCAGCATTCTACAACCTGCATTAGAAAACCAGTGTTAACATATACATATATATACAAACTGCACTAAAATTGACCTGGATTACTGTAACTTATACATTTTATTTTTGTATTTAAAGGAAAAGAGAACTTGAACTCATTGCATTTTACAGCCAGGAAATGGTCTAAATTGTCTTAATTTCTTTGTACTTTTAGAAATAACTTATTGGCTCAACCAGAACTAGAAACTACTCTTTGACTCCAGTATAGACTGGGAAAGTAGACATTTTTAATTTGAAAAATACAAACAAAAATTAATTCCGGGGGCTTCCCTGGTGGCGCAGTGGTTGAGAGTCCGCCTGACGATGCAGGGGACACGGGTTCGTGCCCCGGTCCGGGAGGATCCCACATGCCGTGGAGCGGCTGGGCCCGTGAGCCATGACCGCTGAGCCTGCGCGTCCGGAGCCTGTGCTCCGCAACGGGAGAGGCCACAACAGTGAGATGCCCGCGTACCGCAAAAAAGAAAAAAAAAATTAATTCTGAAAGGAAAGTAATCTACAAGTAGAACGCCTTTACGCCATGAAATCAGCTAAGGACTCAAAGCCCCCTGGCGTTACTCTGCTAACCCAGGGCTCACCTCTCCAGACCACCTTTCATGCATAGACAGACTCTGGAAATGATTCATTGCCTACAGTGTTACAGCATCTGTTTGTGCCTGGGGTACAATAAAGAATTCTTACGGGGACATATGTTATTTTACAAAAAATAGGGTTGCATAGAATGCACTATTAGACCTGGTCTGTGAATCTTCGTCCGCCGTCTGCAATCAGGTAAGTGCAGAAATTGGGAGTAAGCACTTGGAAACTTTTATACTGATCTGGCATCGCCATGACATCCAAGTGTGTGACCGGTGTACAGGTCTCCTTCAATAGGATGTGGACCGATGTTGCTGAATTCACCTTGGGGTTGTACGTGTCGTGAGCTGCAGACTATTCGTGCCCAGTAAGACCCTATATTGACCTGCAATAGATCAAAACAGACAAACAAATAAACATGTCTCCTTTACCACTAATAGGTTGAGAGGCATTAATATCAAACGTAGTCTTTGGAAACTGTTTCTTTTACACAACATGTTGTATCACTCCTTTCAGTAACTATGTCGATAAACCTTATTTTTAGTGAATGTGTTATCCTTCAGTTTTTAAGTTGGATTAGTTGAGAGGTCACTCAAGTTTTAATCGGTGCCTGCAAATCTCCTAAGACTGCCTTTTCCCATTTGAAGATGGCATTACTGTGATTTCTTTTTTTTTTTTTTTTTTTTCTTTTTGCGGTATGCGGGCCTCTCACTGTTGTGGCCTCTCCCGTTGCGGAGCACAGGCTCCGGATGCGCAGGCCCAGCGGCCATGGCTCACGGGCCCAGCCGCTCCGCGGCATATGGGATCCTCCCAGACCGGGGCACGAACCCATATCCCCTGCATCGGCAGGCGGACTCTCAACCACTGCGCCACCAGGGAGGCCCCATTACTGTGATTTCTGCACAATGGTAGTAAGAGTCAGAAACAGTGGATCGCTTTTGAATGCTTTGTCCAGGGGGACCGCTATCACACTATAGAAGGTACCTCACTAAAAGACAATTTCATCCAGAATGAGGTCCAGCAGCAGAAACTTCTGGGCAATATTTTAGCAATTAATAGCATAGTGGCCTCTTCACCGAGACTTTCACAAATCCCCAAAGTAATAGATGTTTTACGGGTTTTGGAGACCCACAGGGAATACTGTGTCTATTTGGGACTTCCCAGGCTACACTGACAGTAGCAGGATGGCCACTGTGTTGTCCTCCTACTCCTGTGCCCTTTCTTCTACCTGACATTCCTAATCAGTCGTGGCTTACTTTTCACCCCACCTCAAAGTTACCCTCAACACACTCTAGATGGCTCCTGACAGATGACAGGAGTGGGGCGTAAGAAGAAACCCGTTTACCATTCCTGCCCTAAACCATTCGCGATGAAAAGGTTTTCCAGAGAGGTAATGGGCTTCACCTTGCACTTGTTATATGGCACAAGCATCGAAAGGAAAGTGGCAAAGGACTTGTTACTGTATATGTTCAGAGAGTAAAATACAAACTCTCAAATCTCCTAGGCTTGACTAGGTTTTTCTACTTTGTCAAAATTCAACTCTGGAATATTTTAGTGCTGTTTAGCATTTTCCTTCATGGCTACCATCTTCTCCAAAGATGTCTTTAAGTCTAAGATCCTAGATGCTTCAAGTATAGAGAGCATCTATTTCCAAAGGATAAGAGTATCTGTAATATTTGTCCCCCAAACCAGAAACTTTCCTCTAGGGAAGTCCAAATTGTAATCAACCAGTGAGAGAATGGATCAGAGAAACAAATGAAAATTGGTCAGTCTAAATCAATGTTAGGGTTCAGCGTTCTGCCATATAATAATGGAAGTGCTCTGTGGTGCTTTTACTACGTTCACATACTAAGGTAAAAAATAGCTACTCCGTGCCTAATAAGGTAAGAAGGAGAGCGTTTCAAATACTCTTACCCATTTGTTAAAAAACAAAAAAGAAAATATGGTTCCTAGTTTTCTCCCCTTAGACCTGAGCACAGGCCACGATTCACTTGCCAAATTTTCTCTCGGCGGATTGTTTTCAAAAGTTTTATTTCTAGATTTATTACAGTATTCCCAAGGAAACTAATCTTTTTTTGTGCTTTACAAACAGCACAAATGTCATTGTGACGTATTTTGGTAACTCAATATGTGGTGAATAAACCCTAATACCTGGTATATCCATTCCTAAATGTGATAAAAAAAAATACCAACTATAAAAATTTAGATGAATAAACCCAAACAATTACCTTTTCAAAAAGAGTTAAAGTCAGTATGCTTTACAAAAGCTAAAAGTTGTGGGCCAGTAGATTTTTATTGTTCTTATTCAACAATCATTTATTGGTCACTATGTCTGGACCAGCTCTGTCCAACAGAAATTCCTGTGGTGATGGAAATGTTCTGAATGGACATAGTCCAATATGGTAGCCACCAGCCACATGTGGTTATTGAGCACTTGAAACGTGGCTCAGGAGAAACACAACCTTTCATTTCACTTAATTTTAATTAATTTAAATTTAAATAGCCACATGTGGCTAATGGTACCTTACTGGATAGTGCAGATATAGAACAGATATCAGTGTTTTAAGATAGAAAGATGAACATGATTTGGCTTTTCTCCCCAAAATCTACAGAGTAATGGGAAAAATAAAATGCACACATAATTTTACATAAAAATCCCTGATCAAATTTATATGGAACTTAATAATAAGATAAAAGCTATATGGAAGAAAAAAGCCCCCAAATTGCCAAGATAACTCTGAACAGGAGGAGGGTGAGGGGAGGGAAGAGGTGAGACTTGTCCTACCAGATACTAAGAATCATCATAGAACTATCATGATTAATAGTAAAATATTGTCACGGAGATAGACAAATAAGCAGTAGAACAGAACGAACAGCCCAGAAGCCTATTTGTGCAGGATTTTTTTTTTCTTTTTGGCAAGATGCAAAAAGCAGAAGCTATAAAGAAAAATGATACATTTTACTATCAGAATTTAAACTTTTGGTAGTCACCAAGACAACATAAATACAGTTAAAAGACGAGCCACAGACTAAGGAGATAGAACATATACAGCTGACAAAGGAGCAGAATAAACACATATACAAATAACTTCCCAAAACTTCAGTAAGAAAAAACAAGTAACAAAGAGAACACAGGCAGAGGATATGAGAGGGTGATTCGTAAGAGATGAATCTGAAAGATGAATACACGTCAAATGTGCTCAGTTACAGGAAATGAGCTAGATCCATATTTATCAAGGCTAATAGGTCTCAAAAATATAATGTGGGGACTTCCCTGGTGGCGCAGTGGTTAAGAATCCACCTGCCAATGCAGGGGACATGGGTTTGAGCCCTGGTGTGGGAAGATCCCACATGTCGCAGAGCAACTAAGCCCGTGTGCCACAACTACTGAGCCTGCTCACTAGAGCCCACGAGCCACAACTACTGAGCCCACATGCTACAGCTACTGAAGCCCGCATGCCTAGAGCCCGTGCTCTGCAACAAGAGAAGCCACTGCAATGAGAAGCCCACGCACTGCAACAAAGACCCAACGTAGCCAAAAATAAATAAATTCATTAAATATATATATATATATATATATATATATATAAAATGTGGCGTAAAAAAGAGAAATTACAGAAAAATAGAGTATCATACCAGTTGAGCAAACTTCAAAGCACCCCAAGTACTGTAGAGGTTTCCCTCGCTCTCTGAAAGTAGAGCTTTCCTATGAAAACTTTCCTAAGCCAAAATGGCAAAAAGCGAAGAAGCAGTTACCTTAGGACACACCTTGCTAACAGATGCAGAAAAATAAATAGAAATGAAGCACAGATGCTCACCGATAGTTCAAAGCTACGCCGGCTTGAAGCTGAGATGCTGCATGTAGTTTCTGGGGAAGGAGCTTGGCAGGGCCACTCCTGCTGCTGGGGTGAGCACTGCTTCTATAATGACTTGCTGCAAAACAAGAGGTGAACGCTGTTTTCGATTTCCATCTTTTATCATAAAAGTGAAAATCTTCTTTGATTTCTTACGGTTAGGAAAAACAGGTGCTAATGTAGGTCTTTCATGGAAGTAAAGTCGCATAAGGCAAACTTTTTTTTTTTTTTTGCAGTACACGGGCCTCTCACTGTTGTGGCCTCTCCCGTTGCAGAGCACAGGCTCTGGACGCGCAGGCTCAGCGGCCATGGCTCACGGGCCCAGCCGCTCCACAGCGTCTGGGATCCTCCCGGACCGGGGCACGAACCCGTGTCCCCTGCATCGGCAGGCGGACTCTCAACCACTGCGCCACCAGGGAAGCCCTAAGGCAAACTTTTGAAGAGCAAGGGACACCTGTATAGTGTTTGTGTGTAGTACCTAGGTATAAAAAGGATTAAAACATGGAGGAGATGAGTAACGACTTCATGATAACTGTACCTGGGCAAGAGACGGCCTGAACCTTCCTCAGCGGGGGCCACACTTCCGCCTTCCTCTCCCCTAGAGCCAAGGGCTTGCATCCGCCTGAAGCCCCTTCCCTTCCCATCCTTCTGTCTCCCACCAACACACTGGGATCTGAGATCCCAGGTTTCCCTGCTCAGTGGTCCTGAGCCCTCTTCCTGAGCCTGTGTGGCCTTTTCCCCAGGCCCACCTTCTGAAGAAAGGGCCTGGTAGCTGCCCTGGGGAGGAAGGGAGGGGACAGGGGACAGGACCTGAAGGCATATGAAGGAGACTTCAGCTGTGTCTAGGAGTGTTAGCGCTTTATAACAATATACCTAAAACACGATAACATGACATTTGCTAATTCTGGGGAAGGGTGGTATTTTTGTACTACTCTCTTTATTAATAGCCAGCTTACATATAGCACTTATCATGTATCAAGTACTGTTTTCAGTGATTTGCATAAAAAATGAAAAGGTGTCATTGCTACTCAGTTTTACGGAAAAGGCTAAATAACTTGCCCACGTCACTCACCATAAAGAGTAGAAGGGGATTTGAACACAGCAGGTCTGGCTCCAAATTCCATGATCTTAGCAACTGCTCTAGGTCTACTTGTCCAAATGCTGAGATTACTTCATTTAAAAAAAAAAAAAAGGAATTAAAGTTAAAATAGCCTGACAACTGCAATGCAAAGAAAAATGTAGTAAAATTCCTTAAGAAGGTTCTTCGATGTGTTAGGAGCACAGACAAGGACGGCAGACATGACTTGGGGAAGAAGGCAGTTTCGGCGGGCGCGGAGGGTTCGGTGGAGGGGATGCGGACATTCGGCCCAGGCCTTGCTGGGCAGTGGCTGGGAGGGCAGGAGAGTGAAATGCCAGGAAGAAAAAACTTCTTTGTGTGGACAGGCACAGATTTAGGAAAGTTAAAGAAGGATTTGAGGATTAGCAAGTCATGGAGTTTGGCTGTCACATGGGGGGACAACTTGGTGAGAGACATAGGTTGGGATCTTGAAAGGGAGCGTGAGAAATGAGTATTTAACTTGGAAACCAAGGCAAGCGCTTGAAGGGAGCACCTCCGAGCTGCTCCATGGGAAGACAACAAGCAGTGCAGCCCGGCTGGAAGGACAGCGGCCGCAGGTGAGGAGCCCCTAGGGCCACTGCGAACAAAGTTGGTGGACGAGGAGAGGAGGCCTGCCTGTGGGGGGCAGGGGAGCAGGGAGGCGTCAGGAAGCATCCAGTTGTTCCACCAATATTTATGGAGCGCCTACTATGAACCAGGCGCTGTTCTAGGCGGTGGCAATACAGAAATGAACAAAGCAAAACTTCCTGTCCTCAGGAAACCTGCCTTCTAGTGGAGGAGGGGCCACAAGTAAGACAAATAAGTAAATTTAGTAAACAAAGGGATAACAATATGCATATGTTAGAGGGTGATAAGCACTTTGGAGACAGATAAAACAGGGAAGGGAGCTGGGGGCTTGCCTGTGTGTGTGTGTAGGTGTGTACTGGGGCAGGGGCAGTGGGGAGATGGCCAGGAGGGATGCGCTGAGGGCACCTTTGAGTAAAGGCCTGAGGAGTGCCGGGTGTTGAGATGATATTGAGAGTCTGAGTCTTGGGGTGGGGCCATGGTTACCCAAAAGAGAGGGCAGAGGAGGAGCTGGGTGGGAGGAGGACAGATTGAAGCTGGGGTCCCAGGGGGCACTCAATAACATGGACTACATCCTGGAGCGTGAGGCATGTACACACCGAAGTCGCTGCTGACCAGGTGACAGATGAGCTTCAGTTGCTGGGAACAAGGATGTTAGAACAGTAAGAACTCTCATTCAGTGAGCCCCTGATGTGTGCCCACCTGCCACCAGGTGCTTTATCCTTCCTAGTACCCGGGATCCTTAGGACATCCCTGCACGGAAGACAGTATTAACTCAGCAACAAACAAGAACGCCAGTAATAAGAGCTAACCTGTGAAAGGGCATATTGTGCGTCGTCAGGCACTCTTCTGGCACCTTACGTGTAATAATTCATTCAATCCTCACAGCGACCCCAGGAAGGTATCAGTCTCATTTGACAGATGAGAAGACTGGGCTGGCCCGGTAAGGTGCCCAAGGTCACAGCTGGTGAACCGAGGCAGCCTGGCTCCGGTCCTTGCTCTGGAAGGAGGAAAAGTCAGTCTGCGCTCTACCGGCCTCTCCACCCTCCGAGAAAAGCGAGCTACGGGTAGAACGCTTTGGGGACGGCTGGGGTGGGGTTCTGGGGAGAAGAGAAATTCTCAGAAGATACGTCTTGAGGCGGGAGGCTGGGCCAGGGCAGGGAGGGCGCTGTTAGCAGGGCACGGTGAACCGCATAGCCGAAGGCTGCAGCCGCGAAGGGGCTTTGAACCCGGCCCCGGGAGGGCATCCGAGTGTGGACAGGGACACAGCAGCCCGGACGCGGAGCAGAGGCCAGGACGCCAGCTCGCACACAGCTCTGCGGATCTCTGGGAGCGAATAAGGGAGCTAAAAACAACGATTGAAACCAACCAACAAAAACCCTTCCTGGGCGATTTCAGGGCCAAGAGCGAAAGCCTTGGCTAAAGAAACCTGTAAGGGGCTGAGGTCCGTTCTCAGTTTGAACTCCAGGACTCTGAACAAGACGCCTCACACCCCTGTGGGTTGCCCAGCTGCTCTTTTGAAAAAGTTGGACGCTCTCTGAGATGTCGCCAAAATCTAACCCCTGAGCGTGGTCCTAGCTCTGCAGTCGGTCCACTGCTCTGGGACCCGGCTGCCCGGCCCCAGGGGTGCGCCGGGAGGCTCTGCTCACCCAAGGGACGAGAACTGGCGGGGGGTGGGGGGACGGGGGCTCCCCCGGCACGAGCGCGGGACCCGGAGCGCGCGCGTCGTCGATCCCCTAGGCAGCACCCGGGACCACCTAGAGACCAAGTCCCAGAAGAGCTGGGACTCCCAGGGAGTCGCTGGGTGGCCCTGGAACTTTCTTCTCTGGAGCCAGATCCGGGACCGCCCGCAGAACAGGCTGCTGGCAAAGACCGAATGGAGCTCCGCGCCAGGCCAGAGGCTGCGCGCGTCACTCGCAGTCCCGGGCCGGGTCCGCGGCGCGCGGTGGCGCTCCGCCAGGCCGCGTCGCCCGCGCCCCGCCGCGCGCCCACCCCGACCCCACGGCGGCGCCCCCGGGGAGCGCGGCCCGGGCGGGTGCGCCCGGAAGCGGGTGCGGCGGGCGGGGGCCCCAGGGCCTAAGGAGCGGCGGCCGCTGGCGCGGCGCCCAGGGGCGTGAGGCGGGTGCGCGGGGGAGGCGGCGGGGCGGAGGAGGCGGCCGGCCGGCCCGCGGGTCACTCGGAGGCCCGGGCGGCGGGCGGCAGGACGCGCTCAGGGAGTCGGGCGAGCGGGCGGGCGGCGCGCACCATGCCCTCCTTCGACGAGGCGCTGCAGCGGGCCGGCGAGTTCGGGCGCTTCCAGCGGCGCGTGTTCCTGCTGCTGTGCCTGACGGGCGTCACCTTCGCCTTCCTCTTCGTCGGCGTGGTCTTCATGGGCAGCCGGCCCGACCACTACTGGTGCCGCGGGCCGAGCGCCGCCGCGCTGGCCGAGCGCTGCGGCTGGAGCCCTGAGGAGGAGTGGAACCGCACGGCGCCGCCCCGCCTCGGCCCCGCGCCCTCCGAGCGCCGCGGCGACGGCCGCTGCCAGCGCTACCTCCTGGAGGCGGCCAACGCCAGCGCCGCCGCCCCGGGCGCGCTCAGCTGCGCCGACCCGCTTGCCGCCTTCCCCAACCGCTCGGCGCCGCTCGTGCCGTGCCGAGGAGGCTGGCGGTACGCCCAGGCCCACTCGACCATCGTCAGCGAGGTAAGGGCCCGGGTGCGCGCCGGGCGCGCCCGCCCCGCCGCCGAAAGCCGGCCGGGAGCGGACGGCGCGCGGAGCCCCCGCGGACGCCGGGAGTCGGTGAAGCCGGCCGCCGGCAAGGTCCGCGGAGGCCGGGAGCTGTCGGTTACCTCTGGGGACCGACCGGGTGCATCCCGCGCTTGGAAGCGTGGTGCTGCGTCGTAACTGCCCGGGGAAGTGCCTTTGCTTTATCTCTCTCTGCTAGTGAGGCAACGGAGTGGTGCTTCGGTTTAGGTGTGAACGAAAACCGCCCTGGAAGCCAAGTGCTAAGATGCTTCGCACACATCTCCTCAGGGATCGAAGCATCCTGTACGATGCTCGTTGTCTGTGAGATGTGTGTGCGCAGTAGTTGGAAATGACGGGTGGACGCGGGTAGAGAACGGCAGTGTCTGGGGCGAGCGACTCTGAGCACGTCCGCGCCGGCTCGTGGTCCCCAGGGGAAGAAGGAAAGGAGAAACCAGCGTTTGAAGGCAGCGCCAACTGTCTCTAATTGCCCAAATGATTATCTGAAATGCAAAAGGACAAAGGTCGAGGCTTTCCCGGGAGCATGATTTTGGCAAAACTGCTTTGGGGCAAAGAGCAACACTTGAGAGAAGTTGGGAAAGCTGAGGTTTTGAATTAAAAAAAAAAACTTTTTTTTTCCCTGCTAATAAATGACAGGAACGCGGCAGAAGAGGCTGTAAGGCATACATAGTTGGACACCCCACTTATTGGGAGGTAGCTGCTGGGGTCGGGTGGGGACAGTCCCCACGGTTTTTTGGCTACGTTTGAGCTGTCAGTGCCTTGGGGGTTAGGTGCCCTCACCCTTGGCGGCAGAACTGTTTCTGCGCTGCGCTGGGCTGGCAGTTTGCATCTTCATCTTGGTGAGTTCTGACTTTAGGGACTGCCTCCGCTGAGCTTGCAGGGAAGGGATGAGCAGTTTTATTGAACTTTGCTGCAAGCATGGTTTTAATTTAATTCAATTTAATTTCTAACAAGTGATTGAATGTCCTCAGGCAAATTGGGAAAGAAAAATGTTTGTCTTTAATTTATTGTCATAAAGAATTTTTAAGCACCTACTTGAGTAATGGGGGAAACACTGGCTTCAGAGTTCGCAGGGCCTCTTCTGCCTGTTAATGGTGTTCTTTGGTCTGGTGGTGACCTAGTCTCTCTGAAGCTGGGATTGTAGGTCTTTGAGGTTATGCATGTTCTGTGTGTTAGCACACTGTGTGTGGTCCTCTGCTAAGTGCTTTAGAGATCAAACCCCATGGCAGCCCAGAAAGGCCATGTGTATGTGTGTTTGGGGTACTTTAATTTCTGCCTAATTCGTGGGTCATGATCGGGACTGCTTTATAAAATGTGGTGGTCTTATTGTTAGGGGTTTCACTCTTGAAATGGATAGGGTGTGGGCTTGGGTGGGAGAGGGTGTTATCACTGGTAACTTGCTTTGAGTTTTATCCATTAGGTGGCTGCTTAGTGCTACTTTCCAGGCAAACCAGAAGACGCTGCTCGGAGAGTAGACGCCTGATTTTTGAAGACATATAGATCTCAAATGAAGAATCAAATGAACACACACTCCAGTGGGGTTTCCATGAGCAAGCATGATCCATAGACATCAGAGAAGGGAGACATAAAAATCTCTAAGTTAGTGTCCAGACAGGTATTTTAAAAGCATTCTGGGGTTCCAGGGTTGTTTCAAGCGTTCCAGGGTTATTTCAAAGGAGGGACAGTTGGTCTTATGAAGGTCTAACTGGCACTGAGGAAGGAGGAGTTCAGGAGACCTGGTCGTGGCACGGTCTCCATCTAGCTGTGTGGCTTGGGTGGATAGCTTAACCCTTCTGGGCTTAGCTTTCTCATCTGTAGTATCAGGGGTTGGATTAAACCCTTTACAGTCCTACCAATGCCATCAGTGTCATCACTGGATGGCTGTTCTCAGTGTGCTCAGAACAACGATAAAAATCTTCAAGGAAGAGTAAAATGCTATTCAGAATGCTCCCTTAAGGCCTCTGACAAGTTTTGGAAGTATTTTGGAGAGATATTTTTTTGTTGTTGTTCTAAATTGTTTGCTTCTTCTGGTTTGTTGTTTTAATGTTTTGATTCTTGAGAGGAAACCCTCCATCTGTTCAGGAAGTTCAGCATCCAGAACAACTCCTTCCCTCTCAGAGTTCTGCATAGCTAATATATGACTGTCTTTGGTTTTGCATATGATCCAGTTAGTGTTTGTTCTTTCATATGCTGTCAGCGTGACCCATCTCTGGCTCACACCGTATACCCAGTGTGTTTTCAGACTTGAAATTTAACATATGAATCATGGAAAGCGGGTGTCTTGGGAGAGTTCAGAACGCAGAAGGGGAGACCAGATTCCAGAATGGTAACATACAGCTGTTACATTTAATCCTTGCGCCATTGCAGGGGAGACAGCATTGTCCCGGCTTTTAGAAGAGGAACCCGAGGCAGGAGATGCGAAGGCACCCACTAGCGTCCCAGACCTTTTATGTAGCCAGGGTGGGTTCAGATCGGGGGGTCTTGATTGTGAATCCGTCTCCTTTCCTCCAGGCAGTGCTCTAAGTCCTTGAAACAGGTCTACACAGCATGATACCAGATCACTCACACTTTAGAACCTGCAAGAAATCTAGTTGAACCTTCCTGTTTACTTAGTTATTAACCTGGTCCTCTGGCCAGCGTGTCATTTCATTTCATTTCATGGTCCGGAACATGATCCGCTGCAGGTGAGGAGGCTGTGCTTCCCTATCGTGGGAACGGCAGTCTGTACTCTCTCGGTGTGAGTGTTGCAGAATGGGCACTTAAACCTCATCCACCCTTTTCTCATCTTACAAAGAGAAACATCGCCAAGGAGTTAAGGCAGAAGTCCGTGCGAAGTGCTGGGCCGTTTCAGCCCAGCTCCCCCTCTGGTTTCTCCTGCTCAAGGTGATGCAGTGGATTTGTCACCTACTTTTAATGACCTCAGCACAGACTTTTCTAACGTCTGAATCTCAGCCCTGTCTGGTTGTCAGACATTGGGCAGAAGAAAGCATGATGTGATGCGGAGAAGTCCAAGCCCTTACCACCCAAATATTTCAATTCATTGCCCAGGGAGTGCGACTCTGAAATTAATGTTAAGACTTTGAAATGCTTGCTTGTGTACCATGGATGGGGGAATAGGGTTCTCACTAGGAACCAGGCCTCCCACACACAAAAAATGAAAGTCCGTTTGAGGGGAGTGGCTGACCCATTGAAGAAAACGGAGGCTGCTTTGATCTCTGGGGCTGTCCCAGTGCTTCTCATGTCTCTGCTTTGCTTCCTGCATATCCAACCCACAACAAGAGGCCAACCCCAGACATTAGTGTCATCAGCATCCGGTCTCTACTTGCTAAGCATGGAAACACACTGCCATGAATACTGGAGAAAGGAGTTTAGCCAGGCCCTAGTTTTGTTCTGGGCTGAGTCTCTGATTTGCTCTGAGCACTTGAGAAAGATCTTACTTTTATATTGTTTCTATTTTTAATATTATTTGTGCTTTCCCTGGTTTTGGCTGAATCAACCTCACCAAAAGAACATCTGTTTTTGTTTTTGTTTTTGTTTTTTAAAGAAGATGTTGGGGGTAGGAGTTTATTAATTAATTTATTTATTTTTGCTGTGTTGGGTCTTCGTTTCTGTGCAAGGGCTTTCTCTAGTTGTGGCAAGCGGGGGCCACTCTTCATTGTGGTGTGCGGACCTCTCACTGTCGCGGCCTCTCTAGTTGCGGAGCACAGGCTCCAGACGCGCAGGCTCAGTAGTTGTGGCTCACGGGCCTAGTTGCTCTGTGGCATGCGGGACCCTCCCAGACCAGGGCTCGAACCCGTGTCCCCTGCATTAGCAGGCAGATTCTCAACCACTGCGCCACCAGGGAAGCCCCAGAGAACATCTGTTTTATTATTACTTCAAAGGACCAACTACGGTATTGTTCATTTTCTATTGCATTAGTTTGTCCTCTTTTTTTTTTAGTTTGCATTATTTTTTTAATTTATTTTATTGAAGTATAGTTGATTTACAATGTTGTGTTAATTTCTGCTGTACAGCAAAGTGATTCAGTTATACATATATACATTCTTTTTCATATTCTTTTCCATTATGGTTTATCACAGGATATTGAATATAGTTCCCTTTGCTATACAGTAGGACCTTGTTGTTTATCTTCCTGTTTATTATTTGTTCTGGTTTTTTGGATTTACTATGGGTGTGCTTTTTTTCCGATTTAAGTTAGCTGCTTAGCTCAATTCTTTCCTGCCTTTCTTCTTTTCTAGTATAAATGTTTAAAGCTATAGGTTTCCTTCTGTGTACTTTTTTTTGACTACACCCAGCAAGTTTTGAAATGCAGGTTTTAATTATTATTCCATTCTTGTTTTTTTTTTTTTTTTTTTTTTTTGCGGTACGCGGGCCTCTCACTGTTGTGGCCGCTCCCGTTGCGGAGCACAGGCTCCGGACGCGCAGGCTCAGCGGCCATGGCTCACGGGCCTAGGCACTCCGTGGCATGTGGGATCTTCCTGGACCGGGGCACGAACCCGTGTCCCCTACACCGGCAGGCAGACTCTCAACCACTGCACCACCAGGGAAGCCCCATTCTCAGTATTTTTATTCTCCATTATTTCCTCTTTGACCCATGATTCATTTAGATATTTGTTTAAAATTTTTAAACATACATTGATTTTTTATCTTTTAATTGTTGACTTCTAATTTAACCTTGGAGTGGTAAGAGAACGTGGTCTGAATTATACTGATTCTTTTTTTTTAATAATTATTTGGCTTTATTTTCTAAGTATTCTATTGACCTTTTTATTTTTACCATTTATTTATTTTTTTTTTTGCTGTACGCGGGCCTCTCACTGTTGTGGCCTCTCCCGTTGCGGAGCACAGGCTCCGGACGCACAGGCTCAGTGGCCATGGCTCACGGGCCCAGCCGCTCCGCGGCATATGGGATCCTCCCAGACCGGGGCACGAACCCGTATCCCCTGCATCGGCAGGCGGACTCTCAACCACTGCGCCACCAGGGAGGCCCTACCATTTATTTTTTAAGTCTCTCTCTTTTTTTTTTATTTCAGTTTTGGCTGTGTTGGGTCTTCGTTGCTGCTCGCAGGCTTTCTCTAGTTGAGGAGAACAGGGACTACTCTTCATTGTGGTGTGTGGGCCTCTTATTGCAGTGGCTTCTCGTTGCGGAGCACGGGCTGTAGGCGTGCGGGCTTCAGTAGTTGTGGCACACAGCCTTCAGTAGTTGCAGCACGTGGGCTCAGTAGTTGTGGCACGCGGGCTCTAGAGTGCAGGCTCAGTAGTTGTTGTGCATAGGCTTAGTTGCTCCGCAGCATGTGGGATCTTCCCAGACCAGGGATCGAACCCGTGTCGCCTGCATTGGCAGGTGGATTCTTATCCACTGTACCACCAGGGAAGTCCCTGATACTGATTCTTTGAATTTTATTGGAACTTTCTTTTTGGCCTTCTAGGAGGTCAATTTTTATAAACATTCCATACATGCTTGAGAAGAGTGTGTAGTCTTTAGCTATTGGGTGTAGGGTTTTATAGATAGATGTCCAATATTTGAAGCTTGTTAGCTTGTGTTGTTACAATATTCTATATTTTAATTAACTTTCCATCTGCTTGGTCTAGCAAGCATAGAGAGTATTGAAATTTACCATTATGTTGGGGGGGTTGTCATTTTCTCTCTATATTTCCAGCAGATTTTAAAAGTTGTACACATGAGATTGGATGCATGTACATACAAATTTAGAATTTAAAAAAAATCTACATAGTGAATTGAACCTTTTATTATAGTGTTGGTACTCTGTCTAAAATCCATGATGTCTATTGTCCCGAGGTCTACTTTATATAATATTATTTAGCTACTCCAACTTAGTTTTGGTTAATATTTGCCTGCTATATCTTTTGTTATCCTTTACTTTCTAACTTCCTATGTTCTAATAATTTAGATGGGTTTCTGATAAAATACATATAACTTGATTTTGCATTTAACTACTATGCTTAGCCTATTCACCATTTCTTGTGGTAATTGGTATATTGGGGCTTATTATACCATTTTTTTCTTTGTCTTGTTCTTTTTATGCTTTTTCCCTTCCTTTAAAAAAATGATTTTAAATTTGTTTCTCTTATTCTATTTACTCCTTCCTTTATTTGTTTGGAATTTAGATTTTTTTCCCCAGCTTTTCTACCTTTTTTTTTTTTTTTTTGGAAGTATAGTCGATTTACAATGTTGTGCTAGTTTCAGGTGTACAGCAAAGTGATTCATTATATATATATATATTTTCAGATTCTTTTCCATTATAGATTATTACAAGATATTGAATATAGTTCCTGTGTTATATAGTAGGTCCTTGTTGTGGAATTTAGATTCTTTATTTCAATTCTTTTAGTGGTTACCCCTGAAATTTTGCTAAGTTTACTTAACAAAACCTAAATTTTACTCCAACCTCCTCCTAAACAATTTAAGATCTTAAACACTTTCATTCAGTCACTTCTCCTGTATTAGAGGCATTAGTAGCCAATATTCTAGGTCTGTTCCTTTATTGTTAATTTATGGGTTTTGTGTAAATCATGTATGCTTGGGTTTATACTTACACTTTATCTACTCATTATTCCATACCCTATCTCTTTCCCCCCCTTCCTTTTCATATAGATCTTTAACATTTTTTCTTTAGTGTGTATCTCTAGGTGGTAAATGTTCTCAGTTTTTGTTTATATGGAAATGTCTTTATTTCACCATTATTCTTTAAGATTTTTTTTTGATGTGGACCATTTTTAAAGTCTTTATTGAATTTGTTACAATAGTACTTCTGTTCTATGTTTTGGTTTTTTGGCCGCGAGGCATGTAGGATCCTAGCTCCCTGACCAGGGATTGAACCTGCATGCCCTTCATTGGAAGGTGAAGTCTTAACCACTGGACTGCCAGGGAAGTCCCCGCTATTATTCTTGAAAGATAGTTTTGCTAGGTAAATAGTTTATGTTGCCAATTATTTTTCCTTAACCCTTTGAAGATGTTAGTTCTGCCTTGTAGCTCTCATTTTACTTTTGAAAAATCTGTTGTCAGTTTAACTGTCTTTTTCTCTTGGGTTGTATCTAGATGGGTATTTCTTCTTTTTTTTTTTCGTGGGTATTTCTTTTATTTATCCAGCTTGGTATGCATTGCCTCTGAAGGGTGTCTGACATGTAGTAGGCACTCAATAAATAGCTGTTGAATGAACCAGTTGTGTTTCCTTTCCACTGTGAATTTTGGTTCTTTGGTAGGTTCTGGAAAATTCTCAGCCATTATCTTTTCATTTTCTGCTCTCTATTCTTTCCTTCTGAGATTCTACTTGGACGTAAGTTGGACCTTCTTTTTCTGTCCTTCATGAGTCTTAACCTCTCTCTCATATTTCTCATTTCAATATCTATATGATAGTTAAGATGTTTTTTCGGACCTGTCTTCCAGATCACAATGTTTCTATTCAGCAATATCAAATCTGCTGTTTAATCCATTCATTGAAGTTTTTATTTCAGCAGTTATCTTTTTCATTTATCAAAGTTATATTTGTTATCTTTCAGATATCCCTGGTCATTTATTGGTAGTCTCTTATTTTTTGCTCATTCTTGTGTTTCCATTTTTCAGTTTCTTTAAGGGTTTTACGTATGTTTACTCTATATTTTATATCTGGTAATTACACTGCCTGAAGCCCTTGGTGTTTTGAATCTCTTATTTGTCATTTGTTATGTGTTTGGCACTTGTTTGTTTCGTGTTGGTTGTGAGTTCCCAGCTGGTTGAGTGTCTCTGTGGGAAACCTGGCTGCCTGCAGAGAGGATTTGCACTTGCTTCTCTCTGAGCTTGGACACCCATGATCTGGAATCATTTTCTTCCTTCCAGACTTCCTGGTGCATCTACAACTGCTGAATCTGTCATTGTTGTTTGTTTTTACTAGAGGTGTATGATTGCCCCTTACTTTCTGAAACACCAACAATCCAACAAAAATTGTGTTTTATGCTGAATCTCATTTTTTCAACATGAGTCCCTCAAAATAACTAGTCCTTTCTGCTGATGACAAAAGTGTATTAATAGTTTAACAGATTTTTTTAAATGGAGTGAAAGCAAGACCTAAATGAGTGAGCAGTCACCCTACTAGGTGTCTACTACTTGGTGTTGGCAGCAGGATGACCAAGCAGATCCATGCAGTGATGTGTGTATGAACCCCAGAGCCAAAAGGAATGAGACTATGAAAAAGCATCTCCTGCTTCTTTCTGGCAACTGATTTATTAGATTATCAACTACAGATCAATTAAAATTTCTTTAGCATCTGTTATATGCTAGGTACTGGGCTAGGCTGGTAATACAAAGATAGATAAAATTGTCTGATGAGTTCTGGCAGAGAGACTTGCCCCGAGACAGTAATGTACTGAGAGTGGTAACAGGTGTGGTGAAGGGATGCCTTCTTATGATTGACTGGGGGTCAGTCAAAGCAGAATGTGCACTGACCTAGACCTCAGCCCCAGAGGAGAAGGAGGAGTCCAAGAGGAATATATGAGGAAAAGGATGTTATTTTCCCACATTCTCTCATCTTCAACATCATTTATTTGTAGCCATTTATTGACTGCCCTCTGGGGCAGTGGTTGATGTGTATTCCTTTGACCCACCCACACAGACATGGAATCAAAAGATCAGGGTGGGGTTCAGGAATCTTTGTTGTTCACAAGCATGTAAAGCCCCTGCAGATGGTCCCTAGACTACACATGAGGAGTGTGACAAGATCATCACAAGTGGAACAGCCTATGTGTGGGTGAAGCAAGTGCCACCTCCCCCAAACACACCCTGCAGACCTTGGGATGGAAGCATTGTCCCTTTACCCAAGACAAGAGTCCCACATTTTTTTTTAAGATGAAAAGACGACCCTCAGAATGGGAGAAAATATTTGCAAATGAATCAACAGACAAAGGATTAATCTCCCAAATATATAAACAGTTCATGCAGCTCAATATTTAAAAAACAACCCAATCCAAAAATGGGCAGAGGATCTAAACAGACATTTCTCCAAAGAAGACATACAGATGGCCAAGAGGCACATGAAAAGCTGCTCAACATCATTAATCATTAGAGAAATGCAAATCAAAACTACAATGAGGTATCATCTCACACCGGTTAGAATGGGCATCATCAGAAAATCTACAAACAATAAATGCTGGAGAGGGTGTGGAGAAAAGGGAACCCTCTTGCCCTGTTGGTGGGAATGTAAATTGATACAGTCACTATGGAGAACGGTATGGAGGTTCCTTAAAAAACTAAAAATAGAACTACCATACGACCCAGCAATCCCACTACTGGGCATATACCCAGAGAAAACCATAATTCAGAAAGACACATGCACCTGTACTTTTCCTCTGGGACACACAGCTAGGTTGTATTTCCCAATGTCCCTTGCAGCTGGTGGGGGGCAGTCCTGTGATGTGTTCTGGTCAGTGATGTTGAGAGAAGCAACACACCTGGAGCCAGAATAACCTTTCTCCTCGCAATCCCCCTGCTTGCTTCCTTCCCTCATCTGCCAGCAGAGAGGCCTGAAGACCCCAAAGACAGCAAAGCCCTTAGCTGGAAGGAGATCAGTGCTTGAAGCCTGCAGGGAGGGGACCCCTATCTTCCCCCCCCCTCCACCTCCTCTGCATGGGAATGTGAAATTAATGAAAAATAAACTTTCTTGTGTTAAACCACTGAGATTTGGGGGGGTTTGTTACAGCTCTTACTGTGAGCCTACCCTGACAAATACACATTTTGGTGTGTTTCCTGGAGGCTGCAGGCACCTGATGAAATGGTAGGGAAGCTGGTTCCTTCGAGATAGTCCTCCCCTTGGTCTGCACACAAGGTCACCATGACCTTGCCTGAGGCCCCTACAGGCCCCTCTCCTCTGCAGGCACCCCTGCTGCAGCCCCTCCAGGGCATGCCTGGCTGTCCTCCCTGGGCTGTGAGCGTGCTGTTTCCACTTCTCCAAATACCTTTCCTCTTTCTCCTTGAGGATGTTCCACTTTTTTCCCTAAAGGTGCAGCTAAGAGTTACCTATTCCAGAAATACCTTCCCTGTCCCGACTCTGGGGGTCTGCTTTTCTTCCTCTGCCCAGCCGCCCTCTCTGTGTGCTGAGCGTATTGCCTTCCTCATCAGACTGCAGCTTTCTTTTTTCTTTTTTTTCAAGTTTTACTCATCAGTGTAAACCCCAACACAAATACACCAACATGATTTCGTGCATTTAGAGGGGAAATGTTTCTTGGTTAAGTGGAAAATTGTTCAGATGGCTTCTGGAAGACCTTCATTCTAAGCAGCTTTATAGTGAAACATTATATTTAGAAGTCTGGACCTTCTTTCTTCAATTTGCTGTAATCTACATTCACTGAGTAGAACTTGTACTGATCATTGGGACCCAGTGGGTTCCAGGGTTCTGGGTTATTCTTTCTGTCCCACTGACATCTGGATTGAACAGTGCCTGGCGCAGGTGTACAGTGCTGCGCCAGTACCTCCTACTCCAGTAAATACAAAGAGGGGAATCAAACTAGAATGCTTCTTGGCCTGACCCATGATCTGGCAGAGCATGGTTGTGACAGAGGCCTTGAGTCCAAACAGAGAGAAGAACAAACCTGTAAGGCCCGAGGCTAAATAGCCTCTGTGCCGAGGAGGAGTGGACGTCCAGAGTCACCCAGGACCTGGACTGCAGCTTTCTTGGGGTCAGAGACTGTTTAGTATATATTTGTGATGAAATCACATGGCATTTAATAAATCCCATGATTAAATTAATGAGTGAACGGGAAAGGGATTAAGTGAAATATTTGACCCCTTTTATAACTTTGGCTCAGGCAACCCTGAAATTGACCTTCGTAGACTCTAATAAGCTCTTTTCCCCTCAACAGTGCTGCTTTATTTTTGCATTAATCCTGTATATTAATTTAGAGAAAATGGCCATTTTAACAATTTTGAGCTTTTTTTTTTAAACTCTTTTTTTTTTTTTTAAGATGTTGGGGATAGGAGTTTATTAATTAATTAATTTATTTTTGCTGTGTTGGGTCTTCGTTTCTGTGCGAGGGCTTTCTCTAATTGTGGCAAGCGGGGACCACTCTTCATTGTGGTGCGTGGGCCTCTCACTATCGCGGCCTCTCTCGTTGCGGAGCACAGGCTCCAGACGCGCAGGCTCAGTAGCTGTGGTTCACGGGCCCAGCTGCTCTGTGGCATATGGGATCTTCCCGGACCAGGGCTCGAACCCGTGCCCCCTGCATTAGCAGGCAGACTCTCAACCACTGCGCCACCAGGGAAGCCCCCAGTTTTGAGCTTTTGAACATGGTGTATTTGATGTAATTTGAACGTGATGTGTTGCTGCATTTTCTTAGGCGTAATTCAGTCTCTCTCAGTGTTTTGTAGTTTTCAGTATGAAGGTGTTACAGAAATTTCACAGGTTTTATTCTTAGGTGTTTGTTTTATTGATAACCTTGTACAGTGCTGCTTCTTCGTAACTTAGCCAGCAAGGGCTTGTCTTCCTCGCCTTCACACCAACAGGCTCTGACAGATCACCAGTGGGGGGGGCCACGGCCCTGCAGAAAGCAGCTCCAGGCCTCTGGAGCAGGGGGACAGCCGCCACCGCCCGACCCCTGTCTACATGGGGACTCCGTCGTCCGCAGATCCTAACTGGGGGATGCGACCTGGACCGTTAAGGGAAGAGGCAGGCCGGCCGGCTCTGTGGGGCCATTACTTTTATGTGCTGACGTCCATTGTGCAGAAAAGGCCTTTCTCAGCTGTCCTGGCACTTTGGGGCACGTCTGTGTCATCAGCCGAGCTGGGCTCCGGGAGCAGCAGGGCACAGGTGCAGGGCACAGGTCAGCGAGGGGCACATGGGCGCCTGGCGGGCAGCAGTTCAAGGATGCAGTGCTGAGCCCTCCAAGGCCATTGGGGGCGGGGTGGGGAGACATTGCCTACATTTCAAAACAAAATAAAACCTCTCCAATTTTTCCTCATTTTTTTTTCTTAAACTATAACCAAGAAAGGAAGTTTATTTCTATTCTGTGAGGAAATAGCAAAGTTCCTTAAGGTTCTTGGTGTAGCTTTCTAGAATGACAATGACACAAGCATGGCCAATGATAGTTAATGCCTTTTTATGGGGATGAGAGATCGGTAACGTGGCTTTTAAAGGATTGCTGTGCTCTAACTTTTCTGTGCTTGTAATAAAACAAAGTAACTTTGGGGCTGGTGCTTGTGTAACACTAGAGGAAAACCATGAGGGATGCAGTGTAGGGGCTCATACGAAGGTGAATAAATAAATGTGATTTAAAACAAAATCCTGCATTTAACTTGTATGGCTAGTATGGGCCCCGCCAAGCACGTCCCTCAAAGTGTATGACTGATTTAGAATTTAACTTTAAAAACTGTGTTCAGGGAAATTAAAAATGAAAGTCAGAAAATGAGTGTGGTGATTATTGTTGAATATTTTCTGAAAGCTTGGATCCTAGTCTCCGATTAATCAGTGAAGCAGACGTTGTAGTGGAAAGGGTGCTGATCCAAGACGTGGGAACCCTGGCACAGGTCACTGTGAGTGACTGGGGGTGACAGGTAACATCCCTGGACCACTGTTTCCTTATCTGAGTGGAGTAGTCAATTGTCAATGGATTTCCAAGCTTCCTCTACCTCTATCATTCTGCAGCCAAGTTCATTTTCAGGTATTTAATTCCTGACCCTGAATTTTGGGTTGCCATATCCATACAAGAGTGGGAACGTGGCTTGGGATGAAGCTAACTTAAAAGCTGGAGGTGTTCAGTTCCGGAAATCAGGATGGATTCTTCCCCAGGACACCTTACTTCTTGGCGGGCGTGCTGTGAACCGTGTGGACAGAGGAGAGGGTGATGGCATGGGTGTGGCCACATTCTAGAGCAGGTGCCTGTCCCGCCCTCTGTAACATCTGCTGTAGACCCTAGAGCTTCATGGGGAATCTGAGGAGGGGACACGCCCTGGGCCACCTACACAGTGGAAACCACCCGAGGGAGGCAGGATGGGGACAAGCTTGGACTTCAGAAACGAAGGTGATTATCCTGCTGTCAAACCCAGTCTTCTGAGACAGGGGCCTCCCTGTTGGATAGTTATAGGCCAGAGCAGGAGAGATGAGCAAGTGACAGGTGAGGCTCTGGATTTGCATTTTATTGGCCATCACTGGGACACTCATGAGGAAATACAAACCGGAGCTTCACAAGCCTGTCCACACTCACCCGCTTTGGCCTCAGTTATCTGATTATTAACACTTTAACATTTAACTTAACATTTAACTTAAGTGTTAAAGACATTTAAGTATTTGAAAGTAATTCTGACAAGACTGTGTCTGTTTAGGGAGTATATAACCTTTCTTTCATGGGTTTTGTTGTTAACTTGTGTTGTATTGATTGGTCATAAAATCTACAAATAAGTGTGGGAGACTGTGTTTTCTTGTTTCTTAGAAAATAGTTCAGGGATGAAATTTGGAGGCTTCAAATAAGGTGAGAAGTGAGACATGTGCCTCCTGACCGGTGATTCCGCAAACCAGCTGTCTTGCTCTCCTTCCCCCAATGACGGGAGACATTTTATTCTTGGGTGGATGTCAGCTATCTTAGCAGTTGTTGGAATATAATTGTTTCATTTTTCTTGGCTTCATAATGCAGACATGAGAGTTTCACATGTCAGGCAAATTTGTATATCATTGTCTGGAATGCAATTTTATTTTTTACGGAGTGAAAAGTTAATTGTATTACTGCTTGTATAACACGGGGGCAGTTTCGGTAAAATGGTGATTTTCTATGAAATGCCTTCAGCACAGCGGTGTCCAGCGTGAGAGACCCAAGTGAAGCCATCCTAGCTGGATGGAGCTAGGGCCGCCGCAGGCCCTGCTGCCCAGAGGAAAGAACATTGTCTTGATTCTTAGGACAGGGGGACCCGTGAGACAGTTTGGTCTTGGTGACTTCTGAGGGCTCTGAAAACCTTGGCTGTTGGTGCTGTGAAGTCTCTGGTGCCCACCTCCTCGGGGGGCTGGGGGTACCGCGCCCCTCCTGAGAGATGACAGAGCATCCATTGTCTGGACGGTGCTCATGTGAAGCGGGTGGACCCACTCCCAGGTGTGTGATGAAGGCTTCCCCCTGGAGAACAGCAAACACCCTCTCATCATCCTCTCCGCTCGACAGCGTCACGTCTCAGATGCCTTTCCCGGAGGTGGCTTATGCCCCTCGGACGCACAGGGTGGCTCTGATTTCATGGGCTTCTGCCAGCTGGAAGCGTCGCGTGGCCGCCGACAGCACAAGATGAAAGACGACATGTGTGTCTCTTGCCCCCAGGGAGGGATGCTGTAAGCTGATGCCTCTCAGACATAAACAGAGGGGCCTAGGCACCAGAACCTCTTACTCTGAAGATTGATGGTAGCACAGTTTTGGGAATCCAAGGACCGTGGAGAAGACAGTGTGGGCTTTTACTATGGATAATTCTTTAAGAGCAATGTTTTGGAGACATTTATTGAGAAATGACTGCCCTTTCATTGTCCTCAAATGAGGGTTTCAAAGCAAACCCTCATAGGGAAGTCACGTGGGCAATTGAGAGTATTAAATATCCAGGGCAGAGGAGAAAATTAAATGGAAAGTAATTAAAATAAATTTGGCATCGATTTTAAAAAAATCAAATAAAGAGATAAATTTCAGAGTTTCTGTAGTGTAAAGGAAATTGTTCCAAGAACCTTTCCCACAGAGAATCTTGCTCTTTCTGTGTCTCAGCTACTTGGTAATAACGGTAATAACACATTTACCTAAGGCCTCCATTTGTCCGCCAGCCAGCATCCCTGTCAGATAGCTGTGCTCCCCTATCCAGTATGCATGTCTATAGGGCACTTCCAGAAGAATTTTGATTTTTTTTGTGTGTGTGTGTGTGGTACGCAGGCCTCTCACTGTTGTGGCCTCTCCCGTTGCGGAGCACAGGCTCCGGACGCGCAGGCTCAGGGGCCACGGCTCATGGGCCCAGCTTCTCCGCGGCATGTGGGATCTTCCCGGACCGGGGCACGAACCCGTGTCCCCTGCATCGGCAGGCGGACTCTCAACCACTGCGCCACCAGGGAAGCCCTCTTTATCCTCTTGTGACAGCTGACCTGAGACTTCCCTAGAGCTGTCTGCCTGTGGGAATCAGAGGCAGCACTGCTGAAGGTCAGTAGACATGATGATTTCACCTGGGGATGCTGTGTCCTTGGATGCAGACCACTGCCTGGGTCGTGGATGGAGGCCTTTCCTGAGCATGTCACATGGAAGATGTCTCTCCGTTTCCATCTCAAAAGTCTCATATAAAATGTCATCATTCAATCATCAAGTCCAGTAGTGCATTCCCAACTTTGCCTTCTAGTTAATCCATAGTTTTTATTATGCTTTTATGTGTTCTCAGATAGAGAATTTCAGGCGTCACTTTTGTCTTCAGTGATCATATAATCTTCCTAGTTAGGAAGACGAGGTGGCAGATATTGTCCAGAATCTTCTGGGGCACTAGGTTCTGGACGTCATGACTAGATAAATCTGCAAGTCATCCTGAAACGAGATGCTTTGATCCGTCATCACTTTCTTTTTTACTTTGCCCTTTTCCCACTGTCCTTTGGTTCTCCAGGGAGGAACTGTCTTCGTCTGAGTTCCCCACACAGCAGAGCCTGAGACAGGGCGTATGTGCTAGTTTACATCTCAGGGCAGCCAGGGTGCAGAAGCGGGGGCAGGGAGGTGAGGTTGGGGAGAAGGGAGTGGACCCCTCACCGCTGCATCCTCCAAGCCCCTGTGCAGCTGACCCCTGAGAAGCTGAGTAGAGGGTGGAGGACGGAGCTGGGGAGGGAAAAGGGAGGAAAAACGTACCCTGGGTTCTGCCTCCGAGGGGTCAGATGTTCCCTCCCAGGCATTAACTCCCTCACGCTTTCAGCTGGAGCCCAGAGGTGGAGCCCAGAGGCGCAGGAGGCCAGCAGCTGGGAGGGGCCTGCATCAGGTGATCAGAGCTCCCGTGGGCCAGCTCAGGAGGCAGGTGGCGCCTAGAAGACCGGAGGGGGCAGGGAGAGTGCGACATGAGACCAACAGGTCGTTAGCTCCTGCACAGACTCTGTCCCCAAACCTTAGCCGGGCCACGCCCAGTGGCTTTCTGCCTCCCTGTTTCCAGACATCTGCATGCCCCCACTTTGGGTTCATCCTTATGTCAGACTCCCTATGCCCACCCCCTCCCTATGCCCTTGCAAGGGGGCTGCCTTGCATCCCCGCTTTGTCTGCGGAGTTTCCCCCTTATGGTACCGTGCTCTGCATGCCAGCCGCCACTTTCCTCTTCTGCTTGGAGCTCTCTTAGGGTGACCAGCTGTCCCAGGTTGCCTGGCATTGAGGGGATTCCCTGTGACTGAGGACTTTCAATGCTAAACCTGGGAGAAACCCCGGCAGACCAGGACAGTGGGTCATCCCGAGCACTCCACAGGTAGAAAGAATGATTCACAAGATGTATAATAATAAAGAGCTGTGAACAATGCAGATGTGTAATATGGTTAAATAAACAGAATGTACCCATTTGATACAAAATGACAGGGATGACAAAACTGAATTGACAAATAATAATGTAGAAATGTTTATGATGCAATTATAAGTTAAGAGGCTGAGATAACAATGTGGGCATATTGCATGATTTCAGTCATATACTTAAAAACCTCTGCATGGCAAATTGATGATTGAAAGTAGGGACTGCTACACAGAGGTCTTGAAGGAGAGAGCTTGCAGTTATGGCTGCTTACACTTTTCTCTTAACTAATCGAGATATTCTTTTGCCAAAGATGGTGCTGAATTAACTTACAGTCGTGCTACATTAAAAACTGACGAGGAGAATGCATGCAGAGTGTTCAAAGGAACTATAGTTATTTTGTTCAGCTTGATGGGATTGCTGAGAAACAAGTCAAACCTGGAAATTAAAGCATGCAAATGAGAGTGGGTTTTCAGCAAAGGAAGAGGCACCAGATTCCTTCTCAGCAAGGCCCACTAGAGAGAAAGGCTGTGAAAGCTTCTAGTTAGTGAAAGAACTTTATTGATGATCTCTTACCCAAAGTTGCTTTACTAGTTGTTTACTAGTTGCTTTTCTCCTCAGAAAAGAGGAGGCCTGTTCAGAGAAGATGGCTTGGGGGAGAATAAAAGCCTCTGGCATCAAACTCACTCAGCCTGGAAACTGTCATAAGATGACAAAAGGACTTTCCTTTGCTCAGTGCAGGATCAGAAAGCGAAGCGGGTGAAGTGGATTCGTGAAGCCTATAATTGCCTCCCTTGACCCAAATCATCAAAAAGGCGGTTGCGGGCTTCCCTGGTGGCGCAGTGGTTGAGAGTCTGCCTGCCGATGCAGGGGACGCGGGTTTGTGCCCCGGTCCGGGAAGATCCCACATGCCGCGGAGCGGCTGGGCCCGTGAGCCATGGCCGCTGAGCCTGCGTGGCCAGAGCCTGTGCTCCACGGCGGGAGAGGCCACAACAGTGAGAGGCCCGTGTACCACACACACACACAAAAAAGGCAATTGCTCCATTCAGAGGAACTTAAGATTTCATCTGACCTCCCTTTTAATAGCTAGCGTCTGTTTAAATGTCTTAGTGACCACGTTATATTTTACCTTATCCAGTTCATATTGTTTTATATTAGTGATTTTTTTTTTTTTTACTAAGTGACAAGATACATTTACTTGATTCATGAACCATTAATTTATGTGTCTGTCTGAGATTATGTACTCTTGGGGGCCATTTTGATTACCGAATTTATTTTCGATCATAAAAACATAGTCGTTAGGTATGTTCCAGGCGCTTTGAATATATTATCATCAGCATCAAAAGAGCCTATGAGGGAAGTGTTATTTTCCCATTTTCCAAAGGACGGAATCTCTGAGGCTGGGAACACCTGTGTGATGTGCCCAAGACAGGACAGTGTGAGAGTTGGCTTTGTCCTGACACCAAGCTCACCCCAAACCAGTGTCCTGTCCCTGCCATCTGCCTCCAGAGCAGTGGCTCTCAAAGTGTAGAGTCACCAGAAGGCCTTGTGAAAACAGCTTGCTGGACCCCACCCCAGTGCTTCTGAATCAACAGGTCTGGGGTCGGGCCTGAGAATGTGCATTTCCAGGTCCCGCCGTTGCTGCTGATGCTGGGGGTGCCGGGATCCCACTGCGAGGAGCCCCTGGCCCAGAAGGAGGTTCGCTTTCGCTACTGACTTTTCCATTGTGATGATGACTGGCTCGCCTCGCACAGGGCCGTCTTCAAGTCAAGTTCCCGTGAAGTCTGGTTCTTCGCAGAAACTCAGTTCCTTGCTCCTTGGCGGCGTTTCTTTCACAGCCGTGTTTCCCCTTCCGGTCCAGCTTGCGCAGCTCTAAATGGGTCTTAGAAAAACGTCATCTTGGTCACAGCACTTTCTATTCAGAGAGCAAGCAAGACTCTTGTCTATGAACCAGTTCAGGTGCCTCGATCCGGCGTCGATCTCACGTCCCTGCCTGACGTTCGGATGGAATCGAACCTTCCTCTTCCGCACGGAGGCTCCGCTGCCCCGGTCCTCCGCCCACCAGTCCCCCGAAAGCCACGGCCATCTCCGGGGATGCCCAGCCCTGCCTTCGAGAGGCGGTGGCTACGGAGTGGCCGGTGTGTGCCGGGTGGGTCGTAGGCACTGGGCCGCCAGGTGAGCGAGAGGCGCGCAGGCCCCGCCCCAAGCCTCCGCAGGCCCCTGCGCCCCCCACCCCCGCTATGGGCCCTTCCTCCTCTCCAGCCCCGTCCCGCTTAGATTCCGGGTCCCGTTCTGCAGCCGGGGCTGCGGAGCGCCGTGCGGGACCCTCGCCCCGCGGCTCGGGGCTCCGTCCTCCCGGCCGCGGGACCTCAGCACCGCCTGGCCTTCCCGCCGGGTCCTCAGCCTCTCTCACTCTCGTTCTCCCCGAACTGCCCCTTGCCCCTCACTTTACATTTCCCGACAGACAACCGAAGACCCGGGACGAGAGGCTTCTTCCGTGCCCTGCCGCCCAAACAAGAAAGGCACCCGTACCCGCTCCCACCCTTTCCTCCTGACGACGCATCATGCTGGAAGTCACAGCATCCCTTCCCACAGACGGTGTGTCTCTCCCCCTGTGCTGGGGCCTGCCCACTTCTCAGGCCAGTGCTACCTCCCCGCTCCCCACCCTGTCCCCTCCACGAGCATCTTTGCCCGCCTTGCAACGCGCTCCAGTGTGTCTGATCTACACAGCCCCTCCCCGATGTCTGTTATCTGCCCACAGCCGAGGACCCGTATTTCCCCCTCAGAAGCACGTTTTTTCGAAGGGTTATCTTGTCTCACGGCCTCCCCGTTCTCACCTTTCCCTCTCCCCTCGGCTGGTGCGGTCCCCTCCCACCCCGCCACGGTCTCCGGAGACCCCAGGCTGCTGCCCACTGGCCCTCGCTCCTGCTCTGGTGTGGAACCCCAGGGTGCCACCTGTGCTCCGCGGGGGGAGGGGAGCATGATTCATACTCCCTAGTGACCCTGCTTCCAGAGTCACCAGTTCACATTTCACTGTTCTGCTCATTTCGTGCGTCCCAATGCGTCTCCCGTTTCACTTGTGCTGCCCTGTCCAATGACTGCTGAAGCCAAGCACATTTAAACAGATGGGCGCTGCTGGGCGTTCCCCCTGCTCACTTCCAGGAACCCTGGATCCCAAATCTGGAGACGCTCTGCAGAAAATACTCTATTTAGTAAAATGTTGAAGTAACTTAGCTGAACTTTCACGAATTTCATTAGCTCCACCGTTGCCATGTGTGGCAACGGTGTGGCTCAGCGCCTGTGTGGAAAGCGGACGCTCTTAGGAGATTTTCATCGTGATGACTTCATTTTGCCTTGGTTCTTTACTTTTGCAGTGACATTCCATCTGTAAACAACACAATCTTCAAAGCATGACAGAGTGTATTGATAAACTGCCCCTGAATGCCTGTGTTTACTTGTTAAACCTTCCCAGTCAGGTCACAATCCATTAATGTTTCCAAAAACTCATGTAAATAATGCTGCTGTAGCATGCAAACAGTTTCCAGAGTATTATGAAAAATTTTAACTCATTTGTAAGTACACACATACGACTACTGCGATAAAGCAAATATTGCAATAAAGCGAGTCACACAACTTCTTTGGTTCCCCAGTGCATATAAAAGTTATGTTTAGGCTTCCCTGGTGGCGCAGTGGTTGAGAGTCCACCTGCCGATGCAGGGGACACGGGTTCATGCCCCGGTCCGGGAAGATCCCACATGCCGCGGAGCGACTGGGCCCGTGAGCCATGGCCGCTGAGCCTGTGCGTCCGGAGCCTGTGCTCCGCAACGCGAGAGGCCACAACAGTGAGAGGCCCACATACTGCCAAAAAAAAAAAAAAAAAAGTTATGTTTACACTAGTTTATTAAGTGTGTGATAGCATTATGTCTAAAAAAACCTAAAATGTACATACCTTACTTAAAAAATTATGCTGTTGGAAAAATGGCGCCGATAGGTTTGCTTGATGCAGGGTGGCCACAAACCTTCAATCTGTAAAAATACACAATATCTGCAAAGTGCAATAAGACGAGGTGTGCCTGTAATGGAAAACAGTATCAGAATTTACTACCGTGTAGACCCATTATCAGAGCGATTCCTGTGATGTGCTGGTGATGTGCATCGACTACTTTATGATATTCTCATCTCCATCGTTGACTCCTTACATGAACAAAGTAAAATACAATAGCTTTCCATGTAAGTCTCTTGGAGTGCTTTCTATCTTTTTTCCTTTTTTTGGCCATGCCCGCATGGCTTGCAGGATCTTAGTTCCCTGACCAGGGATTGAACCCGGGCCACGGCAGTGAAAGCCCAGAATCCTAACCACTAGGCCACCAGGGAACTCCCTCTATCTCTTCTTTTTAACACTAGCACTTAGAGATTTACTGGAAATTGAAACAATGGTGTTTTATGTTAGACACACAAATGTATTCCATGTAAATGTTTCAATTAAAAAATATAAAAATTTTCAAAGGAAAACGTAACAAATATCCACACACTCATCACCCAAGATGAACAAATGTTAGCATTTTGTCATAGTTACTAACCATTGCAGATCAAGTTGAAATTCCACTTCCTATTGCTGTAGAAGAAATTACACCAAAACTTAGTGACTTAAAACCACCACTTTTTTTTTTTTATTGAAGTATAGTTGATTTACAGTGTTGTCCCGATCTCTGCTGTACAGCAAAGTGACTCGGTTTTACACCGATTCCATGGGGCAGGGGTTCAGAGCTCGCCCAGCAGGGAATGCTCGTCTCCGCTCCATGATGTGTGGCCTTGGGCAGGAAGGCTCAGATGCTTTCTAGTCCATTCTTCACAGTCGTCCTATATCTGGGCAACCATGTGAGTGTCCCCTTGTGACCCTATCTTTCTAAAAACTAAGCACAGAAAGCAGTGGAGATGCAACGTCAGAACCAGGTGTTGTCAGTGCTCTTACATTATTATTTATGAAGCTAGGTTAGAGGGAGCTGGCATTAATTAATCAAAGCATGCACATTTCACTTAGTTATACTATAATACGTTCTAATCGTTAGTAGAAAGTACTCACATCTTACTTCATGTCACATTTTACAGTGTTTAAAATACATTCGCCTTTATTCCCTCAGTTGAAGCTTCATGAAAATAAAACCTGATAAGAATCTTAAGTTCATATTTTGTATGAATCAAATAGAATACTTAATAATAAAATGCTTTAGAAACCGTATAGAGCTAGCAACATGCCCATTGCTATTAAGACTCATGGTCCAATTTTTCTGTGATCTAGTTTCGTACTGCAATCCTGCCCCATGCGTATCTCGTCGGTGACCCTGTTCCCTTGGCTTCCACCTCGTCTCTGTGTGTCAAAATACAACCAGATCTTCACGGCCCGGCTCCAACACTGCCTCCTCCAAAAGCCTTTCCTGGCATGTACTTCCCAGCTGGACTGCAGCTCTCTCTGCTTTGTGCTTGCGTAGCATTCTGTGTTTCTCTTGTGAGATTTCAACACATTCCACCTTGTATTCTGTTTCACATACTGCATCACCGGTGCTCAGCTGGGAGCTTCGAGCAAACCGGAGCCTAGTCCTGCTCCCTTCTCACTGCACGACAACATGCCTGGCGCCGGGAGCCTCCTGGACAAGTCTTTTCACTGTGCTTAGCTGCCTGTGCTGCTCTCAGGCTGGGCAGAGTACAAGATCCGGATGTGGGCTTCCCTGGTGGCGCAGTGGTTGAGAGTCCGCCTGCCGATGCAGGGGACACGGGTTCGTGCCCCGGTCCGGGAAGATCCCACGTGCTGCAGAGCGGCTGGGCCCGTGAGCCGTGGCCGCTGAGCCTGCGCGTCCGGAGCCTGTGCTCCGCAGCGGGAGAGGCCACAGCAGTGAGAGGTTCGCGTACCTCAAAAAAAAAAAGATCCGGACGTGCCTTCAGTGTGGCCATATCTGGCAGGACAGACCTCTGGCTTACCTAAAGTCACCCAAAGCCCCCCAGTTTAGCGAGAGGACTCCGGCTTCTGACAGGGGCGTTTCCCGGGACTCACACCATCCCAGGACCGTGGGGCTCGTTGGTGAGGGCTGCACTATCCAGTTTGGAGCAGATGTGGATCGAGAAGAGACACAAGAAAGAGAAAAAGACTTGACAGCGGCAAGGCCGTTCAGGCCTTTTCTAGGATGGGTGCCAATCTCCGGTTTAAGAATTAAGTAATTAAAATAAATGAACGTCTGTCTCATCTCCAGCTTCACTTGTAAGCACTGCAGTGACAGTGGCTGGAGCATCTCTGCCT
Source organism: Mesoplodon mirus (assembly GCF_964341445.2). NCBI lineage: Eukaryota > Metazoa > Chordata > Mammalia > Artiodactyla > Ziphiidae > Mesoplodon > Mesoplodon mirus. The sequence goes on along the minus strand of NC_138986.1, from coordinate 7,622,199 downwards.
CCCAGGGACACCGGGAGAGACAGACCAAGTGGGTGCACGTTATTTTCTGAGTGGCTCGCTTTGGAAGTCTGGCACCTAATGCTTCCCCAAGTGGGTTGGTGGACAGCACTGTGAGAAAGACCACGTGGTCACCTTACACCTTGGTGGCAGCGTCTCTCTCCAGAAACTTATCAGACCAGACCTGGACCTTTGATGTGGCATGACGCGGGGTCTCACAAACAGCCAGATCCACGTGAGTGCAGCCAGTCAGCACCACCGCCCTTCGGAAATGCCCTGTCATTTCGACATAAGAAGTGCAGTCTTAGCAATGATCTGTTTTCCTGCTGTTTAGCCTACTCTGAGCCAATAAAAAGACAAAACAGTCAAGGTGACACTCTACTGTAGAACCTTCCTTCCTTTGCAAAACAAACATAATTTTAGGACCAAGATGCATACCTCTTGTACTCAAGCAGTTGGTTCTAAGAGCAATATAAAACTAGAGTAATGCTTGAAGAGAAAGCAAAAGTATGGTGTGATACCAACATTTTTTTAACGTTATACCAGTAGCAGAAAATTTTACTGCAAGCATGAGGCAATATTCAGTTGGCAAGAATATGATGGAAGTAGCTCACTTACTGAAAAGAGAGAGCTTAATGAAGTCTAAGTAATTATTAAACATTTGTTTAAAGAAAAATGCCAAGGGTTTAAAAAAAATCTCAGAACAAGAGAGTTTTGGATATTTGCTGCAGAATACATCTATCCAAGTAAAAGTAGTTAAAGAGTGATCTCTTGCACCTGCTTAAATGAAGAACGTATATTCCAGCAACTTTTTTTTTTACATCTTTATTGGAGTATAATTGCTTTATAATGGTGTGTTAGTTTCTGCTTTATAACAAAGTGAATCAGTTATAAATATACATATGTTCCCATATCTCTTCCCTCTTGCGTCTCCCTCCCTCCCACCCTCCCTATCCCACCCCTCTAGGTCCAGCAACTTTTTAAAACTGCATTTCTTTGTATGAGGCTGCAAGGGTGGCAGGTCGGGGCATATGGGGTGTCAGAGGGGGTGGACTCAGGAGTTAGACGTTTCAGGTCAGCCTCCTCCCCACCTGCTGACGAGCATGTAACCTCCAGCTGGTTTCCTCATCTTCCTAATCTCAGTTTCCTCATCTGTAAGATGAGGGTAATAATCATGTCTACCTCACAGGGTTGCTGGGAGGATTAAATGAGATGGTGTACACGACGAACTGAAAGCTTGACTGTAGGGTACTCAGTAAATGTTAGGGGTCAGTAAAAATAAGTTTCAGCCACTAGATTCCAGATGTGAAGCCTGCCAGAGTACCTACGATGAGACATCATCTCTGTATTTATTCACCTGAACACCTGGATGTGTAGACTCAAATGGCCAGGTTGCTGAGCGGTTGTATTGCTGTGTCTTGCTTATTTGGTTAATGTGTGTTCAAGGCACTACCCTCCCTGACATCTGCTTTAAGGAGCCTTAAAACAGGGTCTTCATGAAGTCCATCTACATTTTTTTTGTTTGTTTCAGTAGCTCCAAGTAATCATAGGAAAAACAATTTGTTTTTAAAATGTAGTAAGAAGCACAGATTTTCAGTGTGGGACCTTGAACAACTAATGGTAATGTGGTCTTGGGTCCATGAGGAACTAGAATGGCAATCCTGGATGACACGTTAATTGTGCCCTGGAACCAACAGAGTCGACCTGCATCTCAGTCCTGGGAAAGGAGCTGAGATGTCTTTCAAGCCTTCCTTCTAACACCCCCAACACCTGGACAAGGGCAGTTCCGGGCATCTTAAGGACTTTGGGAAATACACTGTGTGTGTGTGTGTGTGTGTGTGTGTGTGCGCTAGAAATAGTGTTCAGAGTAATATAGATTACAAAGTTTGTTCTGCGCTTTGGGTCAAATATTATAATTATAAACTCAGCAGTCACAACAGGGAAACACTTGCAGAGCAGTGTTCTCCAGGTGGAGTTTAGTCAATAACCCCATTGTCCCAGACTTCCTTGAAGTGCTCTAACCAAAAATCCTGGCCCAGACTCTCCTGAGATTGTTTTCTCAAGGCTCTTTTCCTGATTCTAATCAATTGGAAATGTTATGAAAATAATTCTATTGTCAAATCCCACTTATTCCTGCTCCCAAATACAAACCACCGAGAGAACAAAAAATAAACAGAGTGAACACAAGACACAAACGGAGGAAGAGGCCATCTGCAGAGGCTGCTGAGAAAGCTTAGTTTTGGCACAAAGACTTTAATTTTATTGAAGTATAATTGATTTACAAAGTGGTGTTAATTTCTACTGTACACAAAGTGATTCAGTTATACATATCTATATATTCTTCTCCATTATGGTTTATCACAGGATACTGAATATAGTTCCCTGTGCTCTACAGTAGGACCTTGTTGTTTATCTATCCTGTATATACTAGTTTGCATCTGCTGACCCCAAACTCCCAATCCTTCCCTCCCCTCCCCCCCACCTTGGCAACCACAAGTCTGTTCTCTATATCTGTGAGCGTGTCTCTGTCTCGTAGATATGTTCGTTTGTGTCGTATTTTAGATTCCACATCTGAGAGATATCATGTGGCATTTGTCTTTCTCTGTCTCATTTACACTTAGTGTGATCATCTCTAGGTCCATCCATGTTGCTGCACATGGTGTTATTTCATTCTTTTTTTATGGCTGAGTAATATCCCATTGTATATATACACCACATCTTCTTTACCCATTTGATGGACATTTAGGTTGTCTCCATGTCTTGGCTATTGTGAATAGTGCTGCTATGAACATTGGGGTGCATGTATCTTTTCAAATTATAGTTTTGTCTTGATATACGCCCAGGAGTGGGATTGCAGGATCATATGGCAACTCTATTTTTAGTTTTTTGAGAAACCTCCATACTGTTCTCCATAGTGGCTGCACCAATTTACATTCCCACCAACAGTGTAGGAGGGTTCCCTTTTCGGCACTCCCTCTCCAGCATTTGTTATTTGTAGACTTTTTAATGATGGCCATTCTGACCTGTGTGAGGTGGTACCTCATTGTAGTGTTGATTTGCATTTCCCTAATAATTAGTGATACTGAGCATCTTTTCATATGCCTATTGGCCATCTGTATGTATTCTTTGGATAAATGTCTATTTAGATCTTCTGCCCATTTTTCAATTGAGTTGTTTGCTTTTTTGTTATTGAATTGTAGGAACTGATTGCACATTTTGGAAATTAATCCCTTGTCAGTCACATCATTTGCAAATATTTTCTCCCAGTCCATAGGATGTCTTTTCATTTTGTCTTTGGTTTCCTTTGCTGTGCAAAAGCTTTTAAGTTTGATTAGGTCTCATTTGTTTCTTTTTGCTTTTATTTCTATTGCCTTGGGAGACTGACCTAAGAAAAACATTGGTGTGATTTATGTCAGAGAATGTTTTGCCTAGGTTCTCCTCTAGGAGCTCTATGGTGTCTTGTCTTATATTTAAGTCTTTAAGCCATTTTGAGTTTATTTTTGTGTATGGTGTGAAGGGTGTGTTCTAGCTTCATTGATTTACATGCGGCTCTCCAACTTTCCCAACACCACAGCTGAAGAGAGTGTTTTTCTCCATTGAATATTCTCTGGCACGGAGAATTTTTTTTTTTTTTTTTTTTTTTTTTTTTTTTTTGCGGTATGCAGGCCTCTCACTGTTGTGGCCTCTCCCGTTGCGGAGCACAGGCTCCGGATGCACGGGCTCAGCGGCCGTGGCTCACGGGCCCAGTCGCTCCGCGGCATGTGGGATCTTCCCGGACCGGGACACGAACCCTTGTCCCTTGCATCTGCAGGCGGACTCTCAATCACTGCGCCACCAGGGAAGCCCCCTTGGCACAGAGATTTTTGTTTGTTTGAGTCAGTTTGCCATTTTTAAACTTCGTGGTCATTTGTTGACTTATGCTGACAATAACTTCTTCTTTTCTTATTGGTCTATATAATGTTCTGTGTCTCTTCTAAAATTTCTCATTGTGTCAGTATTTTGTTTCTTTCCTAATCTAATAGTAATTGTTTTACTGATATGAGTCACCTGGTGTTTCTAACATTCATTCCATGTTCACAGGACAGAAAATATCAGAACAGGAAAGCACAGACCCTCAAGACTGTCTGTTCAGTATCCTGAGTTTTGACGTGTGAACAAAACTAAGGCTCAGAAAATTCTAGACTGATGTGTCAAAGTCAAAAAAGTGTAATAGGATTAGAACATGGCTTTTTAATATTCATGTCACAATCAATGATTTTTTTAGAAGATTAAAAAAGACGTGTGTTAAAGTGGAAAAATACCAAAGATTTAAATTCTGTAGGCCAGTTTTTATACTCCAGAGAAGTCAATTTTTATGTGGCACTGTTGCTGGTGTTTCTTCAGCTTGGCTGCCTGTGTCATAAGAGTGTGTTCTATTAGAAAGTATGGGCTTTGGCAGACTTTAAAAGGTGTACATGGCACCCTGTGTTCTGACTAGATTATGAAAATCTTTGGCAACTGTAGTTTCCAAAAGGAGAAAAGGTATTTGAAACACAGAAAGTGAAATCTAGAAAGATGTAATAGGCCTCCTCTATCCTAGAATTCCTCCTCAAGGAATGCCTGATGGACAGTAATATGTATCAGGAGATCCTTAACATCTCAAGATGGCAGACTTTTAAAATTTCTACATCAGGCCCTCATATGGGAGGTGGGAGAAGGGGAGTCTTTCTCTCCAAAGGACAGAGAAGATCACGTGTTGACTTTTCTCAAAGGGGATGGTTAAGCTCATTGTGAGATTTATTATTATTATATTATTATCATTATTATTTTTTTTTTAATTTTTTTTTTTGCGGTACGCAGGCCTCTCACTGTTGTGGCCTCTCCCGTTGCGGAGCACAGGCTCCGGACGCGCAAGCTCAGCGGCCATGGCTCATGGGCCCAGCCGCTCCGTGGCATGTGGGATCCTCCCAAACCGGGGCACGATCCCGCGTCCCCTGCATTGGCAGGCGGACTCTTAACCACTGCGCCACCAGGGAAGCCCCAGTGGCGCCTCTTGTTGCCGGTGAAGTCACCTGTTCTAGGTGATCATTGCAGACTCTTGGGCTTCCTGTCTCGTCTCTGGGTCTTGCTATCACCTCCTTGGAATCTCGTTCTGTCCCAGGACCAGGGCTTCTGCTCTGGACCTCTCCATTGCAACCTTCCAGACTCTTCCTCTAGCTTTTAGAACTTCTTCCTCCCTGTTATGAGCTCTCTCGATGCCTCTGGTTTCCTGAATAAGAAACTCTGTCCCTGCAGGACCTGCGCCCCCTTCCCCACTGGGGGGCGCAGACACAAGTGGTTCTTCGGCTTCAAACCTGAGCCTGGCACCTCCACTGCTGCAGGCAGATCTGAACCTCATTGGCCCGCACGCTTCTGTCCTTGAGCCTAGGCTGCCCATTGCCCTGCTCAGTACCCTTCTTTCCCCCTTTTTTTTCCTTCTAAATGCAACTCATTGTTGAAGGATCTGTTTAGGTCCCACCTTCTTCACGAATCTGACTGCTCTGGGTCCCAACAGTCCTTTCTTTCCCTGAGGCCCTCGTGCATTTATAGTCAATCCCGTTCCATTTAGACCTCAATTCCTCTGCATTTGCTGCCCATGGATTGGTCCTGGCTCTCTAAGCCGTGTAATAAGCTCCTCACAGAGGCAGAAGCAAAGCCTGCTTATCACTGGTATTGCTCCCAGCCTCATCTGCATGAAGCCAGGCACACCGCTGGAAGCTGTAAATACCTGATGATTAGTTTTCATACCTGCAGCTCATCATGATGGTTCATACAGATCAGAAAAGCATTAACTTTTTGGTATTAAGATACCCAAATAATGCTATCGGATCATATTAAAGAAAGTTTCATTAAAAATAGACTTAATAATGACATCCTTCCCCCTCATGGAGACCCAAGCCAAATGATTTTCTTTATGATTACACTATTTTTAACCATTATTAGGCTCTGTGATGGCGGCTTGTTGATTAGAAATGGAATCCATCCCTGGGGGTCAACGTGTGATTGTCTAGCCAGTGCTAAATGTAGCCAGAGGCACCCTACACCCAGTGGTCAAACCAAAGGCACACTGGAGTCAAATACTGTGATGTCCTCTAAACTTAGAATCTCTCACGTGAGAATTTGTTCAAGAAGGCTAAACAAGACATCTATGGCAAAGCCAGCTGCTGGTCATCAGGGGTCATTCCCTGTGGTTTCAGGAGCGGGCAAGCCCCCTCCTGAGGTCCTAAGTCTCTTGCATCCCTGCATTATTTTTACCTTATTTCCTACCTTTGGCCTTTGTACATTGAAGATATTCTGTTACTCTGGTTCTAAGGATAATTTAGAAATCAAAGCTTGAGCATAGATCTGATAATGACCTGCTCCAGCATTTTATCATTACAACTCAAGTTAACATAATGTCTGTTTGGATTTTAATGACTAGGAAAACCTAAAAAAATCACTTGGTTGGAAGCTCTTCGAAAGTATCTAATTAGGCTAGAGTTGTGCTTTCTGCAAAATGAAGCAATGTGTGATCCCTTCCAGCATTCCATGAACAGTTGTTTGAATCTTTTATCAGATTGGCTTTCTGCTCATGCCAAGGGGAGTAATTCTCTTTGTGTAAAAATGACTTGAAATTTAAATAAAAGTGACTTTAAAAGAAAATTAACAGCATGGGTACACCTGGATTTATGAGCATTTAAAAATAACTTTAAATATGTACACTTAGGGGAAAAAAAGGAGATGCTTCACTTGTTGGTAGATTGCCTTAGGACAGACGTAAATGCTTGTGTCTTTGATTCAAACTTAGTTAAATCTGACAAGAGAAGGGTTTTAGGTCTCCCTGGTAACTACAAACAGCTTTTAGTACTTTATTTCAGGAAAAAGGCTTCAGCCTATGACGTTCATTGGCTTTGGTACATGCCAACCTCTCTCTAGACACAAAAACATATCTCAGACCCAGAGCTGTTTTGGCAGCAGGCAGCGAGCTCAGAGCCGATTAGGAAGCACCAGCCCCGGGAGGCAGGGGTCTGACTCCTGACTGTACGTGCAAGAGTCAAAACCAAGCCCTTCCATCCTTGTGACTGCAGTGTCTGTTCCCTACTGGGAACCTAAATGTGTGTGTGTGTGTGCATTTCTTTTACAGGTATGTAATTTGTTTATATTAATTTATTTTGTGCTTTTGAAAGATGGCAGGCTCCCAGTCCTAAAAAGAGAAACTAGGCTAGGTATTTCAAGCGGGAAGGGATTGAATAAAAGGATTTGGGTTTGAGCTGTTTTGGAAAGGCTAGAAAAGCAAGGAAGGACAGCTCCTGCAGCGCCCCTGCCCTGCTCCACAGCATTACAGAGCCTGTGGGTCCTGTCCATTTGCCCCTGTGTAGCCGGGGAGTGGTTAAAAGCACTGACTGTTGTCATTGCTACAGTTGGAGCCAATGCCGCTGCCGCAGCCAGAAGCAGAATCCCCACTACCTGCCTTCTGATCTTGCACCAGCGCCCCCTACTGGCAGAACTTAAACAGAACCCCTGCTTGCAAGGATCCTGAGAATTGTAGTTTCCACTCCTCCAGCATCTGAGATGCAAAACAAAGTATAGAGGACTGACAATATGTGGTCTGGATGGTATCATAGTGCTTTAGAAACTAAGTTATCATAGCACTTTAACCACTTAAACATTTATTTTAAATTAACTTTATTGTGATACAAAATACAAAAAAATCCTTTTTGACAATTTCTTTTATGGGAGAGTGAAAAAGATCACTGTTTTTTAAAATAAATTTATTTCTTATTTATTTATTTATTTTTGGCTGCATTGGGGTCTTTGTTGCTGTGCGCGGGCTTTCTCTAGTTGCGGAGAGCGGGGGCTACTCCTCGTTGCGGTGCGCGGGCTTCTCATTGCGGTGGCTTCTCTTGTAGCGGAGCATGGCCCCTAGGCGTGTGGGCTTCAGTAGTTGTGGCTCGCGGGCTCTAGAGCACTGGCTCAGTAGTTGTGGCGCATGGGCTTAGTTGCTCCATGGCATGTGGGATCTTCCCGGACAAGGGATCGAACCTGTGTTGTCTGCATTGGCAGGCGGATTCTTAATCGTTGTGCCACCAGGGAAATCCAAGATTACTGGTTTTATATTGGAGAATATCTTTGTGTTTAAGAGTACTTAGGGGTATTTTAATTCACACAATTCAAAAGCAGCTAAATATGTTCATAAAAGGATAGCTCTTGCTGGGCCTTGCTGTGTCATCTATGAAAAGCATTCCTTTATCTTTAGTTAACCAAGTTATCTGAAGCTCAGCTGGAGGAAGCAAATTCTTCTCTTTGAGAGGTTATATTTGACACTGGCTGACATTTTTCTGTGTCAAAATGCTTTCTCTGGCAGTTAAATCACCTGTTTGACCTCTGAGATTTTATATACTTTAATTGCATCCTTTATATGTTTAATTCTAATGGGAAATTATTTCAGATAAATAATCATCTGCAAGTTTACTTAAAATGAAATTGCTGTGCTTTGGAAAACCAGTACCTACATTGACAATAAATCTCTTTTAAGTTACTACTACTATGCATATATGTGTATATTCTTACTTCTTTAATCTCCATAAATCTTTTCAGTAAGTCTGTGAAGTGAGCCAGCTACTACTGACCCCAGTTTTTTTTTCCAGCTATGTTAGTCGACAGATCATTAGCTGTAGAACCAAGACAAGTCAGGTTCTATAAATAAATATTATTACAGTTTGCTTATGAATATGTATCTATAAGACCGCTCACAATTCCTATTCCAACAACATTAATTTTCTCATCATGCTACAGTCTAGAGCAGTGGTCTTCACACTGGGGCAAGCATACCATTTGGAGGTGTGCAGAGAAACTCACAAGGTAGAGGGCCTGGCTACTTTGAAGGGAATCAGTTTTCAGAGCCTCAATGCACATATGTCCAAAATGGATCTGTCTGAGGATATGTGCATGATGAGGATACAGGTCTTTTCCTAATATCGTTCTCCCCCTTTGCGGAAGGACTCCTACCTCTCTTCCATCTTACTATGATGTATTGACCTGGGGTTTTAAAACCTGTGGGGAACCAAATTGTGGGACAGTTTGGAATATTGGTAAGAAAGTAACTAAGAAAGAAAGTAAATGACCCGAATGATTTGATTAAACAACTTTTTGTAAGTCTGGTGGTTTCCATCTCTTTCCTGACAGCAAGACTGTAGGAGTCTTAAATGGCATGTTGGTTAATAGAAAAGTTAAAAATAATTTTGATGATAGATTGTTCTGTAAATCTTGGCATTGAGAAGGAAGCAAAAGAATTGAGTAACAATACTGTAACAAAACTCTCTCCGTTCCCATTAATTTATTTATACAGACAAGTTTTCTTGGCACATAAATTTATAAAAATGAAAAACAGGAATAGAATAGATGTTGAGCCCTAACTCATTCTAGTAATAAATAATCTTCAACCACAGATTACATGAACTAAGTGCAAAACCCCGGGCTTTTTTAACATTCTTCTAGAAAAGGGGCAGTGCATTTCCAACAAAATTTTACTTCTGAGTAATAATTCTTTTTCAAGATTCATCATATGTTATGTTTTTGTCAATTGTGTTCTAAAAGTAACTGTTATAACCCAATCAGCAAGGATTCTAATAGTTAGAAACATTGTCACAGAAAAAAATGTTAATTAAACATCAATTTATGTACATAATTTATTACGTGCAGAAGTATTTATTTACCTGTGCATTAACATAATACACATTAACACAAAACACAATATTTTCTACATAAAATATTAGGATATATGTATGTGGGAATGAAAATAAGAATTCAAAGAGAAAAGAGATTAGTGTCAAATTTTAGGCTATTGAAGAACTTGTTTTCACTGGATGATTGTAGGCGTCACGTGGCTATAGTACTTTATCAGATACAGTTGAAAGAATGACTTTAAAATGTCAGCATTTGTAGTGTACTGAAAATTACATCCATGGCAGATAGTGAAACTGATAAAGAAGACGTTTATATATCACTGTAAAAATACCTATGTGATACACTTAAAATTTTTATTTAAGGAGCATATGAGCAAAAATGTTTAAAGATCATTGGTCTGGACAGATGCTCAGGTGTCTTGAGGGTAAGCATTGCCACATGTCTCTGTCTCCCATGTGTTTTCTTTGTTTTCCCAGTTTGACCTCGTGTGTGTCAATGCTTGGATGCTGGACCTCACACAAGCCATCCTAAACCTGGGCTTCCTGGCCGGGGCATTCACCTTGGGCTATGCAGCGGACAGGTAAGCATGGGTATGGCAGCCAGTTTACATCTAGACAATGATGTGTACCTATGGAGAGGAAGGTGTTTCATGTTAACTATTAGAAAAGTATTCTTGCTAATTTTGGGAAAAAATCTGAATTCCTCCCCTTATGACATTCATACCTGTTTGGCTGCACTAATTCCTTCCTTCGTAAACTTCCTCTCCTCACCCCTTGAACTGTACAGATGGTTGGGGCTGCTCCCCTTGGGTCTGAATGCCTCTGAGAGGAAACACAGAGCAGCAAGGCCGTGACTTCATGGCGGGGCCCATGGCGGGCTGGTTGGATGCTGTGGAGGTGATTCCATGGGCTTCAGTAACTCGCTGATCACGGTTTGATTAATTTCGTCATAAGGTCGCCCCCTTACAAATTTGTTTCATTTAATTAAAACCAATTTTTGTATCTATTCTACAAATGAAAAACTCTGCAAAGAAAAAAGTTTTCCAAAAACCATGAAAAGAATTTGATCTATTCTTGAACATCCATAAATACCCCAGTTAATGGCAGACACAAAGTGAGTGTATATATTCAAGACAGTCGTGCTCTCTCTTCAGATATCCCCGTTTCAGACATTGTTGATGTAGGTTATTGTGCTCCTGTTTAACTGTTCCTCTATCCCAGTTCTAAGGATGAACATACTTGCAGTGATTTAACAATTCTCTCCATCCTCCATGTCTGGCTTACTGTTGCTCCCAGCACTCCAGCCCAGCGTCAGTGGGTCGTCGTGCTCGCAGTGGGCGGGGCTGGGAGCGCCTCTTGCAGAGCTGAGAACAGCAGTTAATTGGAGAATTCAAGACAAAATGCCCCCAATCCTGTAGGCAGTTGGTGGTCTGCATTTGACCAGACCAGGGCTTCAAAATGGGTGGACCCTTTGGCTCCTGTCCCTTCCCCGTCTTCTTTTTCCTGTGTTGTCCCCCAGCCCTCCTCGGCATGTGACCTTCTCCTTAATCCTCTGTGTCTGGTGCTCTTTCCCTCTCTTTCGTCTGTGTCTTCCCTACTGTTTCTCCTTACAGCCTTTTCAATTCCTTTTTCCTTCCTTAATTTTCCCCACACAACCCTCTCTTTCCTAACTGGCTGCCATTTGGAATTGAGTTATAGATTTTCAATATGTATTTCTTTCATTTTGTTGTTACGCTTCCTAATTTAAGCATTAGGTTTTGCTTCTTCGGCATGTTTCTCTTTCACAGCCAATCAACGTATCTTCCAACTAAAGTAACTTGACTAAAGGAGGGGGCTTTTCCTACCTGTGTTCCAGGAGGGGCTGAGCATCTGTCCTCAGATGTGACCCGGTCCTTTGGGGAAGAAGACAGAGCCGTGAATAATGCTGCCTCACCTCGGGGCTGACCGTCTTTCAGCTCCTTCAATCTCTTATATTCTTGAAGGAACAGACAGAAGCAATTTAGTAGGTCATGTATCTGTGAGAGGAGAGTGAGAAAGGCAGAGAGTGAATTTAAAAACCTAGGGAAACTGAGACTACTTGTGTCTCCACTCTGAAGCAAGATGCTGTGTGAATTTGATGGAAATTTCTACGGGAAAATGTCTTTGAATCAAATCTCTCAAAGGTCATGGATGACAGGGCTTCACCAGCCAATAATCTGGCACAGCTATACTGAACCCCTTAGCATCAGACTCTCAGAATATTGCCTGCGGTGACCTGTGTCTTTTGCCTAAGTGCTTTAATAATGGCTACGTAAATGGTGAAAGTAAAACACAAAACTTAAGAACAAATCACATTTATTGTGAACTTGATAGTTTGTAAAGAGCTTTCACATTCGCGTCTCAGTTTGGTCTCTACAACCTCACCGTAGAAAAGATAAAAGAAAACAAATCACAAGCAAACAAACAAAACCTGCGTCTTGAATTGCTTAAGAAATTCACCCAAAGTCGCATGACTGGTGGATGGTTGAGCCAGAAGGCCAGACCTCCTGGCTGTCAGGACCATTTTAGCTTCTTTCTGTCCCTTTCTCCTCTGACCCCACCCACAGAAATGCTAGGAAGTGTCCAAGCTGTGCCACCGGAGTGACTATGGGAAAAGAGCGTTGCGATGGAGAGGGTCATCTCTTTGGAAACTGCATTCCCAAAGGATGCATTCCATGCCTTAAATTTTGTAATGTCATTTCAGAGGCATATGTTTTTATTTGCCCTGGCTTTGCTATAAAACAAAGCGTAGCATTTTCAGCGATCCTTGATGTGGTAATAACGAACCTATAAAGGACACAAGTTCTGCACTTAAACTTCCTTTAACAGCACGTCCAGTGGGAGTCTTCTCCTTGTGTTGAAGAAAACGTTCAAGGTAACCTCATCCTTTCTCTTCTCAAACAGGTGCGGCCGAATGGTCATTTACTTAATATCCTGTCTCGGTGTTGGCGTTGCTGGTGTTGTGGTGGCTTTTGCACCCAATTTCCCTGTGTTTGTGGTCTTCCGCTTCCTACAAGGCGTGTTTGGAAAGGGGACATGGATGACTTGCTACGTGATTGGTAAGACCTGGCTATGCCTCCTCGTCTGTTTGAGAACCAGGGTTAGGTGGGTGAGAAGTGCCGCTGGTCAGCCTTCCTCCTGCGAGTGTGGTGAGGCTTCATTGCTGCAGCGTTATTTCTGCAAATAGGAGGATGCAGGGGCAAGATGCTGACTCTTTAGAAATCAAAGTTCCATCATGTTTTGGGAACCAAATATGACTCTCGCCAAATACTGGGGTGAACCACTTTCTAGCACGGCCATACTGTTATCACATGGTTTCTTGCTTTGTTTTCTTAGAGATTAATCTTTAGAAAAGCTTCAGTCGTTCCTCGAAACTTTTTTTTTTTTTTTTTGGCTGTACCATGTGGATTGTGGGATCTTAGTTGCCTGACCAGGGACTGAATCCAGGCCCTCAGCAGTGAAAACACAGAGTCCTAACCGCTGGACCACCAGTGAATTCCCCCTCGAAACATTTTTAAAGCATTTTCCATGTATATCTGTGATACAGTTTGAGGTAACATTGCTGTGCTCTCAAATATTATTTCCTTAATTCGATTCCTTCCGCACAAGTGGAGAACTTTTTTGCCGTGCAGGAGATATGACCTGAAAATGAGAAGTTCATTGGTAACCCTTTGCTACCTTCCATACCTAGAAAGTTGGACGTCTGAGTGTGAAGGAAAGAAAAACTTCTCTTTGCTCCTATTACTGGGAAAGGTCCTGGCTGCTACCTTTCCAGTAGTGTCTGGAATAGGCACCCACTCAAAGTCGTGGTGGATCTGTGACCAGGGAAATGTGAAACCTCCTCTTTGATTATCACCCCAGATCTGTGGGCTTTCACTCACTTCTGTTACTGCTGGACAACCCCTCTTTGGGGTGCCCACTTTGGGGGCCCTTTGAAGATCTTTTTGTGGGCGAGGAAGGAGAGAGAGAGCTGTGGGGACTGATGGTTGATGGCTGGAGTAGAAGGGATAACTTTGGACCATGAAGCGTTTTTAAGGAGACCCCAGTCTGTGTGAGTTTTCCTAGTTGTGATCTTAGGGCAGCAATAAGGTAACATACGCCAGGATGATCAGAATGGAATTAGGGACAGATAGAAACAGATCAGCAGGAGGGGAGGGGAGGAAAGGATGCCAGCAGTAAAATTCCTCATGTGATTTTAAAAGAAATATCACACAAATGAAAGGTCCAGCACTGTGGAGAGAATTATCATTTGATAGAAACTATCTTGTGATAGTGAAAAATTTATCTGTAGAATCTAATGTTCATGATGAATCACCTAAAGAGACGGTAATATGCAAATCTTTAAAGACTGTGATAAAATCTAGCCACTTGATTATATTTATGTTTTGATAATTACAACTACTTTTCAAAATAGTCATCATCTAAGCTTTCCTAAAACCAATACATATATTCTTTGTATACCCGGAAGGGTGCTGGGCTGGGTGTGTAGGGGGATGGCACATGCTTGTTGATAATGCAGAGAAGAGGGGGAGAGGAAGGGACCTGAGCTGTCTGGGAAGCACATCCCCATCAGGTCAGTGCCTTCAGGATCTTTGAGAGTCCTGTATAGTATTCTAGCGATGCTGATGGATGGATGTCACAGGTGTAACGTCTCTGTTTGTTTGTTTGTTTTGGAGCTGATCTTGAGCTTCCCTAACCTCTCTGTTTTTTTTCCTTCAGTGACAGAAATAGTAGGTTCAAAACAAAGGAGGATTGTGGGAATAGTGATTCAAATGTTCTTCACCCTTGGAATCATAATTCTCCCTGGAATTGCCTACTTTATCCCCAACTGGCAAGGGATCCAGCTAGCCATCACACTGCCTAACTTCCTCTTCCTCCTTTATTACTGGTAATGTGGTTTTGGTCATTATCAAATTTATTCTTATTCCACAGAAATGTAGAATCTGTGCTTCCAAACCAACATGAAAATGAAGGCGAGATTTTCTAACATCTCCAGAATGGCTATGGGCTTTGCGAATTTCTAGAGCTTTTTTATTGGTTTTTGACTAATAGTTACTATTAAATTAATAAAATTGAAAAACACCTTTAAAATAGAGTATTAATTATGTTTTATTATTTTTTAATATTTTTATGAAAACTACAAGGCAACAAACCATATCTGCCAGTATTTCAACATGCAGTTTAAATCCAATGAACAAGATTTGCTTCTCTGTATGTTTTATTAAGCAAATTAATGACTCAGGAATTCTCAGGGGAATAAGAAAATGTTAAGAGAATCAGAAAATTAAGTTGTCAGAAAGCTACAGGTGTATGCATTTTATTCTTATTAGAATGAAAATACTTTAATCATCCTCTAATTTAATTTTAATATATGAGCAAACCAGTTTACGTAAATTGGGTTCTTAACCTTTTCCTAAATGTTCATTAAATCCCAGTTTTTTTCATCTTTGTAATTGAGGACTGTATATTCTAAGACAGCCTTCTTGCAAGAGCAATGTAATATTGATTATTTTTATCATGAGCAATGATTCAATTATCAAGTGAGCATTTTTTCCCGTCCGTTATAAACTTGCAAAGATAATCTGTGTTTCAAAGAGCCAGTTCTAAGCTCTCAGAATCTCTGAAACATGTATCTGATCGCAAGATCCATTTCGATAGAGCAATTCAAGTCATAAACTTTTAAGTTTTGAGATTCGCAGGCATAACTCAAAAAAGACTTCTTCTCACCAGGGTGGTTCCTGAATCTCCCCGCTGGCTGACTACTCGGAAGAAAGGAGATAAAGCATTAAAAATCCTGCGGAGCATTGCGAAATGCAACGGGAAATATCTCTCGCCAAATTACTCGGAGGTAATCTTACATATTACTAGTAACAAGTATTGTTAAAGTGGGTGAATTAATTTGCCACTTATGCACATATTATCAAATATATGACTAACTTTTACTTTGACTTTAAAAAAACTTTGGGAAGAATCATAAGGTGTATTAAAGAAGAAATAATTGCGAAGTTGTAATAGCATTGTAATTGAGGTGAATTGGTCATTTAGTCCATATTTTAATAGTTGCACCAAGTTACTTGAATTACTATACTTATATAGTATATATAGTATATATTAATATACTATATATACTATACTATATTATATACTATACTATATTATATACTTACTATACTATTACCTATACTACTATAGGCCCCATAGTAATTCATCATTCATTCATCTTAATTGGACAAACTATAAATCTTTTCTTGACATTCAATTTAAGTCTAAAGATTTGTCTTTAAATTTAGTCTTGGAAGTATTATCTCTGCCAACCAGAGCTTGGGCAGTAATGTAATATTTCAACCTTTAGACTTACACACGCTGAATAGTCTGCCCTCCCTCCCTTCCTCCCTTCCTCCCTTCTTTCCTTCCTCCAGCAAAGGCTTTTTGGGTGCCTCTGTGTCACTGCATTAAGAGAAAAGGGGGTGGTGTATTAAAAGCTCATTCTTGTCTTTTTAAACATTTGATATGCAGCCGAAGACATATACGTGTATTTGAAGCAATGCCTGAATAATTAGAGAATAACATATAAAAAGATATGATTTTTGCTTTAGCTGCAAAGACTAAGTGAATGCAGAATAACAGAGAATTATTATAAAAATAATATTTAATAATAATTTTTTAAAATTTATTTATTTTGGGCTGAGTTCGGTCTTCGTTGCTGCGCACGGGCTTCTCTAGTTGCGGCGAGCAGGGCTACTCTTTGTTGCAGTGCCCGGGCTTCTCATTGTGGTGGCTTCTCTTGTTGTGGAGCACGGGCTCTAGGCACGCAGGCTTCAGTAGTTGTGGCATGTGGGCTCAGTAGTTGTGGCTCGCGGGCTCTAGAGCGCAGGCTCAGTAGTTGTGGCACATGGGCTTAGTTGCTCCGTGACATGTGGGATCTTCCCAGACCAGGGATCAAACCTGTGTCCCCTGCATTGGCAGGCCAATTCTTAACCACCACCGCAACACCAGGGAAGTCCATAAGAGGAATTTTTAAATGTTTAATATTAATACTGCTAACATTGTTTTCTTTTGTAGCATTCAGTTTGTTTTGCTAGAAACGTTCTGATAAAAATGGGTTTGTGGGTTGTATTGTCAACTCCCCAGCTTCCTAGCTCCCCAGAACCTGGTCGGTTATATTCGGATTTCTACCTTCTTCTTTCACTCTTACATTCAGCGACAAGCAGTAGGCTCTGTGTTTACAAAGGTTTCAACTGACCAATTGTCACCGTTGGAAGTACATTAATGATTTACCTTGAAGTTTACAGGTCATAAAATATATGGTAAAGATAAAACGTGATCTGTTCTAACCATGGAGACTAGTTGATCCTTGTCATTCTTTGACTGAGAACATTCGAGCTGTGCTTCTAGGGAAAATAATATCCCACTGCCCTCTCAGCTTGCTCTGGTCACACGAGCCATTGGTCTGCACAGCTGGATCAAATGAATGATACTTTGTACTCAGTTTTAATGGCCAAATGAGTATTTTTGCTATTCATCATCAGTATCCTGAAGACATTGCATGTAGTCCCAGAGCTAAGTATGTGTAAGATCTAAATCAAGGTTTTAAGAGTATAGAAAACATAGTGTGTGCTGATTGCTTATGAAAGAAGATGCTACGTTAACCAGGCACATTGTGTGTTATCATGAGTGTTGCTGAGAGGCCAGAGGATGATTCCCAAAATAGCTGCTATTCCACATCCTATGAGTGTCCAGTCCAACACCCACTGACCCGCTTCGAATTCATGAGCAAGATAGAGATCATTTCAGCAGGGAAGTACTTAAATGCTCTGCATCGATGTGATTGTAAAAGATAGGGAACTATGGATCCGATGGCTTCCAAGACACTTGAACTCTAGTTTTGAGCAGTTAGATGATCTCCATTTGAAAGTCAGGTTTGATCAGACTTCCGTTTCTCCAGGACTTCAGTTACTCTAGGATCCTGGCTACCACTGTAGCCGTAGGATCCTAGTGATAGGTGTTGTGATAGGTTGATAAGCCTCTTCGGTCTTTTTTAATCTATAGGTTTTCTTTTTCTAGCAACTTTTTCTAGCAACTTTGGTGGAGAATGCTACGGAGTTTTCTCTCTGTTGAGTCTTCTGAAGTCTAAATTTCACTGATTACATCTCTTCAGATCCTTTAACATGACCCTCTGTCTTGTATTCCCTGTGATGGAATACAACTAAATCTAACTAAATTAGTAGTTAGATCTAGAGTTAAGCAAGTTCAGGTTTGTCATTTTGGGCAAGACTACTTCATAAGTGGCTTTGTACATTTCCATTAAGAGACACCTAGTATCTCTGTGCCTCTCTATTCTTTTGTGATGTTAACTGCCACTGATAATCATTGCCTGTATTTATTCATTCATCAGAGATTGCAAATTGACAATATTCACATTTTGTCATTATTTCTTCATCTGTTACTGGAATACTTATATAAAGACTAACTTATCCCATCAACTGAGATGACTCTCAGATACAGTTCCTATAGGAAAGGCAGGATATAGGCATAATTCTTTCCTTTCAAATTAGCAAATTGGTTGCCTGCATTCTCGAAGTGATCAATGCATTGTGGGCTATGGGTTTTTTAAGCCTCATTATGACCTCCTGGATTTATACATACTGTGTATGTTTCAGTCTTCTGCAGTTATTGTTATCATCCTACTGATGCTCAAATTGCCCCTGTCTTTGGACAGACGAGGCTCATCTTTTCTGGTTCCTGAGTCCCTCTGCCACAGCTCTAGTAGTTTCTGAATGCTTCCTTGCTCATTAGCATGACAAGATTTTCCAGGCTTGTCTTGTAAGTTCCAGTCTCATGCTTGTAATCACCTGCTTCTCAATGGGGGCTTCAGTTTTTGAAATAAATGTCTTCAAACTGACCCTGTCCATCTCCAGCCTTTAAAAATTGTACCACCTAAGTAGAAAGGCAAAGTATTGTCTTTAAAAAGAGAAAGAATTTTAAAACGTAAAGACGTTTAAAACACCTTGCTAATAGCTGAATTCAGTCAAATTATAGGCCAAACCATAGTTTTCTATTTCAGAGGTATTAATGTTTCCACGAAACATGATTATGTGCAAAATCCCTCTTTGAATACTCAGAAATACTGGTAGGTAGTGCAGGCATTTGACTTGAACTCCAGCACCAGCACCAAGGCAGAATCCTATTATAGTTTTGGGGGTAATGCTATCAATTACTCCTATTTTGGCAACTCAAGGAACTATTGCCCATGTCAACAGTAGGACCACCAGGAAACCTTATGGTTACGCAGTCACCTCACACCTTCAGAAACCCTCCGTTGCCTTAGCTGGTATCCCTGCTCTCTGGATATGATAACATCAAGGCACCCATGCCCAAGGCTGGTTGCCCAATGCTCTCCTTACACTTTTCACGGAACCTCTCTTTGGTAAATCCTGACTTTTGGAAGAAGTCATTACCATGTAAATGACCTCATCCCCCAAGACCTCTCCAATTCCCACCTCTTCCTAGGGGTGCACATCCTAGGTTGCAGTGAAGCTAGAATGAATTAGAAAGAACCTGCTTGGTAGCAAAGCAGCCCTAGGAGATCTGGCAGCTGTACCCTCCTCTCGTCACAATAGCCTCAGCCACCTCCCAACACCAGCCTGTTCCATCACTGACACCAGAGGTCCTGGTCTATTTTAGGTCCGAGAAGCAGAAGCGGTGGGGGCGGGTACCGTTCAGAGCAGAAGCTGTAAAGGCATCACGAGCTTCTGACAGCTCTTTTGCCCTTTCCTTTGGGTGCAAGAACAGCACATCCCAAACTGGAGCTGTTCCTTCAGCGTGGGTCCACAATGAGAAGAGCTTCAACTAGGAACAGAGCTATAGCAGCTGACCTACAGCTGAGACATGGAATGTGGCCAAGAAATCATTGTTGCCCCTGTAAACTACAGTCTGCTAAAGGTGTCTTCGTAAGCTACAGAGATTTGAGGGTGTTTGTTTTTGCAGCCAAAGCTAACTCATGTAGCTGATAGTAATAGTACTGGTTCAGTTGCCAAAGTAGGGTTTGGTGATCCAGCATGTTTTTTGCTATCTAGATGACACCGGATTGTGGTAGATTAGATTATTGTTTGAAAGAGTCCCATCTTCCCCCTCGTTTCCAATGAATGAAGATACTTCCTGGCTCCGCTGATGCAGGGCAGAGCAACGTAACCTGCTTTGGTCTCATGATGGCTGAAGTGTACGGCCTGCCCTTCCACTTCGGGCTTGGCCGTTCGGGTTGCTTTGGCCAATGGTAGGTGACCAGATGTGATGCAGTAGAGTCATGAAATGTGCTTGGGCTTGATCTCTGGGCTTCAGCCAGCACTGTGAGAAGAATATTTCCAGGTTCTCCTACTGACCACATAGAAGGCTAAGAGACATTTGGAGGAAAGCTGCTCTAGCAAAGTCTCCCCAAACCTAGGTCAGCAGTCTCCCAGCCAGCCCACCGATGTGTGAGCTCGATGAATGCTTATTCTTTTACGCCACTATGCTTGTTACAGAGCATTATTTATCAAAAGTCAACTGATATCCTGATTAAATAGCCCTTGTCACTTACTGACCTGGATTATACAACTACACAGGTAGTGAGTCTGGCAGCAGTTTCGGTTTCATTTTTTTAAAAAAGGATTGTAAAGGCCCTTATCCTACAGATCTCTCTCCCCCTCTTGTCTTCGTGTGGGATATGCCCATGGAAAATAGTAGGCTACAACTCTAGTTAACGAAGAGGCTCTAATACTACCGAACTGAATATGTCCATATTTGTTGGCGATATTGTTATGCTCTGTTGACTCAAAAACCTGTAAGGCTTGATGGTAATTTCCTTACTTTTATGATATGCTTATATAGTTCATTGTTCATAGCTAATCACAGTTTATTGAAATGTCAGTAGTAGATGTTATGCTGATAATCATTCATGCATAAACACACTCATGGGCAGTTCCCATGGTAACATGTTTGGGTGACATCAAGAGCTGATACTTGAGCTTTCTGACTGCAAAGGGAACATCATCAATATCAATGATCCCACTCTGATATATTTCCAAAATTGAATATATTAAAACCTCATTAAAAAGTGTCAGGCTAATTTTTAGGTTACCTTAGTTACCAGAGAGACTTCCAACGCTTAATAGCTGCCATATTTCCTATATTTTAATGAACCGTCACAGAAGCATCAATATTGCTCCAGAGAGGGACTTTCCAGCTTTGGGAATGTCTGTGTCTGACATTTCCTTTCCAAAGGGGATTTTTATAAACGTAAGTTTTGTTCTCCCAAAAGAGAAACCACACCATGATTCTGGCTGTCATGAAGCCCACGTGAGTTGTGTGGTATTTTCGTCCAGTTTTGCTCTCTTTGTTAGTTTTTGTGTTTAATTATTATCTCAGACTCGAAACTTAAAAACTCTCCCATAGAATTCATTTCAAACGATCCAGAGGAAGTAATTCAGGCCCAAGCAGTGACCGTGTCAAGAGTGGGAAAGGTGTGAGTCTAGAAAATAGTCAAAGACGGTGGGAAAAAAAGTCTCTGGAAACTTAAACTTGTACATTACTTTCCCTTAACAGAAGTAAATCTTCATTCTTTGACTTCACACAGAATAAATGATTCCAGTTCTACCAGCAAAGCCGTCATCCTTAACATGACATGTTAAAATGATGACTGTAACATGCGTGCCACCACATTAGCTTTAATTTAGAATATTCCTGAATGCATAAAAAAATGTCAGGACACTTCATATACTAAACATAAAATGGACCTTTGGAGCTGAGAAATAATTTAATAGTACTCTAGTTAAATCCATTTTTGGAAATAGCCTGAGTTCTATAAATGGGCTATGTTTCAATTCTAATTAGTTCCCATGTCTTTAACTTTTTGAATATAAGACAATATTGCATGAATAGGGAAAAATGTTTATGCTACCACTTAAAAAGCCATAAAAACAGCAGTGAAGGACTGTTGAATCCAGAGCGAGTCCCTTTCCCGAGCTGGGTGATGAAATAGTAAGTTTCTTCCACTAAAGGAAATTTGGCCTAAAATCTTCCAGGTCAGTGGGCTCTCATTTCACCTGTACAAATCTTGAGGGAGAATGATCCAGAGCACCATATGGCTTTAATTGAGCTAGAAATCCAAGTGTCATATCCCTTAAAGAATGAGATTACAGCCCTGGAGAGGGCAAGGCAGATTTTCAGGGCAGCTCCCCAAAGAGCAGCATTTTGAGTGAGGAACCCTGGGAGACAGGCCTTCTCTCCCCTTCCCTGAAACTGACCTTCCAGAGTCCCTCTTGAAATAACTGGGCTATATGCTCTTGCCACGGTCTTAAGGCTTGAGAAGTATACATCAGAACTGTGAAAGAAAAGCACTCAGCCTCAGTGTTACATACATATAAATAAATATATATGTAGATATAGTGATACCAGTCAGCCCTGGTGTCTGATGACATCTTTCTAACAAGTAATTGGATCTACAGAACCCAGGACAACTAATGGACTCAGATGGTGACCAGTAGGGTGACCAGTTGTCCTTGTTTGCCCAGGACTGGGAGGATTTCTAGGATACTGAAGTCTCAAAGCTAAACCTAAAGAAAGTCTCAGGCAAATGGGGGTGAGTTGGTCACCCTGTGACTAGGTCAGTCCTCACCTTCCCAGCTATGCTTAGAGGAGAATACCAAAGATGTATATTTTCTGGCTTCACAAGCCCCTCCCAGCCCACTGGGACCCTGATCCCTATGAGAAGACAGTGGGATGCCTGGCCTGACTAGAGGATGGGACCTGGGATTTCCCAACGTCAGATGCAAGCTGCTGGGGCCCCCAGGTGCCTGCCAGGCTTCCTCTTTCTTCCTCAATCCCTAATTCCTTTAAAAAAAAAAAAAGAAGTTTTACAGCCTTTATTTTGAAGGTCTAACATGAAGTGATATTCCTTTGAAAAAAAACACACACTTTATTGATGTATGATTGACATGCAGAAAGCTGTACATATTTCACGTATACAACTTGCTCAATCCCCTGTTTCTACTATAGTTCTTAATCTGGACTTGAACCCTAGTTGTTCGACTGGGGCCCTGGCCCCCTGTGTACTTTCTGCCTGTTCTTTCTTTCAAAAGTGGGGTCCCACTGCTGATGTCTTTGCTCATCTGTTGTCATAGAGTTAGATGTTGCCCCTGCTGATAACTGCTGCCTGATCTTTCTGGAGACTGCGGCTGCTGAGAACCCGTCCTCCAGGTGGGTCCCATATGGGACAGCAGTGCTGGCCCACAGGAGACCCAGGTGTCCCCTCCCCCCACTGGCCTCTCTTGATGTACATTCTTGGTCCAGACACAGAGCCAAAGCACTTCCATTCACCTGGCCCGCTCTCCCTAAAGCTGAGATTCCAGCAAACACCTAGGCAAAATGGTGTTGGATTATGACACAAGGGGAAGAGTTCCAAGCTCTACATAGTGACATTTAGAGGCATGTCAATTCCTCATTCATTAGTTACAGGATCTGGGAACAATGGACTCCTCCCTTTTTCCATCTCAAAGGCTGATCCTTGCCCTTCAGAACAACAGCCCTCCTGTTTGAGCCCCAGCACCCCTGTGGTGATCCAGAGAAGCATTTGCCTTTTTCTGGCCTAGCCCATGCCCCCGTGGCATTACACACAAAACTAATTAAAATATAAAACAAAATGAATAAGCCGCACAGGCTTATTTTATTCTGTTAATATCGATTGCTCTTTTTTGTGAGAATAGTGAAAACGCCTACTTTAGTTATTTTAATTCTGGGTCTTTCTAACAGAATAAAAAGTGAGTTTGCTTTTGCTCTTGCTTTTTGAACACTTGCCAAGAGAATGGCCCTCTAACACCGTCTTTGAAACCTTCATATTCTATCGTGTGAGAGAGGAAGATAGCAGCTTCTTCCAGTGTTTTGTTCCTGTGCCACTTGGCCCACTCTTGTGTTTTTGGCAAAAGCAGTCTCTGCAGTCCAAATTGCTGTGCTTCCCTACTGTGAATAAATGAGAAAATACTAGCTCTTTGTGAAAGTGTTCCGTGCTTTGGAGGCCATGATGGTTACAACTTCCAGAACCCTGCACATCCAACTCCCTGGCAGGAATTCCCGGGCATTATTCCTAATCCAGAGCTGCTGTTGCTATGACAATGCTGCTTGCTAGATCTCCAGTCCATTAGGAAAACTGCCTTTTTTCAAGAAATAATCCTAAGAAAAGAGATGCAGCCTGGGTGAAATTGTTTCAGTTCTCCAGGGCTAGGTTGATTGTTGGAGTATACAGACATGCTCCTTTGATGTAGGTAAACGTGAGAAAATTGTGCTAAATAATAACAGAGAAAACACACTGGGATCTATTCGCTTCCATCCCTAGAGGTTCCCCCCAGGTAGATGGTATAAAAGGTATCAGGTGCTAGATTTTCAAGGGCTAAATCTTCCCTTCCCTGGAAAAAATAAAAGTTAAGATCCATCTAACAGATGGCTGGATGAAGAACATCCAGGTTGTGTTGCAATAGCAACACCTCTTCATGTGGATACGGATATGAACGGGACCAAGCCCGTGCAATCCAGGATGGCTAGATTTCTTGGTTTAGAACAGATAATATGGGTCTGTGCTGTTTTCATTTTTCTTTGAATCTGGCACTATTGGAGGGAAGTATAATTTAATGTACAGAAAGGGGACCTGATCGAGAGGAAGCCTTCCTTCTTCAAATAGTGAATGTACCTTTCTTAAGGTGGCTGAATAAAGGAAGCTTTAAAGAGTGAAGAAGTCCTTATATCCTTCCCAGGAAAAGGACTTGGGGAATGTTGGGGTAAATGGCCTGAACCAAGGACACTCTTATGCTAGAAAAGCAGATCTTTGTTACCATCCCTAGGAATGGGCATGGAGGGTGACCAAAGAAGAATGTTCCGGCTAACACACTCCTGCCTCGCAGCATCTGTGACCTCAGCCCCAGAGTCGATGGAAGAATCATGTGGCAGTCTGTCCCAGGGGGCCACAGTTCCTTGGGGACCATCAAGTTACTGCAAAAGTCCACAAACCATTTGCAGCCAAGTCTTGTCTGTAGAATGAATGAATACATCTTGGATGAATATATACTATTATTTCAGATGAAAGTAGATGCCGTTGTGTTGAATAATGACTAATGAATTGAAAGACGTTAAGTTCGTAGTAAATATGTGTTATGTTGATGTCTCAGTGAACAGAATTAAAAGCACAATTCCTATCATGTGGGCAACCATTAAATTCTTTGACATTAACCAGAAGTCCTCATACTCAGTTAGGACAAGAGTCACTGATCAGTAAGCACAAACAGGATTTGTGTCCATCAGTTGGACAACTGTTCCCTGAGCTCTCAGAGTTCAAGTTATATGAAGTTCTCAGAAAAAGCTGAAGGACCCCACGGAGTCTTGATAAACAGAATTCTTGACAACTTCCGAGATTCGTTCAGTTTTTTTAAATTCAATAAAATAAACTCAAGTTCATTATATTCTGCTCTTCCACTGACCTTAAGGAAAAGTTCTTCCTCTGAAGTGGCGAGAGTTGAGCAACTTGGTGTACAATTGTCTTACTGTCTCTCAAAGGGGGATCCTTGTGTTCTTTCTTGTTTATGTGGCAGAGCCAACACACCAGTAACAGTTTAGATCTTGAGGGAGACTGAGGAAGGCTTACTGAATGAATACTCAGCACGATTATTTCTATGACACCAAGAAGGATAGAGATTAAGTACTTACCCCATATGTTTATCACTAGTGGAGTCTCCAGGCTTAAATACTTCTCCTTGAAACCTGACGTGGACAAATTTTACCAAAGACAATTCAAGTATTCACTCTGCAATTCATAACCGTTAACATGCTGTATTTATACAGGCTGATCTAAAATTAGCAGGGGACAGATTTGATGGCAATTGAGTGAAACATGGGCTCCACGCCATGTAGTGTTCTTCCCACAGTTCTGTAAACTATATGGTACACTTGGTTGTCTAAAAACAACCGGCCTGTAAAGTTCAAGTTGATTATTAATTACTGCATTGAAAATATTTTTCACCTTGCACACTGAATCGTGGAATATTTTATCTGGTCACCACATGTTTAGAAAAACCATTTCAATGTAACTGACATGAGGTTGTCCCACAAACTGACACACAACGCAGCAGGAATTCATCTTCATTTGTTCACCCATTTACTCAGCAAATAGTTACAGAACACTAGGTTCAAAACATCTAGTTTTAAACAACCTCTGTGCAATAGTCACTTTCCAGAATGCCTCCCAACATACATTCAAGGTGCCTTACATTTTCTCTAATTCTGTATGGTTGGTTTTCTTTCTTTCTTTTTTGAGCTGTTTTCAGGTCCCCTCTCTAATCGTTCCTTACCTATTCAAATATACTCAGTTTCATCATATAGATAAGTTGAACACAGCTAAATATAAATTTTTCCTCTCATTTAAAGCGGAAGAACAGCTTAAATCTCAAGTGTAGAGTTTGGAAACCATATCAGTGTGTTTTAATTTTGATGGCACTTGTCTACAGAAGGGTATTCTAATTGGATCTCAGTTAGTACATCTGTTAAGGATGGAAACTTACCTATGTATTTGTTGGAATATAATAAAGCAAGTCACATTTCAAAGTTAGAGTAGAGAGTGAATGCAGTATAACATTAATACACATCACTGTGGTCCAGAGTGAAGCCATGAGACTGAACAGGCTTCACCGTCAAAAACCTCCAGAGTCAGAATTCCAGGGATGGCTGAGTAATATAGCACAGGGAGATCAGATCGGTGCTTTGTGACCGCCTGGAGGGGTGGGATAGGGAGGGTGGGAGGGAGGGAGACGCAAGAGGGAAGGGATATGGGAACAGATGTATGTGTATAACTGGTTCACTTTGTTATAAAGCAGAAACTAACACACCATTGTGAAGCAATTATACTCCAATAAAGTTGTAAAAAAAAAAAAAAAAAGAATTCCAGGGATGGTGTGTACCACCCACTCGTGGCTTGTACTTAAAAGCATCTCATCCCTCTCTAAAGATGGTTCTGCCTGAACAATAAAGTACATGCCAATGAACAATAAGTAACTGTATGCAGAAAAATATTTTGCAAATCAAGAAACAGAGAAGGGAGAAGCTTGCAAATTCTAGAACTCACCAAGGACTACGATACTTATTGGGGTGCGTGTCAACTGCTTTTTTAGCAGTTCAGCTGTACTTGACTTTCTTTGGAAAATTTCTCAGCTTTCCCCAATACATGTAAATAAACATGAAACTAAGGGCTTTCTGAGGTGCAGAAGTAAGGCAAAATTTGAATAGTTGGCAAGTCTAGAAGCACTGAAAGCAGAGGAAGTTCCAAGATGACCTCTAAGTAGCTCTGTAGGAGGTGGTTTGGGTGACTGTCATTTTTCTTTGAGCACAGAGTTGAGTAAAGCCTGTCTCTGCACGCGCTACAGCCATCGTTGGGCTGTGCAGGCCCCTCTCATGTTTGTTTGATTTGATTTTCCCTTCCTCCACTCTCCCCACTCTGCCCTCAACAGGTCCCCAATTGAATGTGCTTGATTTATGCCCTTTGTTATTGATGTGTCCTTATAAACCAGAGCTTGTGGTATGTGTGGGTTTAGGTGATATAAATGGCATTGTGCTGCTCTAGATCTTGTTTCATTTCTTACTTTTTCATGGAGCAGTTTTTTTTGTGTTTTTGTTTGTTTGTTTGTTTTTGCGGTACGTGGGCCTCTCACTGTTGTGGCCTCTCCCGTTGCGGACCACAGGCTCCAGACGCGCAGGCTCAGTGGCCATGGCTCACGGGCCCAGCTGCTCCGCGGCATGTGGGATCTTCCCGGACCAGGGCACGAACCCGTGTCCCCTGAATCGGCAGGTGGACTCTCAACCACTGTGCCACTAGGGAAGCCCTGGAGCAATGTTTTAAAGGTCTCCCTGTGTTGCCTACACATGAGTGCTGCGTGGTTTTCATCAGTACCTCCTGCTGTATTTCACATCTCCATCCTCCAAACCTGGGCTGCCTCCAGTCGTCCTGATAAATGTTTCCATACATGTCCTCTTTGCTTATCCATTCTCTGTATAATAGTTTGCATCTGCTAGTTCCAAACTCCTAACCCATCCCCCCTAACCCCTGCCCCTTGGCAACCACAGTTCTGTTCTCTATGTCTGTGAGTCTGTTTCTGTTTCGTAGATAAGTTTATTTGTGTCATATTTTAGATTCCATATATATGCGTTAGCATATGGTATTTGTCTTTCTCTGTCTGACTTACTTCACTTAGTATGATCATCTCTAGGTCCATCCATGTTGCTGCAAATGACATTATTTCATTCTTTTTTTCTGCTGAGTAGTATTCCATTGCATATATATACCACATCTTCTTTATCCATTCATCTGTCAGTGGACATTTAGGTTGCTTCCGTGTCTTGGCTATTGTAAATAGTGCTGTTATGAACATTGGGATGCATGTATCTTTTTGAATTAGAGTTTTTTCTGAATATATACCCAGGAGTGGGATTGCTGGATCTTATGGCAACTCTATCTTTAGTTTTTGAGGAACCTCCATACTGTTCTCCATAGTGGCTGTATCAATTTATGTTCCCACCAACAGTGTAGGAGGGTTCCCTTTTCTCATACATGTCCCCTTTGGACATTTGGGAGGTTTCCCGTGGAGTATAATGCCTAGAAGTGGAACGACCGGGTCCTGGGATGCATGCAAGTTTAGTGCCCTAAATAATGCCAGATTGCTTTCTGTGTACACCCATTGAATGTCCTGTTTGCCCATGTACACATTTGGTACTTTCCAATTTTCTAATTTTGGCCAGCCTCCTGAGTGTTTTAGGTTGCACGTCTCTGGTTACCAGGGAGGCTCAGCACATCTTCGTGCGTGTTGCTTTGCTATTTGTGTTTCTCCTCTGTGGTTTGCCTTGCCATATCCTTGCCCACGTGTATGGAATTTTCTGGATTTGTTGGACTTATTGGATTGGATTTGTCCCCTTCAATTTATAGGATTGCCTTTTATATTCTAAACTTTACCCTGTTGTTGGTTTTAGACATTGCAAGTATGTTTCCCTCAATGTTTTAGCTACCCGTTAACTTTGCCTATTTTTTGTTTCATTGACCAAAAATTCTTAAATCCTTAATTGATTTGATATGGCCAGATCAGTATGTTTTCACCTACTTACTGTTGCCTGGGTTTTGTTTAAGAAATCTTCTTCTGTACCTGAAGGCCACAGACACTCTCCTATTAGCTTATGGCTCCGTCACATTCAGGCCTGAATCCATCTGCCTTGCTCCCTCAATGCCACTGCGAAGCAGGGATCCACCTTTATTGGTCTCAGTACTGAGCTGGTTTTCTGAGCACCAGCTAATAGGCGATGCATCATTTATTAAGTTCCCACTTCTGAGTCTAAATTAGTTTACAGCCTAAAACCTGTCTGCTATGTTTAAGGAACCCAACAACTCGTAACTTATATATGTGCTCCTGGGCTTCAGATCGGGGCTAAGATGCAGGCGCCTCGCCAGGGTTATCAATGAATGTCCCACACCTGTGAAGCTCCATGTGGCTGGAGATACATGAACCAGATAATGAACCAGATCACTTAGACCTCAGATTCGTATACAACCAGCAGACAATCATGTTCACGCTCTTGGCCTTAAAAGATAAATACACGTTTGTTAGCAAATGCCCAAATATCAATACTTATCCTCTAAAACACGCTTTCTGATTCTGGACTTTGCTATCTAACTGCCCATCACTGAAATGAAGGAGAAATACTCTTCAAAGCCGGAACATCAGTCATGCAAAAGCAGAAGGGATATGAATGTCCCCCCAAGATACTCAAGTATTTCTTTAAAAAATGAGGATTGTCTCTGGGAGAA
Source organism: Mesoplodon mirus (assembly GCF_964341445.2). Taxonomy (NCBI): domain Eukaryota; kingdom Metazoa; phylum Chordata; class Mammalia; order Artiodactyla; family Ziphiidae; genus Mesoplodon; species Mesoplodon mirus. The sequence continues at coordinate 7,592,640 of NC_138986.1, read as the reverse complement.
TGATGCCTGCTGTCCATACCTCTCAAGAGGAGGTGACAGCGTATGAACATACTTCATCAGTGTAGAACGAGACCATGACTTTCAGACCCACCAACGCCTTCCTTAGGTGTACTTGGGGGCTCAAATGGGACTTGTTAACTGTTCCATTCCCTGGGCAGTGACATAAGCTCTTAGTCACAAGGTTTCAATGGGATGGTAGGTCTACCCAGGGCTCCCTCTGCTTCTGTGTTACAGTTTTATGATTTATTTCAGTGATAAATTAATTAGTGCCTGTTGATTGAAAAAGCAGTAGAAATAATCCTCATTTCTTTTTAGGAGTTTTAAAGGTGGATTTTATCAAAAGGACTTATCATTTATAAGAAGCAAACAAAATTTCATGAAAATTGCAATTTTCCCAAATTTAAGTTGAAGTCTTAGGTTAATTACTTCAAAATAGAGATATAATACTTAGCATAATAAATTCCTATGAAGAAGAGGGTATAGACCAGAGGGCTTTTTTGTAAACATGAGAAATCTATGGACTCTTTATTATTCAGGGTAAGCCAGGTGTGCATGTAACAAACACTCCCCAAATCTCTGTAGATTAAAACCACAAAAGAGGGACTTCCCTGGTGGCGCCATGGTTAAGAATCCGCCTGCCAATGCAGGGGACACAGGTTCAAGCCCTGGTCCAGGAAGATGCCACATGCCACGGTGCAACTAACCCCAGGCACCACAACTACTGAGCCTGCGCTCTAGAGCCCATGAGCCAGGACTACTGAGCCCACGTGCCACAACTACTAAAGCCCATGTGCCTAGAGCCTGTACCCTGCAACAAGAGAAGCCACCACAATGAGAAGCTCGCGCACCGCAACGAAGAGTGGCCCCCCGCTGGCCACAACTAGAGAAAGCTGGGGTAGCAATGAAGCCCCGACACAGCCAAAAAAATAAATAAATAAATAAAATTTTTAAAATAAATAAATAAAACCCACAAAAGATTAACTCCTGTCTGTGCCACGTGGATTCCCTGGGGGCTCCTCTCCTGGTCACAGGGTCCTCACTCTTTAATCCAGGCTGTCTTAGCAGCCACTGCCTGGACCATCACAGAAAAGTGGGAGTTCTAGAGGGTCCTGCTTCAGCAATTAAATGCTCACAACTCCTTGGCAGATCTGGGGAGGCGGCCCCACTCAATCACGCAGGACCAAGCACTGCAATCCTATCACGTCCCTGTGACGGGCTGGGGAGGGAGGAGAGGAAACAAAAACATTTTTGGCAAACAGCGCTTGTGAGATGAGTACCACCATAGATCTCTTTTAAAAGAAAAAAAAATTAAGAATACAGAATTCAGTTTGAGAAACACTGACTTAGGAAGATACATGCTTTTGAATGCAAATGATTACTACAAAGTAGCTTTCGCCTTCACAACTGGTTAAAAAAAATAATTTGGTCAAAGTGTAAACACAATTTCAAAAGTTCTTACTGAAAAATAGGAACTATGATGGCCCATTTCTCAGAGAAACCACAACTTCGGGGCATTGTGAGAGCAGAAAGAAGATGGTACCCAAGGCCCCCAAACTCTCGGAGCACATGTTTTTTTTTTTGTTGTTGTTTTGTTTTTTGCGGTATGTGGGCCTCTCACTGTTGTGGCCTCTCCCGTTGTGGAGCACAGGCTCCAGACACGCAGGCTCAGCGGCCATGGCTTACGGGCCCAGCCGCTCCGCGGCATGTGGGATCTTTCCGGACCGGGGCACGATCCCGTGTCCCCTGCATCGGCAGGCGGACTCTCAACCACTGCGCCACCAGGGAAGCCCATCGGAGCACATGTTAAATAGAGGACAAGGAGGGGCAGCCAGGCCTCTCCTCAGTCACAGCCAGCAGGCAGGGCCAGCTCCGCACAGGGATTTAGAGAAAACACCCTGAAAAGATGCCTGTGAACCTAGCTGACGGGGAACACCAGAGAGGACGCCAGGACCACTGCCAGCTTGCTGAGAGGCTGGTAAGAGCTGGACGAAGGAAAACAGGAGAGGGAGCCAGTCCCGGAGAAGAAGACCCATAGGAATACAGGAGGCAGCTGACCCAACCCGAGGGCGCTCTGAGAATACCATCCTGGACTCTCCCTATCACCGTGGCTGGGAGCACTTGTGCGATGGAACTGATGTCGCCCTGGCTGTCGTTGGCCTGTATGGAAAGGGCTGGCAACCCAGAGACAGGGTGGTGGTTAGTGCCTTATGCTCCAGGCCCAGGCAGAAAGACACCTGCCGGGGATCCTACTGGGCGAAGTTGCACTTTGGCTGGAATCCTGCAAACACCTGAAGCCCTGGAAAAGCTAGAGCTGGACGTGTGCAAGAGCTAACAGAGCCTAGTGGAAAACGTCCCCTGGCTAGTGAGGAGAAAGGCCTTCGTATGAATTTATAGGCTATTATTATCTGTGTTCTTATTAAAATAGTTGCTGAAGCATTCAGGAGACTGAAAAGAAATGATGATAAGAATGTGGATGGGTGGAGATGTGGTTTGGCTTTTATTTGTGACACAGCAGAGGATTTGTTTAGAAAAATCCTTGGCTAACTAGTTACTTACAGATACTCAATTTGACTATCTAGAACTAAAAATTTGTGTATCTAGACATGTTCCTGTGGTTTAAGACACTGGACATTCTTTTTTTTAATTTATAATTCTTGGAGTTTTTTATTGAGATAAAGTGACATAATATTAGTTATAGGTGTACAACATAATAATTTGATGTTTGGTGTATTGCAAAGTGATCACCGCAGTAAGTCTAGTTAAGATCCATCACCAGACATGCTTAATACATTTTTTTCTTGTGATGAGAACTTTGAAGATTTGGTCATGTAGCAACTTTCAAATATGCAGTATGGTATAATTAACTGTAGTCATCAGACTGTACATCATATCCCCTTGATTATTTTTTTGGACATTCTTTATCATTTGATATTTAGAACTTTTCTGTTTCAGCAGCAATCAGTGACATTGATTGGTGCCATTGGGGAGTTCAATGACATGTTTAATCCCATCCACTCACATCAAGTTTTGGTGTCCGACCCCTGCCAAGTTCTGAGTCTTTAGGATTAGAGTTTTAGAACTGAGAATGCCATCTGTTTTTCCCTCTCTCCGTCATGTACTTTAACACCTCTCCTTCCCCAAATCCTCGCAGATTTGTTTTTAAGAAACGACGAACTGTTCCACCACGTGACCCACAGCTGCAAGCCTTCAAACTTTGCTGGTATTAAGGCTGCACTTTGGATCCCTGGGGAACTCTAGAAAGATGCACTTTTGCTGTTCCAGGGAGCGAGCCCAGTCGTGGGATGGGAGGGGGACTCCCTCTTGGGCCAGACGCAATCTCTTGGAATAAATATCTCCTCTACAGAGCATCCTCACTAAAGAGCTGGCTGAGCCCGAAGTCCAATACAGGGACCACCAGCCATATGTGGCTGTGGAGCCCTGAAATGTGGCTGGTCTACACGGAGATGTGATGTGAGAGCTGCACCGTGGATTTCAAAGATTTAGTGTGATGTAAACACATCAACTATCTCATCAGTAATTTCACATTGAGTACATGTTGAAATGATTGTACTGGGGATAGATCGGATCAAATGCAACATAGTCTTAAAATTAATTTTGCCTATTTCTTTTTACCTTTTTAATGTTGCTACTAGAAAATTTAAGCTGACGTAGGTGACCCTAAATATATATATATATATTTTAATTTTTTGCTTTATAACAAATTTAATCAGTTATACATATACATATGTTCCCATATCCCCTCCCTTTTGCGTCTCCCTCCTACCCTCCCTATCCCACCCCTCCAGGCAGTCACAAAGCACCGAGCTGATCTCCCTGTGCTATGCGGCTGCTTCCCACTAGCTATCTACCTTACGTTTGGTAGGGTATATATGTCCATGCCGCTCTTTCACTTTCTCACAGCTTACCCTTCCCCCTCCCCATATCCTCAAGTCCATTCTCTAGTAGGTCTGTGTCTTTATTCCTGTCTTACCCCTATGTTCTTCATGACATTTTTTTTTCTTAAATTCCATATATATGTGTCAGCATACAGTATTTGTCTTTCTCTTTCTGACTTACTTCACTCTGTATGACAGACTCTAGGTCCATCCACCTCATTACAAATAGCTCAATTTCATTTCTTTTTATGGCTGAGTAATATTCCATTGTATATATGTGCCACATCTTCTTTACCCATTCATCCGATGATGGACACTTAGGTTGTTTCCATCTCCGGGCTATTGTAAATAGGGCTGCTATGAACATTATGGTACATGTCTCTTTTTGAATTATGGTTTTCTCAGGGTATATGGCCAGCAGTGGGATTGCTGGGTTATATGGTAGTTCTATTTGTAGATTTTTAAGGAACCTCCATACCGTTCTCCATAGTGGCTATACCAATTCACATTCCCACCAGCAGTGCAAGAGTGTTCCCTTTTTTCCACACCCTCTCCAGCATTTATTGTTTCTAGATTTTTTGATGATGGCCATTCTGACTGGTGTGAGATGATATCTCATTGTAGTTTTGATTTGCATTTCTCTAATGAGTAAAGATGTTGAGCATCCTTTCATGTGTTTGTTGGCAGTCTGTATATCTTCTGTGGAGAAATGTCTATTTAGGTCTTCTGCCCATTTTTGGATTGGGTTGTTTGTTTTTTTGTTATTGAGCTGCATGAGCTGCTTATAAATTTTGGAGATTAATCCTTTGTCAGTTGCTTCATTTGCAAATATTTTCTCCCATTCTGAGGGTTGTCTTTTGGTCTTGTTTATGGTTTCCTTTGCTGTGCAAAAGCTTTGAAGTTTCATTAGGTCCCATGTGTTTATTTTTTTCTTTATTTCCATTTCTCTAGGAGGTGGGTCCAAAAGGATCTTGCTGTGATTTATGTCATAGAGTGTTCGGCCTATGTTTTCCTCTAAGAGTTTGATAGTGTCTGGCCTTACATTTAGGTCTTTAATCTATTTTGAGCTTATTTTTGTGTATGCTGTTAGGGAGTGATCTAATCTCATACTTTTACATGTCCCTGTCCAGTTTTCCCAACACCACTTATTGAAGAGACTGTCCTTTCTCCACTGTACATTCCTGCCTCCTTTATCAAAGATAAGGTGACCATATGTCCGTGGGTTTATCTCTGGGCTTTCTATCCTGTTCCATTGATCTATCTTTCTGTTTTTGTGCCAGTACCATACTGTCTTGATTACTGTAGCTTTGTAGTATAGTCTGAAGTCAGGGAGCCTGATTCCTCCAGCTCCATTTTTCGTTCTCAAGATTGCTTTGGCTATTCGGGGTCTTTTGTGTTTCCATACAAATTGTGAAATTTTTTGTTCTAGTTCTGTGAAAAATGCCAGTGGTAGTTTGATAGGGGTTGCATTGAATCTGTAGATTGCTTTGGGTAGTAGAGTCATTTTCACAATGTTGATTCTTCCAATCCAAGAACATGGTACATCTCTCCATCTATTTGTATCATCTTTAATTTCTTTCATCAGTGTCTTATAATTTTCTGCATACAGGTCTTTTGTCTCCTTAGGTAGGTTTATTCCTAGATATTTTATTCTTTTTGTTGCAATGGTAAATGGGAGTGTTTCCTTGATTTCACTTTCAGATTTTTCATCATTAGTATATAGGAATGCCAGAGATTTCTGGGCATTAATTTTGTATCCTGCAACTTTACCAAATTCATTGATTAGCTCTAGTAGTTTTCTGGTAGCATCTTTAGGATTCTCTATGTATAGTATCATGTCATCTGCAAACAGTGACAGCTTTACTTCTTCTTTTCCGATTTGGATTCCTTTTATTTCCTTTTCTTCTCTGATTGCTGTGGCTAAAACTTCCAAAACTAGGTTGAATAAGAGTGGTGAGAGTGGGCAACCTTGTCTTGTTCCTGATCTTAGTGGAAATGGTTTCAGTTTTTCACCATTGAGGATGATGCTGGCTGTGGGTTTGTCATATATGGCCTTTATTATGTTGAGGAAAGTTCCCTCTATGCCTACTTTCTGCAGGGTTTTTATCATAAATGGGTGTTGAATTTTGTCGAAAGCTTTCTCTGCATCTATTGAGATGATCATATGGTTTTTCTCCTTCAATTTGTTAATATGGTGTACCACGTTGATTGATTTGCATATATTGAAGAATCCTTGCATTCCTGGAATAAACCCCACTTGATCATGGTGTATGATCCTTTTAATGTGCTGTTGGATTCTGTTTGCTAGTATTTTGTTGAGGATTTTTGCATCTATGTTCATCAGTGATATTGGCCTGTAGTTTTCTTTCTTTGTGACATCCTTGTCTGGTTTTGGTATCAAGGTGATGGTGGCCTCGTAGAATGAGTTTGGGAGTGTTCCTCCCTCTGCTATATTTTGGAAGAGTTTCAGAAGGATAGGTGTTAGCTCTTCTCTAAATGCTTGATAGAATTCGCCTGTGAAGCCATCTGGTCCTGGGCTTTTGTTTGTTGAAAGGTTTTTTTATCACAGTTTCAATTTCAGTGCTTGTGATTGGTCTGTTCATATTTTCTATTTCTTCCTGATTCAGTCTTGGCAGGTTGTGCATTTCTAAGAATTTGTCCATTTCTTCCAGGTTGTCCATTTTATTGGCATAGAGTTGCTTGTAGTAGTCTCTCATGATCTTTTGTATTTCTGCAGTGTCAGTTGTTACTTCTCCTTTTTCATTTCTAATTCTATTGATTTGAGTCTTCTCCCTTTTTTTCTTGATGAGTCTGGCTAATGGTTGATCAATTTTGTTTATCTTCTCAAAGAACCAGCTTTTAGTTTTATTGATCTTTGCTATCGTTTCCTTCATTTCTTTTTCATTTATTTCTGATCTGATTTTTATGATTTCTTTCCTTCTGCTAACTTTGGGATGTTTTTGTTCTTCTTTCTCTAATTGCTTTAGGTGCAAGGTTAGGTTGTTTTTTCGAGATGTTTCCTGTTTCTTAAGGTGGGATTGTATTGCTATAAACTTCCCTCTTAGAACTGCTTTTGCTGCATCCCATAGGTTTTGGGTCGTCGTGTCTCCATTGTCATTTGTTTCTAGGTATTTTTTAATTTCCTCTTTGATTTCTTCAGTGATCACTTCGTTATTAAGTAGTGTATTGTTTAGCCTCCATGTGTTTGTATTTTTTACAGCTCTTTTCCTGTAATTGATATCTAGTCTCATAGCATTGTGGTCAGAAAAGATACTTGATACAATTTCAATTTTCTTAAATTTACCAAGTCTTGATTTGTGACCCAAGGTATGATCTATCCTGGAGAATGTTCCATGAGCACTTGAGAAAAATGTGTATTCTGTTGTTTTTGGATGGAATGTCCTATAAATATCAATTAAGTCCATCTTGTTTAATGTATCATTTAAAGCTTGTGCTTCCTTATTTATTTTCATTTTGGATGATCTGTCCATTGGTGAAAGTGGGTTGTTAAAGTCCCCTACTATGATTGTGTTACTGTCGATTTCTCCTTTTATGGCTGTTAGTATTTGCCTTATGTATTGAGGTGCTCCTATGTTGGGTGCATAAATATTTACAATTGTTATATCTTCTTCTTGGATCGATCCCTTGATCATTATGTAGTGTCCTTCTTTGTCTCTTCTAGTAGTCTTTATTTTAAAGTCTATTTTGTCTGATATGAGAATTGCTACTCCAGCTTTCTTTTGGTTTCCATTTGCATGGAATATCTTTTTCCATCCCTTTACTTTCAGTCTGTATGTGTCTCTAGGTCTGAAGTGGGTCTCTTGTAGACAGCATATATATGGGTCTTGTTTTTGTATCCATTCAAAAGCCAATCTATGTCTTTTGGTGGGAGCATTTAGTCCATTTACATTTAAGGTAATTATCGATATGTATGTTCCTATTCCCATTTTCTTAATTGTTTTGAGTTCGTTATTATAGATCTTTTCCTTCTGTTGTGTTTCTTGCCTAGAGAAGTTCCTGTAGCATTTGTTGTAAAACTGGTTTGGTGGTGCTGAACTCTCTCAGCTTTTGCTTGTCTGTAAACGTTTTAATTTCTCCATCAAATCTGAATGAGATCCTTGCTGTGTAGAGTAATCTTGGTTGCAGGTTTTTCTCCTTCATCACTTTAATTATGTCCTGCCACTCCCTTCTGGCTTGTAGAGTTTCTGCTGAGAGATCAGCTGTTATCCTGATGGGGATTCCCTTGTGTGTTATTTGTTGTTTTTGCCTTGCTGCTTTTAATATGATTTCTTTGTGTTTAATTTTTGACAGTTTGATTAATATGTGTCTTGGCGTATTTCTCCTTGGATTTATTCTGTATGGGACTCTCTGTGCCTCCTGGACTTGATTAACTATTTCCTTTCCCATATTAGGGAAGTTTTCAACTATAATCTCTTCAAATATTTTCTCAGTCCCTTTCTTTTTCTCTTCTTCTTCTGGAACCCCTATAATTCGAATGTTGGTGCGTTTAATGTTGTCCCAGAGGTCTCTGAGACTGTCCTCTGTTCGTTTCATTCTTTTTTCTTTATTTTGCTCTGCAGCAGTTATTTCCACTATTTTATCTTCCACCTCACTTATCCGTTCTTCTGCCTCAGTTATTCTGCTATTGATCCCATCTAGAGTATTTTTTATTTCATGTATTGTGTTTTTAATCGATGCTTGATTCATCTTTAGTTCTTCTAGGTCCTTGTTAACTGTTTCTTGCATTTTGTCTATTCTATTTCCAAGATTTTGGATCTGGGAAATAGAATCTTGGATCATCTTTACCATCATTATTCTGAATTCTTTTTCAGGTAGACTGCCTATTACCTCTTCATTTGTTAGATCTGGTGGGTTTTTATCTTGCTCCTTCTCCTGCTGTGTGTTTTTCTGTCTTCTCATTTTGCTTATGTTACCGTGTTTGGGGTCTCCTTTTTGCAGGCTGCAGGTTCAAAGTTCCCGTTGTTTTTGGTGTCTGACCCCAGTGGCTAAGGTTGGTTTAGTGGGTTGTGTAGGCTTCCTGGTGGAGGGGACTAGTGCCTGTGTTCTGGTGGATGAGGCTGGATCTTGTCTTTCTGGTGGGCAGGTCCACGTCTGGTGGTGTGTTTTGGGGTGTCTGCAGACTTTTTATGAGTTTAGGCCACCTCTCTGCTAATGGGTGGCGTTGTGTTCCTGTCTTGCTAGTTGTTTGGCTTAGGGTGTCCAGCACTGTAGCCTGCTGGTCGTTGAGTGAAGCTGGGTGCTGGTGTTGAGATGGAGATCTCTGGAAGATTTTTGCCGTTTGATATTATGTGGAGCTGGGAGGTCTCTTGTGGACCAGTGTCCTGAAGTTGGCTCTCCCACCTCAGAGGCACAGCACTGACTCCTGGCTCCTCAATTTGGGATGATGTGTTGTCTATTCATGTATTCCACAGATGCAGGGTACATCAAGTTGATTGTGGAGCTTTAATCCGCTGCTTCTGAGGCTGCTGGGAGAGGTTTCCCTTTCTCTTCTTTGTTCTCACAGCTCCTGGGTCTCAGCTTTGGATTTGGCCCCGCCTCTGCGTGTAGGTCGCCGGAGGGCGTCTGTTCTTCGCTCAGGCAGGACAGGGTTAAAGGAGCAGCCTCTTCGGGGACTCTGGCTCACTCAGGCCGGGCGGGAGGGAGGGGCACGGAGTGCGGGGCGAGCCTGCAGCAGCAAAGGTCGGCGTGACGTTGCACCAGCCCGAGGCGCGCCATGCGTTCTCCCAGGGAAGCCGCCCCTGGATCCCGGGACCCCGGCAGTGGCGGGCTGCACAGGCTCCCGGAAGGGCGGTGTGGGCAGTGACCTGCGGTCGCACACAGGCTTCTTGGCGGCGGCAGCAGCAGCCCCAGCGTCCCACGCCCGTCTCTGGGCTCCGCGCTTTCAGTCGCGACTCGCGCCCGTCTGTGGAGCCCTTTTAAGCAGCGCTCTTAATCCCCTCTCCTCGCGCACCAGGAAACCAAGAGGGAAGAAAAAGTCTCTTGCCTCTTCGGCAGCTCCAGAGTTTTCCCGGACTCCCTCCCGGCTAGCTGTGGCACATTAGCCCCCTTCAGGCTGAGTTCTCGCCGCCAGCCCCAGTCCTCTCCCTGCGCTCTGACCGAAGCCCGAGCCTCAGCTTCCAGCGCTGCGCGCCCCGGCGGGCGAGCAGACAAGCCTCTCGGGCTGCTGAGTGCCGCTCGGCACTGATCCTCTGTGTGGGGATCTCTCCGCTTTGCCCTACCCAGGTATGTGGGGAGTTTCTTGCCTTTTGGGAGGTCTGGGGTCTTCTGCCAGCGTTCAGTAGGTGTTCTGTAGGAGTTGTTCCACGTGTAGCTGTATTTCTGGTGTATCCGTGGGGAGGAAGGTGATCTCCGCGTCTTACTCTTCCGCCATCTTACCCGGAAGTCCTCAGGATTTGTTTTTATCCAACAATCTAGAGTATTTTTTATTTCATGTATTGTGTTTTTAATCGATGCTTGATTCATCTTTAGTTCTTCTAGGTCCTTGTTAACTGTTTCTTGCATTTTGTCTATTCTATTTCCAAGATTTTGGATCTGGGAAATAGAATCTTGGATCATCTTTACCATCATTATTCTGAATTCTTTTTCAGGTAGACTGCCTATTACCTCTTCATTTGTTAGGTCTGGTGGGTTTTTATCTTGCTCCTTCTCCTGCTGTGTGTTTTTCTGTCTTCTCATTTTGCTTATGTTACTGTGTTTGGGGTCTCCTTTTTGCAGGTTGCAGGTTCGTAGTTCCCGTTGTTTTTGGTGTCTGTCCCCAGTGGCTAAGGTTGGTTTAGTGGGTTGCGTAGGCTTCCTGGTGGAGGGGACTAGTGCCTGTGTTCTGGTGGATGAGGCTGGATCTTGTCTTTCTGGTGGGCAGGTCCACGTCTGGTGGTGCGTTTTGGGGTGTCTGCAGACTTTTTATGATTTTAGGCCGCCTCTCTGCTAATGGGTGTCGTTGTGTTCCTGTCTTGCTAGTTGTTTGGCATAGGGTGTCCAGCACTGTAGCTTGCTGGTCGTTGAGTGAAGCTGGGTGCTGGTGTTGAGATGGAGATCTCTGGAAGATTTTCGCCGTTTGATATTATGTGGAGCGGGGAGGTCTCTTGTCAACCAGTGTCCTGAAGTTGGCTCTCCCACCTCAGAGGCACAGCACTGACTCCTGGCTCCTCAATTTGGGATGATTTGTTGTCTATTCATGTACTCCACAGATGCAGGGTACATCAAGTTGATTGTGGAGCTTTAATCCGCTGCTTCTGAGGCTGCTGGGAGAGGTTTCCCTTTCTCTTTGTTCTCACAGCTCCTGGGTCTCAGCTTTGGATTTGGCCCCACCTCTGCGTGTAGGTCGCCGGAGGGCGTCTGTTCTTCGCTCAGACAGGACAGGGTTAAAGGAGCAGCCTCTTCGGGGACTCTGGCTCACTCAGGCCGGGCGGGAGGGAGGGGCACGGAGGCGGGGCGAGCCTGCAGCGGCAGAGGTCGGCGTGACGTTGCACCAGCCCGAGGCGCGCCGTGCGTTCTCCCAGGGAAGCCGCCCCTGGATCCCGGGACCCCGGCAGTGGCGGGCTGCACAGGCTCCCGGAAGGGCGGTGTGGACAGTGACCTGCGCTCGCACACAGGCTTCTTGGCGGCGGCAGCAGCAGCCCCAGCGTCCCACGCCCGTCACCGGGCTCCGCGCCTTCAGTCGCGACTCGCGCCCGTCTGTGGAGCCCCTTTAAGCAGCGCTCTTAATCCCCTCTCCTCGCGCACCAGGAAACCAAGAGGGAAGAAAAAGTCTCTTGCCTCTTCGGCAGCTCCAGAGTTTTCCCGGACTCCCTCCCGGCTAGCTGTGGCACATTAGCCCCCTTCAGGCTGAGTTCTCGCCGCCAGCCCCAGTCCTCTCCCTGCGCTCTGACCGAAGCCCGAGCCTCAGCTTCCAGCGCTGCGCGCCCCGGCGGGCGAGCAGACAAGCCTCTCGGGCTGCTGAGTGCCGCTCGGCACTGATCCTCTGTGTGGGGATCTCTCCGCTTTGCCCTACCCAGGTATGTGGGGAGTTTCTTGCCTTTTGGGAGGTCTGGGGTCTTCTGCCAGCGTTCAGTAGGTGTTCTGTAGGAGTTGTTCCACGTGTAGCTGTATTTCTGGTGTATCCGTGGGGAGGAAGGTGATCTCCGCGTCTTACTCTTCCGCCATCTTACCCGGAAGTCCTCAGGATTTGTTTTTATCCAACAATCTAGAGTATTTTTTATTTCATGTATTGTGTTTTTAATCGATGCTTGATTCATCTTTAGTTCTTCTAGGTCCTTGTTAACTGTTTCTTGCATTTTGTCTATTCTATTTCCAAGATTTTGGATCTGGGAAATAGAATCTTGGATCATCTTTACCATCATTATTCTGAATTCTTTTTCAGGTAGACTGCCTATTACCTCTTCATTTGTTAGGTCTGGTGGGTTTTTATCTTGCTCCTTCTCCTGCTGTGTGTTTTTCTGTCTTCTCATTTTGCTTATGTTACTGTGTTTGGGGTCTCCTTTTTGCAGGTTGCAGGTTCGTAGTTCCCGTTGTTTTTGGTGTCTGTCCCCAGTGGCTAAGGTTGGTTTAGTGGGTTGCGTAGGCTTCCTGGTGGAGGGGACTAGTGCCTGTGTTCTGGTGGATGAGGCTGGATCTTGTCTTTCTGGTGGGCAGGTCCACGTCTGGTGGTGCGTTTTGGGGTGTCTGCAGACTTTTTATGATTTTAGGCCGCCTCTCTGCTAATGGGTGTCGTTGTGTTCCTGTCTTGCTAGTTGTTTGGCATAGGGTGTCCAGCACTGTAGCTTGCTGGTCGTTGAGTGAAGCTGGGTGCTGGTGTTGAGATGGAGATCTCTGGAAGATTTTCGCCGTTTGATATTATGTGGAGCGGGGAGGTCTCTTGTCAACCAGTGTCCTGAAGTTGGCTCTCCCACCTCAGAGGCACAGCACTGACTCCTGGCTCCTCAATTTGGGATGATTTGTTGTCTATTCATGTACTCCACAGATGCAGGGTACATCAAGTTGATTGTGGAGCTTTAATCCGCTGCTTCTGAGGCTGCTGGGAGAGGTTTCCCTTTCTCTTTGTTCTCACAGCTCCTGGGTCTCAGCTTTGGATTTGGCCCCACCTCTGCGTGTAGGTCGCCGGAGGGCGTCTGTTCTTCGCTCAGACAGGACAGGGTTAAAGGAGCAGCCTCTTCGGGGACTCTGGCTCACTCAGGCCGGGCGGGAGGGAGGGGCACGGAGGCGGGGCGAGCCTGCAGCGGCAGAGGTCGGCGTGACGTTGCACCAGCCCGAGGCGCGCCGTGCGTTCTCCCAGGGAAGCCGCCCCTGGATCCCGGGACCCCGGCAGTGGCGGGCTGCACAGGCTCCCGGAAGGGCGGTGTGGACAGTGACCTGCGCTCGCACACAGGCTTCTTGGCGGCGGCAGCAGCAGCCCCAGCGTCCCACGCCCGTCACCGGGCTCCGCGCCTTCAGTCGCGACTCGCGCCCGTCTGTGGAGCCCCTTTAAGCAGCGCTCTTAATCCCCTCTCCTCGCGCACCAGGAAACCAAGAGGGAAGAAAAAGTCTCTTGCCTCTTCGGCAGCTCCAGAGTTTTCCCGGACTCCCTCCCGGCTAGCTGTGGCACATTAGCCCCCTTCAGGCTGAGTTCTCGCCGCCAGCCCCAGTCCTCTCCCTGCGCTCTGACCGAAGCCCGAGCCTCAGCTTCCAGCGCTGCGCGCCCCGGCGGGCGAGCAGACAAGCCTCTCGGGCTGCTGAGTGCCGCTCGGCACTGATCCTCTGTGTGGGGATCTCTCCGCTTTGCCCTACCCAGGTATGTGGGGAGTTTCTTGCCTTTTGGGAGGTCTGGGGTCTTCTGCCAGCGTTCAGTAGGTGTTCTGTAGGAGTTGTTCCACGTGTAGCTGTATTTCTGGTGTATCCGTGGGGAGGAAGGTGATCTCCGCGTCTTACTCTTCCGCCATCTTACCCGGAAGTCCTCAGGATTTGTTTTTATCCAACAATCTAGAGTATTTTTTATTTCATGTATTGTGTTTTTAATCGATGCTTGATTCATCTTTAGTTCTTCTAGGTCCTTGTTAACTGTTTCTTGCATTTTGTCTATTCTATTTCCAAGATTTTGGATCTGGGAAATAGAATCTTGGATCATCTTTACCATCATTATTCTGAATTCTTTTTCAGGTAGACTGCCTATTACCTCTTCATTTGTTAGGTCTGGTGGGTTTTTATCTTGCTCCTTCTCCTGCTGTGTGTTTTTCTGTCTTCTCATTTTGCTTATGTTACTGTGTTTGGGGTCTCCTTTTTGCAGGTTGCAGGTTCGTAGTTCCCGTTGTTTTTGGTGTCTGTCCCCAGTGGCTAAGGTTGGTTTAGTGGGTTGCGTAGGCTTCCTGGTGGAGGGGACTAGTGCCTGTGTTCTGGTGGATGAGGCTGGATCTTGTCTTTCTGGTGGGCAGGTCCACGTCTGGTGGTGCGTTTTGGGGTGTCTGCAGACTTTTTATGATTTTAGGCCGCCTCTCTGCTAATGGGTGTCGTTGTGTTCCTGTCTTGCTAGTTGTTTGGCATAGGGTGTCCAGCACTGTAGCTTGCTGGTCGTTGAGTGAAGCTGGGTGCTGGTGTTGAGATGGAGATCTCTGGAAGATTTTCGCCGTTTGATATTATGTGGAGCGGGGAGGTCTCTTGTCAACCAGTGTCCTGAAGTTGGCTCTCCCACCTCAGAGGCACAGCACTGACTCCTGGCTCCTCAATTTGGGATGATTTGTTGTCTATTCATGTACTCCACAGATGCAGGGTACATCAAGTTGATTGTGGAGCTTTAATCCGCTGCTTCTGAGGCTGCTGGGAGAGGTTTCCCTTTCTCTTTGTTCTCACAGCTCCTGGGTCTCAGCTTTGGATTTGGCCCCACCTCTGCGTGTAGGTCGCCGGAGGGCGTCTGTTCTTCGCTCAGACAGGACAGGGTTAAAGGAGCAGCCTCTTCGGGGACTCTGGCTCACTCAGGCCGGGCGGGAGGGAGGGGCACGGAGGCGGGGCGAGCCTGCAGCGGCAGAGGTCGGCGTGACGTTGCACCAGCCCGAGGCGCGCCGTGCGTTCTCCCAGGGAAGCCGCCCCTGGATCCCGGGACCCCGGCAGTGGCGGGCTGCACAGGCTCCCGGAAGGGCGGTGTGGACAGTGACCTGCGCTCGCACACAGGCTTCTTGGCGGCGGCAGCAGCAGCCCCAGCGTCCCACGCCCGTCACCGGGCTCCGCGCCTTCAGTCGCGACTCGCGCCCGTCTGTGGAGCCCCTTTAAGCAGCGCTCTTAATCCCCTCTCCTCGCGCACCAGGAAACCAAGAGGGAAGAAAAAGTCTCTTGCCTCTTCGGCAGCTCCAGAGTTTTCCCGGACTCCCTCCCGGCTAGCTGTGGCACATTAGCCCCCTTCAGGCTGAGTTCTCGCCGCCAGCCCCAGTCCTCTCTCTGCGCTCTGACCGAAGCCCAAGCCTCAGCTTCCAGCGCCGCCTGCCCCGGCGGGCGAGCAGACAAGCCTCTCGGGCTGGTGAGTGCCGCTCGGCACCGATCCTCTGTGCGGGAATCTCTCCGCTTTGCCCTACCCAGGTATGTGGGGAGTTTCTTGCCTTTTGGGAGGTCTGGGGTCTTCTGCCAGCGTTCAGTAGGTGTTCTGTAGGAGTTGTTCCACGTGTAGCTGTATTTCTGGTGTATCCGTGGGGAGGAAGGTGATCTCCGCGTCTTACTCTTCCGCCATCTTACCCGGAAGTCCGACCCTATATTTTTATTGGACAGCGCTGGTCTAAGTGTCTGGAATTTGATTTTAACTATTTTAATAAGCGTCAAGATGATCATTTTGATTGTGAGCATTGCTTTACCATATGAACTCTGTATGGTAAATATTTTATCTACTCTTGTTTTAAAGTATAATGAGGTTTTTAAAATTTTGCAAGCCACTGTGGGTAATTTCGCAAATTCTCTTTTATGGATGCCAGGCAGCATTATTGCCACCTAGAAGCCAGCCAGCGTTCTATGATGTTAAACATTTGCTCCTGCACCTTCTGGTTCTGGCCTTCACCTGACTGATGGGGGTGTCCGTGAGGCAGTGGCGGATTGGTGTACCACAGCAGTCACTGTGCACTTCCCCCTGGCCTCACCCAAGCTCTCCAGCTCCTGATGCTTCTAGAAATGACCTATATAGGTCGTTGAACTTTGAGCGTGACTCCTGGTCCTCCAAATCAGTGAACCCCGAATCCTCAAGTAATATTTTGTTCACACAGACTTCTTAGAGGGTAAAAGGTTCTAGAGAACAGAGCATGTTGGGAATTTGTGACGACACTAAGTCAGTGTTAGATTCAAGAAGAGATGAATTCCCCTTCTCATCAGTGGCTTCACCTTTCCTTGTGAAATATGACAACTGTTGAAAAATCCACCCACTGAGATCAAGCAGGTGAAACTGCAAGGCTGGAAATGCAGCCACCTGATGCGATTCCCTCCCCTGCCGGCGCCAGAGCCTACTGATCAGCTGGGTTCTTCCACCTCAACCCGGGGGACTCATGTTCCGTCTTGGCCAAGAAGAATAAATACTAGGAGTCAGCAGGTGAGGCAGGACTTCGTGGACCATCTTCTCACACGAGTCTCCAGGGAGGTTGTTAAAATGCAGATTCTGATCCGAGGTAGGGCATCTTTAACAAGCTCCCTGGAGACCACACTGTGGACTCATGGACCACACTTTGAGCAGCAAGGTTCTCCAAGCGTCATTTACTTGTGTTCACATTTGTGAAAAATTACCCTGCCTAAGGCCTGGGAGATCAACAGTGCCAGATGAACATTAAATATACCTGGTAAACTTAAGAAAATCTAATAAAAAAGAAATTCATTCCTTTTTTTTTTTTAAAGGCACAATGACAGTAGTCTTTACAAGGGGGTTCATGTAGGACTACCTTGAAAAGAATCTCCCCACCTAGTGCATTGTAGTATAAGGTACAGTTTACTAACTGAAAAGATTTTTGAAAGTGCCAAGTGAATTATCATCTGGAAGTAAAATATCTTTGAAATGTTGTAAAAATAATATTAGTGTCAACCGCCTCCATTTTTGAGCACTCACTGTGCGCCAGGCGTGTGTATTGCTGACCTTAAACAAAATTAACAGTAATTGTTATTTAGAAAAAATGAGTTTATTCGGGAATAGCAGAGGAATTACGGTTTGGGACACGCAAACTATGGCAATCCATAGCCCAGTCTGAGGAGACAAAGGGAAGGTTAGCTTTTATTAGGTTCTGGGAAGAAATTGGGGAGGGTCGTTTTGAACAAAAGTTCATTGGAGGATGAGAGTTTGGGGTTGTGACGGTTTCACATTGGTGGCGTTGATAGGCAGTTTGCTGTTACTGAGAGTTGTGGAAATCTTTCTTCCTCTGCTATGTAAGTTGAGGTGAGGTGTATGTGCTATTCGTATGCTACTGATGAGAGTTTAAATAATACATTGGTAAGAAAATGTTCCGACTAAAATACAGCATCTCTAGCCTGACCCTGGCTGGTTGTCTCTCTCTTTTTTAAAAAAATTATTTTGTATTGAAGTATAGTTGATGTACAATGTCATGTTAGTTTCAGGTGTACAGCAAAGTGATTCAGTTTTACATACACATGTACCTATTTTTTTCAGATTCTTTGCTTCTGTAAGTTATTACAAAATATTGAGTATAGCTCCCTGTGTTATACAGTAGGTCCTTGTTGGTTATCTATTTTATACATAGTAGTGTATATATGTTAATCCCAATCTCCTAATTTATCCCTCCCTGCCTTTCCCCTTGGGTAACAAGTTTGTTTCTTGACCAGAAACCAATCCCATGTCAGGAGAGCTCTGAACACCATATTTATAACAGATTGTTATTTACAATGTCTTTCTCTTCCTTGGCAATTTAAATTAAAATGTCAACTTCAAGAAGTGTTTCAGAAAGTCACCAGAAAGAACTGTAAATAGAGCTGGATTAATCAAAAAAAGATGACTAAAGTATGCTTTTAACATCATTGTTGATGTAAAACAAAAGTCTTGGCAGAATTAAAAGACGCTTAAGAGCCAAATAGAGCAAGTAGCCGTTAGCTCAGTAAATGAGTGTCAGGACACCAGCATGTACAGTTTACCCGTGAGCAACCCCGTTTCAACGAGTGTCGTTACTAGGTAACAAGACTCCAAACAGACAGACGTTGCCAGGAGCATTTCCCATCTTCCTTTGCTCCTAATGAAAGCAGGCAGACACCTCTTAGATGGATAAATGTGTGACAAAACACAATGCCAAGCTAGATACGAAAGATAACATTCTATATGGTGCCATTTATATGAAATTCTAGAAAGGCAAACTGTAATGACAAAACGGAGATGAGGGTTTGCCAGGGGCCAAAGCTGGGGGCAGGGAATTGACTGCAAAGAGACAGGAGGAAACTTTTGGGGGCGATGGAGATACTCCACATCATGATGGCAGCGGTGGTTATATACATTTGTATATACATTTGTCAAAATTCATTGAAGTGTAACTTAAAATTGCTGAATTCTACTGGACATAAATTATATTTCAATAAAGCAGATTTTAAAATCTATCTATCTATCTATAATAACCTGACATAGCGTTTCTATTCTTTTGTATCTGACTCAGACTATGCAAAATCTGGTAACGCTTTGGCAATAGAAAATAAGCATGATTTAATTTAAAAATATAGAGCTAGAAGTTGTTGTCAAAGAATAAGAGCTGCAACAGTTACTACACATGAGTTGCCAAGACTTTCCTGGATGAATTCCATCCGAGATACGGCTTTTAGTCTCTCAAGGTCTTTGGACACCCAGAAAGTGGGTCATCTTTCAGAATATCTGCGTCACTGTAGAGAGCGTGTTAGTAAATCAAAGACCAGCTGGATTTGTTCTTAAACTGGCAAAATACTTGCTTGGAAGCACTATTAATCCTTTCATTTACTGAATGGGGAAAATTGGTTTTATGGTCTCCATTACCTTCAGTTGCTATCAGCACTTCATATTCTGTTGGTGTAGGATATATACTAGGCATTAAACTTGTGCTTAGGAAAAGCAGAGATCATGTGACTGCTTGATTCTAATAAATGTTAAAAGTTTGAAATTAAGACTAATACTACATATTTTTATGGAGTAAATTTGAGTAGTGAAACAATTATTTTCATTCTTTAATGCAAAATTATTTTGCCAAAAGTATTCAGTTATTATGCAAAAGCATTGTTCTGGACTGAATTCTCCAGATAATTCTGCTTTCGGCAACAAGTAACAGAAAACCAACCTAAATGGGCTTAGACAGTAAGCACAGTTCCAGGCTCCTGGATCTGGGATTCTAGAGATAGAACAGCATCCAGGGTTGTTTAGACCTGGGTCTCCACACTGAGCCATGGTTTCCTCCCCTTCTCCACCCTCCACTCGGCTTCTCTCCTGGGGGTAGGATGGCTGCTAAGATCTATTTGAGCCCACCCTTTCCCCATTAATTCCCTGAGGGGAGAGAGAGAAGATTCCTCGGATGCCTCTGATTTACAGGCAATGAAGGACTTTCCCAGAAGCCCTTTTTCTCATTGGTTCAGATTTGGTCACATGTCTATCCCTCATTGGTTCAGAATGGGTCATGTGCCCAGTCACTGACATAAAGGATAGAATTATCCTTAGATGATCAGACATCCGCCTACAATTAGAAACAGCGTCAGCTTCCCTGACAACACGAATTGATGAAGTATGTGTGTGTGGGGGGGATGGTGTGGTGGGGGGGTTCTACTAAGAAAAAGAAAGGGAGAGTGATACTGAGTTAATGACAAAAAAAGGTGCATAATGTCTAATTTAAATCCATCGCTTTAAAAGTGAGTTATCTTTTCTTGCTACAAAAGTAATGTAGGTTTAAATTTTAATTTTAAGAGAATATTTATAGCCAAAAAGAAGAAAGTAAAAGCCACCTTAATCCCACTACCTCTGAGAGCCATTAATGATATGATACAAGCATACTTTTAAACAATAAAATAAATATTATACTCTGCACACTGCAGACACAGTACAGCATAATGGTGAGCAATACAGACTCAGGTAGCAACTTCCTGGTTCAACTACTCCTTGTCTGTCTTTGTTGGGTTAACTACTTAGCTTTCCTGTGCCTAAACTTCTTCCTCCCTGTAATGGAAATAACAGTACCTGTATAAGTTCATCCAGCACTAACCCTCTAGTTCAGAGGTTGGCAGTCTACCGCCTGCAGGCCAGACCGGGCTTGCTGCCTGTTTTGTAAATAAAATTTTATTGGAATCCAGCCACAGCCATCCATTTATATATCCACTTATGGCTGCTTTCACAGAGCAGTGGCACAGTTCAGTAGTTCTAGCAAAGACCTGATAACTCACACAACCAAAAGTACTTACTATCTGGCCCTTTGCAGAAAAAGTTTCCTGGGTTAGACCATCAGATCTCTATTGTCTTGTCAAAATTTAACATGTCATAATTCTGTGGTCATGTAGTAACTTAACTAGCCTGGAGACCTGATCAGAAAAAAGTGACATCTGCAGAGCAAGAGATATTTATTTTATGAGTTAGAAAGAGTTAAGAACCATGAATAGCTGAAAAATCTACAAAGGTGTTTAAGCGTCACATTATCTATCTGAATTGACTAGAGATCTTGAAATATGTGAAGTATGCTTTCCCTTAAACTCTGGGGTGTTGACGTTGGATGGACCAGAATGAAAGTAATTTGTTCAGTCTTATCTAAGACATACAAGTCATGGCTATAGGCAGAAAATAAGAAGATTGAAGAGGAAATAAAAGAGATTCCATAATAAATTATTTTGAATATTGCTTTTGAAAAGAAAGGATTGTCCCTGTGTGCTCTGAGTGAACAGTGATGTACATGTACCTGAGCAGAGCTGTCGGCTCTCCCTGGAGAGAAACGAACAGTCTGAGATGAACATGACCCAGGTCTAAGTTGTGGAAAAACCCTAAGTGAAAAGATAAGAATCACTGGAATAAGTGATACATTCATGGAGGAAAACGGCTCTCATATGATGAGTGGTTTTAATCTTGAATTTAAAGGTCCTCAAAATCTAAATTATTTTAATCAAGGCCACCTTTTCCATAAAACAGTGTTTTAACTAAAAATTAAATACTTGGTCAAGTGCATGATGTCCTTCTTTAAAATTATACAGAAGCCACCGTCAACTACAAAGAAGTTTTCTAGAATAAAAAGCTTTTTATACAGTCAGCAATGCAGTGAGAGGATTAAGAACAGAGGCTCGGGGCTTCCCTGGTGGCGCAGTGGTTGAGAGTCCGCCTGCCGATTCAGGGGACACGGGTTCGTGCCCCGGTCTGGGAAGATCCCACATGCCGCGGAGCGGCTGGGCCCGTGAACCATGGCCGCTGAGCCTGCGCGTCCGGAGCCTGTGATCCGCAACGGGAGAGGCCACAGCGGTGAGAGGCCCACGTACGGCAAAAAAAAAAAAAGAACAGAGGCTCTCCATCAACTGCCTGGATTTCAAATCCTAGCTTAGCCACCTTCCTTCTATTGAATCCTTAGTGTCTTAAGCCTTGTTTTTCTTATCTATAAAATAGGATCAATAAAAGTACTAACTTTAGAGAGTCTTGATGAGAATTAAATGAAATAATTCATGTAAAGTACTTAGCCCAGAATCTAACAAATATTGCACACTCCATAGAAGTTAACCATTTTAATGTGGGCAATATATAGGAACTAATTGTGAAAAACATTTTGATAACCAACCATGTAATAATATACAGTCATCCCTTGGTATCTGCGGAATATTGGTTCCACAACCCTCTGCAGATACCAAAATCCTCGGATGCTCGAGACCCTTATATAGAATGGGTCTCAGTTGATGCTCTGTATCCACATGTGCTGCATCCACAGATTCAACCAGTCACAAGTCCCACAGTTGGTTGAGTCCACAGATGCAAACCCTGTGGATGTGAAGAGCCAACTGTATTGTCGTGATATACTAAGTTCTTTCACTTCGGTATTTCTGCTTTATTTTTGGAGCAGCAAAGGTGAAGGTAGGGGTCTTAGAAATTCGAGGATTAGCTCAGGGAACGTTTTAATAAGGATTGTATTAGTTACAGTACAGGTCGACTTGCTGCTGAAACACCACAAAAATACAGTGACAAAAAAGAGAAAAGTTTCTTTTTCTTTAACATGCCCAGAGTTGAGTAGCCCAGCGCTTAAGGCAGCTCTGTTCCGTGAGGTCCTCTAGGACCCAGGTTCCATTTATCTTGTTTCTCCGTCTTCGCCTGCAATAGGTTGTATAATCAAAGCCATTTCACCAGCATTGTCTTCTTCTGTCCTTCAGGAAGAGAAGACAGTGAATGAAGAGCAAGCCATTTCCTTTTTAAAGGATGGGACCCATGGCTTCTGCTCCCACCTCACTGCTGAGATCTTAGTCACTGGGCCACCTGTGGTTGAAAGAGAGGCTAGAAAATATGACTTTAGCTAGGCTGCCATGCCCCCAACTAAAATTCCATGGGTTCTGTTATCAAAAGGGAGATGAAAAGAATGGATGGTGGAATCAATTAGCAGTTTTCCACTGGCATTGCTATGGTAACTACTAATATTGCTTCATTGACCCCTAGATACTGTTAATTTTGAGACACATCATCATTTTATGCACCACTCAGTAAGAAAAACCACGCTGTTGAAACTGAGCACATTGCTTTCTTATCAGCCGAGTTGTAGGACACGTCCTAATTTCGAGATTTTTCAACTGTGAAGAATGTGTGTCTTGGTATAGAAGAAATACAGTACTGGAAAGACTTAGGAAAAGAAAGTGATCTAAAGACATCCATTTTGCAGTCTTCTTCTGTGTGTGTGCCTTTCCTTGGAGCAAGCATAGGCAGCAGATATGCAGCTTTGGTTGACCTGTTGAGCGTAATGTTTAGAACAGGTGATTGACAAGGTATTGTACTATCAGCCTGAATTTAAGTCAAATTCCTCTGACTGCTGGTAGAGGGACTTTTGACTCAAAGTCTTGGGGAAAATTTGCCTAGATTTTCACTCATTCTGGACCAGATCTGGAGTTGAGTAACAGACAGTGAGGGTCCTGTTTTTGCTAGCCAGGGTTCTCACTTAACAGAAGGACAAAGACTGAGGGCTATACTCTGAGGGAACAGACATGCCATGGCACTTGACTTCCTGTCTCAACATTCAGTCATCACTCAAACACTGGCTGAACACCAAGCACTTTGCTTGGTGCCACAGTGCAGTCCCTGCCCTCCAAGAACTCCAGAGCTCATGCAGGGAGAAAAATAAGTAGACCTGTAAAGGCATGCAGTTGCATATGGGCTATGATAGAAGTCTGGTAAGTACAGGCACAGACTGGGGATCATCAGTTCCCAAGACCTCCCAGTGGCAGGGAAATCCGTACTGGGGAGGTGTAAGGACTCTTCAAACAGAAGTAACAGAATATGCAAGTGCATGGAAACGTGAAACAGTGGTCACTTCAAGGGGACTGAGTTATGATCCTTTTGGCACACAGGACTAGAAGCAGTGGGTATGTCCAGCTTTGTTTCCCTTACAGTGCCTTATACATAGGAGGCAAACAGCAATATTGTTTTAATCGAATTAAAGAAAAGACCAACTTCTTGGATGGCCAAATAGAAACGAGATGAATTTTCCTGGATCAAAAAGATGCTGGATTCCAGTAAATGGACAGAAGCGAAAAGATACCTTTGGTGCCATGCTTTGGGAACTTACCGTTATTCTAGCTTATTTGACAACTTAAGATTTGAGGATTTAATGGATAAAGGAACTTGTTTGGAACTGCTTTCACCAGTTTTATGCTTATTTTCTCCAATTTAATAAATGCACAAGTGTATTTCACTTTAGAACACACCTTTTATCCTTGTTTACTCAGAGCGTATAGGACTGCTCGTATTACCGTCATAGATTCTCAATGCAGCAAGCACATCTTTGTGAATTTGACCTATTACAAAGGCTAGAGAATCAAACTTCTTATTCTCAGGTTTTAAGATGTACTAATGAAAGACCCTGGTCTGTTCAGTAAGATCATCTGGTAGCCTTGAATCTGGTCAACGACAAATCTATAATATGCAGATGTTTCTTGCTGTATATTGCTACTGAAATCTGCTTCTCTTATATAGATCACTGTTACAGATGAGGAAGTTAGTAATCCATCCTTTTTAGATCTGGTGAGAACTCCCCAAATGAGGAAGTGCACACTTATACTTATGTTTGCTTGGTAAGTTTGACTTGTGATGGATTCAAAAGCTTGTGTCAAATTTACAATGCATCCCGTTCTTCAGATCAGGTTGACGTTATCTCTTGTTCTGCCTTGTCTTTCAATGTTGCTCCAGGTTCACAAGTGCTGTGGTTTATCAAGGACTTGTCATGCGCCTGGGAATTACAGGAGGCAACCTCTATATCGACTTTTTCATCTCGGGAGTTGTGGAACTGCCAGGAGCCCTCTTGATCTTACTAACCATTGAGCGTTTTGGTCGGCGCCTACCCTTTGCGGCAAGCAATATAGTGGCAGGGGTGGCATGTCTTGTCACTGCATTCTTACCAGAAGGTAATTGTTCCCTAAGTCTGTTTGGTGGCCAAGAACTTGAAAAAAATCTTAAAATAATCAAGAATGGAGAACTTATCTTTAGAAAATGGACCATAGCATCAAAATCGTAGTGCCAGTCATGCTCTAGTGATGTCACTCTATTTTCTGCCTAACCAGCCTAACTACTTTGAGTATAAAAGATAGGTTCTATAGATTTTTCTGTTTTCTCCATTTCTCAGTTCATTTATGGATGAAATAGATGTGTGAAATCTAGCTTGGAGTGATGTAGTTTACTTTTTAAAAATTTTTAATTGAAGTATAGTTGATGTACAATACTATAAGTTTCAGGTGTACAATATAGTGATTCATAATTTTTAAAGGTTATGCTCCATTTATAGTTACTATAAAATACTGGCTGTATTCCCCGTGTTGTACAATATATCCTTGTAGATTATTTTATACCTAATAGTTTGTACCTCTTAATCCCCTACCCTATGTTGCCCCTCCCCGCTTCCTCTCCCCAGTGGTAACCCACTAGTTTGTTCTCTATATCTGTGAGTCTGCCTCTTTTTTGTTACGTTCACTAGTTTTTTGTATTTTTTAGATTCCACAGATAAGTGATATCATACAGTATTTGTCTTTCTCTGTTTGACTTACTTCACGTAGTATAATGCCCTCCAAGTCCATGCATGTTGCTGCAAATGGCAAAAATGGCAAAATTTCATTCTTTTTTATGGCTGAGTAGTATTCCATTGTGTGTGTATATATATATATATGTATATATATATATATATATATATATATATATATATATATATATACCACATCTTTATCCATTTATCTGATGATGGACACTTAGGTTGCTTCTTGGCTATTGTAAAAACACTGCTGTGAGCATAGGAGTACATGTATCCTTTCAAATTAGTGTTTTTGGTTTTTTCTTGGATATAGACCCAGGAGTGGAATTAATGTAGTTTATTTTTGATCACCTTTATCCAACTTAATTTTGTGATAGCATTGACCCTGTTTCACATTTCTTCCACGTGGCCAATCCCATGTGAAACACTGCAAAGGGAAGGAAAACACATCTTGACTTCAAAAGGTTGACAACCTAGTGAGGAATATAGACACTTTAATGCTCTCACAACAAACTATGATAAATGAACTAATAGAATGACTTACAAGATTTAGAAATAGGAAAAAAAAAAGGTGCAAGAAGTGATTAATCCATGGGGATAGTCAGGAGAAGCTTCCCAGAGGTGAGAACTAGGCATGTATGAAGAAGGAAAAGAAACGTGCCCTACAGAAGGGAAGGCTAGGAGTGATTTTACAAAGGAAAGCATGGTTCTCAGAAGTAGGCACCACCTTTGATGGTTTGGGAACCAAACGTTCTTTGTTATCACAGGAATATCCTGGCAAGGAGGCTGAGGGATCATCCGTCACCAGTGGAGATGGCCTCACAGCCAAGGCCAAGCCAAGAGCTTGGGCGTGGTCTTGTGAGCTTCAGGTGGAGGACAGGTGGCTTCCAAGTCGCTGTTGCAGTTTGGACAATGGCAATGAGGTGGAGAGGTGCTGAGAGCAGGAATCAAGGTCGTGGCAGTCGGGCCTGAATGGGAGACGGTGATTTTAGAGATGTTTCAGAGATAAATTGGGGGTGGGGGGGGTGCTTGATGACCGGTGTATGGTACAGAGGTTGTCAGTGACTCCAAATACACTGTTAATGGAAAGCCGGTTATCTCTGCCTCAGCACGCAGCGGGCACTGGACAGAGGAAGCCTTTCAAACTCCCAGGGAACGTGTGTTTTAGAGCAGATTTATTATTTCAGCATTTCAGGAGGTGTGGGGTGGGAGGTGACTGGCAGAGCTGGAGTCCCTGTTAGTTCTTTGTGTCGGCACAAGAGAAGCTGCCTTTTCTTTTGCGAATCCTCTGCAGATCAGGGAAGAACTGATAATATTGTGGAAGTCGAAACAGTCAGACACTTACAGATGAGTTTATTAATTAAATAAGGATTTATGAAATCCCAGAACATCAGATAGACCCTATTTAAATAAAATTACAGAAAGCCTATCTTCAGAAGAGAAGGATGGAAAAAAGATGTGAAGTCTTGTCGTACTGGAATGGTTGATGATAAACAACTGACTGTTTACATTTATCTCATTTTTCTTGAGCGTATTAGTTTCCTAGTGCTGCTGTAACAAAGTACCACAAACTGGGTGGCTTGCAACACAGAAATTTATTCTCTCACACACCTGGAGCCTGGGAGTCTGAAATCCAGGTGTGGGCCAGGCCATGCTCTCTCTGAAGGCTCTAGGTGAGGATCCTTCCCTGCCTCTTCCTAGCTTCTGGTGGTTGCCAGCCATCCTTGGCATTCCTCGACATCATTCCAATCTCCGCCTCCATCTTCACATGACCTTCTCTGCATCTCTGTGCCTTAACTTAACCATTATATCTGCAAAGACCCTATTTTGAAATAAGGTCACATTCTGAGGTTCTGGGTAGACATGAACTTTGGGGAACCCTATTCAACCTACCACATTGAGTTAACACATTATAAGAGCTGGGGAAGATATTGGCCAATGTACATCTATTTAGTGTCTATTAATTTCTGCCAGTAAACTAGGAATAGAGATAGTGCAGTGAACAAGACAGACATAATTTCTGTCCTCGGGAATTATGCCCAATTTAGTAGAAGGTGACAGATCAGGAACATTGGAGACTTCACTGTTCTTTCTGTTTTACTTTGGCACTTTTTAGTTTTAGGTTTAATTTTTAAATGTAGTTCCCTAAGACAACGTCATCTGTTCTCACTGCATATGGAACAGGAATCAAATATTAATTACGTATTCACTGCATATGAAGTTAGGAAAGTGGAGAGAAAGATTAATGACTTAAGTGTGGCCCATCTTTCCATTATGTAACTTTCCCCAGAAGATTTTCTCTGGCCCTAGACTGACTGGGATGACTTTAATGTGTGTTGCGTTCAGCATGACCCCAGAAATCATTGAAGATCATATGTCCAAACCAATATTGAAGTAACTAAGTGGGTGAGAATCAAGCTATTTTATAGAGAACACTCTCCTATATTAGAAAATATAAGGCAAAGAATAGATTTTTCTGTTTGGTCGATCAGTTTTATTTTGTAGACAGAATATCCCAATTTAAGCCTTAGAATTGTTCTTAGCAGCATTGAAAATGAATTGCTCTTATTCTGGATGCATTTTTATTTGTATATTCTGCAGATTTGGCTGCTTTTATAGTCACATGCTGGTCATAATTGACTGCTCAGAATAAGTTCAAATCCCTAATGCTGTGTGTGAATACCAAGTATTAGCAGAGGTTCCTTGCTTGAGCTGACACCCTTACTTCCACTTAAGGGAACTTGGGGATTTGGTTACTTGGGCTGTTGAATTAACATTAGAAAGACTTTTCCTCTCAGCCTTTCTTGACATCATCACCAGGATGACTGCCCCTGAAGAGAATACTGAGCAGCCTTTTAGGGGAATCAGCTCTAAAATTATCTCAGAGAAAACGGTTTAACCAACTTTCCATCCACGAAGCATGACTTTTCATGGTCTGAAGAATGAAATTCTGGAAAAGAAAGTCTTTCAGGCTGTATCCTTATCTAAGACTCGCTGTTTCTGACCCAAATTTTTTAACTCGAATTAAAGCCTGAAAAAATAAAGAGCTTTCTAAATCCATACTCATCTGCCATCTTTAATTTGACTTTATTCAAGATGGCTACAAACTCAACAGTTTGGGTAAGTCTTTTTGAAATGAAAAACTTGTCTTGGACTTTTCTCTTTAAGTAAAAAGTAAGTCTGTTTATCTTACTTACTAGGAATTTTCACTACATTTTATTTCAGAACTCAGAGCAGATGGTGCATTCAGAGGAGATGTAAAATTGTGTTTGTTTAAAATCCTGCATCCTTTCTTCAAAAATTGAGGTATTATTCTCAATAATCTCTACCAGTTTGACCAAATCCCCATCAGAGGGACTTTCTTTCTCTGTGTTCTCAGGAATTCATGGGAGGTAGTTTCAGTTTCAGTCCTCATTCTTAACTTGTCTTGTTGTTTGTCATTGCTCCCGAAAGAAAGACGTCTATTGCCACTCCAGGGTGAACTTAGCATATTACAGGGATAATCAGAAGTTTTCATGTGCATATGTAATAGTCATACATAACTTACACCTCCTATAAATTGTTTTCGTTTTACCCTTTAGTTAAAATGAGCAGTGCAGTGCCTTTGGGACTTCTCTTTTGTTACACATTTCAACAAATTCTCTGTCCCAGTGCAGTTAGATACTGACCTTTACTTCTTAGAAAGAGTTGAGAGTCTTGAGAAAACTTGACAGCATTTTCTTAACGTTTTACTGAATTGACTAGTTATTTATCTGTATTCATTGAGCTAACCACATACATTTCTCATGGAGGTGGGGAGGGTGTGTGTGTTTTAATTTGGTTTCTTCGTTTTTGTTTGTGTTTGTTTTTCCGCAGTCAGTTATAAACTTAAATTGTCATTGAAGTTGTCAGTGGGACTCACTTGTAGAGCTGTCATGATTCAGTAGAAAAAACTATAGCTTCAGAACCTAACCTGGATAATCAACAGCGTTCTTCTCAGCAGCCTGAGAGCAGCGAGAGGTTGCCTGGTCAGGCCAGGACCCAGGGAATCTGAGCACCAGTTGCCACTTTTCCGTTCCCCAGCATCTGGCACTGCACCACCTCCTCACTGAAGGAAGGGGTGGCATGCATTTCCTAGTCCCCCTCCCTGGCCTTAATGAAAAAGTAAAGGCTAAATAAAACACTTGTTTACAACTGGGCCAGAGCAGATGGCGGCCCTGTGCATCAGCACGACTCTGCTGTTGTTCACTCCCTGATGTGACGTTCATGTGAGTGCTGCAGGTGTCCTCAGCTGGGAAAAACATCAAGGACACCAGGAGGTCTTCGGCCAGTTTGCAATCAACATATAACAAACTGGAGCCTCCCAGCAATGATCTGGATTCTGGAACCTTCTTTTTCTCTGCTTGCCCTCCTAGGCAATTGTTTTATTTAATGAGTTTTAGCTTTTTTATTGGTTGAATATTCTCTAAAAAGAACACACATAAGGGGAATTCCCTGGCGGTCCAGTGGTTAGGACTCCTCGTTTCCACTGCAGGGGGCACGGGTTCGATCCCTGGTGAGGGAGCTAAGATCTCGCATGCTGTGTGGTGCAGCAAAAAAACAAAAAAAAAACACGTAAATCTACCGAGCTTCATCCTTTTCTCTCATCCTCCTCATTCATGCCTACTTTTCTACTAAAAAATCATATATTCAGGAAAGTGTGATAATTCTAAAAGACAAGAGGACCGTTTAGTGCTGAGCAAGCATAAATAAATATGAGTATAAAGGGAGAAGGTTTCCTTTTCAAAGATGGAAGTCAGGCATATGCTGAACGCCCTTGGCTTTGCTTTGGAGAGCAGATAAGCTGCTGTTCACACGGTCATATGTCCTCACCCAAGTCTACTAAGAAAGGATGGCATAAAATCAAAACTATTGATACAATGAGATACCACCTCACACCCGTCAGAAAGGCCATCATTAAAACATCTACAAATAACAAATGCTGGAGGAGGTGTGCAGAACAGGCAACCCTCCTACACTAATGGTGGGAATGTAAGTTGATGCAGCCACTATGGAAAACAGTATGAGGTTCCTCAAAAAAATAAAAATAGAGTTGCCATATGATCCTGCAATCCCACTCCTGGGTATATATTCAGACAAAACTTTTGTTCAAAAAGAAACATGCACCCCTATGTTCATAGCAGCACTATTCACAATAGTCAAGATGTGGAAACAATCTACATGTCCATCAACAGATGAATAGATAAAGAAGATGTGGTATATACATACAATGGAATATTACTCAGCCATAAAAAGAATGAAGTAATGCCATTTTCAGCAACATGGATGGACTTAGAGATGATCATACTAAGTGAAGTAAGTTAGACAGAGAACAAATACCATATGATATCACTTATATGTATAAAATACAACAAAAACAAACTTATCTATGAGACAGAAACACACAGACATAGAGAACAGACTTGTGTTGGAGGGGGAGGGATGGAGTGGGATTTGGGGGTTAGCAGATGCAAACTATTATATAGACAATGGATAAACAACAAGGTCCTACTGTATAGCACAGGGAACTACATTCAACATCCTGTGATAAACCATAATGGAAAAGAATATGAAAAAGAAAGTATATATAGGTATAACTGAAGAAACTAACGCAACATTGTAAACCAACTATACTTCAATTTAAAAACAAAAGGATGGCATCAACTGCACAACTTTTAAGAAATTTAGAGCACTGACTTTTTAGAGCAAAAATTGTTTATGCCTTCTTCCCTTAAAGCACAAAAGAAAGAAAATATTTAGTAGAGAACATTTGGCATTTCCCACTAGTTACTATGTTTCCTCATATAACCAAAGCAGCCCTAAAACAGTTCATTTTTAAATGAATGAACAAACCAGTATTAAAGAATCTGGTGTCTTCTGGATGATTTTTTAGGCAAAGTAGAAAGACTTGGGATGAGGGAAATAAGGAAAGACGTACGCCCTGGTGATGACGCACGGCCGAGATGTCCCCTCCCGGAGATCCCGGTCCTCAGAGCCTTGCTGCTCTTCAGAAACCAAAGTCAGTTTCAGGTCCAGATTTTTCCTGGTCTGTTGGGAACAGTGATTCTGTGTGTCATCACTAAGGGGTATGAACGGAAAGAGGACAAATGGGCGTCAGACTGCTGTGATGGTTTTCAAGGGCACAGGCAAAGACTACCTTCCAGACAGAAGACCAGTGTACTCAGACCCTCTAGGAAAGCACTTTGGAACGTTGTTTTCAAGGTAGTGGCTTCTCAACAAATGCCTTGCCTTGTATTTCTGTAATCCAACTCTGCTGAGGAAGGCAGCTAGTGCACTAAATACTAGCTGTCCTCCTGGTTGCTGTTGTTGTTGAACTTTGGCTACAATATTAGAAGGTATCTATCATTTGCACTTAAAATGAGCAGATTTACGGCTGGGAGAACACTAAGCAAATGCCCTTTGTTGTTTTGTAAAATTGTATTGAAAGCAGACCCTTCCAAATTTTCTGTTTTTGCAGGAATACCCTGGTTGAGGACCACTGTTGCTACCCTGGGAAGATTAGGCATAACCATGGCCTTTGAAATTGTTTATTTGGTAAATTCAGAATTGTATCCAACAACATTACGGTAATTCCAACATCTGTATCATGGTTTCTCCTAAGTAATTCTGCAGCCGCATGTTTGAAGTTGACTTAAAAACTATGAAATAGTTTTCTTAGCTTGGTGGCATATTAGCCTGGGCTGGATTCAGCCAGTGGAAAAGCTAAGTTTTGAGTTGTCGCTGCTTTTTGCATTATTATCATCAATATCTTCATACGTAGTTGGGGGTTTGTGGAAAGTCACTAGACCTGAAATCAGAAAATCCAGGTAGTGTGCTTGCGTCATGGGTTACATCTTCCTTCATCAGCAGCGCTCTGTGTAAAGGCTACAGCCTCTGTTCTGACCACACTCCACAGCCGATTACTGAAGGACAAAGTGAAACAAGGTGCGTAGCTAGTGCGGATTGGCCTCCTTTCTTGGGGGAATATTCCTGAGCAACAGCTTACTGCCACTCTGGGGTGCCGAGGAGACAGCTACGTGCCACAGAGCAGGCTGGGTGGTGAGCCACTGATGGAAGATTGATTTCCACCAATACTGTAGACCCGCCCCCGCCCCCACTAGCCTCAGTGGAACTCAGCTTTTACCCACATGTGAACTGGTGCAGGTTGGAAATGATTCGCTTAGGGTATGAGAGAGCAGACATTTTCAAAGTTAAAAACTAGAGAAGTGGGAAATATTGTTACAATTTCTCTGTTACTTAGATATCTGAAAATGTTACGTATCTTGAATTTGTTTAAATACTTTTTGTTTAAAACAATTTTTTTTGTTCTGCAGGAACTTTGGAGTTTCACTCTGTTCAGGTTTATGTGATCTGGGGGGGATCATAGCCCCGTTTCTGCTCTTCCGCTTAGCGGCCATTTGGCTGGAACTACCTCTTATCATCTTTGGTAAGTTCTCACTTTATATCCTATTCTTAAATGCTCTCATCCACATTTTCACATTAATAGAACCTAAAATGATCATCAGGCTTGATGTCAATTTTAACCATTTGCTCTTTTTATAACAGCTGTTTCCGTTTTGAGGAACCACAATGAAATGTGGACCCTAAACCATTTAAATTTACTTTACAGTAAGGGTTGCTATAAAAAAAGTGTTCAGTTTAGCTTTCTTTGTGGAGGTTCTGAGTTAACATCTAATATTATGAAACTTTTTTATAATATGGTGGAACATAACCAATAATTTTCCAAATAGGACCAAATAATAGGGCCTTCTGTATGTTTAAAAACAAACCTAAGAACAAATTGTATTGTTAAACGCTCCGTGTCTCTCAATATTGTATCTGCATGTGCTTTGATGCTAAGCACGCCATGCCAAAAGACCAGAGGACACAGAAGCCCTTGTAGACACGTACCATAACCTCTTTGATGCCCCTCAAGTTCATACCCTCCTTCCTACCTTCAGTGTTCATGAAACTCATGAAGGGATAGAACCATGACGTAGGGAGGGCCCTTAGGGTAATCCCGGCCAGTGCACCTCCAACGCTGTTCCAGCCTGTCATCCCCTCCTCAGCAAGAGAGGATGCTGGCTGGCCCCTCACTCACTTACCTGTCCTCCACCTCCACTTCCGTACTCCCGGTAGAGGTTTTTCACCCACTGCTCAGCAGTTTAAGCTCCAGTGAAAACATTGCGTCCGTGAGGACATACATCCGGAGGAATGCAGGAGTCCTTCAGCTGTGCTAGGGACCATGAAGTCGGCTTCTAATCACTGACACCAGTGATTCCATAAAAGATCATTTCAAACTATTTCACGGGATCTGATAAACAAGCTCAGCGTTGATTCTGGGCCGGCATGAAAAAGCAAAGAGAGGCCACTGTGCAACCAAGACAGAGCTGCCTGACAGCCTGGTCCATCAAGGTCGGGGCTTGCCTGCGAGCCCGGCTGGCGGAGCTGGGCGCTGGTGCCGCAGGGCAGGCCCTTGCTTCGCAGAGTCTGGCTGGGGAGGGAGCCGCCTTTCCAAACAGCTAGTCACAAGGGAGTGTGATAAATGAGGGCGCCCTGCGAGCACATCGCAGGGATCACTAGCCCCGTGGAGTCGGGGGGAGAAAGTCAGGGAGCAAGGAGGCCATGTGGAGGTTGAATAGGAATTATCCACATGAGAGGTGTGGGCTGGTGCTCTGGGCAGCGGGACGGCCTAGAGTAAGAGGAAGTTAAAGGACAGAGTGCGTGTGTAAGTTGGGGCCTGAAGAGAGATGAAGCTGGGGAGGTGAGCTGGGGCCGGACCTTGGAGCGTCTTCTCCGATGTGCAAAGGGTCTGCTCTTTATCCAAAAGGCAGAGTTTCAAGCCGGGGTTAACAGTGTCAGGTTTGCATTTTAGAGACATGGCTCTGATGGCAGGTATGCCTATGAGTTAGAGGGGGACGATGCTAGTGGTGAGACGATTCAAAGAATGTTGGTGTAATCAGGTAAGAGGTTTCATAAGGACTGGGTCTAGGGTGATGGCCCTGAGAATGTTGAGGAGTGGATGGATCCAAAAAAATATATTGGAGGTTGAATTGGCAAAAGGGAGTAATTGACGGGGCGAGGGCCAGAGGGACCAGGGAGCTGGCAGCCGGCCTCCGGGCTGGCAGCACCATAGGTGGCGGGGCCAGCCCTAGTTTAGTGAATGTCAGAAGGGCCCATCTGCAGGAGGACGCGGAGGGATACTGTTTGGGCTGCTTGTAGCATGAGGTGCCTCTAAAAAGTCCAAGTTGAGGGCTTCCCTGGTGGCGCAGTGGTTGAGAGTCCGCCTGCCGATGCAGGGGACGCGGGTTTGTGCCCCGGTCCGGGAAGATCCCACATGCCGTGGAGCGGCTGGGCCCGTGAGCCATGGCCGCTGAGCCTGCGCGTCCGGAGCCTGTGCTCCGCAATGGGAGAGGCCACAGCAGTGAGAGGCCCATGTACCACAAAAAAAAAAAAAAAAAAAAAAGAAATCCAAGTTGAAATGGTGAGAGGCCTGTAGGTTTGATGAGCTGAGTCCGGAGCAAAGTGTGGCCCTGTGATGAAGGTTTGGAAGCCATCTGGACGTAGATAACCACTGAAACCATGGGAGTGACCGAAACCCCATCTACAGGGCACAGGACAGAGTGAGAGGAAAGAAGGGGCCCAGGACGGAGCCCTGAGGAATGACAGAGCATCCAGCGAAAGCAGAAGGAGAGGAACAGCCAGGGGATGAGGAGGGGTGCAAGGGGCGCAGGAGGGAGACGGGGAGCGCGTGGGGCAGGGAAGCCAGGGGACAGCGGGTGAGGTCACGAGCCACCAGAGCTGCCACGAGGCCAGGCAGCAGAGACGAGAAGCAGGGCCACTGCACCTGCTGGTGGCAGCAACCGGCGACCTGGCTGGAGCAAGGCCAGAGGGGACACTGAGCAGAGCCAGATTAGGGCAGGTGGAGGTGGGAGATGACTCTGGCCCACCAAGGTCAACTGTCAAGTTTTCAAGAATTTTTGAGCCAGTTTAAACACATCCGTCATTAAAAATTGAATAGATAAAATAGATTAAAAACAGAGGTAATAAATACGGACAGCCCATCAGTCCCTGATTCACTGAGTTTTACTGCATCTGTCCCCGAGGCTGGTGCGTCCACTGTAGTCCATGGTGGAGATGACCATGTCCCCAGAGCCTCACTCGCGACGTCACACTGCTGGTTTGAATCACTCACATCCACGATGGGCATATTTACACCACGGAAACAGGCAAATGCTGCTGCAAATCAGGACTTTATTTTCTGGAGAGCTGGTTGTTAGACATTTACCAGCACAGCGCTGGGATATGAAGATGTGTAGAAAATAGGAGAGGATGGTGTTTCAAGAATTGCAGTTCTAAAGAACGGAAGAAGGGAGGAGGGTGAGGTTGATAGAAGGCTCTTTAAAGAGGAGAGATTTGAATACGTTTCAAGGCGTCCACTGATGGGTTAAAGGTGCTGGAGGGAGAAGATGAATCACTACAGTGCGGAGCCCACAGAGACGCCAAGAGATGCTCTCGGGCAGATGTGGGCACAAGTCTTGGGTGTCACATGATGGAAGCAGGAAGAGGAGGGGCAGGGTGCAGTGACAGGAGGCTGAAGGACCCCTCACTGGTGTCTTCTACATTCCCCGTGAAGTAGGAGGTGAGGGCTTCTCGGAGAGTTTGGCACTTGGTAGGTCCTCAATAAATTGTGAAATGAGTGAATGAATGGATGGATGCCAAGAGCACAGGAGCGATGGAACTGTCTAGAGTTTGAGGAAGGCTGAGAACCTGTGAAATCATGACAGAGGAACGCTGGGCAGGGTGACCAGAGGGCTACTGCGGGGCAGGATGGGTCCAGGTAGTGAGCACAGCGGCTTCCAGAATGAGCAGGGGGCCATGAGGGGGCGGCTGTGCATTCCCGGTACCGTAACGCCTTTCTCCTGTTCCACAGGTATCCTGGCATCTGTCTGTGGTGCTCTTGTGATGCTTTTGCCTGAAACCAAGGGCATTGCCTTGCCAGAAACAGTGGATGACGTAGAAAAACTTGGCAGGTATGGTACAAAATTCAGCACATCCTAATTAAAAGCAGCATTTCAAACCCACTGGGAAAGGACGGTGCTAAGAAAATTGAATATCCAGGGGGGAAAATATAATATTAAATCCCTATCTTACATCTTAAGCAAAAAATTCAAAGTAGATTTAAAAGGTTAATGTAAAGCAAATCTGTAAAAGAATATGTTTTATTTTTTAAATGTGGTTATGAAGAGGGAAACATTTCCAAATAAGGTGTTAAAACTCAGAAGGAATCTAAAGGAAAGAGACTGATGATTGGACAAAGTAGAAATAATTTAAATGTGCATCAATAGGCAACCGATGGTGAAAATGATAATATATCTATAAAATAATTGAGATACATCTATATGGAAAGACATGGAGAGAGTTTCAAGATGGATTACAAGGTGAAAAGTCACAGAACAATGTGTTATAGTATTTATTAAAAAATAAAACCGAGAGTAATCCCTCTCTATAGCTAGATGGGAAAATAAATGATAGATGATGATAGAAGAATGATAGATCAATCGATAGATAGATAGATGAATGATAAGTGATACATAGACAGATAGAAAGAAGATAGGAGAAGGACAGTGAGAAACAGACTGAATTTGGGAAAAGCGTGTCTAAATGGTGTACAGGGAAAGTTAATATCCAACCAACATACGAATATGAAATATGTTTTTGTTATATCAAGAAAAATCCACAGTACACATATTCTAATCTCCTCTGAAATCCTCCATAATAAAAAGATAGGAAGAGAGAATATGAACATGAGAATGCATAGGAAAAGATCTAAAATGATAAAATATACCCTCTGGGGATAGAAATGGTTTGGGAAGAGGGGTGTGGAAGGGAGGACATTACTTTTAGACCCCATAGACTTCTGAATTGTTTGATTTTTTATTTTTTTAATTACAACTCATGGTCTTGTATCATTTGTGAATTGTATTTTTTTAAATTTTTTAAATTTTCTGGCTGCACCACGTGGCATGTGGGATCTTAGTTCCCTGACCAGGGATCGAACCTGTGTCCCCTGCATTGGAAGCGTGGAGTCTTAACCACTGAACTGCCAGGGAAGTCCTCATTTGTGAATTAAAAAAATAATAATTTAACAGCTAATTTTATTTACTTACTTTTAATTTATTTTTGGTTGCATTGGGTCTTCATTGCTGGGCACGGGCTTTCTCTAGTTGTAGTAAGCAGTGCTGCTCTTCCTTGTGGTGTGCGGGGTTCTCATTGTAGTGGCTTCTCTTGTTGCGGAGCACAGGCTGTAGGCACGCAGACTCAGTAGTTGTGGCTCGCGGGCTCTAGAGCGCAGGCTCAGTCGTTGTGGTGCACAGGTTTAGTTGCTCCACGGCATGTGGGATCTTAGTTCCTGGACCAGGGATCGAAGCTGTGTCCCCTGCATTGGCAGGCGAATTCTTAACCACTGCACCACCAGAGAAGTTCCTAACAGCTAATTTTAAAAATAAAAATCAGTCTTCTAAACAGTGACCTAGAAATTAAGAGTATGGATCTCTAAATTTTTAAAATGTATCAAAAGTATTTACGACAAGACTGAAATGTTAGTAACCTCATGGCAGTTTTATTCTTCACTTGACAGACGGGGAAGAGAGTAGAAACCGACATTTTTTAGGTCCTTATATACGTGATCAATGGTTTCATATATGTCATTTCATTTAATACTCAAAGCGATTGTGTGCCACACAAGTTCTTATCCTTACTTTTTGTATACTAGGAAATCTATGCTCAGAAAGACTTCACAACTTTTACATGCTAG
The DNA here is from genome assembly GCF_964341445.2 of Mesoplodon mirus. NCBI lineage: Eukaryota > Metazoa > Chordata > Mammalia > Artiodactyla > Ziphiidae > Mesoplodon > Mesoplodon mirus. The sequence goes on along the minus strand of NC_138986.1, from coordinate 7,554,769 downwards.
TATTGGAATTGATATTGTCCAGTGTACAGGTGTGACTGTTGTTTTGGGTAGTTTTATTATCTTACGCTGTATCCTACTTGATTTTGAGTATTTTAATAGCAAGAATCCCTTGGTAGGATTGGAAACTTCTCTCTTCATAGCCTCTTTTAATGAGGTCCCATCCCCCTCCCCAGAGATAGGCAACCATTGCTCAGAAGTATTTTAACCAGACCTTTAAAACCTATACAGTGATTTCATCGTCCAATTTCTTGATGCTATTTTGAAAAATAAGATTGACGAATCATCTCAGAACTCTCCTAAGAAAAGCTTATCAGTGTACTCAAAACCAAACCACCAGCTGACTTCTAACAGGATTGGCCAATTAGAGGACAGGTGGACATTCGTCCCATGAAGTAACCCAATCAGATTCTTGTGCTTGTTTGTAAGTAAACTGATAGGTAATGGCTTATTCCTCAACCAAAGCTCTACCTATGTTTTACCCTAAAACAATGCTACGTGAAGTCTGAGGTGAGGTGGGAGATTCTCTTTAAGACATTGCCATTTTATAAACCAAAATTAAGTTAAGAAATTTATAAAAGGGGGGACTTCCCTGGTGTTCCAGTAGTTATGAATCTGCCTTCCAATGCAGGGGACTCGTGTTCAATCCCTGGTTGGGGAACTAAGATCCCACGTGCCGCGGGCCAACTAAGCCTGCACGCCACAACTACTGAGCCCCCGTGCCACAGCTAGAGAGAAGCCCGCGCACCACAGCAAAAGATCCCGAGTGCTGCAACTAAGACCCGACGAAGCCATAAACAAACAAACAAACAAACAAACAAATATTTTTTTTAAAAAGAAATTTATAAAAGGCATGAAAACTGTCCTCTTGAGTGTTACATCATGGAAAGACTTGCTTCATCCAGAAAGGATAAACATGCTGCTAGCTCTGTCATCACAGACAGTTATTTGGTTTGTATGAGCGTATGGGGGCCAGATCAGGGTGGGTGGTGTCCAACCCTGTCACCCCAATTGCAGCCATGCTAAAAGGCCAAAGGAAAGAAGACTATTTAAGGTTAAATAAAGCAGGGGAAATGGTGAGAAAGGAAATAGGATTATCTTCAAATAAGCTATGCAAACTTTAAGGGCAACTTCTCATGGGCTGATGTGCCCTGCAGGATCTGTTCAGGGCTGTTCAGGTACGCAGGAGAGCATCCCGGCCAGGATTATAGGGTCAAAAGTAAGAAGTTCAGTGCTGACTGTTGGTGACACAAGCCTGGGAATGTGTCATTGGAGTTTTAAGACGTCTAACTCTCAGGGGTGCAGAGTTCCTTTCCTGCACGTCTGCTGCCCCCTCTTGTGAATGCCCTCTGTGCCAACCCTCCAGCGACAGGGACTGCACTCTTCTTTTCAACTTGACTCCATTTGCTGCTGCTCATTTATAGTGAGGGTGATAGATTCATTCTTGATCCCCAAACCAGTCAGAGGTCAGACTTTCAAACGCATGAGGAAAAAGTGGAGGAAGAGGGAGTGATTTGAGATCAAGACTCTTTGCCAATTCAATCATATTAAAAATAGAATTAAACAATTGGAAGAGATGGAGTTTTGGAGGTGAGAAGACCATCTCAATGGTGTGCAGGGAAAATTAATATCCAAGTGGTACATACACAGGAAGAATTAGTCCAACAAAAATTCAACTTACATGAATTTTTTTCTAATTTTTTTCTGTGTTTGTAAATTGTCATAATTAAAAAATTGGGTAAATTAATTAATTATGCCTAGTCCCTCCCCTTGAAAAAACATCTAATAAAAGTCTGATCTATGGTTTTACAAGTTAATCACATTGATGGCATTCTATAATCACTTACTCAGGAACAAACACGACTTAGCCCCAAGTTACGGAAACCTGTTAGCATTTTCCCTTCTACAACAGCACTTAGTCATTTTCTCATTTCTGCTTTCTCTTGTTCACATCAGCAGCTCATTTCCAAACCATCTGTTATGGAGTAGAAATTCATAAAAAATTTTTATGTGCTATAATGCTAATTAACCCCTGCCTAGGGGTTGAGAGCAGGCAAAAAATGACTTGGAGACAGTTAATTTTGTTCCCTTTGAGTTGGGTTTTTATGAACAGTTATGCATGAGTGTATTCGATCAAAACCAACTATGAAATTGAGTAGTAACAAAAAGACTTCCTTCTCACTAGCTGTATAATCTTTTATAAGAACTTTCTCTTTTCTCTTTTGTTTTGTTAGTCCACATTCCTATAAATGTGGCAGAAAAAAGAAAACTCAAGTTTCGAGCTCTCACCTTTGAGGCCCCTGCCAAAGATGCAAGGAAAGAGCTCTTCAGGCTGGTCCGCCCCAAGGAACTGACGTGCCTTGCAGAGACGTGTGTGTGTCCACTTCAGCTGTGCAGCTCCAAGTGTTTTTAATACTTTACAAAGACATTCAGACTATCCAGAGTATTTTTATACAATGTCGGATGAATCAAGACTCATCGTGCTGTCAAAGTTTCTGGGAACATGTAATATGTGACCGGTTTAGCCAAGAGCCTGTTGTGTGCACAGCTCCTCCTGAGGTTTTTTCTCATGCTGGGGCAGTGTCTCTGACCCACTGGGTTACAGAGAAACAAGAGAAGCCCCACCCAGTTCTCATGACGGTTCCATCAAGAATGCAAGATGTGCAAACCAAGGATCTGGGGAAAGTGTACAGAAATGGGTTCATCAAATCTGGTCAAGACCTTGAGGCTCTGAACTGAGGGTTCTGAAGATTCCAGGGCAGATGAAGATTTGGGAATCTTGTTAATGCAGAGACTGAATCTAAGGACCTCGGGCCACGTGGCTCTGAGCCTTTGCTTTCTCTTCTCACCTTGAGCCCCTTAAGCTCCTGGAGCATCTAGGGTTGCAGGCACTTTTAGGCCTTGTTCCAGAAATAAGAACAAATCTGCTATACAATTCAAGGATTTGGCTCTATTATTTATAAAATCAGATTGGTCCTGAGATGATTCAGGATAATTGTGGTCCTCCTTTAGTGGACACCTACAGCCACATATTCAGTTTTTTACTGATGAAACCCATGGACTATGATTTCATGGGTCTTAAGATTTTAATATTACAGGGATATTTATCTTATATGTGTGAGGTCAGCTCTATGATGATGCCCACGGTCAAGAGTGAAAAATATGGACAAATCTCATTCAATCTTGACACTTTTGACTTGTCGTGGGAAGAATCTTACATTTTAGTTTGAAAGAAAGGTCAGTTATATCCATGCTTAAAAGAATTAGCAGACGTTTATATTGTACATGACTTTACAGGTACTAATAAGGGATTTGATCTTTCTTTTTTGTTACTGAGACTTTTTGAAATGTGGAGTTTAAATACAAATATGCTGTCTTTATGATGTTCTGCTTTATATGTTACATTTGTTATATTTTCAGATTCAGTATGTATCTTATGTAGAAATTTTTAATGAATTATTTTGGGTGGACAGGTAAAATGGGAGCCAAAGGGAAATCTTGCCAGTGAGGGAGAAAATTTCTATGTGAACCTGTGGCGATATGTACGGTGTACGTGCTAATTGTAAAATAAGTTTTTAATCCTTAAAGCACATCAGAATTGAATATGAATATTTTATTTTTCAATGAAATAAACACAGTTCTTTAAGGGTGTAATGCTGCATTTACCCTTTATTCATACACCCTTGCATTTTTGTTTCTTTTGCATTTTTCTCTTTGCTGTGAGATGACTGTTGCTTCTTGATACTATCACCTTGGAATTGTATTTTGAGTTGACATTTGGGTTCTGATAACAATAAAAAAATGTAAATTGTCAAGAAAAAATCAATTGGTATCCTTTCTCTTCTTTCTGAACATGTGTCACTGTAAAACACTCTTCCCATGTGACAAAGTATACTACATATACAGGCAGCCAATTACTGATGGAAATTAAATGGTCCACCTTCAATATATGTTCGTTGCTCCTTTCCAGGCTCTTGGCACCATTCCTAGACTCATATGTGACCCAGAATACCATTCAGACTCTTAGCTGGTCTTGTGTTATGACACTTCCATTGCCCAGTTTACTTCTCAGAATACAGCTGTCTGCCCAGGGTCTCCTGTGCTGGGCTAGAGTCAAGTTGTCAGTAACAGATTTCATTCCCAAGAACAGAATTTGCTCTCATGACTCCCCATATATGCTGCAGCTTTGAAAACATTCATCCCAGTGCCAAAAATAAAGACATTAAAGATGTGTGACAAGGTAAATATATAGGTGACTTACTACTCCATCTTACAGGCTTCTCGTTCCTCTATTCCTTATGAGAAAGAACAAAATCACTCAGGTCTGTAAGATTTACATCATTTACAATTGGTAGGATGAACGAAGAACATGAAAACAGTGAAAATCAAAAAAGTAAGTCAAAGGAAGTAGAGTTTATTTTCAACAAATGTCATAGCTGTATTGCTTCATTATTACAGAATCCAGCAGTCCATGGACAGGAACAAGTTATCCACAACAATACAAAAAAATGTTGAGGTTTGGCGGTAGCTGGTAGCTAAGTACAGTGTCAAACTTAGTTTGATTACTGTCAATTATTTCTGAGCATGCTGAATTCCCTACCCATGTTCCAGCTTCAGATCCATTGATGCTTCACTCTGTCTCCCATCTAATTAATTCTTTCTCAGTATTTCTTCAATCCAAGTAACAAACTTTGAAACACGAACATACACACCAGGCTTATTGGGGCGTGCACAGCCAAGACCCCATGAAGTGACTCCTTGTAAAATGTATTTGTCCTTCTCAAAGCAAACCAGAGGCCCTCCACTGTCACCCTGCACAGAGGAAGGGAAAAAACCATGAGAGGATTAAGCTTCCATCCTTTTAGTATGGGATGTCGTCCTTCTATTACCCAAATGTAAGTTTTTCCCAGTATTTGAACATCCCTTTCCAATCAGAAAGGAACTTAGTAACATATTATTTGAACATCTGCTGTGCCTTCAGTACTAGGCAAAGTACGTTTAACGAAACCGTACCATTTAGTGTTTCCCGGGGGGAAAAGAAATCCCTTGTGAAAACTGTATTCATCCCTTCAAGCCTTGGGGCTTCTCTTAGGGAGGGTAACCCCAAGAACCATCTTAAAGGAGGTGTGGGAGGGTCTTTGTCTTATACCAACCTCCCTTCCCTACTAGAAAGGCCACGTCCCGTGTCCCACCCAAGAGCCCCCTCCCAGAGGCGTAGGGGCTTTTGCCGTGATGGTGCTTTATTCCCTTACAACCAGTGTGGAACTCAAGGCCGAAGAAATCACCCTAGATGACCTGAATCAGCCTTCAGAGACACGCTTAAAAGGTTTCTGGGCAACATTTAGACTGTGGCCTTCGATTGACAAATCCTTCTCGAATTTTCTCCTTTGTGGCTGAAATGTCTAAGGGGCCAAAACTCGCCAACACAAGATGAACTTTGATCTCTTTAGTCTTTTCTTACCTGGCAACTGTCAGCACCTCCAGCCAGATGCCCCGCACACAGCTCGGTGGATTTGACTCTCCCATTCAGATACTCATAGCGATTGCACACCTTGTTTTCAATCACAGGCAGCCGGGCTTCCTTGAGCAAGCCAGCACCGTAAGTGCCTGTGTTTAAAAAGGTGAAAACACACGGTGACTGGATCGAAAACGTGTCCGCAAGGAAGCTTCCAGAACAACGGAGCAGCAATGATAGATCTCACATTCATCCGTGAGGTTGGATAAAACAAGAAGTCAGTTCCCGGTACTAGTAGAACTCTGCCTTTTTTCTTTCTGACCCTTGAAAGTATAAACATTATGTAAGATTTCATGTTCCCAAGACCTAGACTTAATTAATCTGGACTCCTTGATGGGATTTTGAGGTTGGTTCGTGGTGTTATTTTTTGGTTTCTTTTTTTTTTTTAAGCTCTAAAGAAATTTACTTTTAATGTATAAAGAGAGATTGAGAAATACTGGTGCTACTATTTTCATATATTCCCTTCTAGGATTTTTATATGCTTCCTTTACTACTTACATCATATTGCACATTTTTTCCACACAAAGTTATATCATAAGGACTTTCATAAACCTACAATCTGTATAATTAATATTTTAGTGGGGAGTGACTGCTTAATGGGTTTGGGATTTCCTTTTGCGGTGAGGCAAATAGTGGGGACGGTTGCACAATGTTGTGAAGGTGCTAAATGCCACAGAATTGTACTCCTCCAAATAGTTAAAAAAGTAAATTTTATGTTACATATATTTTACCACAATATTTTTTAAAAAGACAACTGTCATTTACTGAGAATTAACTTTTTCAGGCACAAGCTCATTATGTGGTGTAGCTCATTTAATTCTTAAAACAGTCCGATCACCTAGGCACTTTTGTCATTCCTATTGTACAGTTAAGGAAACTGAGGCTTAGGAAGGGTGTGTAGTTTGCCCAAGATCACCCAGCAAGTATGGTGGAGCTGGGATTTGAACTTGGGTCTGCAACATCATGGCCCAGATTCTTCACCACCATGTTCACTGGCTACAACAGCTGCTCTCAGCGTATCACTTCTTTGTTCCTACAGGTTATTCATATTCCTTAGTATTTTCTTAAGTCTAAGTTCTGAGGGATTATATAGACATATTTATGGTTCCCAGTATCTTTGCCAAATATTTTCTAAACATGTGTGACAGTGTAAAATGTCACTAGAAACAAAGCACTGCACAACAACCTTCTGAGTGTGTGGTGTCTAATAATTTTCAAATATTTGCTAATGTGATGGGTGGACATTGTCTTAATTTATTTCCTAATTTACATTTCTTTTCCAGTTAGGGACGGTAAAGTTTCTTTGGTGTGCTTGTTTTCCTCACTGTATTTCTTTCTTTGTGAGAAAAACTGCTTTTTTTTTCCTTTGGCAAATGGAAATAGAACCCGTGCACAATCACAAGAAGAGATGATGTTTTCCAGATGGACACACCCAGGTACGTCTCAGCACTTTCACAAATAATCCATTTTCCAATTTTGCAAACCCAGCTTTCCTGCGTTTTGCAAAATCTTTGCGTTGCCAGCATGGAACAGCCAAGAAATAAGGTATCCCTTCTTCTCCAAAGACTTTTAATAAAATTGGAAAATTGTCTTGAGTTCAGAAAACTTACACTGGAGTTGACGGGAGCACCTAAGAGGACCACGATCTGGAAAGAAGAGGCGAGTCTCAGCCCTGGGCAGGCAGAGCCACCGAGTACGGAAGTCCTGACCACAGAAGCATTGGGTAGCGGATGCATTTTCTGAATTGAATGGATATGCAGAGGGTGCGGCCTTCTCAAAACTTTTTGCTGAAAATTAATTTAACTGAGTGTCCTGCTCTTACATCTGCTTTCTGAGCAAGACAGACATCCTGAGGCTAGGGACAAATCCACTGCTAATTGACCAGACGCCTTTGTGGTCTGTACAGAGGTGCTGCCATCGTGTGGCCACAGCAGAGATGGCGTTTCTGAGGGCCTGAGGCTGAGGGTGACCTAGGGACCTGAAGGGGTGGTGGGGACGTCGTAGCAGGTCCCTGAAAGTACCCAGTGACTGCTGATGAGGGGCTGACGTGAATGACCCCCTCGACATCAACCCTTACCTTGCTTTGGAATACGAAATCGGGGAAAGTCTGGAGACTAAAGGGGAGAATTCTGACCTCACACAGAGAGGCTGAGAACGCTGATTGGTCTGATGTCATTATTGACATATAGAAAATTGGTAAACAGACCTGACTCATGTTTTGTGACTCCTGATCCAATGAATACATTGAGAATCATTTTCTCCAGTTAGACATTCAGACGAGGCCTGGAGAGACAGGGGAACCCAGTGCAGGGTGATAGAAAAGTGTGGGTGCTGGGAGAGACAGAAGAAACAGCGAATGGGCTTGGGGGTGTGTGGCAGGCCTGGGTTCCATCAGGGCTCAGCTACACACAGGTTATGTGGTATTTATTGATGACAGTGACAGTGATGATGACGGGGAGGGTTGGGGGCCGACCATGATAGCGATGGTGAAGATAATGATGATCCTGAGATGGTGAGGGTGATAGTGAAGATGGTGGTGGTGATGATGGTGTCCATGGTGATGGTGGTGATGATGATGATCCTGAGATGGTGAGGGTGATGGTGAAGATGGTGGTGGTGATGATGGTGTCCATGGTGATGGTGGTGGTGATGATGGTGGTGATGGTGGTGGTGGTCGTATAATAGGCACAGGAGCTGCTAAAGTACCATCTCCAAAGCACTGAGCTCTTCATATGCATTATCTTAATCCTCACAAGGACCTCATAGGGTAGCATAGATGAGGAAACTAAGGCTAACATGTAGAACATAAATTTGAAAACGCGGGTTTTAGGATGAGGGCTTAGATGCCAAATGGTACAAAGAGGTAAGGTGACTTGTCCCGTTCTCCCCGCTGATGGCAGAGCCAGAACTATTTTCCAGGGCTCCTGACTCCCACCCTGGTGCCCCGACCAATGCTTCTGAGAACGTGAGGCAGAGATCTAGGACATTCTTATAAGGTTCCTGGGCCCGAGTCTGAGGGATATAATAATAATTTTTATTCTACTATAATGCAGGGCATACTGCAAAGAGAAGACGGGATTCCCAAACTATAGTACAGCTGCTGAGCCAGGATCCTGCAGAAACGTTTCCTCTCTCATCCTCACCCCGTCAACCAAAACCAAACACCATCCTAGAACTGGGACCTTTCTTGCTTTCCCCTGCTGTCAGTCTGCCGTACCCCCAGCAACGTCTCCACACAGAGCCAGGCAAGTGGGTACTTGGGGAGACTAGTTTAACTATAATTTTTGTTGTTGATTTGCACCGTGTTTGGGAACTCTGTGTGCTTAATTCACATGAATGACCATCTAACACCCTTAATTTGTACCTTGTGTCAAAACACTACTTACCTGGGGACACAATATTAACCTTGGGTTTTGGGGGTCAGAGTCTCAAGGAAACACCCCTCATCCATGTCCCTTGATGACTGATGATAGAGACGGAGGCAGGTGTCCAGACAAAGTCAGGAAGGGAGTGGACCTCACTCACTGATAGAAATCGGTACACATGCTCATTTTGTCATGTAGGTTGCAGGTCAGAACCAGTTCTTCATGTGAGTCACAGAATTTATCTTACCTTGGGTTTCTCCCCAGCCAGTGATGTAACACACTGTCCGGTCTGCGACCACGTAATTCGAGGATGGCAGACAGGCTGGGATTACCTTTTCGGTGATGATGGCAGGGCTGAAAGGAAAACATCAGAAGTTACATAAGTTACATTTGACTGCCCTGCTAGGAGATTTCTGCCATTCATCTGTTGGTCACCAGATCCCACCTGCCCCAGAGCCCCAGAACGCTCTGAGCTGGTATTTCTTCCTTGCTTCACTGACACAGCGCAATGTAGAAAACAACTTTTCATCCTCACATTTGCCTGTAGTATCTTATGAGTCAAAAAAAAAAAAATAGAACATTTTGTTTTAAAGGCACCAGTTGTGGACAAGAAACTAGAGGTGGGAACAGAGATGGCAATGACTTTTAATGTCTTTTCTTGCACTATGGGAATTTTATACCAGGTGTACACTTCTGGATGAAGTTAAGAGGGCCTCAGTCAGTAGGTGGACCATCCAGCTGAAACACAATCACAGGGCTTTAATAATAGCAAGTGCCTTGTGCCACTAGGAGCAAAGCTGCTCCATCTTTAGGGTCCTCAGATTCCTCACCCATAAATGTTACAGCACCATGGCTGTAAGAATCCAATATAATGCAAGATACCAAATAAAAGAAGAGTAGAAGTAAGCACCTTGCATAAGCAAAGTAGTATTGTTTTCCCCAAACTTTCACATTCGAGCTCCAGAGAATCAAATGTTAGAACTTTGATGTTTAGACTTTATTTTAGTAAGTTCAAGAGGAAAACCCATCGAAGATGAGAAATGCCTGATTCTGATTAAGAATCATCATGGCCTTCAATTTTGAAGCAGACACACCCTGTCAGAGTCACCAGAATAGACCTAGAGTCTCACATGGAGTGGGCCACAGTCATCACTGTATAGGGTCCCCTCGTGGAACGCCAATGCCTGAGACTCTTGGGGTTTGGGGGGCCTGGGAGTGGGTACCCAAAAGCTCAAGTGTATCAGTCTATCAGAGAACACATCCAGAACCCCAGGTTTACTAAAGTACTTGCTCGAGGATCAGAGCTTTCCTGATGGCCCCAGGGGACCATGGAGAAAAGCGAATCAGCTCCTTTTTTAGGCTAAGCCAAGAAGGCCCTTTCTTTCCTTTCCAGAGTGTCCAAATTCTCCCAGGGAGTCACTCAGTTTACTGACCCAGAAAACTTGTGAAGTGTTTCTGTCCAGACCCAGCGAGCCCCACTCAGACTCTTGACCGCTGGCCTGGCCGTCCTCGTCACTGTCACCGTCGTCCCCCTGTCATCTGGAGCCCACCACGCATGGCTGACGGGCTCTGCATGCCTTGTTGACTGTCCTAAATGTGTCTATTCTCAAAATAGCTGTCTGTTTATTTAGCTGTCTCCCTTGTGACCTATTTTCAAATACTGCTAACTTTAAATGATGTTAACAAATTTATCATTTTGTCAGACTTAATAAAACACCATTTCAACAGGAAACATAAAACCAGAGGTAGGAAGAAGGAGAATTTGCACTTGTGAATTGTGAGTGTGTGTGTGTGTGTGTGTGTGTGTGTGTGTGTTTACATCGCCTTTTATAAAGCGCTTCAAAATATACATAATCCCATTTGATTCCCCCAAATATATTATTACGTTGAAAAGAGAGTGTCAACCTGGAATAATTGAATAATTCTCTGATTACGAATGTATCTTAGCTGACTGGGGAACATTAAGTGATAGAGTTTGAGGGGTAAACTGTACCTCAGGTTTCAACTCACTCTTTTCCCACAAGAGGAAACCGTGTCCTGGTGCCTTTGTCATGACCACGGCTAGTAAGAGGCAGGTGGGGCTGAGCCCAGGTTTTCTCACTTGAAGGTCAATGCCTGTCCCAAAGCCCCGTGCCTTTGGGGTCCTAGACGGGGCTGCCCACACACAGCTCTGTTACGGCTCATAAACCCAGCAATGAGCAAATGTTCTCACTGCTCACAGCGTGAAAGTCACGGGCGAGCCAGTACCTGCTCAGCTTGAGCAAGGCGATGTCTGCCCGAGTGGGCTCCCGGAACAGCTTGCTCACTTGTATCTCCTGGACACTGTCTTCAACGGCGGTCTCTTTGTGTGCGCCCAGGATGACCTTGTATGATGCCGGCCCTGAGAAGCTAGAGAAGATAGCAACGTGATGAGCGAAATCCGGGCCAGCCCTTCATCGGGTGCCCTTCTGAACCACAAACACTGTGTCTTCTCCCCACTAGGCTGCCTACAATCAGAGGCCTCCGAGTGGCAAGAAACAAGTTCACGGTTTACCCGAACCTGGCTGTTAAGGAATGTTCTCAGGGCTGCTTTGGGCCTGACCACAGAGGAAGAAGGACACCAACACTGAAGTTGGCGCAGGACAGATAGGGGTCTGTCTTCTTCGTTTCTCTCTACAAACACCTCCTCCTCTCTCGTCCAATGGCCCTGGCAATTCTGCCTCAGGCCCTTCTCATCCACTCCCCGGTCCCCAGTGTCACTGCCATGAAAGGAGGGAGGGAAGGAAGGGGACAGGACAGGGGAGGGGAGAGGGGAGGAGAAAAGAGGAAGGAAAGGAGAGAGGCAGAAGTCTCTAAGACAAGTAAGTCTTTGTGTCAGGGGTCCCCTAAACGTACCTGTCCAGGCAGTGGGCAGCAGTCAACACCCACTCTGGGGATATTAAAGTGCCTCCACAGAAGTGGCTTCTAGAAGGAAATCTAGAGGGAAAATGTGCCAGGATTTTAGTTCAAACCTGATGATTTATTCTACAGAAAGCCCGGAAGTAGTGCTCACTCTGCTGTGATATCGCTGACATTCCCAAAGGACAAGGTGGCCAGCCTGTCACCGGGATGGCGGGAGCTTTGAGCTGTGCTCCTGTGGTGGTTTCTCAGGAGGTCACTGCACCACTCTGGAAGGTGGCTGGCACGCAGGCGAGGCCCAGCAAAGCCACACGACTCCAACCAACAGGAGGTCCACACCTGTGGCTTTGACCCTTTGGCCCTGGACTCCAGCTCCTTGTCACTTCTTTTTTTTTTTTTTTTTTTGACAGATCTATATTCAGTTTATTATGTTTGATTTTCAGAGTTAATTGAGTGTTTTTTCTTTTTTTTTACATCTTTATTGGAGTATAATTGCTTTACAATGGTGTGTTAGTTTCTGCTTTATAACAAAATGAATCAGTTATACATATACATATGTTCCCATATCTCCTCCCTCTTGCGTCTCCCTCCCACCCACCCTATCCCACCTATCCAGGTGGTCACAAAGCACCGAGCTGATCTCCCTGTGCTATGTGGCTTCTTTCCACTAGCTATCTATTTTACGTTTGGTAGTGTATATATGTCCATGCCTCTCTTTCACTTTGTCCCAGCTTACCCTTCCCCCTCCCCATATCCTCAAGTACATTCTCTAGTAGGTCTGTGTCTTTATTCCCGTCACTTCTTTTTGACAAGACCTATGCAAGACCCGATGAGTCATTCTTCAGGGAACCAAATGGGATCCTGAGTAGCCGTGATTCATGGGCATCTACTAATTTTACCTGAGAAAGTTCGCTCTGGGGGGAATGTCCCCTAAATCATTTACTTTATAGGACTGCTTAGGCACGGGGTCGCTCATAAACTTTGTGTGAGCCACTCCGAAGCCCATCATAATGAAAGGGACACAAATAGTAAGTGAATGACCAGCAAGGCAATTATCAATCTGGAAATAGACCACAGCGCATCTTGGGAAAGAGGGAATATGAGATATGTGAAAGGTGAAGGCTCTGTATCTCAAGCAGTTACTAAATGGTAAGACAACTAAAAGAAAAGCCAACTCAACCAGGGAATGAAATAGACTATTTTCATTCATCGATAGCATCTCACAAGCAAAAAGAAGGAAGACCACTGAGCACAGCGATTGGGCACATGCGCACTGGTGCAACACCAACAAGCAGATCAGCCTGTTTCCCGCATGTGCTTCGAATGAGACACCAAATGGACTTATTAAAGGCGAGCGCCACTGAAAGATAACCTGAACCTTCTGGGTCATGTAGGATGGGGACTGATCACTCCTAAATTATGGCGATCCTGAGCTACGCTTCACTGAAGAAGATGCGTTTTGCAAATGGGTGAGCACCCTTTGATTAAATTCAGTAGTTCACAAAACTACTGAAAGAAAGAAAAAAAAAGAAGAGACTCTGTATCTGTGATATATTATAGATAATTTAATCTTTACCCTCCCCCTCCAGGTGTCCCATTTCTAAAACTATCCCTTTCTCTTCATTTTACAAAGTAACAGTGAGTATCTATCTAAACCCTCAAGGCATCTTCCATAGTTTTTCAGCAATATTGGAACTTAGTGTAAATTGCTACATTAATCAATTTTGATGATAGCTGCCCAGGTCAAAAAAAAAAGGTTCTAATTCTGACTATTTTCAAACTGAAGAACATAGAAAAGAATATAACAAAAAAAGAAGCAGACTCACAGATACAGAGAACAAACTAGTGGTTACCCGTGGGGAGAGGGAAGGGGGAGGGGCTGTATAGGGATGGGGAGTAAAAGGTTCAAACTATTAGGTATAGAATAAGCTACAAGAATATATTGTACTACACGGGGAATATAGCCAATATTTTATAATAACTATAAATGGAGTATAACCTTAAAAAATGGTGAATCACTATATTGTACAACTGTAACATACTGTACAGCAACTATACCTCAATTAAAAAACATAGAAAAATTTTTTTATAGTTTTCCTCACTCCTTTGCAGAACTTAGAGGCAGGTACTGATACTGAGGGTATGTGGATTTAGTGTGAATGTAGAAAGGTTTTGCAAGGAGTACACAGGAGGGTGGAATACACTGTTTCTGGAAATGGTGTTACCTTTTTCGAAGGCTGACTTGCCAGGGCCAGGAGTGTGGGATGGCCACGCACCCACCTACAACCCTTCCGGGACACTTCTTCGGCTCCACCTGGGGCTTTCCACAATCAAATGAAGAGGAAGCTGTGGCACAAAGTGGGAAAAATGTGCATTTGAAGACGTGAAAGAGAGCAACTCATGATAAATTCATGGCTCGTGGCCGAAGCACTGAATTTTTGACATCCCGAAGCCCAAACTAAATAGTAAAATCATAAACATCTTTTGGAATATTTTTTCTAAGTTTCAAAAGTGGTAGGGGACAACAACATTTCCTTCTCCTTTCAAGAAAATATAAGTACTTTTTTTTTTCTTTTTACTGCTTTCTTAAGGAAGTGATTACATAAATTGGGAAGAGTTAGGCATTAGAATGAGAGCTTTTTGGAGAGGAGCTTGACTGACACAAATTGTTATTCTGACTTGATATGATATATCTAGAGAGTGAATCATCGTCACCATCATCATTTGAACCATGTAAAGTTTACTGAAAACCATAATTGTTGTACCCATTGAAAGGCACTAAGAGTATTTTTAAAATGTGAATCTGTGTGTGTGTGTGTGTGTGTGTGTGTGTGTGTGTAGCAAGGATAACAATCCTAAGCTGAAATAATGCCTTCTCTCAGCCAGGTTCAGGACGGCTCTTCCAGGGAGCCTCCCAAGACTAACCCAGTGCCACGGGGATGACTTCCATTCACTTGCCTTTCTCTCTATTCATTCTCCCACCTGCTTTCTCTCTCCACCTGGCCTGCAGGGTTCCTGGAGGTTAGGGTTAGTGCTCCATCTCTGGTTGGTGCCACTTACTAATGGCTAGAACAGTTCAGGGGCTACACAAGGTATTCATAAAGGGCTTCTCCGTTGTCTGGAGCCCTTTAAGATCTTCAAAAATAGAAGCATAAATCATTGTTAATAATAATATTACAAGGAGAAATTTTTTGCTCTTAATCAACCAAGAGGTTCTATCCTCTAGTGAATCTGGAATCTGAATTTTTCAAATACCTTTCCAATTATCTTGGCCTATTCTGAGAATCTATATACAGAAGTTGTTTTTTTTTTTTAAGAAGCATGCAATATAATGAAATCCTACTCTCTAACACTGACCTTAATTTCTCTTACTGTGTCTTACACAGAATAGACTTACAGAAATGGACTAAGAAAAGAATAACTACAGATATTATGGTACCCTGGTCTTAGTATTCAAAACAAAACTGAAGTTCTATTTATTTTTAATTACTTATTATTTATACTGTTAGTGTTGGTGGAATTGAAATGAGTTGTTAAAACCAGTTAACAGGGCTTCCCTGGTGGCGCAGTGGTTGAGAGTCCGCCTGCCGATGCAGGGGACGCGGGTTCGTGCCCCGGTCCGGGAAGATCCCACATGCCGCGGAGCGGCTGGGCCCGTGAGCCGTGGCCGCTGAGCCTGCGCGTCCGGAGCCTGTGCTCCGCAACGGGAGAGGCCACAACAGTGAGAGGCCCACGTACCACACACACACACACACAAACAGTTAACAAAAACTTACAATTTAAAATAAATGAATATAAATAAGTAAAATTATGTTTAAAATGGGCATCTTTCCATTTTTGAAGTTAATATTAAAGAGAAAATCAATGCAATTCCTTGATAAAATTGAGAAGCAGAATACTGGGTTGAAGAGAATATAGTTCTGATTTCAAATTGTTTTACTTATGCTATTACTTATGTGCAATTTGCGTGGTGCCATTGTTTTAACAACACAGAATATTTACACAAATTTTTCAGGTGAGTTGCTTGAAGAAGTTTACGTATAGCCTAAAAAGTTAATCAGTGTTACTTTTTCATTTTAAAGATGTTTTCCATGTGAATGACAGACAATGGAAAGTTTGGACATTTTAAGGAAAATTGCTATTAAGAAATTTCTCACTTAAATAAAGGAAATCCAAAATCTCCCAGGAATAAGCAATAAAAAATTTTTTTTAAAAACAGAGAAAATGAAAATAACCTAAAAATACAAAGTCGTACTTTAAAGAGATTTCATATTCTGAAAAATCTGAATAAACTTATCGAAAGCCATACAAGCACACACACAGAAAGTACCCTTAACCTGGGATAGTCACCCTTTTAAGCACTGACCTGACATGTTGGAGGAACTGTGATTTGAGATTTCATTCATTTATTTGAATACATATTTGCTGAATTTATTCATTCAGTAAATATGTATTCAAATATATATACGTATTGCCTGGCATGTACTAGTCATTGCTCTAAGCACTAGAAAGAAGGAAACAGCTGAGGTTTGTAATCTTTACCTTCTGATGGGTGGGTATGTAAAAAGATGTTGCACTGGAAGCTTCAACAGAGGCCCCAAAGATGCCTGGGGATGTGTAAGGTAAACCTCCACCTGCAGACTTCAAGGCAAGTAGCCTCTTCTACAATGCTGGTATCCTTACCCAAGTCAAGGATGGAAAAGAATCAGGTTCTTAGAGATGGAAGACAGAAGAACGGATGGAGAGAGGGCTGTTCCAGCGGACTGTGAGGTCCCCGCTTCCTCATGATGTGGGCACGTTATCAGACCACGTGGTCTGATCTTGAGACATATTTCCTGCGGAAGGATACCCAGGCCTGCCTCACACTTGAGAAGCTGATAGCGTCTGGTGGTGACTAAGGGCTGCACCTGGGACGTTACTGTACTTCCCTTCAGTGGGAATCAGAGGTGCATGAATCCCAGGCACAGCTGTAGAGGCCGGGGCGGGACTGTCAAGCTATACAAGTTAAAGGCAATCGTGCCACATAGGCAGCCTGTGCAGGATAGCGAGGCCGTGCGGTAGGAGGCTGCGGGGTACCAGAAAGCTGCAGGGTGGCAGGGAGGAGTGGAATGGGAGGCGCTATCCCCACCAGGGGCTCTCAGATGGAGGGTCACCGAGAGAGCTTGTGCACAGCAAACACACACTGGAGAACGAGTCAGCTATAAATGCCCCCTGAGTCCAGAGAGCACAAGGACAGCAACCAAGTAGAATCTTTCCTGTCACCCTGACCTCTCCCTCCTCCCCCTGCTCTACCCAGCAGTGGCCCAAAATCCAAGCCCGACAGTGTGGCTCCGGAGCTCCCAACCCCTTCCCCAAACTGCCTCCCAAACCATCTCCGGACGTGGACTTGAGTGGCTTTGCAGCAGCAACTTCTCTGCTCCAGCCTGTCCCCACCCCCAAGTGGCAGACACAAGCAGATGCCATCAAATGGTGCAAAAGAGAAGTCCAGGCTGATCAGCAGGAACCAGGACAGATGGTGTTTGCAAAGATGGGTCAGCGGAAAGTAAAGTAGGGTCCTGATCAAAGTGGTTTACATTGTTCTCCAGACCTATCTATGGATTTGTTACCTCTATCTATCTATCTATCTATCTATCTATCTATGGATTTGTTACCCCAGAGTTTTCAGAACTAACGTCAACTCCCCTTTCCCTGATCCAAGCTTCTCGCTCCCTAGAAAAGTCTCAGAGAAATGAGGAAAGAACCCAGCAAGCTACCTCTAAGTTATCTGGCTAATCCATGGCTAATGCATAGTCATCTTAGGATAAAGAAAGTTGGGGCTTTGTAAAGAGCTGTGTTACTTTTCATTGAATTCTTAGGATGACAGTTTATAGGTTTACAATGTATGTCGTATGTTTAGCAGTTTCCTGCTGTTTGTACTTTCTTTCTTTCTTCTCAACTGCTGAAAGAGAGTTTCCTATCTGGGTGACTCTAAATTTGTGTTTCGTGCCTCCCACCCCAGACACTGGAGAGGTCAGTGGAACTGTCTGGAGGCTGATTAGATCACCTCTGAACTTGCTCTTTTGGAGGATTTTGCATTTATTTTATTTACGGAGTCAGAGGAGGGGGCGGTGCCTAACAGAGGGGGCCACGAGTAGGACAGATTCAAGAGACCCAGGATGAACAGAGGGCTCCCAAGGGGAGGGGACCCTCTCTTGCCCAGAAGCGCTCAGCCCAAACTCTTGTCTTGCAGATCTAAGACCAGGTGATGCTGCACTTATTTAGAAGTCATTTCCTTCCAAAAAAGAAAGAAGCTTACCACACTGAGGGACATCACAGTAGTCAAAAAGTTTTCTTGGATTTGTCGTGTAGCACCAGGGGCCATTGACATCACCATCAGGATTACGGCAGTACTGGGAAAAGAGGCAGGCATATGGGGATGGCACACACGGGGGCAGGAGAGGACAGGGAATGTCACATGAGGCACAGACACTGGTTTCACTGCTGTCCTTAGAAGATGAAGGGTTAGTGTTCCTTTGGTGGGGAGGCAGGCAGAGTTATCGTTTCAGGTGTTTATCAAGCCTCTGACTCACAGAATGACATCGGTCACTCTCCTCGTTCAAAAGGAGCTCCAACCTTGAGGCCACTGCCCTGGGGAAGGGGTGAAGACCCTGAGGGGTCTTGAGGTAGAGACTCTATAAAGGGGCCTCCCCCCTCAGCAGCCTGTGTCCGTGGGGACCGTAGGGACCCAGCTGTAGAGGACTGTGGACGTGGATGGCTCGTCTTGTCCCTTGCTCATGTCAGTCTTCTGCTTGATGGCGCCTGTTTGCTGTTGCTTCAGAATTGCTTATTCCCCTGGCCTGGGCACCCTCTGTGGGTCAGCTGTGGAAAGACTGTGTCTTCCTTTTCCTTCCCTCTACACACCTATACCCCAAAGGAAACCACCCCAGAGAATGTGTGGGACTAGGGGAAATCCTAGTGGAGTCTTAATTATGCATCCAGTCTTTTTCTAGAAAAATCCAACTACAATGTCATGAAGGTCATCTTTGATCACTGGAAACCATAAACCAGTAACAAAAGCAGACAGGAAATGTCACACATGGAAGTGATAAAAAGCAGGGAGGTTGGCTTGCCCGTGCTAACTCTCCCTCCCACGCCGGTTAGATCCTACGTTTGGTCCCCTGAAATCTCTCACATATCTTCCTCTCCACCCCACACCGAAGCTCAGTCAGGCTGACTTTCTGTAACAGAGGATCAATTCAGTTTGCAAAGACTGGTCAACAAAAGGCAAAATAGAGTCCAAATCAAAGTGGCTTACGTTTTTTTCCAAACCTGCCCGTGGGTTTGTCACTGGAGTGAAAATGCTGTGTTTGTGGGGCTCCTGGGCAGCCCACTCCTGGCAGGGGACACCGGCCACCGTGGTCGCCTTCTTGCCCCGGTATCCTTTCCCAGTCCCGAATATGCAGTCTGTAGGGAAGAGAGAATGGTGGTCTCCTGTCATTACACAGACCCGGGTGACGAGGGACAAATGCAGCAGTGCTAGGTTTCTCTCCGGACAGACTGTGGTCACATCCTTCGGAACACAGGAGTGCTGAAGACTTCAGTGAGCTCTGCTGATTTTGACAAGTTACCAGAAACGCGATTGGCTCAGAAATAATCACAAGCCGAGATGGTAGAATGGGAAGTTTGGCCAGGACACTAAGATAATCAATTTTATAACAAGCTGAGTGGTAACACAGATGCCACCATGAACTGTTAGATGATTCTTGAACACCTCATCAAGGATGGAGAGAAAGAGTGAGGACTGAAAAGGATTTTATAAAAAATATTATTTTGGCCAGAGCTGTGCCGTGAGTTCCCACCTTCTGGGATGAAAGAGGTAATAAAGAGATGACTAGAGGCCCCTTCCCCGAACTCATCCCTCACCTCAAGCCTCGGGGTTGGGGGATTCGGCAGAACCCCTCAGAGAACTTGATGAGTGTTACATATGGGGACCCAGTGCCCAGTGCTCTGATGGCCACTTGGAAAATCCACAAAGCAAAAGCTGGGCCAGCTGGCTTCCCGGTCAAGGAGCAGGGCTGGGCTAGGCAGCCTCCAGTGTGTGCCAGGACCAGGGTGTGTGAGTTACTCACGCACGAAGCGTGGGGCATCACGTGAGGCCATGCGAGGTCTTATCAGGAGTGATCCCCAGCTGGAGCATGGCACTCAGAGTCTCACCAAGAAAGAGTGGGGAGAGATGAGCTGGCCCCGTGTGTACAGCAGCTATACAGGTGTACAGTAGGGAGCAGTAGGTGAGGTTTCTCCAGCATCTTGGAGGAGGCAAGTCCACCTCCGGAAGGAGAGGGGGTCTCAACTTGAAACCAAGTTCTCATTTAATCATTTCTGTCTGATTTTGGATTATCTGAAAGTGGTCAGACAAGCCATGGGACCCCTGAGTTTTCATTCCGGGGCAGGGGGAGACTCAACCCCCTCTGTTTCCTTACCCTGCAGCGGTACAGAGTACTTCCTGCCACCTGACAACCACAGGACCAGGGGCTAAGCACTTAGAGCTACACGCGGGCAAAGGGCCAGGGAAACAGAGGGCACTGTGAGATTTTCATGTCTCCCACCTCAGGTAACAACCACATCCTTATCCTCAGGCCCCAAAACCCTTGGAGCTACATGTCCGCTTCGCCAGGTGTTTGTTGGAGGTGATCATTGACGGTCCTCCTAGCCCTCCTAACTCTGTACATTGAAAACCAAATCAGTCGTTTCTATCTCTCCATGCAAAAGGCAGAGGCTTGCTTTTCTAGAATGTCCCATCTCGGCCACCATCATCAACCTGTCAGTCCACCCAGGCTCAAAATGGTATCCATCCCTCACAACCAACTAGTTTTCAAATCCTAAAGAAACACCCTACCCCATCATGCCAGCAAGAGCAGCTCTGGCTCCCCCAGGTGATACACTGAGGCGTCCTTCCATATCGCAGACTCAGCCAGCACTCCAGCTCCCTGTAACAATGAAGCCTCTGCATCCCAAAGATTTTCCATCTCTTATCATCCCGATACCCAACTATATAGATGTCTGGCCACAGACTTCTTACCTGCTTCAGAAGGATCCTCTGCACTTGGACCCTGGGCAACAGTCGGAAATCTTGTGACCTGCTCTTGTGTTTCTGAGCATTTCTTCAGGTTACAGAACTCCCATCTGACGCTCGGATCAGTGGTATAACACCAAGGGCTTTTGTCAGCATCTGGATTTCGGCAGTAGTTTACTGTCAAGCCACTGTAAATTCCACAACAGTATCGGTCATGAGAGGTGAGCGAATCTTCAGGGGGCCCCCAGCACCCTCTGAATTTTGTTACAACAAAGTGACTGAAATATTTCCATTAAGGTACCAAAGGTACCAATTATTATTATAACGTCACAAGCACAGATGGTCCTCAACTTCTTACAAAGTGGGTAAGTTATTAAAAATAGGTTATAGTTTTTATTTTAAAAAAATCAAGGAACTTCCCTGGTGGTGCAGTGGTTAAGAATCCACCTGCCAATGCAGGGGACACGGGTTCAAGCCCTGGTCTGGGAAGATCCCACATGCCGTGGAGCAATGAAGCCCGTGCGCCACAACTACTGAACCTGTGCTCTACAGCCCGCAAGCCACAACTACTGAGCCCGCAAGCCACAACTTCTGAGCCCACACACCACAACTACTGAAGCCCATGCGCCTAGAGCCCGTGCTCTGAAACAAGAGAAGCCACCGCAGTGAGAAGCCCGCGCACCGCAACGAGCAGTAGCCCCTGCTCGATGCGCTAGAGAAAGCCCGCGTGCAGCAGTGAAGACCCAGTGCAGCCAAAAATAAATAAATAAATAAATTTGTTTTTAAAAAATCAAAAGGAATATATGCTCCATATCAAAACAGATCATTTATAAATGTATAAGAGAAAGTATCAGAATGTCTTCCTTTCCCTGGGAATGTTAAATACATTCCCCAGGGATAACCAATATGGATTTTGAAGCATGTATTTTAGATTTTTTTAAGGCACATACAAATATATCGATATCTCTGGCTTTCTCTCACTATGTGAGTACATAGGGCTACGTAAATTGGAACCAAAACATATTTATCCAAGGCAGAAAAGACATACAAGATGATATTGACATACAAGATGATATTGATATTCCCAGGCCAGCTCTCTTAGTCTATTTACTCACATTGTATTTTACAATGAAACAAAAACTCATGACAGTAATATTACTGTAAATATCATAGGTAGATCAAGTGGATTTGGGGTTTAGAAGGCTTCTGGAAGCCTTCCTGGAAAACTAGCTCCCAGGCAGGATGAGGATTCCAGAGGATGCATTCTGGGGCATACGGGGAGGAACCCCAGACCCCTCTAGCTGGAGCCACTCAGGGACTGAGGGAAGGGCGTGTGACTAAAGGACAGTGGGATCAAAGGGATGAAGGGCGACGTCTGGATAGACCACGGGGTCTGCAGGAGCTGAATCAGAAACAATTGGATAAGGACATAGCAGACGAGAAGCCTCGGGCTCACTGGGCAACTTGGACCCCCAGGGCCAGAACTTCACCCCAGCCTCTCAGAAGTCTCAGCCTTGGACTCCCCTTTGCAGCTTAGAGCCGTGGCCTGAGGCTTATGAGATAGTTTGAAACATACCACGTATTATGGGAATGCAACAACACTGTGTCTGTGGATACTATAGACAAGTGACAGTCTCAAACCCAGGCCCACAATTTGAGGAAGCCCATTAGCAGGTTTCTGAGCCCCTGGATGTGTTAAAAAGCTTGTCATGTGAAACAGACTCCTGCTCCTTTTTTTTAAAGGTAGTTTGACGAGTTTTGATGAACACACATACCTGTATAACCCACACTCAGTGCGATAGAGAACATTTCCATCAGCCCCAGAAACCTCCCTTGGGTCACTGCTCAATCAATCTCAGCTGCCCCCCAGATGCAAATACTATTGATTTCTTTCACCATAAATGAGTTTTGTCTTTTCTGGAACTTCATATGAATGGACTCATACAAGTATATACCCTTTTGTGTGTGGCTTCTCTCCTTAGGATAGTGTTTTTGAGCTTTATCCATGCTATTTGAGAGTATCAGTAGCTTGTTCCTTTTTATTTCTGAATAGTATTCCATGGTATGAATACCCCACCAATTATTCACCAATTATTCATGTTCTTATTGATGGCCACTGAAGTGCTTTCCCGGTTGGGGCTATTTTATGAATAAAGCTGCTAAGAACTTTCTGGTAGATCTTTTTGGGGGCTTATGTTTCATTTTGCTTGCGTGAGTATTCACAAATAGAATTGCAGGTTTGTAGGCAGATGCACGTTTAACCTTATAAGAAAATGTTGGACTGGTGTCCAAAGTGGTTGTTCCATTTTACATTCCTACCAACATGTGTGAGGGCTGCAGCTGCTCCGCAGCCTGGGCACACTTCTTATTTTCTGTCTTTTTAATAACAGCCATTCCCATTGGGTATTTAGTAGTATCTCATTGTGGTTATAATTCTTATTTCTGTAATGGCTAAAATGTTGAACATTTTTTCAGGTACTTATGGACCATTTGTATATCTTTCCCTGTGGAATGTCTATTAAAGTCTTTCGCCCCTTTTTATTAGGTTGTTTGTCTTCTTACTAGTGGGTGGAAGGGATCTTTACACATTCTAGAGGCGAGCCATTTGTCAGGTATATGGATTGAGACTATTTTTCTCCCAGTCCCTGACTTGTTTATTTTCTTAACAGTGACTTTTGATGAGCAAAGTTTTCATTTTATTAAAGTCCAAATTATAATTTTTATAGTGTTTTCTGGATCCTATCCAAAAACAGTTTGCCTTCCCCAAGGCTGTGAAAATAATCTCATTTTTTTTTCTAGAAGCTTTAAATTTCAGCTTTAGTTTTAACCTTTACTTTCAGGTCTAAGAGTTTTCTCAAGTGAATTTGACATGTCAGGTAGGAGTCAAGGTTTTGGGTTTTTTGCCTTTATGGACACTCAGTTGTTCCAGAACAATTTGGGGGGAAATTTCCTTTTCCTATTGAATTGCTTCTCCAGGTATATTGAAAATCAACTGACCATACATGTTGTGTGTCTGTTTCCAGACTCTCCCTTTTTCCATTTGTATATCTTTTTGCCAGTACCACTGATTCCTGAATTCCTTTGCGATTTCTTTTTTGACTCATGGGTTATTTAGAAATGTGTTCTTTAATTTCCAAATATTTGAGAATTTCCTAAACTTTTCATTATTTTTGTCGCATTTAATTCTGTTGGCTCAGAAGACACCTGTATATTATTTTAATCCTTTTAAATTTATTGGGACTTATTTCAAGGCCAAGCATATGATATACCTTGGTGAATGTTCCATGTGCACTTGCATGTGTATTCTGCAGTTGGGCATATGTTATATTGGTGCATATTTTCCTCCAAAACTTCTGTATCTTCTCTGAATCTTTCATCTACTTGTCCTACTGTATTGTTTTGGGAGAACGTTTAACTAACTATATGAGAGAGAAGTGAGAAAATCTCCAACTGTAATTGTGGACGCATCTATTTCTCTCTTTAGCTCTGTCAGTTTTTGCTTCATACATCTGAACCTCTGTTATTAGGGTCAACACATTTAGCATCGTTAACGCTTTTTACTTCAAAAACGGCCTTTTTATCTCTGGTATATTTCTTATCCTAAATTTATCTTGTCTGTCTGATGTTAGAAACCATTCTAGCTTTCTTTTGATTAGTGTTTCTTTTTTTTTTTGGTAACATCTTTATTGGAGTATAATTGCTTTACAATGGTGTGTTAGTTTCTGCTTTATAACAAAGTGAATCAGTTATACATATACATCTGTTCCCATATCTCTTCCCTCTTGCGTCTCCCTCCCTCCCACCCTCCCTATCCCACCCCTCTAGGTGGTCATAAAGCACCGATCTGATCTCCCTGTGCTATGCGGCTGCTTCCCACTAGCTATCTGTTTTACGTTTGGTAGTGTATATATGTCCATGCCATTCTCTCACTTTGTCCCAGCTTACCCTTCCCTCTCCCCATATCCTCAAGTCCATTCTCTAGTAGGTCTGTGTCTTTATTCCCATCTTACCCCTAGGTTCTTCATGACCGGTTTTTTTGTTTTGTTTTGTTTTGGTTTTTTTCTTAGATTCCATATATATGTTTTAGCATACAGTATTTGTTTTTCTCTTTCTGACTTACTTCACTCTGTATGACAGACTCTAGCTCCATCCACCTCACTACAAATAACTCAGTTTCGTTTCTTTTTATGGCTGAGTAATATTCCATTGTATAAATGTGCCACATCTTCTTTATCCATTCACCCGATGATGGACACTTAGGTTGCTTCCATGTCCTGGCTATTGTAAATAGAGCTGCAATGAGCATTGTGGTACATGACTCTTTTTGAATTATGGTTTTCTCAGAGTGTATGCCCAGTAGTGGGATTTCTGGGTCATATGGTAGTGTTTTTATGGTATTAATTTTCCATACTTTGATTTTTAACTTATTTATGTCTTTATATTCAAAGGGCATGTATTGTAAAGAGACCACAACTGGGCTTTGGTTTTTATTCAACTTGACAATCTCTGCCTTCTAATTGCATTGTTTTATCCTTTTTATATTTAATATACTTATTGATATGGCTGGGTTTAAGTCTAACATAATTCTATTTATGTTCTGTTTGTACCATGCCTTCTTTACTCTTTTTCTCTCCTTTTCTTCTTTCTTTTGGATTAATTGAATATCCTTATTATTATCTATTCCTCTGAGTTTTCATTTTCAGTGGTTACTCTAGGATTTACAATATCCCTCTCTAACTTACCACATTCAAACGTTTATTAATATTATACAGCATCATGAATAATAAGAAAATTAGAACAGTAATGTCTACTGTAATGTAATGTAATGTAATGTAATGTAATGTAATTGTAACAGTAATGTCTTCTGTATTGTCTACCTGATGGTAAAGCCATCCAGTGAATTTTTCATTTAAGATATATAATTAAATATATATATATATTTAGTTCTTAAATATATATATATTTAGTTCTCTCTTTTTCATTTGCCTCTTTTATAGTTTCCTTTCTCTTTAGATTATCCATTTGATTCTTTTATGTTCCTATTTTTCTTTAAATCCTTAAACACAATTATAATATCTTTCAGAATTTTTTGTTTGCCAATTCCATCATTTCTGAGTCTGTATTGACTGATTTTTCTCCTCATTACGGATCACATTTAATGATCTTTGCATGTCTACTAATTTTTAAATTTCTGCCAGACATTGTAGATACCACATTACTGAGTGGCTTGATTTTGTTATTTTCCTCTCAAGAGTGTTGACTTTTCTTCTGGCAGACAGTTAATTTACTTGGAGATCATTTTGTTCATTTTAGGAATGCTTTAAAGTTTTGCTAGGGTGTTTTTCTAGAGTAACCTTTATTCCAGGAATACACTAATCCTACTCCTAAAGTGTGACTTTTCTGGATTCCTTACTGAATGCCCAAGGTGTCCCATGAAGTCTCTCCTCTCTGGCTAGTAAGAATCCCAACTCTGCAAACACAGAACCTCCTAGTGCTGTGTGAGTTCTATAATCTCCGTTTATCTCACTGTTCCCTGGTAGTTGTTCTTTGTCCCACTAACATAGTGGAATCTCTCCCTGTGCATTTGCAGCTTTATATTCAGCCAGAGACTTAAGGAGAACTCTATACATATTTCTGGAGCTCCTTCTCTGCACAGATCCTTCCTCATTATTACCCAGCCTACTAAATCCAAGCTGCCTCACTAATCCCCAACTCCAATCTCAGTCTCCTCAGTTTAGCAAGACTGTTGTGGTCTGCTTTGGTTCCATCTCCTTGCACTGCAGTCCAGGAAGTATCTCCAGGAAGAAAACCAGGGTACTTGTAAATTTATTCTAATTTATTTTCTTTTCTGAAAAGTCTCAGTCCTGTGCTGCCTGTTGTCCATCATATGAAAACAGTTTTTCCTTAAGTTTTACAGCCATTTATCGCAGGAAAGCTGGTCTGACCAGACCTAGTTTTTGTCCATCTGTATGTCCATTTTGCCTATCAGTATCTGCATACTTTCTGACTCTAATCTGCCTTCTTTCTTTTGCTCCTAGTGTTCTGGTAACTCATATCCCTTTAGACCACTAGTGCTCAGGACCCAATGTATCTATAGAGGTCAGGTGAAAAATACTTATATTTATCACCCGGTGGTGATAAATATTTATATTTATTACTCAATGACAAATACAAAACCTCTTCAGGAGTTGGAGGATGAAATGATACAATTCCATAGTTGAAAGACCACACTGATCTTTAGCAGGTGCTGTGGAATGACGCTATTTCTAAGCTCTTGATCATTTGTTCTTCTGAGCTTTTTACTACTATGACCTCAGCCCCTCTATATCTCCCACCCTGCTTCTGCAAAACTACTCAGGAAAGACAGCCAGCCTCTAGCTTCTCTTTCAGAAATTTTGCTCAAAAGCAAGCTGCTTGAGATATCTTGTCTCATAGTCTGGAGCCAAAGGAAATTTGGTCCTAAGACATTTGTTTAAAGCATGGCCCTTTTTAACAGGAATTTAAGTTGGCTGTTGCTCCTCTAATGGTTAAAAATCAAAGACGTACGCATTTGGGTAGGTTTCTGGGGTCTTCTGGTGCCTGTGTGGTGACATCGATGACCAAGATTGACATTTCCTTCCTGTGACAGTGGTGGATGATGTCCCTCGATAACTCTGCCCATTACCCTGGTAGCAGTCCTGGGCTACAGGAGTTTGTTCAGGTGGTACTGAAATTGAAATAGAAGAAATCAGTAAATAATGACTAGAACAGAGAAATATGTGAAATAATTATTACACAAACAGAATAGTCATCTCTGGGAATTAACACTCTTCTCTTTTACATATTTGCAGGCAGATGGCCATGCAAAGAAAACAATAGATCCATAACGTTCTAAAACTTTAAGGACCTAACTTTTTGGTAAATATTTAATTTAAAACTCAGAAAAAAATAAGCAGGGTAGAGTGCTTATAATTGGACATTGCACTCGTGTGCAAGCTCTCTTCTATGGATCTCCACTGGGAGATCACGAGAACAACTGGGCAGGTCTCCAGAAAGAGACACATTCATTGGTGTAGGCTGAAGGTGATGACAGGGTGACAGTGAGGAAGACATGAAAACCTTGTGCATTTCCCGAGACTCTTTGCTTATACAAAGCCAAAACCTCAAGCTGCTGGGGAGTGGGGCAGGAAATGGTCCTGCATCCAGGACTAAGGCAAAGATCTACTGCTTCTCGGGGAGGTGTAGGGGGAAAATCTTATTACCCTGGAGGAGGGGCAGAAAATTCTTTTGTGCCAGGATACTTCACCAACACAAAACAGAAGTCTGCTACTCTTCCACCCAAGACTCACTCCACATACAAGTTAGAGTTTAGCTCCATGGGAAGAAGGGGCAAGGATACTGAGAAACGTTACCTTCAAAGCCCAGGTGCACAGAGTCTATCTAAGGCTGAGGGTAAACCAGGAAGATAGAGAACGCCTACCTCCACCAAAATCTTAGCAGTGAGTAACAAGAAACAGTAGTCTATCACAAGGGTCAGGTTAGAAGTGTGGCGTGACCCCTCTCTGTGGTGCAGGCATGCAGTGATTGCTAAAAATTGAGAAGGGATTAGGGATACTGAGAAAACTCTTCAGCACCCCATACCCTACTCTAAGCACAAAGTGATTGCACCCCATCACTGCAGGGATTTGAAACCTGTGGTTCACTTAAGGTAAAAGCAGCAACAAAACCCAAATTCCTTTTATCTGTTAATTATATCAATTCAATTATCCACATGACATACTAATAAAAGAAAAGGGTGCCCATTTCAAAGTGTAAATTATATTTGCTTCAAGAGTTATTGTTCCTCTACGTATATATCCAGCATTTGATTAAAAATTACAAGACACACCAAAAAAAAAAAAAAAAGGAAAAAAAAAAAGCCACTGTTGGGCTTCCCTGGTGGCGCAGTGGTTGGGAGTCCGCCTGCCGATGCAGGGGACACAGGTTCGTGCCCCGGTCCGGGAAGATCCCACATGCCGTGGAGCGGCTGGGCCCGTGAGCCATGGCCGCTGAGCCTGTGCGTCCGGAGCCTGTGCTCCGCAACGGGAGAGGCCACAGTGGTGAGAGGCCCACATACCGCAAAAAAAAAAAAAAAGATATATCATCCAAACGCTAGTAAAAATAGAGCTCTTATGGCTGTATTCATTTTAGCGAAAGTAGACTTTAGAACAAAGGCTATTTCTAGAGATAAGGAGAGATATTACATAATGATAAAGGGGTCGTTTCTCCAAAAAGACAACAATTCTAAGTGTGTCTGTGCCTGACAAAGAGCTCCAGAATATATAAAGCAAACACAAAACTGAAAGGAACAGCTGAAGCTGGAAACGTCACCATTCATTTCTCAGTAAGTGATAGAACAGGAGACAGAAAATCAGTAAAGATTCAGAAGAGCTAAACAATACTAACCAACTTGACCTAATTGGCTTTTGTAGGACACTCTACCCAACAATAGCAGAAGCCAGATTCTGCATGTGAAACAGTCACCAAGAGGACCTTATTCTGAACCACAAAACAAGCCTCAACACATTGAAAATTAATGAAATCATAAGGCATGTTCTCTGACCACAACACAATGAAACTGTAAACAAAGCTACTGTACATTGTGCTACTACTGGAGTAGAAAAATACAGAGTGCATTGGAGCTTTCAGTAAGTGCTCATTGCCCTTGCTTACCTGGGGCATCCAAATGCTCCGTGGATAATGGAGAGGACTCACAGGATGGTATCGTGCAGTATTCCCACCTCACTTCACTGTTGGTTGTATAGCACCATGGACCTGTTTCTCCATCAGGGTTACGACAATAGTTTTCTTCCAAATTTCTGAAAAAGAAGTGACTGTGAGTTTGGTTTTCCAAAAAGGCTAAAGAAATAACAAAGTGCACACGTGCTTGTTAATAGTGATGTTGGCTATGTATCCAGCTAATTCTCTAGAATTATACAAACTGAATAATGGGTGGGAACTTAAGCAGAGCAGGATTCCAGAGAATTATGGCACAGATGCTTCTCTTGGGTGAATGATTGAAATATATTCCTTGGTTGTGTCTAATGAAGCAAAATAGGTCTTTTCCCACAGCTTTGGGCACTGTGCTGTATGCTGGAAACACAATGGGTATTTTCTACACTGCCTTGCCTCCAAAAGTGTATGTCATAGCCCTGGAATTTAAATGTTCTCGAGCCTGACTGTACATTTAGTACAAATGTCAAAACGTTGCTGAAACCCACTCCGAGGTTACCGATTTAGTAGATCTACAATAAGGTCCAAGAATTTGCGTTTCTAACAAATTTCCTGATAATGCTGATGCCGCTGGCCTGGGAAACCACATTTTGAGAACCAGTGTTCTAGGAAAATCAGTGCTAAATTTCACTTCCCTTGCATGTGACTTGGCCAGTTTTCATTCCCAAATGCTGTAAGCCTAGGTTTCTATTGTCACTGACACCGAGGCAAAGTCAATGGGATTTCACTTTCCATCCAGCCGACCAGGAAGAGACCAGAGCAGACTCACCTGCAGGGAAAGTTTTCTGGGGTCCTGTTGTGCCTGTGAGGTGTCTGCTCACCCCAGCGTTGACAGGTGTACCCAGATACGGTGACAGCCACTGTCCCTCCATAGTTTTCGCCTCTTCCCTTCAGACACTGATATCTTGGCCCAGAAGATGGTGGCGGTGTTGCTTAAATGGGAAAAATACATGACAATGAATGTTTTCTAAGTAAAGGATTCACAGATGGATATTATGGGGGAATGGATGGATGCAGGGAGCGTCAGCCTGTCTTCTTTTCCACTCATTCTCCAAGATATTGGCATTTGAAAATTTTTTATTGTATTTCAGAAGAAGTTGATGTGGTAGAATCGATGTTTCCAAGACCATCTCATGAGGAGCTCCTTCAGGGACAAGACCCTTGGAATAGATGCTTCTTTCTATATTCTGTTTTCTCTATATTCTCAGCTCATCACACACGCTAAGGATCAACATGTGTCACATCCCACCCCAAATCTGCACGTGTACCAACAATCTGACTTCCTTTATGAAGAATCAGTTATTCATTAAGTAAACATAACTGGCTGACCCCCAATATTCCGCAAAGCCAAACAGCAGAGAGAGTCCATGGGAAGAAAGAAAATAGTGTCTCCAAGGAAAATGGTAAGCAGTGAGAAGTCAAGAAATTCTTAAGACACACTGCCATATATAAAACAGGTAAACAAAAATTTACTGTATAACACATGGAACTATATTCAATATCTTGTAATAAACTATACTGGAAAAGAATCGGGTGAAAAAGAATATATATATATGTATATATATATCTATAACCAAATCACTTTGCTGTACACCCAAAACTAACACAATATTGTAAATCAACTATACTTCAATTAAAAAAAAAAAAAGAAAGTCTCAAGAAAAAAAAGAAGATTACAGAAAGAGAAACTGATGCTCATAAAGAAGGAGAGTACCGAGGCACTCCAGCATCCTGGAGGATGACCATCAGAGCGAAGAACAGGAAGCCGGCCCTCACGGCCTGCTAAGTCCTTTTTAACAGTCTCAGATGCCCTTGTTCAGTGCCTTGCTTCAAATTCTCATAGAAGGAAAATATTATAAAATTGTTGTTTCCAACTCATTCCTGCGAGGTCTCTACCATTTCATCTTCTCCCCCGACCTCTCTTCTCCTGTTGCTCCCTCCCAAGTGGAGCATACTGAAAAACTGGACATCCAGAGACACCTCTTTGCTTACAATTAAAAAGAACTCTGATTGATAATGAAACCCATGTACCAGAAGGCGTGGGTCTGATTTGCCTTTAGCACTAGAGAACCATAAGGGTCAGAGATGGCTCCCAAAAGCCTACATTCATCTGTACTCAAAAAAGGCAGAAGTCTCTGATACGGGACCAAGAAAACCCCATAGTAACTAGATACTCTGATCAATTACCTACAGTATCCAATAAATTGTTTTAAAAGAGTAATCAGATATGGGAACATATGTATATGTATAACTGATTCACTTTGTTATAAAGCAGAAACTAACACACCATTGTAATGCAATTATACTCCAATAAAGATGTAAAAATAAAAATAAAAATAAATAATAAAAATAAAATAGAAAAAAAAAGAGTAATCACATCCCATGGAATTTATAGGGCAATTTTCAGGCATCGCACTCAGGCACAGCACTCTTGATTCCAAGAGAAGAACAGGTAAAGATCCCTGAGGACTGGGTATGAGCATACTTACTACATCTCGGGATGTCACAGAATTCCCAGCGTTTGCTGGGATCGGTGGTGAAACACCATGGGCGGGGTTCCCCATCAGGGTTGCGGCAGTAATTCATCTTCAGATTCTTGTTTGGAAATCTGAATGTGCAAGAAGGATTTTAACAGCACTGAACATTTACATCCACAGATGAGAATCATTTCAAATGAGCAAATATTGAGCACCTGCTGTGTGCTAGGCACAGTGGGGCGCCCAAGGAGGTGCCTGGATGAAGGTCACCCTCCATGTGACGACAATCTCATAAGAAAGATTAACCGAGTGTCCTAAGGATTGTTTTTCTAACAGTTTACATGTGCAGAAATCATAGAATGGGATCAACTTTATCATTTTGGCCATCTGGAAAACCGACGTAAGCCAACTCCAATTATTCAGCTGCAAATAATCGCAATTTTTAAAACACAAAGTACTTACTGGCTAGAGATAGTCATCTAGTAAACAGTACAGCCTAGAAGTTGGTGTCTTCCTTGTGTAAAGGAATTGTCCTTCTGATCTACCCGGTTCTGGTCCTGCTAGCCTTTAAGCTTATAGAAACTGAGACGGATAAGCTATGCTCCTGTGTGCAAGCCAGAGAGTCCCCTCAACAACAGGGACCCAGTGACTGAGGCTGTGAGATGCACGCCACGCCTCGTGCCCCTCTGGTCTCATTTCACGTCCCTTCCTGAGACCGTAAATGCTTAGTCAGGATGGACAGGGCAACCAGCAGTGGATTAAGCAATCCTCTTGCAGGATTGCTTTCCTGAAAGTAAATTTACCCAGTTTCCTGAAAGTAAATTTACCCAATTCTGAGCCTTGAGGCTTTACTGTATTTCTTCTTTGAATACAGTAGGGAAAGGAAAATGGCAACAGCTGTGTTTTAAGACAGCTATTTGGAATGGAAGGTACAGAAATTCAGTGGAGCTGTTTTCTACACTGAAATATGTGACTTAGTCTCTTTGCCTATAAGTTTTTATAAGCCCCGTTATAATCCTATAGTCGTCATAGAAAGAAGAGAAAGACCGAAACAGCTACAGAGAGGGAGGTGTTTTAAGTACAATTAATGTGTACAATTAGGCACATTGTACAACTAATTAGAAGATGTAGAACATTGTACTGTAGAACTAATCATTACTTTCTAGATCAGGGACTCTTATTTCTATTATAGATTCATGATCCCCTTTGAGAAGCTAGTGAAAGTTAGGAATCCTCAACCCCAGAAAAATGTACTGATATAAATACACATAAAATGTTGAGGGGTTCACAAAGCCCTAAAATCCATCCACAGATCATAGGCTAGGAAGCCTTGAATCTCATCAGTATGAAGGAAAAGGAAAGGAAGAAAGAGAAGAGGGAAATATTTGGAAAATACACAAGTGAGATGTATCTGTTTTTCTTAAATTTTAATGTGCCTACGAATTAGCCAGGAATCTGGTTATAAGGCAAATTCAGATTCAGTGGGTCTGAGATTCTGCATTTCTAACAAACTCTCAGATGATATCACTCCCATGGACCACATTTTGAGTAGTAAGAATGTATCCTTCATTTGCAGTCATGTGGGAAGATTCAAACTTTGAAATTCAAAAGCATCAGGTATGTTCACTTTTTGAGGAATGCTAAAATATCTAAATAACATTAAATTACCCGTAACACTGCAGAGTCATAAACATCTAATTCCACTCTCAGTGAGACTTACTTGGCAGGAATGTATCCATGAGCATGTGGGCTCTGAGAGTCCCACGCTTGGCAATCAAGTCCAGACACGGTCTTGGAAATTTTGCCCTCATAATTTTCTCCACTGCAATGCATACATTCATCTGGGCAGAATGGACAAGAAGGAAAGGAAGAAAGAAACTGAAATGGATGAAGCGAAACAGAGTAAAAACTAGAATTCCACTAGAAATGTCTGATAACTTTGCCACTTGTTCGATGTACTTTTCCAACAATCACTTGGCAACCAAATTCGTAATAAAGGCTTAATTTTCTAATACAATCTATAACGTCATTCTCTTTTTCAAATGGTAAAATTAGTATATTTTGGTTGATACCTTCTCAACTATTATAGTCTTGACCAAATCCAGAAACTCCATAATGCCATGTCTTCAAAGTGGAATGTGTGGTCCTTGGTGGGCGGGAAGTGGGTGGGGGAGAGGTTGAACATAACCTCAGGAGTCGGTAAGTTCTCTACTAGAATTTTTTAATATTTGGGGTCCCCTTTCCAATAGCGATCTTTAAAATTTTCTATGAAATTATTCTGATCGTATGGATAACTGCCAAATAAGCCAGCACCCTCTCAGGATTTTAGTGCTAGGGTTTTTGCTTTGCATGACCTCATGCAGGAACAATATTCACCTAAAGGGACAGTGCTTCTGTTTTTATATTATTGAGAAGCATGACTGGCTGTTTTTCTTTCTTACATCACTTAAAAATGGAAACTTTGGAATACTTGAAAGAACAAGGTGCAGCAAAGTAATATAAGACTTTAATTTTTACGGGGTAATAAGGAAAACAGAAGCAGACTTGATGCAAAAATGATGCTCTCATGTCAGTGAAGGGCCAAACGACCTCATAACATAGTGTACAAGCAAAGGATCCCCATGTCTGGAATAGACAAAGTGATGGGGAAGTGAGCCTTCACGTGGTACATACACTATCCATGTGGTTACACATATCTCACCCTTGTTCATTCCCCCATTGCACCAATAAATATAGCCGGAAATGTGAAATGAACATTTTTCAATAGGATGTTTTAAATCTTTAGCATTGACTTTTGAGGTGCACTATTAAATTGATTGGTCCATTAAAATGACAGAATCCTGACTTTAAAACTGGTTCATTGCTTGGATTCAATGAAACAACATGTTAAATTAATATTGTGTATTTGAATTGTATTGATTTTGTGGTTTTATTTTAATGATTTAATTGCAAATATGTTTTTGGCTTTATACTGTGTCAGAGCTTTAAGCATAGAAGTTTGCATCTAGAGTTTATATCTAGTTTTATATTAGTCCCTGTTGAAGTACATTTTAATAAAAATAACTTAGATCAATAATGGAAAATATGCAAAATTGGTCCTTTCCAAGAGGTCATGTATTACTTGATTCTCTCAAACACAGCACTGATTATTAATATCCCTGTAGAAAATTGATTTACAGCAAATTACTCCACAGACGAAGGGTAGATAGGAAAGCATTTTCTAGAGCCAGCCCTGACCTTCACATTCAGGAATGTCGCAGTAGTCATATCTCGTGCCTGGATCTGTGGTGTAACACCAAGGTCCCTTCTTATCATTGTCTGGGTTCCTGCAGTAGTTCTCCTCCAATCCCGCTAAAGGATATTTTTCAGGTGAAAAGCTGTGGAGGATGAAAAAGAACCACTTTGACTATATTTTTAAAATCAGCATGTTATCAGCAAGGCAGGATAAGACACCCTCTCTTTCCCATCTGTGATTCGAGGTTGTGTCATCCAAATGCATTTCGGCTATGTGCTATAGCATTTGTGTCACCCAATTTTCAGTGTCTCTGCTGATAGCCTGCTTCATTAGAGTAGCTAATATTACTATTATTACTATGTGGACAGCCAAGTCCTGGAAGTAGAGCCAAAGTGTCTTTATGCCCTCAAAAGCCTGCCAAATTCACGATGCATTCCTAACACCTGCTTTTGTCAGTTGCCCTTCTCTCTGTAAAAGTAATAGAAGTTAACACCCTTTTGTCTGTGTGAACTCTGCACGAGGTATTACACTAAAATTTCTCTATACATTCTCTAATGTAGTCTTAATAAAAAATCCCTATCAGGAAGGTGTTATTATCCCCATTTTACAGATGAGAAAACTGAGGCACAGCCATGTGAAACAAATCAAATCTTGCCTAAGCTTGAGCAGTTAATAAGTAGTATCTCAAGGGTTTAAACTCAGATCTGTCTGATGCCAAATTCCACATCCTCTCTGAGATGCATCCAGAATTAATGGGAGACTGGGAGGATGGAGTGAAGCTCATTTTCAGAGATGAGTTGCTACATAGCAATAAGAAATTAGATTAAAAACCTAAGACTTGGGACTTCCCTGGTGACCAGTGGTAAAGAATCTGCCTTGAAATGCAGTGGATGCAGGTTCGATCCCCGGTCAGGGAACTAAGATCCCACATGTTGCGGGGTAACTAAGCCTGTGCGCCACAACTACAGAGCCCTGGAGCCTGCATGCCACAACTAGAGAAGAGAAAAAACCCACATGCCACAACCAGAGAGAAGCCCGTGCACCTCAACGAAAGATCCCGCATGCCTCAACAAAGATCCCACGTGCCTCGACTAAGACCCGACGCAGCCAAAAATAAATTAAAAAACAAAAACAAAAACCTAAGACTTAGAATCTGAAATGGTAGCTCTTGTTTCTGGTTCTTCTACGTACCTGTTTTTGGTAGATTTGGTCCTCCCAAGATCTCAGTTTCCTCATCTGCTGGGGTAGAGATGGCCTATATTATCTCTAAGGCCCTTGACATTCCATGATTTGGCCATTTGGTTTAATCATTTTAACCTCAATAAGCCTTAATGTGCTGGGAATATGAGATCTGCCCATCTCATAGGGATGCATAAAGGCGATTTGTTTGGGTAGGGGAGGGGGAAGGGTCATAGACACTAAATTCCCACTTGATAAGCATTGTTAATGAGAACTTAATCCACCTAATACCATATTGGGCAAAGCACAAAAAGGATGACACTAAAATAAATAACAGGTAAGTTGCAAGATGATCTGTTTTTCACAATGTTGAGGTGAACACATGGTGTATTTGATTTAGACTAATTCAGTTCTAAGCATAGTCATCTTTGGTCTTTTCTAAGCTTCAGCCTAGAATTCATGGTTTTATAGTTCTTTTTTATTGTTCTCAGTCTTCTAGAAAAGCATATACGCAAGAATGAATGGAAAGCAGCCATTGTCTGCTTTTATTCCATAAATAATCGAACGGTTCTGCCCCAGCATCAGGAAGGTTCTCCCCATACCTGCTAGTCACATGTTCTGGTTTGAGTCAGAAGTAATGGAATCATTCTGAGTATAAGAGGTGAACACGGACACGAAAGAGAAAGTCTTACTTGGGTGTGTGTGGAGAACTGTCACTCCATTTTTGACAGGTGACACCACTTTTTGTCTTGGCCATGGTCCCCCTGTAGTTCTTCCCATTTCCAGTCTTGCACTCTGAAAGATACACTGCAAGGAAGTGCAAACAGTGGTCAAACCCTTTCACAACAAGAAAAATCATGAAGAAGCCCTGCACTACTTGAACACATTGAGAGAAAGGACACCATTGCCCCCTATATAAAAAGACAGTCTTTTACATCTAAGAGTTACAGTTAACTAAGCCACATGGGGCATTGATTCCTTTACTCAAAACTACCGCCCCTCCATGTGCCGGGCAGATGCTGGGTACTGGGGATGCTGGAAACACCATGAGTAGGAACCACACAGGCCCTGCCCTCATGGAGCTTACATTCCAGTGGAGTCAGGGGGGCCGGTTACAGAAAGTAATCAAGAACACAGATTGTGAAATAGACAACCTTGTGGTGACACATGTAACAGAGAAAATAAATAGCATCATGAGAAAGTGGATGGAAAAGGGGATGGGGGTTTCTTCACAAGGTGGGCAGCAGATTTTCAGAGGCTGAAAGAAATCCAAGCCACTTCTACTTTTGGAAGGTCCCAGTAGTATTTTAAATATGAAAAAATGTCAAACAGGGTGATATGACTGTGGTCTACTTTCAATGTTTACAGAAGGTGCTCGCAACCAGCCTCCACTTAACCAACACACCGGTTGCCCAGTGGACCCCATCCTGCCTTTAAAACACGCTGCCAGGTGCCCACCTGTGGCCCACATGTGGCAGGGTGGGCATCTGTGGCTGGCAGGCCACTTTCGGGTGTGCCCACCCACTCTGTTCCTACCAGTTAGGTTATATGCTTACCAAGAATCAGTTGCTTTTATTTCCAAAACTTTTTATACAGCTCTATTTGATTACAGATGATCTAAACTGAGAAATAAATGGGGGGAAAATGGAGCTTTTTTAAAAATTAAGTTGAATGGTTTCAAGGACTTGAAAGAGTTGAATAGTTTATTTTATTTTATTTTATTTTATTTATTTTTTTATACAGCAGGTTCTTATTAGTTATCTATTTTATACATGTTAGTGTATATATGTCAATCCCAAACAATAGCTATTGTTGATTGAGCACCTGTCAAGTGCTCGGTGCCAGCTTCTTTATATTTATTCATCATAATCCCTGCAACAAATCTGTGAGGCTGGAATAAGCCCAACATGCATCTCTGCACAATGCTTTGTTGCCTCTTGTTCCATTACAAACTCTCAGTAGGAAACAGTAGTGTGGAACAGGCAAAAAAAGAGAAATGGAACCCATGGTGTAGTAGGGAAAAACAAATCTAATTCCATATTGGATCTGTTTCTTTAACTTTTGTATTCTGTTGCTTTTGCTACAAGTTAAGAATGTTGCCTATAGCCTGAAATATATAGGATAGCCCATTCTCAAGGCTCTGACCTCTAAAGGTATAACACTTTTCCATTCACATAGGGACCAAAGGTTGCAGAACAGAGAACAACACTTATCTCATTGGAGGTTTATAGGAACATTGTGACGGGACTTATGTGGCCAGCTGCAAGAGCAGAGGCTTCCTACACCAAGAAGTCTGCAGCAACCAACCTCACCCCCTCCCCTTTTAGCATAAAAGAAGCCTGAATTCTAATCAGGGAAGATGGTCCTTTGGGACACTAGTCCACCATCTTCTTGGTTGGCTGGCTTTCTGAATAAAGTCTCTATTCCTTGTCCCAGCAAATCATCTCTTGATTTATTGGCCTGTCCTGCAGGTAGCAGGACTCGAGTTGAATAGTTTTAAAAATTGTCATCGTATCCATTGACAGCAATCCATTCATATAGTTGATATGAGTTTGAGAAGGACACTAATTATCGTAGACAAGTCACTAGAGTGTGGTTTATGCAAGAAATGTACCAGATAACTCCTGTTGGTGGCCCCAGGTTCAAAGAAAAAAAGCCTCTGCTTTACATCAAAAGATGCCAATGTAAGCTTCCGTTTTCGATGAAAATATTTGTGTCATCTTTTATGATCCCCACTTTAGCCAAGTTTTTAAATTAATCAATCAATTATCTGGGGAAGGGACTTCTAACACACCTATAGCAGCTACTGCTTTAAACCCAACGCTCTATATAAAGATTGCAGATATATCTTCATTGAGATATATTATTATAGTAAATATATTACACTTATCAAAAAGGTAAACTCAAGGTACTTTGGAGCCCAGGGGTCGGGGGAGACTTTTCAAAGGAGGAGATGCTTGAGCTGAAATCTGGGAGGTGAGAAGGAGCCGGAAGAACAGAGGAGGGCCCAGGACGAAGAGGTGTGTACTTGCCCTGCTGGAGGGGGGGCAGATTTAAGCCCCTCACATGAGGTAGACTTAAATAATACAGGGCCCTGCAGCAACTGGTGAGTATTTCGACTGTCTTCTAGGGCACTAAAGGTTTGAAGCAGGGAAGTTACAGACCAGCTGCTGCGGTGGCGCAGCCAGTGATGATGATGGCTTAGATCCAAGTGGCAGCAGTGGCCATGCTGGCAAAAGTAGAGATGTGACTAATTTGACACTGACCGTTCCCAGAAAAACCCTGGCAGGTAATTTAACAGTGGGTCAATATTCCACAGTAAAGAAACAAGCACCAAAAAATGACTGATTTTTGACTTTTGACCTCTCTTTTATTTGTATGTACCCACCAGAGTTTATATAACCTTTTGCTCCTTTCCATCACCTTGAAAACAGGCAACTCTTCAATTATCCAAACTAAGCCTAGCGGTCACCCCCATGATCCTCTGGTTAACAATTTACAAAGGACATGTTTAAATGTTAGCAGTTTGCAGAGAGTATCCCACCAGCCTTTTAAAAAATCTGACAGACAGTGGGTAATCCCATATATCTCGTCCTTTACTATTGGTAAGAACTAGTAACATCAACAGATAAACTTCAGATTTAATCTGCACTTTAGACTCAAGGATAAGAGAAAAACAGTGGGCTGGAAGTGTGTATAGCAGAGGCACAGATAATTAAACCTAAGAAGATGAATCAATGTGTAGATAAAATCCTAACCTTAAAAAACACTTCTCAAAATCTTATTTAGAGTTTTGTAGGGAAACTAGAATGTTGTAAGCCATTGTCAAGAATCAGTGAAATAGGGTGTTTCTGGTTGAGTTCAACACCTCTGATACAGAATATTTGGAGAGCAAAATTGTTATCAAAATAGTCTTAATACCTTGCCAGCAACAGAGAATAGGAAATAGTTTTGAAAGCATCATTATTCACTTCAATCTTTGTACAGACTTAATGAACGTTTACACATCTCAGAAGACATGCAACTTCTGTAGGAATCTAGGCCACACGTGACAACGAAAGATCTACAGTTTTCAAGGAAACTATGGAAAAGGAACTGCAACTTCTGCACATTTTCAAAAGACACCATTCCAGAGTCTAGGGGAAATACAGACCATGACTGAAAAAAAGTGGAACATGTAAGAGTAAAACTAAGGATATTTTCTCTATTCAAATGTTACTGCAGATTGAAAACACCTCAGTTTTGCTATTTCTCCAGGCTTCAGACCAAGGACCATGGTCCCTGCAGAACAAAAAACCAAGATCATAAGAAACCTGTAGACTCTCCCTCTTCTCCTTAAAAATAAAATAAAATTTTCAGTATCTTATTTTCAGGGTCATAGAGGCGGAAATGATTTTGTAAATTCAGTCCCTTTGTTTTTAAACCAAGAGAAATGAAACTTAAAAGGTGAAGTCATATATACAGGTTGACGTAGTGGGTTAGTGGCCAAATCTTCTGACTCCAAATTCAATTTCACTACACCATAGCGCCTCCATTCGCTGGTCTGATAAATTACAGGTGTTAAATGGGCTGGGGGAGGGAAGGGGGAGGGGAAGGGGGAGAAGGAAGAAAACATTGTACGTACTTCTCTTCTCAAATAAAACGACATCCCTCATCCTAAGGACTGGGGACAACTTGCTGTTTTCAGCCATTATCACACATTGTTGCTCTTTACTGTGATACTGGAATGCCCTGCAGAAGAGAATCAGAAAACACAAGTCTTTTCCTTTATTTAAGGAAAGCAAAGATTTATTAATAAGGAAGAGACTAAGGATAACTCTCTTGATGAATCACGGAGCTCAGAATTTGTTACTTCCAATTCAACCTGGCACTGTATCAATGAAGTATCGTCAAAGGAGGCAGCAACATGGTAGCTACTCTTGTTTTCTTCTACCTTTACCTCCTCCCCCTCCAAATTGTCTCTGTTTCACCCCCCCCTCTGTTTCAACTGCTTCATTCTTTCTTCACTCGTTTTCTTAATGAAGTGCCAGAATATTGGCTTTGTGCTGGAAAGAAGCAGCTGAGTGTTGTAAACCCATTCCTGAGAGGGCCCACATGGACTCCTGTAACTTCCCCTTGACTACGTCTCTGCATTCTACTCCCTTCCCCCTCACACCTCCCTGCACTGTACCTCAGTCCTGCATGGATGTTGAGCCTGGCATCAAAGCCGTCCATGGTTTCCTTGCCTGCCCCATCTCCTGCGTGAACCTTGGCTTCAGCTGACTTGGTCCTTTCATCGTCCCTCTCACAGGTGCCCAGCCATGCTGCCCTCTGCCTAGAATCCCTCCCGCGTGGTCAGTATTTACCAGGATCTCACCCTTCAAAGCCCAGCTCAGTTTCCACCTCCTCCCCGGGCCTTCCCTGGTCATCTCAACTCTCAGGATTGTTCTTTCCTCTGAATCTTCATAGAGCACGTATTGATTATGTCATTTATCAATGTCTCGCATTGGCTGTTTTTTTTTAATTTTTATATTTTATCCAGTTTCTGTGACTACACCATAAATTCAAAAGGGCAAGCACTGGCTTTTGTATCTACACAAAAATCTATCATATATACTGATATATATATATATATCCCCATGTACCGATCACTGTATCAACGCTTTGTGGCTCCTTAGGGTCTAGGACACTTCCAGTCACATGATCCTCAATAAATATTTATCAACAATAATGTTAAAAACTAGAGCTCAGGGCTTCCCTGGTGGCACAGTGGTTGAGAGTCCGCCTGCCGATACAGGGGACACGGGTTCGTGCCCCGGTGTGGGAAGATCCCACATGCCGCAGAGCGGCTGGGCCCGTGAGCCATGGCCTCTGAGCCTGCATGTCCGGAGCCTGTGCTCCGCAACAGGAGAGGCCACAACAGTGAGAGGGTGTGTACCGCAAAAAAAAAAAAAAAAAAAGAAAAAGAAAACTAGAGCTCAGAACAATAGCTGCCGATGTCATGTGTAAAAATAAATAACTTCCTTTGGGGGCATTTTTCTAAAGGGGACACTAATTAACAAGAAACTGTATGGTTTCAGATACAGAGAGCAAATACAGATTCCAAACTCCAATCCCATGAAATTCCTCTTTCCTCTTAAATCCTATTTTCGTTGATAAATCCCTGAGCAAATTTCTCGTGATCAACGTAATAGCGTCTCAAGCAGCAGGATTTCTGCGTAGGCACAGTGACCAAGAAAATACCTGCAAATGAAGTCTCTTTCCTCCTCACACTTTGTTGCACATTCTTCTATGCCTCCTGTCACCAGGTGCTTCCGAGTCAAACTAAACAGGGAAGCTCCCCGGGTATTTACATAGTCATCCAGGGGGTCTCCGAGACCTACAAATGGAAGATAAAAGTGGGACAACTGATAAATGCATCAACACCATTGTTTAATTCTCATGAATTTGTAAACTATTCGCTTTGCATCAACGAAGTAAAACTGGCTGCTCCATTGGAAGCAGAATGGGTGGCTGTGAATAAAAATGTTTAATCAGGAAAACAGTTCCACGAATAGATGGCACTATGTTAAAAGATCAACTGGATTCTTAGGTTAACAGATTAGAACTACTTAGCAACTTCCATGTTACTACGTTAATGGGTATGAAACGTTAAATAAGAAAAAATTTGACCTGTTTGCTAGTAATTGCATGTCATGATGGAACAGTAAGAGACAACCAAGGGCAACTTTTGATGTTGATTTGTCCATCCCTGGGTATAAATAGAAACTGGAGGCCACTATTCGATTTCCTACAGTGCAAACTTTAGTTGTGGCACTGTCACTTAAACTGATGGGATAAGCATTCTCTGAATGGCTCCACCACAAGATACAAGAACTTTGGTGAGTTGATGATGTCGAGAATAAATAAGAGCTGGACTAAATCTTGACCATCATACATCGTCATTTTTATACTGGACTTAGTAGAGTGACCCCTCACTATTTATTAAAGATAAATCATTTCTGCCAAGAGGATGACAGCTTTCTGGCATTTCTGAGGAAACTGTACAACAGCAGAGCCCGGGACAAACAATGGCCTTGATTTTCCTTGGACATAAAATCTGAGGCAAAGAGTCCGTTTGAAGGTCGCTCTGCCCCCTTGCTACTGCAGAGGGTGGCCGGGGGCCTCAGCCATGTTCCCACCGCAAGGCTACAAAGAGTACTCCTGAGATACGTGGCGCCTGAGACAGCTGTGGCACCTCTATTCCAAGCCTGGAGACTCAGCCTCTATCCTTTTGGGATGGAATACCAGCCGTTTTCATAGGGTGAGGGGCTAGCAAAGTTTCCTAAAGTTTGCCTAAATGGGATTAGGCAACCTGGCAACTTTGACCACTTTGAGGGGAGGGGTGGAGATCAAAGCCAGGGTGAGCGTGTTGAAGAGTGACAAAGAGAGGCGGTGGGAACAGCAGGGAAGACAAGTCTCTGCAGAAATCTGGCTGTGAAAGGAGCATTTCCTAGAGGCCATATGGAATCTCAGAAATTTTTTAAAAATTTTTATTGAAATATAGTTGATTTACAATGTTGTGTTACTTTCAGATGTAGAGCAAAGTGATTCAGTTATACATATATATTCTTTTTTAGAGTCTCTTCCATTATAGGTTATTACAAGATATTGAGTAGAGTTCCCTGTGCTATACAGTAGGTCCTTGTTGGTTATCTATTTCATATATAGTAGTGTGTATTTGTTACTCCCAACCTCCTAATTTATCCCTCCCTCCTCTTTCCCCTTGGTAACCAGAAGTTTGTTTTCTATGTCTTTAAGTCTATTTCTGTTTTGTAAATAAGTTCATTTGTATGATTTTTTTTAGATTCCACATGTAAGGTATATCATAGGATATTTGTCTCTGTCTGACTTACTTAGTGTGATCAGCTCTAGGTCCTCTCAGAAATTTTTGAAGATGAGACATTCTAGAGCATGTTTGGGTACTGATGAAAATTATCTAGTGGGAAGGGTCATGAAG
This sequence comes from Mesoplodon mirus, assembly GCF_964341445.2. NCBI lineage: Eukaryota > Metazoa > Chordata > Mammalia > Artiodactyla > Ziphiidae > Mesoplodon > Mesoplodon mirus. Next base: position 7,510,343 of record NC_138986.1, on the reverse strand, counting down.
GGTCAGATCCTCATTCCCAGAAGGGCCATCCCTTACCACCTGAAAACACACACGCCACAAGGGCGTGATGCACTTTCCTAGATTAAGACAGAGCTGTTTTCGGAGCCCACCCTCTCCCTGCCTCTGCTCTTCCTTCCTCGACCTGAGATTCTCCAAACTGGAAGGATGGATGGTTCCATCCTTGACTAGGAAGTTGACTGATGTAGCTTAATACACCAAAAAAGCACTTGATACATGTATCAAGAGATTATAGAGAAATAGATATTTTAGACCCATACCCATGTCGTCATCCTGTATTTTTCCTCCCAATTTGCACTCTCATTTCCAGGAAGCATTGTACTTTGGTAAATCCTATAGATCAGGATGTGACTTTAAAAACAAACACAAGAACTCTATAAAGTATATCCTGTAAAGACTGAAATTAGATCTTTTGAAGAGTTCTTAGAAAGTAGAGCAGGCCGGGGTGTAAATGATATCAAAACAAGAAAATTTCCATTTTTACCACCCTTTCATTATGTTATGTTAGTATGTTTCATAGCATATAGCTGCTGAGACCCACCTTAGGAGCTGATACACCAAAGAAATATCCCAAAAGAGAATAAATTTTTTTCTTTTTACTTTGAAAAGTTTTCCCCCAATAATTTCTTTCTTTAATTCCAGGGATCATGTGACAACGTGGCGTAATACACTTTATTTATTGACCAAGAAATATTAGACAAATTTTTTTAGTAACAAAAGTATTTTTATATTCTATGCTGAATGTACATGTATACTGGTACAAAACAAGTATATTTTATTAATAATGTGGGTTTGCTTTTTTTTTAAATCATGGTAGTGTGTGTATGTACATCCATCCTTGTGTGTTTGAAAGAAAAGACTTTGTGGTTTGTGAAATGCAAACTGCTTATCCACCTCTCACTGAGAACAGCTGTAAAAGGAGATTTATTTTTCCTCTCCCTGGTCATTTCAGTGCACTGGAAAGATGAAACACTTCCACGGAAAGACAGAGTAAATGCCTTCCTTTCAAAAAGAGCTTACGCAAGTCTTTTTCCCCCTAGGTTAGTGAAGACATATGTTAATCCTGCTGCAGAGAAGTCTGTTCTAACATTTGGGTGTGTCCCACTGTATCCAGAGTTCCAGGTCCCACTTCCCATAGACTAAAATAGAGTGTGCACAAAAAAATAAAAAATAATAAAATAATAAAATAGAGTGTGCACCCCTGCGCCACTCCCCACAACCATTTCCCATGAAAACCTCTTTTTGCAACCTTCTGCTGTTTTTTCTTTGATATTTCTTTAGATGGCTCCACTAAATTCAAATGTATTTGACTCTAATTTAAAGTACAGCTCATAAAATTTTATCTGGCTACTTATAAAATGAATTTCAAGTATCTATACATTGTTTATATGAAGAACCACTAACATAATGTATGATTGCGCTTATAAGAAATGTCCAAAACAGGCAAATCAGAGACAGAAAGTAGATTAGTGATCGCCAGGGGCTGGGAGGGGATGGAGGTTAGGGAGAGGGGAGAAGAGGGGTTGGAGGTGACAGCTAAGGGGTGTGGAGTTTATTTGGGGGGTAATAAAAATGTTCTAAAAGGTATTGTGATAGTTGCATAACTCTGAATACTGAAAACCTTTGGATTGTATGCTTTAAATGGATGAATTGTATAGTATGTGAATTACATCTCAATAAAGCTGTCAAAAAAAAAAAAAGAACTACGAAGACATGCTTAGAATATTTTAACAAAGGTTTAAGCAAAGTTGAAAAAGTGAGAAGAAGCATCAGGTTCCTTCTCAGAAAGCCCTGGCTAAAGTCCTAGTTTCTGGGAGTTTGGTCAATAGGCAAATAATGTGATTTTCCTAAGGACAGGTTTCCTCATCTATAAAATGGGTATAAATCTACTATAATACCTATGGTATCAGCTAAATAAGCTGGACTTCATAAAGGACACACACATATGCATGTATGAATAAAAATGTGCCCGGCCTACCTCAGGTACTCAGTGGAGATTTGTTGAATTATTGTATGGACATCATCCTGCAAATCGATGCCTGTGATTTCTCCAGGCATAAGAAGCAAACTTATATGTATGGAAAGCCTTCCTTAAGTCATAACAATCAGAGAACAGGTCAGCACAACCACAGACTGGTCAAAGAATATGGTCAGAGATATTTCATTGTTTACATTTGAAAGTCAGAAAAATATGACACCTTAACAAAAATGGTCTACATTAAGCAGACTAAGAACCAGGCAAAGAGACTAACAACTTTTGGGGTTGTTAGCTACCTGAGCTATTTCTTTTCTAACTAAAATAACCATCATGTGGGCTCCATCTTTTAGACTGAAAACGTCATTCATTATTTTCTCTGCCCACTTGTCTCCAGTATTCCCATGAGGGAAATGAAACACTTCTTGAAGATTTCCTCACTCTTAGATTGTGACCTGGGAATCTCATGAGTCAAAAGCTAAATTCAACAAGTTGCACATGAAACCATCATGGATCTATTTTTAATACATTGCTAGGAAAAAATATACTGATTAAAGTGAAAAAATCTCTATGTCTTACCTGATTTCAGAAATAAAAGAAGTAGAAGGACCACCTCCTTATGTTCCATTTTGGGACTGGCCAGCAGTGTCCGGAAAACAGTGTGTCCCAATCCTAAGATGTTATTGACTTACATGAGAGGAAATGCACCCACAAACAAGATAATCAAATGGAGTTAATTATTCTCTTGGAGGCCCATGGCCACTGTGCTCTGAAGTGTTCAAACATTACCTTGACAGGAGGATCTTACAAAATGTTTGAGAGCGGAGTCTGCAATAGATGCTGGGAAGTGGTGGAGGCTGCCCGCCCCCTCGGCTGCCCCACACTGCCTCCTGCTTCCGTCCTTGCCCCCAGCCCATCATCTTTCCCACTTACTCTTCTTTCCTTCCCTCTTATTTCACTCTCTTTCTTTTGGGTGAAAAAAAAATTACAACAATAGCTAACATTTGCTGAGGACTTTCCTATGCCAGACCTTCTGCATAGTTTCATCCAACCTTCCAAACAGGCAATATTATTATCATCCCCATTTCAGATGAGGCGACTCAGGCTGAGAAGGTTTAACTTTCCCAAGGTCACTTAGCTCACAAGGGATGAAGCCAATGGACAAAATCTATTTGGCCTCAGATTACAGACTTAAGCTAGAGCATCACTATTAACATCTCCACATCGTACCAGTGTAGAAATCACTACGTAAGTTACAATATTTCATTATTATCAAACTTTACGTCCAATGGACTCATATGGTTTCCATGATTATAGATGATGTTATAAAATGTCGATCTTTTCCCCCAATGAATTCACGGTGCATTATAGTCTCATCCTCACGAAATAAAGCAAGAGTGGGAAAATTAAGTTTAAAGAATGTCTTGATTTTAATTGTTGATTCTGTACTTTGCCCTGGCTTTAGGCTAGAATGACCAGGTAGTACATGCTTTAAAACTCTTACATGAGTGTTCAATAATATTCAGGAATTGGCTCTATTTTAATTGTGAAAGAAGAACTCAAAACACTCCTCTCTCCATGCTATGAAATTCCTTTCTATAAATTAACCAGCAAAACGTAGAGGTGGGCACCAATCGTCTTGGATGGACCCTCCTGCAGAATTGCATGGGGTTGAAGTACTGTGTGTGCAGAATTCACAAGAACAGAATGTGCTGGAGAGCAAGATGGTAGCACCATCATGAGGGGCTGGGAGGACCTGGCACATTTCCTGTTTTTCCACCATGTCCCAGCTTTCTCCCCTCCCTCTCACCTAGTGGCCCAGTTTGTTCAAGGGGACACAAGGTGGAAGCAAGTTGAGAAATCAGCCTTGGGAAGACTTTTTGTCTTAACGTATCTGAAATGTCTCTTAGGGGAATTATGTTGGTGTGTTTCAGAAAATACTTTGGGGGAGAAAACAGACTCTGGTAATACATGATGTTGCCACTACACATTTACTTCCACTTAAAATACTTTAGAACTGACTCATGGATAAGGCGCCTCAGGAACAATGCTATCAGAAATTCTACATCTGCATAAACGTCCTTTTCCTGTTTTCTTTTGTTTTTTTGATATGGATGGTAGTGGTATGCCTTTTGCCCCCTTTCCTCTTGGAAGCTTCTAGAATATATTCGGTTCTACAAATGTTATTTTGTTTAATTTATTTTATTTATTTTATTTTTGGCTGCACTGGGTCTTTGTTGCTGTGCGCAGGCTTTCTCTAGCTGTGGCCAGTGGGGGCTACTCTTCCTTGTGGTGCGTGGGCTTCTCATTGCAGTGGCTTCTCTTGTTGTGGAGTACAGGCTCTAGGCACGCGGGCTTCAGTAGCTGCAGCATGCGGGCTCAGCAGTTGTGGCTCGTGGCTCTAGAGCACAGGTTCACTAGTTGTGGCGCACGGGCTTAGCTGCTCCACGGCATGTGGGATCTTCCCGGACCAGGGAAGATCGAACCCAAGTCCCCTTGGCAGGCGGATTGGCAGGCGGATTCTTAACCACTGCGCCACCACGGAAGCCCCTACAAATGTTATTTTGTGAATGAGGTTGCCCTCCAATGTCCTTCTGACTATGTATTCTTCACCACCTTCTCAATACATCAGCACCACGAGAACACAGGTAAACACAAAGCAGAGTTTGGCTATTGTGCCCCCTATTCTGTCGTATGTAAAGAGAAGAGGAAAGAGGAATGTGTTGCTTAGGTGTAGACAGTGTGGATGGATACAGACTCCCATTACGGCACTGCCCTACAGGGTTCAGCTTCATAGGTGCAGGGTAGGCACAAAGTGATGGACTATTCTAGATCGTACGTAGGAATCCCACACTGGCACTCTCGGAGGGGTTTTGGGCAGTGGTTTTGCCCAAGGCTGTAAAGACAATTAATTCAATATAAGTCATTTTCTATTTGAAAGAATGGCAGAAGCTGAGGAAAGAGATAAAGAAAAAGATCATCTCGGTATAGTGTTAGCAGGTTGAATAAATTCTGAGATGTGTATTCTCTTTGAGTTCAATTCATTAAATATTTATTGACCAAATAGTAGGTGTTAGATTCTTCTAGGATTAAAGGTACAAATCACAATCTCTACCTTCCCCCAGCCTCCCCCTAAAGGAACTGCAGGAAACGTTTGCACCTGAGATGCGTGGAGTCTGCTGCTGCACTTGTAGTGGGCGTTTGCGGGGGGCGGGGCGGGGGATAAGGACACCAAAATAAGAGAGAGGCTCTTCCCAGTATGGGGCCTCCAACCAAGATCCACTCAGGACTCAGGTTCCCACAGGAAGGGAAGAATTAGCTACTTCCTCCCCTCCTGGCACTGAAGTGGTGAATTCCTTGGAAGCACCTTGAACACAAGGTAAGGTCAAGCTCACCAGGGGAGTGGGGTAGAAGCCCCTTTGGTCTCACTTGCACCCACCCTGCAGGTGAGGTGGAAGCTGTGGCCATGTGACATCTTCCCAGGTGAGATTGCGTGGACCTCGCGTTGCTGGCCTGATGTCGTCACCTGTCCCCTTTCCCCCACTGACTTCCCACCTTCCTGCAGCCATAGCTCTTCTCAGCCCAGGCTCTGCCATCTGGGAACTGTCATTCTAAGGCAGCTCGTTTCTTTTAAAAAAAATTTTTTTTTTAAATTTACTTTATTGAAATATAGTTAATTTATAATGTTGTTAATTTCTACTATACAGCAAGTCATTTCTTTATCATGATCGTCTCTGAATCTTGCCCGCAAAGACCATGTCATTTCAAAACAAAACAGCACAAAATTAATTCATCTATTAAGGGCTCAAAGTATGCCTTCATCATTGCAAAGGTTCATAGCAAGTTTATCTTTGCCCTCAATGCCAATTTGCAGATTGCTTTCACAGTGTGAGTTTACTAGGGCATATCATCTAGGAACCGTGCTCTCATTCATCTGAAGGTGGCGTTCCTTTCTTCTTTCCTTTCAGAAACGTGCCCAGGGAGAGTCAAAAGTTACAGAATTTCTAGATCGGGGAGCCTAAGCCAACCTCTGGCTGATTTCTGGGAGCTCACGAGTAGCGTGAGTGGGATGGGAGAGGCCCTCTCCCCCGCCTCCACGCCCCCCTCCCCAGCCCGGACCGTTCTTCAGGCCTGATTGACGCCACCGGCTTAACAGCCGCTCCTACACGTCGACCTGAAATCCAGAGGCTGGAGGAGCCCAGGCCTGCCCGGGCCTCCCGGGTGCTCGGGGGAGACCCACCATCTCTGCACGCAGGTAAGACACCAGCCAACACAGGCCCCCGCATCACACCTGGACCCCAAGAAACGACCCCTTCCTCATCGCCTGCTCATCCGCTGCCAGACCCGCCTCCGGCGGCGGAGGCGGCCGAAGGTGCCCGAGGAAGCATGGGGTTGGCGGGGGGAGAGACGGGCAGAGTTTCAAGGAAGGTGAGCACTAGCCTGGGCACCATCCTTCAGTAGACGCCTCTTCCGTGCCTGCAGGGCGTCTAGCGCTACGCTGAGCGCCGAGCGGACGAGAGGAAACTCTCCCCGCCCTCCGCGAGTTTCCCACGTGACCGGGTGGGGGCGGTGCGCGTCCGCAAGTCGGACTGTGAGGCCGCGCGGCCAGGTCGCCCCGGAGCGGAGGGACACGCCCTCGGCTGGAGGAGTGAGGAGACGCTTCCCGGGGAAGTGACATCGACCCTAGATGACAAGCAGGAGGGGTGAGAAGCAGGATAAGTGTGTTCTGAGCAGAAAGAATGAATGTGCGAAATCGCAGAGGCGAGGGTTCCATCCAGGCGATTGAAAGTCGGTCAGGCTGAAATCGGAGATGATGGAGAAGAGACCGAATGCCATCGACGCTGCGGCGAAAACGGCGACCCTTGAAGGGTTTTAAAATGGAAGCGTGGCCTCATCCTTCTGCCTGAAGCGTGGTGAGGGGATCATAAGAAGCACGGAGGAAGGAGGTGAGAGATGAGAGGGGTCTGAAAGGAGGCAATGGGGACAGAAAACAGCACTGGATTAGGGAGATGGTTAGAAAGGATAGTTGACAGGATTTTGTGACTGAATCTGGTGAGTGAAATCAAGGCTGGGGCCGGCATTTGTGACTTGGGTATATGGTAGAGAGCGGCATCTTCACTGAGAAGGAACAGAGGAAAGAGAAAGATGAGTTTGCTTGGAGACATGTTACGTTTGGGAACTTGTGAAAGTCCCCAGTTGCCCAGAAGGCAATTGGATATTTGGGTCTAGAGCAGGCGTTGGCAAACTGTAGCCCATCAGGCAGCCTCCTGGTTTTGTAAATAAAGTTATATTGGCACACAGCCTGGCCTGTTCATTTACTGTTGGCTACGGCCGCATGGGCATGAAAATGAGTAGTTGAGTAGATGTGACTGAAGCTGTATGTTGGCCAGCAAGCCCATAAAATATTTACTACCTGGCTTTTTGCAGGAAATGCTTGCCGATTCCTGGTCTAGGGCCCAGGGAAGAGGTTTGGGCTGGAGATGTAGAATCAGGTACGTAACACTGAAACAAGGGACGTGGATGAGGTCACCCTGAGAGAAGAAAAGAAGACCTGGGATGGAACAAGGGAAGTCTTTTTTTCTTCTTTTCTCTCAGTGTTGTGTTAGTTTCTGGTGTACAACAAAGTGATTCAATTATACATATATTATATATATAATATATATATTCTTCATATTCTTTTCCATTATAATTTATTACAATACTTTTTTAAAGTTTTTTTTAAAATTTATTTTATGTTTTTGGCCTCGCCTCACAGCATGTGAGATCTTAGTTCCCCGACCAGGGATTGAACTCACGCCCCCTGCATTGGAAGCTCAGTCTTAACCACTGGACCACCAGGGAAGTCCCACAAGATATTGAATATAGTTCCCTGTGCTATACAGTACGACCTTGTTGTTTATCTGTTTTATATATAGTAGTGTTTATCTGTTAGTCCCAAACTCCTAATTTATTCCTCTCCCCCTTTCCCCTTTGTAGTATGATAAATCTCTAGGCCCATCCGGTTGCTGCAGATGGTATTATTTCATCCTTTTTTATGGCTCAGTAATATTCCTATATATTATATATATATATATATATATATATATATATATACACATATATATACATATATTACATCTTCTTTATCCATTCCTTAGTCAGTGGATGTTTAGGTTGCTTCCACATCTTGGCTATTGTAAATAGTGCTGCAATGAACACTGGAATGCATGTATCTTTTCGAAGTATGGTTTTCCTCTGGATATATGCCCAGGACTGGGATTGCTGGATCTGTCTTTAGTTTTCTAAGGAAACTCCATACTGTTCTCCATAGTGGCTGTACCAATTTACATTCTCACCAATAGTGTAGGAGGGTTCCCTTTTCTCCACACCCTCTCCAGCATTTATTGTTTGTAAACTTTTTGATGATGGCCATTCTGACCGGTGTGAGGTGACACCTCATTGTAGTTTTTTTTAAGATCTTTATTGGAGTATAATTGCTTTAAAAGGGTGCGTTAGTTTCTGCTTTATAACAAAATGAATCAGCTATACATAAACATATATCCCCATATCTCCTCTCTCTTGTGTCTCCCTCCCACCCTCCCTATCCCACCCCTCTGCGTGGTCACAAAGCACCAAGCTGATCTCCCTGTGCTATATGGCTGCTTCCCACTAGCTATCTGTTTTACATTTGGTAGTGTATATATGTCCATGCCACTCTCTCACTGTGTCCCAGCTTACCCTTCCCCCTCCCCATGTCCTCAAGTCCATTCTCTACATCTGTGTCTTTATTCCTGTCCCAACCCTAGGTTCTTCAGAATCTTTTTTTTTTTTTTTTTAGATTCCATATTTATGTATTAGCATAGGGTATTTGTTCTTCTCTTTCTGACTTACTTCACTCTGTATGACAGACTCTAGGTCCATCCACCTCACTACAAGTAACTCAGTGTGCTTTTCTAAGAATTTGTCCATTTCTTCCAGGTTGTCCATTTTATTGGCATATAGTTGCTTGTAGTAATCTCTCATGATCCTTTGTACTTCTGCAGTGTCAGTTGTTACTTCTCCTTTTTCATTTCTAATTCTATTGATTTGAGTCTTCTCCCTTTTTTTCTTGATGAGTCTGGCTAATGGTTTATCAATTTTGTTTATCTACTTGAAGAACCAGCTTTCAGTTTTATTGATCTTTGCTATCCTTTCCTTCATTTCTTTTTCATTTATTTCTGATCTGATCTTTATGATTTCTTTCCTTCTGCTAACTTTGGGTTTTTTTTGTTCTTCTTTCTCTAATTGCTTTAGGTGTAAGGTTAGGTTGTTTATTTGAGATGTTTCTTGTTTCTTGAGGTAGGATTGTATTGCTATAAACTTCCCTCTTAGAACTGCTTTTGTGCATCCCATAGGTTTTGGGTCATTGTGTTTTCATTGTCATTTGTTTCTAGGTATTTTTTTATTTCCTCTTTGATTTCTTCAGTGATCTCTTGGTTATTTAGTAGTGTATTGTTTAGCCTCCATGTGTTTGTATTTTTTACATATTTTTTCCTGTAATTGATATCTAGTCTCATGGCGTTGTGGTCAGAAAAGATACTTGATACAATTTCAATTTTCTTAAATTCACCAAAGCTTGATTTGTGACCCAAGATATGATCTCTCCTGGAGAATGTTCCATGAGCACTTGAGAAGAAAGTGTATTCTGTTGTTTTTGGATGGAATGTCCTATAAATATCAATTAAGTCCATCTTGTTTAATGTATCATTTAAAGCTTGTGTTTCCTTATTTATTTTCATTTTGGATGATCTGTCCATTGGTGAAAGTGGGGTGTTAAAGTCCCCTACTATTATTCTGTTACTGTCGATTCCCTTTTATGGCTGTTAGCATTTGCCTTATGTACTGAGGTGCTCTTATGTTGGGTGCATAAATATTTACAACTGTTATATCTTCTTCTTGGATTGATCCCTTGATCATTATGTAGCGTCCTTCTTTGTCTCTTGTAACAGTCTTTATTTTAAAGTCTATTTTGTCTGATATGGGAATTGCTACTCCAGCTTTCTTTTGATTTCCATTTGCATGGAATAGCTTTTTCCATCCCCTCACTTTCTGTCTGTATGTGTCCCTAGATCTGAAGTGAGTCTCTTGTAGACAGCATATATACAGGTCGTGTTTTTGTATCCATTCAGCCAGTCTGTGTCTTTTGGTTGGAGCATTTAATCCATTTACATTTAAGATAGTTATCAATATGTATGTTCCTATTACCATTTTCTTAATTGTTTTGGGTTTGTTATTGTAGGTCTTTTCCTTCTCTTGTGTTTCCTGCCTAGAGGAGTTCCTTTAGCATTGTTGTAAAGCTGGTTTGGTGGTGCTGAATTCTCTTAGCTTTTGTTTGTCTATAAAGGTTTTAATTTCTCTGTCGAATTTGAATCAGATCCTTGCTGGGGAGAGTAATCTTGGTTGTAGGTTTTTCCCTTTCATCACTTTAAATCTGTCCTGCCACTCCCTTCTGGCTTGCAGAGTTTCTGCTGAAAGATCAGCTGTTAACATTATGGGGATTCCCTTGTATGTTATTTGTTGTTTTTCCCTTGCTGCTTTTAATATTTTTTCTTTGAATTTAATTTTTGATAGTTTGATTAATATGTGTCTTGTCTTGTTTCTCCTTGGATTTATCCTGTATGGGACTCTCTGTGCTTCCTGGACTTGATTGACTATTTCCTTTCCCGTATTAAGGACATTTTCAACTATAATCTCTTCTAATATTTTCTCAGTCCCTTTCTTTTTCTCTTCTTCTGGGACCCCTATAATTCAAATCTTGGTGAGTTTAATGTTGTCCCAGAGGTCTCTGAGCTGTCCTCAATTCTTTTCATTCTTTTTTCTTTATTCCACTCTGCAGTAGTTATTTCCACTATTTTACTTTCCAGGTCACTTATCCATTCTTCTTCTCAGTTATTCTGCTACTGATTCCTTCTAGAGAATTTCAAATTTCATTTATTGTGTTGTTTGTTTGCTCTTTAGTTCTTCTAGGTCCTTGTTAAACGTTTCTTGTATTTTCTCCATTCTATTTCCAAGATTTTGGGTCATCTTTACTATCATTACACTGAATTCTTTTTCAGGTAGACTGCCTATTTCCTTTTCATTTGTTTGGTCTGGTGGGTTTTTACTTTGCTCCTTCATCTGCTGTGTGTTTCTTTGTCATCTCCTTTTGCTTAACTTACTGTGTTTGGGGTCTCCTTTTCTCAGGCTGCAGGTTTGTAGTTCCCACTGTTTTTGGTGTCTGCCCCCAGTGGCTAAGGTTGGTTCAGTGGGTTGTGTAGGCTTCCTGGTGGAGGGGACTGGTGCCTGTGTTCTGGTGGATGAGGGTGGATCTTGTCTTTCTGGTGGGCAGGACCACGTCCGGTGGTGTGCTTTGGGGTTTCTGTGACCTTGTTATGATTTTAAGCAGCCTCTCTGCTAATGGGTGAGGTTGTGTTCTTGTCTTGCTAATTGTTTGGCATAGGGTGTCCAGCACTGTAGCTTGCTGGTCGTTGAGTGGAACTGTGTGTTGGTGTTGAGATGGAGATCTCTGGGAGAGCTTTCGCCATTTGATATTACGTGGAGCCAGGAGGTCTCTGGTGGACCAATGTCCTAACTCAGCTCTCCCACCTCAGAGGCACAGGCCTGACACCCGGCTGGAGCACCAAGACCCTTTCAGCCCCACAGCTTTTGGGAAGTCCGAGGTTTTCTGCCAGCGTTCAGTAGGTGTTCTGTAGGAGCTGTTCCACATGTAGATGTATTTTTGATGTATTTGTGGAGGAAGGTGATCTCCACGTCTTACTCCTCTGCCATCATGAAGGTCTCGCCCTCTTATTGTAGTTTTGATTTGCATTCCCCTAATAATTATCTATGTTGAGCATCTTTTCATGTGCCTATTGGCCATCTGTGTGTCTTATTTGGAGAAATGTCTATTTAGGTCTTCTGCCCATTTTTGATTGGGTTGGTTGTTTTTTTGTTATTGAGTTTTATAAGCTGCTTGTATATTTTGGAAATTAAGCCCTTGTCCGTCTCATCATTTGCAAATATTTTCTCCCAGTCTGTAGGTTGCCTTTTCATTTTGCTTATGGTTTCCTTTGCTATGCAAAAGCTTTTACATTTAATTAGGTTTAAGTTTAATTAGGTCCCATTTGTTTATTTTGCGTTTGTTTCCTTTGCCTTGGAAGACTGACCTAAGAAAACATTGCTACGACTTATGTCAGAGAAAGTTTTGCCAATTTTCTTTTCTAGGAGTTTTATGGTGTCATGTCTTATATTTAAGTCTTTAAGCCATTTTGAGTTTATTTTTGCATAGCATGTGAGGGAGTGTTCAAGGGAAGTCTTTTGAGGTGACAAACAGTTAGCTGGAGGGGACTGCCAGTAGGGGTTCAAAGAAGCCAAGGAAAGTGAGACTTTTTTTGAAGGTGGGAGTGGTCAGCAGTGCCCACATGCTTCGAAGAATTTAAGTGAGATGTACCTGTGTGTCCCAGCAGGTGAGAACAAATGAGGTCACAACACCTTACTCAGCCAAATCTCAATGGCCCAGGCTCCTCACAAAGTCTACCCTGCCCACCACTCCCACCAAATATATATGAAACCCAGGAAAATAGCATATTTTATTCAACAAATTCCTGACCCACCTCTGTAATACTTTTGCCCCACCATATTTGGCTGCGTGTTCTTTGATTGAATCTCCATATAACAATGATTTTGTAACGTCATGTTCTATGAGAGAAGAGAAAAATAATTCATTCTTTCTCTACCATTTTCCTACTGGTAGATTTAAAAACTTTCAGCTTCATATCTTATTATTGATAATGAAAGACAGCTTTTAAGGATTGTTGTCAAATTTAGGGAAACTTCCATCAAACTACTATCATGTATGAACTGTAAGATTTGGAATACTTCCCAAGACTCTCTTCTAGCTTGGTACGTTTCACATCCACATATCACATCACATTATCGTGATTCAGTCCATGGTCCTGCCCATTCCTGTCAGGTCAGTCAGCACGGTGGATATTAGGAATGTTCTGGAAGCCATTTTGCACTGGGACGGCCAGCAGTAACTCACACAGGAATGAATCCATGCCACATAAATGCATCCCACCGAACCCAAACTCAATTCACCTTTAGCTGAATCCCAAAAATGCCCACGCCCATTCCAGTGCCATTTAACCTAAAGAGATGGAGGGAAGGTCAGTGTGGAAAGAAACAGAGGTTTTAGCCAATTTTGTCTAAAATATTTTATTTTGAAAATTTTACAAAAGCATACGACCACATGAATACGTTGCTAGTGTAGCCGAAAGTGGGGTCTGGCTGCTGGTTGCTCAAAAGCCAATAAAGAGGCAAGGTTGGTGGAAAGGAAAGTTTGCTTTATTTTGGATGCTTGCAACCAGGCGGAAGGGCAGGTGCCTGTCCAAAGGCCAACTCCACCCCCCCACCCCAGCCCCCCACTGACAATTGGTGGGCAAGAGCTTTTATAGGCAGAAGGAGGGGGCTACCTGCAGAAACAGCACAGTCAGCTCTGACGGTCATCTTGAAATTAATCACGAGGTGGTCTGATCAGCGTCATCTTGATTGTTTTAAGTCCAGTTCATCTTCAGTTCCAGGGTCGGTTTGTTCCCATTTCCTTGAGGCCAGTTTTCGGAATTGTGGCAGCTTATGTCACAGCTACAGTCTGGTCATCATGTAGTTGACTTCTTCCACCTGGTGGGTGTTTCAGTATCTACAAGACAGCTCACAGGATGTGGCTCAGAATATTATCTATAGCCCTTAAGGAGGAACTAAAGGTCCTTGACTCTGCTTAATGACTCAACTATTATTATTTGGTCTCCTTTGACTGTTTTCCTTTGTTTCTGCATTTTCTCATTCCTCTGATTAAACTTATTCTTTGGCTAAAGTTTTTCCACAGACAAAAGGCAGGCAGAGCACATGGGGGACATAGACCATAGGGCCCTGCTCCGTTTCACTAAGACCCTTCCAGAGCCTCAGAAGGGCTGTTGAAGTGTCTCTTGCTGTGGAATGAATCACCGCAGAACACGGTGACTTAAAATAAGAATAATCATTTCATCATCTCACACGATTCTGGAGGTCGACTGGGCTCAGCCAGACGGCTCTCTCACTCGGGGTCCCTGGGAGGTCAAGTTCAGATGGTGGCTGGGTCTGGGATCATCTCAAAGGGTTCCTCCCTCGCGTGTCTCAGGGTGGATACTGCCTGTCGCTGGGACCTCAGGTCGCATGTGGGCTAGAGCACCTGTGGCCTCTCCATGGATCCTGGGCTTTCTGGACGTGTAGCAGCTGGGTTCCTATCTCCTTTATGACCAAGCCTGGAAAGTCACAAGCATCACCCCCACCATCATCACAGGCTTGCTCAGACCTCCAGGGAGGACACATAGACCCCACCCTTCGGTGGGAGGAGTGTGACCTCACACTGTGGGAAGATCATGCGTGATGGGCGGTCCTGTTGCTGCCATCATGGAAAACACCGTCTGCCACGGGGCCCGTGGAAGGGAGGAGCCCTGCAGCTTAAGCTTTAGTCATTTCTCTGTACATCTCGATCTATTCACGTGTGTTTTCTAATCCAGCCTTTTCTGTAGCTTCTCAACAGTGCTTCCCTAAAACCCCTTCCTTCTCCTACCTTAACACAGATCAAATCCTTGGAGTTTGCCCAAGCAGCTTCAAGCACATCAGCTTCTACTGAAGGTCAAGCCAGAGGTTCATCCTTCCTCCATCACCCCTGCCAGTGGTGTCAAGACACTCCAACATCACTGTGTCTTTGCTCGGTAAAGGGACTTGTTTATTCTGGGTGGCCCCCTTACCCAATAAACTCCAGTCTGTCGTTGTACTCAGAAAGGGCAGCTTTTGTGAAGTGGGAGGATATCCTCCCCATTATGTTCAATCAGGGCTATAACAACACAGAGTTGCTTGGGGGTCCACACTGTTGCAATCTTGAATGGTCATAGTCACGCAATCCTTCTTCCACAAAGCATCCAGAAGTGTGCTTTTTACACAGTGGCGTCAGGGTCGGGATGGATTTCTCTAATTAGCCCCATATTCTGTCTCAAACCAGTAGTCTGTCCCATGTGACGTCATGGTGTTGGGTAGACCTCTGTGTGTAAGGGCCTTTTTCCCTTAACTGCACATTTTCTCTCAGGGAGTCTGGGTGGTTTCCCACAGATCGTTCACCCCTTTATATCCCCGGGCTTCAACAGGCATTAGAGTATCAGCATCCTAGTATGTTTCTCCCAGGCAGCTCTTCTGTACCCAGTCAGTGAGGGGAGGTGGAGGGTTCTCCCAACTTCGTAGCAGTGTTCAACCCAGACAGAG
This sequence comes from Mesoplodon mirus, assembly GCF_964341445.2. Lineage (NCBI taxonomy): Eukaryota > Metazoa > Chordata > Mammalia > Artiodactyla > Ziphiidae > Mesoplodon > Mesoplodon mirus. Next base: position 7,495,054 of record NC_138986.1, on the reverse strand, counting down.
CATCCGTCGGGGGACACCTGAACTCTGTTCATCCGCACTGTCTGAGCTCCCTTTCTACTCAAGCAAAACGTCACTGTACAAAGATAAAGACTGAAAGTGTTCCTTGACCGTAGCAGCAAGGGGAGCAGCAACATGGAGGGAGGAGAAGACAGGCCACAGCTGCAAACACCTGCGGATAGATGGCGGGTGGGGGGGAGCGGGGAAGGGGGCCCAGGAGGCAAGCGCCAGAGGGAGGAGAGCCCTGATCCAGCAGTGGGAAGCTTGCTGTCCCCCAGGCAGGAAGTGGAGGGAGTTTCCTTCAGGGTCTCTTTCCTCCCCAGAGTAGAAGGTGTGTTCATCTTCATCTTCAGAGCATGGCCAGGGGCGGGTTGGGATACTGGAGACGAGGAAGTAGGGTAGTCTAGAGCCAGCGCCTGAGGAGATTCACAGAGGGATGGAGCGGAGCACAAGCGGCTGGCCGCCCAGAGGTGCGGTCTGGACCCTGGAGCCTGGCGGGCCCTCCAGCCTCTCAGGAGGATGAGCTGGGACCTGGTTTGATCAAGTTCTCACGGGCGCCCTATCCCAGTGGACAGGCCCATTATTTGGCTTCCAGCACCTTCACCCCTGCTGGAAACATCGCCCGTCTCTGATGGTTGGAAGGACACTGGCCCCACCTGGCTATGTATTGAATGCCTGGGCTGCTCTGGCTAAATCCAAGTGGAGAGAGTGGCGGGAGCTCAGAGGAGAGAGGGACAGTGAACTTGGCTTTGTATGCTTGGCAGGAGTGACAATGCCGAGTGACCGTGATTCTGTTTGCTAATGACTGTTTTAAGAATATCATATCTGGCTCTGTCATCAAGAATTCAGTTCACCTGCCTGGCGCTTGGAGGCATCTGAGTTTGCAACCCCTGCCTGGACCAAAAGAAGCAGGTGAGGAGGGGCTTCCCTGATGGTGCAGTGGTTAAGAATCTGCCTGCCAATGCAGGGGACACGGGTTCGATCCCTGGTCTAGGAAGATCCCACATGCCACGGAGCAACTAAGCCCATGCGCCACAACTACTGAGCCTGCACTCTAGAGCCCACGAGCCACAACTATTGAGCCCATGCACCACAGCTACTGAGCCTGCATTCTAGAGCCTGTGAGCCACAACTACTGAAGCCCACGCGCCTAGAGCCCATGCTCCTCAACAAGAGAAGCCACCACAATAAGAAGCCTACGCATCTCAACAAAGAGTAGCCCCCACTCACCACAACTAGAGAAAGCCCGCACGCAGCAACAAAGACCCAGTGCAGCCAAAAAAAGAAGCAGGTGAAGAGCTTTGGGGGAGGAGAGATAAAATTGGAAAATTAGGGGCTTCCCTGGTGGCACAGTGGTTAAGAATCCACCTGCCAATGCAGAGGACACGGGTTCAAGCCCTGGTCTGGGAAGATCCCACATGCCGCGAAGCAGCTAAGCTTGTGCACCACAACTACCGAGCCTGCGCTCTAGAGCCCGTGAGCCACAACTACTGAGCCCGTGTGCCACAACTGCTGAAGCCCATGAGCCACAACTACTGAAGCCCGCACACCTAGAGCCCGTGCTCCGCAACAAGAGAAGCCACCGCAAGGAAGAGTAGCCCTCACTCGCCACAACTAGAGAAAGCCCTCACGCAGCAACAAAGACCCCACGCAGCCAAAAATAAATAAATTTATTTTAAAAAAGTGGAAAATCAGATTGGGGCCAGATGACTGGGGGCTGGGGGGAAAGGGTTGATTGCTTATTAAATATGCAATTAATTTTGTGGATTTTAACTTAGAGAGCATGACGTGCCACTGAAGGCAGAGTGTACCACAGACTTAGGGAGCTCCAGGCTCCTTGAGAAAGAAAAGGCTGCCATTTCTGGAGAAGAGGAGGTTTTCCTTTTCTAGGGTCATTTGACTTCCATGGCAACAGAAAGTAATCCCTTGGACTTTACAAAACCCTTTTCTGAATCATTCCCACCTGGTTTCCTGAGTCCCCTGAGAGTGGCCAAAGGGAAAAAGATACCTGCTAAGTTGAGATTCCAGTTCAATGAGTCGGATGGATATAGTTCTAAAAGGCTACATAGGCAAGGGTTAGCCAAGCTATACCTCACGGCAAGCCTCCTGCCGGGTTCTCTACCTCAGTTCCTTTCAGAATCCTCCCCCGTCGCCCAAGGAGTGACGGATTATTATAAACATTGTTCAGTCTTATTTGACCTTCTTTACAAAACCAAGTTCCTCCATCTGAATAACTATGGAAACTAAAGGGTTACTGCATTTGGTTCCTCAAGATGCCTTTCCACCTACCCAGGCCAAAATGAGCAGTAATCCCATGGAAAGTCCTGGGGGGCCCTTCTTTGGAAATTACTGCTTGTCAGACACTGCAGGAGAAGCACTCTGCCTGAAACAAAGAGCTGCCAACATTTTTTTTCCTTTTCTTTCTTTTTTTATTAGTTTCTGCTTTATAACAAAGTGAACCAGTTATACATATACATCTATTCCCATATCCCTTCCCTCTTGCGTCTCCCTCCCTCCCACCCTCCCTATCCCAACCCTCCAGGCGGTCACAAAGCACCAAGCTGATCTCCCTGTGCTATGCGGCTGCTTCCCACAAGCTATCTACCTTACGTTTGGTAGTGTATATATGTCCATGTCTCTCTCTCGCTTTCTCACAGCTTACCCTTCCCCCTCCCCATATCCTCAAGTCCATTCTCAAGTAGGTCTGTGTCTTTATTCCCGTTTTACCCCTAGGTTCTCCATGACATTTTTTTTCTTAAATTCCATATATATGTGTTAGCATACGGTATTTGTCTTTCTCTTTCTGACTTACTTCACTTTGTATGACAGACTCTAGGTCTATCCACCTCATTACAAACAGCTCAATTTCGTTTCTTTTCATGGCTGAGTAATATTCCACTGTATAGATGTGCCACATCTTCTTTATCCATTCATCCGATGATGGACACCTAGGTTGTTTCCATCTCCGGGCTATTGTAAATAGATCTGCAATGAACATTTTGGTACATGTCTCTTTTTGAATTATGGTTTTCTCAGGGTATATGCCCAGTAGTAGGATTGCTGGGTCATATGGTACCTTCGTTGGAAGGAATCACAGGATTCAGACATGGGCGGGAGATTCACTAAGAACCTGCTGATAAGCAAATGAGTGGAAAAGCGAAATAAGGTAAAGACATTATTACCTCAGGGGCAATTTTTTTTTTTTTTTTTGCTGTACGCAGGCCTCTCACTGCTGTGGCCTCTCCCATTGCGGAGCACAGGCTCCGGACGTGCAGGCTCAGCGGCCATGGCTCACGGGCCCAGCCACTCTGCGGTATGTGGGATCTTCCTGGACCGGGGCACGAACCCGTGTCCCCTGCATCAGCAGGCGGACTCTCAATCACTGCGCCTCCAGGGAAGCCCCTCAGGGACAATTTTTTACTTCCAGCTACCATATTTTGCAGGCTTGTCCACTCTGTGCCGGGCACAAACAGCATGATGAATGAAGTACAGTAAAACTCCATGTCATGCTATATAACCAGCAGCTTTGTCTCCATTATTATTACCATCTTATATATCAGGAAATTGGAACTCACCTGCCCAAAATTATGCCAATGGAAAGGATCCCAAGTATCTGAGTCCCAAGTGACTGCTTCTAACTACTGCCTTGTACATTTCTTCTGGGGAGAAGGAATAGCAGCGACAGCAACAAAAATATTAGCTACACTTGATTGGAAAATGGCTGCGTCCGAGGCCCTGTCCTTAGGACTTTACATAGATTATTTCATTTACTTCTCATGACCCTAAGGGAGAGCTGCTGTTATCATCATTCATATTTTACTGATGTGAGAAAGGAGGAGAGGTTCCGTAACTGGCCAAGCATCACACAGTTATGAGGCCGGATGGGGCAGGGATTGACGGGGCATCCAATGCCAGGGCCAGGCCCTTCAGCTTCCTATCATTGCCATAGTCATCAACTGCAGCACTCAGAATGCGCATTTATTGAGCACCTACTGCAATTGCAGAGCTGTTATCACCCTGGAAGCCCCAACAATGAGGCAAGGCCAAGCACTGGTAGAAAGAGCAAAATTCAAACCAGAGTCCAGAGCCTGAAGTGTGCTGCCTGGACGGGCATGAGAGGGATGCTTATCCTTGGACCGCTGTCCAGGGGCTATCTGCCTCGGTTTGCACATTTCAGCGTCTTGTACTGAGCTTGCCGCTGAATTGTGCAGAGTTCTGCTTGCTTTCTGTTTTTAGGATGAACATCACCAAGCAGAGGTTAAACTCCAGGACACACACTGCCCATTGTATTTCTATTGTATGTCCCCAAACCTGCAGAGGGTGTGTTGGTGCTCAAGTAGATGAAATTGAGTGAAACCTCCCCTTTTTGGTCTCTCTCTTTATTGATTGTTCATCCATAAATGCCTTTAAAGGCATCCGCTTTCGATGCAGTCAACAACAGGCAAAGAATCAGGACATCCAACGCTTTCTTCTAAGAAAACTTTGTGAGCCTGATTCTGCAGAGGCTTGCTCCTTTGTACAGATGGGAAAACTGTAGGAGATAAAGTAGATTATGTTACATGCTTAATGTGGAAAGTGGGCTTCATGCAAGAGCTTGGAGTTTCCAGCAGCACTGAAATTGCCTCCCCTCGGGCGATCCTAGCGCCTCAAAGCAATAGCTCTGACGCAGTTAAGACTTCACTAACCCACAGAAGCGCAAACAACCTTTATTTTCAGCCGTGCCTTTGAAGCGCTAGGCTTGGCGGAGAACTTAGGAGCCAGTTCAATAGAAGCGGGTACCGATAGCGGCCGGCAGGGGGCAGCAGACCCCAGCCTTTTCTGCCGCGGAGGTTGAGCGCCCGCGCCCCCAGGAGGGAATCCCCAGGTCAACCAAACCTGTCGCAGGTTTTTATCCTCCAGCAGATGGGTTCATTCTCTTCTGAGGCTGCAGACTCGGGCTGCAAGGGAGAGAAGAATTCCAAGGCAGAGGCGGGAGCTGGTGAGGGCACGTGGCCAATTCCCGTGGATGATTTATGCCTCGGATAGGAAAACTGGAGATGCTGGCCGAGGCGGCAGCTGCCTGCATGCCGGCAGAGTCACCGGGCGGCGGCGGCCTCGCGGCCAGGGCCCGGGCGGCGGGAGCCAGGACCCGTCCGGGGGAAGGAGGCGCAGGCAGGGAGCAAAGGTAGGGAAACCCTCCGCCTCGATGCTGGGCTGGGGTTTTCTGGCGCGTGGCCCGCCCGGGCCTGGGGTTTGGGGGTGGCGCGGTGGACAATCTGTGTGGAAGAGGAGGGGTGGAATGTTCACTTTCCACGAGTGGTGATGCATAACCCTGGTGCTCCAGACGCTGAACCTGGAATTTCGAAACTGGCTGGGGTAGGAGATGTTTCGGAGGAGGGCAGGCCCCTGCGTTTCCCTGTTTTAACATCTTTTTGCTGAGGGCATGTGAAGAGACTGGGACAGGCTAGGTTAAGAAGAGATGGTCAAAGAGCGTCTAATACCTGTATTTCTGAGCAGAGAAATTCGGAGCCCCCTTAACATGCCCAGTGTGGCTTTGTCATCTTCTTTCTACAGATTTACCTTGTTTTATGCCGTAGCTGTGTTCCTAGAAAGCCATGCAAAACAATTTATTTTTTTTATTGACTCATTTAAAAGACAAGAAGTAGCTTATTGTAGGGTATATTGATCCTAGGTGAAAAGGGGATTTATATGCTCTTAACTAGGGGTATTTATTGCTCTGTGTATGCTTCATGTTATGTAGAACTACAGGTGAGATGACCTTTTCACTGATTTTCAGAGTTGTGGGTTGCTTACTTCATAGTCATGGGTGGGGGTGGGGATGACTTCCTATCTTCCTCTTCAGTTCTCTCTTTCCTTATTTGCAGAATAAGGAATAAAGCAGAAACCTTTTTGTTTAGATCAGTTTGACATTTATCCTCCACTCTTCTGAAGTTTAGGCTTCGATAAATTCATATGAGTACAATAAAATTAGTACTCTAAAACTAGCTAATGTGCTTAATAATCAAAAAAAATTCCAGTTTCTAAAAATTCTATTCCATTTAGTAGTTTGACCCATATGACCTATATGTGTATGTGTGTGTAAGTAGATAGCTACCGTTGTAAGAAAAAGGTAGGTGTATTATACATTGGACTGAGTTTATATTTTTATTGCCCATCACTAAGACCTCCTTTAACTTAAAAAAGTGGATTATAGGGCTTCCCTGGTGGTGCAGTTGTTGAGAGTCCGCCTGCCGATGCAGGGCATGCGGGTTCGTGCCCCGGTCGGGGAGCATCCCACATGCCGCGGAGCGGCTGGGCCCGTGAGCCATGGCTGCTGAGCCTGCGCGTCCGGAGCCTGTGCTCCGCAACGGGAGAGGCCACAACAGTGAGAGGCCCGCGTACCGCAAAAAAAAAAAAAAAAAAAAAAAAAAAAATTGATTATAAAGATCTGTGAAATAAGCAACAAGAACAAAAAGAGTGTATGCTTTTGTGGTTACATAAACAAAAAACTGAAAGTAATAATTCATGCTGCTGGTCCAGCATTAAGTTGTTGTCAGCGATTGTCATAGTTAAAGTGCTGATAAATGGAGAAAACCAGAACTGAATTCCCTGGAGGTAGGACCTTGGAAATTGCTCTTTTGAATAGATTACTGGTAGTTCGTCTTTCCTACAAAAGTAGAAAACAAGTATACAAAACCGGATTTAGGAAAGTGGACACTTAATCAGTCACAGCACCCTACTCTTCAAGGTGATCAGCAAATGATTTCAGTGACTCTCGTGCCGTGCTGGTCATCGCTCCCTCCCTCTTCTAGATGATGGTCCTCCAGATTTCTGCAGCCAGCACCCATGTTCCCAGACCCAGCATCTCCTGGTGCTGTAGGACTTCCCGTGTCCCCCAGCAACATCCCAAGAAAATGTGACACTTTAGAAAGGACCCTACTGTATCCTCTAGGTGTGGTCCAGAGAACTAAGACAGAGCCCTGTGGGTCCATTATATGCATCCCTTGATCGGGATGCCTTATTTCTATGAATTCTGCAAACAGTCATTTGCTAAAAGACCCTTCATTTTAAAGTAGTAGCTCAGCTATCCTGTGTGTAAACTGCCCTGAAGCTGGCTCTCCCCCTCCTCACCTGTGTCACTGACCATACAGTTCATCATATTGTGTTAATTTAAGAAATGGAACTATATGGAAAAAGGCAGATTGAACAAATACGGAAGCAATTTACCAACTTTCCCACAACTTGGAATTAACAACGGAACATTTCATCATTTTAACGTTATTCTTAAAAAAAAAAAAGATGAAATCCTCTCTATTCTCCCCAGCCCATAACCCAAGCCTGCACAGCACTATCATAACTTAGTAAGTACCCCTCCCGTCGATTTTGGCATTCTAAAATTCTTTTGACTTAATTTAGCTTTTTAAATCAACCTCTGCACATAGTTTAGAGAGTCAAGAAGTTCTGTGAAGTGCCTGCATTTCCCTCCCCAGAGGCCACCACTTTGAACTCCTTAAACTGAGTCTATTTTTATTTACCTTCAAATCTCTAAATAACATTCTGGTCCTCGTATTTCTTGATTTTATTCAGTTTTAATTGTTATCTATTGACTTCCCACTCTGGAATATTAGGATTTAATTCTCTTCAGTGCACCTGTCAACATCACATCACACACACACATCTTTTTCCTTTAGTTATGTAAATATTCAATGCTTTTTTTTTTTTTTTTTTTTTTTGCGGTACGCGGGCCTCTCACTGCTGTGGCCTCTCCCGTTGCGGAGCACAGGCTCCGGACGCGCAGGCTCAGCGGCCATGGCTCACGGGCCCAGCCACTCCACAGCATGTGGGATCTTCCCGGACCGGGGCACGAACCTGCGTCCCGTGCGTCGGCAGGCGGACTCTCAACCAGTGCGCCACCAGGGAAGCCCAATGCTCATATTTTTAATGACTATGAAATGCTATTTATAACTGAGTCATGTAGCATACTTTCACATTTTCCTCTAGAATTAATAATTGCCATTTTTGAAAGCATTTTATCTGCTTTCACAAATTCCACTCCAAATTCTCTACCAGTTTTGCAAATCTTTTATGTATGTCCAAATCCATTAGGCAGTCTAGCAATTTTCTTAGCGATGCCTCCTCTAGAACCTTCTACCCTGCTCCAACCTGGGCTGGTGGATGTGCGACAGGCCTGCTGCACAGGTGTCATGTGATCTCCATCTGCTGTCATCCAGCAGGTCCCTCTGCCTCTTTGATATTTGATCCCCTGTTTCTTGAGTCCCACATCTTCCTCTTTTTAAAAAATGTATTACTTCCTCATTTTGCTGGAGCAAATCTTCTGGTATCATCCTTAGAAAAGATACATGGAACTTTTTAAAAATTGAGGTGAAATTCACATAACAAAATTAATCATCTTAAAGTGAACAATTCGTAATCATTTAGTACATTCCTAATGTTGTATAACCACCCCCTCTATCTAGTTTCAAGACATTTTCATCACTCCCAAATTAAATACCACACCTATTTAGCAGTTACTTCCCATTTTCCCCTCCTCCAGCCTGGGGCAACCACTCAGCACAAAGTTTGCCAGGTTCAACCATGTAGTAGCCTGTATCAATACTTCATTCCTTTTTATGACTGAATAATATTCTATTGTGTGTATAGGCCACAATGTTTATTCATTTATCCACTGATGAACACTTAGGTTGCTTCCATATTTTGACTATTGTCATAGTGCTGCTATGAACATTTGTGTACCAGTATTTGAGTACCTGTTGTCAATTCATTAGGGAACATATCTAAGAGTGGAATTGCTGAGACATATGGTAATTATTTTTTTTAATTAATTAATTTATTTTTATTTTCTGGCTGCATTGGGTCTTCGTTTCTGCGTGCGGGCTTTCTGTAGTTGCAGCAAGTGGGGGCTACTCCTTGTTGTGGTGCACGGGCTTCTCATTACGGTGGCTTCTCTTGTTACGGAACACAGGCTCTAGGCACATGGGCTTCAGTAGTTGTGGCACTTGGGCTCAGTAATTGTGGCTCATGGGCTCTAGAGCACGGGCTCAGTAGTTGTGGCACATGGGCTTAGTTGCTCCGCGGCATGTGGGATCTTCCTGGAGCAGGGCTCGAACCTGTGTCCCCTGCATTGGCAGGCAGATTCTTAACCACTGCGCCACCAGGGAAGCCCGAGACATATGGTAATTCTATATTTAACATTTTGAGCAATGGACAACTGTCTTCTGTGGCAGTTGAGCCATTTTACATTCCTACCAGCAATGAACAATAGTTCCAATTTCTCCATATCCTTACTAACACTTGTTATTTTCCATTTTATTAAAGTATAGATATCTTAATGGGTGTGAAATAGTATTTCATTGCGGTTTTGATTTGCATTTCTTTCATGACTAATGATGTAGAGCATCATTTCATGTACTTGTGAGTCATTTGTATATCTTCTTTGGAGAAATGTCCATTCAAATTCTGTGCCCATTTTTAAAATTAGGCTGTTTGTCTTTCTGTTGTTGAGATGTAAAAGCTCTTCATATATTCTGGACAGTAGACCTTTATCAGATATATGATTTGCAAATATTTTCCCCCATTCTGTGGGTTGCTTTTTACTGTTGATTATGTCCTTTGATGCACAACAGTTTTTAATGTTGAATAAGTCCAGTTTATCTATTTTTCTTTCGTTGTCTGTGCTTTTAGTGTCACATTTAAGAATTCTTTGTCAAATTCAAGGTCATGAAGATTTACCCTTATGTTGTCTTCTAAAAGGTTTATGGCTTTAGGTCTTCTATTTAGCTTGTTTGTACATTTCGAGTTAATTTTCATGTATTGGGTGAGGTAGGGGTCCAACTTCATCTTTTTGCATGTGGATATCCACCTGCCCCAGCACCATTTGTTGAAGAGACTGTTCTTCCTAATTGAATGGACTTGGCTCCCTCATTGAAAATCAGTTGAAGCAAGTAAATCTTTTAATGTCTTCCATGTCTGAAAATGTCTTAACTCTACGTTTACACCTAATTGACAATTTGTTTGGGTAAAACGTTCATTTTTCCCCAGAATTGTTTTCTAGTTCCCAGTGTTGCTGTTGAGATATTTGATATCATTCTCAATCTTTATGCTTTCCACGTAGCCTGTGTTTTCTCTCTGGTAATTTGTAGAATATTTTCTTTCTCCCCAGTATTTGAATACTTTGTTAAGATGTCCATTCACATGGGTTTGTGTTTCGAGTGGGCCGTTTCAACATACAAAGCCATGTCCTTCAGTTCTGAGAATTTTTCATTGTCTTCGTTATACACACACATGTACGAATATTATTTTACTTTTAAATTGTTAGTAATATATAACACTGAAATGTTGTAATGTATGTGTATATATATATGAACAATTTATATATGTGTACATATTTTATGTATATATATATATACACATATTTTGACATTTTACCCCAGAAAATAAGGATGTTCTTTTATATAACCATAATACCCTTTCAACATACTTTTGAAAACTAAAAGTAATTCCCTATTACTTAATATCCTGTCTATATTCTGATGTCCATAATTGTCCTCAAAATGATTTCTACAGTTGTCCCTAATTTTTAGAGCCAATGATCACATGTTATATTTGATTGTTGTGTTTCTTAATATACACACACGTACTTTTTCTTATTATTATTTAAATTTGATTTTCCTGATTAGCAGAGACTTGACATTCTTTCTTTTTTTTTTTTTATTTTTGGCGGCGTTGGGTCTTTGTTGCCATGTGGTGGCTTTCTGTAGTTGCAGCAGGTGGGCTTCTCATTGCAGTGGCTTCTCTTGTTGCAGAGCACGGGCTAGACACACGGGCTTCAGTAGTTGCAGCCTGCAGGCTCAGTAGTTGTGGCACACGGGCTTAGTTGCTCCGCAGCATGTGGGATCTTCCTGGACCAGGGCTCGAACCCGTGTCCCCTGCATTGGCAGGTGGATTCTTAACCACTGCACCACCGGGGAAGCCCTTGACATTATATCTGCTAGATTTCTTCTTAATAGTCTGTTGCAAACTTTTATATTCTGACTGGTTTGTAAAAATATTACCTATACCTCCCAGTGTTGTTCCACTTCCGAGTCACTGATAGAAGCACTGAGTAGAGCTGAACCAATGCTGGGGCCTTGTGACATGCCCCTAGAAACCAGTCTTAGAGTGGAAAGTGATCTATCCATCCAGAATTTTCAGATACAGAAACTTAACATGCTTAATTTCACTTCATGTTTCTGTTTTTGCATAAGGCCAGCATGAGCACCTTTGTGAAATGACTTATTGGGAAACAGATATGTATTGTACCTGTAGCAGGCTTCTCGTCTACCTGCTAAATCCTCAGACTGACATTGGAAATAATGGCTACCATTTATTGTGTGGCTGCCAGGCACCGTGTATTTTCATGTAATATCTCTAGTGCTCACAACGCCCACTAAAATAGAACATTATTACCACAATTTTAGAGATGAGTAGAATGAAGCTCAGAGAGACGAAGGAGCTAGTTTAGGTTACAGTTTTAGCTGATTCCAAAAACCATTCTTCCTCTGCTACTGCCCAGTGCTCATCATGAATAGCTTGCCCTGACTTTTTCTGAGCAATCACCTGTTGCCTTCTAAATCCTCAGTAAGGCATTTAGCAGCCTAATTCTTAATGCCATCATCATTAATAAACTGAATAATCAGAATTAATTAGTGAATGGTTTCTACCTATCACCCCTTAGGGAAACTTTCTCCTGAAATCTACATAGGCACCAGCTTCAGCCCTTGATTTGAAATAATCGTCAATAAGAAAGAATGCAGAATCCTTAATAGTAGAGGTTCTGGGTTGTTGTTTTTCTTTTAATTGTAAACAAAAGATTTTAATTGTCTTCCCAGCCAACACACACACACACACACACACACACAGATGAAAATTGTGGAGGCAAGGGAGAACCAACTATTACTTTTATGCATAGTTATCTGATAGTAAAAAAAACCCCCCAAAAAACCCTACATTAGGTATGAGTCTCTTTCATACTTTTCTTCACCTTTCACACTTTCTTCCCCTTTCAAGAAAATACAAAAATCGTTTTGTATAAGGAACACTGGCCGATAGGCTGAAATCTGTACCGTCATCTAGATGCCTCAGTAGAAGGTGCCACCTCACTAGAGGGATGTCAAGGCCTATCTCCCAGCTCCCAAACCGTCTCTGTACCTTTGGTGTCTTCCCATGGGACGTCACCCAAGAAAGCCATAGAAGCTCTTCCTTGACCCCTCTGGGACTTCACTGGTTAGGACAGCTCTCTTCCTTGGTTCAGTCACATAAGGAAAGAATTGATTACGTTGGAATAAGTAAACATGCCAACTTCCAACTTAAAAAAAAAATTAATTAATCTTGGGAAATTTTGCCTTTTGAAAGCCATATTTATATTTACATTATAAATATTGGATTGGCCAAAAAGTTCATTCGGCTAATGATACATTGTTCAATGAAGTTCTTGGTGAAAACGAAAAAATGTGTCCTTTGTTTTTATTTAAAACCGAACGAACTTTTTGACCAACCCAGTACTTGACATTAGAAATCAAAAGTCATTAGAAAAGTAAAGATTTTAATGCAAGGCAATAAAATATTGGTTATGTTTTCATGTAATCATGCAACAAATGTGTATGGATTGTGTACCAATGTCTTGGGCCTTGGGATGAAGCAAAAATGATAAATAGGCAAGCATGGTCATTGCCCACCCCAAGCTTACAGGTAAGTGAGGGATACAGACGAAGACAGAGGCAGTTACACGCCTCTGTGATAAAGCCCATGATGGGGGAGCATGGGGGGTTACAGGCGTCCACAGGAGGTATTGAACCCGGAATTGGTGGAGGGTAGGGTGGTCAGGAGAGACTTCCAGAGCCGTTTCTAGATTCCAGCTCTCTTGCTGAGATCTGATCAAGGAAGAACGGTAGAGATGGTGGATTGAGGGCATGAGGATGGAAGAAATCATCTTCTAGGCAGAGGAATGGGAACCCAACCAGAGCTCCTTAAGGGCCATCGTTGGAGTTGGGTGTTGCGGGTATGAGGGAAGCTGGGCTGAGCAGTGGGTCTCATGACTGAGAGAATCAGGGTACTCTGGGTTGAATGTCTGAAACCTGCCACCAAGGATTTTGGTAGCAATTCTATTAGAAAAGCCATGAAATTATATCATTGAAATGGACCAAGCTTGTAGCCATTGAGCTAACTGCTTTATAATCAGCTCTTGAAATTGAAAAAGGACATCAACCTAAAAACAGTTAGTTCGCTGGGTAGGGGTCGACCCTAACTTTTCTTTCCCTTTGCTCCTTTGTTTGGTTTTGGGATCTAATCTATCTCTACTTATTTGTCATGTTGTATTAGTAAGCATCACTTTGCCCCCAGCCAATTAAAAGAGGATTTCTGAGGAGTGGACCCAGAGGCTACCCCATCCTTACGAAAATCCTTTTTTCCCCTGTTGTAATTTATTTCCTCAGCTTCCAGCTCTCCTTCTGATATGCCTCTTCTCTGCAGCAAAACTGAAAGGCATTTTCATTAGAATTAGAAGGTGCAGCAAATTATACCGGTTTGTTTTCCCTTTTCCTGTTTCTTTATAAAATCTCCCGTTTGCTTTCTTGGAAGCCATTTATGAGCGATCGCTTTGTTCTGCTCCCCTAACACCCTTGCTTGTTTGTTCTATCATTCTTTTATCATCATAGCTTGAGCTGTTCCTCATGTGGATTGCCTATTGAGATATCATTTACACTGCTTTTGTCTTCACTGGACTACTTTTCCAGGTGGCTTTTTTTTATTATTATTATTTTTTATTTTTTTATTTTTTTGCGGTACACGGGCCTCTCACTGTTGTGGCCTCTCCCGTTTCGGAGCACAGGCTCCAGACGCGCAGGCTCAGCGGCCATGGCTCACGGGCCCAGCCGCTCTGCGGCATGTGGGATCTTCCCAGACCGGGGCACGAACCTGTGTCCCCTGCATCGGCAGGCGGACTCCCAACCACCGCGCCACCAGGGAAGCCCCCCAGGTGGCTTTTTAACAGGAGTTCTGTCAAGATTTTCTTCTTATGTGTGCTCAATACAGGCTTCTGTTTCTTTGTAGATTTTGGTTTTACAACCTCTATTTTAACATGTCTCCCCCCACACACACACCACCGTGTTATTAAAGGGAAGGTTTTGGTCATAAATAAAAGAGACTTTAGAATACAATTGACAATGATTTGGCTTCCCCCCAGTTCAGTAAGAAAATTGAGGACAGCAAATTCTCTGAAGATACATAGAAAATACCACTGGAGAACTGCTTCTATACTCCTGATTAAAGAGATTGGAGGCATTACTGCCATAAACTGTTTGCTGTTGACCACTTTGCCTGTTTGGGTCAATATAACTATCAATATATTGGGAATGTCAGAATTTTCTGTGACCTTAAGTATGCATTTGAGCAACTATTAAAACTATATGTAATCTACCAAATGTTTCACAAATGAATTTCCCAAAGCAAAGGAAGAATTTTGACTGGTCTATGTTCAAACCATGTCTTACTTTGTAAAACCTACAGATCAAAGATTTCTTATACCTGGGTCAACATACCAATATCCAGGGGGAAGGTGACAATATTTATCAGTATTTCTAATATATGAATGTTATAGATCAAATAACGGGATATCTTAATTTTTTGTTCATGTCTTTAACAAAACCACTTCCCCTTTCATCACCAATTTTTTTTTCTAGTCAATAAGAGAGAGGAATCTATGTCACGTGTTAAAACTACCTCAAAGGTTCATTTACATTCTTCTTAGGAATCTAGACATCTTAAAATTTCATATTATTCCCAGTTTTTTACCTTAATGTAGTTATTGCCTAATAGTTATGGGATAGATAAGTACAGCTTTATTTTTGTTTGCCGGATTGTGAAAATGATGAGTTAAATCTAAGACATACTTTTACAGTTGCTTCTAATGATGGTGTTCTGGCCAATTACATTATTATTAAGTTAATTTAATTTCCTTAATTTCAGGAAGGATGTTGATTCACAGATATAGGACTAAGTAAACTGGAAAGGCACATTTATGGGTCAATCACGGTCTATTCTATTCATTAGGAACATAAGTAAAGTTTCTAATTATGCTGTCATTATACCTACAGTGGCATGTCCATAAGCCCTCCATCTTTGCCCCTTAGTTATTTGTGTATTTTGTTTGAAAGAAATATACTAACAAAATAACATAAAATATTTATTTTTGTAATTTAATGATCTTGGCCAAGTAACTAACAAATAAACTCATTATAGCTAAAATTATACTGAAAATATCTCTTCACTCTCTCATCTCACGTACTGTTACTACAACACATATATTTACCTGGGTTTTTACCCCCTTTCCTTAAAACAAAAGGACCATCTCACCACACAGTAAAACCCTAGGTAGGTGGAAACAAAACAGCAAGGGAAGATCTAGAAATCAGTTAGATTCAAAAGAGCACAAGATAAGCAGTAATTGAAAAAGAACACATACTAAGGTTTCACAAAACATTTTTTTTTTTTTTTGCAGTACGCGGGCCTCTCACTGCTGTGGCCTCTCCCGTTGCGGAGCACAGGCTCCAGACGCGCAGGCTCAGCGGCCATGGCTCACGGGTCCAGCCGCTCCGCGGCATGTGGGATCTTCCCAGACTGGGGCACGAACCTGTGTCCCCTGCATCGGCAGGTGGACTCTCAACCACTGCGCCACCAGGGAAGCCCCCTACAAAACATTCTTTAAATGCTTTTATTCTAGATATGAAAGGTCAGATTCATTTTGCTTGATTATATTCTGTATACTTTTTTAAATTTTTTTTCTTATTTTTTTATTTTTTGCTTTATAACTAATTTAATCAGTTATACATATACATATGTTCCCATATCCCCTCCCTTTTGCGTCTCCCTCCCACCCTCCCTATCCCACCCTTCCAGGCAGTCACAAAGCACCAAGCTGATCTCCCTGTGCTATGCAGCTGCTTCCCACTATCTATCTACCTCACGTTTGGTAGTGTATATATGTCCATGCCGCTCTTTCACTTTGTCACAGCTTACCCTTCCCCCTCCCCATATCCTCAAGTCCATTCTCTAGTAGGTCTGTGTCTTTATTCCTATCTTACCCCTATGTTCTTCATGACATTTTTTTTCTTAAATTCCATATATATGTGTCAGCATACAGTATTTGTCTTTCTCTTTCTGACTTACTTCACTCTGTATGACAGACTCTAGGTCCATCCACCTCATTACAAATAGCTCAATTTCGTTTCTTTTTATGGCTGAGTAATATTCCATTGTATATATGTGCCACATCTTCTTTATCCATTCTGTATACTTTTTGAAGTTTTGCATTTATGAAAAAAATGATTATTTACTATGTGTACAATTTCTTAAAAGCATTCCAACAAGCATTTATATTTTAGGGTTTGTTGAAGAACTTGACCAAAGGCCTCTTTTTAAATTAAAAAAAATTTTTTTTGAGCCCAAGTTACCATTTTCCGACCATGAAGTACCACACACAGGCAAGTGCACACAAACACATAAACACACAGCCTTAGTGTTATGGGCAGAAAGATTTTTCACCAAAGACCTAATTTTAGATGAGTTCTGCACCAAACTATACCGTTTCATTTTTTTTTAAGTTAAGAGCAAAATTTCATTTTAAAATGTTTTTTGAAATATGTTCAAGGCTTCTTGGGGATAATCCAACTGTTTTGCCGAGCCCCCTCCTCACCCTTTTTTTTCAAGGTTACAGAAGTACCAAGTGTAGATTCAACTTGTTACATAAAGGATGTACTTTGAGAAGACTGAAGTTACTTCTAGCTAGCAAGTTCTTTGCCATGCAGGTAACAATTTATCACAATTTGACAAGATACACTTTTTAAATTTGAGGTTAAGGAGGAACATAGAAATAGCTCTGGGCAGAAAAGAACGGCTTGCGTGGAAGTATATAAGGTGTTGTGATGTGATATTTTACTCCACACCCATATTATAAATAAACACAACTGGAAAAAAAAATCCTCCAAACACTCGCTGTGCTAAAACTGAAGCGTGTGTGCTATATTAAGAAAAGGGGGATATATGTTTGCATTTATAGGGATGGGCTGGTGGTTTTCATGACAAAATGCTTTCCTTGTCCCCCCGCCCAAAAAAAGGCTGCAAACTCTGTCATAGTGATTGTGTAGTTTGTAATTTGAAGTTCAGAGTTCAGATTGTATGTAGTTAGAGAAGTACAGTCAATTTTCATTTATAAACATTCTAGATTATGCATAGGTCGTTTGCTGTCTTTGGTCATCATTTATAAAATCTGGCTAACCTCTCTTTTCCCTCCCAACACTTATTGAGGCTTCTCTTCTTCCAAAGACCTCCTTAAATTTCCCATCAGTGTTTACAGAATAGTAACTAATAGTAACTAGGTCAGTCTTTTAGGAGAAAGGAGCATAGGTATTTGAAGGTAAATGCGTGCCATTTGGGTAATCTGCTATTTTGAATGGTGACATCACCAGGCTGTGCCACCCACGGAACCCTGCCCAGGTGCTGGTCTCCTCCCAGTTTGTTTACCTCAGACTATTCTAGAAACAAGTTAGGCTATGACTCAGGACTAGTGTTGTGGTATTTTGTAACACTTAAAATAATTCACCAGAGTATATAATGATTTTATATTTCTTTGGCAACAAAACAGTGTGGATCATTGTATTTTGAAAATACAGACAAGTTTAGATATTATTATTATCTGTCTTGCCAAAATCAGTAATCTTCAGGAAGCTTAAATCAATTGTTCCTTTTCAGGGAAAAGCAAAGCCCCATCATTTCACTTCCACATATAATAATACCACTTTTGATTGCTGGGTTGAGAATTATCCACATGTAAGATCTGCAATCACCATTCTTTCATTAAACAAACATGCATTGACGTCTTGCTGTGGATCAGGCCTGTGCAAGGTTCTAAGCTTGCAAAGCTGAGTGGGGCCATCCTTGTCAGATGCTGGGGAGGGAAACAGCCATAGACACATTATTACAATTTAACGTGGAATATGTGACTTTTAGGATGTGTCCAGGGTACCAGGTGAACGCGGAGAAGCATCAGGTAACTCACGGGGTGACGGGAGGGGCACCAGGGAAGCTTTCCTGAGGTAGGATACCTGAATGGAGTCAGAGAGGAGGAGCCTCAGCAAGGGGGGGAGGGCATGTGGCAGGGGTGGCAGTCACAGCAGAGACACATGAATGACAACAAAGATGCCTTAAAGAGCCTGCTGCCCTCGCGGGAAGTATGAACAGTTGGCATATGATAGCAGGAGGCAAGGGAGGACGTTGGAGAAATAGGCTGGGCCGACTCAGGGAGGCTTCGGGGCTGTGTTCATAAACTCGGACTTTATGCTCAGCCGATGGGAAGCCATGACGGATTTTTAAGCAGAGGGCTCACATGGTCAGAGTTGCATTTTAGGCAGATCAATCTGCAGAGGAAGAGAATTGAAGAAAGCAAGACTGAATCCCGGGAGAAGAGTTGCGAGACTTGGCCAGTAGTCGGGCTGAGATGAACGAGACGGTGTTAGGAGTGGAGAGGGGAGACAGCCTCGGGAATGACAAGCATTAAACAGCCAGAAAGTGAAGACGGACGGGTGAGAGGATGAGGAGCAAGAGAGGTCAAGGGTGGCGGGCAGCATCCTCGCTCAGGAGGCTGGTGGATGGATGGAGCGCAGGGCAGCAAGACGGAGGGGAGAGCAGGGTGCGCTGCAGCGAGGCTCCGCCTCCACCTGCCACGCCAACACACACACACACACGCGCACACACAATGCACCTCTCTCTCTCTTACACACACACACACACTTTTATTATGTAAGTTTCAGGTGTACAACATTATAATTTGACATCTGTGTACACTACACAGTGATCACCACCAAAGTCTAGTTACCATCCATCACCTTACAGTTCACCCCACACAGACTATTTAGATTTAAGTTTTTAAAAATTTTTATTAAAGTATAGTTGATTTATAGTGTTGTGTTAGTTCACACATGCTATTGGAATTTCTCTGTCTTGGTCTTCCCTGGTGGTGCAGTGGTTAAGAATCCACCTGCCAATGCAGGGGACACGGGTTCGAGCCCTGGTCCGAGAAGATCCCACATGCCACAGACCAACTAAGCCCGTGCACCACAACTACTGAGCCTGCTCTCTAGAGCCCACGAGCCACAACTACTGAAGCCCACGTGCCACAACTACTGAAGCCCGTGCGCCTAGAGCCCGTGCTCCACAACAAGAGAAGCCACTGCAATGAGAAGCCCGCGCACCACAACGAAGAGTAGCCCCCGCTCGCCACAACTAGAGAAAGCCCACGCGCAGCGACGAAGACCCAACACAGCCAAATATAAATAAATAAAATAAGTCAATAAATAAAGTTATATATAAAAACCTTTCTGTCTTACTCTTGCAGTGCACCGTGCTTCCCCTGCAGGAACACCACTGCTCTTCATTTCAATTGCATGTTTAATTGTCTGTCTTCCTCACTCAACTGTAAGCTCCTTGGCACAGGGATTGTGTCTGCCTTCTTCATTACTCATTCCCACGTTAGCAGGCTGCCTGGCACATTGTAGGCATCAATAAATATGTATTAAAGGGGTGAATGCAGTTTTCAGATTATAATTAAGAGTCAGCCATACATTTTCAGTTAGTTTTCTGTGTGGATTTTTCTCTTTTTTTTTTTTTTTGGTTTTTGGTTCTGTTTTGTTTTGAACAACAGCCCTGCTGAAGTTATTGGCTGAGGAGCTGGAGCTGTCATACCAGTGAACCTGGCTTCCAGTCCCTGCCCCACCTTTTGCCAGGTTTGTGATGTTGGGCAAGGGGCTTACCCCCTCCTGGGTATCGCTTCTCCACGAGTGTAATTAGGAATAGGGACAGGTCTGATCGCTGAGGTCCTGCCAATCCTGATGTTTTACAAGAAAGGAGGACATTTTATACGACTGACCAGAAAGAGAAAAATAGTAATAATACATTAAATACTTTATTGAGCAGAAAAAAGCCTCAGGAAAACAGAAAGCCCAGACTCTGGGTCTACTTGCTATTAAAACATCCACTGTTTTCCAACTTTGTTGATGATATGGACTTACTAAATTAAAGAGATATCAGCTCAAGAGTGATATTTGCTGCATAGTTCCGTGTGGCATCGCCACTGTCCTAAGGTCTGATGGTCCCAAGCGTTGATCAGGATGAGGAATGCCCGTCTGCGGTGTGCTCAGCGCGTGCCCGCCTGTCCCCAAAGCAGCTCCCTGTGTGCTGCAAACTCTCTTTTGTCGCCAGTGTCTCTCTGTGCCCAAGAAGCCCTGCATTTATTCTGCTTCTAAATGGGCTCCCCGTCTTGTAAAGCGTCATTATACCCAGTAGAAAAGAATGTGAGCTCAGAGGCGTCTTTGTCCGAAAAAACTTTGAAGGCAAATTCCTTGAACTTCTGAGACATTCAACAGACAGTAGCTCCTTTCCTCGTGGGTGCATGTGTTTAACTCTGGCAGGAACCTTTGACATGTTTTCCCACAGTTGTGTTTATTGTGACTTCCTAGGGCCATTTCCCTGTTGAAAATTTAACTAGAAAAGAAAGTTTGCATTACTCTTGCTGGGTTTCAAGCAAGGATGAGAAACCCGTTTGTTTTACACTGATTGATAATAACCTTCTTTTTTCAGAAATTTATTTTATTGAAGTATAGTTGATTTACAATATTGCATTAGCTTCAGGTGTACAGCAAAGTTATTCAGTTATACATATATATAGATTATTTTTCATATTCTTTTCCATTATAATTTATCAGGATATTGAATCTAGTTCCCTGTGCTATACAGTAGGACCTGGTTTATCCAATCTCTATACAATAGTTTACATCTGCTAACCCCAAACTCTCAGTCCATCCGTCCTCCACCCCCACCCCCACCCACCCCTTAGCAATGACCTTCTTAAGACAACGATGGGTCTCCCTTGCTTACATAAAAATGTGCGCT
Organism: Mesoplodon mirus; assembly: GCF_964341445.2. NCBI lineage: Eukaryota > Metazoa > Chordata > Mammalia > Artiodactyla > Ziphiidae > Mesoplodon > Mesoplodon mirus. The sequence goes on along the minus strand of NC_138986.1, from coordinate 7,474,081 downwards.
GAATGACGTGCACAGGCTAAGTTTCTGTGTATTGAAACCTACATGGTAAGTTAAAGGAACTTACCATGCTCTTGTTTGCATGGAAAAGTCTGCTTTATAGAGGGCAGTCTCCTAACTTACCTATTTGCTGATTCTATTTGTTATTACATCGGAATAACTGCTTCTCCCCATGCCGACCCTGATCCAAGCCAAGCTCCTTCTCCATCTGGGCTATTGTCCTGATCTAACTGGCCCCTCAGTTCCACCCTAGTTCTCAAAACAGCGGTCAGGGCGATCCTTTTAAAATGTAGATATGTTTTAAAACTTAACGTCTGCGTTCAGAACCATCCAACACCTCCGTTGCACTCCGAGCAGAACCCCAAGTCCCTACCGTCCCAGTCACCTTTCTAAATACGCCAAGCACGCTCCTCCCCCGGGACTCCGTGCTGCCTGGTTCCCACACCTGGAATCTCCTGCCAGACACACCATGTGGCCGCCGCCCTCTCTCCCTCAAGATCTTCCTCCACTCAGACCTCAGTGAGGCCGAGGGACACCACTCAGCTGAAGACCGTGGTCTTGACTCCCGCCCTGCACATCTCATCGCCCTTCCCGGCTCTGGTTCCGCCCTTACGACCTTCTGACATTCCCTATATGTGCTTATTTATTATGCTGTTGTCTTCATCAGTAGAAGGTAGCTGAGTGAAGGCAGAGTTGTTTTCTGTTTTGTTAGCTGCTATATCCCCAGTGCCTGGTGTGCTGCCCACACACAGCAGGGCCTCTGAAAACTTGTTGAATCAATGAGTGAATGAATAATTGGGTGTTTCTCAGGTGTAATCTAATCAAAGTCAAAAATTTTTTTCTATATAGTATAAGCCTATAGAGTAAGGGTAAAGTCTATCAAAGTCTATATTTTTAAACTTGTTTGTAACTAGCTGACAAGGACATTCATTCTTCTTCTTTTTTTTTTTTTTTGCGGTACGCGGGCCTCTCACTGCTGTGGCCTCTCCCGTTGTGGAGCACAGGCTCCAGACACGCAGGCTCAGTGGCCATGGCTCACGGGCCCAGCTGCTCCGCAGCATGTGGGATCTTCCCGGACCGGGGCACGAACCCGTGTCCCATGCATCGGCAGGCAGACTCTCAACCACTGCGCCACCAGGGAAGCCCAAGGACATTCTTTATAACATAAGGAATCATGATGACAAGGACTAAACTTAGGGAGGCACAGAAGGTGGTCAAAAGGGAGCAGGACTGAAGATGTGGTCCATATACACAATGGAATATTACTTGGCCACTAAAAAGAATGAAATAATGCCATTTGCAGCAACATGGATGGACCTGAAGATTATCACACTTAGTGAAGTAAGTCAGACAAAGACAAATATCATATGATATTGCTCATACATGGAATCTAAAAAAAAATACAAATGAACTTATTTACAAAACAGAAACAGCCTCACAGACTTAGAGAATGAAATTATGGTTACTGGGAGGAAGGATGGGGGGAGGGGTAGATTGGGAGTTTGGGATTGACATGCACCCACTGCTCTATTTAAAATTCATAACCTTGGGCTTCCCTGGTGGCGCAGTGGTTGAGAGTCTGCCTGCCGATGCAGGGGACATGGGTTCGTGCCCCGGTCCGGGAAGATCCCACATGCCGTGGAGCGGCTGGGTCCGTGAGCCATGGCCTCTGAGCCTGCGCGTCCGGAGCCTGTGCTCCGCAACGGGAGAGGCCACAACAGTGAGAGGCCCGCGTACCGCAAAACAAACAAACAAACAAACAAACATAACCAACAAGGACCTACTGTGTAGCACAGGGAACTCTGCTCACTATTCTGTAATAACCTAAATGGGAAAAGAATTTGAAAAAGAATAGGTACATGTATATGTATAACTGAATCACTTTGCTGTACACCTGAAATTAACACAGCATTGTTAATTAACTATACTCCGATATAAAATAAAAAATTTAAAAAGGTGGGGTGGGAGCAGGACTTAAGGCTTAGCCTGAGCTTTTGGGCTCAGATCTGGCTTCAGGAGCATGTGCATTGTTGTAAAGGATTTGAGATAATGCATGTAAACTGCCTGACCCACATGGATGTTTACTACACAAAGGGAATAATCATGAGCTTTCTGTCATTATTTGGAACCATCCTGGAGATTGCCTCCGCTGTCCCAATGACTTAAGACTTCTAAGAAAGCCACCAAACATGAGGATTTCCTGCTGGAAACCCGTGGCCCACTGCATCCCGTCAGGGCCCCTTTGGAGACTGGAGCAACGCACAGCAGGAAAGCTATGCAACCATACTGCTCTTAAGAATGAAAAATGAAGAAAGGAATCCATTTGTCCCTTTCCCAGGATAAAGCGCACGCTTCCTCCTGTTGACTTTATACTTCCGGCCTCGTGCCTTTGATGTCTTAGCGTCTTGCATGTTTATTGATGCTTCACAGTGGGCCCATGGAATAGGTGAAGCAGCTACACTCATTCTCAGTACCAAATTCCACATGACTTGTTTGTGGCTACAGGGTGGCCTGAACTCCAGGTAAGGGTTCTTTTTACCATTTGTTGCCTTTTTAAAATGTATGCAACAATTATTGGACTGCTCCTTATATGCCAGGCACTGTTCCAGGCACTGGGAATACAGCAATGTCTCTAATCTCATGGAGCCTACGTTCCAGTGGAGGAAAAAAGACAGTAAACAAAAGGCAAGTAAATGTGCAATGTGCCAGGTAGAGATTTTTCCTACACAGGAACATGAAGCTAGGTGAGAGGCGTCGGATGTTTCTATTCAATATCAGGAAATCAGGTAAAACCTCACCGAGAAGGCTACATTTGGACAGAGACTGGAGCAGGCCTTGCAGATACCTGGAGAGTGTTGCAATGAGGGAGCAGCAAGGGCAAAGGCCCTGAGGCAGGACCATGTTTGGCTACTCGAAGCATGACAAAGAGGCCAGAGTGGCTGGAGCTCGGTGAGCAGGTGGGAGAGTGTGGGCGAGATGGTCAGAGAGAGCGGGCAGAGGTCAGGCCATTGTAGGACTTTGATCTGTGCTCCAGGTGAGATGGGAAGGCTTGGGGGTTTTGAGGAGAAGAGTGATCCTTGTGCTGCTGTGTTGCGTTGAAAGGACACAAGGGGAGCCAGGGAGAGCAGATGTTGCAACAGATCCAGCTGGGAGGTGCTGGCAGCTGAGACCAGAGTTGTACCAGTGGAGGTGCTGAGAAGTAGTTCGATGATGGATATTATCTTGCGGTAGACCTGGAAGATTTTGCGAAAAGATTGGAAGTGGGGTTTGAGGGAAATAGAGGCGTCAACAATGAACTCCAATCTTTTGGCTCAAACCTCTGGAAGAATGGGGTTGCCATTTCCCCAAAAGGGAGAGATTACAGGTAGAGCAAGCTTGTGTTGGTTTAGCTGTGTCTGATGTTTTTTTAAGGATGCAGTTGAAATCAGGGGTTCAATTTTGGGCATGTGAAGTTTATTAAACATCCAAGCGAAGATGTCCTGTAGGCATGTTGGCAGGCATGAGTCTGATAGGAGACCAGGACCTGTCTGGGTTGGAGACGTGAATGCAGATACATCAATGTAGAGATGCTGTTTAAACCCGTGCAAGTAGATGGAATCATCCGGAAAGTGGGTGTAAACCAGGAAGCATCCAAGGTCAGAGACCTGTAGCGTTGCAACATTTGCCATTTAGGGGATGCCAAGGAACCAGCAAAGGAGGCTGGGAAGGTGTGACCCACAGGGAGGGGAGTGGAGAGAGATTCAGTCCAGGAAGCCAGGGAATAAAGTGGAGGCTGAGATCCCCTCTGTCAGGTGGTGTCACTAGGTCAAATGTGTAGATAGATAGATAGACAGATAGATATGTACAAAATATATTTGTGCATATGTACAAAAATATATATATGTAGTACAGTATATGCCTTCTTAACTTGACATTACTTCATGAAGCACTTTCCATGTCATTAAATGTAATTTCCATGCATGGCTTTTAATGACCCCATAGTATTTCATGTCATGGATGTGCTATAATTTATTTACTATTCTCTGACCGTTGGATGTTTGTATCAATTTTTCAGTATCATAAATAATGCTTATATGTACATCATGCTGTACATCTTTTGATTCTTTGATATAAACTCCTAGAACTGGAATTATTGGGGTGGCCATAAAGTTCGTTCCGTAACATCTTATGGAAAAACCCAAACGAACTTTTAGGCCAACCCAATACAACCCAATCAGAAATGAATATTTATTATAAATGTCCATCCAGAAAGACTGTACCAATGTTTGCTTCTACCAGCTTTGTAAAAGAGGAGTGCTTATTTTACTGTGGGCTTCACCAATATTGTGTATCAGTTCTTTTCAGTTTTTTTGACAATGGAGTCAAAATGGCTTGTCAATGATGTTTGCATTTTTTTTTCACGAGCTTATTATGGCTTTGTGTATCTTTTGTACCTGTCTCTTTTCAATGTATCTGTTGGAATCATGTATTTTTCTTAGTTACTTGGTAAAGCCACTCATGCAGTAAGGATATTGATATTTTGCCATAACTGGGGTAAATATTTTTCCCAGCTGTTTGCACTTTGGTTTTATAATGACATTATATGATTTATAAATTTTAACATTAAATTTAGAAAATTCTTTGCAATTTTGAAAGTAATATATATGTATATAATTTCAAGATTTCTAAGTTTTAAAGTTATTTATTTTTATGTATAGTTAAAGGTAAGGCCCTAACCTGCCTTTTTTTTTCCCCAGAAGTAATCAAATCTACTCACGCAGGTCAAGAATTTCTACTCTATCTTCCAAATTCAGCCTCTCATTGAACACTTGTAGAACAAGGCAACATAATTAGTAAACAACCCGTTAAACAGTTCTAATAGTTTAAGCTTCATTTGGTCTCAAAACCTGATGCCATGTAATTCCTATATCAGTGAGAACATGATAGGCTGTGCTGCTGTAATAAACAGCCCACATTTCTTCTCTGCCTTGTCCAGAAGGGATACCTGTCACTTCCCTCCAAACCCCACTGGCCAGAGCTAGTCACATGGTCCTACCTAACTGCAGGGGTTGGAGAAGATGGGAAGCAAATGGAATGTTTCGGGAGTACCCCTCCATCTGCCGTAGATTCCTGGCACATATTCTATCTAGCATTGGCCTCAGGAACGCAGAGTAAGACTTTTCCACATATTCCTTCAAACAATTGAAAACACCAGTCACATTCCACTCCCCCCCATATACACATTCCCATATGCACACTCCCTGGGCCTCTTATAGTCTTCTGCTTTACAGAAGAAGCCTCACTCTTTTGATCATTTTTTCTCTTAGTTTCTTTCTTTTTTTTTTTTTTTTTTTTTTGGCGTGCCACAAGGCATGAGGGATCTTAGTTCCCTGACCAGGCATCGAACCCGTGCGCCCTGCATTGGAAGCGCAGAGTCTTAACCACTGGAACACCAGGGAATTCCCATCTAACTTAGTTTCTTATCCCGTTGCCATCCTGGAAGCCCTTTCCTGGATGCATTACCACTTATTAATATCAGTTATTAATACCCAAAATGTCTTGTGATTTAAACAGAGATTTATCTTCCATTTCATTAACTTTCGGTCTTATATTCTTGAAGCAGAGTCTTCATCCTCCTCAGCTTGATGTTCCCTGCTCACGACACCTTCCTGTCCTACCAGCATAAGGCTTGGCTCGTAGCTACCCAGTTTGCCAAATGGATTGTACACCTGTAGTTTCCATTGACCTAGGATCATGATGCTAACCAGTTCAAGAAGCCATATCCTAAAGCCATGACCTGTCATCAGTTCATTAAGATACACAACTGTTTTATGATATAATTTGCTCAAGCCATAAATCACATCCAGTTTCTGTGCTTCAGCTTTTCAGTGCTTCTAGCTGCTACATTTTCCCATTGGGTGTGGATGAACCCCTGGAGTTTGAGACAGTAGACAGCCTAGGAGAACAATGTCACTGAACTGATAATGAGTGTGAAAGTCTTCAAGTCTCTGCTGACTTAGAATGCGGAAGACGGAGGGGCTTTTGATAGCCCTATTCTCCAACTGCTCATATTATTTTTAGATCAGAAAATTTACCTTGATCGGTGTTGTACTTCTTGAACAAAAAGCCTTTGCCACCCTCCCCCTTCCCGAGGGTGCTTCATTGTCCCATGGAGTCAGATGGTGACAGTGGGCCTGAAGGGTCTATAAGGGCTAGACCTCTTACAATGCTTCTACCAAGAAAACTAGCCGGGCTTCTGTGGTGGTGCAGTGGTTAAGAGTCCGCCTGCCAACGCAGGGGACACGAGTTCGTGCCCCAGTCCGGGAGGATTCTACATGCCACGGAGCGGCTGGGCCCGTGAGCCATGGCCGCTGAGCCTGCGTGTCTGGAGCCTGTGCTCTACAATGGGAGAGGCCACAACAGTGAGAGGCCCGCGTACCGCAAAAAAAAAAAAAAGAAAAGAAAACTAGCTGAGGTGACATTTGAGAAGGTTTACTGGGCAATATAAAGTTGGCTTCTGCATTACCCATCATCTAGGCCTTGTTTGTGTTCAAAACCTATTTCAAATGCTAAGCTGAAAGAGCTGGGTCATCATGTGATAGCCAGTTGTGCATATGATAGCGTCATGTGTGTGAGAGCCAGTCATACATGTATATTAAATCCTTGTGTGGACCCAGAGATGCTGTTTCTTCTAACAGTCCAGGTTCAAACTTTTATTGGGACACTCAGGTATATTAAAGCTTAAGCTTATACATGCCCTTTAACCTACCTAAAATACCCATTCAGCTACCACCATCTCCCGACTTCCTTCACTATCATAATTGAATACTAGGAGTCTGTTTTTCCAGAGTGAGAATACCACGAAACCTCTTTTGAAACCAGTAGAGGCAGACTCAAACTGCCACTCATTAGATGCACAATAGGCACATCTTAATAACCTGACAATTCCATGTGCTACCCTAAAGGTATTTTCAAACATTATTTCCAAAACACGTTCTTGTTCCAAGTAATGTGAGTAGGCCTCACAATTAACTAATTTCCAGCCAAGTCTGAAATATCAAAGGTTAGTGTCCAGAGATCGTAGTGTGTAAAAGAATGGGAGCTCTTGTTTTCAAATTCAGCTGTGTTGGTTTTACAGTTTCGAGACTGGAAAATGGCCAGAAGACTGTATTAACCTTCTTTTCAATCTTTCTTAAGAATTCCCTCATGTCTAGGATGCCAACTAGACTCCGAGAATTCATGCTTATTCTGTTGTGTCCAGGGGATGCCTTCTGTTATCCGTAGTTACCGGCAAAATGGCGAGGGGTTAGGGATTGAAAGAGTAAAAGTCAAGTTTTTAACCCAAGAATAGGGTATTTGTTTCACCTGGCATCACAGTCAAGTTCAGGGCCACTGGGAGCTCACGTGAAGCCTAGAAAAGAAAGAAGCTTCCATGCACATCCACTGTTTGAGGCTTAGGCCCTGGTTGCTTGATCCGTATAGGAGCTTGGTTTTTAGTCCATTCCCTTGACTGCAATTTTAGTTCCTATTTCCTTGGCCCTCAGATTTATGGGTTAGAATCTTCATAACTGTAGTTTGCTTCCCCATTTCCCACCTCTGAACCTTCTATCCTCGGACCCTAGGCCCCTGTCCCTCAGGCGGGGTCTGCAGAGCTATGCTCCCCAGGTTTAAAATGCTCGTTCTCATCACTCAGAAACATTGCAGAGAAAAATCCAGATACAATATGTTTATGATACGATTGAATCTGGTTTGAATATATTTCAAGAAGAGCATAGTTTCAAGTAAAAAAAAACCTGAAATTTATTCAGAAATCGATAAGTTAGTAAACTTTTGCATGCAAATTCACAATATGTAAAAATAATAACAATTTTATAATGACAGTGGCCCCTGCATAGCATTTTTGTTTGTTTGTTTATTTTCTGTAGCACAGCAAAAAGCCCAGATATCAAATAGACTGGAGGCTGGGAAGATACATACACTACAAACCTATAAATTTTTAAAAAGTAACCTAATCCCCCCAAACCCCTCCCCCCCGCAAAATTGTCTCTTACATTCATTTCTCCCTAGCAGTGTTAAATCTGGTAAGGATTGTGTTCATCTTGCCACAATTAAAAGTCTACAAACTAAATAATTTCCATAAAAGCCAACCATCAAAATGTGTGAAACATCTAAGATGTTGATATAATTGAAACCTGTCTTCAGTATTTGCTAAATACATGTTTTCCCTCCCTTGACATCTAATAAACAATTGTAGAGCTATGTCTGAGTTTAGCATTATAAGATCCGGATTCAAAGTACCACAGGAGAACAGTCAACTCTGGTCTTCTCTGGATTCGTGGGCTATTTTTTAAATAAATACCAGCTACATAACTAATTTTTAAAAAATCAAAACTTTGTAACTGATTGGTTATTTGTGATACAAAACTTTCTACCTGCTAGAAGATGATTAAAAAATGATGATCAATTTTCCTTGCTCAAGAATTCCAAATTGGGCTTCCCTGGTGGCGCAGTGGTGGAGAGTCCGCCTGCCGATGCAGGGGACGCGGGTTCGTGCCCCGGTCCGGGAAGATCCCATATGCCACAGAGCGGCTAGGCCCGTGAGCCATGGCCGCTGAGCCTGTGCGTCCGGAGCCTGTGCTCTGCAACAGGAGAGGCCACAACAGTGAGAGGCCCGCGTACCGCAAAAAAAAAAAAAAAAAAAAAAAAAAAAAGAATTCCAAATAACTTAGCTAGATACACACCCCCCAACTCAAGACGGGGAGCATAACACCCCTCACCTGAGATGTGGGCTCCCATAGGGACTTCCTTCCAAACAGTAGAGGATGGAGGCGGGAAGAGACACCTCCCAGTGGAGAAACCTGACAAGCCCCAGTCAGCCAGTGATCAAGGCCAACATCGACTGTGATAAGGACCCTTGCTGTCCTGTTCACCTCTGTGGTTGTCTTCCCCAAAACCCATAACCTTCGTCTAACCATGAGAAAAACATCAGACAAAACCCAGTTGTTGGACTTTCTGCAGAATACCTGATCACTACTCCTCGAAACTGTCATCAAGAACAAGGAAAATCTTATAACCTTTAAAAATCGTGAATCACTATGTTGTACACCTGAAATACAAAATACTGTGTATCAACTATACGTCAATACCAATATTTTTTAAAACAAATGAAACAAAAACAATTAAGTCTGAGGAGTTATTCCAGCCAAGAGGTACCTAAGAAGATGTGATGACTAAATGTAATATGGTGTCCAGGATGGGACTCTGGAACAGAAAAAGGACACTCAGAAATCCAAATAAAGTGTGGGCTTTAATGAAATGCATCGATGTTGATTCATCACTTGGGACAAATGTCACATACAAGGGAAGATGTTCATTAGAGGGGAACCTGGGTGTGGCGGTTATGGGAACTCACTGTACTATCTTCACAACTGTTCTGTAAGCTTAAAACTGTTCTAAAAGAAATAAAAGTTTATTTTAAAAAAAGGCTATTAACAGACCCTCCAACTGGGCCAATAGGGTTCTCTCTACAACCTGATTCCAGGACACCCCTGCTTCTGTGCTCAGAGACCCCCTTACCTGGTGACCTGTCTGTGGACCTTCTCTAGCACCAAAACATCTCCTAAAACATCTTTTATAAGTCGTTCCACACATCTGGCACCAGGGCTGAAGTTTCCCGGAGTCATCTGAATCAGTGTCTGCCTCAGAATGAAATCCCGTGCCCATGTGGTAGAAGACATTTGCCTTCTCGTTACCCATCCAGTGTCTGACTCTTTCCTGCTTTTTGAGTCTCCGTGTGGTTTCTCACTAAAGGAGTTGAAAATTCCAGACAATGGCCCCAAGACTGTGTCCTCTGCTACGTTCATCAGATGCACCCATGGCAACCTTAGGATCAGGAGGCGAGGTGGCGGGGAGTCTTCCCAGGGGACAGCGGTGTGTTGGGGGTGATGGGGGGAGGCACAGGGGCTAGTGGAAGGGTCCTGCAAGCTTTGGGGGGTCTACTGTCAGGCAGTGAAGTCCTATCAGTCATGCTGGGCCAACCAGTTCTGCAGCAGACTTTGTTCCCAGCCTGGTTCTCCAGCCCTCCTAGCAGTACTGAAGCTACACAGTGTTCTTTATGTAAAATTGTTTGTTGAAAAGAACCTTGCATACATAACACCGCACAGATCATAAGAGCACAGTGCGATTCATTTTCACAGAGTGAACCGGTCTACTAGGACTCATATCAAGAAACAAAGCCTGGAAACCCCTCCCACACCTTCACATCCCAGCTCAGAGGAAGCTGGCCAGGAGGGACCAGCCAAGGGCGTGCAGGAGGCGGCAAAGCCTGTGAGCAGCCTTGCGTCAGCCCACAGACCTGCCTTCCATCTCAGCTTCCATTTCCATGTCTCTTGCGTCCTTATGATAAGTGCCATTTTCCTGAGTTGATCAGAGCTTCTGTTCCTTGCAGCCCAAATGGCCTGAATAGCAACTGTTTCTACTTAGGCGAACAGAAAACATATAACAGTCCGATGAAAACCATGACTCACTCATGTCAATATCTCCTGGGAAGGAATGCCTTCACAATCATTGGCTTTGGAGGGATACTTCACACAATAGCATGAAAAATAAGATGTCATTTAAAGGGCAGGCGTAAAACAGTGATATTTATAGAATTAGATCTAATCTCAGAATGGGGAATAGGGCATAGGAGTACCAACAACACCCCACTGGTTCCTGAGCAATGATCTTTAGTAAATCATTTCTCTACATTCCTGCTTGTGTGGTCATGGAAGACAGCATTAAGAACCTGGGCTGAAAGACGCTGCCCCGGGGAAAAGTATAATGATTTTAAATGGCAACGAGTCTCATGCATTAATTTCCTAGCAAAGTCTGTGTCAAGCCCAGATGTTGGGGAGAAAGTGAAAATGACGGCACCAAACAAAACAAGAGTACCTTTGGCTGGTGTGTTTGCTGACGGCCCGTGTGTGTCAAACTTGATGAAATGCATTCACAAGCCCCTGCCAGACGTTAAAGAAAGCAACTGTGAGTTCTCATCCCTTGAACCCTACAAGCCACCAAAGCAATTGAGCTGATGGCAGTGAGTATCAGTTTATGCTGAGGCAGGGTGTGGGCTATCTCCTCTCGTGGGCATTTTGCCTTTTGGACAGCTTGTGGGAACACGCATAAAGACTCTGGAGGACATCCAGGGCATTTTAGGAGAACTGGGTGGGTGGCAGTCAGCGGTGACACATTCATGCGTCCACTCGAAGTGCTTTGAACTATTTTTACTAATTTATTATTTTACTCATTTAGCCTTAGCTAGATGTGTTTATTTGCAAATATTTGCTTAGCACTTGCCATGCAAAATCCAGTAGAGAATTTTCAATTGTGACAGTTTTCTCCACTTTGCATCTCTTCCATGACAGACTCTGTAAGGTTAGAGATTTTCCATTTGTGAATCCCCAGCATTGGGGTCAGGGAGGGAGACAGTGACTGGCTCATGAAATGAGCTCAAAATATAGCTATTGCATGAATAACTTTGTGATGTGTTGAGCTCCGAAAGGAACTTGATCTCTTAAAAGTTGTGGCTTTACATAATTGAAGCAGAAAACATTTAGAAAGTGAGTGGACTTAGAACCTGAGTTTATATGCTGGCTCTGGTCTTTATTAGCTGTACCTCAACTAGTGAACCTGACTGCTGAGCCTCGATTCTCACCTGTACATTGGGAACAACATAACTGCCCCGTAAGTTTCTTCTGAGGATTAGAAGATGGAGTATATGCGCGGTTCGTGGCACAAAGTGCCATGGTCATTGCTATGAGCATCATAAGAGTTAAATGGTTGAGAATGAGGGCTTTAGAAGCAGACCTCAGCTCTGGTCTCAGCTGTAGCATTGCCTTGCTGTATGACACATGTAAATCATATGGCACCCTGCCTGGTCCATGGTGAGTGATTGATAAATTATTATTATTATTAACAATAGAAGGCAATTATCCTTATGGTTGTATTAATATTAAATTATTCCCCTAAAAGGACAAACAAAACAAAGAGTTTCAAATCCATTTAGAAGGAAGAGAAATAAATTTTAGAGGCACTCTGGATGAGAAATTCTCTGTAATTGAGCACCAAATTTAGCCTTGGGTTTCCTGGCAACCAGGGTAATAAAAAGAATCACAACAGTTTATATAATTATTATTATCAGTTATAATTAGTCAACTAGAGCTGCTCTGTCCAATATGCTAACCAGTAGCCACGTGTGGCTATTACTGAGTCTTTGAAATGTAGCTCATCTGAACTGAGATGTGCTGTAGGACTAAAATGCACTGGATTTTGAAGACTTGGTGTGAAAACGTAAAATATCACATTAAAAAAGTTTTGTATTTGCTACATGTCGAAATTATGGTATTTTGGTTATTTGGATTGAATAAGATATACTATTAAAATTAATTCCACCTATTTCTTTTTACTTTTTTGGTGTGGCAACTAGAAAGTTAAAAATTCCATACATGGCTCACATTTTTTTTTTTTTTTTTTTTTTTGTGGTACTCGGGCTTCTCACTGTTGAGGCCTCTCCCGTTGTGGAGCACAGGCTCCGGACGCGCAGGCTCAGCGGCCATGGCTCACGGGCCCAGCCGCTCCGTGGCATGTGGGATCTTCCCGGACCGGGGCACGAACCCGTGTCCCCTGCATCGGCAGGCGGACTCTCAACCACTGCGCCACCAGGGAAGCCCCCATGGCTCACATTTTTTACTTCCATTTTGTCCCTATTGGACAATACAACTCTTTAAAACTCTCATTATTCTAAATGGAACTTATATTACTTATATTTTATTTATATAAAATATCAATATAATTCTATAGCATAATTATAATAATTATGACATACTGATAATTATGATATATTATAATTATGATATAACACCATATGATATATAATTATGATATATAATTATATCATGTATAATTATAAAAATACAAAAATATAAATATATAACATCAACATATTATAAACATACAATATAATAAAATATGTAATATTAATATACTATAAATATATAATTACATAGAATATAATTATTAAAGTAATAGAAATATAAAACAATATGTTATATATTAATATATTATTATATACTTTATATTATTTCTAAAAGAGGCTTTTGATATCCATATAGGTAACATCTTCACCTACAATTTTAAAGAAAATTTGATAGATCCTAAAGGAGCGATGTTACGATAATTACATGAAGGAGAGACGTGATGATAATTGTAGTGGCTACCATTTCCTGAATGCCTGCGTACGTGCTAGGCACAGTCCTAATTTCTTTTCAGATATCAATCATTTAAAAATTCATAAGTGGTATGATCATTCTTGCATTACGCCAGGAAATTATACCTTAGTAACTGGTATAAGATATAAAGACATCCGTCTTCTCTTGCTTCCTTCCTCTTTGGTATCATTCACAGCTGCAGACAGGTGCTCGGCAGCAAATGGTGCTCAATAAATCGGTGTATATAAATAAATACCTAAATGGTGTCTCTTCTCTCCCTGTGTCATTCAGCTTCTCTGTGAGATCTAGTTCTTTTAAATCTCAGTAACAGCAGGACATTTAAAAGTCTATAAAATTTGGGAATAATCTGTCACCCGAAATCGTCTTGTGGCTTGAAATCTACAGGAAAAACTTGGCAACAGAAGTGATATGAGTCCATTGATAGACCTCCGGGCTCTGCTGTGCTCTGGTCGGAGCCTGGACATAAACCGAATTACAGTAACTAAAGAAATAGCTGTTTCCTGCGGGTACAAATCATCTCCAAACTTTCCAAAATTCTTGTATATTTTGAAGAAATTTATTTAGCTTTCTTGGAATCTGAGTCTATTAAAAAACCAAATATTTCAAAGAATAGGCTTACAAAGAAAACCCCTCACATTAAATCCAAAGCTCTTCCTCGAGACCATGAGGCTATTTGCAGGGCTACATTTGAATGTCAAGCTTTCTGAATTGAGGTGTTTATATTCTAACTCAAAACTCCTTTCACTTAACTAGTATAAGCACCTGTAGCGATGAGGCGGTGTTTCAAATGTCCACGTGGACACTTTTCAGCAGCTGATGGAGGCGCAAGAATGCACTGTATTGGGTCATGAGGTCTACAGCCCAGAGGACACCCACACCCTAATGCAAATCAGAACCTGAATTCTTCTGCCCAGGTTCTGCAGCTTAAGAGCCACCACGGTTGATTCCTTTCAACAAACTACAATATCTTATTCCACTACAAATATCTCAGTAAAGCCACTATTGCTCAAAATTTTAAAACTATGAGGAATTGAAGCATTTACCACTCAGACATTGGTGGGTTTTAATAGCTGCTTATGTGGAAGATTGGTAGAATTTAGAAACCCATTTCCAGCAGACATAATGAACTGCTACTAACACCTCATACCCATGACTCAACTTTGATTCATGAAAGTAGGAATGGCTCTTAAGTACTTTCAATTGAGGTAAAAGTTGATTTTTAAAACACACATGTTGAATTAAGGAAAGAACATTGTCAACATCAGAGCATAGAACAAGTAACAATGGAATATTACTCAGCTATAAAAAGAAACGAAATTGAGTTATTTGTAATGAGGTGGATAGACCTAGAGTCTGTCATACAGAGTGAAGTAAGTCAGAAAGAGAAAGACAAATACCGTATGCTAACACATATATATGGAATTTAAGAAAAAAAATGTCATGAAGAACCTAGGGGTAAAACAGGAATAAAGACACAGACCTACGTGAGAATGGACTTGAGGATATGGGGAGGGGGAAGGGTAAGCTGTGACAAAGCGAGAGAGAGGCATGGACATATATACACTACCAAATGTAAAATAGACAGCTAGTGGGAAGCAGCCGCATAGCACAGGGAGATCAGCTCAGTGCTTTGTGACTGACTGGAGGGGTGGGATAGGAAGGGTAGGAGGGAGACACAAGAGGGAAGAGATATGGGAACAGATGTATATGTATAACTGATTCACTTTGTTATAAAGCAGAAACTAAAAAAAAAAAAAAAAACAAGTAACAATTAAAGATAAACATTAGAGACCTGGCCTTGTCATGATTATATTCACTGAAATGTTTCCTGAATAACAAAGATTTCAAAGATCCCTCATGTCCCCTTCCTGCATTGTCCCACTGGATAGTCTGGGTGCCCTGGGATTAGTAATTGGGGTGCTTTTTGTTTATTTTTCAGAAATTAGTTCAGAACACACAAAGCTGGTTATGATTGGTTTTGATGTGAAAATAGATAACCTACTGACCTTGGCCTTTGGAGCTTCTAGCTCATAACTGATCACAATTATTGACATCGATTACTTCCTGGTCGTTCTCCTCTCTGAGATGCCAGGGAGTGGGGCCTCGTGAAGTCTGAGCCCTGTGCTTTATCACTTGACTGTTTATTGAGTCTTGTCCATGTGCTAGTTGCTGAGAAGAATGCAGAAAAAATGTAGATCCTTGTCTCCCAAAAGATTGCCGTCCAGCTCAGGGACAAATGCAGCACACACAAGACAAGCAATTCACAAGTGAAGGCTGTGCTCCCGGAAGTGGCCAGGTGGGCTGAGAATGCTGGGCCCTGGTAGGGAGAGACCCGGCGAGGCTGAAGACTTTGTCACAGAGGAGGTAACAGTCTAGATCCAGAAGGATGGGCAGAGAGCAGGGCAGACACTTAACTGCCTGACATTGTTACTTAAATGTTACCTTATCTCCCAGCCAGATCCCGCACTCCCAGGTGAGCCTGGCCTTTTCCTTCTTGTGTGACTAGCACAGAGCCTGCATACAGTAGGTGAATAATAATCTCGCCTAAAATGAGGGTGTCCTGAAAGTGCTCAGAAATAAAGGGGGGGCCATTAATGTGCAATTATAGAAATTGTTAATGTTGATAATGAAGCATCTTTTAAGATCTCTTGTTTTTCTCCTCTAAACATTTTAATGCCTAGGATCACGATAAAGCCAGAGGTCTCTAACGCTTATCTTTTCTTTTATGCTCTGAGGTTGACAGTGTTCTTTCTTAAACTCGACACGAGTACTTTTTAAAAACCAACTTTCATCTCAATCTAAAGTGTCTAAGAGCCACTTCTAGGAAAGGGAGGCTGATTTGCAAGCCACATCCTAGAGGAACTGGCTGAGGAAGTTTTTTTGTTTTTTTGGCTGCATTGGGTCTTTGTTGCTGCGCGCGGGCTTTCTCTAGTTGCGGCGAGCAGGAGCTACTCTTCGTTGCGGTGTGAGGGCTTCTCATTGGGGTGGCTTCTCTTGTTGTGGAGCATGGGCTCTAGGCATGCGGGCTTCAGTAGTTGTGGCACACGGGCTCAGTAGTTGTGGCTCATGGGCTCTAGAGTGCAGGCTCAGTAGTTGTGGTGCATGGGCTTAGTTGCTCCACGGCATGTGGGATCTTCCTGGACCAGGGCTCGAACCTGTGTCCCCTACACTGGCAGGTGGATTCCTAACCACAGCGCCACCAGGGAAGGCCCATGATTTTTTTTTTTTGTAATGTTAATAATCAGGAGGTGAGACAGTTGAATTTGGAAGCCTGAGAGCTGTGGCAGTGGAATCTGGACCACAGATGTAAGGATGCCCCTGGGTGGGGTTATAACGGGTACATGGTGTCCATTCAAGCATGGAGTATGCAGGGGACAGACTCGCTGTCCCACCTACTCTGTTGGACTCAGGGAATAGAGGAGAGACAAGGAAGGGGACCAAGCCTGCATTTGGAGGACAAGGGCTGTCTCCACACTCAGGCGTTATTCCTTCTTTTTCACTTTCAAAGAGGAAATGGGAGCAAACCCAGAACCCAGATAAAGTAACCAGAATGCTCTCCCACACATCCGCCCTCACGTGGCCAAGGTGTCTGGCCACTTTGCAAACACCCACAGTGAAGGCCTAATCCTAACAGAAGCGTCAGGCCTGGCAGGCAGTGGGGACAGGAGAAGTTTGGCCGGAAGTGCTCTGACATGTCCAAGCCACCTGCTTGGCTTCTGCTTTCACACCCCAGCGCCCAGCGAAATGGGACCTGGGGATGCTGACAGACTGGGGATCTGGGATGAATGAATCACACCAGGCTGCCAGTGGAGAGAGAGATTCGCAGTCCCTAGGCCTCAGTCCTCTGTGGTTTTAGACATGAATGGGGGCTAACAGTCTCTGCTGAAGTGGCCCAAGCACCTCAGGCTCAGGCCCCTGGGCTGCTGCTGGGGAACCACGGCAACTCCCACATGCATTTTAACCTGCCCTCTCATTGTGACAGTTTGTATTGCACTAAGAATCTAAAATTAAGACTCTAAACTGGTATATAGAGAAAAAACTAGTTACCAGTGGCGGGGGAGAGGGGCAACATAGGGGGTGGGGGGTAGGAGGCACAAACTACTGGGTGTAAGACAGGCTCAAGGCTGTATTGTACAACACGGGGGACATAGCCAATATTTTGTCGTAACCAAACGGAAAGCAATCTTTAAAAATTGAATAAAAATAAAAATTTAAAAACCATAACCCCTCCCCAAACCCTCCAATTGTACATGAAGTAAAATCTAAAATATGCTAAGAATAAGCACATATAAAATATAAAATGTAATACATTAAAAAAAAGAAACATTCCAAAATCAATAAAAATCACAATATGAAAAAAAAACCACTCTAAATTGAGGAGAATAACTTGGGAGCCATCGGGGAGCCACTGTGGGTTGCACACAAAGTAGAGAATGACAGCTGAAAGGCTTCACTTCCTAAGCCCCGCCCATCCCACCCTTATCACCACGTCACCTTGAACTGCGTGCGCCTTTGCTCTCTGTCCTTCTCTCTCCCTCAGTGCCCTCCCAGCCTCCTACCTGTGACAACCCACTGGTCTCTTGAGGCCCTGCTCAAATGCCACCTCCCGTCCGAAGTTGTATCTCATCAGCCTCCTTCCAGAAGGGCCCACATGTGTTGCTTTGTGACAGTCATGTTTGAGACACAGACGATTCTAGCTCTGCAGTCAGTTGGTCAATATAATGTCTTAAACTTCCCCTGCTGCACCAGGTGCAAAATTAGAAGAAAGATGCAAAGAAAACCAAAGATCTAATGTGACAACTGGCTCTTGTTCTCACACTGATTTATATGATTTCTAATATAAATACATTATAATATAATATTTATACAATAGGTTTATATCACATTTAGATGTAAATATTAATTTTATTATAGCGATATATATGTATAATAAATATACAGTATATTTTATAATATTTATAATATACACGTATGACTTATATTTATTAACAAATATAACCCAGGAATTTGTTGAAAAGATGCCTGAGTCCTAACCCAGGGGTCTGATTCACTGATTCCTGGGTGGGAACTAGTGACTTGCATTTCCGTGTAGAGCTTGTAATGCCGGTGGCCTAAGGGTCCTGCTTGGAGAAGCACAAAGCTAGGATGTGCCAACCTGCTGCTACCCCCCTCCTTCCTCCTGCTCCTCTCTTATTTCGCTCTCAGTGCTGGACTTGCTGAGTCCCTGTGTGATGGTTAATTTTGTGTCAACTTGGCTGGGATGCATTGCCCACATACCTGGTCAAACATTATTCTGGATGTTTCTGTGAGGTTTTTTGGGATGAGATGAACATTAAAAGTGGTGGATGCTGAGTAAAGCAGATTGCCCTCCATAATGTAGGTGGGCCTCATCCAATCAGTTGACACCCTGCATAGAACAAAAGCCTGCCCTAAAGCAAGGGAGAACCGTGCCAGCAGATGGCCTTTGGATTTTGTCTGCACATTAGCTCTCCCCTTGTCTCCACCTTGCTAGCCCACAGCCTCTGTAATCTTGTGAGCCAATTCCTTAAAATGAATCTCTGATATATATTTATACATAAATATATATGTATCCTATTGGTTCTGTTTCTCTTGAACCCTGACTAATACATCCTGTGAGAATCTGAACTCACTTCCCTTTTGCTGCAAAGCATATGCCATCGAACCCCACGTCAGAGTCTCTCGGTGTAGAGAACAAGGCTCGACCCCATCAGAACCACCCAGGAGCCCTAGAAAATGCAGGTTCCCAGTCTGCATCCCTAGAGACACTGACCCAGCAGGGACTGGGTGGGCCCTGAAATCTGTACTTACAGAATACTTGGTTATTTTTTAGCACAGGACTCTAACTCATTTCAAAATGTGAGTTGCACTAGTGGAGAGCGTGGTGAATGGCACAAAAGGACATAAGAACCAATCCTTCTGGCAGGGAGTTTGCAATTCAAGTGAGGACTTCGATTCTGGAATATTTGGGGAGTGACAGGAACCACACTGACACGCTGTACTGGATTGAATAGTGTCACCCTAAAATTCACGTCCTTCCTGGGAACCTCAGAATGTGACGATATTTGGGAATAGTACGGTTGCCAGTGTAACTAGTTAAGATGAGGTCATCGTGGAGTAGGGTGGGCCCTTTATCCAATATAACTGGTGTCCTTACAAGAAGAGACATAGAGACAGACAGACAGAAGACGGCTATGTGATGACTGAGGCAGAGATTGGAGTGATGCTGCTGGAAGCCAAGGAAGGCCAAGGACTGCTGGCTGCCACCGCAACCCAGGAGGGAGCCGTGGAACAGATTCTTCCTCTGAGCCCCCCAGAAGGAGCCAGCCCTGCTGACACCTGGACTTTGGACTCCTGGCCATCAGACCTGTGAAAGAATAAATTTTTGTTGTCTTAAGTCACCCAGTCGGTGGTACTTTGTTATAGCGGCCCTAGGAAACTAATACACTCACCCACTATAAACGACTAGAAAATTGGACAAAACATATCAAACAACTGTTTGCAGATATTGGACAACTGGCAGCACAGGCCTACTATCCGTGGGGAAAGATACATAAATTGAGTAGGGGGCCACCCATGTGGACAACCAGTGCAGTCAAGGCTAAGCTGGAAAGTTCTGTGTGTGGGTGCCTGGATCCCTACTGGATGGCACCTCCCGTGCAGTCGGCAGCTGGTTGTCTAGACTTCTGTCTTCCCACCTCTAGCCCATGCAGTGTTGTTCTGACTGAGCCCTCAGTAAATAAGTGAGGCATCCTCTTGGACCATGTTTCCCAAGGTCATCCTGCAGTTGAAAGTTTGGATCTGTAACAGTGGTTCTAACCCTGGCTGGAATTTAGAATTGCCTGAGGAATCTTCTCAGTGTATCGATGCTGGGGCCCCATCCTAGACCAGTTCAACTCAGGTGTAGGAGAGGGGCGGGACCCTAGCATTAAGGTTTTTTAAAACCTCCCCAGGAAATTCTGTCATGCAGCCAAAGAGGAGACCGACTGATCTGTATCTCACTTCCCCAACTGTTTTGAACAACCCTCCTAA
Organism: Mesoplodon mirus; assembly: GCF_964341445.2. NCBI lineage: Eukaryota > Metazoa > Chordata > Mammalia > Artiodactyla > Ziphiidae > Mesoplodon > Mesoplodon mirus. The sequence continues at coordinate 7,453,787 of NC_138986.1, read as the reverse complement.
AACGTAATGTAAACAGATGCTTCTTTGTGTAGGCATCTTATAAGTTACTCCTGTACTGTAAAGTAAGTGCATTCATCCTCGAATTCCCCCAAGCAGGTGGATGTTTTGTTTCATGGCTGTTGTTGTGTGGGTGTCCTCCCAGCCCACTCTGGGAACTTTTCCTCAGAGGAAACACAGCTTCCTGATGCTCCGGCAGTGATTTCCTGGAGTGGCTGTAGGTCCTCCTGGCCACTATGTGAAATCTAGTGTATTAGTTTCCCAGGGCTGCATGACAAAGCACCAAGACCGAGTGGCTTCAAGCAATAGACATTTATGCTCTCACAGTTCTGAAGGCCAGAAGTCCAAAATCAAGGTGTCTGCAGGGCCATGCTCTCTCTGAAGGCTCTAGGTGAGGATCCTTCCCTGCCTCTTCCTGGCTTCTGGTATTTGCTCGCCATCGTTGGCTTGTAGATACATCACTCCAATCTTTGCCTCTGTTGTCACATGGCCTTCCCCCATCTCTCCACGTCACCTTACCCCTGTGTGTGTCTATCTTTGTGTCGATTCTACTCTTCTTATAAGGATGCCACTTGCATTGAATTAAGGCCAATCCTACTCTGGTAGGACCTCATCGTAATTTACATCTTAAATGCATCTGCAAAGATCCCATTCCCAAATAAGGTCACATTCACAAGTGCCAGGGTTAGAGCTTCACCATAATCTTTTTGAAGGACACAATTAACCCACAACACCAGGATTACCACATGTGTGCTGATTGCACCTGGCCAGTGAGGCTTAGTTACCTTTGCTTGAAATGAACACCTCCATCTTTTCTCTTGGTCGTTTTCTTTCAGCACAGGTCTGTTGGCTATCCAAGCAGAATGCTCTATCCTTGCAGTTCAGAGTGTGGTCCACCTTCAGGCAGCATCCACAGCACTTGGGAGTTTGTTTGAAATGCAGATTCTCAGGTCCCACATTAAACTCACTGATTTGGGAATCTGCAGTTTAACAAGATCTCCAGGTGCTGCATATACACGTCACATTTTGAAAAGCAGTGCTCTAAAAACCAAAGACTCACCTTCTTTTTATACTGTTGAATGATTCTGGTTGCTATGAGCACATAATGTCCTTTGTTTAAATAGGACACTTTGTTTAAATTAAACACTCTTTTCTTAAATAGCTTCTAACTATATTTTGAAATGTATTTGAAGTAAAAAATGTTCTGAAGTTATGATTTCAAGTTCTCTGATTAGTTTAATCAAAACTAACCAAATCTGAATTATCAAGTGAATCATTGTAAGAAAAATCTTCCATTGGAATTATCTCCAGCCTATATCACCCAAGTCTGGATGGAGTGAGGGAAGAGGATGATTACTCTGGAAATTAAAAAAAAAAATTTGTTACCATTTTGGAGGACAACCATAAAATAGCTGTTCTCAAATGTCAAACGTTTATTTTGTGTAGCCCTAGCTAGAACACTGGATAGATGTATTAGGGAGGCACTTTGGGAAGTATTATAAACAGTGATTTCCTAAGAATGAGTTGTTAAAATACAGGATAGACTGCCTTATGAAACTGGGACACTTGTGATTGATGAAGAGACAAATCTTGCTCTGAAAAGGCAGATTAGGTAGCTTCCAAGGATGTTTCCAACTCAAGATTTCATGTTGTTGCAAAACTACTCTGAAACTGTAAACTTCAGAAGGATGGCTCTTTTCTTTTTGGAACTTATTTCTGGCCTTCGGTTATGAGTCCATTGCCTTGAAATATTTCTAATGTGCATCAGAGTCATAGCTCAGTAAAAATCTGTGTTTTAAGCTCCATTTCAGTATTTATCCTGACTACTATCTTACTTCAACCAGAATAACGTAAGAGCCTTTTATTTGTTGGTGTGTAAGTGTATAGACGCAAATAGCCCAAAGAGCCATTAAGATGGTCCACTGTTAATATAAGAATACAGGTTATTTCTTTTCTTTCTAATACTTTTTGTCACTTAAAACCTCACATGATATGAGTTAACATTGCTTTTATGCCTCATACTGAATGTCTATTTTATATAGTTTTTCTTCCTTACTTGTGTCTACTTTGGTTGTGTCTCTTCACAACATCTGTTACCCTTTAAAAAATCTGCCTTTTGATGCTTCTCAGAGTCTATTTATACCACAGTAATTGTTACCTTAGGCTTATTTCCCCAATTAGATCCATCCATCCATCCAGTTTATTTTTTCAACAGACATTTTACTGAACATGTACTATGTGTAGGATGTTATTCCAGGTGCTGAAGATACAGAGATAGCAAGAAATATTGCCCGCTCTGGAGAAGGTCACAGGGTAAGAAACACACATGTCATCAACCAAATAGGAGATGTAGATAGTGCTAAATTAAGGGTTTGCCTGAGATGTTACGGGGGCCTTCAGGGGAGCACCTCACCGTCAGGGTAGGGCAGGCTAGTGGTGAAGCTCAGAGAAGTCTTCCCAGAGCCGGTGGGAGGCCCCTGAACTTCATTTGGAGGGAGAGGTGACACCGCCACATGGCAATGGGGAGCAGAAGCCCCTGGGAGAGGGTGCGGGAGCTTCTGGCGCCTGTTCCACATGAGCTCCAAGCGCTGGTTCCGGGCTGTGTGCAAAGTCTACGCCTCTTGATTTGAAGGGATCTGAAAATAATTTAGGAACTGCAGCTTCACAATTCTCTAAAAGTCACACCTGGATGTCTGAAAGAGAAGCGAAAGGATGAGAATCAGGCAAGTTCTATGGCTGTTTTGGTGGGGAAATAACAAATGTTTGGCCAGCAAGAAGAGCGGGCTCTCTCCGAGATTTCATTTGTTTAAAGCCACCCGTTCCGCACGTTGGCAGGATCCTGGAGAGGTGGAATGAGAAGTCAGAGCAGAGATGAGACGTGGGCTCTCCTGACGTCCGCTGCCTGCGCTTCCTTCTGGAAGCTTCCAGAAGGAGGGCTCTTCACCATGTGGATTTCCGCTAATGCCTCTCACCCTTTAGAGTCCGACTTGTTCTTTGTTGGAGGCCACTTCCTTTCTCTTCATTAGTTTCATTCACACTATTCTAACCACTGAAAAAAATAGCGAGAGTAATGTTTTGTCCTTTGTTTAATGATTCAGAGCTGTCAGGGTGATGCACTCTCTTTAGATCCTTTGTTTGCACAGAGAAGCACCTCTGAAATAAGAGATGATTTGGGTCCTGGTGGAGAAATAAGAAAAACGGTCAAATCACCTCTCAGAAAAAAACCAAGGGAGATTTTATCTAACTTGCCACTATTCAAAAGAGAAAGACTGAATTTAAATGTTACAAGGACCGTTTAAAAGTGTGGCACCTAATTATCCTTTGTACGTATCCAATTTTTTGTGTGCTTTACCGGTAGGTAGAAATAGGTGCCGTAGTATCATTTTGGAAAAAAAAAAAAATCCATGTATGAAACGCCCAGTTTAGCTTTTCCTTGCTTGGGGTGAGGTTTTCGTTGCTCTTTCACTGAGTTGGCCTTTCTCCGTGTGTGCGGGAGTGAACAGGAATCAGTCCCCTCTGGTCACGAGCAGATTGGGAGGTTTGTACTCTTGTCTTTCTGCCTCTTTAGAGCTGCTAAGGAGCCACCAGAGAGGAGAGGGCAGGGCTGGTGAAGAATCTAGGTGGAAAGCTCACGAATACCATAGGGAAGGGAGGAACTTATTCTAGGTAAAGTGCAGCCCCATGCTCATAATAATTAAAACCCTACAGCCTTAGAGGTTTTGTTGTTTTGTGTTGTTTTCTTAAACAAAGACATAACCCTATTTACAGCATAGCTTGAGCACAAACATTCTTTTTGAATTATCTTTTCACAGAACCATAAAATTAACTTTCTGCTAATACACTAGCCTTGATAAGATGCTAAGGCATTATAATGATGCCCTTAACACTGATACATATATAGATATAGATACACAGACAGATGGATATCTATATCTATGTTGGCTTAAGGCTTTATCATAGTGGTAGAATGGGTCAAAATTGGGCCTGAAACTAGTAGTAAGCAAAGTTAAGAATGTTCTGTAGCTTAACCTAAACTGGACCTTTGGTAGAACTTTAATCTGGCTTTTGTAACTCATTTTAAAGTAAAGAAAGTTAATAAGGGCTATGTGAATTCTGTCTCGAGGACAGAGTGAGAGGCAATCCTCTGAAGATCTTATTGCCATTGTTTTTAAGAACATGATTAAAGGCAGTGAGATCAGCCACATGCTAAATGGTGATAAATTTAGAGACAAAAATCTAATTATAATAGTAGTTCATTAATGTTAAAAAAAATCCTACTTTCTGAAAGCAATAGTATTTACTGAGTTCCTCTGATGTTTGGGGCACCCAATGAAGCCTTGGTCCCCTCCCTCCAGGACTGTTCCCGTGGTGGTCAGAGGTCAGTGGTGGATGACAGAAGGTGTCTGTCCTGAAGGAGTGGACACCCCAGCAGAGAAGGAATCTGGGGGCTGGAGGGAGTGAAGGCTGTGAGGGCCTGGGCGGGGGCAAAAAGTCATGCACTTTAATTGAACATTTAGTACCAGTTAAGTAGGGTTCCTACACATGAAGCGTTACCTGATCAGCTCGATGTAAATTTGTTTGGTTCCTGCTGAAATAGACAGTACCCTCAGGTGGAAATGAAAACAAGTCTCCCTGACGCTGGTCTGTGTTGCTGAGTGTTTCTGTGGCAGGTGCATGTGTGTGCCTCTCTGTTCCCTCAAAGTCAGTGGTCAAAGCTGGTTGAATACCAACATCGAAGAATACATGGTATAGTGTTGTTTAGAGGAGAGGGATGTTTGATTCTGTAATGTGTAAAGCTAATATGTCTTCCAAGAAGGATTCTGGCTTGGAGGATTGTAAAGGAACATTAGGAAAACTAGAATTACAGAAAGCTGGGAACTACTTGGCAGAGTTTTCTTCACACAGTGGCCTTGAATTAGTGTGTAAAGAATAGTTTTTATTAAGATGAAATCAGTTTTTCCCTTTTGGACTGTTTTTAAATCACCATTTGAATGGATGCCAATTCGTAGCCTGCAGGAGTGCCTGCATCTTGTTCCTGCCCTAGGGAGAGTGTGTCACCAGGTGAGAGGTGGCCTCCGAAGAAGCAGGCACGGCTTAGACTGGAAAGGGTGGGCCAAGTGGAAAGGTAGTGTGATGGAATAGAACCTCCTTTTGCACAATCCGAGTAGCAGGACCAGGTATGGAGCATGTGAAGAACTCAAAAAGGTCCAGTAAGGACTTTATTGTGACAGCAACAAGATGTCAGTAAAATGAATTAGATAAGAGTGACATGTTTAGATCAGATTCAGAAAGGCTACTGTGGCCTGCAGTGTGAGAAGAGATTGGTTGGGGAGTGAGCACTCCAACAGGCAGGGAGAGCTGGAGACTGTCGCAGTTATCCAGGGAGACGGGACAGTGGTCTGAGCTAGCTAGCGAGGGTGGAGAGAAGTGAAGGGATTCCAGAGGGAGGGAGAGTTTGATGGGACTTGGACCCATCAGTCAGGGGCTGAGTGGGTGGTTGTTCAGAGTTCTGACTGGGTGAAGGTGCTGTAGTTCACCAAGTCAGAGAACACAGGCAAGGAGCAGAAGTGAGGTTGGTGTGCATAAGAAGGAAATAAATTCAGATCTTGGAATCTGGAGTACTGAATTGCAGAAACGAAGTGGCGTAGAATAGGAGGAGAATGAAAACAAAAAAGGCTGATACGGGACACAAAATTAACTTGAATGAAGAAAAAAATCACAACACTTAAATTGAACACTTAGTACTAGTTAACTTGGGTCTCTACATGCCTTACATGATTAGTGAAGTGTAAATTTGCTTGATTTCTGCTAAAATAGTACCCTCAAGTGGCAACTAAAACAACAGCAAAGTAAATGAGGCGGTGATATTTCAACAGTATTTTTACAACTCTGAAATAATCTGTAGAACTGTTTTCTTTTTTCTTTTTCTTTTTTCTGGAAGATCTCTCAAATGCTGGTCTATACATCAAATATTATAGATTTACAAGCGGGGAGACCTGAGGACAGGCCCCGGATTGACTGTCTTCAGGAGTTATTTGTGAACTATAACTGATTCCAACTCTTACAATACTTAAAGATGTGTTAGTGAGGATAAAGTTAAGTGATTTGGTCATACCACTGTTTCAAAAGAAAATTTGAAATTCAATAAGTAAGAAGTTATCACAATTTTCTTTTGAAATAGTGCTATGACCAAATCATTTAACTTTATTCTGACCAATCTGTGTAAAATAGTATTGTCCCCTCCAGCCTCTTCCCAGCTTACTTTTCTCCATAGCAGTTATCACCCGCTGATATGCTAAGTATTTACTTGTTTGTTTTTCTTCTGTTCTCTCTCTTCCCCTTACTCATCTAGGATGTTATCTCTACCAGGAAAAGACTTTGTTTTGCTTACTACTATATCCCCAGCGTCTAGCTTAGTTCCCGGCACATATATGCATTTAGTAAGTATTTGTTGAATAACTGTTTTTGAGTAAATAAAATGAATGTCAATTTGGAAATTCAGCACTATCAGGTCATATAATAATAGACTATCTTAATAAAGAAAATAGACCGAAAAAGTTCTTAAACTACAGAGAAATTTCTGTAACCTACTTTGAATGCACTATATATATAGCTAATTTCACACATATATGTGAAATACACGAATATGTATATACAGTATAATGTACTTATGAATGCGACATAGCTAACTGGCCTTTAAATATAATCATATTTAAACTTTTCCATCTTGGCCACTTTTCTTACCAACGTTTAATCAAAACGTGTATTTTACATATTCAAGCTCCACCAAATGAGCTTTTGAAAACCAGTGCATTTGACTCAATAGAAATGTACTTAATTTTAAACGATACTGTTTTTGAATTAACTCTGGACTTCACCTTAAGGGAAATTTTGTAAATATTTGCAAATTAAAACTGTGAAGCCTCAGATGCTGAGTAAATGAGGCGGTGATATTTCAACAGTATTTTTACGACTCTGAAATAATCTGTAGAACTGTTTTCTTTTTTCTTTTTCTTTTTCCTTTAGTGTAGGAGCACTCCAGCCCGAGTTTCTGGAAGATCAATACCAGATTCCAGAGGTTAGAAGGTTAGATCAGTGTTCTTTCCCGACCTGTTGATAGCAGGGTAACTTTAATGTTCTGCGTTTCCAGAGTCTCTGTTTACAGTCTCAGAACCCTGAGTCTTGTGTGTGTGTTGAAGATTACTCTTTCATCGGAGTGCACCCCCGGCCCCCCAGGACTGACAGGTCTCCCAAAGCCTCCACGCCCGCGTGTGAGCTGTGAGCGTTACATCCATCCCTGTTTCTGAGGATGGCATCTACGTTTGGCGACGATCCTCTTGCTAAAGTTCACAAAGCACTTAAAAGTCAGGAGTCGCCGCCTAACCCAGGCCGCGATGCCCTTCCCGGGGCCCTCGGTGCACGCCCCCCGCTGACCACCTGGGAGCACCGGCGCGCACAGCCCACCGCACACTCCTCGCGAGCGGAGCCAGACGGCGGCGGCGGCGAGACTCGGCCCCCGGGGCAGAGCGCCGCTACCCCAACCTGCTAGCTGTCTGACGCCCGGTCTCCCACGCCTCCACCCCTCCACTCCCCTCCCCTCCCCGGCCTTCCCCGCTGGTCCATCCCCGCGCCCGCCGCCGCCTCCCTGGGAAGCTTGTCCCTCGCCACCCGCCGTAGCCTGGCGCTGGCCGGTCGCCGTCTCCAAGATGGCCGCGGCGCGAGCGGCTCCTGCGGCGGGCTAGAGGCGGAGGCGGAGCCGAGTCACTCCTGCACTCCGGGGCTCCGGTCCCCCGCGCCAGGCTGCAGCTTACTGGCCGCCGCGGCCATGCGGGGCTCCGTGCACGGATGAGAGAAGCCGCCGCCACCGCCGAGCTGGTCCCGCCGCCCGCCTTCGCCGTCACTCCCGCCGCCGCCATGGAGGAGCCGCCGCCGCCGCCGCCGCCGGCGGAACCCGAACCCGAGCCGGAGCGCTGCCGGGCGGCGAGGTGAGTGGGGCTGCCGCGGCAGGCCCGGCGCAGAAAGCGGGTCTCGTCCTGGCCCGAGCTCGGTCGGGGGCCCGAGGGGGCGTGGGGGCCTCTGCTTCCCGCCAGGTGGTGCGGGAGCATCCAGGCTGCCGGGCCGGAGGGGCGGGGTGCAGCCCTGGACGGAGGGCACGGCGGCCGGGTCGGCCCAGGAACCCCTGCCGGAGCGCCGCGGGTCCGGCCGAGCGCTCAGCCCGCAGGCCTTCCCTGCAGCTTCGCCGCGCGCCGGGAATGCGGCGGGGCGGGAGCGTAGCGGGGCGCCCCTGGTCCTGCCGGGACTGGCACCCCCCTCCCCCTCCCCCTCCAAGGCTTCCGAACCGGCGCCGCGCTGAAACTACGCCCCTCGTTACTAAGCGAAAATGCTACCTCCCCTTCGCCCCCGCTCAAGTAAAGAGGTAGACGCTCGTGAAGCAGATGCACACTGGCTGTTTCCCCTTCGTTCTCCTCCTGCCCTCCGGTTGTCTCACCCTGAGTGTGCCTGCTGGCTCTCCTGTGAGAAACTGCATTTAGGCTGTGCAGACAGGTTGGTTTCTCTTTCTGAGGGCCCTTTACCGGCCGTGAGTAGTAGCGCTGTGCCGATTGTTGCTCACACGTGCACATCAAGTGAAGGATTGATTTGTCCAGAACTTTGCTCCCACAGGAAGCTCTAATATGGAACTTTGGTACCCAAAGCATTCGTTGCATTCTGTTCCCTAGGGGCTCTATTAATGAATTCTTATGTCGTTTTTCTGATCGGGAGATGAAATTCGCCATAACTAAGAATTTCCCTCTTGTGTGCCTCCGTTTGTATGTTCCAATGCCCTCTTACCACTGTCTTCTGCATCCCAGTGTAAACTGCACACTGCTGCCCCCTGTCCCCTGTAAGGAAAATACTTCCACGTCTCCTCTTGCATCTTGCTGTCTTGCTCTGTAGTTGCAGGAATCAGGGAGTCAAGTGTCCTCTTTCTTTTTCCTCCTTAAAGAAATTTTAAACAAAGTCTGCAGCTGTAGTAAGAACTGAATACGGGAACCACATTCGTGCTTGTTATGACCCAGTCGGCCCAAACAGATGTGTTTTGTTTTTACAGGCTGTGAAGAAAGTCGTTCTTCATTTTCCTTAACTCTGAGGTACTTCGAGATACTCTTGTGGACTTTTAGGGAACAGCTTCTCTAAATAATGGTACATGGTGTAATGAGAATTCATTTTGGTCCTTTGGAATACATCTAACATTTTTAGAACTTTTGTCAGAAAGTTTATTATATAAATTTGATAGTAGATTCATACTTTGAGTATTTTGACTCCTTTACATTTTTCTTTAAAAATAATAATAGCGAACACTTACTAATCGTTTAAAATGGGCCATTTCCTTTGCTTCTATAAACCCATTTAATCTTGACCAACAGCCTTATGAGGAACATACTATTACTGTCTCTTTTTAAGATGAGGAAACTGAGGCACAGAGTTAAGTGTTTTGTCCAGGGTTTCACGTGCTGAACTCAGGTCTGGCTGCACATTCCCTGCCTTTAACCACCATGAAGAAGAGAGTTGATTTCATTATACAAACGAGCAGATCAGAAGTTATTTTCTGTATAACTATACTCTGGGAAAAAATAGATGTGAACATTCTTAGGTAAAAGGAACAGAGAATTGCAAATGTGCTGTAAAAAATGACTGTTTCTCTAATGATAAAAAGAAACCTTGAGTCTTCAGCCAGGTTTCTGTCTTTGTTATAGTAGAAATAGGTCAGGATAATCGGCTTCATCCAACTTTAAGTGAACAACAGTGTGCAGAACAAGAAGATCTTAGAAATATTTTTCTTAGCAACATTGCAGTTAATTTTACAATAGCAAATCTGTAAAACATTACTTGACAAAGCTGTTATTTTTTCTTTTATATGCCCTCATTGTCACCACCCCCTTTTTAATACACAGAGCTGACCTCTGACCAACTTACTGTAGATCATGAGTAAAAGATGCTTCGGGGGTTCTGCAGTTGTTTATTTGAATTTCTTTTACTTGTGTTTTTAACCATTTTAAAGAAGTTCAACATGCCTTTTCAAATAATGCTAGATGCCACATTTAATGCAGAGGAGACCAATAATGTGACTTGTGCTACGAGGTTAACTGGTTTGGGACAGACCAGAATAAAGCTCCATCTGCCATCTTTGCTCACGCACCTCATGTCGATGTGTCGTTGATTAGGAAGGCTGATCTGATGCACAGGTCTTTTGTGGGAAGCAGGCCCGCACACGTTGCCCAGTGAAGCAGTGCGGCAGGTGCCAGCCCAGTACATCTGCTCAGCGCGTGCTGACGTGAGAGTTATGTAATGACCGGGGAACACAAAACAGGTTGAGAAGCGGTAGTGCTCTTACGGTTTTACTGCCTGTTGTCAGTGGTGGATACTTCTTGTCCTTGTTTTTGATAAATAATTCATGATAAGGATAGCAGTTGTTATTGTTAGTGATTAAACTTAGAAATAAGCATGCCTTATAATTTCTTTTTTAAGCTTCTGGGTCAGTTGTAGGAGGATCCTGAGATTACAAGGAGAGCTTTTAAAACTAATTTGGAACAATTTACTTTTGTGATTTCTTGAATCTGCACTTAAAAAAAACACAGATCTTGGCTATTAAGGCTGATACGAGACTGCTCCTATCCCCTGTAAGCGTTCATAAAAATGTTAATGTTAGGGCTTCCCTGGTGGCGCAGTGGTTGAGAGTCCGCCTGCCGATGAAGGGGACATGGGTTCGTGCCCCAGTCTGGGAAGATCCCACATGTCGTGGAGCGGCTGGGCCCGTGAGCCATGGCCGCTGAGCCTGCGCGTCCGGAGCCTGTGCTCCGCAGTGGGAGAGGCCACGACAGTGAGAGGCCCACGTACCGCAAAAAAAAAAAAAGAAAGTTTATGTTAAAAATAGCCTCCTTGGGCTTCCCTGGTGGCGCAGTGGTTAAGAATCCGCCTGCCAAATGCAGGGGACACAGGTTCAAGCCCTGGTCCGGGAAGGTCCCACATGCCGCAGAGCAACTAAACCCGTGCGCCACAACTACTGAGCCTGCGTGCCTAGAGCCTGTGCTCCGCAATAAGAGAAGCCACCGCAATGAGAAGCCCGCGCACCGCAACCAAGAGTAGCCCCCGCTCGCCGCAAGTAGAGAAAGCCCACGTGCAGCAACGAAAGCCCAGTGCAGCCAAAAATAAATTAAAAAAATAATAAATTTATTTAAAAAAATAGCCTCCTTGTTCTCATTTATTGACCCGTGTAAAGTACTTGTTACATGAAATAACTTTTTTTAACCAGTGACTTTATTTACTTTTTATAATATGGTTCTTATAAGTTCATTTGAAAAAATGGGTTTCACTGCTAAAAAAGTACTTCAATGTTCTGTTCCTCCTGGGCGATTTGATGTCTCCCTCTCCTTGAACGTCCCCTTGGAGCCTGCTTGTTTCAATCTTGCCGTGGGATTTCACTTATTTATTCTCCTTAGCGAAACCCACCTTATGGTGCAGCTGCAGGCTCTCCAGCAGCATCAGTGATGGGCGTGGCCTGAGACCCTTACTAGGGGAGATACCCTTGGCAGAGGTGGCTTTAGGCAGAGAAGCAGTGGCCACACAGCAGTAACAAAGGGCTCCAGTGATAGCAGAAGCTCCTTCATGTTCTGAAATGGGGACAGCTCGTCTTGCAAGAAGGACTTTGTGGTGCCCTTTAATTGTCATATTGTTAGAAGTTGCTTCTACTTCTTTCACTTGCGTTCTCTTAATGTCTTGTAAATCTTGTTCTGAGCCCTACCGAAGTAAGGGGATATAAAGTCTTGAGTGTTTACTGGATACATTGCCTTAATAACTTCCTGTTACTTAATAATTCCTCATTCTTCAGGGATTATCATTTTTACTCATAGCATGCTGCCGTTGTAGCCTTCCCATTTGACCAGGTGGTATGTATTGTTTATAAAGACACTTTGATGCCTCCAGTCAGTAGGCCATTGGACATAATTTCTTTCAAGAGAAAATGGGGGAAATGTTGGAAAAAGAGTTTGGCCAGTGACTGCTGTGGGTCTTTATAAGCTGGCATTCCCTGGGCAGCATAAGGTAAGCAAGGTTCAGGTACTGTGCTTCAGCTCCTACTTGGCTTTGTCTGTACCTGGTGGGTCAGTGTATTCTCTTGCCTGTAGAAAGCCAAAGTATAATTAAGAGCTTGATTGGTAAGTGTGACGTCAGCCAGGGAAATCAGCTGAATGGTCTTAGTGACTAATGTCAACAGACCAGGTTGGTTTGTATCCCTAACAGGCGCAGCCCCTGCTTCTGGGATGAGAGGCAGGTAACAAGAGTCTTACTCTTAGGTTTTCGTTTCCCTAGACTTCACACGGGCTGTTGGTTTTTTTTCCCCCTCTGGTCACTAACTTCCCTCAATTTGTTAGGTTATAGTGTGTTTGTTTTTAATCTTCAGTCTTACTTTAATTAGATTATGACAAACCTTGCTTTTCCTGCTTTACTTTGAGGTATATTGTATCCTTGTCCCTTAAAGCCATCTGTTTAAAAAACCCTCAGTGGTAGATTTTTACTAATGGTAAGTCTCAGAGGATCACCTAACTGTCTTCACCCTCCTCATAATCCACTCCTCTGACCCTGCCCCCGACAAAGAATCCTTTGGCGTAGTTTCTGAAAAAGGTGTGGCAAAGATGTTAGTGGTTGGTCTTTCATAAAATGCTTTTTGACTCTTGTGAGTATTGTGTTCAAAAAAGATCATGATGGTATGTGGTTTTTCTGGATTTGTCATAAAATTAAATTTATTATTTTTTTTAAATAAATTTATTTATTTTTGGCTGCATTGGGTCTTCGTTGCTGCGCGCAGGCTTTCTCTAGTTGCGGCGAGCGCGGGCTACTCTTACTCGTGGTGCACGGGCTTCTCATTGCGGTGGCTTCTCTTGTGGCAGAGCACGGGCTCTAGGTGCACAGACTTCAGTAGTTGTGGCCTGCGGGCTCAGTAGTTGTGGCTCGCGGGCTCTAGAGTGCGGGCTCAGTAGTTGTGGCGCACGGGCTTAGTTGCTCCGTGGCATGTGGGATCTTTCCAGACCAGGGATCGAACCCGTGTCCCCTGCATTGGCAGGTGGATTCTTAACCACTGCGCCACCAGGGAAGTCCATAAAATTAAATTAAAAAAATTTAGACCTACATGAGAATTCTGTGCAGCTATTAAAAACCATGTTTTTAAGGAATATTCAGTGACATGGTCAAATGCTCATGATATAATTCCTTCTAGATAAGTCTTCATACAAGTGGGACCTGAGTATCTACTTTTAAAGAGATTCTCAGGTACTTCAGATTTATACATACCCACCACTGTGTTCAATGAGAAAAGCAGATTTTACAACATGTGCAGAAGATGGCAGCCAATACTTGAGGTGGCTGCTCAGCTCGTCTAGATCTCTCCACCAGCTGTGACTGTCCCGCCCCCTCACCCAACCCCCTCTCTCGATTCTAGCTCCATGGTACACATTGGAGCTGCCCTCGGCTTACGCACTCCTGGCTATAGGGATGGGCACTTGATGCAAGCCAGGCCATTCGAGTTCTTTCCTAGGATTTTTCAAATTGGAGCTGGGGGACAGAAAAGCTCTTTTTAGTAACTGAAATGAATACTGTGGAGTCCTGAGCCTAGAGCCTGCTCCCTGAACTGTAGTCACCATCTCACAGAGAACTAGTTTGGTTTCAGACAGTGACATGAAAAGAAGAGACCAAAAGAAGTCTTTGGCTATTGTCCTTTTATGCTACATTCACCCCCATTTTTCTCTTGATTCGATATGTGAATCGATAAATTCTTTATTTCTGCATAAACTATTAATAATTTGAGTTGGGCTTCTTAAAATCCTTATACTTAGTATGAACCCATTTTAAAAAAAGTATATATGTGTCTAGAAAAAAGGTTGAAGGGATACATCCTACTTTTTTCCTAAATTTTTTTTTTTTTTTTTTTTTTTCAGTACGTGGGCCTCTCACTGTTGTGGCCTCTCCCGTTGCGGAGCACAGGCTCCGGACGCGCAGGCTCAGCGGCCATGGCTCACAGGCCCAGCCGCTCTGCGGCATGTGGGACCTTCCCAGACCGGGGCACGAACCCATGTCCCCTGCATCGGCAGGCGGACTCTCAACCACTGCGCCACCAGGGAAGCCCCCTAAATTTTTTTATAATGAACGTTACGTGTTTTTATTTTACAATAAAAAGCTAGAGAGCCCAAATTCCTGTACATTTATAATTTTAAGTCTCTTTACTTTGCATTGTTCCTAAAATTGAAATTGATAAGATTCTATATGTTATATAAAGAGACTATTGTTGCCAAATTTTAAATTAATTTAAATTTTCCTTTTAAAAATTTTAGTATATGTGCACTATCTGAGCTGAAAACCATTTGGTTCTCTTTAATTATTTAGTTCATCCTGGATAACAGAGTTTGTAGTTGAGATACAAGCAACATCAGCAATAACAGACAAAGGGTTTGCTCTATGGTGGCCTTTATAGTCATAGAATTATTACTTCGATCTATAACTATATGCTCAACATGTGTGTTATGTTAAAATACTTTACCCCCTTGGGCTTCCCTGGTGGCGCAGTGGTTGGGAGTCCGCCTGCCGATGCAGGGGACGCGGGTTCGTGCCCCGGTCCGGGAAGATCCCACATGCCACGGAGCGGCTGGGCCCGTGAGCCATGGCCGCTGAGCCTGCGCGTCCGGAGCCTGTGCTCCGCAACGGGAGAGGCCACGACAGTCAGAGGCCCGTGTACCGCAAAAAAAAAAAAAAAAAAATACTTTACCCTTTTTAAGAGGCATGGTTGAAACCACTGTATTTTAAAAGGAACATTATTTCTCTGGAAAGTAGGTGTGGTAGGTACAGTCTTATATTTCCCACAGACCTCACACTCACGTATGGAGTGCAAGTTGCCTTTAGATATTTATTCACTAATGGCATAGGCAAAATGAAAACTTGTTTTTGACCTGTAAGAACACTCATTTGTCGTATTTTGCAGACATCAGTAGAAGTATTAGTCTCATGGACCATATGGATGCCAAATGTTTATAAAGTAGCAGGGAAAGATATTAAGAATATATTAGGCATTCTTTCAAAAGCGTTTCATAAGAGGATTTCATTTCAGCATAATTTCAGAAGAAGTAAGCCTTCTGTGGAAAAAAGTAGATGCTAAGCTTTAAAGCTGATCAGATTTGATGTTTTCAGTGGAGCTTTTTTTTTTTTCTTTTTGCATGTGAGCAGGCTATTTGAGGATACCGCTGAACTGTAGAATGTTCTCAACAGGGCTTATTAGAGGACAGCTAGTTTGGAGATGTAAAATTAATAGAAATTGTCAACCTTTTTAGTCTTTCAGTGGAAATAGTTTGGAAGAAAATTTAATACATGCATTAATTTTATTGTACCATTAAAATTCTGAAGTCTTTTTGTGTAGGAACATAAAAGTATAGGTATAAGTTGGTTTTCTCACAAATTTTTTAAAAAAAATAAATTTATTTATTTATTTATTGGCTGTGTTGGGTCTTTGTTGCTGTGCATAGGCTTTCTCTAGTTGCAGCGAGCAGGGGCTACTTTTCATTGTGGTGTGTGGGCTTCTCATTGCGGTGGCTTCTCTTGTTGTGGAGCACAGGTGCTAGGTGCGTGGGCTTCATTACTTGTGGCATACGGGCTCAGTATTTGTGGCTCGCGGGCTCTAGAGCACAGGCTCAGTAGTTGTGACGCACGGGCTTAGTTGCTCCGTGGCATGTGGGATCTTCCTGGACCAGGGCATCTGAGCCGTGCCCTTCATTTCAGAGGTGAGAAAAGCAGCCTACAGAGGCTGCAGCTTCCCCAGGGTCACAGCCTAGGACCCAGGTCTCCAGGCTCTAGCCTCCCGTTCCTTCTGTCACTCTGTGCTCCCGTTAGTGTCCAGAGCTAAAGGTGCTCTTCAGCTCAGGCCCACACACCAACCATGGATGGAATACTAGGCTTTCTGGATTAATTGGACTTTATAGGGTGGAGAAGTGATGAAAGATTCATTTTCAGAAAAAGAAAAAAAATGCAAAAAGAACACCCAACCCTGAAATTTCCCTCAAACTCATTGTACGCACCTTTTTTTCCCCATGAAACTTTATTTCAAGTTCACAGAATAAAGAGGTGCCAGCGCTCAAACCTTTTTAGAGATCTCGTTATTTTTTTCTGTGCTCAGTCTTTAGGTCAATCAGGCAGTAAGATTGTAATTTCTGTCCCGGGGTGGTGGTGTTGAAACTCTGGCTGTGATTGTGACCTATGGTAGGAAATTGTTTTACAACAGTATGTGGGTGCTGTATAACTGAAACAAAAATTTATGAAACAATGTTTGACCTTGTAATATACGATATATGATGATAATTCTTGTTTTGTTCTCTTCTACTAAAAAAATTGTTCATCATGACTCATTAAATTGATTTTATTATCCACAAATGGGTTGTGACCCTCATTTTGAAAACCACGGCTCTACCAAAATTTTAAAAAGATGCTATTGCAAATACTTTGTCCTTTGTCCCTTGAGATTGAATCAGGAGAACAAGCATTGTGCTTATCCACTAAATGGTCAAAAGGCATTTTGAAGAAGCTAGGCATGATTTGGATCCGACTGTTTCTTCTTTGAAAACAGCATTATTCCCCAAAG
Organism: Mesoplodon mirus; assembly: GCF_964341445.2. NCBI lineage: Eukaryota > Metazoa > Chordata > Mammalia > Artiodactyla > Ziphiidae > Mesoplodon > Mesoplodon mirus. The sequence goes on along the minus strand of NC_138986.1, from coordinate 7,437,139 downwards.
GCAAGAATAAGAATGCATCTTATCCTTGTGTCTCAAGGTTGTTCTCTTGGTTGCTTATCCTTAAACACAAGGGTTGTAAAGATGAGTTTAAAATTTGGTATTAATTTTACAGTAAAATTTGTGTTGGAATATATGAGTACATTAGATAATTTGTTCATTTTTCTCTGAAACACTAATATATATTTTAATTTTTTTTCCAGTAGAGCAGTCCTCAAGAAAAGAAAAAAAAGGAACTCATTCTCACCTGCTGTGTGTGTGTGTGTGTGTGTGTGTTAGGGTACAGCAGTTTTCACTGCAGTGAAGTATATTTTAATTTTTTTTAAATTTTATTTATTTATTTTTTGGCTGCATTGGGTCTTCATTGCTGCATGCGGGCTTTCTCTAGTTGCGGCGAGCGGGGGCTACTCTTCGTTGCAGTGCGCAGGCTTCTCATTGCGGTGGCTTCTCGTGGAGCATGCGCTGTAGGCGCGCGGGCTTCAGTAGTTGTGGCTCACGGGCTCTAGAGTGCAGGCTCAGTAGTTGTGGCGCACGGGCTTAGTTGCTCCACGGCATGTGGGATCTTCACAGACCAGGGCTGGAACCCGTGTCCCCTGCATTGGCAGGCGGACTCTCAACCACTGTGCCACCAGGAAAGCCCCCCAAGTATATTTTTAAGAAAAGGATGACCTGGGGTGTTATATTTTGCTCTCCTTCTTTGCCTTGTTAATTTTTCCTCCTCCTCCTGGTCTTCTTTTAAGCACTGCTTACTTCAGGGTCAGCCTTCCCTTGACCTCATACCCCTTCACCATAAGTTAGATTAAGTCCTTCTGTTCTGAGTCTTCCTAGTCCCGGTGGATTTCCACCATGTTCTAGCCTCTACCATTTGTAATTATCTACTTGAGTGAACGTTTATTTATTGTCTCTTGGCCTCAATAGCCATCAGACTCCAGGAGGGCAGGGATGTGGTTGTTTGGCTCCCTTTTAGGTCTCAGTTCCTGGCACAGTGTCTAATGATTGGTAGGCTCTCCACAGGTGCTTGTTGGATGGAGGAGGCAGTGGATATATTGGAGGGCACAGAGGTGTTGGTACTAGACAGACAGGCTTTGAATCTTACCTTTTAATTTGTAGCCTCTGATTTGGGGAAAGTTACTTAACTTCTCTCAGAGTCAGTTTGCTTATTTGAAAATCAAATAATAATAGCACCTCCTTCGTAGGTTGTTACTAAATTAAATGAGATAATGGCCTTTTATATAAAGTGCTCAGTAATTGTTAGCTCTCTTTATTAATTTCTTTTCTTTTTATTTTTTTATTTAAAGTGAAAAGGGAGGAAGTCCATTATAATTAATTTTCATAAAAAGCCATCAAGTATGTTTTGAGGCTAGGTACATTTTAAAATAGCTGCAGTAATCTTTATTCAAGAAACATTTGTTTTTTCTATGTCTGTTGAAGTCATAGGAGAAAGAGGATTTGGGCACCTGGCTTTTCCAAATTCCCTCTTTTGCTTCAACTCTGATTATTTTGCATATTCCTGAAGGTGTTTGGAATTTTGGCGCAAGGGTCATAAATCATGCCACTAAAATCAGAAGTGTTAACACTACAGGTTGAATGACTCCTTTAGGTCATTAGGCACAACTCGGTCTTTTTCTCTGGAACTTCTTTTTAGTTGTTTGTTTAACTTGACATGTCTTTACAACTTAGATTACTACTGTTTTCATTTTTTTAAATGTTGTGTATTATGTTTAAGAGTAATATTTTCCAAATTGATCTAGCTGTTGCCTTAGAAAAGTGAATGAAATCACTTTTCTAAATCAGTTAGAAATCTCTCTGATTATAAAAGTAACACGTGTCAATTGTAGAAAAATCTGAAAAGTATAAAGAAGAAAATAGCCAGTCATAATCCTACCATCTAAAAATAGTCACCATGAACATTTTGGCATATTTCTTTCCTGGGCTTTACCTCTTTACCTGTGTGTGTGTGTGTGTGTGTGTGTGTGTGTGTGTGTGTGAGATTTATACATTGGTTTGGCCAAAAAGTTCGTTCGTTTTTTTCCTAAGATGGTTCTAGCAGTACTTAGTTGTCTTTAATTTCATTCCAGACAATTTTGTTGGGTTGTACTGTGACATATACCCTAACATGTCACCGTGCATTTAAAGAAAATCTTATCAAAATTGGTGGATTTTTGTGTAGCCGTTTTAATATTTCAGGTGGAAGGAAAAAAGCCACATTTTCAGCATATTATGCTTTATTATTTCAAGAAAGGTAGGAACGCAACTGAAACCCAAAAATGATTTGTACGGTGTGTGGAGAAGGTGCTGTAACTGATTGAATGTGTCAAAAGTGGTTTGCGAAGTTTCGTGTTGGAGATTTCTCGCTGGATGATGCTCCATGGTCAGGTAGACCAGTTGAAGTTGATTGTTCTCATTAATTGAGAACAATCAGTGTTACACCATGAGGGAGATAACCGAATTCTCAGAATACCCGAATCGAGCATTGAAAATCATTTGCACCAGTTTGGTTACATTAATCGTTTTGATGTTCGGGTTCCACATAAGTTAAGTGTATTTCCGCATGCGATTCTCTACTGAAACGTAAGGAAAACCTTCCGTTTATAAAACAAATTGTGACGGGTGATGAAAAGTGGATACTGTACAATAATGTGGAATGGAAGATATCGTGGGGCAAGCGAAATGAACCACCACCAACCACAGCAAAGGCCGGTCTTCATCCAAAGAAGGTGATGTTGTGTATATGGTGGGATTGGAAGGGAGTCCTCTATTACGAGCTCCTTCCGGAAAACCAAACGATTAATTCCAACAAGTACTGCTCCTAATTAGACCAACTGCACTCGTCAAAAAGCATCCAGAATTAGTCAACAGAAAATGCATAATCTTCCATCAGGATAACGCAAGACCGTGTGTTTCTTTGATGACCAGGCAGAAACTGTTACAGCTTGGCTGGGAAGTTCTGATTCATCTGCCATTTTCACCAGACATCGCACCTTCGGATTTCCATTTATTTCTGTCTTTACAAAATTCTCTTAACGGAAAAAATTTCAATTCCCTGGAAGACTGTAAGAGGCACCTGGAACAGTTCTTGGCTCAAAAAGGTAAAAAGTTTTGGGAAGATGGAATTATGAAGTTGCCTGAAAAATGGCAGAAGGTAGCGGAACAAAAGGGTGAATATGCTGTTCAATAGAGTTCTTAGTGAAAATGAAGAATGTGTCTATTATTTTTAGTTAAAAACTGAAGGAACTTTTTGGCCAATCCAATATATAAATTACATATATTATATATATGTTTTTATATATATATATATAAATTTCTCCTCCATACATTTTATCTTTAGAAGCTACCATATCATGAGCACTTTCCCATGTTTTAAACATATTTAATGACAAACAATATTCCTCTTTATTGGAACACTGTAATTTAACTGTTTTTGAGTTACTTTGACTAGAGTTCTATAAATCCTGACTCATTCCACTGGTGTGATCTCAGAGTTGTTTAAAGAGGCCATCAGAAGCCTGTATCTGAAAGTATAATACATGGGAGAGTCCTTTTCCACAGGCCCTGAGATGGCCCTTCTTTGTTGAAGACAGGCACCCTGGACTGTAGCTGATGCTAGGTGCTTTCAGGGAAGCAGTCGAGTAAAACAAGCACCTATCTGTAGGTGATGGAAAACTTAAAGTGGGATGTAGTGATTCTTATTACATAGTATTTGGGGTAATCTCTGTCTGCCAGTGGGAGCCTCTGTTGTGTAGCAACTGCCTCCTGACCCCCATTGAGTGTTTTCTGATGTTTCTATTCCAGGAAGCTGCTTGTGATCTTAATTAATTTAACTAGTCCTTTGTTGGACTTTTAGGGTGTTTCCATTTCTTTAGCTATTATAAGCAACAATGTTATGAACATTCTTTTTGGCTCAGTCTTTTTGTATATCCAAGATATTTTATTAGAATAAAATCCTGGAAATGGAATTGCAGTGTTAAAGAGTATACCTGTATATATTTTAGGTATAATCTGTTCCTCTGTAAGTACAGAATTTTACATATTGAATTATATATAATAGAGGCAACTATATAGGCAATTCACAGAATTTGATAATACAGAGATGAAAGAGAAAGAGAGGCCAATTGACCAATTAGGTGGGACCCGGTAGGTTCCCTCAGGTTTTTTGATTTTAAATTTTTGTGTAATATTTGCTGTTGTATAATGTAACACAGACATTTGTATAATATATATATGAAATGCGTAGCATGATAAATTATCTAGAAGTGAACTTGCTCTTGTAAAGATCACCTGTGTGAAGAAAGCAGCATCCTAGAGACCCCTTCTGCCCCCCGCACGGTCACTACCCTCCTCTCCTCATTGCCCTGACACTTAGTGATATTTCACATCTTTCATGCAACAGGATGTTGTTTTGGGTGATAGTGGTTCTTTTACTTTTGTTACTATAAAGTACTTCATTGTGTAAATGTATCACAGTGTGTTTTTATTCACTCAGGGTTTTGGGGGGGGTTGTTTTTTTACCATTGTAATCATTTTTAAGTGTTCAGCGTAGTAGTGTTTAAGTATATTCATTCACACTGTGGCAGATCTGCAGAACTCTTCATCTTGCAAAACGGAGACTCTGTGTCCAGTAAGTAACAACTCCCCTCTCCTCTCCCCTGCCCCCCGGTCCAGGGAGCTTTCTGGGTTGGAGATCTCCCTACCCTCAGATTTAGCTAGAAATAGGGAGGCCATGAATGTCACTTAAAGTCTGTTTGTGAGCAGACCTTTCAATACATCCCTCCACAGATTTGCTGCTCCACGGTAGCTAAATTTGAAGCTCCTTTAAGCTTAAGGTCCAGGCCAGATAGACCTCATCCACACTGAACATCTCTCCCGTTCCTGAACATGGCATCTTTTTTCTCAGCTTCTTGCCTTTGAGTAGATTGGTTCCTGTGTATCAACTGCCCTTTCCTCTCTTTTCTACTGCAGTCATTTCAAATGGCACTTGTCTTCTGAATACTCTCACACTCTCCTAGGCAGATAGATAATACTTGTATTATGTGTAAGTGTAACAGAGAACATGCCCTGTCTTCAAGGAATTTATAATTTAGTTAAGGAGAAGAGGTAAGGTAAATGGAAGCTTTATAATCCATGGTCTGGTGCAGAAATGGTGGTAAATTTACATCTGTCACCTACCTGTGTACCATCATTCAAATAGTATAACATGTTTTATGTAATGATTACAATGAACTTGTAAAATAGATGTGCATTTTTCAGATGGAGAAAGTGAGTCTTTAAGAGATGTATTAGTTCAGGGGACTTCCCGGGCGGTCCAGTGGTTGGGACTCCTCGCTTCCACTGCAGGGGGCGCAGTTTCAATCCCTGGTATGGGAAGTAGGATCCTGTGTGCTGTGCAGTGCAGCCAAAAAAATAAATAAAGGGGAGAGAGAGGGAGAGAGAGAGAGAGAAGGGAGAGAGGGAGAAAGGGAGAGAGAGAGTGAGAGAGAGAAGGGAGAGAGGGAGAGAGAGAAGGGAGAGAGGGAGAGAGAGAAGGGAGAGAGAGAGAGAGAAGGGAGAGAGAGAAGGGAGAGAGGGAGAGAGAGAAGGGAGAGAGGGAGAGAGAGAAGGGAGAGAGAGAGAGAGAGAAGGGAGAGAGAAGGGAGAGAGAGAGAGAGAGAAGGGGAGAGAGAAGGGAGAGAGAGAGGGAGAGAGAAGGGAGAGAGAGAAGGGGGAGAGAGGGAGAGAGAGAGAGAGAGAGAAGGGAGAGGGAGAGAGAAGGGAGAGAGAGAGACAAGGGGGAGAGAGAGACAAGGGAGAGAGAGAGACAAGGGGGAGAGAGAGAGAAGGGAGAGAGAAAGAGAGAGAAGGGAGAGAGAGAGAGAGAAGGGAGAGAGAGAGAGAAAGAGAGAGAGAAGGGAGAGAGAGAGAAGGGAGAGAGAGAGAGAAGGGAGAGAGGGAGAGAGAGAGAGAGAGAAGGGAGAGAGGGAGAGAGAGAAGGGAGAGGGAGAGAGAAGGGAGAGAGAGGGAGAGAGAAGGGAGAGAGAGAGAGAGAAGGGAGAGGGAGAGAGAGAAGGGAGAGAGAGAGAGAAGGGGGAGAGAGAGACAAGGGAGAGAGAGAGAGACAAGGGAGAGAGAGAGAAGGGAGAGAGAAGGGAGAGAGAGAGAGAAGGGAGAGAGGGAGAGAGAGAAGGGAGAGAGAGATTAGTTTAGAATACCTGGAGTCAGGACACATTCATCCTTGTTATGCTTCAGAGTCTGTGGTCCTCTATTTTATATGCTATCTCCTTAGGCATAAATGTGAAAGGATGTGGTGAATGATTTAAATAATAGTTTATTATAGCAGTAAAAGATATCAAAAGAATGATTAATTGCCAAGTAAATTATACAGGGGTGAGAAGAGGTCCTCTAGACTGAGGTGGGCATGATATAGTATCTGAACATATTGTGAGGGTTTGCCATGTTAGTAAACATATTAAAACATCATTTAAAAATGGCTGTAGGGCTTCCCTGGTGGCGCAGTGGTTGAGAGTCCACCTGCCGATGCAGGGGACACGAGTTCGTGCCCCGGTCCGGGAAGATCCCACATGTCGCAGAGCGGCTGGGCCCGTGAGCCATGGCCGCTGAGCCTGCGCGTCCGGAGCCTGTGCTCCGCAACGGGAGGGGCCACAGCGGTGAGAGGCCCGCGTACCGGAAAAAAAAAAAAGGCTCTATAATTTCAGTTTATGGTTATGCTATAAACCATTTAAGTTATTACCAGTTTCTTGCTGTCCTAAATAGCACTGCAGTGAACCTACTTACTGGTACACAACTCTTTCTGCTCTTCTGGCTGCTCTTGTAAAATCCTTTCCTGAATGTAGAATTTGAAAGGAGTTTGAACACATTTAAGAGTTTTAATATATACTGTTAAACATTTTCTTCTGAAAAGATTATATGAATGTATAGGCCACAAATGGTGCTTACCTTACTAGATTTTTAGCTTCGAGTATTATTATAAAAAGTCTTTGCTAATTTAATAGCCTGGAAAGGGTTATCTTGTTTTAATTTGAGTGTCTGGTTATTAAATAGGTGGAACTATTTTCATGTTTTATTGCTACTTAAATTTATTTTGTGAATTATCTTTTTGTATTCTTTGCTTATTTTCCTGTTAGTATCTTAGGGTTTTTCTTGCCAGTTTTAATGAGTCTTTTTTTTTTAACATCTTTATTGGAGTATAATTGCTTTACAATAATGACTCTTTTATAAATTAAGGACAATTTTTTTCCAGGTTAACTTTTAATATGTTTAGTTATTATTTTTTTATATATTGAAGTTTTAAATGTTCACATAGTTAAATATTTTCTTGTAAATTTTCTTCCATTTCTTTAAAGCTAGGAGGTCCAACACATGTAATTAAGGGAAAATCATTTCAAACCCATTTTTTTCTGGAAAAATACTATAAGTACCATTTTCTATATTTTATGGAAAAATACCATAGCTTACATAAACTGTAAGCCATAAAAGAGCTTATAATGTAGGTTTTATGTATTTTTATATCACTGTAAATCTTGTTCTAATAGCTATGCACATGGTAGATACTGCATAAGTATCTGTTGATGGAACAAATGGGTTAATTCAATGAATTATCACTGACAAGACTTTAATAATCTTACTGGTTCTTGGCACCTCTTCCTTTGTATTCCCTTTCTGTTCTCATTTTCTGAGAATTTGTGAACTCATAAAAGACAAAGGAGTGTCTTTTTTTAAGGCTCCGTATGCAAGATTTCTATTCCTTTTTGCATCGCTGGATACTACATCTTACATACCTGGTAAGAGCTCTCCTCTTAGAATTGCTCTCTGAATGAGAGTTGATGTAGAACCTGTCATAAGATCCCTAATTCCCCTTGTTTTAGTAGAAATAGGATTGCCTTCTGTTCAAATCCTGCTCATTTGCTAGTGCTTTTTCAAATTATTTTGTTAGAATTTGAATAATAGGTGATTAAAGTAAGGTAATTTGGTTATGTAGAGATCTGTACCACACAGTTTCCCAAATTTTTTGCTGTTCAAAATTTCTTCAAGACATGAACAAGTGAGATAGCCCCTTTTTTTTTGGTGCTAAAAGCTTGTACTGACCTTAAAGTATATATATTTGAATTCTTAAGCATTCCATTTCTAGGCTATCAGAAAGTATTCTAACTGAAACTGGGTTTTACATAGAGAGTAAGAGAACTATAGGAGTAGGTATCTTGCCTTTACGTATTTATTTTTTTAAAAATAGCTTTCTGCCAATCAAGAGGTCCCTGGTTCATATCCGAGGTGTCCCCACGAAAAAAAAAGAAGGGAAAAAAAGAAATAAAATAAATTTATTGAGATATACTTCATATGGCATACAGTTCGCCCATTTGAAGTGTCCCGATCGGTTGTTTCCGTGTGCTCGAAGGTACATGCAAACATCACCTGGTCAATTTCCGAGTGTTTTAATTACCTCAGAAAGAAACCTGGTACCTTTAGCTACTGTTGCCTCCCAAGCCCCCTCCCTCCCAGTCCTAAGCAACCATTAGTCTACTTTCTGTGTCTGTATATTTGCCTGTTCTGAACATGTTATATAAATTGAATCATATATGGTCTTTTATGACTGCTTTTTTTATTTTTTATTTTTTTCTGCGGTACGCGGGCCTCTCACTGTTGTGGCCTCTCCCGTTGCGGAGCACAGGCTCCGGACGCGCAGGCTCAGCAGCCATGGCTCACGGGCCTAGCTTCTCTGCGGCATGTGGGATCTTCCCAGACCAGGGCACAAACCCGTGTCCCCTGCATCGGCAGGCGGACTCTCAACCACTGTGCCACCAGGGAAGCCCTATGACTGCTTTTATTTAGCCTAATGTTTGCAAGTTTCATCCATGTTGTACCATGTATGAGTCCTTCATTCCTTTATTTGGCTGAATAATGTTTCACGAAATGCATATGCTACATTTTGCTTGTCCATTCTTCACTCGATAGACATTGGGTTGTTTCCACCTTTTGGCTAGTATGAGTGATGCTGCTATAAACATTCAAGTGTTTATACAGTTGTTTGTGTGGACATATGTTTTCATTTTTCTTGCATATATATACCTAGGAGTCTAATTGCTGGGTCACAGGTTTTTGAAACTGGCTGCACCACTTGACATTCCCACCAGCAGCGTATGAGAGTTCTGATTTCTTCACATCCTTGCCCATGCTTGTTACTATCTGACTTTAAAATTTTTATTTATATATTTTTGGCTGCACTGCAGGGCACGTGAAATCTTAGTTCCCTGGCCAGGGATCGAGCCCATGCCCCCTGCATTGGAAGTGCGGAGTCTTAACCACTGGACTGCCAGGGAAGTCCCTTTTTGACTTTTTGATGATAACCATCCTAATGGATGCAAAGTATCTCATGGTTTTGATTTGCATTTTCCTAGTGGTGGTGAGCATCTTTTCAGGTGCTTGTTGGACATTTGTATATCTTCGGAGAAGTGTGCATTCATATCCTTTCCCCATTTTTAATTGGTTTATTTGTCTTTTTATTATTGAATTATGTTCAGGTATATTTAAAGGAGAACATGAACATTGGAGAAAAATAAAAGATATTTAAAAAACCCCAAATGGAATGTCTGAAGATGAAAAATACAGTATCTGAAATGGCAAATACACTGGTTGGGATTATCAACAGAGTAGACACTGTAGAAAAAATTTTGAACTTGTGGACATAGCAATAGAAACTATGCAAAATGTAGTACAGAGAGTACACCGACCAGAAAAATATGTATAGAACATCAGCGACGTATGGGATAATATCAGGCCCTCAGCATATCTGTAATTGGAGTTCCTGAAAGAGGAAAGCGAGGGGGGGAAACTGAAAAAAATATTTTAAGAAATATGGCTGTAAATGTTTCACATTTGATGAACAAACACTATAAACCCATAGATTCAAACAGTTCAATGAGCCTCAAGAAAGATAAACCCAAAATTATCACTGGAAAAATCACTGCTTAAATCTCTTGTTCTTCCATGGTTTTTACCCTTGTATGTCAGTTTTATAAATAACTTTATTCTTTTTTTGTTAAAATAAATTTATTTTATTTCTTTATTTTTGGCTGTGTTGGGTCTTTGTTGCTGAGCGCGGGCTTTTCTCTAGTTGGCGGCGAGCGGGGGCTACCCTTCGTTGCGGTGCGTGGGCTTCTCATTGCCGTGGCTTCTCGTTGTGGAGCATGGGCTCTAGGTGCATGGGCTTCAGTAGTTGTGGCTCACAGGCTCTAGAGTGCAGGCTCAGTAGTTGTGGTGCACGGGCTTAGTGGTTCTGTGGCATGTGAGATCTTCCCGGACCAGGGCTCGAACCCGTGTCCCCTGCATTGGCAGGTGGATTCTTAACTGCTGTGCCACCAAGGACGTCCCAATAACTTTATTCTTGTAATTTTTTTCTTCTGCGTTCACGTCTCTAGTAATGTATTATGTGAAACATTCTCCTTTTATCTCATTCACGAAACCATTGTGTTCCATGTTTGTTTAAATTTTTTTTCCAAGAGGCTTTGCCTTTATTGTATTTAGTTGTAGCCTTGCTTATGAACCATTTAAGGATTTTTCTAATTATTCCTAAATCAATTGGGCTGTTAAATTAAATGTTAATTTATTTTAATTAACCACTTTTGTAAGAAGCATGGAGGACAGTGTCATTCCAAACAAAACAACAGAGTGTCACAAAAGATTGAAAATTGCTGTCTTATTTGGTTAACTTGACATTGATGTGACTTAGAAGTCAGCTTTGGGCAAAGCCAGCGTATGTGGTCTGGAGGGGGGTTGTTAGTCTTGCCTAGTGCGGGTGGAAGCAACCTTGTAGCTTGAGTATTGATTTGAATTACTTATGCATCTGATACCTTTATCCTTTGAATGTCTGTTTAGTATATGTCAGGATGAGATATTTTGAAAGGAGAACCCTGCTAAATGTGTGGTAAATATTGTCTAGGTCCATGCTTCTTAACCCTTTTTGGGTCATAGACTACATTTGAGAATCTGATAAAGCTATGGACTCTTGACTCCAAAAATGGATGTGATTTACATTCAGTTTCAAAGGACTCATAGTCTCTATGATGGAGATATAAAGTAATATAGTTTTGATACTTTATTTTTTACATTCCCTATATTTTGTACATGTTGCATTTAATTATATACTGTGAGATACTTCTTTTCGGAAACTGTGAGTGGTATTTATATACTCACGGGCCTTCAGACCCGACATTTCCAGTTAATTTCACATTAGCCTTATGTATTCAACCGCAGTTACCAATTATGTTCTTCTTAGTGAAGAAAACTATAAAATTAAAACTAGGAGCTTTTTTCTAAAATGTTTTTAGGTACTTTAAAATTATTTCCCCCAGTTTATATAGTTTTTAGTTAGAAGAAAGTTATATTTTTCATGAGACAAACTTTTTTTTTTTTTTTTTTTTTGTGGTATGCGGGCCTCTCACTGCTGTGGCCTCTCCCGCTGCAGAGCACAGGCTCTGGACGCGCAGGCCCAGCGGCCATGGCTCACGGGCCCAGCCGCTCCGCGGCATGTGGGATCCTCCCGGGCCGGGGCACGAACCCGTGTCCCCTGCATCGGCAGGCGGACTCTCAACCACTGCACCACCCCAGAAGCCCATGAGACAAACTTTTTATCTGTGTCTTTAATTACATCTTTGATGTTGAATAGTGTTTTATTTCTTAGATGTTAACTTGCCATTTTTAAGGATTTCATAACTCCTCTCAAGTGAACAATTCTTTATTTTATTTTTTTTTCCTCCTCTGTTGGCTCCTGGCAGGTGAATTGGTCTTGCTTGTTGGACTAGTGTAGACAGAATAGTTGTTTAGATTAACTTTAAGATTGAATAGTTGAGAGGCCTTCTGTGTTATATCTTTATGCCTGTCTGCTGGTGTAAGGTGATATGGGAAACACTTTGACGAGAAAGGTCAGTTCACTCATGCCCTTCCCCTACTTAATGCTCTTTGTGGCTGTACCTTTCTTTTAGGATGAATCTGATTTAGCGTAATCTGATGACTGCCTGCCCCTTTGGGTGCTCTTGTTTGCTCTGCCCTCTACTCTAGGCCATCATGGCCTTTATGTTTCTCAAATGAGCTGTGGGCTCTTCTGTCTCAGCCACTTTCCCCCTCCCTCTTCTGGTCAGTGCCTTCAGAGCTTCTGAGTGTCCGTTTAAGTGTTCCTTCTTTGGAGATGTATTCCTTGTTATCACCCTATGGGTTCTTCAGGCTAGATCCTGTCTGCTGGTATGCTTTGTAATCTTCCTTCACAGCATAATGAAGAACTGCACTTTAAAGACTTGTGTGTGTGTACTTATATGCTAAATACCTAGTTCTTTCTATAGGTCGAAAACTTCAAGAGGGAAGGAATGGTGATTCTCTTGTTCACTGTTGTATGTTTCCTCAACTCCTAGCACAGCGCTTGTCCAATAGGGCCGATGGTGAATGCAGTGAAGGTCTAATGGTGTAGTTGACACGCACGCACACATCGTGTAGTATGAAGCAGTTAATATGTGTTTTCAACTGTAAATAAATCAGTCATTGGAATAGAGACCCAAGAAACAACAAACTGAAAGGGAATGAAATAAAACAACATACATTTAAAAATTTTATATCGTTTTCTATCTCTTACACAAAGTCCATTCTCAAACAAAGTTAATTGTTGTTAATTCCAAATAACTGGCCTCTAATTTAAAAGGCCTGTTTTTCTTTCCCTCTAGTGGGTAGTTTTACACTTTTTTAGTCTTAGACACACAGATTTACGTGAAACGGAAACAGCAGCCTGGTCTGATGAGTCCTCTGTTAGAAGAATAGTGCTTTGGTGTTCCAGGGAAGACAGGGTGTGGTTCCTATACTTGTTAGGGGCAGTAGGAAGCTACCTGAGGGAGAGTGGAGTTGAGTTACACCTTTTATTTGATACGCAGACATAAGCAGGCCAAACAAAACTCTCACTTTTCCCCCTCTCATTTGTATCATAAGCACGCTATGTCTCCCCAGGCCGGAGTTTAGACTCATTGTCTTACCTAGGCTGACAGGTGAGGAAGCATAGACCTAGAGTGGCTAAAAGACTTCACCGAAGAAGGGAGCCCCAGAGCTGGCCAGAGAACTCGGTCCCTGAACTGTCCCCAGGCTTTTTCTCCAGCCAGTAGGGACCTCCTTCCACAGGGGAGGTACTCCTCTGTGCCTGCCTTTGGGAGAAGGCAGACATCCCAGTGACCTAGGAGTGAGGGGTGGGCTGAAGTTGGGAGGGTCCCGGGCCTTGGGGTCAGACCAGGGCTCCGGTTCTGCGCAGACCCTTCGCAGGGAGCACACAGTTACCTTTGCAGCTCCTTTTCCTATTCGGCAGCGTAGGGGTTGTGGTAGTTCTTGCGGTGGTGTTCGGACGGCCCAATGGCACAGCATCTGTAGATCGCCTAATTGAGCGATAGGTATTGGATAATGAGACTGTGATAATTCTCGTCATCACCGAGGATGGGCCTCTGGGCCAAGTATCCTCTCCTAAAATGGTGCCACAGTCCGTAATCCACAAGGAGTAAATGAGATTATGTAGGATATTTAGCATAGTGTCTGGCAGATGGTTGGTATTCGGTATGTAAGGTAGTAGTTACACTGTTGCAGTGAAAATTGTTCCTTACTGTGTGACAAATTATATAGCTGATGAAAAACACAAGTAGAAATCTGATGCATATCCCAGTTGAGGAAGTCACTGTTTTAAATGGCATTTCCTCACCTACCATTTAAAAATTGTTTTACAACCACAATCTTGTTATACTGATAAAGAATGGCTTAATTTTATAATTAATGGTACATTTTTCATTTAGTCCTGGCTCTTCGTCTTTTATACCTGTATAGTACCCCAAATTTCTTCAGCATTGTCATGGAACTGTTCCATATAATGTCATTATATTAATTAATTTTTAAATAACTTTTTTATTTTAGAATAGTTTAGATTTAGCGACAGTTGGAGATCGTACAGAGAATTTCCATATATCCTGTGTCCAGTTTCTTCTATTGTTAAATCGTACATTACAGTGTATATTTGTTACAACTAATGATCCAATATTGGCACATTATTATTTACTTAAACTCTGTACTTTATTCCAATTTCATTCATTTTTCCTAATGTTCTTTTCTTCTTCCCAGATCCCATCCAGGACACCACATTATATTTACTCATCATGTCTCCTTATCTGTGTCTTGGCTGTTACAGTTTCTCAGACTCTGTTTGTTTTTGATGACTTGAACAGTTTTAAGGGGTGCCAGTCAGGTACTTCATACACTGTTCCTCAGTTTGGGTTTGTCTGGTGTTTTTATCATGGTTTGGCTGGAGTTACGGGTTTTGGGAAGATGACCATAGAGGTGAAGTGCCCTTCTCATCAGATCAGGAGCTCATGCTCTCAGCATGACTTGTCACTGATGATGTTAACTTTGATCACTTGGCTACATAAATTGTTTCGGTTTTTCCTGTACAGATTTGTCTCTTCTCCTGGTTATTTATATAGTAATTATTTATATCCATGTGGACTCATGGATTCATGATTAGAATCCAGTCCTTTGTCATTTATTTTCTTGCTCAGATTGTTCCAGCTTTGGCCAGTGGAAGCTCTTTCAGTTGCTCCTGTGTCCTTTTAACATGATCCCATTGGGTTTTTTTGTTTCTTGAACACTTCCTCACTTGCTGCACTTACAAGATACTTCAAGCTCATATTACATCTTCCTTGCCCCAGTCCTGGAATCAGCCATTTCTCCAAGAAGTCCTTGTTCTTTTGTTGATGCGTGGTATTGGAAACCAAGATCTGGTCTCCAGATAAATGAGCTCTTTCTGTCCTAGTGTCAAAGCAGAGGTGAGAGACTTAATGCCCAAATTGTCCTAATTGCTTTTCCTACTTTTCTTTCCATTTTTCTTCACTGAAAACCCTGGGAGAGTATCTCATAGGCTTGTATCTTTTCCTCGATTTATCCCCTCAACAGTTGGAGTTCATCTTTTGAAAGTATATGTGTGTCATAGAGCATATTTATAGTAACTTTTTAAAATTTAAATTAGAAAAAAGATAAGACAATGCAGACAACTCATCTGTTTCCTACAGAAAGTGGCTCTTCAGTTACTTGATTTCTGAGAATTACATGGGAAGTAATGACATAAAATACTTTTTCTAGATATAAATTCAAATTAGAATAAGGGGATTTTTAAAATGTTCTCACTTGTAAGAAAGAAAGTAGAGGGAGATCATAATTCTTTTTTGCTATCTTTAAAGTTTTAAACATTCGTCTTGTGTCTCTTTAAACTCTTAAATGTTTTGGGTGCACTTGGCATAGGGATAAGCCTCTTTGTTTGTTTTTCCTCCCAGCTTTGACGCAGATTTTCATCTTTCAGATGTCCCTGCCTTAGTCCCAGAGTTCTTCTTACTTAAGCCTAAAAAAACCTTTGAATGAATCATCATTTTATGTTGCTTTTCTTTAAATATTTTTTCGTTGGCATTTCATTGTAAATTGCATCCACAGTGAGACTGAAGTGGTGCTTATTTTCACTTCCTGTATTGAAAGAAGTGCTCCCTGCATCCACTCCTGTACAACCAGGTGCACCTAAGAGTTTTTATTCCCTTTTGATTGTCTCCTTGCTAACCTGTACACATACAATCTAGTATTGATTTGCAAAGCTTTGGATAAAGATATATCAACAGATATACTCACATTTTTGGAGGCATTAGAACTGGCAAAAATAAGAACGCACACTTAAAAATGTCTTTTTCTTTGTCTCCTTGTTTTTTTTTTAATTAAAAAAATTTTTTTTTAAATTTTTTGGCTGCGTTGGGTCTTTGTTGCTGCGCACGGGGGCTACTCTTCGTTGTGGTACGTGGACTTCTCATTGCAGTGGCTTCTCTTGTTGAGGAGCACGGGCTCTAGGCGCACGGGCTCAGTAGCTGTGGCTCACGGGCTCTAGAGCGCAGGCTCAGTAGTTGTGGCGCACGGGCTTAGGTGCTCCGCGGCATGTGGGATCTTCCCGGACCAGGGCTCGAACCCTTGTCCCCTGCGTTGGCAGACGGATTCTTAACCACTGTGCCACCAGGGAAGCCCTGTCCCCTTGTTTTTAAGTACTCAACTGTTGGCAGTAAAATTGCAGAAATAATAGAAATAATCACATTTGTCTTTTATCTATAGCATGACTCATATGTTTTTAAATACCTAAAACTTTTCTCTCTCTTTATTTTTGTTCTAGTCCTTTTTGGATATCTTCTGGTTAACCAGAAGTGAAGAATAATAATATGAAGTCTTTAAAGCATTTTGTAATATTTGGTTATATGATTTTATGATTTTATTTTCTGAAAGCCTTCATCTGAAAATATTTTTAAAATAGCTTATAATTATTTTTATTTCTAATGATGAGTAAAGTTTATCCATATGGGGTAATTTTTCTTCATATATATATATATATATATATGTTTTCTATCTTTGTGTTCTATTTTGTTCGACCTACATCAGGACTGCTAAAGTATACCTTGTATAAATCTTTGTGTGAAATAAAAGACTTCTAGAAGATCTAAGCCAGGCAGGCCTTATACACTCATCTATGTAACCCTTTCCAAGACCTAACCCTATCCATTTATTCTGTAAGACATATTGACTGACGCTCACAGCATCGTGAATGCTTATGACTAATAGGCTCTCTCTAGAATGCCTGTGATTTTCTGTTCCCATCAGTTGAACTATATGCTTATCAAGAGTTCCTGGTTTGTTCCTAAATCTTTTTAGGTCTATTGTATGCTTTAATTGTAATTGCAGAATTTAGTAAACTATTATGCATATATATGAGATGTGGATGCAAAAGAGAATCGTAGTTTCTGTATAAACTAATTTGGAATGCTTTGGAAAGTCTCAAGATAGGTCGTGAAAAGAAACTTACCATCAAATTAGGGATAGGAGAGAACTGTTGAAGTTTAGGTAATCCAGAAAAATTACCCTCTGAAAATCTTTAAATTCTTGTTCCATTTTAAAGAACTAGAGAGTGGGGATGGCAGATGCAGTGATTTGGTTGTGGTATATGTGACAAAGTTGACTCGTGACTTTTCTCAGGGACTCACACCAAAAGACAAGGCTATGGCCTCATCAAAGTCTTGGCAGATTTAAACCCATTCACGGGCTTAAAGTAAAAATAAAATGTTTAAGTTTTGTATGTTTGTCAGTTATCTATTGTAATTTAACAAACCATACCAAAGCTTAATGGCTTAAAGTAAAAACCATTTATTATCTGTTATGGTATTGAGTGGTTCTTCTGCTTTTCATGGTGTTGGCTTGGGCTCAGGGACAGCTGGAAGGTCCAAAATAGCCTCACTCACACACTAGCAAGCTGGCACTGGCTGTCAGCTGGGATGGGAGCTTAGCAAGACTTTGACCTATCTGGTTTCTCCTTCATGAAGCCTCTCCACCTGGCTAGTTAGGCTTTGAAGACCATGGCAGTCTCAGGGTAGTTGAACTTCTTACATGGTGGCTAGCATGCCCTGGAGTATAAAGGTGGCCTTCTTAAGGCTTAGGCCCAGAACTGACCCAGAGTCACTTTTGCTACATTGCATTGGTTAAAGCAGGTCACAGGGTCAACCCACATTCAAGAGGAGGCGATTATACAAGGATGTGAATGCTGGGAGGCCAGCAAAGTAACAGCCAACGCAGATGTTTCAGATTTTTTATTTGCATGTCTCATTTTTAATGCTTTTAATATGTATTTCAATAAATGAAAGTGTTTGTAAGCAAACAATAATTTGATTAAAACTTGTCTTCTTACTATTAAGTGCGGGAACGAAGGGATTTCAGCCCGTGATATTCTGATTCCAAAACCACTATTCCTTATACCAGACTCCATTGCTGTTGTTTTGGTCCGCAAATAGTCATGTTAGCACCTAGGGTTACAGTATCACTTAAACAATATTATTGTCAGAAGTCTATCTTTAATTCTTGTAGCCTTTAAAAATCTACGTTCTTCAAATTATTAAATGTGATTTTATTAAAATACAGTTTAGATAATAATTATGTCTGAAGTATCAAAGATAAAATTGTTAACCTTACAAATCCATTTATTCAGCAGACAGTTATTGGGCATGTCATCTGCGCCAGGCACTGTTCTAGACACTGGAGAAACAGTGGTAAAGAAGACAGATGAGGTCCCTGCCTTCATGGAGCTTCAGGTCTAGTTGGGGGGATAGTTTCTTGTTCATTTCCATAGAAAATCTTGTTTTAAAATATCTACTTTCATTTAAAAAAAGAATTTAGTTAAAAAAAAGTTTGAGTATCTATACTGAAAAATAATGAAGACATGCTAGGTTTGTAAAGACCCTACACTCTGAATCAATGCAAAAGTTACAGAGTGAATGTTGGATAAACTTGAGATTTGTTAACAGCTTACCTGGAGGTAGGCTGATAAATGTGCAACTACCGGCCGATAGTAAAGATCAGCTGAGTATTAATTGGCTCTTACAGTACACACCAACCTTGTGCCACCTCAAACTTAGCTTAGCTCCTTTTAATTTATACTGCAGGCCAAGCAAGCTATTGTGTATAAGTTCTTTAAAAGAGAAACTTAGAAAATCCAACCCCCCTGCCTACCCCTCCTCCCTTTCCCACAGTGGCAACAGCCTCCCTTTAATTATTACTTAATAGAGAATAGGTTAATGGGGAGGTGGAGTTGGCGGAGACAGCTTCACCCAGCTGAGGACTGCGCTCATGTGGAATGAAATATTTTATGTTTAAGGGCTTTGCTAAAGAACTTTTAATGAAGTATTTTGTTTGTTTGTCTTTTAGGGCTTTTGCAAAACCACCGATGTTCTCAAGCTCATCTAATCCAACTTCATCATTTTATAGATGAGCTATTTCAGGCATCATGTGGTTTTACCTACTATGTCAGAGCAGAACTATTTAACCCCAAGTTACTTGAATTTTTGTCTTTCACGTTTCATTTAAAAACTGCACTGAACCCCCTTGGGTTGAGTTTAAGACATGCTCTTCTTAGACCGGATTCTATGTCAAGTGAAGGGTACTTGAGCAAAGTTTTATGTTAAAAGAATGCAACATTGTTTTCTGTGACTGTCAGAAGTTTAGTACCAGAAAGACATTTCACATTTGTATGTTTTCAAACACAAGTAAGAAAAATGTTTCAGGGCAGCTGATATAGACCTTGTACTACTTTCCCCATCCAAAATAATTGGTATCCATGGGAACATTCTGAACCAGTCAACTGACCACATTAGCTCATCTCACATGAGCTGATACAGAATGAGGTTTTGGATGCTTTTGGTTAGTTAATTGAAATGATGCAAGTTCTCTTGAGCTTACCACTAGTATTTATTTTCCTAGATTTTGTGTCTAAATGGTTTTTTTTAAAGGAAAAAAAGGAATAAACTTTAGCTTGATTCCTCTTCCTACCCCTCCCCCCATTATGTATTGTTTCTTAGCTAAAGCTTCCAAACTAAGTTGTTTTTCTCAGGCTGCTTTTTTTTTTTTTTTTTAAAAACTTTATTGGAGTATATTTGCTTTACAATGTTGTGTTAGTTTCTGCTGTATAACAAAGTGAATCAGCTATATGTATACATATATCACCATATCCCCTCCCTCTTGTGTCTCCCTCCCACCCTCCCTATCCCACCCCTCTAGGTGGTCACTAAGCACCCAGCTGATCTCCCTGTGCTATGGAGCAGCTTCCCACTAGCTATCTATTTTACATTTGGTAGTGTATATATGTCCATGCCACTCTCTCACTTCATCCCAGCTTACCCTTCCCCCCACCATGTCCTGAAGTCCATTCTCCACGTCTGCGTCTTTATTCCTGTCCTGCCCCTAGGTTCTTCAGAATCTTTTTTTTTTTTTTTTAGATTCCATATATATGTGCTAGCATACGGTATTTGTTTTTCTCTTTCTGATTTACTTCACTCTGTATGACAGTCTCTAGGTCCATCCACCTCACTACAGATAACTCAATTTCGTTCCTTTTTATGGCTGAGTAATATTCCATTGTATATATGTGCCAAGGTCCATCTTCTTTTTCCATTCATCTGTCGATGGACACTTAGGTTGCTTCCATGCCCTGGCTATTGTAAACAGAGCTTCAATGAACATTGTGGTACATGAATCTTTTTGAATTATGGTTTTCTCAGGGTATATGCCCAGTAGTGGGATTGCTGGGTCATATGGTAGTTCTATTTCTGGTTTTTTAAGGAACCTCCATACTGTACTCCACCGTGGGTGTATCAATTTACATTTCCACCAACAGTGCAAGAGGGTTCCCTTTTCTCTACACCCTCTCCAGCATTTATTGTTTGTAGATTTTTTGATGATGGCCATTCTGACCAGTGTGAGGTGATACCTCATTGTAGTTTGGATTTGCATTTCTCTAATGATTAGTGATGTTGAGCATCCTTTCATGTGTTTGTTGGCAATCTGTATATCTTCTTTGGAGAAATGTCTATTTAGGTCTTCCACCCATTTTTGGATTGGGTTGTTTGTTTTTTTGATATTGAGCTGCATGAGCTGCTTATATATTTTGGAGATTAATCCTTTGTCAGTTGCTTCATTTGCAAATATTTTCTCCCATTCTGAGGGTTGTCTTTTCGTCTTGTTTATGGTTTCCTTTGCTGTGCAAAAGCTTTTAAGTTTCATTAGGTCCCATTTGTTTATTTTTGTTTTTATTTCCATTTCTCTAGGAAGTGGGTCAAAAAAGGATATTGCTGTGATTTATGTCATGGAGTGTTCTTCCTATGTTTTCCTCCAAGAGTTTTATAGTGTCTGGCCTTACATTTCGGTCTTTAATCCATTTTGAGTTTATTTTTGTGTGTGGTGTTAAGGAACATTCTAATTTCATTCTTTTACATGTAGCTGTCCAGTTTTCCCAGCATCACTTATTGAAGAGGCTGTCTTTTCTCTGTTGTATATTCTTGCGTCCTTTTCTCAAAAATAAGGTGACCATATGTGTGTGGGTTTACCTCTGGGCTTTCTATCCTGTTCCGTTGATCTGTATTTCTGTTTTTGTGCCAATACCATACTATCTTGATTACTGTAGCTTTGGAGTATAGTCTGTAGTCAGGGAGCCTGGTTCCTCCAGCTCCATTTTTCTTTCTCCACATTGCTTTGGCTATTCAGGGTCTTTTGTGTTTCCATACAAATAGTGAAATTTATTGTTCTAGTTCTGTGAAAAATGCCAGTGGTAGTTTGATAGGGATTGCATTGAATCTGTAGATTGCTTTGGGTAGTGCAGTCGTTTTCACAATGCTGATTCTTCCAATCCAAGAACATGGTATATCTCTCCATCTGTTTGTGTCATCTTTAATTTCTTTCATCAGTGTCTTATAGTTTTCTGCATACAGGTCTTTTGTCTCCATAGGTAGGTTTATTCCTAGGTATTTTATTCTTCTTGTTGCAGTGGTAAATGGGAGAGTTTCCTTAATTTCTGTTTCAGATTTTTCATCAGTAGTGTATAGGAATGCAAGAGATTTCTGCGCATTAATTTTGTATCCTGCTACTTTACCAAATTCATTGATTAGCTCTAGTAGTTTTCTGGTAGCATCTTTAGGATTCTCTAGGTATAGTATCATGTCATCTGCAAATAGTGACAGTTTTACTTCTTCTTTTCTCATTTGTATTCCTTTTATTTCTTTTTCTTCTCTGATTGCTGTGGCTAAAACTTCCAAAACTATTTTGTATAATAGTGGTGAGAGCGGGCAACCTTGTCTTTTTCCTGATCTTAGTGGAAATGGTTTCAGTTTTTCACCATTGAGAATGATGTTGGCTGTGGGTTTGTCATATATAGCCTTTGTTATGTTGAGGTAAGTTCCCTCTATGCCTACTTTCTGCAGGGTTTTTAATCATAAATGGGTGTTGAATTTTGTCAAAAGCTTTTTCTGTATCTATTGAGTTGATCATATGGTTTTTATTCTTCAATTTGTTAAAATGGTTTATCACATTGATTGATTTGTGTATATTGAAGAATCCTTGCATTCCTGGGATAAACCCCACTTGATCATGGTGTATGATCCTTTTAATGTGCCGTTGGATTCTGTTTGCTAGTATTTTGTTGAGGATTTTTGCATCTATGTTCATCAGTGATATTGGCCTGTAGTTTTCTTTTTTTGTGACATCTTTGTTTGGTTTTGGTATCAGGGTGATGGTGGCCTCGTAGAATGAGTTTGGGAGTGTTCCTCCCTCTGCTATATTTTGGAAGAGTTTGAGAGGATGGGTGTGAGCTCTTCTTTAAATGTTTGATAGAATTAACCTGTGAAGCCGTCTCTGGTCCTGGGCTTTTGTTTGTTGGAAGATTTTTAATCAGAGTTTCAATTTCATTGCTTGTTATTTGTCTGTTTATGTTTTCTATTTCTTCCCAGTTCAGTCTTGGAAGGTTGTGCCTTTCTAAGAATTTGTCCATTTCTTCCAGGTTGTCCATTTTATTGGTATATAGCTGCTTGTAGTGATCTCTCATGAGCATTGGTATTTCTTCAGTGTCAGTTGTTACTTCTCCTTTTTCATTTCTAATTCTACTGATTTGAGTCTTCTCCCTCATGATGAGTCTGGCTAATGGTTTATCAATTTTGTTTATCTTCTCAAAGAACCAGCTTTTAGTTTTATTGATATTTGCTATCCTTTCCTTCATTTGTTTTTCATTTATTTCTGATCTGATCTTTATGATTTCTTTCCTTCTGCTAACTTTGGGGGTTTTTTGTTCTTCTTTCTCTAACTGCTTTAGGTATAAGGTTAGGTTGTTTATTTATGATGTTTCCTGTTTCTTGAGGTAGGATTGTATTGCTGTAAACTTCCCTCTTAGAACTGCTTTTGCTGCATCCCATAGGTTTCGTCGGGTCGTTGTGTTTTCATTGTCATTTGTTTCTAGATACTTTTTGACTTCCTCTTTGATTTCTTCAGTGATCTCTTGGTTATTTAGTAGTGTATTGTTTAGCCTCCATGTGTTTGTATTTTTTACAGATTTTTTTCCTGTAATTGGTATCTAGTCTCATAGTGTTGTGGTTGGAAACGATACTTGACACAATTTCAATTTTCTTAAATTTACCAAGGCTTGATTTGTGACCCAAGATATGATCTATCCTGGAGAATGTTCCATGAGCACGTGAGAAAAATGTGTATTCTGTTGTTTTTGGATGGAATGTCCTATAAATATCAATTAAGTCCATCTTGTTTATCGTATCATTTAAAGCTTGTGTTTCCTTATTTATTTTCATTTTGGATGATCTGTCCATTGGTGAAAGTGGGATGTTAAAGTCCCCTACTATGATTCTGCTACTGTCGATTCCCTTTTTATGGCTGTTAGCATTTGCCTTATGTATTGAGGTGCTCCTATGTTGGGCGCATAAATATTTACAATTGTTATATCTTCTTCTTGGATTGATCCCTTGATCATTATGTAGTGTTCTTCTTTGTCTCTTGCAATAGTCTTTATTTTAATGTCTATTTGGTCTGATATGAGTATGGTTACTCCAGCTTTCTTTTGATTTCCATTTGCATGGAATATCTTTTTCCATCCCTTCACTTTCTGTCTGTATGTGTCCCTAGGTCTGAAGTGGGTCTCTTGTAGACAGCATATATATACGGGTCTTATTTTTTTATCCATTCAGCTAGTCTATGTCTTTAGGTTGGAGCATTTAATCCATTTAATTTAAGGCAGTTATCGATATGTATGTTCCTATTACCATTTTCTTAATTGTTTTGGGTTTGTTATTGTAGGTCTTTTTCTTCTCTTGTGTTTCCTGCCTAGAGGAGTTCCTTTAGCATTTGTTGTAAAGCTGGTTTGGTGGTGCTGCATTCTCTTAGCTTTTGCTTATCTGTAAATGTTTTAATTTCTCTGTTGAATCTGAATGAGATTCTTGCTGGGTAGAGTAATCTTGGTTGTAGGTTTTTCCCTTTCATCACTTTAAATATTTTCTGCCACTCCCTTCTGGCTTGCAGAGTTTCTGCTGAAAGATCAGCTGTTAACCTTATGGGGATTCCCTTGCATGTTATTTGTTACTTTTCCCTTGCTGCTTTTAACATTTTTTCTTTGAATTTAATTTTTGATAGTTTGATTAATATGTGTCTTGGCGTGTTTCTCCTTGGATTTATCCTGTATGGGACTCTGTGCTTCCTGGACTTGATTGACTATTTCCTTTCCCATATTAGGGAAGTTTTCAACTTCCCTAACCTGAGTGCTGCACTGTAGTGTTTATCAGAGAACCTGACCTGACCTACCACATGTCATCAGTGCTCTCTGCTTTGCTGCTCAGGTCATGCTTTCTGTTCTGTGTGCTTCACAAAGCGAAAGCAGTGGGACTCTGAAGTCAGGGCAAGAGTTGCCCACTTAGCAGTTAAGCTTGTCACCAACTGTCATGTAAGTGATGCTTAGTTCTGTTGATTTGTATCTTCTAGTCCTTTGCTCTTTTTTCCGTGATCCTTAAGTTTTTAGTTTTAAACTTCATTTATGTTAGAAAGAATTCTCTAAACACCAGGAACTGCACATCAGTTCTCTTTATTCGTGGTGAGAGCAGGAACACAGTCGTTATGTTGAGTTTCTACAAGTACAGATAGAGGAGAAAGATTACAAGGCTGAGGAAGAGACATATCCACAGAAAAGTGTTATGGAGAGTTTTTAAAAGAAATTTTAAGTAATTGAAACTTGAATTCCCTTTATACATTCCTGAATATTTTCTCTGCTTGTTGTCCTCCATAGACAAGAGTACACATTGGGAGATTCAGCTTGTAAGAATTCTGAGTCTGATCCTGAGGACTTTTCAGATGAAACAAATACAGAGAACCTTTATGGTACCTCTCCCCCCAGCACACCTCGGCAGAGGAAGCGCCTGTCAACCAAACACCAGAGGAATAATGTAGGGAGGCCCACCAGTCGAGCTAATTTGAAAGGTAAGTCTTGTACTTAAAAAGATATATTTGAGAGGGCGTGGCATGGTTGGTATATAATCTTTATGTAACAAGTAACTATTGATAGATGCTTTTTCTACAATAATGTTAGTTATTCCTCTTATTTTAAATTCGATTTTATGCTGCCTTAAAGTTTTATTTTTAAATTTTTGAATTATCACCATTAGCAATATTGTTAATAAAAGAGAAAATAATTCTCCAGAGATAGAAAGGTTTGTCCTGAGTAATTGTTAAAGTCAGTGTGTGAGGCATTTGCATTCCTTTTAGGATGTGGAAGAGGACACACGTGGATGAATCAGCGTGCCTGTCCAGGATGGTTGCTGGTGTACGGGATAGGTGGCCTTCTTTTATTCTTTGAATCTCTTAGGCTGAAACTTCTAGATTCTGTCTTCCTGACACGATGTATTGGGCACTTCGGGGCAGGCAGGGCCAGGCTTGCTTCCCCAGGATTCCCTAGGCGGCCTGAGAACTGTGCTCTGCCGGTGACCGTGATGCAGCCCGCGTGGACAGGGCCCTCGTCCCCTCTAGGCACAGGGCCTGGATGGTATCCCACCTTATAGTCACACACAGAATCTGTGGTTTACTTTTCTTTCTGTTTGGAATCCCAAAGCCCAGACAGTGTCCTGCTCCTAGAAGCTGTTTCTGCTCCTGAGACTGTTCTCCGTTTTCATTTCTTCCTTCCTCTGAGCGCGTCACAGCTGTTCTGTTCTGAGGCAGAGGAATTGAATCATGCTGACCTGCTTCCTTGTACCTGCTTTCTGGCATGGAACCTCAGGTCCCTGAAGCCTTACGGTTTTAGAATTTCTCTGTTAATTTCAGCAAACCACTTGTCCAAAACTGATCTCTTAGTTTCCTAGAATTCATCTACCTATTACTGTGCAAGATAGGGATATCGTTCTTCATCTCCTCTGAGAAATTTCCCCTTATCACATGTTCTCCCTACTGAAAAGAGACTCATTTCCATTTCTCCCTTTCTTTAGCTCATTTTCGTCCTCTCTTTCTCTTTCCCACACATTTCTTCCACACATTGATCTCTCATGGTTAACGTCGGCAAGTTCATTCTGCGTCCCTATCGTAGCCATTCCTCAAGAAAGAAGAAGGGTAAGAGAAGTGGACTTTATTGTACTTATTTGCTTGAGTGAAGTCTTATCCAAGGAGGAATTCCTAAGTAAGAAATAGTGTTTCTTTCCCACAGGGAAGATGATTTTTTTTTACTTTCTTTTAAAACTGTATTTGTAGTAGGATGTTAACCTATGGTCTGTATTTACTCCCTTTGTAAAGTAATAGCTTTCCATTGCAATATATTATCTTTAAAATCAGTCCTTTTCCATTTTCTCAAAGAAATTTCTCAAATGCCTACAGAAGTTCCTTTTGAAGCAGCATCTACTGAACCAATATTAGTTAATACATATTTGTTTCGTGGTGGTGAAATGCGATGATGCCAGTAGGACATCTGCTTTGTCTTCACTTGTTCATACTATTTTAGAACCGGAGTGGAGAACACAGTCCCCACCCCCCCGCATTTTATAGATTGAGAAAGTGAGGCCCAGGGTTTTAAAGCAACTTCTTAAGGCCAGAAGGCTTGAGATAGTGGCAGGACTAATTTTAGGTACTATTTTTATTTTTATTTTTTGGCCATGCCACATAGCTTGTGGGATCTTAGTTCCCTGACCAGGGATTGAACCTGGGCCCTCGGCAGTGAGAACGCAGAGTCCTAACCACTGGACCACCAGGGAACTCCTAGGACTAATTTTAGAACTAGTTCTCCTGGTCCTCAGTTTGGACTTTTTTCCCAGTATAAGCAGCAGGGGTTAAGCTTCTCTGAATGTGGTACTTGACATGACTGTATGTCTTTAGTAATCAGTCAGAAAACCCGTCACTGGATACTTGTTGAGCTCTGCTGTCCTTCTGGGCTGTGTCAGAGATAGAAGGAAGAGGGAAGGTTGTTTCTTTTCTTCCTCAACTTCTTTCAGTTGTTTATTTCACAAAATTACAGAATTTTAGATCTGGAAGGGGTCTCAGAGACCACGTTAATTCCTGCCGTTTTGCAGGTGAAGAAAGAACGCTCATAAACCTTTTGATTTGTAGCTATCTAATAGCAGACCTAGGGCATAAGTTCTTAATAACTTATGTTTTTTCTTATTGCAAAAGATTACATGTTTGTCGTAGGGAGTTTAGAAAATACTGACAAAAAGAAAGAAAAATACCCGTAAACCCAATATGCAGAAATAACAGCTTTTACCATCTTTGCCTTGTAGTCTCTTTACATGCATATATTTGTGTTGTGATACGATATCATACTATTTTTACTATTTTATAGCTGGCTTCCTTTTTCATTTAATGATTCATAACTTTCTGTGCCATAGAATAACCTGTGCCATTCATTTTAATGGCTGCCGAGTCATTTGTAGCAACATTTGCCCGATTATCACTCACAGTTCTTGAGTGCTTATCTAAGCACTGCGCTTAGCTCCTCAAAAGAGTTATCTTTCAAATATCATAATAACCCAATGAGATGTAGGTTCTATATATTATTATTCAATTTATGGTTGAGGACATGACACAGAGAGTTTCTAGGACGTGTAGTCTTAACTGTCCCAGTCATGCATATACTAGAAAGCAGTACGTTTGCTGTCTGGTGAACTGTTTTTGTCAACATTCTTGTTCAAGAACACCAAAAAAAAGATGGAAATGAAGCAACCGTGTTGGGCAGGTGGGCCGTGTTACTGTTTTGGTGGTGGCGTGTTTGTGTTGAGCTGGTAGAACAAACAGCGCTTGAGAGCTCGCTGGCTGCAGCAGCAGAGCGTGGGGGCCGGAGCACAGACTTGGCTGCCAGATTGCCTGGGTTCCCATCCTGGTTCTACCACCTTCTGTGTACGCCGCCTCCGTGTCTCATTTTCTTCATCTGTGAGGTCATCTGCCTTACGGTGCTGTGGGGGTTTTATGTTCAGTAACTACTAGCTGTCATTATTATTGTGAGCTAAAGCTTTCTTTCTCACTACTTGCCTTAAACTTCAAAGTAGAATTAACTAATTATATCATTGACTGTACCCTTATTAATTGGTGCCCCTCCTTTCAGGACACTGAGTCTTGAGCCACATAGTTACCAAGGTATGGCGTTGGGACTGCAGCCTGGGTCAGTCCTGTCTGGCTTCTCCGTTTCCTGTAGCTCTTCCTTTCTTCTTCTCACTCTGTGTGTTGCCATCGTAGTGACGTTTTCTCTGGCTCTTTCTGTCCTCACCGCCCTCCCTTTCCTCTTGCCTTTACCTCTCCTTCCTTCCTTCTCCCTCCTCTTCGCATCCCCCTTTTCCTTCCTCCCTTCCATTCCTCCCTTATTTCTCCTGCATTCTTTCCACTGACTCGCAACTTCAGCGACTCCCTAGGCGGGTATTGCGTTAGATGATCGATAAGCCCTTGCTCATCTCCAGCAGGAATCACAGAGATGAGCAGGCAGTCCCATCTTGTGTGGTAGAACTGGGGTGGAGGGGAGAGGTGGGGGCACTTCTGTGGGTGCCCACAGGAGGGGATTGAGCAGACCTGGGCTTGGGAAGACTTCTGGAACAAGTGACACGTGTGCTATGGCCTGAAGGCTGAGTCAGGGAGACCAGTATTTCAGACTCATTTGTCAATCATGATAGTGTATTGGTCTCTCAGTATTTTCAAGAGATTTTAAAAATTAGATTGGCCAGATTTATTTTAAAAGCTTTCCAAGGAAATATGAACTGACGCATTATTTCTTTCTCTCTGCAACAAGCAAAGGCTGCCTGAATCATACAATTCACTTTAGAACTGCAGTGAAAGTTGAACTCATCTGTTTTTTTTTGTTGTTTTTTTTTTTTGCGGTACACGGGCCTCTCACTGCTGTGGCCTCTCCCGTTGCGGAGCACAGGCTCCGGACGCGCAGGCTCAGCAGCCATGACTCACAGGCCCAGCCGCTCCGTGGCATGTGGGATCTTCCCGGACCGGGGCACGAACCCGTGTCCCCTGCATCGGCAGGTGGACTCTCAACCATTGTGCCACCAGGGAAGCCCCTGAACTCATCTTTTTAATTAACATCACCAATAATATTTTCGTTTTTCTGCTTACCTTTTGCTTTGTGACAGCCACCCCAAAGCTTAGTGTTATGAAAGCGTCCATCTTATTGGGCTCACGGTTCTGTGGGTAGAGTAGCCACTAACCCTATTGTCTTTAGTGATGGTAGCCATTGTCATGAGCTATTATATGGATATGATTCTTTAAATATTCTTATTATCCTAGGCTCAAAATAACCAACTACTGTTGTTATAGGCTTATTTTTTATAAATGGAAATTTAGTACCAGGCAACCTTCTGACCAACTGGTAATAAATTGAGGGTTCCCATGAGAGAACTGCTCATAGAACTCAGGAACACACTTTACTTATGTTTATCACTTAAGTTGCCTCATTAGTGTAAATTGAGGTGTGATTGATAGGGGCTCCTTATGAATAAAAAAGATGCTTCTATCGGAAAATTCCAAGGGTTTTAGGAGCTCTGTGTCAGGAACCTGGACAAAACCCAAATATATTTCTTATGTTAAAAAGCAAAGTTCAGCCAAGTAAATTTGAAGATTTGACTGGCTTTACTTATGAATCAGGCAGCATTACGTCTAGCAGCTAGAAGGGTTCTCTGGGTGGTTGTGCAAAAATGGAAGGGATTTTATAGGAAAAAGGGTGGAGTAAGGGAGCTATTAGCAAAAAAAAAGAAAGGATTATTTTTTGACCAGACATCTTTTTTGTTTTGTTTTGTTTTGTTTTGTTTTTTGTGGTACGCGGGCCTCTCACTGTTGTGGCCTCTCCCGTTGCGGAGCACAAGTTCTGGACGCGCAGGCTCAGCGGCCATGGCTCACGGGCCCAGCTGCTCCACGGCATGTGGGATCTTCCCGGACCGGGGCACGAACCCGTGTCCCCTGCATCGGCAGGCGGACTCTCGACCACTGCGCCACCAGGGAAGCCCCAGACATCTTTTTTTATGGGGGTGGGGAGGGATGACAGGGGTTTTATCATGCAGAGTACCTCTTCCTCTGGGGGATTGTAGAGGGTCTACTTGATGGATTACTTTATTGGTATTGACCAGAAAATTCTAGACTGTTCAATTAAAACTACATTTCTGGGAGAGGTTGGAACTGCAGTGAAGTAACGTATAAAATATAGGTTTGCCATCATGGGCTTTTAGCATGCGACTGACACCCATTTGGGGCCTGTGGTTTTCTTTCTAATACTTACTACACCCTGATGAGCATTATCAAATACTAGCAAAGATATGAGGAGATGGCAGCTTTCTTACAAGGCTGGTGTGAGTGTAAATTGTCTCAATCCCTGTGTGGAAGTAATTTGTTAATACACTCAGACTGAGCTTGGTTATATCCTTGACCCAAGCAAACACACTTTTGGGAGTAGACTTTAGAGAAGTTCGTGCAAATAAACACGAGAAGTTCTGCAGAAAGACTTGTGTCACTCATTGTGATTTCCTTTCATAATACGCAAGTGGGTAACCACAGACGGGAAAGTTCCAAACAATATGTATCGTAGTGGTTGTCTGAGATAGGGGGGGCCTGAGGAGGGGGCCTAGGGATGTAGGACAAAGGTGAGGTCACCACTGCCCACAGTGTTTTATTTCTTTGTACTGATGGACTTTAGATGTGTTTAAAATTATTTTATTTGACTTTTGCATTTTCCTGATTTTGTTTCCCTGGGAATGTTAAAGATATTTTTGTTTTCAAAATATTAACTTCTGCTTTTAGAAGCTGTGCTAAATATTAAATATATAACAATGTTATGATATCTAGGTAAAGATGGTTAGCTCTTTATTACCTAAAAAATACCAGCTATGTGACATCCTGACAGATGTAACCTACCAGTTCAGCTCTTGAATTAACTCACTGACCAGGCTTGATTTCATACTTTGATGAGTAACAGAATTTAACTGTGGTGTTACTTCAGATCATAATTTTTGGATAATGGTAAATAACTACCAAACTACAGCAATTAAGATTTTGATAAATTTTGGACCATAATGTGTAGCTACCCATGTGTAGCTGTTTCTCCTTAAGGCTGGTTTAAGAAGAGACAAACTATCTCATCCTTAAATTTTTGTTCTTTTTAATTAGCAGAAGGAAGTAAATCCAGTTCATCTCATAGTTTTAAGTAGGTTAAATAAGAATGAAGACACCCAGGCCAAAGCCCTTTTCAGGGTGAATCTGCCTCGTAATCATTATCAGCCCCCTTTTGCAGGAGTAATGTAATACTGTAAGAGCCAGGTTACAGAGAGAGTAATCTGTAATCTGGCGTATACATGTGTGCATATACACACACGTATGCATGTACATGTACACACATTAATCTCCCTATCGTTAGCAAATATCTCAAGGTGTGTGTGTGTGTATGTAAATGTGTGTGATTTTTTGCTAACATAGTGAGATTAGCAAGTTTTATTTTTTTTAATATAATACTGCTATAAAATTGATCTGGTAAAATGGTTATGAATCAGATTCAATCTGTAGAGTAAGAGAAATGTTCTTTGTGAACTAGAGTGGACTTAAATCTATATTTCAGTTCTTTAATCCAAACTCAGCCTGACTTTCAAGGTTCTAATTTATATTTCCAGTCTACCCATCTACATGTAGACTCACTATTCCAGCCAGGCTCTCTTCTTTTCTGCTTTTGTGTCTTTTTGTATGTTTATTCTATGGCTTAAAATATTCTCTTGCCTTCCTTGCTACCCTTATTTAAGATGAATCCATTCTTCAAGGCATTCCGTCAAGTACCTGGTCTTATTTAAAGCTTCCACATATCAGTTTGCCCACTGTAATCTGTCTTTTATGGCACTCAGCATCTTAACCTTTCCTTAGTCAGACAGCCCTGCCCTGTGAGCAGCTTGACAGGCGTAAAGGTGGTTGATGGCACAAACATGGGTTAGGATCCCTGTCCCGACATGTCTCATCTGTCTGGCCATCCATGTTCTGCGGGAATCTCCATCACAGTGTTGTAAAGATGATGACAATTTCTGTAAGCCCTTACCTCATAAATGGGTAAAGCAGTGTTTGAATAGAGCAGTGTTTTCCCAAATGTGGTGTCATTCTAGCCAGGTTGAATCTGAGACACTGGGAGTGGGCCCAGGAATCTGCATTGTAGCAAGAACCTGAGTGATTCTTAATGTTTACTAAAGTTTGAGAACCTTGAATTAGAAGATCTCTAAGTCCCTTCAGGTTGTTGACATTGATAGCCTGGCACATCACTGCTCTAAAGATCATCTCACACTTAAAGCGCAGATACCCGTTTCTGCTTTCTCATTTGAGAGATCGAGGAGGGCCAGTGTTTTGAATTTGACATACATGTATGGAAGAATGTAAGAATTGTGAGGACTTGATAAAAAATACATTTTATACATACTCTAAAGAGCTGTTTCTAGGTGTGAATTGTGGGGAATTCAGTTGACTGTCTTATATCTGTTTAAACAAGTGAACCATATTGCTTGTCATTTGTTTGCGTTCAGTTTCATTATACATTTTTTTGTTCTTTTCCTTTCATGTTTCTCTGATTTGGCAGGAGTTATTGGTGATTGGCCAAAGGAAACTAACTTATTGGAAGGTTTGTTTTAACAGTACTACAAAGTCATACCACTTCATTTATAGCCACTTGGGAGCTCAGATGTTCATTAGTCTTAAGTCATTATGAACTAGTTTTGTAGTACTGTAATTCGAACTTATATAAAACATTCTATATACTTTTGATCCGTTCTCCTTTACAGAAACTCTGTGCTTGACTTTCTGTTCATTGCAGAGGCATTTAGTATTAACAGCAAACTAAACAAACAAAGATTGGTATTTTCTTTTTGCACAGTAGCTAGACTGGGGCTTAAGTCCATTTTAAATTTAAATTATGTCATTTTAATGATGTACCTATTTCCATTTGTGTGTTTTTTTTAAAAAAAAAAAACAACTTGGTTTTTTGTTTTGGAAAAAAAAAATAACTTCTTTGTCCCGTCTTCCTCCTTTCCCCATTTGCTTTCCTTTACACACAGTGTAGGTCCAAAGACTGGACCAAAATTTTGAATACAGAATTTCAGAAAATTGTGTAATATACCATTTTTTGTGCTGTAAGATAGGCTTCACAATATTTGTGTATAATCTACAAAAATTAGGTTTCTAAGCTTGCTAAAATTCGATTCGGTTTATACAGAAAAATGGGATTGTGGCATTTCCCCCCTTAAGACCTTTTAATTGTTGGAATAAAGATCAAGGCTCAGAAGCTTCATCTCTTGATATTTTCATGCTTTGACTATTAGCTGTGTGGTAAATTTAGCATAGATTTGGACTTAACGTTCATAGCTCTGTCTTCTGTGTTGTTCAGGTCATCCCAGCTACTCTCAGTTCACCCTTTGTTTCCCTTAGGACCTTTAAATCATGGGTTAGAAGAACATTTATAATTTATATAAGGAAAGTAATACTTTTCCACTGTTCACTTACTTTTAAGTTATAAATTATATGCAGACGTTCTTTGGCCTTGGTCACTAATGCTACCCTACATTCATTTTGTAAAGTCTTCTTAGAATCCTAAACCCTAAGCTAACAGAAGAGTTTTTTTGTTACATAAGTTTTTGATTTCTCTGACTCAAAACCATGTGGATGCACGTATTAGTTAATATAGCATTCTTTCCTAGGCCTGCATTGCCTCTCTTCTGCACACGTTTCTTGGATATTCTTGTGTACTCTCCTGGTATTAAACAACATCTGTATATATTGATAATTTCCAAATTGATACCTCTGGATTTCTCTCCTGAGCTCAAGACTCATATATTAGTTACCCACAGACATCTCTACATGAATGTCCCATAGGCACCTCCAATTCAATATATTACAAAACAAACTCATTATCTTTATCTCCAATCTTACTCCCTGATACCATGTATGTATCATTTTGTGTTTCATAGTAAGAAAGTATAGTATGATTTGATATCTTGAAACATAAAATATAATGGAGTTAAATTTGGAAGTACTTGTTAGCTTTGCTTTCAAATAACCATTGCTTTACTAAGTAGAAATTAGTGATATATGTGTGCTATATTAATAAAAGTGTAAAGAACACAGTTAAACAAAACAGCAAAGAGGAGGCAAAGGGCTGGCCTGGACACATTTTTTATAAATGAGGACTGATAAGTATTTGTAGCTAGAAACAATAAAACTGTGAAGAAATTTCTTTTTTAAAAAATTCGACTTTTTAAAAAATTTTTAAAAAATTTTATTGCGGTATAATTTATGTACAATAAGTTTCAGATGTATGATGTAGTGATTCACAATTTTTAAAGGTTACATTTCATTTATAGTTATTGTAAAATATTGGCTATATTCCCTGTGTTGTATAGTATATTGTTGTAGCTTATTTATTTTATACGTCGTAATTTGTATCTCATCCCCTAACCCTATCTTGTCCCTCCCCGCTTCCTTCTCCCCACTGGTAACCATTAGTTCTCTATATCTGTGAGTCTGCTTCTTTTTTGTTATATTCACTAGTTTTTTTTTTTTTTTTTTTTTTTGCGGTACGCGGGCCTCTCACCGCTGTGGCCTCTCACGTTGCGGAGCACAGGCTCCGGACGCGCAGGCTCAGCGGCCATGACTCACGGGCCCAGCCACTCCGCGGCATGTGGGATCCTCCTGGACCGGGGCACGAACCCGTGTCCCCTGCATCTGCAGGCGGACTCCCAACCACTGTGCCACCAGGGAAGCCCTGTTGTATTTTTTAGATTCCACATGTAAGTGATATCACACAGTATTTGTCTTTCTCTGTCTGACTTATTTCACTTAGCGTAATACCCTCCAGCTCTATCCATGTTACTGCAAATGGTGAAATTTCATTTTTTATGGCTGAGTAGTATTCCATTGTATGTATTGATATGTATGTATACACACACACACACACACACTCTTTACATCTTCTTTATCCATTTATCTGTTGATGGACAGTGAGGTTGATTCTGTATCTCGGCAATTGTAAATAATGCTGCTGTGAATATCGGGGTGCATGTATCATTTTGAATTAGTGTTTTGGGGTTTTTTTTGGATATGTATATCCAGGAGTGGAATTATTGGGTCAAATGGTAGTTCTATTTTTAGTTCTTTGAGAAACCTTCTATAGTGGCTGTACCAATTTACATTCCCACCAGCAGTGTATGAGGATTCCTTTTTCTCCACCTCCTTGCCAACACTTGTTATTTGTCTTGTTTCTGATGATAGCCATTCTGAGTGAAGAAATTTCCTGAATGGACTGTGTAAAATGTTTTAAGACATTTAGAAGTAAAGTAGATTAAAACTACAGATAAAAGTTCTATTGTTTAAAACGTATTGCTAATTTAAAAGGTAATAGTAATAATAGTTTTATAGTAAAATATAACACAAATCCTTACAGACAGTAAAATCCTTTTTGATGGATCATAAAAGAAATTGAATATAATGTAAATCAGGTTGGAAGTGCTCATGGAAATACTTGTTTTAAAATCCTTATTTTAAAACTAATTTAATTTAAATTGATTTGGAAATACATTGGTTTTAAACAAATTTTCTTTGGTGAATTGATTTTGGGTATGTTAGTCTGTAACCGTATAAATACACTCTATTTCATCAAATCTAAAGGCATACTATAATATTATATACTAAGAAAAAAATGCTTATAATTGATGACACAGTGTGTTCTTACACTTAGAATTTTAAATTTTTATTTAAAGAACTCTTTTATACTTCTTGATATTTAGATAATAGATTTTTTAAAACCATTTATTACTATTGTGCATATATATAAAGGAAAATGAAATATATTAGTGAATATATTCCTAAAAGTTATTTATATCACCATAATTATAAAACATATTCTAATTTCAGAGAAGTTAAAATACAAAATGCGTGTCCTAGATTCAATGAGACAGTGTACCTTGAGTGTAGAGGGGACATGGGGACAGTGCTATAGGCTTGGGCATCATCAGTGTATGACGTGAGTGTGAAGGAGGTCACCCAGGGAAAGGGAAGGTGAGACAGAAGAGACCTAGGAGAGGGGCTTTGAGAAGCATTAACTTTTTAATGGAGTGAGCCAAGTTCCCAGGAGAGAATTTGAAGAGGAGGGACTCAAAAGGTAGAAGAGAACCCTGAGAGTGCTGTGTGTAGAAGGCAAGAGACTGAAGGGGTTTCAGTGAGGTACGGTGGTTCCTAGTGTCAGAAATGCCAAACAGGAAGGAAGATGTGTGTTCATCTCAGAGCTTGGGCATTAAGTTAATAGAACCTTTTACAGTTACGTGAAGGGAAAGTGTGATGTTTACTTCCTTTGCGTTAATTTTGAATGACTTTATGTGCCAGCATAATAAACTAGGCAAATTATACTAAATTAGGCTATATGTCTTCAGTTTTCTTAATGTTGAATTTAAAATGTTACTGTTCACCTGTTTGTGGCAAAGAAGAAATCAAGGAATAGAATAAATTAAGGTAAACATTTTTGCTTATCTGTCTTTCAGTGTTTTATGAGAATAATCTTAAAGTGCCTTAAGTGGTCTTTCCTCAATCTACTTGATTTTACGAATGAGAAAAGTAACCCAGAAAACTTAACTGATTTGCTCTAAGTTGATACTTCAGTTCATGGCAAAGGCAGGAATTGGATGTGTTCTCTAAATCAGGTTTCTGTCAGATCTGCCATACTGTTTTTCCCTTCTTAAGTTTAAGGTGATGACTTGTGAAGATTTGACTAGCTGGATGACTGCAATTTGTAGTAGAGAGGTAAGCAGGTGGTTTTAAGTTAGTAATGGAGAATATTAGAGAATATAGCAAGTATTATGTAACAGGGAAAATGGGTAAAACCTTTGTAAAGATTCAGAGAGAAATGTTGTGTGTGTGTGTGTATTCTCTTAATTTTCAGCATATGATATGATTATTTTCTTTAATAACAGTCTGAAAATATAAGTACATGTGAATATCAGTCATTGAAATATTGAGAATAACTTTATATTTTAGAGTAACATAATGTTCTGCTTATTTTTTTAATAGAAAAAATGAATGCACCAAACCAACCTCCACATAAAGACACTGGAAAAACTGTGGAGAATGTGGAAGAATACAGCTATAAGCAGGAGAAAAAGGTCCGAGCAGCTCTTAGAACAACGGAGCCGGATCATAAGAAGAACGTGCAGTGCTCGTTCATGTTGGACCCGGTGGGTGGGTCTTTGCCCAAAAAATCAATTCCAGATGTGGATCTCAATAAGCCTTACCTCAGTCTTGGCTGCAGCAATGCTAAGCTTCCGGTGTCTGTGCCCATGCCGATAGCCAGAACTGCACGCCAGACTTCTAGGACTGACTGTCCAGCAGATCGCTTAAAATTTTTTGAAACTCTACGACTTCTACTAAAGCTTACCTCAGTCTCAAAGAAGAAGGACAGGGAGCAAAGAGGACAGGAAAATACGTCTGCTTTCTGGTTTAACCGATCTAATGAACTGATCTGGTTAGAGCTACAAGCCTGGCATGCAGGACGGACCATTAACGACCAGGACCTCTTTTTATATACAGCCCGTCAAGCCATCCCAGATATTATCAATGAAATCCTTACTTTCAAAGTTAATTATGGGAGCTTTGCCTTTGTTAGAAATGGAGCTAGTGTTAATGGTACTTTGGTAGAAGGGCAGTGCAGAGCCCCTCATGGGACAAAGGTTGTGGGTTACTCAACGTATCATGAGCATCTCCAGCGCCAGAGGGTGTCATTTGAGCAGGTCAAACGGATAATGGAGCTGCTGGAGTACATAGAGGCACTTTATCCATCGTTGCAGGCTCTTCAAAAGGACTATGAAAAATACGCTGCAAAAGACTTCCAGGACAGGGTGCAGGCACTCTGTTTGTGGTTAAACATCACAAAAGACTTAAATCAGAAATTAAGGATTATGGGCACTGTTTTGGGCATCAAGAATTTATCAGACATTGGCTGGCCAGTGTTTGAAATCCCTTCCCCACGATCATCCAAAGGCAATGAGCCCGAAGATGAGGGTGATGACACAGAAGGAGAACTGAAAGAGTTGGAAAGCAGTACGGATGAGAGCGGAGAAGAACAAATCTCCGATCCAAGGGTACCAGAAGCCAGGCAGCCCATTGACAGCAGTTTCAACATCCAGTCACCAGATTGCGTAACTAAGAAGCTCGAGAGGCTTGAATCTGAGGACGAGTCTGTTGGCTGGGGAACACCAGACTGCAGCACAGAAGCAGGCTTTAGTAGACATTGTCTGACTTCTATTTATAGACCATTTGTAGACAAAGCACTGAAGCAGATGGGGTTAAGAAAGTTAATTTTGAGACTTCACAAGCTGATGGATGGTTCCTTGCAAAGGGCACGTATAGCACTGGTCAAGAGTGACCGTCCGGTGGAGGTAGGTGTCCAGTAGGCAGTAGTGTGATCTGGTCCTTAGTTCCACTATTACTTGTAAATTACAATGTATGTTGTGTTGTATGTCATATGTACTTTCATGGTCTTGATTTTTTTTTAATTGAAGTATAGTGGATTTACAAAGTTGTGTTCATCATCTTGATATTTTTAAGGCATAAATGGTAGTTATTATAACTTGCAGATTTAAACATCTCTATAAAGCATTGTGATAAAAGGGAAAGTGGATCTGTGAAAACTGTATGAAACTGAGTGAATTAAGTGTGTGGAGGGAAAAAAATCCAACGATTAAATATAGGATGGAGAAGGACAGGCTAGGTATAAATAAAGAGGGAAGAAAGCCATAATCATGGGTGACCACAAGCTGAATATGAGTCAGTAAAAAGTCAACATGATGCTAAAATATTTTTAAGTGAGTATGGCATCCAAGGTCATGGATATAGTTCTTTCTCTATTCTTTGCAATAGCTTACTTCCTTTTGAGTTGCATGTCCAGTTTTGGTCACTGGATTTTAAAGAGAGAAGAATTACAGAGAAGGCCAAGAATGATCAAAGGGGAAAAGTATACACTATTTGGTAAGGTTACAGTGTTTAGTGTAGTTGCTGGAAGTTTAAGGGAAGTATTATTATCAAAGACATGTTTTGATATGAGAAGATTTTTGTGAGAGGAATATGTCTAGTAGAGGAGTTGATTTGAAAATAGTACAGACTTGGTTTTAATGGCTTTATATCTCAGAAATTCTTTACCATTAAGGGTGGTAAAACTAGAAAGGGGCATACTGTGGATATTGTTCTTGAGAGTGAGAGAGTATAAGCGATTTTTCTGTTGTGGTGAGTTTGCATGTTCATCTGGCTAAGAGCAAAAGCACCCAGATCTTTGAGATCCCTAATTACCTGAGTAAGGCTGTGATTCTAAATTTTAATAGCTAAATACATACATATGTATATACTTTTACTTTTTTTAAACTTTGGTTTATTACACAATCTGGCTTGCTTGGAGTCAGATGATAAAACTGAAGGTATTCCTTAAGATGGGAAACATCGGAAAAGAACCCAAATTGCAGTATTTGAAGTTTTAATCTGATGGCCAGATTATGAACCCTTAGGAGAAGGGGTCAGGTATTCACATCGTATAGCAGGATGTTTGCAGAATGAATCAATACTTTGTAGCTGTTAAGAGGTTAGTTTACTTTGAGTATTATTTTGATTAGAAATCTCAAAAATGAATTTTCTTTGAGCAGTATTTTGACTCCGTGAATGATTTTTTATGTACATCTTTTTATTAGGGCAAATGATGTTTTTCCCTCTTAGTCCATGAATAACTATTTTATAATAAGAATTTATTATAGTGCAAGTTTCAAAGTCAGTAGAGCAGAACTAGATATGTAGTGAAGATTTGGCATACGCTTCAGATGGTGAATAGCTTACTTTAGTTTAGGTTTTTGGCTGGAGAGTGGTTAGGTTCTAACAAGGACACCTATGGACAGGACGGGGTTGATTACTTGTTATTATGAAGGACTGTTTGTGAAGTAATAGCGGTGAAAACGTCCTGGCACTATTACCTCATCTTTGATTCACTGGTTCTCCTAGGAGATGGGGGCTCATGGTGAGGGCTCAGGAAGACGAGTCAGGGCTTCTTAAAACTGCGTTACGCTCACTCTCCCAGACTGTCTTCCTCTCCCCTGAGGACCGACCCTCTGTGGCACTGAATCACTGCTGCTGAGCTTTGCATCCATTAGATGTGTTGGAACAAGAAAGAGATCGAGAATGAGCGCACTGCATTTTCTATCAGAACCCTTGCTGAAAAAAGATAATGAGGTAGCCCATAGCTTTGAATTCCTATCAAAGTTGTATGCCTTTGGTTGGACCCGTTGAGATTTAACTGAATGAGAAAGTTATCCTTGTTATAGAAAAAAAAGAAATACATACACATTCAAAGTGTGTGAATTAAACATGTTTATTAGAATTATTTGAGATTGTGTACTTTTCCAAAAAATTGCAGTACAGAAGCCCCTCTTGTTTTAAATTTTGGTTTATAAAATGTTGTGTTTGTAAAATAATGAAAGAGAAACCAAGAGTGAAAATTCTTCTTTATTGGAGATTAATCCAAACTAATAAAAGATAAGGCTCCAAAATTATAATTAACTCAATGGGAAAGTAAGACTTTATTTTTATTCCTATTTCAGAGACATAATTTCTATAAGGTGAAGTGTATGTATACAAATGTAAATGAATATATGTACACTCCCCTTCTGGGTTTGTTTTGTTTTAGTCTTTTTACTAAGTATGTCTGGGAAAGAGCCACAATTTTGAAGTCAAATAACTGGATTCCATTCCTTGATGCTGCTCTTTCTCACCACATATCTTAATGTCAGTGATTTAATCTTTCTGACCGTAAGTCTTCACATCTGTAAAATGGGTATAATAATACTTCCCTACCTACTTCACAGGGTTGTTGTGAGGCTTGAAAAAATACTTGTATAAATAGTAAAATGCTATAGAAGTCAAATATGAACTATTTTTTTAAAGAAGTGTTGTTATACTTTTTTTTCCTCCCTTGAAGCTAACTGTAAGTCAGTAGGGGCTAGACAAGTCTATATTTTTATTTTTTAAATGTATTTTACTTTTTAATCTCTGCCAAATAATCATACTTTTTTTTTTAATTTTGGCAGTGAGATGATTTTTTAAAAAAAATTAATTAACTTATTTATTTTTGCTGTGTTGGGTCTTCGTTTCTGTGCGAGGGCTTTCTCTAGTTGTGGCAAGTGGGGGCCACTCTTCATCTCGGTGCGCGGGCCTCTCACTATTGCGGCCTGTCTCGTTGCAGAGCACAGGCTCCAGACGCGCAGGCTCAGCAGCTGTGGCTCACGGGCCTAGTTGCTCCGCGGCATGTGGGATCCTCCCAGACCAGGGCTCGAACCCGTGTCCCCTGCATTAGCAGGCGGACTCCCAACCACTGCGCCACCAGGGAAGCCCCCAAATAATCATACATTTTTAAGGGCATACATTTTAAGCAGTGGAAAACCTTTTAGGTTTGAGGACAATTTTCATTCTTAATTGTTAGAAACATCTTGACCAGCTGGTACTGTAGATTGTGCCCAATACATATCTTCTGTTTTGCACAGTTTTTATGGCTTATGTGATAATACTAATGAAGATAGTTGAAGGATTTTGTAGAAAAGAAGAATTATACTCATGATATTTGATTGTTCTTATCTATGACTATATTTTTATTTCTTATGATTAAGTTACTTACAACTTGTGTTCATAAATAACATATCTAATATTTAATTCTCCTTGGCTTGTAAACATGCTTTATAAAACAGTTTTCCTCTAAAAATTATTATTATATTTCAATATCTTTAAATTTAAAAATGCAACTAGTGATACTAAAAAAAATCTGTTTGCAAATTGTTTTAATAATATGAATACCATAAACAGGCCTTAATACTTTGTTAAAAATTAGATAACGTTATAGCTCCCTAGCTTCTGTAAATTCATTTTCTCAGGACATGTTTCTTTTTTTTTTTTTTGGCTGCATTGGGTCTTCATTGCTGCGCGCGGGCTTTCTCTAGTTGTGGTGAGCGGGGACTACTCTTCGTTGCGGTGCGCAGGCTTCTCATTGCGGTGGCTTCTCTTGTTGTGGAGCATGAGCTCTAGGTGCGCAGGCTTCCGTAGTTGGAGCATGCAGGCTCAGTAGTTCTGGCATGCAGGCAGCAGAGCACACTGTCTTCAGTAGTTACAGCACACGGGCTCAGTAGCTGTGGCTCACAGGCTCTAGAGCGCAGGCTCAGTAGTTGTGGCGCACGGCCTTAGTTGCTCCGCGGCATGTGGGATCTTCCTGGACCAAGGATTGAACCTGTGTCCCCTGTATTGGCAGGTGG
This sequence comes from Mesoplodon mirus, assembly GCF_964341445.2. NCBI lineage: Eukaryota > Metazoa > Chordata > Mammalia > Artiodactyla > Ziphiidae > Mesoplodon > Mesoplodon mirus. Next base: position 7,394,966 of record NC_138986.1, on the reverse strand, counting down.
ATTATTTTCTAATTTAATTTTTTTTTATACAGCAGGTTTATTAGTTATCTATTTTATGCATACTAGTGTATAATGTCAATCCCAATCTCCCAGTTCATACGCCCCCACCCACTGCTTTCCCCACGAGTGTCCATATGTTTGTTCTCTACATCTGTGTCTCTATTTCTGCCTTGCAGACCAGTTCATCTGTACCATTTTTCTAGATTCCACATATATGTGTTAACATACGATATTTGTTTTTCTCTTTCTGGCTTACTTCACTCTGTATGACAGTCTGTAGGTCCATCCACGTCTCTGCAAATGACCCAGTTTCATTCCTTTTTATGGCTGAGTAATATTACATTGTATATATGTGCCACATCTTCTTTATCCATTTGTCTGTCACTGGGCATTTAGGTTGCTTCCATGACCTGGCTATTGTATATAGTGCTGCAGTGAACATTGGGGTGCATGTGTCTTTTTGAATTATGGTTTTCTCTGGGTATATGCCCAGTAGTGGGATTGCTGGGTCATAGGGTAATTCTATTTTTAGTTTTTTAAGGAACCTCCATGCTGTCCTCCATAGTGGCTGTATCAATGTACATTCCCACCAACAGTGCAAGAGGGTTCCCTTTTCTCCACACCCTCTCCAGCATTTGTTGTTTGTAGATTTTCTGATGATGCCCATTCTAACTGGTGTGAGGTGATACCTCACTGTAGTTTTGATTTGCATTTCTCTAATAATTAGTGATGTTGAGTAGCTTTTCATGTGCTTCTTGGCCATCTGTATGTCTTCTTTGGAGAAATGTCTATTTAGGTCTTCTGCCCATTTTTCAAATGGGTTTTTTGTCTCTTTTATATTGAGCTGCATGAGCTGTTTATAGATTTTGGAGATTAATCCTTTGTCCATTGACTCGTTTGCAAATATTTTCTCCCATTCTCAGGTTTGTCTTTTCATCTTGTTTATAGTTTCCTTTGCTGTGCAAAAGCTTTTAAGTTTCATTAGGTCCCACTTGTTTATTTTTGTTTTTATTTCCATTACTGTAGGAGGTGGGTCAAAAAAGATCTTGCTGTGATTTATGTCAAAGAGTGTTCTTCCTGTGTTTTCCTCTAAGAGTTTTATAGTGTCTGGTTTTACATTTAGGTCTTTAATCCATTTTGAGTTTATTTTTGTGTATGGTGTTAGGGAGTATTCTAATTTCATTCTTTTACATGTAGCTGTCCAGTTTTCCCAGCACCACTTATTGAAGAGACTGTCTTTTCTCCATTGTATATCCTTACCTCCTTTGTTATAGTTTAGTTGACCATAGGTGCATGGGTTTATCTCTGGGCTTTCTACCCTGTTCCATTGATCTGTATTTCTGTTTTTGTGCCAGTACCATACTGTGTTGATTACTGTAGCTTTGTAGTATAGTGTGAAGTCAGGGAGTATGATTCCTCCAGCTCCATTTTTTTCTCTCAAGATTGCTTTGGCTATTTGGGGTCTTTTGTGTCTCCATACAAATTTTAAGACTTTTTGTTCTAGTTCTGTAAAAAATGCCATTGGTAATTTGATAGGGATTGCACTGAATCTGTAGATTGCTTTGGGTAGTACAGTCATTTTCACAATATTGATTCTTCCAATCCAAGAATATGGTATATCTCTCTATTTGTGTCATCTTTGATTTCTTTCATCAGTGTCTTATAGTTTTCTGAGTACAGGTCTTTTACCTCTTTAGGTAGGTTTATTCCTAGGTATTTTATTCTTTTTGTTGCAGTGGTTTGTTTCCTTAATTTCTCTTTCTGATCTTTTGTTGTCAGTGTATAGGAATGCAAGAGATTTCTGTGCGTTAATTTTGTATCCTGCAACTTTACCAAATTCATTGATTAGCTCTAGTAGTTTTCTGGTGGCATCTTTAGGATTCTCTATGCGTAGTATCATGTCATCTGCAAACAGTGACAGTTTTACTTCTTTTCCAATTTGTATTCCTTTTATTTCTTTCTCTTCTCTGATAGCCGTGGGTAGGAGTTCCAAAACTATGTTGAATAATAGTGGCAAGAGTGGGCATCCTTGTTCCTGATCTTAGAGGAAATGCTTTTAGTTCTTCACCATTGAGAGAATGATGTTTGCTGTGGGTTTGTCATATATGTCCTTTATTATGTTGAGGTAGGTTCCCTCTATGCCCACTTTCTGAAGAGTTTTTTATCATAAATGGGTGTTGAATTTTGTCAGAAGCTTTTTCTGCATCTGTTGAGATGATCATATGGTTTTTATTCTTCAGTTTGTTAATATGGTGTATCACATTGATGATTCACATATATTGAAGAATCCTTGCATCCCTGGGATAAATCCCACTTGATCATGGCGTATGATCCTTTTATTGTGTTGTTGGATTCTGTTTGCTAGTATTTTGTTGAGGATTTTTGCATCTATATTCATGAGTGATATTCGTCTGTAATTTTCTTTTTTTGTAGTATCTTTGTCTGGTTTGGGTATCAGGGTGATGGTGGCTTCGTAGAATGAGTTTGGGCGTGTTCCTTCCTCTGCATTTTTTTGGAAGAGTTTGAGAAGGATGGGTGTTAGCTCTTCTCTAAATGTTTGATAGAATTCACCTGTGAAGCTGTCTGGTCCTGGGCTTTTGTTTGTTGGAAGATTTTTAATCACAGTTTCAATTTCATTACTTTTTCAGTTTCATTACTTTTGATTGGTCTGTTCATATTTTCTATTTCTTCCTGCTTCAGTCTTGGAAGGTTATACCTTTCTAAGAATTTGTCCATTTTTTCCAGGTTGTCCATTTTATTGGCATAGAGTTGCTTGTAGTAGTCTCTTAGGATGCTTTGTATTTCTGCAGTGTCCATTGTAACTTCTCCTTTTTCATTTCTAATTTTATTGATTTGAGTCCTCTCCCTCTTTTTTCTTGATGAGTCTGGCTAAAGGTTTATCCATTTTGTTTATCTTCTCAAAGAACCAGCTTTTAGTTTTATTGATCTTTGCTATTGTTTTCTTTGTTTCTATTTCATTTATTTCTGCTCTGATCTTTGATTTCTTTCCTTCTACTAACTTTGGGTTTTGTTTGTTCTTCTTTCTCTAGTTCCTTTAGGCGTAAGGTTGGATTGTTTATTTGAGATTTTTCTTGAGATTCTTACCTAGTGAGCCACCAAGGAAGTCCCAGGACATGTTTCTAATTACATACGCAGTCTCTGAATAACAAATGGGTTGGTTTCTGAAGTTCACTTTTTAAGACAGTTGTTTTGATCTCGAAAATAATTATCTAGAGAAACTGCTGTAAGTGAATCTCAGGCCATCAAATAAAACTTAGGAAAATCTAAGCAACTGAACTAACAAGGCCAGTCAAAATTTTATCCGTGGCAGCAAGGACAACATAATGTAAGAGTGAAAAATGAGAGAAAGCGTGTTTTGCTTTTTTTTTTTTTTTCTTTTTTCCCTCTTTGTTTTTGGACCCAGAGAAGGTCCTGGTTCTTTCTCATGCTTACTCATTTATTTCCTGGTTTTCTTATTTCCTTGATATGTAGAGCATCCCGGGATCTTGTTGTTCCTACTTATTTCTCCCACTTGGCTATAATATACATTCCTCTAATCTAGGCATGGTTGATCTCAGGTCTTAGGAATGAATGTGTCTGATAGCCATTTCATCATAATATGTGCTGGCGTCCCTCTATGATAGAGATTTTCTAGACTCCGATTTCTACTCCTTCTCCATCAGATACTACTTGTAGAGTACCTTTCCCAACCTTCCTTAAAAATTAGTAAGAATCATCTCAGTCCAGTAGTTCCTAGGTGTCCTTCCCAACAGTTACTGTAGCTGTGGGTTTAGTTATGTTAGTTACAGTTCAATTTTAGGTTAAAGATTAAAACAAGAAACCACGTAAACGTATATAAAAGATTTATCCTTCATGTCAAAACTACCTCCATGCAATTGCATTCTTTTTTTTTTTAGTACACTTGTAATCATGAATAATTTTATATTTTTTAGGGAACTTGCAAAGATAGTACAGCGTTTTCATATGCTCTTCATCCAGCTTCCTCTAATATTGACATCTTACTCGACTCTGATACATTTGTCAAAATTAATACACTAACATTGGTACAAAATGCTGTTAACTAAACCGTAGATGTTATTTGGGTTTCTGTTTTTCTACTAATGTCCCTTTTCTGTTCCAGGATCGACGTGTCTTCCTAGCCTCCTCTGATCTGTGATAGTTTCTGTTTTTCCTTATTTTTCATGACCTGGATGGCTTGTAGAATGTTCCTGAATTTGGATTTGTCTGATGTTTTCTCATGATCAGACTGGAATACTGGCCTTGGTTACGAGAATCACAGAGTTAAAGCACCCTCATGGCTTTATATTTTCACTGCTGATGTTAACCTTGATCACTTGGTTAACGTGGTGTCTGCCAGGTTCTTCCACAAGTGACTAGTCCACACTCTGTTCTTCAGAAGTGAGTCACATTCAAGGAGATGGGAATTAATCTCCACCTCCGGGAGTGGGGAGTATCTGCATATATTACTTGGAATTCTTCTGTAAAGAAGGTTTGCCTCTTCTTTCCCATTTTTCTATTCAATCGCTTATTTATCTCAGCATGGACTCATAGATGTTTATTGTTTATTTTGGGTTGTAGTCCAATGCTATTGTTATTTTTTATTGTTGCTCAAATTGTTCCTGCTTTAGCCATTGGAGCTCGTTCAGGTGACTTCTGTATCCTTGTGATATGCTCCCATCCTGTGTGTGTGTGTGTGGTTTTGCTTTTTGAGCAGTTTCTTACTTTTTGGCATCCTCTTGTATTTTCCCTGTTCCAATCCTGAAATCAGCCGTTTCTCTAAGGAGTTCTGGGTCCTTTTATTGGAGAATCGTTTTGGGGAATGGAGATCTGGGCACGGAATGTGTTCATTACCCTTGGGGTGTCAATTGGTTCTAGGCCTTCTCAGTGATAGAGTTAGAAGATACAGGTATGTCTTCTAACCCCTGTACACACACAGACCTGTAGTTACTTCTATATCTGTCTTTCTACCTATCTGTTAAAAATAAACGTGAGTTCATACTGAGGTCTCTGGCGCTAATCCAGCACCACAGGTTTCATCTTACCCTTGATGGTAACTTATTTCTCTTGCACTGAGAAACCTGGCTCCCACTGCCACAGTGTATTTATATATTTGTGCAACCCTAATTGACATGTAAAGTAGTTTCAGAATTGCTAACCAGTACCCCTGTGAGGACTAAATTTACCAACTAGAGTACAGTGTTGAATTGTTCAGTAGAGTTCTTTTTGTCTTTGGCCTTAGAGTATGTAGGCAGAACACAGGTTTCCACAGTTAGTTAGGCCAGCACCTTTTCCTTCACCCTCTACAGTGAGGTTGTAACATGCGTTTGTCATATAGTTTAGGTTCATTTATCTCAGTCTACATTCTGTCCTGGGGTCTCCTGGGGTCCTAGTTGATATTTTAAAATTTATATACTATAAAGGTCACTTTTTGTGTTGTTAGTTCTTTGGGTTTTGTGCATTTAAAATGTTAAATACCCATAAAATATCTGAGCCATAGATAGTGATATGGTTACTTTATGCTCCTCCCGTTTTGCTTTACCTTATGAAATTTATATATCTTTAGAGGAAGGGAAAGATAAAATGAAAAATTATATTTTATGTAATATACAAAAAAATTAACTGTCTGATTTTGACTACATATTACCATGCATATTACTCCAAATTCTAGGAAGATTTTTGCTTACTTTATTAAATACTTTTTTTGAATTAAGAATGATCATGTAATTATTATAAGTTTAATGGCCAATGAAGTATTGTTTGTCTTTGGATCTAACAATAATTATGCTATTTTTTCCCATAAGCACAAGAAACCTTGAAGAGGTTGTCTTTTATGTTCAGAATTGGTAAAGCATGTAGAAACTAGGAGATATATATATATATATACAGATAGATAGATAGATAATAACAGCTATCATTTATTGTCTTACCATGTGCTAGATACAACAACCAAATGAAGTGGCATTGTTGTTATTTCGATATTTTACAGATAAGGAGAGTAGATAACTTGCCCCAAATCACAGAAGCTATAGATTGTTGGAGGGATTCAGACCCAGTACTTGGGGATCCCAGACTTTATGCGAATGGTTTCCAAACCTGGCTGCACATCGGAATTACTCAGGGAGCTTTTAAAGATACACATACCTTTGCCCTTCTTGGGTATAGGGCAGGTCAGAATCTCTCAAGGTAGGACATAAGTACGGACATTTTTAACCTCCAGCGTGCTTTATATGAACCCAGGCCAGCACCAGCGCAGTTGAGAGTCAGCCCATTGGAAACACCTTAAGTAGGCCACAGTACTCCCCTACCCACCTCTTCAGGGTCAGTGTTCATTAATACAGTTGTCGAAGTTAATTTTTTTTTGAAGTCTTTCTTTTTTTTTTTTTTTTAAGAAGATGTTGGGGGTAGGAGTTTATTAATTAATTAATTTATTTTTGCTGTGCTGGGTCTTCATTGCTGTGCGAGGGCTTTCTCTAGTTGTGGCAAGCGGGGGCCACTCCTCATCGCGGTGCACGGGCCTCTCGCTATCGTGGCCTCTCTTGTTGTGGAGCGCAGGCTCTAGATGCGCAGGCTCAGTAGTTGTGGCTCACGGGCTCAGTTGCTCCGTGGCATGTGGGATCCTCCCAGACCAGGGCTTGAAACCTGTGTCCCCTGCATTAGCAGGCAGATTCTCAACCACTGCACCACCAGGGAAGCCCCCCGAAGTTAATTTTTACTTGCTTCAATGATCACCTGTCTGATTTCATTAGTAAAGTTACATAAACTTTTTTTTAAAAGCTGCCCTCACTCATTTTTATTTATTATTTATCTTTTACAGTATGTAGAGGGAATTATTTTTTATTGAAGTATAGCTGATGTATAATATTATTTGTTACACATGTACAGTATAGTGATTCACAATTTTTAAAGGTTACACTCCATTTATAGTTATTATACAATATTGACTATATTCCCTGTGTTGTACAGTATATCCTTGTAGCTTATGTATTTGATACATAGTAGTTTATATCTCTTCATCCCCTTCTGCCATGTTGTCCTTCCCCCCTCCATTCTCCCCACCGGTAGCCACTACATGGTTTGTTCTCTATATCTGTGAGTCTGCTTTTTTGTTATATCCACTATTTGTTGTATTTTTTAGATTCTTATATAAGTGATATCATACAGTATTTGTCTTTCTCTGTCTGACTTATTTCACTTAGCATAATACCTTCCAAGTCCATCCATGTTGCTGCAAATGGCAAAATTTCACTTTTTTGGTGGCTGGATAGTATTCCATTGTATATATATATATATACCACATCTTTTTTATCCATTCACCTGTTAATGGTTGCTTCCATATCTTGGCAGTTGTAAATAGTGCTGCTATGAACATTGGGGTGCATGTATCTTTCGAATTAGTGTTTTTGTTTTTGTTTCAGATATATTGTATATATATATACAATATATATTGCTGGGTCATATGGTGGTTCTATTTTTAGTTTTTTGAGAAACCTCCATGCTGTTTTCCATGGTAGCTGTACCAGTTTACATTCCCAACAACATACATGAACTTTTTAATTGAATAAGTGGCAAGATAACAAGCACATGCTTCCTCATGTGCCTGTAGGTTTTTTGTTTTCTTAAAGGAAGCATACTTAGGCGAGGCAAAATAGGAAGTTGTACTGTATTATTTTTGACTGCAGTGAGCCAGCTGAATCAAACTTGATGTAAGATGAAAAAGATGAAAGGTAGAGCAGAACTCTTCAGCTTGCAGTGGGGAACTGGATCCCATGAGGACAGCAACAACAAGACTAGTAGCTGGTCTTGAATACTCATATATGGAGTGGGGTTGGTCAGGTAACTTGGTCAGGGTCGCACATCCAGTAAGTGGCAGGGCCAGGATGTGAAACCAGAGCTCGCTGTAAAGCCTGCTCTTCATCATTACAGTATACTGCCTCCCCAAGTTATATTTTGTCCCACACAGTGCTTTCAGTATTTCTTGACTGAGCAGCTAGCATTTAAAAAAATAGAAGATTTCACATGAAAAGCCTGATTCTTGTTTTCCTTGAGATACTGGGAGGTCTGTTCACAGTGGGCCCCATCCCCACGTGGTAGCATCTGGTGTGCTCGCTCCAGCTTTGCACAGTGCCCGTGGTGTCTTACTCTCTTCCCGTCACCCGCCCTTGCGCACTCATTTACAGCCCCACCAGGCCCTGTAGGTGACATGGCCCCCAGTATAGACGTATAGAAACTAACTTCTGAAGGGTACCATAAAGACTGTTTTGATCTCATCCTTCATTTTATAAAACAATTTGCTTTCTTTTGTTTTACTCATTTCTTGAAGTATATAAGGAAACAAAGTTGCTGTTTATCCTGTACCTCTGCTCAGAGTAATCATTTGGTTTGTATCTTCTAAACCTTTTTGTGCTTATATAACTATATATCTTTGGTATATAATGCAGGTAATTTTTTTTCCAAAAACCCCCCATGTGATAATGCTATATTTATTCCATGACTGGTGGGTACCCCCCTCCCCCCATATATTCTCTGCTTTGGATCTGTCTGTATTGGTGTGTGTCGCTGTACCTCAATTCTGCTTGAGAACTACATGCTATTCCATTACATGAGTGTTAACATCACTTATTTAACTATTTCACTCTTTTTTTTTATTCTACCCTCTGCCTCTGGCAACCATCAATCTGTTTTCTGTATCTATGAGTTCATTTTTTGTTTATTTTTTATTTCATATATAAGTGAGATCATACAGTATTTATCTTTCTCTTTCTGACTTATTTCACTTAGCATGACGCCCTTCAGGTCCATCCATGTTGTCACAATGGCAAGATTTCCTTCTTTTTTATGGCTGAATAATACTCGTGTGTGTGTGTGTGTGTGTGTGTGTGTTTACATACCACATTTTCTTTATCCATTCATTCCTCATTGGACACTTAGGTTGCTTCCATGTCTTGGCTGTTGTAAATAGAGCTGCAGTGAACATGGGGGTGCACATAACTTTTTTTTTTTTTTTTTTTTTTTGCGGTACGCCTCTCACCGCTGTGGCCTCTCCCATTACGGAGCACAGGCTCCGGCCGCGCAGGCCCAGTGGCCATGGCTCACGGGCCCAGCCGCTCCGCGGCATGTGGGATCCTCCCAGACTGGGCACGAACCCGTGTCCCCTGCATTGGCAGGCAGACTCTCAACCACTGCGCCACCAGGGAAGCCCGTACATAACTTTTTGAGTTAGTGTTTTCATTTCCTTCAGATAAATAACCATTTCCTTCAGATAAATAACCAGGAGTGGGATTGCTAGATCATATGGTAACTCTATTTTAAATTTTTTAAGGAACTGCCATACTATTTTCCACAGTGGCAATACCAGTTTACATTCCTACCAACAGTGCACAAGGGTTCCTTTTTCTCTGTGTCTTCTTTAACACTTGTTATTTCTTGTTTTTTTGAGCATAACCATTTTAACAGGTGTGAGGTGATATGTCATTGTGGTTTTGATTTGCACTTCCCCCATGATTATAACCATTTCACTCTGAATGGACACTTATATGGTTATAAAAAATAAAACCACAAATATTATTCTTGTACATACCCCTTTATGAACATAGTCTGTTCTTCTTGTAAGAATGGTTAGTTAAAATGGAATTGTTAGGTTATAGGGTAAGCACATTTAACTCTTTCCTAGATAGTGCCAGATTGCTCCCTAAAAAGGTTGTAGGACTGGGGCTTCCCTGGTGGCGCAGTGGTTGAGAATCTGCCTGCTAATGCAGGGGACACGGGTTCGAGCCTTGGTATGGGAAGATCCCACATGCCGCGGAGCAACTAGGCCCGTGAGCCACAACTACTGAGCCTGCGCATCTGGAGCCTGTGCTCTGCAACAAGAGGCCGCCATAGTGAGAGGCGCCTGCGCACCGCGATGAAGAGTGGCCCCCGCTTGCCACAACTAGAGAAAGCCCTCGCACAGAAACGAAGACGCAACACAGCAAAAATAAATAAATTAAATTAATAAACTCCTACCCCCAACATCTTCTAAAAAAAAAAAAAAGGTTGTAGGACTAATGTGTGATTTCCCCCACAGTGTAGGAGAAACCCCATTTTCCCCCATTTTTGCAGCCATAATCAGGGAAATCTATAATTTCATTTTTATCGTTAACTTCCCTCATTTTTAGTGACATTGAGGTTGTTGTCATGTTTATTGCCCGCTGACGTTTCTTTGAATTTTCTTTCATTTGTTTTGTTCATTTTCTGTTTTTTTAAATTATTGATCTGTTGGAACTATTTATGTTTTATGTATTATTCATTTTTTTATTATGGCTGTAAATATTTTCTTCCAAACTGTCTTTTAACTTAATGATGCTTTTCACTGGAAAGAATTTAAAAACTTTTTATGTAGTCATACTGTTTTATGGTCACCTTATTTTTTATTTTTATTTTTTTGCGGTACACGGGCCTCTCACTGTTGTGGCCTCTCCCGTTGCGGAGCACAGGCTCCGGACACGCAGGCTCAGCGGCAATGGCTCACAGGCCCAGCCGCTCCGTGGCATGTGGGACACGAACCCGTGTCCCCCGCATCGGCAGGCGGACTCTCAACCACTGCGCCACCAGGGAAGCCCTACATTGAGTTTTTATTAATGTCCCTACATTATTGAGTCTTTTCAGTTTGATTGGATTGTTCAGGGATTTTATCCTACATTTAATACCATCTTTCTCACTGGAATGAAAGAATAACAAATGGGCCATTCTTGCACCTTATTACCCCTTTCCTCTCTCCCTGTGTTTTATTAAAATAATTGGGAGTTTAAGATCAGGTTTTTCCTCACAGTATGCTTTTTTATTCTTTTCAGTTTCTAGTATTTCTTTTGCTAAAACTGGAATTATAGTCCTTAACCAAGTTATCATCATGGAGTTAAATCTGCCTGTATACGTTCTTCGAGATTCATGGCTTCTCATTTCCTTGGGCATTTTTCTTTTTCTATCTTGAGGTCTTTATTCTGATCCAATTTTCATTTGACCAGACTCTCCTGTTCTTCTTCAGGTAGTTTTTTAGAGAAGGTAAATGAATTGTACTTTGGGTTCTTCCCTATTCAAAGAGGTTTTTTCCTTCTTCTTTACGTATTAGTGATACCTTGACTGTGCAAAAAGCTCTCCTGCACCTCTTCCTTTTGTTCTTTCTGGAACTCCTGTTATTCTTATGTTACAGCTCCTAGATCTGCCCTCCATTTCTCTTATTTTTCACTCAAAATCTCTATTCCTTTTTCTTTTGCTCAGGGTTACAGTGATCATTTCTGCAGTTAATTTCTAAATTATTAATTCAGACTTTGACAGCATTCATTCAGTTTTCACTCCCTTTATGGAATTTATTCCAGAAGTCTTGGTCTTTTTTTTTTCCTAGAGGACTTTAATGAGATCTTGCATTAGAGTATTTTTGTTGTTCTCTCCTGTGTCCTACATTCAGTCACGGTCAGCTCTTCTGATTCTTCACGTTGGTGTCCCTAGTTAAAACTGCTGTCCCCTCTGCCATGCTCAGGAGTTTTTTAATGTCTGTTCCTCTTTGTCTGGGGGATTGACGCCCCAGGCAACACCAGCAGGAATGTGTCTCCTCAGCAGCTGTGTAGGCCTGCCTGGCTGCTGGTTCTCCAGGCAGTGCTGTCTTGCAGTTGTTGAGAAGGAGGGATTGTCCCTTCCCAGTAGCCTGAAGCAGATGGGTCAACAGGCTGGAACTACAGAGAGTGCCGAAAGAATTCTTTAGAATTCTATCCTAGAAAGCTTGCTGAATTTTGTAGAGCTCTAAATAAATATTTTATCATCTGATGTCATTCTCCACACCAGAAGAAACAAGCATTTATACTGCCTAAAGCTTTTAAACAGACATGTCTTAACCCTGACCACATTTATCACAAGTAATCATTTTTAAAATTATGCAGCTATTTTAGAAATTCTTGCCTGTTATGGGAAACTAAAGTATGTATTAATTTAAGTGCAAAAATATGTGTTGAACATAAAAGAATGTGAGTGGGGGAGACCAGTTAAGTGTTCACTAAATGACAAGGGAGCACAGATATGAGTGACATTTGGAGGCACTGTAACTAAGTTGGTGATGTTTTAAATTGAAGAAAAGTTGAGATTTTCAATTTTTGATGGCTTCAGTTTTCTCAATAGAAGGAGAAGGCAGGGCCTTTGAATGATTGGTCAGGATGACGTTGCCAGAGGTTTAAGAACACTGAGAAATCCCCAAATCTTCTGTTTTATGGGGAAAAGTGTAAGGAGTTTGATGGGGATGACTGTATGAATGGGTGAGCAACAGTAGGATTCCTAGAAAACATCAAATAACATCTATTTGAGTGGGACCAGCCAGGTTAATTTTATGAATTTTTCTCTTTCAGCCTCCTTTGGTATAGCTCAGGAGAACAAATGGACAAAAGACTTGGTTAAACCCACTAGTTTTTATCTTTACACAAATGGCTACCTGGTTTTGTAATCTTTTCTGAAATTTAATAATTCTCTGGTTTTGTCAGTCTAGAGATAGTTGTAGATGATACTGTGTATAGCCTTAAAACTAAATGCTCCAATTATTTTAAGTATGATAAACAAAATGATGAAAAAGGTGAACTTGGTTCTTTTCCTACTATACTTTTTTGATAAAGATATTAACAATTTCATTTTAGTTCTTGTTATGGTTTTCTAATACTTCTAGAGCTTTTTAGGTCTTAGTTAATAATGGTGAATTATTCTAAAGATTATTTTTCCTGTAAAATTATGATTTTTATAGGTTTGTCAGCAAACTATAGAGAATACTAGTTTATAACTACAACTGTGGGAAGTTCTCCTGGATGCTCTTTTCAGCTTTGTTGAATTTGTGTTACAGTTTTCTGAATTTCCGGATCCCATGTGGGGTTCTGATTACGTGCAGCTGTCCAGGACGCCACCTTCCTTGGGGCAGAAATGCAGCGCTGTCTCTTGGGATGAGCTGAAGGCCATGGATTTACCCTCATTCGAACCTGCCTTCCTCGTCCTCTGTCGAGTCCTTCTGAATGTCATACATGAATGTCTCAAGTTAAGGTTGGAGCAGAGACCTGCTGGAGAACCATCTCTCTTGAGTATTAAGCAGGTTTGTTTCAAAGACTGTTTAAAAATATTGAGCATTTATGACATTTTTCTACAGGCTCAGCACTTTTATTTTTAGGAGTTTCCCCCTAATTGTTCTTTTTTCCATGCATTCTTCAAAGATGAGATGATGATTCCACCTCTCTGTCTTCCACTTCCTCATTCGAAAAGGTTATAAAAGTGTGCTGCTGGTATGACCCTCTATATCCTATTGCCATCAGTCTTTGAAGCCTGGAAACTTAAAATTCATTCATAAGAGAGAGTTTAAATTCTTAAATTTTTATTGTTGTTGTTGTGTAAGCAGGTAAATGCCTGCAGTATGCAGGGGTGGCATGTGTTTGGCCATTTTGCTTGCTTAGGCACTTGTATGGTTTAAGCAACAATGACAACTTCTGCTTTCTTAATTATTATTAATTTGGGGTGGGATTTTGTAGTGAGTTTGCTACTCCAAGGGTAACAGAGAAATGGCTAGACGCAGTTGTATCTACCAGAGTGTGTGCTGAAGAGCGTTTATATTTATGCCTTATGATATTACCGTATTGAATTTCACTATATAAAATAACCATTTCAAATTTTGATGAAAAACAGTTACTATGTTTTTTGTGGACTGTGCTTGTCCGTCCCCATGGGGTTTGAAGGGCTAGGAGCTCCTTGGCTCTGAATGACAGGATGGGCAGAGGGGATGAATGCAAGTTGAAGGACAGGCGGTGCAAGAAGTACGAAATAGGACTTGACGTTGTTGGTTAAGTTAGGTGTGGAGCCGGGCGACTCATGGAACTGGAGGTGGAGTCCGGCGCCTCACCGTTGTCGCTTCAGTTCCCATCCAGCACAGCCTGAGCTCTGCGTCCACCTTCGCACTACTTCCTTCTCACCATCTTGGTTCTAGTTACTGTCCTACTGTCCACTTGGGCCACACTTTTCACTTGTCCTCCATGTTGTAGCGGTTATTTAGGAAGTTTTGGTGAAATACTTACCTCCCCTCCCCACAAAACAAATACATACTTCAGGAATATAAGCTGCTGAAACAAGGGGGAGTTTACCTTTTACTAATGGGGCTGTTGTGAGGATTAAACAGTAATTTATGTTAAAACATTTTGAAAAGTAAAAGACCAATACTTAGATTAAGATAGCATTACTAGAGTAAAAATAACATAGAAATTTTGGCTTTAATGCATTCAGATTGAGTTGTAAGCACCTAAGTGACATCTTTAACAGAAATGTATGTTAACACTTTTTAATGGATTTAACTCTAGCCATTGCTCTCTTACTGTGGGTAATTATTTAAAAAACATTTTGAAGGGGATCTTGTGGTAAAAGCAATCCATGTTTATTTTAGAAAATTTGAAAAGTACGGAAAATGATAGACAAAAATGAAAGTTATCCTATTATTCTGCCATTCAGAGATAAGCACTGTAACATTTTGTATCCATTTATTTTTCTGTATGTACATACTTTCTGCACATATAATTTAAAATAAAAAAGAAAGAAAAGAATATGAGTTTTCATCCTTAACTTTTTTTCAGAAATAAGATTTTAAGTGGCTGCATTAGTGTTCTACCATAGAAGTGCATCATAACTTATTTAGTCCCCGTTGTTGTTTTGAATAATATTGTGATAAATATATTTGTATGTAAGTTTTAGTCTGCATCTCTGATTATTGCTTGAGTATAAAACGTAAAAATTAACTAGTGAGTCATACATTTTTAGATTCTAGAAAGTTTGTACCAGTTTACTTTCCCTGTAGCAGCACCGTGGTTCCTTTTGTGTCTTGATAATGTATCTGAAAACTAGTGCAACTGTGATCTTGTCTCACAGTCCCTGCTGGTTAGAATTTGAGGGCGTGTGACCAGCGTGTTATTGATAGAAGGACAGTAAAGGTCCTCTCAGTGCACCTTCCCTCCCTTCTCACAGTGCCTCCTGGGCCTACACATGGCGGTTTCACTCATCCTTTTGTTTTCTTTCATTTTTCCCCCCTTGACTTCCATTTAATTTTATCAGATTAATCTTAGGTTTGTTTGTTTTTGTGATTGAGTTTTTTGATGGTAAAAGCCACAAATCACGGTAGGTAAACTTTGCTAAGTTATTACAAAGGCCACCAGGCTCTGTGGTATGTAAGTATATTTGAATCTTTATTATGTTTTTGGTTAAAAATGACCAGTCTCCTGAGGACATTTTTCTCTTGTGTCCCTTGTCCTATAATGTAAACTAGTAGAAAAATAGATCTTTTTCTGTAGAATTTATTTTCTATAAAAACTTATTTGTAGAACAATGTATTTTAGCAAATCAGTTTTCTGCCTGTGTATTTTTCTTTGTATAGTCATACTATACTGTTAACTACTTTTGTTTTCACTGATGTGTTTTATTTTAATTATTCAGTTGAGATCACTGAGATATTTATGTGAAATGAACTGACCAAGAATCTGGAAAATATTTTAGGGTTTTCAGAGGCAGGGTTCTCTTTTCCTGAGCTTTTTGAGGACTTACGTGGAAAATGTGTGAAAACCGACAAATAATCTGGTCAGAATGTGTGAAATGGTAGAACGTGTGCCTGTTGTCTTGCAGCTGGTGAGAGAGTGTAAGGAGGTGCTGAAGGGTGGCCTCCTGATGAAGCAGTACTACCAGTTCATGCTGCACGAGGTCCTGGACCACCTGGAGGAGACCGACTGCAACATCGACGCCTTCGAGGAGGATCTGCACAAAATGCTGATGGTCAGGACAGTGGGGAGAGATGTCTGACTTGTGTGTCTTCTCACACACGCCGTGCTTCCCTGTGCTCTTCTAGCCTCTGTACTTCTGCTCCGGTTATTCCTTCCTGCTCACAATGTCTTCTCTCCTCCTTATCTGCCCACTGAAGATTTACTTTCAGGTTTTGTCTGACAGTTTTCACCTTTCATGTGCATCTATCTATACCTTCTCTGAACTCTTACAGGGTTCTAATTATAACCACACTATTTAATACTTAGCGACGTACCACCTCTCTGTCCTCAGGTTTCCCTAATTGGGCTGAAAGCTGCACAAGCCAGGGGCTGTGATTGGAGTGCTTTTGTCTTCTGTGAGGTTTGGTAGAGTGTTAGTGTATAGTAAATCCATGTTAGAGTCATTAGGGTATATGCACAGACGATTGCTTAATGTGGCAGGTTGATGAAATAATATAGAAAACAGCAAAGCTTGTGGGCATATTGGTTTTGGAATGCTTTCACCCTTGCTTGCCACCTCATTGTGTCCTGCCTCAGGATGGCTGCGGCGCCTCCAGACACCACCCTCACTGTCTAAAGAGAAAGGCAGAGGGGAAAAGTCTCCTTGCCAGCCCAGTCCAGAACAGCAAAAGCTCTCCTGGAAGCCCCACCCAACAGGTGTCCCCTACATCCTACTGACCAGACCTTTGTGTGGCCTCTTCACTGTAATGGAGGCTGGGAATGCAAAGATTGAGCGTTTCAGCCTCTGTAGCAGAAGGAGAGAAAGAAGAGTGTGGCTGGGGAGGGACTTATATCTGGCACCTTACGAGAAATAATTTTGAGTCTGAAATGATCTCCTAATCGTTTGGGAGAATACATAAAAGACCAGAATGTGTAAAATGTGGCTACATTTTGAAATACTGTATATATTGCTTATGGCAGAAAAGTCTTTATCATTGAAGAGTTATGGTAAAAAAACAGCAAGGAACTTAATTTTTCTTTCTGTGGATGATTAAACCAGAAGTTTAAAAAGACAAAATGTGCTTTGCTGTCCAAACTGCCTCAGATGGCTTTACAGAGGCGCACGCCACACCTTTTACGATGTAATCGCTGAGGCAGGAAGGGTGAGAATTAGGCTGTGCCTTCCAGGTCATCCACCTCCAGGGCCCTCGGTGTGCCTGTGAGACGTCAGAAGGCTCAGTTAAGGGAAGTACCAAAATTCTCAGCTGGTTAGAGCTAGAAATGCTTAGGATTTAGTTTTGACTCTGCTACCAATTTTCTGTGTGAGGCATCGTCTGCCTTAGGTCATCTCCATAATTTCACAGATGAAGAACTAGAAATTATCAATAGTTTTAAAATTGTGCCCCAAAGTGTGCTAGGTGGATTAGTGCAGGGGCCTATTTTGCAAACTGGTGGAGCCCAAACAAAGTCAGTGTTTTTGTCAGGAAGGAAGGAGAGTGTGGCCTTCGGAGAGGCAGTCACGTGGTTTCCTGCTCCACCTGCCCTCCTTTAGATGCGGAGGGCCCGTCCACGGCGGGTGAGAGCTGTGGTCTCTTGGGGTGTGAATGGTCAGGAAGCAGCAGGGCACGCCCCCATAGAGGACATACCGCCAGACAGTGTCCTATCCCGTACGCCGGGGAAGACCGCCGAGTGAGAGATGGGTTAAAAGGGCGAGGGGAAGCGGTGGTCAGCAAAGTGTGATGCAGGGTGTCTGTGACCGAGGGGTCTTTACTCTGTGCTGCATCATCCTTCTGACCCGAAAAACTGAGGAGCTTATGCGTGCATGCACTTCCAGGGAAGTAACTGGTGAGTGTTTGTTTGAGCCAGCAAAACCACATTGAAGCTGTGAGCTTTCTTAGCTCATTTCCCTGGCCCTGGCCTTTAGAAGTAACTAAAACAATAAACATAATGTGTGATGTAGGAACATGTGATAGACAGATTGAAGCAAATCACATAAAAAGAACTTAAAAGGAGTGAAAAGATGAAAATGATGAACAAGATGTGATCGTTGTAGGAGACGCACAAGGGAGAGCTCAGACCTGCACAGTTCGTGTTCCTGTAGACGGATACAGGACAGAGGAGCAGAAAAGCCTCAGTTTTCCTTTCTAGAGATGCTAGTGGGCGTCTGCTGTGTGCTAGGCAGGCATCGTGCCCGGCACTGAAGGCTCCGCGAGGAGCATAAACTCCCTCTTGGAGTTCACGGACGATGGGGAAAATGACTGTGAAGTAATGGTACAGACGTAACATTACAGTGGTGAGAAACAGCAGAGGAGAGACACGGGTCTTTTACGGACCCTCCCATGTGGCGGTGAGGCAGGTGTCTCAGGAAGGGACAGTTGGAATTTACCTGAACGTTGCTGTGTATATTATAATCCAGTTTATGTAGTAATAATTTGAGAGCTTATACAAAACAATACTGTATCTTGTCATTTGTGTAATAACAGATTATTTTAAAAAAAAACATATAAACCAGAAGGGGACACACTAGATGCGTAATTGTTACCTCTGAGGAGGGAGGAAAGAGAGAAGTGAAGAAAGAACCCGAGGAGAAATTAACTCTGTGATGTATTATTTCTCATCGAAAAAATATCCAAAGCCAATATGACCCAATATTAACATTGGTTCATTCTGGATATTATTGGTAAAAATATTTTAAAGCCACTTTACTTTTTAGTTTAAAAAAAAGAGAGAGAGAGAGAGAGATGGAAAGGAACGCTTTGCTGACAGAGAAGGGAGCAGGTGCAAAGTCTCTGTGATGATGCAGGATAAGGGAAGCAGCTTTGGAACGAAGGTTCCCAGGAAAGCCTTGGTAAGGGACCACTGTGGCTGCAGTTAGAGGAGCAGCCTGGGGGGATCCAGAGTCAATGGGAGAAGACCAGGCAGAGACTAGTCTAGTGGTGTACACGCTAGTCCCTGATTAGAGTGGAATAGCATAAATTTAGGAAAAAGCATAAGGATTCGAAAGAAACAAAGGAAGTGAAGTTAGCAGGACTCAGGGATGGATTGGATATGGGGGGGGGGTATCGAGAGTGATTGCTGGCTGTCCAGTTTGTGCAGCAAGATGAATAGTGAAGATGGTAGGTCCAGTGAGAGTTTTTTAAATCGAAGATACCTGAGACTATTGGAAAGCCTTTGGCATTGATTTTGTTAAGGGAAAGAGATGAAAGAAAATCTCATGTGTGTGTGTGTGTGTGTGTGTGTGTGTATATATATATATATATATATGAGAAAGGAGAAGACTGATGGTTCAGGTTCCTCGGGTATCACGAGGAAATGGGTCTCAAAACACAAGTGCTGGGCTTAACAGGAAGCACAGCTCCTCTGCTGTGAAAAAGGGATGGATGGTAGGTAACAGCATGTAGGTTTCTGTTATTTGTTTCATGCAATGAGAGCTTTTATATCTAATGACTTAAAGTTTTTTTGTGAAGAGAGACGAGATCATCTGCTGAGAGTGGGTTAGGATGGGTTTTGGCAGTTTGAGGAAAATGGAGAAGTTTCAAACTTGTGGTTGTAGAGAGAAGGAAAGTGAGCTGAGCAGAGGTAAAAGTATTACCAGAAACGTGTGCCGTGTGGTTGGTGAATGTGACTGTGTAGAAGAGTGACTCCCCCCTGTCATGTGACTCGTGGCCCTCAGCTTCTGGACTGTGCGGATGGGGAAAGGAGCTGGGCTTGTCTTGACAGGCAGGTGAGAAAAGGCAGGTGGGAAAAGGCAGTGTGAGCATTCCAGGAATGGCAGGGTGTAGGACGGTGGCAGGGACATGAGCGTACTGACAGGAGTGCTGAATAAGGAGGACAGGGACCCAAGGAAGAGAGGAGTGGGTTGGAGGAAGAAGAGGAACCAGTGGACTGGAGTTCCAGATAAAGTGAAGAGAACAGTGTAGAGGGGGGAGTTGGGCAAACGAACTGGAGCGAGGAGAGGAGGTTCTGACATCAGTGTGTTTGAATTGGGCTTTGAGCGGTTCTGGTATTGGCAAGACCAGAAACGAAACCTTGTCAGAGAGGAGAAAAGGTGGTTGGAACTGGAGGCCACGGGGGAACGGAACTGAAATGGTGTCGGGGCGTCGTGCACCTGATGTTAAGTCACACAGCTGGTGGCTGAGCCTGGGATGGAGAGAAGACTGAGTCACAGGCTGGAGTCTGACGACTGACGGGTAGTTGAAAATCAGTAGATGATGGTGTGCAGAGGGGGCGTCGATGATATATCTGATGACATCAGTCTTAAAGGGCTAGGGGATTTCTTTTCTTTTGTTTTTAAGTAAGACTGTGTAAGAGTGATGGTTTGAAGTAGCAGTGGGGTGCACGAGGATGCCGACTGCAGCCCTTGAGATATACTGTAAGATAGTTGTCCCTTGAGAGGGTTGTCAGGGAGAAGTGCAGCTCTCAGGACAGCCAGGTTTCAGGGAAGCCAAGGAGGTGAAGGAGCATTCCAGGAATGGAAAGGGAGATCCTGGGCCCACTGTACAAAAGACTTGTTTCATTTGGATGAGATGGTCATAGACCCATAAGTTGCAGGTTCCACACACACAGCTGTATTCATAGTGGACCCAGGACTGGAGATTAATGCTGCACAGCCTGGATGGAGGAGGACCCAGAATTATCCAAAGATAATTGGCAGTTTTCTTGAAATAAAGACCCCAGATTTTTGCCTACTGAAAGTTATTGTTGGATCTCAGAAAATATTCATTTCAGTGAACCCTAAGATGTAGCCTGGTGAAATAATTGAAATCCAAGACTAGAGAAAGGGTCCTGTAAACATCTAAACAGGGAAAGGAAGCCACCTTCAGGGAGCCGGGAGAATGGTGATTAGTCTGGCATCAGTTTTCTTTATACTAACAGGACACACTGCGTTAGAAGGTAGTGGAGTAATGTCTTCAAGGTTCTGAGGGAGAGAATGTGTAACTGAAATATTTTATACCCAGTCAAGTTATCCTTTCAGTAAAAGAATCCACAAACAGTGCTGTTTCATAATAGAACAATTGTTAACCTGTCTTGAGAAAGTCTACTTGATAGTAAAACCCTGCTAAGCAACAGATAAATCAAGATAAGAATTTAGGACTGGGGAAGCTGTTGTAGAGGACTTGTGGTGGGCATAAACCCCACCTTAGAAAGATTGGGTATTTTGGTTATAGATCATAATCTATATGTCATAAACCCTGAAAAATTATATCACGAAAATCTGGATGTTGGGAAGGTATAGTGGGAAGAGGTGTGCTCCTTTCCTCCTCTTAACACGTAAGATACCATCTAAAGTTAAAATAAGTAATTAAAGAAATAAAGGTCCCAACCTCTTAAAGGAATGTTATTCACAATATATTAATAATGAAAATTTCTGTATGCTATTTTGATTTTTTTAACTTGATCGTACTTTTCTATACAGTGCAAATATTGTAGTTATTTTCTTAGTAACTTGCAGCAATTGTGAATAATGTGTTAAATTGCTGAGGAGTTGAGTTACACAATTAAAGAAAAATGCTATTTACACATCAGTCACCAGTGATGCAGAATCTCGCTTCTCTCCGAGCTTCATGCCTCAGTGGTCCCTCTTCCACTCGCCCTTCTGATTTATAGCTTTCATGTTAACAGAGATGAAAGTTGTGGGTTGTTGAATTCTATTCTCAAATATCTCCTTTTACATTTTTGTATTTTAAGGTATATTTTGATTACATGAGAAGCTGGATCCAAATGCTACAGCAATTACCTCAAGCATCTCATAGTTTAAAGAATCTGTTAGAAGAAGAATGGAATTTCACCAAAGAAATAATCCATTACATCCGGGGAGGAGAAGCACAGGCTGGAAAACTTTTCTGGTACGAATCCTTATACGCCTGTCTTCCTTTCTCACTTGTACTCCTGGTTTGCTCGCCAGTTCTATTCTATATGTTTGAATGTTTAGTTACGTGAAAATGACAATCATTCATATCTTTTGTGTGCCCCTCTCCCAAGTTTTGTTATCCTTAGAGCAGTGGTTCTCAGCCAGGGGTGATTTGCCCTCTGGGGACACGTGGCGGTGTCTGGAAACAGTTCTGATTCTACTGACTGGGAGGGGCTACTGGCATCTAGTGGGAACAGGCCAGGGATGCTGCTGAACATCCTACAATGCGCAGAGCACAGGACAGCCCCCTCCAAACAAAAATTATCCACCCAAAATGTCAATTTTGAAGTTGAGAAATCTTGCCTTAGAATACACCCTCTTGGTTATACAAAAGGAGGAGAATTTAAGGCTTCTGACAAGTGGAGTAGACCTGTAGACCTTTTGTATCAGTCTTGGTGGGCACTTCCAAAGCCTAACAAGTATGTATTTTCACTGATACTGTTTTGGGAATGTAATACTAATCACAGAATCTCTTTATAAACTTGAGTATTTGTATATGGTGAAAGAATTGAAACGTAAACCAAGGAAAAGCATTAGGGAGTGGGGAGTGCTCACTGGTCTGTCTGTTCTAGGAAATGAATGTATCTTCTCGAGTACAGGCACCTGAATGTTGAATGTGGGGTGCGTGGTGTTTGCTGGGGGCCACTCCCCTGCTGACTGACTGAGGACCAGGCCTCTCCTTGGCTCTAAACTCTGCTGCAGTTCTTCGGTGCTGCCTTCTCTCACTTGCCCCATCAGCCATTTTATTTCTTCATTTCCTTTTTATGAGTTCTTTTATACCCAGCTCATGTTTCCTTCCCCTCCCGTTATGTGCACTCTTTAGGACTTCAGCTTTTACAGAGTTCTCTTCTCACTTCAGAAACTCATTGTCCTCACTCTGATGGTCTTTGTTCCATGCTCAGTATCTCAGGATGTTGTATTCACTTTTCTGCCGTAACCACCCGTTCTTTTTATGTTTTCCTCTGTCTTTATTTTGAGTGAACAGTGAACTTGCTCTTGTCTCAGGACTCATCCAGTCCTTCAGGCCGCGGTTCCCAGTCTGTCCTGTTTTCCTATTCAGATTGGTTCTCATAGTCAGCCTTATGAAAAAATGCATTCATTACCATCTTCAGCATCTCTCCCCCTCTTAATTTTCCACTGTTCTGCTTTGCCTGTAATTTCTTCTGTTTGCATCTTCTGTTCTCAGGCTGTCAAGCTTTGTTAAGGAAATTTTTTTAAAAGGTTACTGTTTCATTTCACTACCAATGCTTGTTATATAATTTCTTTGTACCCTCACTTTGTACCCTGTCACTCTCTTTGTTTTTGTCTTTTGCTTGTCCTTCAGGTTCCGTTCAGTGCAGTCTCTGGCCTTCAACTTCATATTCGTGTTCTGAGAAGCTCCAGAGCTTTTTCATTGCCTCTGCTGTGGGACTGTCCACCTGCACTGTTCTGGGTCTGGGCGTTTGTTGTGTTACTGCCACATTCTGCTTCATACACGATTTCTCCCAGGCTCGGTCAGTCTTGGCATTAACCCTGACTCCTTTCTTTCTCTCGCACACCACCTCCAATTCCACGTGGCTGTCCCTCAGAATACATGCAGGATCCGACCTCTGCTCACCACCGCCCAGTTCCCCTCTTCCCAGCCTGTTGTTTCTTGTTTTGCTGTCGTAGCTCTGAAGTCGTCTCTCCTTCTGTGCTTCATCTTCTGTGGGTTATCCTCAGTGATCTTGTTAAAAGGTACATCAGACCATTTTTACCTCTGCTCCAGATATGCCAGTGGCCCTCCTCCTTACTCAAATAAAAGTGAGAATGCCTAAACAGTGGCCCATAAGGCCTGGTACAGTCTGGCTTTTCGCTAAATCTTTGTCCTCATCTCCTAGGTTCTCCGGTGCTTGCTCTGCAGCCACAGGAGGTTCCTTCCTGTGTTTCATAGGCTGGGCCTGCTCTGTCCTCAGGCTCTGTCCTCAGCACTTGCTGGTCCCTCTACTTGGACGGCTCTTCACCAGTTATTTCCATGACTCATTTCCCCACTTCCTGTCGGTTTTTGGCCAAGTGTTACCTTCTGCATATTAAAAGTTGAAATTCCTACCTGCAAGTACACCTTAGCTTTCTTCCCTGTTTTATTTCTCTCCATAGAACTTATCAGTGTCTGAAATACTGTATATATATTTTTAAATTTTATTTATTTATTTTTCTCCATTCACTGGAGGCATTTTATCTGTTTTGTTCAGTACTGCTTACTCCATAACAGATACTGAATATTTGTTGAATAAATTGATCCTGAATATCCTTGTATACTACTGCTCTTAAAAGCATGTTTCCAATCAGGACATTTTTGCACTCGGTTTTTTTTTTTTTTTTTGCGGTACGCAGGCCTCTCACTGCTGTGGCCTCTCCCATTGCGGAGCACAGGCTCCGGACGCGCAGGCTCAGCGGCCATGGCTCACGGGCCCAGCCGCTCCGCGGCATGTGGGATCCTCCCAGACCGGGGCAGGAACCCATGTCCCCTGCATCGGCAGGCGGACTCCCAACCACTGCGCCACCAGGGAAGCCCCCACTCGGTTATTTTTAAAGCCCACCCTCTTTGCCTACCAAAGGAAGATCACACAGTTACATGACACCCAGGGCCTTCCACAGCACGGCCCGGTTACCCTCCTCGTCTTATTCCCCCCTCCTCTGCTCTTTCCAGGTTGACAGTTTCTTTTCACAGACATGCCTCTTGCTGGACACACCCTCACGCCCTTTGATCGTATTTATTGTCCTTCCTGGACTTTCCTTCCCCCTCCCCCATTCTCTTCCTGTCAGAGCCACTCTTCCCACTGTTGCAGGTGCTGCAGTTCTGCATTGCCTGCGAGGCCCATTGGGCTCCTCCCTTCAGCTGGGTTTGATCTCCCCTCGCAGTTACCTTCTGCACCATCCGATGTTGGTTGTCGACTTACCTGCTCTGTGTTACTAGGTTATAAGCTCCTTTTCAGCATAGAAGCCAGTAAGCTGCTGTTGAGCTTTTCCTAGACTCATTTAGATTTATTTTATACGCTTGGGTTTGCATTTTAACCCTAGTATCTAGATTGTATACTTGATGAAAAGCATCAGCTGATTAGAGTAGTTTATGTTTATGGACTATGAAAGCTAACTGTGAGGGAAGTTTTTAAAAACAATTACATTTAAGGCATTCACTTTATTTCTTACGCCCTCGTTCAGTTCATTAAGCTTTTAAAAAATATCTTGTAGATATATGTTTGAGGCCATTTTATACCATTTTGAACATTTGTTTAAGATGAAAATAACATTTGTGTGATAATTACATAGCTACTGGGAATGTAATTTAAGATTTCAAGGTTTATAATGAAAAACTGGTTGTAGAACAAAGGTACATACATTCCATAATAGAGATTTCTACTTTTTTCGCATTAATCGTGATTTTATATTAAAAGAAAATTCTCACTGTCATTGATTTTTAAACTATGAAAATAATAGCTGAATCTTTGAGCTTCTCATTCAAGAATTAGAATGAGTGAGGACAGTCTTTCTTCTCTGGTTTACTCTTGTTGTTTTTGCTCCCTTAGTGACATTGCAGGAATGCTGCTGAAATCTACAGGAAGTTTTCTAGAATTTGGCTTACAGGAGAGCTGTGCAGAATTTTGGACCAGTGCTGATGATAGTAGTGCTTCGGATGAAATAAGGTTGAAGTTGCATTTTCTTTCCTCTCCCATCTTTTATTTCATGTAGCTTTATTCTTGGGAATGGGCCTGAAATGAGCCTTGTTAACACCAAATCATCTTAGACTTGGAGAATTTGGGCAGTAGACATAAAGGGGTTTATTTCTGACTACTGTATTGTCTTTTTGTATGATCCCTTAGTTGTGGTTTTATGTAAACTTGTCTTTGAAGGTGATTTTTATTTAGCCTAATAAAAACGGTGTCCTTAGAGAAAATGTTGTTTAAGTTGACTAAACATGAGTAGGGTAGAATTCGTTCACATGTTCTGGAATGTCTTTAATTAAATAATTGTTTCTGTCCTTTAAAGACTCTGTAGCAGTCCATGAATACCTTTAATTGATAGGTGGTAGATTTTTATTGTTTTTACACTAAGCTTATCCCTTCTGTTGAACTTTAAGCTTGAGTACCTGAAACCATGGCTTGCACATCTACTGCATTTCCTCCAATTCTGTGCAGATGGCATGGAGGATGACCATGTTAAAGTGCTGTTTTTGTGGCATATGTAATACTCATATAGCTACTTTGTGACCAGTTATCAGCAATATCCTATGAGTCAACATTGGGAAGTGCTCAGGCAGAACTCACTTCTCTAGAGATGTTTTCTCTCACTTTCCAAAATTCGATAAAAAACACATTTTTGGGTTTCAGACCACTGGGATGTCTTTAGGCCAGGATTAGAGAAAGACGTGACCACATAGGCTCTCACCTGGGAAAATACCTAATAGCTGAGAAATGGGGTGAATTAGTTTGTAGAAGGTCTTGCAGTTTTGAACGCAAACATGGAAGATTCAAAATACAAGAATTCAAGAATTAAGATGGTGAAGTAGAGAATGGGTCTGATAATGCTCTGATTGTTTACCAGGGATGGATCTAGACGTGGGTTCACGTGCAGTGGTTTGTGGGGTTGACTCGTCCTGGCTGCAGAGAGGCCACGGGCCTTGTGCCCGTCCCTTCCCAAGTCATAGCTCAGTGATGTCCTCTTGGTGGATTGAAAACAGCTGTGATGGGAGTATTCACACCATGAAAGTTGGCAAACACCACACAAGACAGTATTTTGGGAGGGGGCAGGTTGTTAAACGTTTCCTGGTTCACTACTATTATATATATATTCCTTTTTAGTTAGATGATGAGCTGGGAGTCAATAACTTATTTCAAACTCCAAGAATTATCCTGATGAAGCCTTTAGAAGATTGAGCGTACTCTTATTTGGAGGTTATCAAGTGTGCCTTACTTATTTAAAAAATACAAGTACTTTCTAGAAAGCTGTGGGGAGCAAGGTTCTGAACATTACGAATCCATTCCCAATAATTGCTTGCTTCTAAAATCTTCGGTCTTTATTAACATGATTTGGAATTTGCTTCATCTGTATTGTTGTGTATTTCTTGGCACACCGTAATGTATTCTAACTGGATTTCAATCAACTTGGCAGGAGATCTGTTATAGAGATCAGTCGAGCACTGAAGGAGCTCTTTCACGAGGCTAGAGAAAGAGCCTCCAAAGCCCTTGGATTTGCTAAAATGCTGAGAAAGGTGAGTTAACAATCCTGATTAATTATTATTTTTTTCTTATTTTTCTTTTATCTTACTTTTTAAAAAGCTAACCCTAAAGAAGTTTCTTTGTAACTGTGATCCTAGGACCTGGAAATAGCTGCAGAGTTCATACTTTCAGCCCCAGTTAGAGACCTTCTGGATGTCCTGAAATCAAAACAGTACGTTAAGGTATGTATTTAAGGTGGCATAATTATTTTACCTTTCTTACTTTACTCTAAAACAGACAGACTTTTTCTTAAAGGTCTAGATAGTAAATATTTTAGGCTTTGCAGGCCACATGTGGACCCCAGTTTTAAGACTGTCCCATAATTTCCCAACGCAACAATTAGAAAGAGGTTTTCATACTTGACTTACTAACTCGTTTTAAGAACGCAGAAGAAAAACCCCAAACATTTACTCATACAATATAATTTATCAAATTATTTACACATATATATTAAAAATAATGTCTATAAAGTAATGTGTTGCTTTTAAGTAATTGTTTTTTCACCCTCACATTTCCTGAAACAATTCAAACTTTCTACGTGAATCTTTGATGTCAGTGTCCTGGCCATCACTAGACCCACTTTTTTTTTTTTTTTTTTTTTTTTTGCGGTACGCGGGCCTCTCACTGCTGTGGCCTCTCCCGTTGCGGAGCACAGGCTCCAGACGCACAGGCTCAGTGGCCATGGCTCACGGGCCCAGCTGCTCTGCAGCATGTGGGATCTTCCCGGACCGGGACACGAACCTGTGTCCCCTGCATCGGCAGGTGGACTCTCAACCACTGAGCCACCAGGGAAGCCCTAGACCCACTTTTTGAGTCACCATCTTTGCTCCCATCTAAGCTGTTTGAGCTTAGTACTCTTAGAATCTGTGTATGACGTCACGGGAAGTTTTATCCCACATGTGTTTATGTGTGACTTGTACAACGTGATCACGTATGTACCCCTTGTTAAAGTGATCTTTAAAAGGCTTTTTACGGTGCCCCTGTCAAAAATAATTAGTGGATCTGTATTAACATTTTTTGCCTTTCACTGAGTCAGGTGACTTTCTGTTTCAAAGCCATCGTGCCCGCGTCCTCCCCGGGGATCCTGCTCCTGGTGCTAAAGACCCTAATAGCCACCAGTGCCCGCTGCAGGGCATTGCGCTATGGGAGCAGCTTTGCATAAAAACTGCACTGCAGAGTGGCATTCACTGAGGTTGTTTCAGGCCGACATTCTTCCCCTGATGAGTGTTCTCTTTGTTGTTGAAAATAAAGAAATTGGAGGATTCCCTGTATGCAGAGGACCTTTACCAAGCCTCTCCCCCAGGAGAGTCACACTCTCCCTGCTGCAGTCACACTGAACTGAGTTCCAGTCGGCTCTCCGTATCTGCGGGTTCTGCAGTCGCTGATTCAACTAACTGTAAATTGAAAATAGTTAGGAAAAAAACATTCCTGAAAGTTTCAAAAAGCAAAACTTGAATTTGCAACATGCTGGCAACTATTTTCATAGCATTTACATTGTATTTACAACCTTTTACATAGCATTCACATTGTATTTGGTATTATAAGTAATCTAGAGATGATTTGAAGTATACGGGAGGTTGTGTATAGGTTACATGCAAATACTACGCCACTTTATATAAGGGACTTGAGCATCCACAGATGTTGGTATCCAAGGGGGTCTCGGAACCAGGCCTCTGTGGATGGCCAGGGATGACGGGACTTGCCGCCCCGCTCATAGCTCTAATTAATGCCTTTCCCACATCTCCTTGCCCAAACCCACTTGTCTTTTTCTAGTTTTGGTTTGTTTTTTTTAAAATAACATTTCTATAATACACTGTGTTCTTTAATTCAAGATTTTGGATTGTTTCTTTTCCAGGTACAAATTCCTGGCTTAGAAAACTTGCAGGTGTTTGTTCCAGACAGCATTGCTGAGGAGAAGAGTATTATTTTGCAGTTACTCAATGCAGCCGCAGGAAAGGACTGCTCGAAAGACTCCTATGAGCTACTAATCGACGCCTATCTGCTTCTCACCAAACATAGCGACCGCGCTCAGGACTCAGCTGGCAGCTGGGCCACGTGGGAGGCACAGCCTGTCAAAATTGTGCCTCAGGTGGAGACTGTTGATACCTTGAGAAGCATGCAGGTCTGTCTCACTCCCGGTCCCTGCCCCACTGTTCCCCACCCTGGAAGCAGTATTGCTTACTTAAAATAGTTTTAGGAAAAAGGAATTGTGAGCAGCTCATGAATGATTGGTTTAAGCAGTCTCAAGTATCCACTTCCCCGAAATAGACCTTGATGTTTTGATAGATAGTTTTGTAGCATTATTGTACTAAAATATTCTGGCAAATTCTTTAAGTACGTTCAATTACACCAAAATACTTGAAAAGTTTTATTTATATCTTTCCTTACTCCAGCCATGTATGTCGTTAGATCCAACCACCCCTGATCTGAAAGGAGTTATCTCCTCCTTTAATCTGTAGTTCCAGAAACCCCAGTTCTCCAAGTACTCTGATTTGCTGGCTACTTAAGTTTTCATTTTTGTAGTCAAGGTTGTCACCTGCCTAACAGGGATCCCATGACAATCTGTGTAACTCAGTAATTCCAACTGTAGGAAGCCTCCTCATGCCTCTGTGTTCAGCTCTGGAACAGCGGTGGTGAGTGCACATGTGCACCTCGAACTCAGCCAGACCAGAGCTGGACACCCCGGGCAACTGTCCCCTCAGCTCTGCGAATCTGCCTTTTCTCTTGTACTCCCTGTCTCAGTGACTGGTGCCCTGTTCACTCAGTTGTTTAAACCAGGATGGGACAGTTCATAGAATTTCGGCCTCCCCCCACTTCCACTTAGTCACTAGCCCCCGCACCGAAGCCTTTCTAGTAAATGAGCCTTTCTCTGCATCCCCAGAGCAGCTGCCGTGGTCAGACCTTATCATCCCTTTCCTGGACTGTTGCAGGGCCCTCCTTGCTTCAACCCTCGCCTTCCCTCCCTCCAATTCTGTATTTGTTTGCTTGTTTTGGTACTTCTAGAATGATCCTTATAATTCATACATCTCATCACAGGTCTACTCAAAATACTGCAATGACCATCACTTAAAGAATACAAATAATAAAGTCTTGATTTCTGTTTCATGCAAGGCCCCTCTTCTCATCCCACTTTTATTCCTGCATTTTCTGTCTACACATGCTGCTTCAACACACACACACACACACACACACACTCTCTCTCTCTCTCTCTCTCTCTCTCTCGCTCTCTCTCTCTCACACACACACACTCTCTGCTCCAGGAGTAATGAATTTCTTGGAGTTCTAGCATACTTCAAAGACTTCATGCCCACATAATTCCGGGGGACTCCTCCCCGTTGCGCTGAGATCGAACCGTCCATGCCCCCTGCAGTGTGCTGCTCCATGGGAGCAACTGTGCTTGACAACTACTTTCTGATCAGATGGTTGCTGGCCTGGTGGCCCTGAGGTTGGTGTTGTTTTGGGACTGGGGGTTGAACTAGAGTGGAAAACTAAGTGGGTCTGTGTTTAAGCCCTGTGCTTGCTTTTCCTCCCAGGTGGATAATCTTTTACTAGTTGTCATGGAGTCTGCCCATCTCATAATTCATAGAAAAACTTTCCAGCAGTCCACTGAAGGACTCATGACTCTACGCCAGGAGCAGACATCCAGTCAGCCCGTCATCGCCAAAGCTTTGCAGCAGCTGAAGGTATTTCACCATCAACTCTACCGTAACTAATTTATTTACGTTTGGTGTAATGCTAGGGAAGAATCAGTTTGTTATAATTTAAGTCACTCCAGGGACTTGAACTCTTAAATCGTCCTCCCTATTCTCCCTCTCTTCCCATTTTTCCCATGTCTAAATTAAAAACTTCCTGGAACTTTCTTGGAACTGTGTAACATTAGAATTGGAGAGGATAAAAATTTGAATCGTTACCTGACTTCTTAATGGTCACGTGGTTGGTTAGTATTGGACTTTTAGGTCTCCTCATTCCTAATCCAAGTTTATTTCTCCTTTAGCAATTACCAGTGTTTACTAGAGGCACCTTAAGTCAAAAATGTGTAATTTAAAAGAAGAGTTATTTATTCTTTCATTTCACAGATGATTCAGTCAAATTAATTGAGAAAGCTGGTTGCAGACAGGCGGAAAGGCCTTCCAGTTCATGACAAAGCAGAGCCTTGCCTTCTCTGCTATTATTTCCCATTTTCTCCTGCTTCCTATGTTGCACTCCATTTATCAGTCTTGGTCTCAGGCACACTTTCCCGCAGCCCGCCAGTCTTCTCAGTCACATTAAGGCTTGACTTCTTGAAGAAGAAGGACTTCTTGAAATTACAAGTAGTTTTGATAAACGTTTGTTTTCCTTTTGTCAATCTGATGTGTCTTATTTATCTATAAACATTCTTTCTTACAGATTGTCACCCCACTCAGATACCAGGGCAGGGGACTTTTGTTTTTTCTTTTAGTTTGAGTTAATGAATTCCGGAGAGTACAAAACTATATAAGATATTGATTATTCTTGAGCTTAAGGAATTTGTAGCCTTAAGGATCTAAACTGTCACACTAAAGTACAGAGGAGGGAGAGATTAGATCCTCCTAGTAGCATCTGGGAATTGCTGCCATGGAGACATTTCAGCTTGGGAGTATTTCAAAAGATGACAATTGGGAAGGGACCAATAAGAGAAACATTTGGGCATTGGTGTCTGTGCATCAGGGTTACGCTCACTGAATATCTAGCAGTCTGATTTGGTTGGATCTTGGTGTATACAGTGGAAAGTAGTGAGAGATGAGGTTAGTAAAATCAGGTGGGCAAAAATCAGGCTGTTGAGAGATTTTGGATTTCATCTTATAAGCTCCAGAGAATTGTCGAAGATTTTGGAAGAGTATTTTGGAATACTGTGTAGAGGAACTACCTGATAGAGACATGTGTATATGTGTGTGTGTTTA
This sequence comes from Mesoplodon mirus, assembly GCF_964341445.2. Classification (NCBI taxonomy): domain Eukaryota; kingdom Metazoa; phylum Chordata; class Mammalia; order Artiodactyla; family Ziphiidae; genus Mesoplodon; species Mesoplodon mirus. Next base: position 7,363,156 of record NC_138986.1, on the reverse strand, counting down.
AGGGTGGGTGGAAAGGGAACCCAATTTGGAGCTGTTGTACTATTAATTAGGGAAGACAACAAAGCTTGAGCTAGGGCAGGGTTTCTCAACCCCCATACTGGTGACATTTTAGGTCAGTCAGTAATTCTTAGTTTGGGGGAGCTGCCCTGTGTGTTGTAAGATGCCTGGCAGCATCCCTGGCCTCTGCACAGTAGACGCCAGTAGATTTCACAACACCCCATCACCTCATGTCTGGACAACCAGAAATATCTCCAGACGTGCCAGTGTCCCCTGGGGTGGTAACATTGGCCCCGATTGAGAACCCCTGAGCAGGGGGATAAGAAGGACAGTACGACTAATGACACTGGGGGTCATTTAGAAATCATAGTTCACTCTGTGGAATTGAAGCCATACTTACACTTGAGCAACCACCGAGGGGAGAAAACAGCTGGTGGTTGATAGGCAGCAATATCGAAGCTGTAAGCATCTATTCAAAGACCACCTTGTAATTAGGCATTGTATTTTTTTTTGTTTTGTTTTACTTTTACTTGTTGACAGTTTGCTTTATTTATTTATGGCTGTGTTGGGTCTTCGTTTCTGTGCGAGGGCTTTCTCTCATTGCGGCAAGCGGGGGCCACTCTTCATCGCGGTGCGCGGGCCTCTCACTATCGCGGCCTCTCTTGTTGCGGAGCACAGGCTCCAGACGCGCAGGCTCAGTAATTGTGGCTCACAGGCCCAGTTGCTCCGCGGCATGTGGGATCTTCCCAGACCAGGGCTCGAACCCGTGTCCCCTGCATTGGCAGGCAGATTCTCAACCACTGCGCCACCAGGGAAGCCCCTAGGCATTATATTTTAAATGGACTGTTTTCCTCTTGTATTTCATAAGTTTTTAAGAATACCTAATACAAATAAAAATGAAAATACTAAATTTTTTTCTGTTTTTGGTCATTCCTTTTGAATAACCAAAATAAATATGACTGGAATATATTACAATGGTCAATGTCTGTGATGATGAAAGAAATCTTCCTCTAAAATACAATAAGTATTGTGTGATTTGTTTCACTTTGGATTAATTATGGTTTGGGATTCTTTAGAATGATGCACTAGAGCTTTGCAACAGAATAAGTGATGCAATTGACCGAGTGGACCACATGTTCACCTCAGAATTTGACGCTGAAGTTGATGAATCTGAATCTGCTACGTTGCAGCAGTATTATCGAGAAGCCATGATTCAAGGGTACAATTTTGGGTTCGAGGTAGGTACAAAATAAGAGGAAAAACACAGTACAATTTTGCAATTGCTTTGTAACTTACTTATTACAGAAAGCATTAGGAATCTTGTACAGCAAATCTCATGATCTCATTATTGTAATCAAAGCTTAGTCAAGAATGTCATCTTACATCCCTGTTGAATATCAGAAATGCTGGGTTACTTTTAAACTGTCAGATATTTACCCAGTTTTTATTTTGTGTTAACAGCTATCCGCTTACATTTAAAAACCTTCTTTAAGAGATGTTTAATATCATAAAAGCATATTCTTAATTTCGACTTATGAGGAAGACATTTGTGAAATTGCATTTTAAGACATTATTTTCTCTATAACTCTTCACACCCTTTTTAGAATATGTGAAGTTCATTGGCTTTTGCTTTTCGCTTTTAGAAAAGTGACATTTAAACAGCATTATAGTGTTTAGGTATTTGTGTAATCGTTTTTCTTGATATACGTGAAATCTTCTTACAGTATCATAAAGAAGTCGTTCGTTTGATGTCTGGCGAGTTTAGACAGAAGATAGGAGACAAGTATATAAGCTTTGCCCGGAAATGGATGAATTACGTCCTGACTAAATGCGAGAGTGGTAGAGGGACAAGACCCAGGTAATGACCACGTAGGATGGCTCCTTCATGAGCCATGTGGGGTTGCTGATGCTTCATTCTTATATTTTATGTGGGATTTCTGAGCAGATGACACAAAAAGCATTTTGAACTCTTCGGTGATCAGTTTTTTTCTTCCTTTTTTTAAAAACAAACCTATTTACATAGAAACCCCCATAATTCTTGGAAAACTTTTTCTTTTGTAATATGTTCCAAAATGAGTCATCTTTAAGCAGTTCACATTCTCCCTGGACAGGTCTTCCTGATTGCTAATCTTCTTTTCTCCTTCATGAAATTTACGCCTGTTATTTAGTATAAATGGAAAAGAAATTGGTAACCTGTTCCTTTACTAAAAAGCCATCTGTCTTTCTCAAAACATGCTGTAAACTTACTCAACATGAGGCAGATGATAGAGACACACATGTGCTTTGTCCTAGATGGTAATTTTCCAATCAGATTACTTTTCAGTATTGTATAGACTAAAATGGCTGTGGCATTTGCTTGATTGTTTTGTGACTCTTGAACTTTTCCTCGTGACAGGTGGGCAACTCAAGGGTTTGACTTCCTGCAAGCCATTGAACCTGGTTTCATTTCAGCTTTACCAGAAGATGACTTCCTGGTATGGGATACTCTACAGTGTTTTTCCTTAAAAAACCCAAATAAGTGGATCACTCTCTATTTCTGATTGCGTATCTTTTTATTCATTTAAAACTGGTTCTCAAGTATGTTCACATAATTGTACTGATAATGCTGAGAGGTTAAAGCACTGATGACAGAGTAGGACATTCAGCGCTCTGTTTATAACAGTATTGTTCAGCTGACCAAGTCAGCGTACAGTTGTTTTTGCAGCCTGGCACTTACAAAATACGTGTCGGTTTTGTATTTTATAAAGTGCTGCTGCTTTTTCGCAGCTTAATAAAGAGCAAGGAATAGCTGTTTCACTTCAGTGTTAGTCGCCGTGCGGCATGCGGGATCTTAGTTCCCCAACCAGGAGTTGAACCCACGCCCGCTGCCGTGGAAGCACAGAGTTTTAACCACTGGACCGCCAGGGAAGTCCAGTGCACATCATTATAGAGCATGATGGCAAACATTAAATATTATCACCAGTATCGAGATAAATTCCATCAGATCAGAAAGATGTTGTTCAAATGTGAATTCATTCATTTAGCCTCCAAATAGTAGAGGAGATTATAGGAGTCCTTTGCTTGTGTACATCATTGCATTATGGGGAGCTGATAAAAAATGGAATTGTATATTATCTTAAATTATGTACAATTTATGTTTATACCTATTTTCTTTTAAACTAACTTTGAGATTATTTACTTAAGGATAGCCTGTTTCTTTTAAATATACCGAAAGCCTAATTTGTGCGACTTATATAATTGAGTGTACATTTTTTCTCTTTTCCTTTTCCATTTCCTTTGGTTTCTAGAGTTTACAAGCCCTGATGAATGAATGCATTGGCCATGTAATAGGAAAGCCACACAGTCCTATTACAGGTTTGTACCTTGGTAAGAAAACAGAGTGTTTCTCCTAGAACCTACTGTTTTGGGTGAGCACATTGTCTCATCATTGCAGTTCTTTACAATGCTATAGAGGTTCTCTAAGAGTATTCAGGAAAATGACAATGAAAGTTACAGGAATGAGGTGTATACCTAGAGAACGCCACAGTAGTCTTTCTGAATTTAACGGGAAGCTTAAAATGCGAGCACAAGGTGGTTGGTCTATGCTTGCCCACAGTATTAAACTACAGGTTTTTTCTTGTTACCCCGACACTCTCATTCTGTTCTCCCCACTAAATTCTTTTCCCCTGGGGAGGAGAGGCTTGGAGAACTAGCTGTCTGGTCAGAAGCAAGGCCTTTCTGGCTGCGGGTGGGTGAGTATAATTGTTCTGCTCTTCCTCCTCCCCTTTGGAAGGAGAATGAGTTTGTTTTCTTCACAGCTTTCCAAAGCACCCATTCCTCACTCATGTAGAAAATCCCTAACCGCTCCCCCCCATTCCTATCTGGTGTTACTTAAAAAAAGAAAAAAGTTCAGTTCTGCTATCATATACTTAAATTACAGTTTTCAGTTCCAGTTGCTATGTAGCTTTACAGTGTATGCTGAAACTTTAAAGCAAAATGTGTATCAGAAAACGGCTGTCTTACCCTATTCTTGAGATAGTAAACCAAAGCACAACTATACTTATATGTAATAAACAACCAAAAATGAAAACTTAGAAATTTTAAACATTTCATTTACACAAAAGAAAATAATTCATAAATGGTCACTTTATTGAGCAGCAGCTGTATCTTAAAGGGTACTTGCTAGCTACTCAAAGTTTAGTAGACCTGGCCTTTCTTAATGCTTGATTTCTTTACCTTTAAAATTCACCCCGTTTATACCTCTTTTTCTCCCAAGGCTGCTATGAAATGAAAGTTACCATTTATAAAACTATTTGAACATTTTATAGAAAACATGCTATATTCCCATCAATCTTTTGATTAAGCGTATTATCATAAATACTTTGAGTTTCTGATTTCCCAAAATGTTTCTCTAAGAATACATGAGAAATAATTCAGTAAAAATTACTTCTTTGAAGTATTTTATTACATAAGGAATCATTTTCATTGTAGAAAAAAATTACAACGTAGGAAATGCATGTAGTAAACATACATGTAGAAAAATATTACAAAGGGAAAAAAACCTCATACCCACATAGTCCACAGGTAGTCACTGCTAGCATGCGAGCCGCTGACTCTGCCTTGCCCCACGCTGCGGGTGGGACAGTCGGTTCGCAGCGCTCTCCGTGGGCACGAGTTGGCCTTCGTCCTCTCAGCCACTGGGGTGGTGGAAACTGCACTGGACGGAGAGCCAGATGGCCTGGCAGTCGAGTGACCTGGGGCTGCTCATTGAACATCTTTGCGCCTCCCCTACTAATGCTTAAAGTCAGATGCTAATGAGGGTTCAACAATGTAATGACGTTTTGTAAATTGTAGCGTTCTGCGCGTGGCAGGAGTCATTGTTGGGTTTTGTGCTCTTTCCTCACAAGAGACATTAATGAAAGTGAGAGCACATGGGTGTCGTTGCTGCTGCTCACTGTTGTCTCTCCCCCTGCTCTACCCTCAGAAGGATGGGTAGGTAGACACTCTGTCATTGTACGCAGATGGTAAGAGTCTGGTGTAGAACCTTCTATATTTTCTGCATACTCATATAATTACACGGATGCATTCTACCACACCTTTCTTTATGCCCATATAATCACGCAAGCACAGATGCCATTGTTTTTTTTCCTGCCATTTACTGTATAAAAATTGGATCACATTGGACATTAATCTCTGACAATTGTAGAAATCCCTCCATGTCAACAAGTATAGATCCAGTTCATTCTCTTTAGTGGCTACCTTGTGTCCATTGTGGATATTCTACAATTCTTTCCACCATTTCCTTATTTGTTTGGTTAGTTTTGCCATGAAAAACATCTCTATGATGAATGTTCACCACTGGTGAAATTTGAGCATCTATTTTATGTTTATTGGCCATTTGGATTTCCTTTTCAATGAAGTAGCAGAGTTTTGTAACAGATATACATACTCTTAAAAGAAATGTTCTGTTTCGTGAATGAGGAATGTTAAACTTGTGTGTGTGTGTTTTAACAGAACGTCTTTATGTTTATACCTTCATGGGAAATTTTTGTAGTAATTTTTGACTCAGTAGTTCTCAGTACGTTTGCTGAATTAAAGACATCAGCATTCTCACCAAATCGTTTTTGTTTTTTCTTTTTGCCTTTGAATTTGCCTATTGAATTACTTCCATTTAAGGTTGTGATAGTTGAGATAATGAGCCAGAGATACAAATTGCCTGGATTTCTTCATAACAATTACTTGATTTTTGTTTTGCAAGTTTTCCCTTCAGATCTCCCCGTTTTTGGTACTCCTCTCTCTCCTGTGTAGTGTTATTAAAAGTAAACAAAAACCATGAAGAAGTATTTTCATTTAGGATAAACATATTTAGAATAAAACCTACGTAGACTAAAATTATTAACATGTGAAGAGAAAATATGACATTTAAAAAAAAACTAGGGAGGGTTAAAACAAAGTTAAAAATCAGAGGAAAACATGTTAGGGAGAAATAGACCAAATATATCATATTCATGACTAGTTACATTTAGTCATTGGGGAAGTAGAATTGTCAGCATTTTTGTAATTGCTAGGTAAGGTCTCTTTTTAAATTTTGCTTAAAATTTTATCTAGTTTTTAAATTTTGTTTTAAATCTTATCCATATTTACCTTCTACCAGAATATTTAAAAGAAGAAGAGAAGAAAACATGTTCTGAAAAGAGTAATCAATTTAAACCACTGTCCATCCTCCTGATTTGGTTCAAAGGAATTAAACAAAACTCCCAGTACTCAGGAAAATGACAGTGACCTCTCCCCAGCTCAGGACCTATTGAAGTATCACCCCTGACCAGAATCTTTTTAAAAGTTCAGACAACATAAAGAACTCCTTTTTAGTGGAGAAATGCCACGTAAACCACATTTTCATCTGTCTCTGAAATGTGTAATATAATTTTATTAACTTTCAAAAAGTGACATTTTCCCAGCATTTCTGTATGTAGTACGATTTTCTTACTTATATAAATGGTTTTATTTTGATCACCAGCAAAGGTAAGCCACCTCCCATTTCCACTGAATTGCCTAGTTGGACAGTTTTCTGCTGACCCCTTAACAAGTTGCGTTTGTCGCTCTTTTCACTGGCAGCCATTCATCGGAACAGCCCCCGTCCTGTGAAGGTACCACGATGCCATAGCGACCCTCCTAACCCACATCTGATTATCCCAACTCCAGAGGGATTCAGGTATTTGTTGCTTGTCTAGTTGTTTGCTTTATGGATTCTTCTCTGATGTGCATGCTGACGCTCCAAGAGCTGCTGATGCTTTGCTCTAATACCAAATACTGTTTTCTGTGTTCTTGTTTATACATTGTAAAAAGCTCTTATTTTCGTTATCTTGAAGACACACCACAGTGCCTTAGTTACAAAAGAAGACTTGCAAGTTTAAAACAGACTTGTACCTTTCAAGATAACTTAGTTTCTCAGCTTATTTATAACCTCAAGCTACTAAATGCTTTCCAGCTTTGGAATAATTCTTTCTTTTCCTTTCTTTGAAAAATAACTTTAGGAAAACAAATTTGAGTGTGCATAGCATGGTAAACATTTGAAAAAAGGGGCTAAATGTCATTTTAAAACTGGAGAAAAAACTGGAGTGATCCTTCCAGTCTTGACTTTTATGTGTGTATGTAACTACGAAGCAACTTAAATTCTAAAGTGAGTTTGGAAACTCTGGTACATTCAAAATACTTACTTTGAATGTGGTGGCATTTCTGCATCTTGAAGTAGTGAGCATCTTTTCTCCCCTGTATAATCAGTTTTTAAAAGTTTGGTTTTTTACATTACTTGCTAGGAAAGGACCACAATTATTGTTAACAATAATTAGTTCGAAATTAGTTATTTTTCTTTTAAATTACCTAGACCTGAATCTCAAAGAACAGTTTGCATTTTATATTTGAAACTTATCTTTGGCTTCCTCGCCCGACTTTATTTTTCACGGACACCGCGGGAGAGCCCCTCCCCCGTCTCACCCGTGTTCCTGAAGCTCTTTTTCTCCTCCCAGCGCCCGGAGCGTGCCTGCGGACACGCGGAGCCTCAGCAGCCCCGCCGCTGCCGCTGCCGCTGCCACTGCCACCGCCGCCAGCGGTCGCCCCGGCCCCTCCGGCAGCGACTCTGCGCCGCCCAAACCCATCAGCAGTGCCCATGAGACCAGGTAGTCTCCCGACCAGCGTCACGTCTCCTCCCCCCGCCCCCGGGTGCGCGGCCGCCGTGACCTCAACTTTGGGGATGTGTCCCGGGACACGTGGGGCCTGCTTCCCCGCGGTGTGTGACGCTCAGGGGCCCTGCGTGGGGGGTCGTGGTCCCAAGGCTCCAGCACAAGTCGGTAATCTGCCTGATGTTTACATTTCTTTGGCACAAATGTTAACCAAAATGGCCAGAGTCTCTGCTCATAATAACTATGAAGAGGGTGTCAGAGGGAAGGACCCGGTCACTGATAGGAGAGTTTTGGCAAATAGTGCCTTTCCTGAGGAGTCGCTCAAAGATGACTTCTAGGTAATACCATTAGGTGGTGATTTGTTTTTCTAAGAGGATTACTTTTCTCACTCGGTTTCCTAATTTATACAGTTGTTGATTAGAAGTAGTTTGTAGTAGTGGAAAAATGAGTTCATGTGGTTTGCATCTCATATGGAGACTGGATCATTACTGGAGAGAGCTGTCAGACATTTGGCAGCCTCCAGAAAAATGTAAGTCTCTTGCATGAAGTCTTTTGTAGAAGTACTGAGGCTGTGGCAGTTTTTCCCGTTCTGGCTGGGTTTTTTTTGGGGGGGGCGGTGGGCAGGGAGGGTAGAAGATTTCATCCAGGTCTCATATGCTTAATGGAGAAAGGACATTTGGTGGTTCTTAATTCCCTCCCGTGCCTGGTAGAACGGACACCGTCACTATTCTCATCTTCCCATAAGGATGATGATAGAGTCGAACAAAACTGACCAAAAAAGATGAAATTTTGAGAGAACTCAGTGCTCTTATGCTGCTCCTAAGAAAAAATATTAGTATGTTGGCAGAAACATGACACATACTTTTAGAATTTAAAATAGACTAAAATATTTTTAGACTTAGTTTATAACAGTCTAAAATTTCTACATACAGATATTTCCATTTTTCTCATTCACTAAAATAATTAATATTCCTAATTTTTAGCGACAATTGTCTATAACCTAAAAAAAAATGCCGAAGTACTTTACAGCTTAAGCAGTCAACTAAAAAAATTAACAATTAACATTGAACAAATTCCCATTTACCCTCGTTTTCTCACGTTTAGAACATTTCATGGCAGACATTTCCACATGTGCTTCATGTCCCTGCGGGGGGTTGAAACTGTCTTTTTTATTCATGCAGTACGGGAAGTGATGTGCCCTAAAACGCTGTCATAGTTGAGGAGAACGCTCAGCCAGAACTCTGGTTCACACACAGTGTCTCCAGAACCGGAGGTTTCGTCAACTCTGGTTGAGAATTTTATAAATTGGTGGTGTGTGCGTTGAATGTACTTGAGTCTAGAAGTTAAAATACCTGCAGTCGGCCTCTCCCCGCGTTTTGTCCCCCAGGCTTTGCATTATGTAGTTTCTCAGCATGTTTTGAGCAGCATTTCAGAAGTGTTCTTCGTTTATGCTTTAGGACGATCCTTGAGATTTAGAAATTTTACTTCCATTGTAACATGCCATCTTGAAGGCCTTTGTTCACAGAGGAATAAAGTGACCTGTCCTTCCTGGCGGTGTGTGTGGCCATAGGTACAGAACAGCAGAGCCGTGAGGGCGTGCAGAGCCGCGGGTTGTCAGCCTCCCGGCCGCCTCCAGCCTTAACCCGGTGGCCCAGCCTCCCGCGCCTGTGCAGGGGCCACACGTGCCCCTCAGCCGGGGTCTCCGAGCAGCCCTGGGCCGTGAACAGGCTGTGAGGAGGCAGGGTGGTACCTGCGCTTTCTGACGTCGGCAGGCGTGTGTTCAGCCCTTGCCTGTCTTAGAGATACGTCAGCCACGGTGAAATTTTACTTTGCCCCACAGCTTCTGATAACTATTTTGATTCGATACAGTTTGACTTAGGAAATAGTCTGGGCTTCCGTTATTTTACTGTTGTTTAGACAACATTTCTGCAGCGTTCTGCTCGCTGGAGCTGCCTCTTACTGGTCTGCAAGAGCTGATTGTTCATGTTCCAGGAATCCTGCAAGCCAGTTGTTACGCCACGGAAATTGTTGAAGTCTGTACCCTGCCACTCCCCCTGCAACTGGTTGTTAAACGTTCACCCGTGCATCACTTCATCTAAGTGTGTTTTCTTGCCTGTTGCACTGGCAAAAATGTGAGGATGTCGAATTGGCTAATCTTCCTTCTGGGAAATCAGGAAACTAGAAACGTTGAGTGGCTTCTCCGTGGTCCCAGGCTTTGGCACAGCTTAGGAGTGGGGTGTGTTTCTTCACTTCAGCATCAGTGATTTTTCCAGGAAACACTGCCAAGACTCTTTGATGAACTAACGGCAGTGGAAGGTGTCCCCCTCACTTCAGACTTAACAAGTACTCTACCAGATTTGAGAGTTTAGGGAAATAAAAAGCAGTGCATACTTGATAATTTGTGAATGTCTGTCCAGTAGACCATGATGCTTTAAACCTACTCAGCCTATAATAAAAAAGAGCATAAATGCTACCATACTTCATTATATCATTCATTAAAAAAATATGCACTAAACTTGTTAATAAACTAACACTGTATTTATTTTGGATGATTTGAACTATAATTTTAACACTTTCCCTTATTTAATTCTGGGCTTAATTTAATCTTTATGGATTCATTCTGGATGGCTGAACACGTTATTCTGGAAAAGCAGCAAATTAACTTTGCCCTTTATGTGTTAAGCTTCCTGCTCTTTTGCACTTTTGCTTGGCTACTGCTTGGGAAATTGCTAGGTACTCCCTTACATTTGCTCATTAAGAGATTTGAGCTCTTTGAATCATGTACTGATTTTAGCACTTCAGATAGAATTAAGTACATAAATATAATGTGATGATTTTAAATATTAGCCAGATTTGGCTCATAATTTTTATCCATCCTGGGCTTAAATTATGGAGCTTTCAGCACATGTCAATAACACTTCTGTAAATACTGTTATATTTTTATTTTTGTTGCTGTTTTTAACATAAAACGATATAGGATGCAGTCAGGTTCTCATGCGTTCTCCTTCCAAACTCCAGGGACAGGTGTCTCAGTAGGAGCACTGCTACTTTGGGAGAATAATTCTTTGTTTGGGACTGTCCTTTGTGTTGTCCTTTACCCACTAGATGCCAGGTGTTCTTGTGGGGGGAAGTTACCCCCAGTTGAGAATCACTGCTCTGGAAGAATGTCACAGATCTTTCATTTTGAGTTCCATTGAATTGATAGCTTAATTTTTAAAAATATTAAAACAGGGGTTCCAGCGTCCCTGAGAATGATCGATTGGCTTCCATAGCGGCCGAATTGCAGTTTAGGTCCCTGAGTCGTCACTCGAGCCCCACGGAGGAGCGAGATGGTGAGTGTGTAAGGTGTCACCTGCATCTCCAGCCAGCCTAACCGTTTGTCTCAGTCCACCGGTTTCTGCTGTTAAGTCCTTTTAAAAGAAATGAAGAAAAGGAGTGACAGAGCCCTGTGAGAAGGATTAGTGCTGAACACGTCGGCCTTTTCATGCCTTTTTAGCTATATTTGCATTTCTTCTTTTTGTTGCCAAATAATTTTAAAAAGTTATTATTCCTGATATTTTAACTGTTGAGCACGCTTACTCACTTTAAAAATATAAAGTGGTACTGTGCTTGTTGATGATATGCTGAAGTTTTATTATAATGTAGAACTAGGAGTCTTTGCTCAGAAACCCCACGGTTGCTCCTGCTGTAACTCTGCTGGGCTCCTGGGCAGGGCCTCGGGAGGGGGGCCCCCAAAGAATCCAGCTTCTGCTCAGTATTCTAAGGTCTGTTACTTGTGGAAAGTTTTTGTGGTTAAAGTCCTGTAACTCCATTAACAACTTTTTAGCTTGGTGAAATTTGCTATAAATGATTGTAGAGACAGCTTTTCACACTCACCTCAAACAGAAATTAACCACCAGGAATGACAGGTTGATGGTAACTAATCATCGCTACTCACCATTTCAGTCTTGCTCTGAATTAAATAAGCTTATTTGTTTTATAAGTCTTAATTTGTATGAAAAAATACTTTCTGCAGAACCAGCATATCCAAAAGGTGATTCAAGTGGGTCAACTCGAAGAAGTTGGGAACTTCGGACACTTATCAGTCAGACTAAGGGTAAGAGAAAGAATGTTGAACTTAACACATTTAAGCATAAGGTGAGCAGTTTCAGCTAAAATATGCTTTAGCTTGTGAATTATTAGACCTTCTACGTTAATGTTTTGTGATCTTTTTTAGACGTCTGACACCACTTTCTGTCTGTGATGTGTTTGTGTGCATTTCCTATTTCTTATAAACTCCTTTGGAGCAGGAATATGTCTTACTCAGTTTTGTATTCTTTAAGCAGTATGATGGTTCATTTTATATGTCACCTGGGTGGGCCCTTAGCATAATTCTTTATACATGGTAGGAATATAGTAAATATTTGCGAAATGAGTAGCCATGTATTTCTTATGCTAAGAAGCTGAGAGAAAGCATTCATCTTATAAAGCAGTCAATCAGTATGAGCCATAAGTGATCAATATAAACCCGAAGAATAAACAGCAGAAAAATCCGTGGTCTAGCACAAAATGCTTTCACATATTCTTCGTCAAAACAGTCTTGAGTCATGGGCAGAAGAGAACCTGTTCTCTTTCTGTAAACGATAAAAGCTTCTGAGGGGCTAGATAATTTGGCCGAGGTCATCGTCGTAAGTGAGAGCTGGGACCAGACCGCACTCCTTCTGCCTTCAGGCCATGCTCTTCCCACCACAGCTCCCCTTCGGAAAGTGTGAGACTGAGAAGCAGAAGAGCCGTCACCGGGCCTGGAGCAGCCAGGAGGGATTCCAGGGAGGGCTGAGGCTTGGGCTGGCCCCTGAAGGAAAGAGGTCTGCTTCAGGCCAAGAGGAAAAGTACCCAATGAGAAACACATCTGGAGGCCCAGTGACTGAAGAATAGACCAGCCGGCCTGGCCCGGCCCGGCCTGGATAGCATAGATGTAAATGGAGGTGGAACTGAAAGGGTAGAGGAGACCTGATCGCGGCCAGTCTTCAGCGATGGGCTAGGGGATTAAGGCCTTACCCAGAGATGGCGGGCGGCCCCTGAAGCCTCTTGAGCTGGAAAGCCTCTTATGTTCAGGGAGTGCGAGGGTGGGAGGAAGGAGGACACTGAGGAAGCTTAACCTGCTGGCCTGCATTGGGGAGGAAAATAGGGAGGAGGGCTAGAATGCCGTTGTAGTAATACAGCGTAAAGTAAGATACTGGACTAAGGTGGGATTTTTAAAAAGCCATGGAAGCAAAAACAGCTGTGATGCCACATTTGACAGGCCTGGGCAAGCTAGGCGTGGTAGAGGGTTTGGAGTTGGGCGGAGATTTCCTCGGCTTGAGTCTGGTGACAGGGAAGAGGGTCTCTCCAGGGGCTCTCACGTAACCGGTAGTTCCCATGGATACCAGGTCTTCGTGATAATTTTCAAAACAAATACTTTGTTGTCAAGTAAACTTGGGAACTCTTGGGAGACTTACAGCTGACACTGACATATGAAAGACTGGGAAATCTTGAGAAATGTTTACTGTTAAAAAAAAAATAGGCCTTTCCCAGAAATATTTGACAGTGGAGTCCATGACCTCACAGCTATGAAATCTTATTCAGTGCTGAGTAGACTTGATGTGTCATGTATTGAGGTAAGGGAAACAAGGATCCATGTTCTTAAGAAATGATTGTAGTCAGACACTGTAATTGGACCGTTATAAATCCCTGGGAATTTCTCTTCTCACAGTAACCTTTCAATCATCCCAGTCCTCAGTGATCTCTTAGACAGAAAATTCAGGCTCTTAGATGGCCAGTTAGGGTACAGTATGAGAAATACGGTAGTAGAGATGTATATAAAGAAAGCAGTGCTTTTCACATTCTGGGTTTTGACCCTTTAGTGGGTTGTAAAATCAGCACTAAAAATAAAACTGGGGCTTCCCTGGTGGCGCAGTGGTTGAGAGTCCGCCTGCCAATGCAGGGGACACGGGTTCGTGCCCCAGTCCAGGAAGATCCCACATGCCGCATAGCGGCTGGGCCCGTGAGGCATGGCTGCTGAGCCTGTGCGTCCGGAGCCTTTTTTCCACAACGGGAGAGGCCACAACAGTGAGAGGCCCGCGTACCGCAAAAAAAAAAAAAAAAAAAAAACTGGACGGAATCCTAGTCACATGTAGGAAGAATAATAGTGTTTCATGAAACTGTAGTTTTAGATATCTATATGTGTAAAAGATATTTCTTACTGTAAATCATGATAAAATATGTCAGAGAAATAGAGATAGCTTGATGGGAAAATAAGGAATAATAATAACAATAGCTAAAATTTACTAAGTATTTTAATATTCTGGGCACTGGGCTAAATGCTTTATGTGCGTGATTTCATTAAATTCTCACAGTATCTCTGAATGAGGTATTATTACCTTCATTTCACGGATTAGGAATTTGATGTATAAAGAAGTTAACTATCTTGCTGATTGTCAAACACCTAGAAAATGGTGAAGCCAGGGTTTTATTCCAGGCATTCTGATTCCAGAGCCCTTACTGTAGAGAAAGGAAAACTTAATTTCCTTCCCAACAGAGACGCTTCCTGGAAGAGGTGTAGTACTTCTGCAGAGCTCTGACAGCGAGAAGACAGGAGAGTGTGAGCAAGGGGATGGGGTGAGAAGCGGTTTAGGGTGACCCACAGAGGCTTTTCAGCTGGGCTGGTCCAGAGCCTGTTGTAGGAGAAGTGAACCGGGAAGGAGCCTGCATGCACAATGGCCTCAGACTTCCGGTAAACAGGTCATGATGAACTGTGAAATAAATTATGCAGGAGAAGAACACAATCAGATTTTACATTTTAGTAAGAGAATTCTGGTCACTGAGAGCGGATTGGAGAGAGGAGACAGGCAGGTGGTTCCTGCAGAGTCTAACCAACACGCTTGCTACAGGAAATCATTGATTCTGAGTAGCTTCTGTTTTATGTGCATATTTCTGTAGTGGGTGGTATACTCTGAAGTTGCTAGGTTTTGATGGACTTTAATTCACCTGCTGAATAGATGATGCTGTGCTGGAGTGCTCATGTCTGTTGCTCTGTTTTTATTATTATTTGCTGGAAATTGACTTGATTATAGTGGTTGGGATGACTGAGTTTGCACTTCTCCCTGCAGATACTGCTTCTAGGCAAGGACCCATAGAAGCTATTCAGAAGTCAGTCCGACTGTTTGAAGAAAAGAGATATCGAGAAATGAGGAGAAAGAATATCATTGGTCAAGTTTGTGACACCCCTAAGTCTTATGACAACGTCATGCACGTTGGCTTGAGGAAGGTGACCTTTAAGTGGCAAAGAGGAAACAAAATTGGTAAGGAAACTAAAGAACACGACACGAAGATTGTCTCCATTAGAAATAGCAATAGTTACACTTCATAGGTTAAATCTTACATGGTTGGTCCTTTTCTCTTAGGGAGGTGGCACGTATACATTGTATCTTTTGCAGAGGGGTTTGGTTTTTGTTTCACTTGTAAAGTGTTTTCTAAGAACAATACACAAGAGACTTTAGAAAGAGAGTTTTCCGTGGTTCATTAATGGAATGGTGTTGCCTGATAACTCCAGAAGTTGCTAGTGGAGAACCACGCACCTTTTACCCATTTGTTCTAGTCCATATTCTTTTTATCTTATTCCCACAAGATCATTATTGAAGCGAGACTGGAATCAAATTAAGACGGGACGGTCTTTTCTAAAACATCAATTAATTTCCAAGTGAAACAGTTTCTTGTAAAATAACTAGCGATAAGATTATGTGAGAGAAGGAGATGATTACGTTTCAGATCTTTTCCCCCATTTAAATGCATTTATCTGGACTTCCCTGGTGGTGCAGTGGTTAAGAATCCACCTGCCAATGCAGGGGACACGGGTTTGAGCCCAGGTTTGGGAAGATCCCACATGCCGTGGAGCAACTAAGCCCATGCACCACAACTACTGAGCCTGCGTGCCACAACTCCTGAAGCCTGCTTGCCTAAGCCCGTGCTCCGCAACAAGAGAAGCCCGCGCACTGCAATGAAGAGTAGCCCCCGCTCGCCATAACTAGAGAAAGTCCGCGTGCAGCCACGAAGACCCAACACAGCCAAAACAAACAAACAAAATCTCATTTAAAAATAAATAAATGCATTTATCTGTTGAGCATTTAGGTCTGAAGAAGCAAACAAAGTTGTAATACAGGACTCTGGGAGCCTCAGGACATTGAAGTTTTCGTAGAGCTATCAGGGAAGAAAACACTGAAAAGAATCAAGTCCTTTATAAATGGTATTAATTCTTGTTTTCAGTCTTATTCAGCCATATATCCCCTTAGTTTAATGTCCCAAAAGGTGTGTTAGTAGAATATCCCACTAATATCCCACACGCCTGGCCGTACAGCAATGAGGTGCATCGAGACGACAGTCAGGCTTACTCCTGGCCACTAGCCTTGCCCGCCCACCTCGCCCAGACCTCCTTGAGGGCCATAGGGGCTCAGAGGTGTGCACTAGGGGGCTTAGTACTCACCTTCATGCCTCTTCTGGGATTTGCCAGTCAGTTCTACTCTATTCACAGGCATTTACAGGTAAGACAGAGTGAAAAGATCGCCTAAGACTTCAGTTATTACGGTTATTAGGGAACATTCAGAAATAGTTTAGATCTTGCAGTAGTAGACTATAGTAAGCATGGTTGTAGATATATGAATACAGATTTGGAACTGGAAGAGATTATTGTACGTTTCGATGAGTTACGATGGCCTGGCTTTGGTGGCTGAGAGCAGCTCATTTGTTCCTGTTCACAGGGGAAGGGCAGTATGGGAAGGTCTATACCTGTATCAACGTGGACACCGGTGAGCTGATGGCTATGAAGGAGGTGGGTGCTCCAGCCCTCTGGGGGCCTTTTTGTCTGAGGCCTCCGTGGGGTAGAGATTTGGAAACGAAACTTGTGTTTATGAGGTTAGAGCTGGCCTAAGTGCTTCCATAGTGAGTCGTCTAGGCCTGAGGTCTGCTTCTTAGCATTTACACCATTGGGACCAAGAGGGGACTTGGGTGGGCGGGGGGGTTTGTGATAAGTTTCAGAAACGAACAGCTTTTTATCTGCTGGAGGTAGAAAGCAGGAGCAGGGAGCGCCTTGAAGAAGGCCCCGGCGGGGGGCACTGAGGGCCGTGGAGGGTGAGGCTAGAGCCGCGTGACCGTTGGTCCCCGAGTGGCTGTGAGGGGGCAGCGGGCGCATGTGGCCCCCTCCTCAACCCCTGCGGCATCTCCCCATCTTCCCTGTGTGGCACTTACCCGCGCTGCTTTATGACCTCATTCCTGCGTGGCTGTAAACTTCATGAGGGCAGAATCTTATCTCCTCTTTTTATCTTGCCCAGAACCTAAACACCTGTGATTGCTTCCTGAATGTTTCACGTTTTGGTTAATTCAGTCTGTAGTTAAGAAAATGATCCCATTAGCTGTTATCTGACCACATATTCTAAAGCAGGCGTGTTTAATTCAACAAGGAGAAGAAAGCCTGGCAGTGAAGCCACAAACACACTGACCATGGTGCCACGGACAGTGGACATGTCAGCATCCCCCGCCCTCGCATTCAAACTCGGCGTCTTTCTAGCTTGTGACATTGCCAACGGTAATCAACAGTTTTCCTTTTCCAGATTCGCTTTCAACCTAATGACCACAAAACTATCAAGGAAACGGCAGACGAACTGAAAATCTTCGAAGGCATCAAGCACCCCAATCTGGTTCGGTATTTTGGTGTGGAGCTGCACAGGGTAAGCCGGCTTTGGTCACACTGTTTGGTGTGAGCGGTCAGTGAGGGCACAGATGGAGTCCTGTCCTACATCACAGGTCTTCTCATTTCAGAGCACAGTAACTTTGCCTAATTATCAGGAAATCTCCATGAGTTACATCATTTCTGCCTTCTCTCTGAAACTAGAGGAGTTCTTCCTAAAATGTAAGTTGTAGACTGTAGTCATTAACCCGACATTATAAAGCACTGAAACCCATCCTGCCAACCAGAAGATTTCTCTAATGCCCCTTACACAGCTGTGTGTCGCTTTTTTTTTCTTCCATTTTTTGCTGAACCACTGTTGAGTACGTTGTTCGGTAACGTTTTTTCTCTTATGTGTATTTAAGGAACCATTGTGAAATGAGAGAAAATTAAGACCTCAGATTATTTCCCCCCTTGTGTTTAGAGATAAACACTTTGAGGGAAAGAGGATAACTTGGAGCATCTTGGTGGAATATGAGCTTCTGGGGAATTTGGATATTGGTGATTTTTTACGTTTTTCACAGATAAATTCATATCTGAAAAGGATGTGTTTCAGTACTTAATAATATATTTATAGGGACAGCCCTGTTGGTCCCTGTCTGAGATTATATAGCGGACTGAATTTCAGAGGATTGGAGACATTTGTCACCTGTGAGTTGGAGATGTTCTTATTCCAACTAGCTGTATAATTCCAGACAGAGGAGGCAGGCAGAGACACGGCTGTAGGGGAGTTAGAAATGACCGTTTTAAGACGAATTCAGTAGTCAGGATGGCAAGTGTAGCATACCATTAGAAAGGGGCGTGGCCAGTGAAACGTTCCAGGTTCTTCACTTAGTGTCCACGTAAACACAGGGCTGCATTTGATTCCTCCCGCAGGAAGAAATGTACATCTTCATGGAGTACTGTGACGAGGGTACCTTAGAGGAGGTGTCAAGGCTGGGACTTCAGGAGCACGTCATCAGGCTGTATTCTAAGCAGATCACCGTTGCAATCAACGTCCTCCACGAGCATGGCATAGTTCACCGGGACATTAAAGGTAACGCCCACGCTCAGCTCCCCGCCAGAGCCAGCTGTGCCCAGCACACGGTCGCTGCCCCCATGTCGCTTCTTCCTGCGCCCTCACATCACTTCTCTACAAAGAAATACCTTTACTTAAAGTAGTCTTCTGTAAAGGACCCAGCATTAAGAAATTGTGCAGGACACACGTCTCCGTCTAGGAGTGTATGAGTCCGCTCTTCTGTTCAGCACTGCTCTTAGCCAAATCTGTTACCCTCAAAATGAAACTTGCTATTTTGTAGGCTGATTTCGCCTGCCCTGTGTATTTACTAGACATTCGCGATCAGAGCATCCGTTCTTTTCCTTGTGTCAAGAACCTCGTGTATTTATATATAAGCGTCGTGAATATGTAAAGTGACGGTGAATCAGGAACGCCGGTGTAAGTTATGATGTGCAGCTGGGCCTGGGGGGACGTGGACAGGGCTTATTTGCACCACCCTCCTCCAGTGTAGAGTTCTGCTAGAGATCGATTTGGTCATGCTGACTGACTAAAAGTGCTGTTCCCTTCCCACGAGTGGTGAGTAGCCATGCTTCTGTCCCAGAACTGTCCCTCTTGCGTTTACCTTAACCACACCGTGCCCCTGACCTCTGTTATTTGGGAGCCTTGGGGATAATTAGAGTGACAAATTAGCTTTGTCTCTAATGGCCCAAGACTGAAGGATTCCATTCTGTCCCATAATCTGAGGCCTGAACAGGTTGACTCTAGAATGGCCGGACTTCAGACCAGGCATTCGCCTCAGAGGGGGCTGGGTTACCCATCACCTGCTTTGCTGGGTGGAAGAATTGTCCACAGTCTCTAAGGTGACTCCTCCTGAATCCCCAGCACACCCCAGTCTTGCTGCCTGCCCGCCCGTCCACTGCATTGCTTTGCCGTCTGGGATCATTCTGGGCATTTGCTTCAATGGCTCTGGGTCAGGCCATGGCACTGCCTGTTTCCAGTTGTTCTGACACACATTCCATACTCATGGAATGGTCCCTTCACGGCGTCGGCCACGGCCGTAAAGAGAACCCCTCAGAGTCCTTGAGTCCAGTCCGTCCATGTGCATCCTTGGGATATTCTTTATAGCCCATCGTGTCTGAGAGTGTGGGCCCGGGAGCTAGCTCCAGAATCATGCAGTTAGCGCCGTGTGCTCCCCGGGGGGACCGCCTGCCTTGGGAGCACTCAGGCTGTGAGGACCAACAGATCGCAGCTCATGGTGTGGCCGGTTGTCTACAGTGAGGGGCTCTGTGTCACTTGTGGAAGGAGGTGCCGTCGACACGTAGCGCTGAGCCGTGCGGCTCGGTTGGAGTGGCCGCGGCCGGTCCCCTCTGGAGGAAGCAGAGCCGCCCTGGGAGGTGAGCGGTGACCCCGGGTTCCAGCTGGAGCACAGGCCGGGCCTGTGTACCGCTTGCGGAGGTGTGAGGCGGTCACAGACCGTTCTTTCCAGGCAGTCTGAAATCGGTCCAGTGGTGGCCTCTGTCACAGCTCTGCAGACCAGCAGCGCGTGCGCCAGGTCTTGTCTGCACGTTGCTTTCTGTTGCAGGCGCTGCTGCTCGTATGCAGACTCTGAGGTTCCAGGGACTGCCGCCACAAGCATTTGTGTTTTAGGTGTTCTTGAAGTATCTCCCTGGGTGTTTAATGTTAGAATGTATGCGTGTATTTCAGTTCAGAATTTATTGGTCAGAGCTATCTGCGCTGATACTAAAATTTCTTTGCTGTGTAGTAACATTTGTGAATAAGTCTTGAAATCTTTCTGTGATTACACTTTGCAAGTGAAGTTTCATGTCTTTATAACTTTTGTAAATCAAGTTCCTGATAGTTTAGGTTACCATGTAAGCTTTAAAATGCCTGCGTTGTGTTTTAGAGGCTCACAACTGCTTATTTCTCGTTAGGTGCCAACATCTTCCTTACCTCATCTGGACTAATCAAGCTGGGAGACTTTGGATGCTCAGTAAAGCTTAAAAACAATGCTCAGACCATGCCTGGTGAAGTGAATAGCACGCTGGGGACAGCAGGTGGGTCCGGCTAGATTTGTCTTAGCATTGGGGCTCACTGCAGTGTGCTGGGACCCCGGCTTTCCCTTTTCCTCCTGGTCAGCGGACGTGGAGAGCAGGTGAGGGCTTCTAACCGGGCGGGGGAGGAGCCACCCCTGAAAGCGCTTGTCAGATTGGGAAATCACATTTCTCCCTTAGACTTAAAGGAGGGAAGAAAGGCCTCCTTTCTTCCCAGAAAAACCTTGTCATTCACGTTGGGTTTATTAAAACTATTCTAGTCAAAACAACATGTTTAAATGGTGATTATTTGATTGTTTAGAAACACATCATAAAATTTTACATCCTCCTTTGCAGGTTAAATTTCATATTCTTATTGCAAATACAATTTATCTGAATAGTTGCATATTCAAAATTGTCTTTTTGAAGATAATTTGACTCCTAAAATGTCCATCCGAGAAATTGATTTGAAATATTTATTTTCAAGTTTTGATGTTTTTTAGTATGTAATTCAGAGAAAGTTCCTCCCCCCACCCCCTGAACAAATTAGTTGTTTCTTCTATGTGGAATATTAGGCGATATTAGTGTATTGCTTGGCTCTAGTACTACATGGTGCTATGTTTATAACCCATTCTTATCACCGTATCTGTGACTTTTAAAGCATACATGGCCCCAGAAGTCATCACTCGCGCAAAAGGAGAAGGCCATGGGCGTGCGGCCGACATCTGGAGTCTAGGGTGTGTTGTCATAGAGATGGTGACTGGCAAGGTGAGCAGAGCCTGCGCCGGGGGCAGGGGGACTTGAGGAGGGCACTTGATGTTAACAGAGCAGTAATTGTGGTCTTACTGTCATCATGAATACAATGGACACATTTCCTGCAAAATAGAGAACATGACCTGATAAGTAAGTTAAGAGAAGTGACAAACTAGGAACCAAATATTTATAAGATACATGACTTAGAGAATTCCTCAGAGGAACAAAAAAAGCATAATTCTCAAAACATAGAATTAAGCAGCTGTGAAAAGAAACAGGAAGTTGAAAACTACGTCTCCACAAAGACTGGCCCAAGAATGCCCATATCAACTTTATTCATAATTGCCAAAACTTGGAAGCAACCAAGATATCTTTCAAATGGATAAACTGTGATAATCTACATGATGGAATATTGTACAGCAACAAAAAGAAATTGGGCCATGAAACGACATGGAGAAAGCTTAAAAAGCGTATTGCTAAGTGAAAGAAACCAATCTGGGGAATTCCCTGGTGGTCCAGTGGTTAGGACTCGGCACTTTCACTGCTGAGGGCACAGGTTCGATACCTGGTCGGGGAACTAAGATCCTGCAAGACTCGAGGCATGGCCAAAAAAAGAAACAAGCCAATCTGAAAACACCACGTACTGTATGATTCCAACTATATGACACTCCAGAAGAGGCAAAACAATAAAGGCAGTAAAAGATCAGTGGTTGACAGGGGCTGTGGGAGAGGGAGGAAATAGGTAGAGCACGAGCATTTGCAGGGCAGTGAAGCTGTTGTGTATGACACAGTACCTGAAAACTGATCTTCTGATGAAGATACCACCAATGAACAATTATACAAATATATTGAGGCACAGTGTGTGTGGGGGGGTGTAGCCATTACTTATAAAGCAAAAAAGTTAGAAACCTCTTAAGTGTTACTAGTAGGAAATTATTATACAGCTATACCTCGCAGCTGCTGAAAATAAGTGCTTACTAACTATTAGCTAATATTATTTCTATTAGCATTAACATAGAAAGATGCCCATGATATCTGTTATTTCAGCCAAGCCATGCATCAGAAAAAGAACAAGTTCTCACACTGAAGAACATGTTTCTCAATAACTAAATGATGGTACACATATTAGGATGCCATACAAACTCAGTTCTTTCCCCCGAGAATCTCATTTCCCTCTAATCATAATAAAATAAGCTTTGCAAATTAGCAATAATTTGATGCCGATTATTTAACAAGGTAGCATATTAAACATCCCTGTATGATAACTGTTGAATTTTGTTTGACATTTTTATATTATTTTATATGTTACATTTCTTATTTACATGATGATGGCATCTAGATAATCCTGGACTAATTGGACACCTAAATGGGGTAGGCAGACTATGCTCACCACCTGGTTTTGTAAATAAAGTTTTATTGGCACATGGTCATACCCATTCCTTTATTATATTATAGCCTAAGGCTGCTTTCACGCTACAGTGGGAGAACTGAATAGGTGTGACAGAGACCATATGGCCTGCGAGCCTAAAATAGTTACCGTTTGGCCCTTTAAGTAAAAGTTTGCCAGCCTCAATATGTGTCAGCATTGAGATGCCTAAAAAGAGATTGGGCAGTTGCATTTCTGTATGGCCATGTAGTATTAAAACCTGATTTTTTTTTCTGTTTTTAGAGACCTTGGCATGAATATGAACACAACTTTCAGATTATGTACAAAGTGGGAATGGGGCATAAGCCACCAATCCCTGAAAGATTAAGCCCAGAAGGAAAGGACTTCCTTTCTCACTGCCTAGAAAGTGAGCCCAGGATGAGGTGGACGGCCAGCCAGCTCCTCGACCATTCCTTCATCAAGGTTTGGCAGTAGTCCTCTCCTTGTTTAAATATTTGAGTTCTGTTCGCATCTGGCACTTAAGGAAATTTGGAAACTTAAATATAAAATATCTATATCTGAAATGGGAAGGAACTAAATGTATTATGCTGGGGAATTTTGTACGTTTTTTCTTTTGGAAAATGTTCGTCGAGGTTCTCCTCCTTGATCCATTTGGATGGTTTGAGGTGCACTTGGGACTGTTAAATCGAATTTTAAATGGGACTGGATGAAAGACACAATTTTCCCTCTTTTAGAGTACACAGTCTCCTTGAGTACAGGTTAGTAACAACTAATCTCTACTGGGAGAGTAGAGACAGGGGAGTAATGACTAAGCATTATGTTAAGAGCTGTGATAATGGTATATATGCCATGTTGTAGGGTCACTGAAAAGAGGAATTTAATCCAGTCGGGTAATCCCAGCTATTACTCTTTTTTTCTTTTTTTTTTTTTTTTTTACTCTTTTTATTTATTTTTGGCTGTGTTGGGTCTTCGTTGTGGTGAGCAGGGGCTACTCTTCGTTGTGGTGCGCGGGCTTCTCATTGCGGTGGCTTCTCTCGTTGCGGAGCCTGGGCTCTAGGCGCGTGGGCTTCAGTAGTTGTGGCGCACGGGCTTAGTTGCTCCTCGACATGTGGGTTCTTCTTGGACCAGGGCTCAAACCCGGGTCCCCTGCATTGGCAGGCGGATTCCTCCCTGGTGGCACAGTGGTTAAGAAAGTCCCTATTAACTTTCTTTAGAGTGAGATGCCTGAGCTGTTTGGGAGGGTTTAGCCAGGTCAAGAAATGCAGGGAGGAGTATGGCGGACAGAATGGAAGAGACATGGAAGGGCTCACTGCTAAGAGGGTAAAGCACCCAAAGAACTGTGTTTAGGTACATACTGATGGAGCACAGGATGTGGAAAGTGGCAAAACATAAGGCTGGGAAAGTACGCAGGGGCCACGTGAAGGGATTTCAGTTTTATTGTAAGCATGACATGATTATATTGTGTTTTAGAACAGTCACTCTGGAGGTAAGAGACTACTTGGGAAGCTGCTGACACAGCTGCTGGGCTGGGAGTGGGAGGTCAGGGGTGAGTTACCAGCCGTATATAGGAGTTAGAATGGCCGTGAGTGAGTAACTGATGGGATGTGAAAGGTGCGTGACAGGGAGGAGTCCAGGACGGCTCCCAGGCTCTGGCTTGTGTCACCAGGTTATCGAGATTCCATTCGCCAAGATAGGTAAAGAGGGCAGCTGGTTGAGGGTTGGGTCAGGAGGTGATGGTCTCCTCTTTGGTAGATTGAGTTCGAGGTGTATTTGGAATATCTGTTGGGGGATTTTAGACAGGCATTTAGACAGGCCATCTCTTGAGGACTGGCACTCGAGAGAACTGGGATAGGATACGGATTTGAGAGAGAGAAATATTGCTGGGAGAGAATTTAGAGGAGACATGGAATGAGAGTGGAAACCTGGAGAGAACATTTACAGGGTCCTGCAGAGGAGCTCCTGATACAGGAAAGGAAGATGCAAGATAGGGGCCACATTATTCCTGGATGAGTGAAATTAAGTAATCAATAGCTGGATCTGTTGCATAGATATTAGGGATTTGTAATTAAATGAAAATGTATTTATTCTTTATAAAGTATATAAGCAATTTTTATTGACTTGATATTGTACAAATACGTTTTTTCCTTTTAAAATATTTATTTATTTATTTATTTATTTTTGGCTGTGTCGGGTCTTCATTTCTGTGTGAGGGCTTTCTCTAGTTGCGGCGAGCGGGGGCCACTCTTCATCACAGTGCGTGGGCCTCTCACTATCGCGGCCTCTCTTGTTGGGGAGCACAGGCTCCAGACGCGCAGGCTCAGTAGTTGTGGATCACGGGCCTAGTTGCGGCTCACGGGCCTAGTTGCTCTGCGGCATGTGGGATCTTCCCAGACCAGGGCTCAAACCCGTGTCCCCTGCATTGGCAGGCGGACTCTCAACCACTGCGCCACCAGGGAAGCCCCACAAATACGTTCTTAAAAATGCTTTCAATAGTCAATTCATAGAGCAGTAACTTAGCACTGACATTTCATTGCATTGATTACGCCTTTGCTCTGTGCCAGGCACAGTACTGGGAGCATCAAGATGCATTGATTATGACTTACCTATAAATCTTACATGTGGCATGAATAGGGTTCAGCTCTCTCCTGCCTTCCTCACAGGTTTGCACAGATGAAGAATGAAGCTAATCAGTCTGTGGCCTAGTAGTGTGTGTGCTCGGAAAATTCTCTTAATCACTACTGTATGTAATATTTACATAAAGACTGTGCTGAGAAGCAGTATAAGCCTTTTTAACCTTCCAAGACTGAAGGCTGCACAGGTGACACGCGTCACTTCTCCTGCTGCTCCTGTCTGTTCGACGTGGCATGGGGCCCTCCTGAGTGGTGGTGTCCACGAGGCAAAGAAGCTGCATGTTAAGTGCCATTACTACTGTACACGGACCGTCGCCTCCGGCCCCTCTGTTTCTCGGGTGACTGAGAACCGTGACATCAGTGTAGTACTTTTGACCTTTCTAGGTCCAAAAGCAGTTGTAGTGTCATCAGGCGTCCTGGGCCTTGTTAATCTCTTGTTTGTCGAGTGCACTGACTGAAACCTTACCTTTTGTCGTTGTTGGCAAGCCACAGGTTTGTTATGCAAAAGGCTGATTAATGAAATTTAAGAAAAAGGTTCTTTTTTCAATAAATGGTTTATTTTAGGAAAGCTCAGTTATATTGTCTTTTAATGCTTGTCAGCTTCAGAGCCAACACATTATCTGACACAGAGGTCTCTCCTTGTCACTCATGTGTTCCTCAAAGGAAGGGGTACAATCAAGTGTGCTGAAGGTGGGCGCTGGGTTAGGAGTTCCTTCAGGGTCTAGAATCTCCTCGCTGCAAAGGGAAAGAGATAAATGAAACAACACTGAGGATGTAAGAGGCCCTTTTAAATCTTTGTATATTAACTGCAAGTTTATAACAGATAAAAGTTTAAGCCTTGTTATCACATGTTGGGGGCTCAGTTTATTTTCATATCAAGATGTATAGGCACTGGGTCAGTGTAAATACTGCTGAATAATCTCTTGACAAGAAAGCATCTTTTTCAGAATGTAAATATTTCAGCAGTTAGTTTTCTAAAATAGCCCAGATTATATGTCATTGATGGTGTTCTTTTATTTCTTTCTGCTATTAAATTTTTTTAAAGATTGACCTTAAAGCTTCCTGAAATCTTTTTAGAAGATACCTGGCTCATTCCTTACACATAGCAGCTGACTCTGGACAAGTAATTGCTCAAGCAGGTTCTGGATTCACCTTCCCTCCAGGGTAGTCGATCCCCTCGCATAGAAATTAATGTCCCTGAGAAAGCTGGCATCACGGAAGGGTCTGTACAGACACTTAGAATTTTTTTTTCAGTAGAATTCTTTTTTCAGTTTTTTTAAATAGCTTTTTGAGGTATAATTTACCAATATGTAATACTTAAAGTATACAGTTCAGTGATTTTTAGGATAATTATATAGTGTACAGCCATCATCATAATCCACCTTAGAACAATTCCATTACCCCAGAAAGAAAGCTCTGTCCATTTGCAGTCACTCCTCACTCCTACCCCCAGCCTCAGGCAGCCACTAAGCCACTTACTGTCTCTATAGACTTGCCCGTTCTGGACATTTAATGTAATGGTCTTTTGTGTCTGGCTTCTTTCCCTTAGTATGATACCTCTGAGGTTTATGCATGTGGCAGCATTGTGTTACTACTTCATTCCTTTTTATTGCTGACTAGTACTCCACCGTGTGGATGTGCCACAGGATTTATCTATTCAGTCACTACTTCCACGCTTTGGTTATTATGAATGATGCTGCTCTGAACACTTGCATACAGGTCTCTGTGTGAACCTATATCTTCCTTTCTCCTGAGAGTGGAACTGCTGGCCCATATGGTAAATCCACGTTCAATTTTTTTTTTAATTAATTTATTTATTTTTATTTATTTATTTTATTTTTTTTTGCTTTATAACAAATTAAATCAGTTATACATATACATATGTTCCCATATCCCCTCCCTTTTGCGTCTCCCTCCCACCCTCCCTATCCCACCCCTCCAGGCGGTCACAAAGCACCGAGTTGATCTCCCTGTGCTCTGCGGCTGCTTCCCACTATCTATCTACCTTACGTTTGGTAGTGTATATATGTCCATGCCTCTCTTTCACTTTGTCACAGCTTACCCTTCCCCTCCCCATATCCTCAAGTCCATTCTCTAGTAGGTCTGTGTCTTTATTCCTGTCTTACCCCTATGTTCTTCATGACTTTTTTTTTTCTTAAATTCCATATATATGTGTCAGCATAGAGTATTTGTCTTTCTCTTTCTGACTTACTTCACTCTGTATGACAGACTCTGGGTCCATCCACCTCATTACAAATAGCTCAATTTCATTTCTTTTTATGGCTGAGTAATATTCCATTGTATATATGTGCCACATCTTCTTTACCCATTCATCCGATGATGGACACTTAGGTTGTTTCCATCCCGGGCTATTGTAAATAGGGCTGCTATGAACATTTTGGTACATGTCTCTTTTTGAATTATGGTTTTCTCAGGGTATATGCCCAGTAGTGGGATTGCTGGGTCATATGGTAGTTCTATTCGTAGTTTTTTAAGGAACCTCCATACTGTTCTCCATAGTGGCTGTACCAATTCACATTCCCACCAGCAGTGCAAGAGTGTTCCCTTTTTTCCACACCCTCTCCAGCATTTATTGTTTCTAGATTTTTTGATGATGGCCATTCTGACTGGAGTGAGATGATATCTCATTGTAGTTTTGATTTGCATTTCTCTAATGAGTAAAGATGTTGAGCATCCTTTCATGTGTTTGTTGGCAGTCTGTATATCTTCTGTGGAGAAATGTCTATTTAGGTCTTCTGCCCATTTTTGGATTGGGTTGTTTGTTTTTTTGTTATTGAGCTGCCTGAGCCGCTTATAAATTTTGGAGATTAATCCTTTGTCAGTTGCTTCATTTGCAAATATTTTCTCCCATTCTGAGGGTTGTCTTTTGGTCTTGTTCATGGTTTCCTTTGCTGTGCAAAAGCTTTTAAGTTTCATTAGGTCCCATGTGTTTATTTTTGTCTTTATTTCCATTTCTCTAGGAGGTGGGTCCAAAAGGATCTTGCTGTGATTTATGTCATATAGTGTTCTGCCTATGTTTTCCTCTAAGAGTTTGATAGTTTCTGGCCTTACATTTAGGTCTTTAATCCATTTTGAGCTTATTTTTGTGTATGGTGTTAGGGAGTGATCTAATCTCATACTTTTACATGTCCCTGTCCAGTTTTCCCAGCACCACTTATTGAAGAGACTGTCCTTTCTCCACTGTACATTCCTGCCTCCTTTATCAAAGATAAGGTGACCATATGTCCGTGGGTTTATCTCTGGGCTTTCTAACCTGTTCCATTGATCTATCTTTCTGTTTTTGTGCCAGTACCATACTGTCTTGATTACTGTAGCTTTGTAGTATAGTCTGAAGTCAGGGAGCCTGATTCCTCCAGCTCCATTTTTCGTTCTCAAGATTGCTTTGGCTATTCGGGGTCTTTTGTGTTTCCATACAAATTGTGAAATTTTTTGCTCTAGTTCTGTGAAAAATGCCAGTGGTAGTTTGATAGGGATTGCATTGAATCTGTAGATTGCTTTGGGTAGTAGAGTCATTTTCACAATGTTGATTCTTCCAATCCAAGAACATGGTACATCTCTCCGTCTATTTGTATCATCTTTAATTTCTTTCATCAGTGTCTTATAATTTTCTGCATACAGGTCTTTTGTCTCCTTAGGTAGGTTTATTCCTAGATATTTTATTCTTTTTGTTGCAATGGTAAATGGGAGTGTTTCCTTGATTTCACTTTCAGATTTTTCATCATTAGAATATAGGAATGCCAGAGATTTCTGTACATTAATTTTGTATCCGGCAACTTTACCAAATTCATTGATTAGCTCTAGTAGTTTTCTGGTAGCATCTTTAGGATTCTCTATGTATAGTATCATGTCATCTGCAAACAGTGACAGCTTTACTTCTTCTTTTCCAATTTGGATTCCTTTTATTTCCTTTTCTTCTCTGATTGCTGTGGCTAAAACTTCCAAAACTAGGTTGAATAAGAGTGGTGAGAGTGGGCAACCTTGTCTTGTTCCTGATCTTAGTGGAAATGGTTTCAGTTTTTCACCATTGAGGACGATGCTGGCTGTGGGTTTGTCATATATGGCCTTTATTATGTTGAGGAAAGTTCCCTCTATGCCTACTTTCTGCAGGGTTTTTATCATAAATGGGTGTTGAATTTTGTCGAAAGCTTTCTCTGCATCTATTGAGATGATCATATGGTTTTTCTCCTTCAATTTGTTAATATGGTGTATCACGTTGATTGATTTGCATATATTGAAGAATCCTTGCATTTCTGGAATAAAC
Source organism: Mesoplodon mirus (assembly GCF_964341445.2). Taxonomy (NCBI): domain Eukaryota; kingdom Metazoa; phylum Chordata; class Mammalia; order Artiodactyla; family Ziphiidae; genus Mesoplodon; species Mesoplodon mirus. The sequence goes on along the minus strand of NC_138986.1, from coordinate 7,333,686 downwards.
CCCACTTGATCATGGTGTATGATCCTTTTAATGTACTGTTGGATTCTGTTTGCTAGTATTTTGTTGAGGATTTTTGCATCTATGTTCATCAGTGATATTGGCCTGTAGTTTTCTTTGTTTGTGACATCCTTGTCTGGTTTTGGTATCAAGGTGATGGTGGTCTCGTAGAATGAGTTTGGGAGTGTTCCCCCCTCTGCTATATTTTGGAAGAGTTTGAGGAGGATAGGTGTTAGCTCTTCTCTAAATGCTTGATAGAATTCACCTGTGAAGCCATCTGATCCTGGGCTTTTGTTTGTTGGAAGATTTTTTATCACAGTTTCAATTTCAGTGCTTGTGATTGGTCTGTTCATATTTTCTATTTCTTCCTGATTCAGTCTTGGCAGGTTGTGCATTTCTAAGAATTTGTCCATTTCTTCCAGGTTGTCCATTTTATTGGCATAGAGTTGCTTGTAGTAATCTCTCATGATCTTTTGTATTTCTGCAGTGTCAGTTGTTACTTCTCCTTTTTCATTTCTAATTCTATTGATTTGAGTCTTCTCCCTTTTTTTCTTGATGAGTCTGGCTAATGGTTGATCAATTTTGTTTATCTTCTCAAAGGACCAGCTTTTAGTTTTATTGATCTTTGCTATTGTTTATTTTGTTTCTATTTCATTTATTTCTGCTCTGATCTTTATGATTTCTTTCCTTCTGCTAACTTTGGGATGTTTTTGTTCTTCTTTCTCTAATTGCTTTAGGTGCAAGGTTAGGTTGTTTATTCGAGATGTTTCCTGTTTCTTAAGGTGGGATTGTATTGCTATAAACTTCCCTCTTAGAACTGCTTTTGCTGCATCCCATAGGTTTTGGGTCGTCGTGTCTCCATTGTCATTTGTTTCTAGGTATTTTTTAATTTCCTCTTTGATTTCTTCAGTGATCACTTCGTTATTAAGTAGTGTATTGTTTAGCCTCCATGTGTTTGTATTTTTTACAGCTCTTTTCCTGTAATTGATATCTAGTCTCATAGCATTGTGGTCAGAAAAGATACTTGATACAATTTCAATTTTCTTAAATTTACCAAGGCTTGATTTGTGACCCAAGATATGATCTCTCCTGGAGAATGTTCCATGAGCACTTGAGAAAAATGTGTATTCTGTTGTTTTTGGATGGAATGTCCTATAAATATCAATTAAGTCCATCTTGTTTAATGTATCATTTAAAGCTTGTGCTTCCTTATTTATTTTCATTTTGGATGATCTGTCCGTTGGTGAAAGTGGGGTGTTAAAGTCCCCTACTATGATTGTGTTACTGTCGATTTCTCCTTTTATGGCTGTTAGTATTTGCCTTATGTATTGAGGTGCTCCTATGTTGGGTGCATAAATATTTACAATTGTTATATCTTCTTCTTGGATTGATCCCTTGATCATTATGTAGTGTCCTTCTTTGTCTCTTCTAGTAGTCTTTATTTTAAAGTCTATTTTGTCTGATATGAGAATTTGCTACTCCAGCTTTCTTTTGGTTTCCATTTGCATGGAATATCTGTTTTCCATCCCCTTACTTTCAGTCTGTATGTGTCTCTAGGTCTGAAGTGGGTCTCTTGTAGACAGCATATATATGGGTCTTGTTTTTGTATCCATTCAGCCAATATTTGTCTTTTGGTGGGAGCATTTAGTCCATTTACATTTAAGGTAATTATCGATATGTATGTTCCTATTCCCATTTTCTTAATTGTTTTGGGTTCGTTATTGTAGGTCTTTTCCTTCTGTTGTGTTTCTTGCCTAGAGAAGTTCCTTTAGCATTTGTTGTAAAGCTGGTTTGGTGGTGCTGAACTCTCTCAGCTTTTGCTTGTCTGTAAACGTTTTAATTTCTCCATCAAATCTGAATGAGATCCTTGCTGGGTAGAGTAATCTTGGTTGCAGGTTTCTCTCCTTCATCACTTTAATTATGTCCTGCCACTCCCTTCTGGCTTGTAGAGTTTCTGCTGAGAGATCAGCTGTTATCCTGATGGGGATTCCCTTGTGTGTTATTTGTTGTTTTTGCCTTGCTGCTTTTAATAGGATTTCTTTGTGTTTAATTTTTGACAGTTTGATTAATATGTGTCTTGGCGTATTTCTCCTTGGGTTTATTCTCTATGGGACTCTCTGTGCCTCCTGGACTTGATTAACTATTTCCTTTCCCATATTAGGGAAGTTTTCAACTATAATCTCTTCAAATATTTTCTCAGTCCCTTTCTTTTTCTCTTCTTCTTCTGGGACCCCTATAATTCGAATGTTGGTGCGTTTAATGTTGTCCCAGAGGTCTCTGAGACTGTCCTCTGTTCTTTTCATTCTTTTTTCTTTATTTTGCTCTGCAGCAGTTATTTCCACTATTTTATCTTCCACCTCACTTATCCGTTCTTCTGCCTCAGTTATTCTGCTATTGATCCCATCTAGAGTATTTTTTATTTCATGTATTGTGTTTTTAATCGATGCTTGATTCATCTTTAGTTCTTCTAGGTCCTTGTTAACTGTTTCTTGCATTTTGTCTATTCTATTTCCAAGATTTTGGATCTGGGAAATAGAATCTTGGATCATCTTTACCATCATTATTCTGAATTCTTTTTCAGGTAGACTGCCTATTACCTCTTCATTTGTTAGGTCTGGTGGGTTTTTATCTTGCTCCTTCTCCTGCTGTGTGTTTTTCTGTCTTCTCATTTTGCTTATGTTACTGTGTTTGGGGTCTCCTTTTTGCAGGCTGCAGGTTCGCAGTTCCCGTTGTTTTTGGTGTCTGTCCGCAGTGGTTAAGGTTGGTTTAGTGGGTTGTGTAGGCTTCCTGGTGGAGGGGACTAGTGCCTGTGTTCTGGTGGATGAGGCTGGATCTTGTCTTTCTGGTGGGCAGGTCCACGTCTGGTGGCGTGTTTTGGGGTGTCTGCAGACTTTTTATGATTTTAGGCCACCTCTCTGCTAATGGGTGGCGTTGTGTTCCTGTCTTGCTAGTTGTTTGGCATAGGGTGTCCAGCACTGTAGCTTGCTGGTCGTTGAGTGAAGCTGAGTGCTGGTGTTGAGATGGAGATCTCTGGGAGATTTTCGCCGTTTGATATTATGTGGAGCTGGGAGGTCTCTTGTGGACCCGTGTCCTGAAGTTGGCTCTTCCACCTCAGAGGCACAGCACTGACTCCTGGCTCCTCAATTTGGGATGATTTGTTGTCTATTCATGTATTCCACAGATGCAGGGTGCATCAAGTTGATTGTGGAGCTTTAATCCGCTGCTTCTGAGGCTGCTGGGAGAGGTTTCCCTTTCTCTTCTTTGTTCTCACAGCTCCCGGGTCTCAGCTTTGGATTTGGCTCCGCCTCTGCGTGTAGGTCGCCGGAGGGCATCTGTTCTTCGCTCAGACAGGACAGGGTTAAAGGAGCAGCCTCTTCGGGGACTCTGGCTCACTCAGGCCGGGCGGGAGGGAGGGGCACGGAGTGCGGGGCGAGCCTGCAGCGGCAGAGGTCGGCGTGACGTTGCACCAGCCCGAGGCGCGCCGTGCCCTCCCAGGGAAGCCGTCCCTGGATCCCGGGACCCCGGCAGTGGCGGGCTGCACGGGCTCCCGGAAGGGCGGTGTGGACAGTGACCTGCGCTCGCACACAGGCTTCTTGGCGGCAGCAGCAGCAGCCCCAGCGTCCCACGCCCGTCACTGGGCTCCGCGCTTTCAGTCGCGACTCGCGCCCGTCTGTGGAGCCCCTTTAAGCAGCGCTCTTAATCCCCTCTCCTCGCGCACCAGGAAACCAAGAGGGAAGAAAAAGTCTCTTGCCTCTTCGGCAGCTCCAGAGTTTTCCCGGACTCCCTGCCGGCTAGCTGTGGCACATTAGCCCCCTTCAGGCTGAGTTCTCGCCGCCAGCCCCAGTCCTCTCCCTGCGCTCTGACCGAAGCCCGAGCCTCAGCTTCCAGCGCTGCGCGCCCCGGCGGGCGAGCAGACAAGCCTCTCGGGCTGGTGAGTGCTGCTCGGCACCGATCCTCTGTGCGGGAATCTCTCCGCTTTGCCCTACCCAGGTATGTGGGGAGTTTCTTGCCTTTTGGGAGGTCTGGGGTCTTCTGCCAGCGTTCAGTAGGTGTTCTGTAGGAGTTGTTCCACGTGTAGCTGTATTTCTGGTGTATCCGTGGGGAGGAAGGTGATCTCCGCGTCTTACTCTTCCGCCATCTTACCCGGAAGTCCCCACGTTCAATTTTTTAACAAACTGTCAAACTGCTTCCAAAGTGGCTGCATTGTCTTAATTCCCAACCAGCAACGCAAGAGAGTTCTAGCTTCTCCATACCTTTGCCAACCCTTGATATTGCCTTTTTGTAATAGCCATTCTCGTAGATGTCAAGTATTATCTCATTGTGGTTTTGATCTGCATTTCTCTGACCTTGGTGAGCATTTCTTGTGCTTGTTGGCCATTCATATATCTTCTTTGGTGAAGTGTCTATGTGAATCTTTTGCCCATTTTTATATTGGGTTATTTGTCTTCTTATTGAGTTGTGAGAGATTTTTATATATTCTGGATACAAGTCCTTTACTACGTACTTGATTTGCAAATGTTTGTTTTTTCCCCCAGTCTGTGGCTTTTCACATTTTTAATGGTTTCTCCTGAAGTACAGAAGTTTTAAATTTTGAAGTCTGGTTTATCAACTTGTTCTTTATTGCATGTGCTCTTGATATCCTATCTAAGAAATCATGACTTGACTCAAGATCGTGAAGATTTACACCTATATTTTCTTCTAAGAGTTTTTTTTTTTTTTTTTTTCAGTATGCGGGCCTCTCACCGTTGTGGCCTCTCCCGTTGTTGGCAACATTCATTCTTTTAATTTATGGTGTTAGTTGTGGGGTTTTGGTAAATGCCCTTTATCAGGTTGAAGATGTTTCCTTCTTTTCCTGGTTTATTGAGTTTTTATCGTGACTAGATGTTCGATTTTGTCGAATGTTCTTTCTACATCTATTGAGATGATCAGATGATTTTTGTGCTTTATTAATATGGTGTACTACATCAGTTGATTTTTGGATATTAAACCAACCTTGCATTCCTGGGATACATCCTAGTTGATCATTCTTTATAATCTCATCTGTGTATTGCTATTGCAATTTGTAATGTTTTGTTGAGGACTTTTGCCTCTGTATAACATGAGGGATATTGCTGTGTAGTTTTCATTTCTTGTGATTGTCTGGCTTTGGTATCAGGATAATGCTGGCCTCACACAATGAGTCGGGAAGCCTTCCTCCTCTTAGAGATTGTGAAGAACTGATATTATTTACCATACTTCTTTAAATGTTTGGTAGAATTCACTACTGAAACCAACTGTGCCTGGGTTTCTCTTTGTGGGAATTAATTAATAATTCAGTAATACTTTTAAGTTCTGTAAGGTTGATAGTGATGTCTACTTTTTTATTCCTGATTTTAGTATTTGTGTTTTCTTACTCAGATCTTTTCAAAGAATCAATTCTTGTTTCATTAATATTCTTTATTGTTTTTCTGGGTTCCATTTCATTTTTTTCCCTCACACTAATCTTTATTATTTCCTTCTTTCTGCATGCTTTGGGTTTAATTTGCCTTTTGTTTCATTTTGTTTTGTTTCTTAAGATAGAAGATGGTGAAGGTAAAAATTATTGTAAAAATAATCCACAAGACCATTTCCTTTTATATATATAGTTTACAAATAGAGCATATATCTTGAACATATTGTAAGGATAGTTAAAGAAATGTAATGTAAAAGCAGGGGGTAGATTTTCTTTTTTCTTCTAAAATAGCAGCCTCAACTACTGACATTATATTCTCTAGAGTGAGGTCAGCAAACCTTTTCTGTAAAGGGCCAGAGACTGAATATTCTTGGCTTTGCAGGCTATAGGATCTTGGTTGCAACTACTCAACCCTGCTGATGTAGCATAAAAGCAGCCACAGCAACACGCACATGACTAGATGTGGCTGTGTTCCAATAAAACTTTATTTACAAAACAAGCAGCAAGTGGGTCTTAGTTTGCTTAATGCTGCTCTAGATCATTAAGCAAAATTAAGAAACATCATTTTCCTAGGCCAGTAGAACTTATACAAAAGAGTATTAGCTTTCAACGGCCATGTGTAATGATACCTTATTCATATGTCTGTATACTGCCATGAAAAGGTGAATTATTCACTCATCAGGTCAAAACTGAGGTCGGGTGGCTGTGAGCTAACAAGGCTGGCTCCTGTGGGCTTATACAAAGGTGCTGAAGGCAGCTTCAAGAGGAGTCTGAGCTGGCTGCTCAACAGTGCGTGTCTGCTTACACAAGGGCAGCCCTGTCCCTTGAAGCATGCCTTTTTTTCCCCTAGTAAGTGGAGGATCACATATTTTTTTCAAAATCAATGAGCTTGTTCCTACCAGCGTGTTGAAGCAGGTAACTCCTTTATTAGTTGCAGTGTCTAAAGTCACTGCCTTGCAAATCACTCATTTAATGCCATGATAGAAACTTCTGTGCTGCTTGGAATGTTTCACCCTCCCTGTAGCCCAACAGCCTCTTAAATTCCCAGCCTCATCCTGATTTAACATCAAAAGGGTCCCCAGTCCTCTACTCTGGGACGGGTCCTCTAGTCACAGGCTCCAGCAGCCTGCCGTTTCAGCACATCACTTTCCTTCTTCTTGAGCCGACTATTATAAATTCTAGAGGCACGGCTCTTTTCATATATTAGGTGATTTTTTTCTTATCCATTTAAATCATTCCTGTTTGAGTGACTTCTTCCTAACACATGTGCAGCTTTAGTGGTTTCCTACCCACCTTCCGAAGGAAATTATTATTTTTCAGCAACCCTAACTTTTTGTTCATACTGCTTTTACCTCCTTAAAATTCAAAAGAACATAGTTGCCAGAAATTTCAAAACTCTTTAGTCACTCCAGCATGTGAAACAAGACTGTATAAAAAAAATATTAAAGGTAAAAATTGTATGAGTCTCGCTCAGTGAAAAGCTTCACCAGTACAGCCCCAGGAGATATTTTCTAGATACTGAGAAGATCTAAGTAAGGGCTTACTGTTGTTTTTTAAATCTGTTCATAACCTTAATATTCAAATAGGACAAGGCTGCCGGGGCTGAGGAATGCCTGCTTTAGAACTGCTTACCCTTCACTGGAGAAACGCTACGCTTTCTTCACTGATAGCTGAAGTTCAGAGTGTTGACCAGTTTTACTTTGGCCTAATTGTGCTTGAGAAAGATTTTGATTTTTACTTTAGGAAAGGGAGTCAAAAGAAGACAATTGAAATTCGATTATTAAAGCCTGTAAATCAGGGTCCCTTCATGACTGCTTACTGTGGCCCTGTGTGAGGGGCCCAGGAGCCCGCCCTGCCCCCACAGAGGTGACACTCTGAGGGGACATACACTAGCTATTGAGCTGAAGTTCTGATATTCTGCTCTTTCTGACCAAAATAATGGTCATTTCCAACAGCTGAATGTCATAAACAGATACTAGTTGGTGGCAAATGCTGTGAATGGTCTCAAATGTCACAGATCAAGAGAAACAGGAGTGTGTGCTTAGCCACCTCCTGTCAGGTGTCCGCCCGGTGCTTTGGATGCCAGTGTAGCAGGGCAGGAACCCTCGGGGCATCCGAAGTGCTTGGTTTTCATTTAAATTTGTTGGAAGCTCTGGAAATACTCAAAAACCCATGCCAGGGATGCAGGAGTGTGAGATGCAGCCTCGGAGAGCTCGGGGCACCCGCTCGTCTGTAGTTGCCAGGTTCGGCGCTGCAGCTCGGGTGACCCGGTGAGAGCCGAGCCCCTCAGCCTTCTGTAGGGGGTCGGGGTCGTTTCGGAGGGCAGAGGGACTGGCCGTGGGAAGACTGCTTGCTTGTTTGTTTGGAGAAAGACCGGCTGCCCGATCTGCAGCTCCTGGCAGCTCAGCCCCGTCCCACCCACCGTAGCAGGAAGGCAGGGCCAGCGCTGTCAGTGAACACATGCGTTCCAGCTTCTTTATTTTGTGCTCTGTAAACAGCGCGCTGGAACTGCACGGTTAAGGCGTCGGAAACACTGTTGCTGAAGGAGGTGACACTGAACAGGACAATCTGAGTGACGTGTCAGAGTAAACAGGAGGGTAACACTGGTGGGTGCCCTTCCGAGGAGCTCTGGGGCAGGAGGGGCGGTACACGGCCAGCTGCAGGCACAGGCAGGCGCAGTCGGGGCCCACGCTGCTTCCGTGGCAGGGAAGAGTGGCACTGGCAGCCCTCCTGTGTCACCCAGCAGACTGGCGGTCGCCAGAGGGTTTGTTCCTCCCGCTCTAACCCGGCAGCCCTGAGCAAAGTCTGACTAGCGCTTTAGACAGTGCTGGATGAAACCTCTTGTTTTGAACAGGTCCCTCCACGGATGCCTTCTCGTTTCTGTCCATGTTTACGAGTAAGTTCCTAAAGGCTCTGAAAGCCTAATCTGTTTGGCTTGGGGACCAGCCAGGCCACTGTTCCACTTCACCAGGAGAGAAAACCGGAAACCAGTGGGGTCTGGTCTGTGTCTGTCACATCAGCTATTTCTACGTTTTGGCTGCACAGTTACTGGATACTATTACATCTGAATCACTGTCTTTCAGACCCACTTAGCATATATTAGAAAAACACATTCATCAGTAGCTACTTTTTTTTTTTTTTTAACAAGGGTTTCTTTAGAGAATACAGCAGTCAGGAGATACTCCAGTACGACTGTGTGATCCTAGGAAAAAGGCAAACTGTGGTCTCGCTACAAAAGGTAAACAAGGTGGCCGACTAGCTCCGAACGTGCATCTGCTTTTCCTCCATGTCAGTCACAGAATTAGTCCACCTGCCTTAAACTCATCTCAGGTGGTTGGTGTTTTCTAAAGAAAGTCCCTTTATGGGCTTGGTTCCTAGAGGAAGTGCATTAAACTCCCTGCCTCAAAGCTGCAGGTCTCGGACATGGCCCTTAACACCTGGGAGGACCCTGCACTGATCTCCAGTCTGCAGGAAACTTTGCATTTTTCTCTTCCACATTGGGTTTCAGAGCAGCCTCTGAGCAGGGCTGACCTAAGCTGCCATGGGATGGAGATGGCAGACAGACAGGATGTGATGCTCGTATTTCATCCCGCACTGCTCGGGGACAGAGAGCCGGCTTCACATCCACAGGTTTTTAATTCTTAGAAAAGTAAACGCCCTGGGAACCAGCACCGTTCTCTGCTGAAGAGATTGTGGCATCGGCAAGACCTGGACAGGGTGAAGGGATTCGGGGAGGGGTGCTTGTCTCTGCCATTACGGTAACGGGCAGGAGGAACACCACGTCCCTGTACCACCGGACGACATGTCTTTTCATGGAGGGAGCCGAACAACTGAAACGCCGTTAGGATCTCTCCCCAGCAGCCCACGCTCTCTGGTTTCCTAAGGAGAATGTTTTGCCCGCCTTCCTCCAACCTGGACCCTTAGGTCTGCACTGGTGAGCAGCTTTGTTTGTTTGCTTGTTATGTTTTGTGTCTGGTCCCAGAGCCAACTGAGGTTAAATGTCTATGTGTCCCTTTTATGTTCCAGGCAGAAGGAGTGGGTGTGTTATTAGCACTTAGGTTACTGCTGTTGAATGGGAAGATGACACTGAGGAAAAGGACACATTTTTGGACACTCCAAGGTAGTTTCCGAGCATTTTTGAGAAGTAGCAGCGTGGAGGCAGCTTTCTAAGCTTTCCCCCTTATTTATTTAATGCTTTAGGAGCCTTAAAATGTGATCACATATACTGCTTCATTTCACCCTTGAGACAATCCAAGAGGTAGGTGTTATCACCCTCATATTACAGTTGGGAAAACAGAGGTAAAATGGCTCGCACAAGGCCTTACAGGGACTTAGCTGCAGGGTTCCGTAAGGGTGAACCTTGTAGCTCGGAGCACGGCCAGTGCTTCTGACTACTCTACTCTGTCTTCTCCCACGGGGCTAGGAGACCCCAGGGTAGAACGGCCCAGGTGTGAGCCGACACGCAGGAACACAGGTGCACACCTGAGGTGCTTATCCCTGGGCTGCTGCCCACAGAGCTCTGCTCTTGAGGGGAGGCAGCGTTTGGAACTGGCATGTGGCCTTATGCACGTGGCCTTAGGCAGGGCGGGAAAGGCCCCACCCTGCCCTCGGGGACTCCAGTAAGAGTCCACTCAGCCCAGCCTCACCGACGCTCTCTTCCCACAACTACACCAGGATGTTCCCCTTGTCACTTCTGCTGATGTGTATCAGTGGTCCCGTAAGCAGAGAGCTTCTCTTAAACCCTCTTGTAACTTCACTTGTGCTTGGTAAGCGCTCAGTGGCTAAGAGCAAACGTGGGACATGATTCGGAATAGAATAAGCCTTTAAATAGTATTTGGCCAACTTTTATATGGGACCGTTCATCCCTTCTTACATAATCGCAGCAAACTAGGAGGTAAGTACCGGGTGGCATGGGGCAGTCCAGGGAGAAAGGCTTCTCCAGCTCAGCGCACATATCCATCAAGCCCACCCACTGCTGTGGCGTCTTGGCCTGAGATCACATGGTGTCTGGTATCTAATTGTTCTCCTCTGGAAATATTACTGCTTTTCTCTGTTCTTGTTTTGCATCTGGCGTCTGCTGACTGGCAGCAGTTTGCTGAAATCCTGCACGTGGACCATGACTCCAAAGACCGTCCTAGATGCCAAAGAGCAGAGCTCTTCCGCGTCGTGGCAGTCTGGGCTTCCAGAAGGAAAGCGAAAGCCCAGGGGGACCACGTACCACAGTGTCTGCTCGGCCTGACCCTGCTCAGAGGAGCTCCTGGGCTCCGGCGTGGTCCTCCGTTAAAGTGAGCCTGCCTTTGTTTGGGGACCAATTTCTGCTTGCTGCCGAGATGAGCAGAGGTTGTAACGTCATCTCTCAAATCGCTGCAGAATGCCCAGGCTTTCTTTTAATGTTCGGCTTCAAGATGAGGTTCTTCAGGAAGCTGGGCACATCTTCAAGACTTAGGCCAGAGACTCCACTGCAGGGAGACTGGGGAACCATCGCCGCCGCCCAGGGGCCCCGTCGCCGTGTCCTGTGGACACGGCTCAGCTAGCCTCCTGGCTCCTGCCGTCTCCACGCAGACACTCGTGGGCTCCTGTGTTTGCAAACCCACCTCGTCTAGCCACCCCGGCCTGCGGGCCCTCTTCCCCCCAGACCCCTCCTGTGAGCACCCTCCAGAGCACCGTGGTCCAGACTCCAAAACGCAAGGCAGGGGCTGAATGGAAGGAGGGAGCGGGCTGTGTGAACACACCACACAGGAGCCATACACTTTAATTTTCTCTTTTTTGGAGGCATAATTTAGTCATCATCTTACCTAAAGTGACTTGCACTCTGTCTGTGGCAATCCAGGGTTACAGAAAACTCAGCACCAAAGGATGGAAGGGAACTCCCCCAGTGTTCCCCGTTTCTGCCCTCCCCCTGCACCTCAAGTACCCTCTGAAAGATCACACTCACCCGCACCTCATTCTCACTCACACGTGTTCTTTCTCATCGCACATACACACGCTCGCACAGACTCACACAGAAAGAAAGAGAACCGAAGCCCACTGAAGCACGGGGGGAAAGGATTTAAGCACATCTTCCTCCCCATCTGGCGCTGAGACCGTGCCCCTGCCTCCCCAGCAGGGGCTCACCCAGCTCCATCACTGGGTCCCTCCAAGGATGGCCGTGTCCACCAGTCCTCCAAGGTCCCCTCTGGGTGGTGGTGCATCCTGGGTCAGTCGCTGGGTTTCTGCTTGCTGTCCATGTTGCCGTAGGCGGAGCCCTTGTCAATTTCTGTGACACCAATCATCCATCGGACCCCCACGGAAGCTGCGGAAATAGGAAGGGCAGGTTAGAAGCCCGCAGGGACTCCGGTGTGATTTGCCCGACGGGAACCAAAGAAGGGAGCTTTGTAAATCTCAAGCATCAGCTGAGAGCTGGCTGACTTGGGTGCACTTCATAATCCCTGCCTCAGTTACCCTTGAGCATGGGTGCCGGGCTCTAACTGGACTAGGGGACACTAAAACAGAGCAAGGCTGTTCCAGTGGCAAGTTTTAATCCTTCGGCGCTGGAGGTGAACACAACGTGGTGCGCCATACCCCACTGTACCCAGGGGCTTGCAGAATTCCTCTGCTTCCTGGGCCGATCCCTAAGGCAAAGAGGACTCTTCGGTGAATGCAGTGCAGTAACTTACAAGCACCCTTCAGCAAGGCTTAATGAAGGACATACCAGGCCCTGGACAATGCAGCAGCTCAAATTCCCGTTTAGCGCCCAGCATGTCCCAACATTGCTTTTGGTGCAAGTTTTAGAGCAGCAGACAAGCAAAGTCCCTGCCTGCCTTTTCTCCGACAGCAGGATTTGGCCCAAGCAGAGAAAGTGTAGGACGCACACCAGAGCCCGGTTTAACCACTGGGAGGCTGGGAAACATGGTCTAAAGCTCAGAAGCTGCAGTTTAAGTGCTCCCTCTGGAGACGACAGACACTGTGAGCTCCTTGGGCACAGGGGCCACGTCTATCTCAATCACCTTGGTGTGCCCAGCACCAAACACGGGGCCTGGCAACAGTCTGTTTACAGCACGCATGTAAAAGTGGATAGATGGGGAGTGGCTGAAACTGTGAACTGTCAGACCAGGGAGCCGACTGGGACGGAGAGTCCACCCAGCGTGTGGGGCTCATGGAGCCCGTGGGTCAGCTACAGTGGGCTGCCTCCAGCCTGGGGCCAACTCCAAACAGGCTGGGACATGAGCCCCTGCCCCAGCATTAGAACTTTGTGCAGTGGAGTTGATGACACTGTGGAGAGTGAACCTCGGACTCCAGTGCAGAAAGGCTTCGTGAGAGGACCAAGACACAGAGCAATGCCGGGCAAAGCGTAGCAAGGCTCGGACTCACGGGTGATGAGGTCTCGGGGAGACAGCAGTCGCTCCCTCCAAAGCTGGAGACGCCCCATGTCCCCCAGGGAGAGTGCTGGGCCTCTGCTCACCACAGACCCGGGCAGCCCTCCCCAGCCGTCATCTGCAAGGAGCCCCAGCTTCCTCCAGAGGGCGTGGTCTGTGTCTCCGCCTTCCTGCTACTGCATGCAGAAAGGCTGGGTCCAACCCTCCATCCCCATCCCACTGGGGGCCTGGCAACCACAGCTCCCCTGGACCCCCGGCCAGCCGAGCTGCACACTGGCCGTGCACGGTGGTCACTGGCTGCCCCACTTCAAACACAAGTGGCAGTGCCCAGGGAAGCTTGGGGCTATGGAGAAACGCCCGTCGTTTGAAACCACATACGGGTCAAATAAAGCCCGTAGGGATGAGTGAGAAGACTGAGTTACGCAACATCTCCACTCAGCGCAGGTGGCAACCGAGGAGACGCACCCACACTCACTTCCCCAAAAAGGCCTGGACCCACCTTGAATAGCAAAGAGCCTTCGTTGGTTCCTGCTAGGACCCAGGAAATAGTTTTCTTGCTGATGAGCAGAGCCCGGGGAGGACGGAGCTCGTCCCTGGTCCCTGGTCCCCGGCGGGGCTTGCAGGCGCAAGGGGCGCATGCGCACGGGGAGGGGGCGCCCGGGCGGAAGCCCTCCAGTCTGGGATTTCTGGGCCCGGCTCGAGCTTCTGCCTGTCCACCTGCGGGATCTGCAGCCGGGCCTTGTGCTCACAGACAGCACGGTGCCCCCCTCCTCCCTGCCCCTCCCGCAGATGCTCCCCCCCTGCCCAGGCCCCGCTGGCCCCGCACTCACCCACGAAGAAGACGAGGACGAAGCTGGCCAACGTCAGGGAGGAGCCGCTGCTGACCATGTTGACGAGGAAACGGAAGAACGGGTAGAGCAGCAGCGAGGCCCAGAACAGCCAGTTGAGGAGCGTCCAGGGCCGCCGCGGGGGCACCATGGGCGTCCCGGGGAAGGTGCCCGTGCGGGAGTACTCCTCCTGGAGGGCGTCCTGTGGGCAGACGGCCGCCTGACCTCCCGCCGCCCGCCCACCCCCGGGCCCCCCACCCCTCCCCCGGCGCCTCGGCCCTCCCCGCGATGAGGCCGGGCGGCCCGCTGGGCCGGAACCTCTTGAACCCGGTAAATGGCCAAGGGGTGGGGGTGGGGGGGTCTCCCAGCTCGACTCAAATACCCTAACATCCTCCCAGGGCCGACAGCGAACAAAGAGCATCTGCGGCCCTGCTTGGCTGGCTCACCCCATCGTGGCCCAGTTCTCCAGGGAGTTAGTTGAGTTTTCTGGAAAACAAGCGTCCATACACCCAAACCTTATACCTTAAGTGCTTAATTTTTCCTCTAACAACTTGAGATAGAGATGTCTAAAGTACTTGTCTTACTTGTCTTCTTTCCCAATCAGGATGTACTAAATGATGCGATTTTCTGACCACTCAAGGTCATGATTAACATGAGTCCTCAAAGGGCCGCTTTGGAAGGAGAGCCCCTGGCCCATCCTGGGCACTTCAGGGGCTCTACTCTTCAGCCCCTTCCCGGCTGCCCCTCCAGCCTGGCGGGTCTCAGGGAAATCACACAATCAAGTAATTGTAGGACAAGGTACCACGTGCAGGGTGCTCCCAGCCTCAAGAGGTGAGAGAGACACAGCCAGTCGGCCAAACAGAGGACGTCCCAGGAAGTGACAGTGACGTGTGGATGCCCAGAGAGATGGCACCTAACCTGCCAAGGCCTCCCATTCTGCCTCCTGGCCAGAACTTGGGTGACTTTTCTCATCCCAGCGGGGCCACCAGGAGCCTGGTAACTAGGTAACTGGGGTGTGGTGGACTGGATATTTGCACCTAACTCCCTGAATTCCTACACTGAAATCGTAACCCCCAAAGATGGTGGTATTAGGAGGAGGTGCCTTTGGGGGGTGATTAGGTCATGAGGGTGGAGCCCCCATGAATGGGATTAGTGCCCTTATAAAAGGGACCCCAGAGAGCTCCCTCAGCCCTCCCACCATGACGACACAGCAACATGGCGGGCTGGGACCAGAATCTGACTGACCATGCTGGCACCCTCATCTCTTGACTCCTGATCATCCAACCTCCAGAAATGTCAAAAGTAAGTTTCTGTGGTTTATAAGCCACCATGCCTGTGGGTGGCACTTTGTTCCAGAAGCCTGATTGGACTAAAACAGGAGGTGATACTTTTGTGCCTTAAAAAAACACCAGCTTTACTGGGGTGTCATTTACATACCATAAAATTCACCCATGTAAAAAATGGGCAAGTGTTCTTGAATTCTTTTCCTTAATACCCTTGATAGTGCTTTTCTATTGTAATGTTACAGTGGGGAACTGAGGATGCTTTTTCTGTCTCGTTTCCAGTGAGACATTTGCTAAGCCAAGATTTTGTATCCGTAACCTCTAACAAGAGGAAAAAGTACTCCCTTTTCTAGGAGTCAGCAGGATTCTGAACTTTGTATTCACTCCAGAGTTTTCTTTTTCTCTGGTTTGATTAGAAAACTAAACTTCACCCAAGACCCCCACTGCTCCCCAGTGACGTGGTGGCCACTGTGACTCCTGCCAGTCTCGCGGGCTCCGTCCCTGTGACTTTGCCGGGTGGGACACAGACGCCTGGCTCAGGGCCAGACGTCAGCTCCAGCAGCAGAATGTTTATGGCCTCTCTGGGCTGTGTTATTTCTTTTGTAATAAAGTCCGCCTGTCAGGAAGGGGACTTTGTTAATGATGCCTCCATTTTTTGGTCTCCACGTGTTATCATCCTGTGGCATGTTATACACTGGAACTGGGAACTGTATTTCCTAGAAAGAAACAGCACCCCAAAAGTCTACAGGAGCAGGAGAACCTGTTGACAGAGGACAGGTGCCCCGAGTCCACACAGTGTGCAGCTGCCACCAATGCACTGGACAGGAGGGCACAGAGGCCGAGCGACCCACGTACAGCTGGACTGACTGGGCTTTCCCAGCGTTCAGCTCAGCAAAATAAAATTTATCTCATGACCCTGGGTAGAAAGGGAAGAAAAGGAGAGGAAAAAGAAGGGGGGACAGAGAGAAAGAGCTGGCGCCTCTTTGTGTCAACAAAGAGGACGTGGGGAGCCTTCTGGGAACAGCCCTCCCAGGCATCAGCCAGGGCTCAGGCCTGGGAGTGTGTCCTTTGAAGAGGACCGTGCCTTGGGGCCAAGCCCACCACTCTTCCAAGGCGTGTTAAGTGTTACACTTTGCCCTCAGTGTAAACGGAAAACCCACTGCCAGCTTGAAAACCTCTTAATTCCGATTCCTGAAGGAGTCAAATGCGGCCCAGGTGGACCCTTGTGGGCCTTCGTCCTGCTTTTACGCTGGTGATGTTTTAGAGACCAGACAGGCAACCACACTGCGGACCCAGAGCCATCTTTCCCAAAGAGAGCACCCACACCCCCCAAGAATATTTTGCCTTCAGACCAGCGGCGGGAAAATGGACAAAGGGCTCTTGGGGCCATAACTTCCTCTTTTGTCCACTACACCCATGAAATAGTCTTCCATTCTTTCTGTGAAGGCCCCTTTAAAAACATTTTGCAATGCTTTTTTTCCCTGTCGCCAAGTAGAGCCTCGGCTCTGGGGTCATTAACATCCAGGGTGTGAGGTCTCGCCCGGTGGGAGAGGCTCACGCTCCACCATCAACTCCCGGAGGTCCCAAAGCACCACAGCTGCCGCTTGGAAAGGACCCTTAGATGGCACAGAGCCCACCCCGTAGCACTGACCTTCTCCTGGTAGAGCTTGTGCAGCCAGGCCGCGCACCTGTCCTCATCTTCTGGGACTTCTCCTAAAGGGATCCGCCTGCCAAGTAGAGAGCAGCTAGCAAGGAGGAGGCCCGTGCCGGGTGCCCCGAACACAGGTTCAAGCTAACAATGCTTGCCATCCTTCGGCTTCTATTTAGGTAGCAGTCTAGATAATGTGGAAGTCAGAGGGTAATTCAGTTGATTGAAAAGAGGGGATCCCTGGTGGCGCAGTGGTTGAGAGTCCGCCTGCCGATGCAGGGGGTGCGGGTTCGTGCCCCGGTCTGGGAGGATCCCATGTGCCGTGGAGCGGCTGGGCCCGTGAGCCATGGCCGCTGGGCCTGCGCATCCGGAGCCTGTGCTCCGCGACGGGAGAGGCCACAGCAGTGAGAGGCCCGCATACCGCAAAAAAAAAAAAAAAAAAAAAAAAAGAAAAGAGGGGAAATCCACATCCACATGGGAGGAAATACAGGCCCACATGCAGTCACGGCCCACGAGGGAATGGCCCAGAGCCTGATTCAATGACTCAGACAAAGACCTGTCAAGGAGGACACCTGCCTCTCTGTGCTCCCTGGCTTGGAATATAACACATAAGTGAGATGCTGCTGAAATGTTCTCCATTTGCTTTGAGGCCTCTTTGTAAATTACAGATGCTCTTATCTGTGTCTGTTTCTATGGAGTAGACACATCCTCCAAGAAAGGGGGTCAATAAAATAAACTCTCACACTCAGTCTCAAAAATGGCTGTAAAATACTGTCTTTCATTTGTCGGACCTGAGCTCTTTGATGAGAATGAGTTGGTGAGAGTCACGAAGTGTCTGGGAAGACAAGAGGCTTCACCTAATTATTTACATCAGTGCACGAGTCTCTATTAATATAAACATGACTGTGAACACATTCCATTTAGTACAGACTGCAGACAAGAAGTTATTAATACGTTCATACATTCCCCTGGAAGAAGGTCTGCGGGTCATTTGTGGTTTATCTATTTGGGGAGGGCGCCCTATTTTCTGGAAAGGAAACGAAGCCAGCTTACCTAACGTATAAATCTGCGTGATATTTCTTTCCATTTAGGACTCCCAGCAGTGTTGGATTTTCATTATTTCTGAAATTGAGTGTACAGTCATATACAGCTGAAACTATAAAAAAATAAATACAAAGCAGTATATAGCGTGTGAACCCAATTTCATTTTGTAGATATACATATTGGGAAAACAATAATTGAGTTGCTAGCTGATTATCTTGGAATGAAGGGACTACTCATTTCTCCTTCATGCTTTTCTATATTGTCCAAATGTTCTATGTTGAGTACATACCACATTCCATCATCAGAAAAGCACACAGCTTAGTAACAGAAAACAGTTACTACTGAGGTCAGATCAGTGTAAAGCAATACTGCAATGGCCCATCTAGATGATGTACTACAACAGATATCAATATTTAAACAAATATCAATAGCAAGGTAAATCAATCCAAAGAATACTATCTAAGGAGGTTTCTGAGTTACAGCAGCATAACCATTCTATGTGCATTTTTCCCCTAGAAAAATAAGATAGCTATAAAACTAGGATAAGATGCTGGAAACTTCCTAAGGGACTGAAACATGGTTTAGTCAGTTGACACGGAGCTGAGAAATAAACAAGCATGTGTGATTTTTAACGGGTCTACCAGCTGGTGAGTTAACCTGTCAGCGTATTGAAAGTTACGTCAACATTCGCTGCTGCAGCCCCGGGGCTTGGCCCAGGCTCCATGAATGCTTCTTGGATGGCAGGATGGCAGGAGGACAGGATGGCAGGATGGCAGGAGGACAGGATGTGTGAAGGAACAGTGAGGGAAGAGTGGGGTAGAAATACGCAGTGGAAACAGACGGCCCCTCCCGCAGAGTCAGTAAGGCAGGACTGGTCAGTGGGAAGAACACAGGTTTTGTGGTCGGTCTGGGTGCAAATCCCAGGGCCACCTATTCCCAGATGCGGGATCTTCTCTTGAACAGCCCGCTCAGTCTCCCTGAGCCTAGTTCTCCCGGGGAATGGGACTCAGGATGCTGAATGTCAGCCCTTCCCAAAGGCCCCAGCACATCGTCTGTGCTCAGTAGACTTCACTGAGAGCCCTGCATACCTGCAGTTACTACCAATCGAGTGAGTGGGGTGATGGGCGGGCAGAGAGTCACTTGGTCTGGCTGGGAACGTGGAGAACCAAGGTTCAAAACCACTGTCCATTTGCTTCTACCTGCCGCCTGCCCACCACGTGGGGTCCACGGAGGGTGCTCTGGCAGCTAGAGCACGTCTTAGCCAAAGGGAGAGGGTCCCTCGCGCTGACCTGCAGGAGTGCCGGCAGATAGCTCCCCACCCTCCACCCAAGCACCCGAGACCACTCCCCTGTCCTCCCCGGTGGGGAGAGGTGTCCCCCTCCCTAGGAAGAGTGAGGCTGGGGGAGAATAACCTTCACGTGTAGTACATCGTCCAGCCATTTTAAGCATAGAATTACACAGAGTGAAAGGCCTCAGGCTGCATGGGGTGTGGCTGTAGAGCCCCAGGGTGTGAGAGCCCATGTCCGTCAATGGGTTTCACATCTCCTTTCTTCAGCCTGCCCTTACACAGGAGCCTGACGCTTCCAACAGAGGTGGTGTTACTTCGATTAATCAAGGATGGGGCTTCCCCAGAGAAAAGCCTAAATGTGCACAGTTCCCTCCTTTTCCAGAGAAGAAGCCCCAAGGTCTTGAAGTGATAGAACTGGGCCTGGCACTAGATCCAGCTGCCTGCAAAGCCCAGAAGAAGGACGGTACGCCGCTGCCAGCCCCGCCAGCCAGGCAGCCCTGGGTGTGACCCCAGCCTGCTGTGTCATTGTAGAGTCACTTGGGATAAGTTCCTCACCCTTCAGCCCTAACTTCCTCATCTGTAAATTGGAAGTAAAAAAACTGTTTCCTTCACTGCATCTGGCGGGCACGTGCTGCGGCCACGCTGTGAGGTGCTTGTGCTGCCTGGCGTATTAGAATTGCCCCACCACCATCATCATCATCATCATCATCATCATCATCATCATCATCATCATCATCACCACCACCATCACCACCATCATCATCATCATCGTCACTATTCGCGGGGGTGGGACAGCCTGCAGAGCTGGCTTCGGCCTGTAGGGAAAGCTCAGGCAGGGGGAAGAACCTGAGGGAGGGACCCAGAGCCACCTGGAGCAGTCAGGGACCTTCAGGGTCCCCACGTGTTAAAGTCAGAATCGGTGCTGCCTTCGCTCCATCCACAGGAGCCGGGTGGCAGGTCTGCGCGATCACAAAGCCAAAGCTCCTGGTGGGGCCGCCGCCCCCCGGTGTGGGGACAGCACCGGAAACGCCGCACGGTCCACACCCACCGACCCCAATCCCCGGTGCAGGCCGGGGAGGAGCTGGGGGCCTTGGCGGGCGCAGAGCCGGCGCCGGGGACGCGGGGAGGTCCCCCAGCTCCGCCCTCCCGCCTCCTGGGAGACGAGGGACAGGGCAGTGGGGTTTCCCGGCAACTGCAGAGCAGCAAAGGGTAAAGCACGTGTTTCCAAACTCAAGGGACCAGAATTCCACAGGAGACAAAGGACTGCAGCAAGCTGGCCTTGTTGCGACTTGCTTCTTGTCCTTACCTACAGGAATTTAGGGCTCCGGACTCGAGGCCAGCCCGACAGACGGCAAGGTCACAGAGATCATCGCCTGGAGGCAGCTGGTGCCCAAGACGGGCAAGAAATGCCAAATAAAGCAAAACCGCAACAAAAACCTGGGCTGACCCGGCGTGAGCCCCAGGCACGCAGCACGGCCCGCCGCCTGCAGTACCGGCGCCGAGCAGCAGAGGGCAGTGTTGGCCTAGCGTGCGTGTGTGCACTTGTGGGCGTGGTGCGTGTGCGCACTTGTGCAGGCAGTGGCCACTCCTCCAACGCTGGGTGCCCAGACCCAGGCTAAGCAGGGGTGACGTGCCAGCCTCCGTCCCTGGCTCCCCTCCATCGTGGAGGTGGGGGTGGAGGCACGGGGAGGTAGCTATTCCTATGGGTGCCAGGGTGCCCTTCCCTCAGTGCACGGGGCCCCGCAGGGTCGTCCTTACCTACATTTCTCAAACTCCTCACGGTGATGGCAAAGCCCTTGGTGCGAGGCAGCAGGTGGTGCTTGAGGCTGGGCAGCCCCTTGGCCTGGGCCACCTGCATGCTTATCTGGTGCTTCTTCTCCGTGAACCGCGTGCCCTCGCAGTGAATCAGGAACTGGAAGGGACAGGGTGGCCGTTACACACGTCCCCGAGGCCACTTACACACCCCATGGTCACTCAGACAGCTCTGAGGTCGCACACACAGCCTCGAGGTCACACACACAGTCCTGAGGTCACTCAGATAGCTCCGAGGTCACACACACAGTCCAGGGGTCACACAAGGTCCCGGGGTCCCGCGCACCATCCCCTGTCAAACGCCGCACACGGTCCCACAGGAGCCTTACGAAGTGGCCCGAGCAGGGATGGCCTGGCAGCTGTGCCTGCCCTCCCCTCAGGCAGGACCTCCAGCCCCCCGTCTGCTGTGGTCAAGGGTCTGTGAGCTTCAGAGAGAGGGTCTACATTTGCGGAGGCTCAGGAAGCAGAGGCGTGAGTGAGTGTGAGTGTGTGACCGGGGAACCCCGAGTTCATCTGCGACGGGACACCCCGAGTGTGAGTGTGACGGGGCGCCCGAGGGCCGGGTGCACGTACGAAGTACTTCTCAGGGTAGTCCTGCAGGTGAAGCAGGCTCTCTGAGACGGTCTTGCGGTCCTGCTCCCACTTGCGCGTGCAGAAGACCATCTCCGTGAAGTACCACATCCAGCCGATTATGGGGACGTAGGCCAGCTCCTTCTTGGCCAGGACCTTGGAGCCCTGAAACAGAGGGGGCCCGGGGTGTCCGTGAAAGGGGGCGTGGGGTTCTCCCCGACGGCCGCCAGAGATCTCTAGGAGGAGTGAACGTGTGCTCCAGGCACGGGGACAGTTCCCGAGCACGCGGAGGCAGGGAGCCTCCGACACCGTTCAGTTGGAGGTCAAGGTCAGTTGGAGGTCAAGGTCAGTTGGAGGTCAAGGTCGTGCGAACCCTGCCCCAGGGGGCAGGGAGCAAGGGGGCCAGGCTCTCCGCGGGGAGGGCAGGCAGCGGAGCAGTCGGGAACCGCTGGGGGCCATGGGATGCCGCATCACCCTCCACCAGCTCACACAGGCAGGTGCCCACCCCGGAGTGCTGCTCGCTAAGCCCACCACGCAGACCTCACCCGGTCCGCAGCAACGCTGCTGGCTCTGCGGGTGGGCGGACCCTACCCTCCTTACAGGCCAGGAAACGTGGCCCAGCGGGTTCTCTGGGTTCCACAGCTAGGAAACGGTGGAGCCGAGAGGCGAACCGGGATCAGCAGAGGTGCTGGGAGAGCCCCACCCGTCTGCTGGCCAGCGCAGCCCCAAGGCTGCAGGTGCTGCAGGCTCCGAACGGGCGGGGGACAAGCAGGGATCCAGTGGGGCGAGGGAGCAGGGGAGACACAAGAACAGCTTTTGATCAGTGGACTGGGTTCTATATTTCTCGCCCCTAATTTTGGAATTGGCCAAGATGCTCCTAGAAATAGCCGTCATCCATCAATGGCACAGATGATGGAGGCGGTGATGTGGACAAGTGGTGGCCTCAGCTGTGCCCCTGGTGACAACTGTCTGGTCATGTCCCTGAACCCACGGGGCCCGGAAGCAAGAGCCATGCTTCAGCACTGCCCTGTCTCTTTTCCGTCACTCCCACGAAAACTACAAAGCTCAGCAGAGGGGCAACAGGCCATACCCCCCAACCCACCCACGCAGGCCAGAGAAAGGTGTAAACAGCCACTTGTTCCCTTGACCTTAAAAAAACCACAAGCATCTTCCCCACTGGGAGAAGGAAAAGCACAGATACCTTGCAGGAGTAGCATCTCCACATTTCGGCGGGTTTTGGTTTTGTTTTTCCCACACACAAATTTCCAATATGCAAATTTCCTCAGACAGAACCAAGCCTGGGGAATTCCCTGCTGGTCCATTAGTTCGGACTATGAGCTTCCACTGCAGGGGACACGGGTTCGATCCCCGGTCGGGGAACCAAGATCCTGCATGTTGTGCAGCGTGGCCAAAAAACCCCAACAAACGAACAAAAAACCCCAAACAAAAAAGAGAAGAAAGAAAAGAACCAAAACCATAAAATCTGAGGACTTGCCCCAGAAGGCCCAGAGGCAGGTCCCCAAAGATCAGAGTACTCGCCAAGTGAGGGGTGTGGACCCACGTGTGCCAGGCACAGGCTACACTTTCTACACATCACCACTCCCCCACAGGAGCCATCTAAAGGCCATGCGCTTGGGGCTTCCCTGGTGGCGCAGTGGTTGAGAGTCTGCCTGCTAATGCAGGGGACACGGGTTCGAGCCCTGGTCTGGGAAGATTCCCACATGCCGCAGGGCAGCTAGGCCCGAGAGCCACAGCTACTGAGCCTGCGTGTCTGGAGCCTGTGCTCCACAACGGGAGAGGCTGTGATAGTGAGAGGCCCGCGCACCACAATGAAGAGTGGCCCTCACTTGCCACAACTAGAGAAAGCCCTCGCACAGAAGTGAAGACGCAACACAGCAAAAATAAATTAATTAATAAACTCCTACCCCCAACATCTGAAAAAAAAAAAGATCCTTAAAAAAAATAATAAAAAAATAAAGGCCATGCGCTGAGTCCATGGGTGGGTTTCAGGCTGTGGGAGGCCTCCTGGCCCTTTCCTCAGCCGTCCCCTCTTGTCAGCAGGGATGTTTTCATGGTCCCTGCCGCCTGCCCTTCAGTCACCTCCCTGATCACAGCCTTGAGGATGAAAACAAAACAAAACATCTTCACCAAAGAACTAAACTTACTTTCTCGGCAGGTTAGGATTATTTTAAAAATTACCTACTCCTGAACGCTTTCCCAAATTAATTTCTGGCAATTTGAAGGAGCTGTGAATGGTGATCTATTGTATAGCCAAGAGAAGGATCATATACTCCAAAGTAGCAGCTGTGGGGTCTGGAAGGTGAATGGTCCAATGCAGTCAATCACGGCTGTCTGTTGGGGAAAAGTACTCTCAGGGGTATTTCCTATTAATGGATCCATCCCAAGTGGGTCTTAGCGGTTGGCCCCTGATGACCTGCTGTTAAAAGGAAATGGCGACTTTGACACTGATGTGGGAGGTACATGTAAACCAAAAGACGTGACCGCAACAGTCTGTGTGTCATCCCTGTCATACTGTGTTACAGCACTGAAAACCATCTAAATGTCCCACAGTGGAAGAGTTCTATGAATTACCACAACATTGTAAATTAACTATACTTCAATTTTTTTAAATTAAATTAAAAAAAGTTCTATGAATTATGTCATATATGATAACATACAAACGTAGCCGGTGGGCCGAATCTGCCCTGCCACCTGTTTTTATAAGTAAAGTTTTACTGGGACACAGCCGCTCTCTTTTACAGACACGTTGCCTACTGCTAGTAGGCTGCTAGGAGCACGGCTGCTTCCACGCTCCAACAGTTGAGTTGAAAAGTCGTGACAGAGGCTATATGGTCCATGAAGCCTAAAATATTCACTATTTGGACAATGACACACAAACTTTGCCAACCCCTTGATTTACAGCCACTAAAATTTGTTTTCTATGAATATTTAATGGCTGGGGAAATACTTTATGTTAAGACTAAATTTTTTTAAAATCTGTAATCAA
This sequence comes from Mesoplodon mirus, assembly GCF_964341445.2. Taxonomy (NCBI): domain Eukaryota; kingdom Metazoa; phylum Chordata; class Mammalia; order Artiodactyla; family Ziphiidae; genus Mesoplodon; species Mesoplodon mirus. Next base: position 7,309,424 of record NC_138986.1, on the reverse strand, counting down.
AACTGAGTTTATAGTATGACTAACTATATGGAAAATGATAAAACAGAAAAAACTAACAGTAGCTATAGCTGGATGGTGAGATTAGAAGGGCTTCTTTAATTTTCTTAGATTTTCCTGGTTTTTTTTTTTTTTTCTACTAAATATATAAAATACCTGAATGGGGTATCTTAAGTGGAACTTTGAAAACAGGTAAGACTTCAATAACAAACAGGCTAGGGCACCCACACCCTAACACTGAACTTTTCAGAAATCTATTTTGCTAGTGTCCCTCTAACAATGCGCTTCTTAAGAAGTGGTTGACATCAGCACATTTTCAACCATGTGCTTCTGGAACACGAGGCTCTGGATCAAACACAGCCTCTCTGTTTTTAATGAGGAAAAGGAACAGAAGAGGCCTTTCTGTTTTTATGTTGAATTAATCCATCTTCCAACCTTAAAATTCTGGATGTGATGATTAGGCCTAGGCCTTGATGTTGATTATGTTTACATGGTGAGCCTCAACTTTCCTGTCTGTATTATTATGAGCAAAGTAATACTTAGCTGAAACTGTTGCTGTAAAGATCTAGGAACACATGGAAACATATACCAAAGCTCCTAGCTGAGAACGGGACACACAAGTGTTCAATAATGTGTAGCTGTTATTATTACCACAAAGTAGCCACAGCAGCTGAATGTCCCTTTTAATTCAACCCATTTCCTAAGCCAGCTTTAGAATGTAATAATAACAATAGTTACACGTAGTAAAGCACTCCCTGATAGGCACTGGGCTAGGAGATTTATAGGAGTTAACTCATTTATGACCAAAAACTAGAAACGTACTATTCAAATATGCATACAGTCCTCCAGGAAACTTAATATGCCAACAATGCCATGACTCTCCCAGGTCAAGCAAAGGTCTGTGTGTGTGGATGGTAGTGCCTTTAAGAGAAAACGTACAAGAAAATATACTAGTTTCATTGATTCTAGATTAATTTTGAAGGTAGATCTGAGAGGATTTAATGATGAGTTAGATTTATCAATAGAGCCATCTAGGCACAAGCATATCTAAAAAACAAAAAATGTTCCCAGGCAGCACAGAGCAATCCACAACTACAGGGGCTGAAATGTACCTCTGGCCACTTTCTAGCTGCTGTAGGGAGTCAACTTCATCATATCACATCCTATGGTGAAACGTTTATGAAACTTTCTAGCCTGTGTGTGTGTGTGTGTGTGTGTGTGTGTGTGAGTGAGAGAGTGAGAGAGAGAGAGAGAGAGAGAGAGAGAGAGAGAGATTGAGAGATTGAGAGATTGAGAGAGAGAGAGAGAGAGATTGAGAGATTGAGAGAGAGAGAGAGAGAGATTGAGAATTGTCTTACCACAGCTTCCCAATCAATCTAATTAAGCAGCCCATAACCATTTTCAGGACTACCCAGTTGCTCAGGGAAACAGCCACCCCCATGAATCCCAAATTCAGCACATCCAGCCAACTGGTCGACCCCTGGGCAGAGACCACAAGGTGCTACAAAAACCTGTTCTAAGGATGCAGTACGATCTGGTGCATTCGATCCAACCTGAGATTACGTGGCTCTCGCCTCACTTCTCTCAGCTCTACAGCCTCTGTGGTTAAAAAATGAGCAGAGTCAGAACTTCCTAGTTAAGGTTTTTCTCCAACACGGCCACATGCCAACTGATAAGATGAAAATGTTAAGTGTTGATGCTGGGTTTGTAGGATAGTTGGGAACAGTAGGGCATCCTCTGCAGTCACCTTTCCATAATGTCCTCTCCCCCTCCAACCACTCTGCAGGGACCAGCAGAGAACACGAGTAGGGACTGAGACTAGTCAGCAAGATGGCACCCAGTCAAGGGGTTATTTGCATAAATATCTCTTCCTGGCTTCCCTCCTGAAGGTCTACCATCATGGTTACCAGTTGGGTTCACCCAAGGTCACTTATTTCCACTAAATATATAAAATACCTGAATGGGGTATCTTAAGTGGAACTTTGAAAACAGGTAAGACTTCAATAATAAACAGGCTAGGGCATCCACACTTTAACACTCTGAACTTTTTCTTGACTGTGAGCTAAAAACACAGTCGCAAATGTTTAAGATTAGTGGAGACCAGCCAAGCTGTGCAGGCCCATCACCATAGGGGACCAGCAAGTCAACCAACAGCTCAGCCGCTATCATGAGGTGTGATATGTGAACTTGAACCTCAAAGCCACTCTGGTCGTGCAGCAGGTATTTGCCAAAAACCTCCTTGGTGCTGGGAACACAAAGATGGCTAGGACTGTCCATGGCCTTCAGGTGTCCAAAGCATAGTGGGAAGAGAGAAACAGAAATCTAGCAATTGGACTTCCCTAGTGGTGCAGTGGTTAAGAATCTGCCTGCCAATGCAGGGGTCACGGGTTCGATCCCCGGTCTGGGAAGATCCCATATGCTGCGGAGCAACTAAGTCCGTGCACCACAACTACTGAGCCTGCGTTCCAGAGCCCGCAAGCCACAACTACTGAGCCCATGTGCCACAACTACTGAAGCCCAGGCACCTAGAGCCCATGCTCCCCAACAAGAAAGGCCACTGCAATGAGAAGCCTGCACACCGCAACAAAGAGTAGCCCCCACTCGCCACAACTAGGGAGAAGCCCACGCGCAGCAAGACCCAACGCAGCCAAAAATAAATAAATAAATTTTTAAAAAGAAAAAGAAATCTAGCAATTTCAGTGTTATTTCTGCCACTAAATTCTGCAAATAAGTTGTTGGACAGACATGCTCCCCAGCAAAAGAAATGGGTGCAGGAAAAGATGAGATTAGAATATGTCTCTGAGACATAAGTCCCTGGCCATAGTAGAACACAGAGGAAAAGACTGGAGCTCAAAATAATAAACCAGAGGGGTGTGTGTGTGTGTGTGTGTGTGTGTGTGAGAGAGAGAGAGAGAGAGAGAGAGAGAGAGAGAGAGAGAGAGAGAGAGAGAGAGAGAGAGAGAGAGGAAAGGTGAGAGACTCAATCTGTGCCAACTAGGGTACCGCATGTGACCTAACTCACACTGCATTTCTTTCTCTTGCTTTCTCCCTTCTCTGATGCTAAGGAGGAAAATGCTGGGGACCTTACACTACCAGAAAAATCTCAAGAGAGTCCCAAAGAAAAATGAACAGTCCCACAATTAGTCACAGCCACAGGGGAAAGGCATAAAACAAACATGGAGCAAAAGCAGTCTGAGAATTCATCTGCTGGAAATAAACAAACAAACAAGCAAACAAACATGTCAAAGTCTGGAAATAAATAAACATGTCAAAGTCCAGCAAAATGCTTGCAGCTCTTTGGATCTCGATCACGTCTCCCCCGGACCCCAGCTTACAGGCTTCCAAGCCCCAGACTGCTCTTGGTTTGACCAGAGCGCAGACGTGGAGGGAAAAAGAAGGGCATCTGGGGACAAACTAGGCCGTGCTTAGGTTCAGAGTAAGTCACAGCTGCCTGTGGTCTGTGGGATCAGGGCTCCAGAGGAGTTCGCGGCAGGATGCTCTGCCCTGCTTCCTGGGCACGGATCTGTGGTGCTGCCTGGCCTCTGATCCGAATGGCCAGCCCGAGTCCATCCTGGATGGGCCTGGGCCAGGGCAGACAGGGAGACGGAGCCCTCCGAGGAGGGAGCGGAAGGTCACGGAGTCGCTCCCCTGTGCTCAGTACCTCTAGCCAGTGGGTGTTTGCGGAACAGTCAACGGAAGCCCAGGAGCACGGGGGCGCGGGGGGCCCTGGGCAGGTGGCAGACGGGAGCGACAGAGGCAGCAGTGGACGGGGCGGTGGGTGCACAGTCGGCTCCCAGAGCAAACGTCCCAGGCCTTTGCCAAGCTGCAGGAAGAGGAGAGAGGACACCCAGCGGCGTCACTGCTGTAAGCCAGCCTGGATCTACCGCCGGTCAGTGGGATCCGACTTCGGCTTGTTAAAGACAAGCCAGAGGATCTTGTGCAATAAAAAAGAAGACTTGGCGCGTCTAACTCGGGGCTACACTCTTAAAAATAAAGTGCAGGGGGCTTCCCTGGTGGCGCAGTGGTTGAGAGTCCGCCTGCCGGTGCAGGGGATACGGGTTCGTGCCCCGGTTCGGGAAGATCCCACATGCCGCGGAGCGGCTGGGCCCGTGAGCCATGGCCGCTGAGCCTGCGCATCCGGAGCCTGTGCTCCACAACGGGAAAGGCCACAACAGTGAGATGCCCGCCTACCGCAAAAAAATAAATAAATAAAATAAATAAATAAAGTGCACGCTACCACTTCCAGGAATACACTTGGTTATGAACTCAAGATGCATCTGTACTTCCAGAGACTCCTTTCCGTGGCCAACGCTTCTCCCAGCTCCCAGAGTTGTAAGGGCTTTCCCCTCATCTCCATTCTCTCAGGGTTCTTACCTGTGTCACGCCAGAGCCTGCCTGGCCCAACTGGTGAACACACAGAGGCAAACGGTGGCCCCCCTGCTTCCTCCCCGAGCTGGCGGTGCCTGGTAGCAACGCCGACAGAGCTGCGGATTAACCATTAACCGATTAACCGGGGTGGGAGTGGGAGGTGTAGGAGTCCCCTACAGACCCACCTGAGGATGCCGGCATCCAACTTAACGGGGCTGACAAAACCATGGCTGCAGGTGTAGCCACTGGTAAGGAAAACAACACTTCTCCACATCTAGAAACTTCTAATCTCTCTGTAGCCAAAGAGAGAGCCTGACAAGCACCTATGAAAAAGCCGGGATGAAGGCAAACAAATGCCACGATACCTTGCAGTTCATAAAAGTGATGGGGGATTTCAGCTGCACGGGATCCAGTGCCAGAACAGCTGGTCAAATCGCATTTTGAGAACATTCCATCTCTCTTCCACCCTCTACACTTTATCCTACTTTTCATGAGAAAACACTGAATGAAGGGAAACGGATTAGGGTGGAAGGAGCTAACAATGATGGCACGCCTACTTTGTGCTGGGCGACTGACGAGGTGTTTTACTTATAATCATGAAACCCTTAAACAGCACGAAATGGGAACGCTTAACTGAGCTTCAGAAAAGTCAGATAACCTCCCCACGGTCCCAGAGCTGGTAAATGCAGGAGCCAGGGTACAAGGCACATGTGTGGGTCTCGAAATCACTGGGGAGTTTTGCTTACACATCTGTCTCTCCCCTGCTACCCTCAGAGGGAAACAGAAATATCTGTTCTGGAGACCTGAGCACACATTCATCTTTCAGGGCATCCACTTTATTGCGTAGTTTTACACGTTTGAAAATAAAACACAGGAAACCTACAATTTGGGAGAATGTGGTCATCGATGGGAGGTTGATAGGAAATAACATTCGTGCAGCCTTTGTAAACAAATCTGCATCGACATTCCTTTCAGAAATATGTAGTTAGAAAACTGGTCCTTGTATAATCAAACTTTAAGAAATGTTGGTTTTTAGATCTGTGTGATCTTGCACAGAAGAACCACATTTCCTGTGCATAACCAGAAGCATCCTGGCAAAATTAAACCGGAACATTGACAGGTTTGCGTTCAGTTCTTGATTTTCTTGGGTTTTATGACATCTTCTTTCTGATTTGGGTTAATAAGTCCAAAATCACCCCACAGTGACCTTGAGCTGGCAGCCAGCGAAGGAAGCAGTGGGAGGGCTGAAATGGATGCTTGGCAGATGGAGAACTGGTCGGCAGAGCCCAGGACCACAGCAGCCGGCCACATCCTTGCTGGGTGGCCACATCACTCATGATCTCCCTCCAGGCACCCCTGTCCCTCGCCTCATAATTCTCCCTTTACCTACACCTCTCATCCCCTCCTAAGACCACCCCCGTTCTCCAAGGCCTCAGCCCTGTGTCCACACCTTCTGGGAAATTTCTGCATCGCTGGGTGCAGCGGTCAGTGTGCTAATAACACTGAAACATCATTCTCCTGTGGTTGAAATACCGAAGTCCTTCCCCATATTGGTAAACAGAGCTGCCCCAAACACCAAAACTCGCCCCCCATATCCTACCTTTACCACGGTGGCCCCAGCTCCTACCCGGACCTCTGGGCCCTCCCCAGGAGGCTGCTGTATGGCTGAGTGGTCTGTGGACACACACAGGGTGTCCCCAGTGGACACGTTCCCCACCTCCCATTATTGCTCAAGCCCTGTGCTGTGTGACTGGCTCATATGCCCCTTCGTTGCCTCTCTCTGTAGGTTATAAAGTCACTGGGAGCAACGACTGGACCTTTCAGTCTGTCCTTGTGTCTCCACAGCACCCAGAGCAGCGTCTTCCACAGAAAATATACCCAACACGCTTGCCGGATAAATATCTTGAAGATGCATCAACTGCCCTCATCATCCTCTGAGGCCCCGTGCCTAGAAGGCACTAGGGAGCTTTGTGGGTGCCCTCTGCTCAGGAATCAGTCTTCTATTCTCTGCACCTCGATGTACGCAGACATGCGACAGGAATTCAATCTACTTTCAGGCAGAGCTGTGATGGATGCCCTAAATAACTGTTAACTGAACGGAAACGCGAGGTCTGAGGCTACACGTCGTGCTGTGGGTGGCAGGCACCCTCCACGCTGGCCCCAGTGGTCCTCTCCTCTTGGTACGTCCCTGCCTCCTGGAGCATGGGGTGGGCTCCTCAGCTCACCTCCAACAAATGGAATACAGCAGAAGTGTCAGGTCCAGTAAGGCTGTGGCTTCTGCTTCCGGTGCTTTCTCCCACTCACTCTTGCATTGCTCCCCGTGGGGATCAGCTGACACCTGAGCAGAGGCCCAGGCGCGAGAATCAGGCTGGCAACAAACAAGGGTGAGCCTGGAGGCAGGTCATCGCGCGGCCAGCCTTCAGATGAGACCACCATCCAGCCTCGGAGGGACCCCTGCCAGGACCCCCGCGGAGCTGAGCTTTGATCTCAGACCACACAAACGGAGATAACTCGAGTTTGTTTTGAGCCACAACGTTTGGGGCTTGTCAGCTGCCGTAGATAACTAACACATAGGGCTTCTTTAAAGACCCAAAGAGAACATCCCAGTTGGCCTCCGGGGTAACTGCCAAGCCACACGTACCCAGCAGATAAAAATGGACAAGAACAGCTGCTGTTACGGAGTGCTTACCAGGGCCTGGCGCTACTCAAAGACCCAACAAACGTGATCTTAGGTAACCTTTCGTGCCACTGTGAAGCAGGACGTGCGTATTTTACTTGGGGCACAGAGAAAAGTAAACAGCCTCGAAGCTTCGGAAGCCGTGACCCTTTGCATTACGTGCCTTGGCCTGTCCACTGGTCACACTCACCCCAAGGAGGAATGACTCAGTGAATCCCTTAAAGACCACAACCAGAGCCTTTGGTGCCTGGCCCATGCCAGGCAAGGCCAGCTCCGAGGGAACCAGAGCCTGGGGGACAAGCCACCCGAATGACCACACAGGGTAAAAGCTTAGAAAAGACTAAAAACCCTCCCCCTTTTTTCTTTTTAAAAGAATCCCATCACTTTCTCTGCAAATCCAATTTCACATTTAATAACCCTCCTCTCAAGGATTTCTTCAAATTTCACTTGCTTCAATTTCAACTCACCTCCTCTTGGGTTGTTACATGTTAAGATGAGAAATGCCCCGTCAGGAACCTGCTTTATAAGTCTTCTTCTCTAAAAAGCAAACTCCTCAGACTCCAGAAGGATCTCAACATCGTGTGTTACTTTAAAAAAAGAGATCGGGGCTTCCCTGGTGGCGCAGTGGTTAAGAATCTGCCTGCCAACGCAGGGGACACGGGTTCGAGCCCTGGTCCGGGAAGATCCCACATGCTGCAGAGCAACTAAGCCCGTGCGCCACAACTACTGAGACCGTGCGCCACAAATACTGAGCCCGCGTGCCACAACTGAGCCTGCACTCTAGAGCCCGCGAGCCACAACTACTGAGCCCGCATGCTACAACTATTGAGTCGCGCGCCTAGAGCCCGTGCTCCGCAACAAGAGAAGCCACCGCAATGAGAAGCCCACGCACCACAACGAAGAGTAGCCCCCACTCACCGCAACTAGAGAAAGCCCACGTGCAGCAACGAAGACCCAACGCAGCCAAAAATAATAAATAAATAAGTAACTAAGTAAGTAAATAAATAAACAAAAGAGATGAATCAGGTGAGTTTTTTTGAAGGTCAATTAAGACAAAAGCACTGCTAAACAATTCATATAACAAGATGCTCCTTGGTTCCTTTCAAGGGTAGTAGGAATGGATGGGCCGCTTCAGGAAGGGGTCAGGCAGCTCCCCTGGCCTCACGCCCTCCAGGTAAACCTCAGGTGCTCCAGGAGACACACGTGGGTGGTAAATCATGCCCTGCCACGTAGGGAGGACATCCCCCTGTGAGAACACAGTCTGGAGCTTCCGACTGAGCTGGCTCAACCCCACGAGGTCACGATGCCGTCTCCCTTCCCTCCCAGTGCCTCTGCCAGCTCACAGCTGCATCAGAACGTGCACAGATGGCCACGGCCCCAGCACCGGCTGCTTCCCCAGTGCTGGGGGGTAGGGAGCTCGGTGCTCACCTGCTGCCCCGCCCCACTGTCCCTCCACTGCTGGAGGGAACATGGGGGCCAGACAATCTGGTGGCGCCCTGAGCAGGGCTACCCAGGCTCCAGTGAGAAGGGGAGTGGTGTCGTCCTAAGGTTGTGAGACCTGCCCACCCCCGCTGGGTGGAGCTCCTAAAACTCCAGACCAAGAGGCAAGGCTCGTGCCCTTGCACACGACATTAGTTGTTCGGTTTTTAAGAGGAAGAAATGAAACCCAATAGCTACGGTTCTCATCGAGGAAGTCAAGGCTGGAGACGAGCAGTCCCTGTGCCGTTGGCGGGTGGCCATTCTGCTTAAGAACTTTCGTGCCCTGCACCCTGTGTGCCAAGCCGTAAAGCGATCGGGATGTCAGAGCCTCTGCCTGTAAAATGCTAAAGGGTGCTGACACTCATCACTCCACGAAAGCCTCCCCCTCTCAGTCCCAGGTCTCCTGTCCAGTCCAAGGTCTCCCCTCCAGTCCCAGGTCCTCTCTCCACATGTTCCTTCTCCTCTGAGCACCGCGTGGGGCCCACCCTCTTTACCGTGCAGCGCCTGGGGGCTGCCTCTGGGCGTCTGTGAGTTTCCCCGAGCATCATCCCTGTTCGTGCCCCTGCGTCCTTGGTCCTGCTGTTCCATCCCTGACCCCATGGTGGTACTGAGGGTTTTCCTTCCTCAGAACGAGCCCTGCACAGAGGCAGGACTGGAAACTCGGTCCCTCCAGCCCTCACCCTGGTCATTCTCTGACACAAGGCACTCCCCCAGCTTTTCCTCTCAACACCCTCCCAGAGGAAAGAGCAGCAACTCGGAAATCAGAGTCACTAGTTCCTATCCTGGGGCAAATTCTTTACCCAAACTGAGGCTCTGGCCTTTTATCTATAAAAAGTAAACAATAACGATACCATAGAGATTGAAAATAGCACAAATAAGGTGAAAGACGCGCATAGAAGAAGCCCGTGGTCACAAAGCCACCGGGGGACCACGGCCACTGGAAAGTGCCTCTGAGTCCAACACACCTTCTGTTGCCCCAAATTACACGTTTCACAACCTGAGCATGAACGTACCCGAGCTGCCTGCGAAGCCCAGAGAATCAGCAGCTGCCCCCAGACTACGCTTGAAGACCAGTGTTCCAGGAAGCCTAGCTCGTAGGCAGCATCAGCACTATTTCTGGTCAGGATGCAAAGACACCCCGTCCCCTTTCTCCTCTAAGGGAAGAAGGATCCGATCGTCAATCATCAGTATCCGTGATGGGGTTCGGATTATGACATTTTTCTCTCCTCTCAGAGACAATAAAGCCACAGAACTGTAGCTAAGATCTCTGTCCGAGGCCTCTACAACAGAGAAAGGTAGATGATAGAATTTCTGGTTTTGTTCCTGAAAATATGTTTGAACACGAACACACACACACACACACACACACACACACACACACACACACACACACACACACACGTGTGCCTGCACAGACATCACGTCAGTACTGGAAGAAAAAATAGGAAAGCAAAGGAGAAAACTGTTGGCAGGGCAGCCTGTCCATTCCTAGAAATCCTTTCAGTGCACTCACCCCCAGGCATTCCAGTTTTCAGTGCACTCACCCCCAGGCATTCCAGTTTTCAGTGCACTCACCCCCAGGCATTCCAGTTTTCTAGAAGTCTTAAGGTAGCAACAGTGATTTAACACACTGTTTCCATCTCTTGAAAAACTGCTAATGATCTTAGTTGCCTTTTGACAGTTTAACTGTACAACGACCATCATTTGTCCTAAAGACATTATTGGAACCTGTTTCTAAGCATATTTCCTTCTCTCACCTTTGGCCCCAAATTTTAAAAAAATGTTTAGGACTTCCCTGGGGGCGCAGTGGTTGAGAATCCACCTGCCAGTGCAGGGGACACGGGTTCAAGGATCCCCTGGTCTGGGAGGATCCCACATGCCACGAGCAACTGGGCCTGTGCGCCACAGCTACTGAGACTGCGCTCTAGAGCCTGTGAGCCACAACTACTGAGCCCATGCGCCACAAATGAGGAAGCCCGCACGCCTGGAGCCCATGCTCCGCAACAAGAGAAGCCATCTCAATGAGAAGCCCGCGCACCTCAACGAAAAGTAGCCCCTGCTCGCCACAACTAGAGAAAGCCCGCGCGCAGCAACGAAGACCCAATGCAGCCAAAATAAATAAATGAATAAATAAATTTTTAAAAAAAGTTTAAAAAAGCAAATACAAAATGTGTCCCAAGGCTATTTAGTCTCTCTTAGCCAAGGCTCTTCCCAACAGGCAGAGGCCAGCAGGACCCAAAGTTCTGTTGCCAACTCTGGGACTCCCAGGCACGTCCGGGACTGGACACACTGAGACCATCCCCAGGGAATCTGACCCAGGACTCTTGTCACATCTACTCTGCCTGGTCTTCAAACTCCTGCCTTCTACACGCTATGATTCTGTCTACATGGGCCACCAAAAGCAAGTGCGACATGCGCGGGCCCCGTCTGTCTGCGTTCCCGGGGGCAACACAGGATCCCCAAGTTCCGGTGCGAGTGGTCTCTGACTTTCCCAGCCCCGGGCTGGTCCACGCCGTGATTCCTGTCGGGATACCTGAGCCCGAGGACTCTGGTACTTGCTCCAGGCTCAACCATCACAGCTCAATGTGTTAACCACGACAGAAGTCAACTGGGGAGGCCCAGTCCCAAAGGTATGCAAGAAGTCAAACTAGTTGGAGAAAAACAGGATTTTGTATTTATTCTGAATTCTGCAGGTCAACGCTGTCGCCTAGGCACTCAGCTTTCTCACGTCCATGAGGATGAACATTCAGAGGTGAATTCTGCCCATCAGCCAGGGAGGGAGCAGAGCATAGAGATTAAGACTACGAAGCTGGACAAGTTCAAGTGCAAATCTGCGTGACAGCTGTGTGGCCCCGCAGCTTTTAAAGAAGGGCAGGTGTCAGTTCCTGACTCCCAAATGTTTCTGTAAGGATTAAATACATTGATCGTATGTCAAATGCCCAGTGTGTCATAACTGCTGAATAAACATGATCTTTACTCACAAGCAGATGTTCATCTTGATTCTGAGCAAGAAGGAAAAGCAGTTGGTTAAGAACATTTCAACAGGGGCTTCCCTGGTGGCGCAGTGGTTGAGAGTCCGCCTGCCGATGCAGGGGACACGGGTTCGTGCCCCGGTCCGGGAAGATCCCACGTGCCACGGAGTGGCTGGGCCCGTGAGCCATGGCCGCTGAGCCTGTGCGTCCGGAGCCTGTGCTCCGCAACGGGAGAGGCCACAACAATGAGAGGCCCGCGTACCGCAAAAAGAAAGAAAGAAAGAAAGAACATTTCAACAACTCTGTTAATGCTGCTGCAAATTCTGAACGACCAAGAGCGAAAAGACAACTTACAGGGCTGAAGGAGAGAGACGTGTGAGATGGGAAATGCACGTCCGACTTACCCCTAAGACCCCGAAGCGCTCGGCCAGGCTCCAACCGCAGAGAAAGTCGATCTCAAACTTGTGGTTCAGAACAACGATGGCGTTTTCCTTCCCGTACTTGGGGTAGGCCCGGGGGTCCGTGTGGATGATGCACTCCGTGCCCGACCACCATTCCAGCAGCATCACCAGCTCTGGAACAAACCACCACAACAGACGGACCTTTATTTCACGCACCCTCTGTGACCAGCGGTCTGGTCTGCTGGGCCAGGTGGCAGCAAGGCTCTGCCGCCCTGGCTGGAACAGAAAGTAACGTTGAGTGGTCAGGTTCTGGATCGTTTCAGCCCAGACCCCAGTTCTTGAAAGCGTTTTGACGCAGAAGGAATAAAAGATCGAGAAAACTCCACAAGTCTCCAGGGGAGGAGAGGAAGCTTCGAGAAGGCAAATGACTCGCATTCCCTGATTAAGTACCTTGGGAAAAAATAAATCAGAAAGCCTGAATCCATCAAGAATCCACGCCCTTGTGTTTTCAGAGCCCTGAAAGGCAGTGTGAGGTGATGTACAGAATTCGTAACATCCTTGGAAATGACTAACTGGGATACTTATAAACACCATCAAGGAACACTAAATACCCCATTTTTCTCTCCCATGTACGACACTGGAGTGCCCCAGAAATAGTGGAGCCCTGCGGTGAAACACCAGCACCTGGAGGGCAAGGATAAATTAGGTCCATCACCTTGTGGGCCTCAACGCAACTATTAAAACACTCTTGTAGGAGCTTGTGAAATAGGAAAGTCCTTTTTTGGGCAACAGTGACCAACTTGCCTTTATTCTTCAGTGATACCTCTAATCTAGGTCACCAATACCCAACCCAGTGGCCTCAGGACAAGCCTTTATGGTAGAAATTGTCCAGAAGAACAGCCGAACCTTGGTGATTAGAACTACAGCTATAGAGTGACTTGGAAATGGAATTTTAGAGCTAAGCCTGTTCAGCAGATGGGTGGATAGGTGGGTGAGCCCTCTGCGAAGGACACGCCCCTTTTTATCACCACTTAGAGGGGTGCATGTTAGGCAGAGGACTCACTCATCACCCGCCCCTACACATACGCACACAGACCAGCAGGTGTGGTCTCGACTCCAGCCAAGTCTCGTGTGTGAAAGGCTTGGGCCGCTGCCCTTGGAAACCTCTCTCCTTGAGGCTGGAGACTGGTGCCTAGGTACTGGAGCCAGAACTCTCTAGAAGGCACTACAGTCTAGTTTCTAAGCACGAGCACTGTGGGGCTTTGGACAGATGAACCGCATGGCACCGCAGCCTCCTAATCTTTGGAGGGGTGGCCTCATTGGCTTTTGTGAGAAGCAACGGGCATGACACGTAACAGGCACTCTGTGCAAAGTACATGCCAAGCTCCCACCAAACCCAGGCTTCAGCATCTACCAGTGTCATCAGAACCAAACCAAAACACACCCCTGACTTGACACTGAAGAGTCCGCCTATTCCTAGGAGTTGAGAAAACGCTGAGCCCCCAGGCAGCTGTCCCAGGGCAGCGACACTGGTAGGACCTAGAGGTGGCCATCAGGGAGGGGAGGGGCGCAGGGCAGCCTGGCCGGCGGGACAGTTCCCACCGTGTAGAAAGATGCTTCTACTGCTGCACTGATTTGTTCTAAGAGATGGGTGGGCGGTACCCACCCTTCCCATTACTGGTCACGGAGCCCAGAGAAGCCCTAAGCAGAGCCGCGTGGAAGCAGCGAGATCAGGCTGAACTGGTGTTCCCTGTGACTCATCCTGCAAACACCTCCTGAATGCCTCTCTGTGCCCCGCGGCTCCCTGCCCAGGGCAGGCCGGGCCCCCCTTCCACTTTCCCCAGCGCCCTTCGTGGCACTTATCACAGCTTGTGTCACAGTGAGATGACACCCTGGCCCCTACTGACCACAGGCCCCACCAGGCACAGACCACCTTGCTTGGCTCACCCTGACCCCAGCCCTCACTCCGGAACCCAGCACCGTGCCGGCGCATCTACGCTTCCAACAAACACTGTTTGGTGACCCGATGTGTGCAAGCAGGATGTGAGGGGCTGGAGGTGTGGTAGCAAACCCACAGCCGCTCCCGGGCTCCCACCCTCCTGGAGCCTGCAGCCCTGAGGGAAGGCGGTTGCGCCCTCAGGAGGTGGTATGACCAGGAGAGCAGAGGCTCTTCACAGGATGGGCGGCAGCTGAATATGATGCTCATGGATTTGGGGCCAGACCCAGCCAGGCTCCGGTCCTGCGGATGCCACGCAATGGCTGTAAGACTTCTGGTCTGTTTCTCAATGTCCCCTAAATGTCAGCATCCTTGTCTGTGAATAAAGATAGGAAAAGCAGGGCTTCCCTGGTGGCGCAGTGGTTGAGAGTCCGCCTGCCGATGCAGGGGACATGGGTTCGTGCCCCGGTCCGGGAGGATCCCACATGCCGCGGAGCGGCTGGGCCTGTGAGCCATGGCTGCTGAGCCTGCGCGTCCGGAGCCTGTGCTCCGCAACGGGAGGGGCCGCAACAGTGAGAGGCCCGCGTACCGCAAAAAAAAAAAAAAAAAAAAAAAAAAAAGATAGGAAAAGCTTCTAGAGATGCTGTGGGTATTAAATCAGATCATGTAGTCAAGGCACCTGGCATGATGTTGCACATAGTAGGGGATCAGTAAGCTTCTTACTACTATTATACACACTGTAATTCTGTAGCAGTCCTGGCTCTGTGACCAGGGGAGGGGGGAGAGAGAGAGAGAGAAAGAGAGACAGAGTGTTACAGCGACTTCAGCACCAGGGTAAGCAGTTATGATTTACGATTTCACAATAAAGGCAATGAGAAGTCACTGGAGCATTTTTAAAGAGGCCACAGCAGCACCTAATTTGCATTTTGAAATGATCACTCTGGCTGAAGTGGGAACAGATCAGAAGCAGGGAGGCCCGTCAGGGGGTGACTGCAGCAGCCCAGTGAGAGGTGATGGCAGCGGGACCAGGTGGTGACAGTGCGGAGAGGCCTGATTTCTCCCTCATCTCAACAGGCTGTTAGCTACACAACTGAACACTGAATCTCACTGGATAAAAGAGTTTTGTTTCCTTTTTTCCCCCTTTTTTTTCACCAAGTGTTTCTATTTTTTTTTAAATTCACAAGAAGTATTTACATCTATAGTCACAATGTAAAACAGTTCAATTAATCCAGAAGTATTTAGAGGAAAATGTGTAATTCTCCTTGATGGCCCTGCAGCGTGCCCATCAGAATCCTCTTTCTTGTTTGTTTCCAGTTAAGGGACCACAAGGGACACTCTTGGGAGGTTTGACGGGCTTTTCAGGTCACATGCGTCGCGGCTGATGTGCTGATTCACCTCCTCAGTGTGAAGCAGAAGCTAGACCTGCATCAGCTCCAGCCCCTCCAGCCCCTCTGACTCCTGGGCCTGGCTGTGTCTGCTCCTGGGAGGGCCCGGCTGCTGCGGGACCCCAGGCCACCCAGGTCACCCACATCATCCACGCCAGGTGCAGTAGGAACCCACAGAGGTTCCGGTCTGTCCTCACAGGGCTGCAGATACTGCTTGGGGGTCCTGACCTCTTGATCATCCATCCATTTACATCCATCACCCGTTCCTGACGACTCTCCCTGGGACTTCTAGCTCCAGCAGGAGCTGCAGAGACAAGAGCCCTCCCGGGCTGGCCAAACAGCCCCACACATGAAAAAGGGCCGCACCCTTTACAGGTGTGTGCGTCTGCCAGCAGCTCCACTCCTCTGGGTGAGCTCTGGGGGGCACGTCCCCTGCCCATGCCCCCCCTCCCCCAATCCCAGCTCCCTTCTCCAGGGTTAGCCATTAGGAACAGCTTGGAGAGTGGCCTCCTCGTCCTGTTCTTCAGAGTTTACACACACACACACACACACACACACACACACACACACACACGTTTTCCCCCCATGAATGGGTTCATACTTCATCGATATTTGAAAGCATATACATATAGCTATTTTCTCCAAACGGTGTATTTTGGGCTCTCTCCATGTTAATACAGATACACAGAAGTATCAGCAAATGTTTTTCGGGCTCTGGCCATGGGTCACAGCCAAGGCCACACGGTATTGCATTAAATCCTCACATTAACCCTGTGAGAGGCACGATGATTGCCCCCATTTTAAAGATGAAGAAATAGAGGCACAGGGATCTCTCTCATTCTACGAAATTGCCATTTTCTAGGTCAAAAATAGCCAGAACGGCAATTTCATGAGGGGTAACTAGCTGCGCGGCCGTTCCTGCTACGGTTTTACTATGATTTATTCAGCCATTCTGCCATCGATTAGCACTTCTTCCCCTTGTTTTTTATTGTTACAAATACTGTGGTAAACATCCTTGAAAACGCATGTTTAAAAAAAAATTGTTCAAGTATTTCTCCAATATAGGGATACCAAAAAGCAGAATTATGGATTGAAGAGTATGCATACTTTAAAATTTTACGTATATTTCTAAATTGCCTTCCAAAAAGCTCTAAATGGAAATGTCAGTATTTGTTCAAAGCAGAAGCTAGAGCAGAGGCAGGGGATACAGGAGGGAAAGGGAGGGGCTGCCGCACACAGACGTGAAATCCTAGTGCAAGAGGGAGGACCTCTGGGCCCCAGGGTCGCATCCCGAGGCCCTGACAGGAGCTGACACCTCATATCAAAACGGTCCTTCCGCCCACCGCGATCTCAACCTGTCCATTAATCCCTGGGCCTCGTAGGAGGGAGGGGACACCCTGGTCACCCCCTTCTCGCCAGAGGCGTGGGCTGAGCCAGCAGGGGCCTGATGGCTGTCAAACACTCCTTACAGACAAGATCTGCGGCCAAGGTTTCTTCCGTATAACGCAGCAATCTTGAAGCCTCTTGTCCCATTTAAAGATGCTCAGCTTGCTAGATTTTGCAGTCTTTATTTTTGCTACTCCCTGAGGGCAGGGTGGCCGGAGGCGCTGGTGGGAGCCCAGCACAGGTGTCTTCCCGAAGCTCAGCCACCTCTGGACCCTGCGATCTGGGGCCACGCCTGGCTCCGGCCAGTTACTGCGGCATGTTTGGCAAACTCCACTTGGAGACAGGTGGGGCCAGCGAGGTCATGGCCAGGGAGGGGTGTGGAGCACAGGAAGTCGCCGTAAAACCCCAATCTGCTGCCTCCAGTTTCAGGGGCTGATGGAGGGACCAAACCCAGGGGGCTGTAAGGGCACACGGTCTGAAGGACGGATTTGTTTTTGTTCTATTTGCTATTGCGCTGTGCAGCTCGATTACAGATAGGAAAAAAGAAGTAGATGGACAAAAGGGAAAGGGGAGGAAAGGGGAGAGGCTCCTGGTTCATACTGGTAAAGAAGGAGGAAACGGTAACAACTAACATTCGCTGAGTCAGCTCACACATCACTGTCCCCATTTCACAGCTGACGGCATGGAAACACTGAGGCCAGGGAGCCGGTCCAGCTCCCACTGCTAGGAGGTGGGAGTGCTAGGCCCTACACCCAGACAGGGGGATTTAGAGGGTCCGCGAGGACACCAAAAGCCATGATTATATGGCGGAGGGGAGAGAAAGAGCATTTAGGGAGGGACGAGATCAGAGCATGTTCAGAGTACAAGGGTCACACCTTTGACCTTGGGCAGCTCTTCTCTGTGAGAGGAAGATGCCCAAATCAAAGGCTGCTGGGAAGGTTAAATATGCTAAAGTGATTAAAGCATGTAACGCTTGCCCGCCCTGGAACCAGTGCTTTTCTTCTCCTCAGTACTATGACCACCAAGGATGATAATACAGCAATAACGACAGAAGAAATAATGAAGGGACCGAGAGAACAGCCAGGAAAGAACGAGCAGCACACGGGCGAGTGCCGACTTCTGGGCGGCGCTGCCGTCACCCCCAGACCTCCCTGTCCTCAGCTCTGATGCGTCTCCTTTCACTGCAGTCCAGATGCTGAGCAGCTGTGAGACCCGGCTCCTGTGCTGGATCCCAGGGGTCGACACGCGCCTTGGAAAGCCAACGATCCTCCAAACCCACAGCCGAATCCTTCTGCAGCCCACGTGGGTGGAGGGGTGAGGGCTCCCTCCTTCTCCACCACACCTCTCCCCCAGCTTCCTGCTCGCACCTGCCACGAATGACATTTCTCTCCTCTCTCCAGCCCTTTCTGGAAGAAGTGCCGAGAATTCTAATAACACAAGGAGGCAAAGTTCCTGCAGAAAAAGGCTCGAAATCCAGATTGTTGATCAGAGTTCACTGTTCAAACAGCCAGAATCCCCCGCGTTGGAGATGCGGGGGACATGTGACCAAGGAAAATGGTATTTTTATAATCAACTTTATCTAACTTTAATAATTACATAATCACATGTGTAATTATATGTAATCTATAAACTAAGTATATATAATTATGTACTCATAATAGGTTTTTAAAATAATTTAGCTGATAATAATTTAGGTTAAACATGAAACCTCTCTACCTCAAAAGCTTCCAAAATGCAAAATCGAAGAAGTTTCTGGGGTTTGACGTGAGACCGCCCCCTTCTACACCCCCGGGGAGGAACATGCCCTGCCCTGGCCTTGGTTTCTGCACTCTCTGGGCCATGTTCAAAAGTGGGGATAAAAACATGAACTTGAACAGTTAGTGGGAGCTGAGTCAACAGGGAGGTTGGGGGCCAGCTCTGACCTCGCCAGCCCCGAGGGAGCCCACGGAGACCCTGAAAAGAGGATGGAGTTCAATAAACAAACGCACTTTCACACTACGGCGCTCGATACAGAATCCGGGGCTTCTGATGCGAGACCAGCTGCCGACTGGTCCCCGTCTGCCTACCAGGTCTATTGTGGAGCCTCCCAGCCTTACCACCAGACTCACAGCCCCATAACCGGCTCCAAACGCGGGGGAAGTCGGTTCCTCCCTGCCTAGCTATACCCCGTGGACCATGTTCATCACTTCCTCTCTTTTCCTCATGTCTGTTTTCCCTACCTCACCTTACCCATCCTTCCAGGCTCAACACATGACCATACTTCCACAAAACCGCAGGTCCCAGGCCGCCCAGACACAGGTCTTCCTAACTTCCTGACTCTATCTGTGTTCCACGCAGTTGGGCACTTACTTGTATTTTGTTTTGAATTATTTCTAGTTAATTCCCCAGCATATACCTTTTGGCCACAACCAGATTTCACTACTTTCTTTCCATGACACTAAACTAGGGACCCAGTTGTACTTGCAACATTTCAAACCACATCCCAGTCACCCAAGCATCTGCTTTTCCCACTTAGGTGCCCAGGTCATTGAATGATGCTGAGGCAAGAAGCCTATAAACAGATGCACAGTGTATCTATAGGGCTATTAACATTTCATAGGATGATTAGAAAAACAATGTCTAAAAAGGCTCCTTAGAATGAAGGAAAGTTTGGGAATCCCTGCCGGACCTCTCTGATAGAGACGGATCTGCTACAAGCTGGCAACACAAGAAGCCAACTCCTCTGGACCCTGCAGCATCTCCATCACGTCCTTCCAGCCCAGCAGAAGTGCCTGTTTCTATGCAGGCTTTGCCCTTGGCAGGGCATGGAGGGAATGGACTTGACCTGCTTGCTATGTTCTTGGAGCTCAAGTCTTAACGAGCTAATGCTGCCACGTTGTGACCTTTCTCTCTGAGCCTTGAGATGGCAGGTCAGGGTGATGAGGGGCCGTGAAAACATTTGCCTGAAAGGGGATGAAGTGATGCTCCTATCCCGACTTACACCCTGCAGTGAAGGAGACAGGAACCGGGTAACTGGCGCTGAGATAGAATTGGACTGAGAGCAGCCGGTATAAATGCTACAGGCGTTTACAATATGCACAGGAAATGGTAACGTTAGGAGCAGAAAAGCAGCTTTTCCACTAAGTGGAGCCAACACTCAGCTGCCAATTACTGGGTCTCACTTTCAGGACCAGGCAAAACAAGAAGTACGACTGTCCTGAGTGATGTTTATAAAAGCCAGGTTGAAGCCCTTTGCTTCCCACCCTCAGTCAAAACCCTGAGGTGGCTTCCCTGGTGGTGCAGTGGTTGAGAGTCCGCCTGCCGATGCAGGGGACACAGGTTCGTGTCCCGGTCCGGGAAGATCCCACATGCCACGGAGCGGCTGGGCCCGTGAGCCATGGCCGCTGAGCCTGCGTGTCCGGAGCCTGTGCTCCGCAACGGGAGAGGCCACAACGGTGAGACGCCCGCGTACCGCAAACAAACAAACAAACAAACAAACAAACAAACCCTGAGGTGGGAGGACAGGGAAAGGAAGGGTCTAGAACCCCACCTCCACCCCCCACTCTGGTGCCCCGATATTCTGGCTTCTCAAAATTCCCTTCCAAGAAAGCAGCTCAGAAATCACTGAGCCCTGACACCTGTGCCATCTGATCTTCCAGTCTCGAGCAGCAGTGTCCTTGTTCCTCCAGTAATCAAATATCGAGGCAGTATGTTGGTAGATGCCAGGGGCTGGAGGGTAGGGGGGCTGTGGGGAGGGGGAATGGGGAGCTAGTGTTTAATGGGGACGGTGTTCAGTTTAGGAAGGTGAAAAACTGGGGAGATGGATGATGGTGAGAGTTGCACAACAACGTGAATGTACTTAGTGCCACTGAACGGCACAGTTAAATACGGTGAACGTAGTGTGTTTTATATTGTGACTTTTACCACAATAAAAAAACATTAAAAAAAAATATCGAGGCGGAGTCTACCAGATGCCCAGCACCAGTGCAGGGGCCTGGACGTGGCAGTGAACAAACACACTGTAGCAGGGGAGACAGGCAGTAAAGAAGCAAACAGCACATAGATGTATGACGTGGTAGCTGGACGGCTACGAGTGCAGTGAGGGCAACAGGGAGGGGAAGCGCGGGGGGACAGGGTCTGGCGGGAGGGCTGGTCTTTCACAGATGGCCCAGAGGATGCCTCTCAGAAGTCTCTGAAGTTTAGCACGAAGCTGCTGTGATCTAATTGAAATGTAACCTGCTAGAAGGGAGCCTTTCCCAGATACGGGACTTGTTTTGTTCACGGGTGTGTTTCCAGTGCTGAGAGCTGGGGACCCACTGAGAGGGTGGCTTTGGCTGCTGCATAGAGAATGGTGTCAGCAGGCTCAGGTGGAGGGTGGCCACAGGGAGCGGGCTGCCGCAATCAGCCAGGAGCGGGGAGACCTGGGCTCGGTGGTGGTGGTGGTCGTGTGGAAGAGGGGTCAGGTTCAGGGTGATGCTGAAGGTGGGGAGCACAGGACTGGCTGCCGGGCTGAATGTGGTAGAAGAGAAGGTCGAGGGGTGATTCTAAGATGTTTGCACTGAACGGCTGGGGATGCACCTGCTGCTGAGAGAGTTGGGATGCGCTGGGAGGGAGGGGCAGGCGGCAGAGGACCTGGGCTTGGGCTGGGACGGGTGAGCCTCGTGCGGGGCCAGCATCCTGGCTCAGAGGAGGCGTACGGGGACCGCTTCTGCCCGGCCCTGGCCCTGCTCTGACCCAGCCTTTGGCTGTTCCTTCCCTGTCACCACGCCCCTTCTCTGTGGCCACTTCTATTTCTCTCCCAGACCCGGCCAATCATCCTCCTCACAACACCTTCCCACTCACTCGTCACCAGTGAGAGTTACTGGTCAGGCTCCCATCCCGTCCACCCCTCGGCAAGGCGAGAAATCCGGCGTCACCGTGCCCAGAGGCACCCGAAGCCTGGAGTAGTGAACACCATCAGCACCCAGATTTTGTTCTCTAAAATCCACTTCCCCACCGTCTTTCCTGTCCGGGGCACACTGCCCGCCATGAGGTAAAGCAGCAGTGCACAGATTGTTCTTGTGGACCAGTCTGAACCTGGACCCACCCAGCATTTATGTCTGACTCCTAGTTTATCGTCCAGGGAGGGAGGACCAGGTTATTAAACTCCACCCCAGTGAGCACCCACACATACCCAGAAGGTGGGACACTCTACAGGTCAGGGGCGTTCTAAGCTAAGAAAGACTTAAAAGACGAAACAACCAAATGCAATGTATGGAGCCCATTGAAATCTGAACTTAACACTCCAAATGTTAAAAAAAAAAAAAGTTTGGAAACAACTGGAGAAATCTGAATATAGCCAGTATTACATGATACTAAAAAAAATTACTAACTTTGACAGTTGTGGTAACAATGTGGCTGTTTTTAAGATGTCCTTATTCTCTATAAAACACACCTCATGATAATTTGGGGTGGTAATTCATGACATAAGATATCTGGGATTCGCTTTATAAATTTTCAGCAATTGATCAATGAATAAGAATTCAGTATAACAAAGTATTTACAATATTTAAATCCAAGTGCTGTGAATATGGGGAATCCTTCTGCTATTCTCTTTACTCTTACATGTATTTAAAGGCTTCGTAAAAAGAAAGGGAAAGGAGGCAAGTTCCCTCTTACTCACAAGAGTAAGTCCAGGGTCAACGGCAGCCCCCAGACACCTTAAATCACGGCAGCTTCATGCCAAACTTCAGAGACTTCTGGGAAGCATCCTCTGGGCCAACTGTGAAAGATCAGCCCTCCCCCAAGTCGTGCCTCAACCACTCGCTGCCACGTCTCTAGGGGCAACCATGGGAGAGACAAAGACGGAAACCCTAAGAATATACCCATGTGTAAAATGCAGACCAAGGCCACACGGGGATTTCCATTTTTGAAATTTCTGAGATGAAGACTACAATACCACTTGAAAATGCCTTACATTTCAATGCCACTCTATTAAGCAGTTAAAAGGTCTGAAGTCCCCAGAGTGTGAAGGTATTCGCTTCTCTGCTCTCCTCTGCTCGCCATGTGGAGTGGTAAGAAATTCTCGAAAGCTGGCACTGTTCCACTGTCCCAGTTACTGCCTTTGGGTGATGTCTCTGACCTTAGCCAAATGAGCCAGTACTTAGTGCTTTCTCTGCCAGGTCTCAGCATCATAGGGGAGAGATGGAGCACGTGTAAGCTGCCCGGCTCCTATGGGACTTGACATCAGCAACATCCATGGTAAGGGGGAATTTTTCAACACATTGCAAAGGATCTGGCTGAGAGCAGACACTCAAGGGACCCCTACCCCTCCCCTCTCTCCACCCTTCACACACCGACACCGCTCCTGTTGCTCTGGTCCAAATCCTAGTGCCCCTCAAGACACACATCAAATGCCCTCCTTTGGAAAGCGGCCCCAGACCCCAAGTTCTGCAGGGTCCTTGCCTTCTGGTCTCATTGGTGCCTTCTACTTAGCGAGGGCGGGTATAGGCCTCAGGACTTGTTCACACTCTTGAGCTGTGACTGAAATGTGGGGTCATTCAAATTCCCAGAAGCTTCTGGAAGCTTAGAGCTCTACTACCTCCCTCCCACTAAGGTCCCAGTCAGAGTGGTCCACCCAGGATTACTTGCTAAGTTGTTTTAAGGAAAGAAAGACCTCTTGAAGCCAAGAAGCATGAAGGCTGTGGGCGTATTCTGCGGTGTTTCCCTTCCCATGTGCACAAGGATGTTACAACCTGGTGAAGCCTCGGGTCCGAACGTCCCACTTGAAGATGGAAGGCCTTTCCCTACGTCATGGAATGCAGGTTACCCTTCTGAGGCCAGGGTGTGTGCTCCAGCTGTGTGGGCAAACACACACTCCACCCGTGAACCTGGAAATGATGTGTAAGATGGTTCTCTCAAAGTAAAACTGTAAAAACAAACACCAAGGCACAGACCAGAGATATGCAAGAGGAACCTTAAAGAGAACACATGGATTCCAGGCCAAGACTCAGGCAGCAGCTTTATTTCAAGAAATGGGCCCGTGGTGGAAAGAAAAAAAAGCAACCGGAGGGCACACTAGTGCTTCAGGGGGAAAGGCTGTCCTCCCTGCCAGGGGCAATGACAGCCCGACACACTTCTCACATTGCACACCCGGCCCCCGGTGGGGTCACTGCACAGCCACCCAGTGCAAAGTTACCCATCCATCTCCTGGATGTGACCCGAGCTCACATGCAGATCAGCCCTCGGGGCAAAAGTGTGTTGATCAGCAAATAGGAGCATTCATTCCATCTCGTTCTCTCCACTGAGAAGTAGATTATTACCTGCCTTCTAACTTTTATACCTCAGTGTTTCATACGATGGCTTAGTATGAGTTCAACAGAACCTGATTAAAATAATAGTAGAGCAAATGTCTTAGCCTACAAATCTGGGGCTCAGACTCTGGAATGTGGTACTCTTAAGGGTACAAGCAGCTTTGGGGGACTCTGTCCACCTCCCCACTATGGCTTAGAGCTCCTCTACAAACAGCCAGGGTGTTATGTTGTCAAAATTTTAACTTATAGTAAACTCACAGGCCATCTGCTCACACCACTAGTGGCCCCTGCCATCCACTGCCTACTACGCCCGTCCATCAGTCCACCAGTCCCACCTGTTCCGTGTCTAGGGCCATCATCCCTTTTCCATTTTCACAGTTGTCTCCGTCATCCCTTGATGACCTTCTATCTGGTCTCTCTGCCTCCAGTGTCACCTGCTCCTCTCGTCCAGTCTGTGCCCAGTGCCAGCTTAACCCTGTCCACACCCTCACTGAGTCCTCACCATCCACACAGGAAGTGGGGCTCCTTAACCAGGCCCTACTGCTTGGCACACCCTCTTTCTGTCATGTACCTTGACCTAAGGTCAAGTTGAACTACAAGCTGCTCCCGGAACTAGCTAGACAGAACTCTGTGCAGCTACCCTTGGCCTCTTGCCAAGCCCTTCTCTTGTCCGGAAAGGCCCTTCTTTTCCATAGAACTTCCAAACCTTATCTGTCTTCCAAGCTTCAGCTCAAACGAGATCTTGCCCATGGAGTTTCTCTTGACCACCCCCCAACCTCCATTAGAAGTAATTTGTCTTTCTTCTAAATGCCCCCCTTAGGGACACTGTGCCGATGGCACTTTGAAGTCAGACAGACCTGATCTGAATTCCCATTCCATCACTTACTAGCTCCATGACATGGGCACATTCCTTAACCTCTCTGGCCTTCAGTTTTATCTATAAAAAAGGAATAATAAAATATCACTCACAAAATTATTATGAACACTTAATGAGACTAATATTTGACCAATGTCTGCTTAAGAACTACAGCCAACAGCGGTGATGGGCAATCACCTTCCTTCCTTGGATCTTATGTTCCTTCTCACATGTTCAGTGCTGTTTGCTTTGGGTTGGTTTTCCTTCCACATGGACCGTATAGTCCCTTGGGGAGGGTTTTGTCTCATCCAATTTGTTGTCATGCTGCCCACAGAGTGCAGAATAGGACTGGCACAGATATCCACGAATATTTGTCATTTCACAGCTGGTGATGGCATGACTTGTAGCCAAGAGAAACTTCACAAAGATCCAAATCATGTCAAGAATCAGTTAAGGATGGTAGAGTCCTTGGACCCATTTAAACAATTAAAAACAATTTTTTTAAAGCAACATTAAGAAATGATTAATCTCCTTAGGAACACTTTAAGCAGAGTTTTAAATCTACTGAAGATAAATACCTACTCTAAATTTTCATCCATTTAATGTCTTCTCTCATCTTCCCCTCATCGAAATATAGTGAGGCTTATGTTCATAATTCAGATTCATTACTCAGAGAAATACATATATTGTGATTTTTTAACAGGATAAAAAGAAATTGAGATGCTGAAATATACACAATTCACAAAATAAATTTTAGGGCCAGAAGTGTGAAAGAGACACTATGCTGGAATTGTTTCTTAAAAACTTTTTCTCCACGTGAGACTTCGCTTCCTTCTCTCAGCCTAGGAGGCCATGGAGACTTTGCCCCTTTGGCCTTTTCCAATACAGGACCAACTTCTTTACCAGAGTAACTTTTCATCATTGAGGGTAATGTGCAGATTGTTTACTCTTCCCTGACTTGTAATAAATGAGGTCACCGGAGGGTTCTGGATCTACCCGAACATCAGTTATTTCCCGAGAAACTTTTTGTGTTTCAGTAAGGTAATATTCTGTCCCTATTAAAGGTTGCCAGATAGAATGCAAAGTGCCCAGTGAAATTTGAATATCAGATAAACTTCAAATTATTTTTTAGCATAAGTATGTCTCCTGCAATACTTGGTGAAAGATATACTAATGTATCAGCTGTGCAATGTCTGGAACATAACTCACAATGAAAATTATTTGTTGTTTATCTGAAATCCTAATTGAACCGGAAGTCCTGAATTTTTATTTGCTGAATCTGGCAGTCGGAGTCCTTATCAACCCAGCAGTAACCATGGCAACAAGCACTGCTGGGCTCTAGGAACAAGCTGGAAACTAACGGTCAGCATTGAACAGCCATCCACAGCCCCACGGGGCTCACACCAGCGCCACCTCGTACACCCAGAGCGGCCGTCTGGTGACATGGGCGTTTACTCCCCATTTGACAAATGACAAAATGGAAGCCACAGGGCTTTCCCAAGGTCACACAGATTTGGGGGAGCAGGACCACTGCACTTGGCGGCTGCGACCTGGAATTCCCGGAAGCCGATGGCACATTTCTGTCGTCTTGCGGTCTCATGAATATGCAGAACACGTGTTTCTGAGAACCTTAGCAATTTTCAAATAAACCTGTGCTTCAGTTATATCTCAGTCTAATTCTCAAAGGTCCCCAGGAAATCATTGTACTGGGGTTTGTCTGAGCTGTACCTAATCGAGTCGTGAAGCCAGTAAGTGGGCACAACAACCAGTTACTAAACCCTAACTGCTTGGCAGCCCTGGGAACACCAAGGCCAAGAATTACGAGGCTCTGCCATCTGTGAACTGTCCTAGGTAATCCCCATTCCGTCTCGTTACCAAGGCTAATGAATGTGGGCCGAGCCCAAGGCTGATGCAAGGTCTCCAGCACCCAGAGCGCTTGCAAGGCAGCGAGAATGAGGGTGGGGTCACCCAGCCCAGGCTGACTGCTGGGGGGACCGTGGAAGGACATAAGTGAGATGGAGGTGGAAGTAAGGGAGAGGGGGAGTCAAGGATCCAGGGAGGAAGGGAGAACCAGTATCCACTGAGCACATACTGTGGGCAGGCAGTGAGCCTGTCACCTATGGCAACTCATTTATCTGACCCCAGGGTCACGTGGCAGGGTTAGTATTACTGCATACAGATGCAGAGACTGAGGCTCAGAAAGTTCTAGTAACTTGCCCAGGGTCACAAAGAGAGTAGAGATTTCTCCCTGGTTTGCGTGGCCCCAGGACCCAGGCCACTGGGGTCAGTGGGAGGGCCCGGCCTTGCACTGTCGCTCAACTTCCTCCCATCCCCGCTTCTTCACCTACCATCCCCCAGCCCCCTCACCGCCGCCCCAGAAGAAGCCAAACAGGGCCTGTGGTGCAGGTCTTTTGAATATTTGTTGTAGTTTCAATAAAGTGCTGTACTTGGGCAGGCCCTGTGCTCTAGGTAACATTTTACCAGTTCTGAGACGCATACTGTTCTCACGTTGACATGTCTGAAGTCGAGTGCATCTTACTACCCATGGGGTGCCTAGTTTAATTTCTTTTTCTTAGAGATATATAAAATAAGGATGCACCTTACAATCAATGACATCTTAGATTCTATGAAATAACAGAAATTTAAGAAACAGGGTGACCTTATCAAGCTGGGTCTTAGATGGGATGTATCATGTATGTGGCCATGTGTTTGGAAAGGGCCAGGGGTTGGGGGCTGGAAAGGAAGGATGAATCGGTGGAGCACGTGGGATCTTTAGGGCGGGTAACTATTCCGTAAGACACCGTCACGGTGGATACGCGATACTATGCATTGGTCGAGACTCATAGAATGTACAACACAAAGAGGGAAACCTGTTGTAAACTATGGACCTTAAGAATATCAGTGTATCAACACTGGTTCATCAATTGTAAAAAAGGAACCACATTAGTGCAAGATGTTAAACTAGGGGAAACTGTGTGTGTGTGTGTGTGTGTGTGTGTGTGTGTGTGTGTGTGTGTTGAGGCAAGGGTTGGCCAGTGTATGGGAACTATCTGTACGTTCTGTACAATTTTTCTGGAAACCTAAAACTGCTCATAAAAAATAAAGTTTATTAATTTTTTTTTTTTTTTGCGGTATGCGGGCCTCTCACTGTTGTGGCCTCTCCCGTTGCGGAGCACAGGCTCCGGACGCGCAGGCCCAGCGGCCATGGCTCACGGGCCCAGCCGCTCCGCGGCATATGGGATCCTCCCAGACCGGGGCACGAACCCGTATCCCCTGCATCGGCAGGCGGACTCTCAACCACTGCGCCACCAGGGAGGCCCAAAGTTTATTAATTTTAAGAAAACACAAGAAGGTGAGTTGATCCTTTTACATTTCTTCCATTAAAAAATGTTACAGAAAACACATAAAGTTTTGTTTTACGTTTCTGCCTTTGGCAGATTTTCAGCTAGTTTCAGTTACCTGTGACCCATCAATAGAGGAGTGACAGGAGTTTTACCTAGAAGAAAGTAAAATGAAGCGCTATCAGACCCTCAGGCCTTAAGGTAGTGTTCAAGGCAGTAGAAAGATCCCCGCTGGGCCTCAACCTCCGAACACCCCAATCTCACTCTCCAATCACATGGATGACAAAGGAAGATCAGCAATGTGCCTCGTCCCAAGAGGGCTGAAGGGAAGAGGGACGATTTAAACACAACCTGAAACACCCAGCTTTAAAGACAAGCAGAAAGGAAATTATTAGAAAAGTCAATGGCTTTGGCTCACTGCCACCCTTGGTGTTCCAATCTCCCAAGCACCTCTCCACTGGTTTCTGAATCCTTTAAGAATACAATAGTAAGGGACTGCCTTGGTGGCGCAGTGGTTAAGAATCCGCCTGCCAATGCAGGGAACACGGGTTTGAGCCCTGGTCCAGGAAGATCCCACATGCCACGGAGAAACTAAGCCCGTGTGCCACAACTACTGAGCCTGCACTCTAGAGCCCGTGAGCCACAACTACTGAGCCCACGAGCCACAACTACTGAAGCCGGCATGCCTAGAGCCCGTGCTCTGCAACAAGAGAAGCCACTGCAATGAGAAGCCCGCGCACTGCAACGAAGAGTAGCCCCCGCTCGCCACAACTAGAGAAAGCCCACGCACAGCAACGAAGACCCAACGCAGCCAAAAATAATACATATATTTATTTTTTAAAAAGGAAGAATATAATATTAAGAAGGCTAACAATCAAATTCCAAATATAATGACACATTTACTAAGTGCTTATTATGGGCTCTGCATAGTGACGACGTATGCAGACAAGGATGCCAAGTAGCAGAAAGAAAATGGACCAAACATCTTAGATAAAAGTGGAGAGATGTTCCACTCCCAGCAGTTCCAATGGCTGATGAAGCTACAGCCAGACAAGAATAAAGATGTGTGTATTTTTTTCCCACCTGTCATGGTCCTGGAGACATTGATTGAATAATTAAGAACACAATCAAGGTTAAATTGCAGCCATTTGACTTTTGTAGATTAAGCTTTAAAGTATCAATAACAAAGATTTTGTCGGATACAGTTTATATGAGCTGAGAGACGGCATCCACATCCATCCAGATGGTAAAGATGTGGTTGGACAAGATACAGTTAATGCGGACAAAATTAAACTGGAGGGACGTTACCGTTGCCTTAGGAAGCTGAAACTCTGAAGTCAAGACAGACTGGGTTTTATTAATGACTCCGGTTTTTCTAGGTGATGACCTTTGACAAGTTGTTTAATTGTTTTTCTTTCAATCTTGAAGACAGAAATGGTGCTTTCAACTCTTAATTCACACCCCCCCACACTTTATGACCAGAACTGTACAGTGTATGAGGACATGAATTGTTCTCCTTCCTGCATTTATAGTCACTGTCCTATTTTGTGCATTTTATTTGTCCCACACTTTCTTTCTTCTCTCTCCTTTCTTGCCTTCTTTTGGAATAAGTATTTTAAATCATTTTCCTAGTGTAGAGGTTATACAGTCTAACTATCCTCTAAGTAGTTACCCTAAAATACTTTCCATGGATGGTCTGATACACTGACCTGTCAGCAGGGAGCACCTCTCCTTACTTCTGGTTTCATGAATAGAGACCTTTCTCTAGGGAAAGGCCTGTCCTCCCAGCACGCCTTTACTCACCTGCCCCGGAGGTAGAGTAGTTCACATGACTGGTGAGTTTGGGAAGGTTAAATGGGCGTTCTTGGCTTGGCCCTGCACCTCCTCCCCAGCTGTGCATCCTGCCCCTCCCCAGCAAGTGCTCCCTTGGACCTTAGGAGGCTGTCTGGGCTGCTTGGGTCAATCTCCCAACTTGTGGGTTCAGCCAGCAGGCGCATTTGGCTCTCACACACAGCTATAACTTCCGAAACAGGTTCTATCAGCGGTAAAGAAAATATTTTGGTCACCATCTTCCATGCCTTTGCTTAATTTCTCAAATCGTTCAGAAAAATAACCGAGAAGGGTCCTATTCTTTGGGGTTCTCTCGGAGAGATGTCAGTAATATCTATGTCCAAAATTATTATCCAAAATTCCATATATTGTTTTCTCAAAAAAATTCAATTTAATTTAACCACTTCAGAAACATTATTCACAATTTAAAGTAGATGCCCCGTTGAACTCCAAATCAAGTTGAAGGGTAACTCAAGACAAGAAATTGGCTACTGTTTTCAGGGTGAGTTTCCAGCTTTCTCTTTCCAATGGCAAGTCTTCCCAAATAAAGGGAGAAAAGGTAATTATTCAGAGGAGACAAGCACAGTAGGATAACAATGGAAGTGGAAAAACAAACTGGATTATACACACATTTTAAGCGAACATTTATTGTGTGGTGTGTCCTGCAATGAATAGTCATTCGAAGCTAAAAGCCAACAAGGGATTTCATGATCCTCAGAATGGGCAGTTCATGCAGTAGCCAGTCATCTTTAAAAGCCTAAAGTAGCTTCCTAGAGGGCACTTAATGTCATAGTTCACTCAGCATGTCCATAGTGTATGCAGTAAAAGCATACTTAGTAGACCTTCATCAAGTAGTCAAGACTCAGAGCGAGAAAAGAAACCTTGAGATATCGATCGCATCAGGCTGTGCCAGGCATCACTCATCTTCAACTACTCTGAACGGGAGAGAACTCTAGGAAAGCCATCCTTTCTCTCAGATCCAAAACTATGTGCATAAATACTTCACACAGGGAAGCTTAACACTCCCCCGGGCTCGTGCTACACATGCTATTATCCTAACTCTCTTTGGCAGCTGCAGTGGCTGGTGGGCAGACCAACTCCCCCGGCTCAGGCGTTTAAGGCAAGTCTTGAGTGTGAAGGTTCTCAAGGTCCACTCCAGCCCTATTTCCTTCCAAAGCATTCTGATCTCGTTAAAAGCTCCCCTCAACTCTTGCCCAGTGACCCGAGCATCTCCCTCTGTCTCACAGGTTTCATATTCATACGTTGCTGCACGTCTTGATATTCTAGAGCCCTTAAAGATGTCAGAAGTTTAGGATGAACATTGCTTTATGGATACCACAAGTCACAAGAAAGAAAAATAATGTTGACCTCTTCCTTGCACGATTGGGTTCATCACCTTAGAGCGCCCTCTTGCCAGGAGACTGGGAAATGCAGCAGTTGCGAACATGGCTAAGTTACATGGGGGATCCTGAATGTTGCACCTTTACCAACATTTAAAGCAACAGTAAGAAAAATTCAGGAACTGGGGAGTCTGGGAGGTGGAAGAAAAGCAGGAGAAAGGGTCTTGGAACTAGGAGAAGAGAATGTTTCAGAAAGAAAGAAGCAGGCAGTCAGCGCCAAATGCAACAGAGAAATCCCATCCAGTAGCATGTGACTGGGCTAACTCAGCGAGGACCTGGAACGGGTTGGGGGCAACCTAGCACCTCAAGTAGGTCTGAAGCCACAGAGTTAGGGTGAAGGCTAGACTGAAGGGTCATCGTTCAATTTAATGTGTTTAATCCTGGAAACAAGGAGAAGAGAATGTGGAAGAATGAGCAGCAACGGGATGGCTGGGAGAGGTCCCTCAGGACAGATGCCTGAGCAGACATTCAGGGGGCACTCGCTGGGTGGGGCTGGCACCATTCCAGGTGCTGGGAACTCAGTGAACAAGAGAAACCAATCTCTGTCCTCAGAGAACTTGTAGATGAACGGAGGAGACAATGACAGACAAGCAGACAGCGGTGTGTACTTGGTGGGAACCAGGAAATGGCAAAGGAGTCTGTGTGACTCTTCCAATGGGGTGAGGAAGGCATCAGAGCTGGGAAGCCCTGTCTACAGGATTTAAGTTCAACAGAGCTGGTCAAACATACGCAGAGTTTACCTATATTCCCCCAAGCCACTTTCCCAGACTCTGTGCCACGGAGCCCTGATGCAGTAACAAACTATTAGGTGATGCTAACAAGTGTTTTGGGAGATTGGTCCTCTGGAGAAACTGACACCAACCAATCTCTTCACCTCTGGACTTCTCAGAACGTTTAGTGTGCTGATGAGACTTTTCCGAGAGGGGACCCAGCACCACACCTCCTGCCCCTACACACAGGGGTGTTGATAAGGGTCTAGCCTTCCAGGAAACAGTCAGGGGCTCCCAATGAAGTAAGCGCACCTGCTTCTCTTTGTTCTTGACGTTTTTTTCCATGTAATCTTGGTAAACATTCTCAAAGTCTAAGACTAGTCGGTCCCTCTTCTGGAAAATCTTCCATAACGGTGGCTCCCTTTTCCAACTCCCAATGCTCCCAAGGGCTGAGCCGGGCAATCAGCGCCAGGCTGGTTCCCCTCCTGCCTCAGGGACTGCGCTGCTCCTAACCAGAGCCGTCATCTTGTAGAAGCTCCTAGAAGGATGGGGGGCGGGAGAGGAGAAGAGTCTCTGAAGGAGACCTGCTGACCCAGCCCCTCCTCCTCCCAGTGAGGTCATGGCAGAGGTCATGGGCCAGGAGGGTCAAGTGCCCGTGGGCATTCGAGTTCTGGGAATAAAACTGCTTATCTGGGCTTTAGAGGAAACGTCCCAATCAATAGATATTCACTGTTGATTGACTGAAATATGGTCTTGGCCTCACCATCAATAGCATTGATAAACTATGCACAGCATTTACGCACACTCCTCAGGGCTAGCAACTTGTTAGTTCTAGCTTAATATTTTCTCTTTTTGATGTGTATGTAACTGTCATGTCTGTTTTTACCCCCAGTCTTCCTTGGTGTCCCATATTTCTTTCTTCCCTCACTCTTCTTTTATATGTTTACATCTTTCCCTTAACTTTTCTGTAATAAAGAATGGGAATATACTTCTGTTGTACTTACTGATATGCTTATGGAAGAGTTTTGTGTTTCTTTTCTTTTTTAATTAATTAATTTTTAAGTTAATTTATTTTTTTTGGCTGCGCCGCGCAGCATGTGGGATCTTAGTTCCCCGACCAGGGATCGAACCCGTGCCCCCTGCAGTGGAAGCACGAAGTCTTAACCACTGGACCGCCAGGGAAGTCCCAAGTTTTATGTTTCTTAATTTTTAAAGTGGATAAGTAAAATGATTTATATATTCTTTCCAAAATATAATAAAAGCCTCTAACTTACACTGCTTATTTTATACCTAATTGTAATCTTTAAATAATTTTTCCCTCCATGGCCAGGGTTCTTGGCTGGGGGTGGTTCTTTGTCTCCTCCCCCATCAACAGGACCTTTTTTTCCATGTTTGGAGGCATTTTTAGTGGTTACAACTTGGGGGAGGGCTGTTACTGGCATCAGAGGGTCGGGGCCAGGGATGCAGCTAAACATTCTACAATGCACAGAACAGCCCCCATAACAAAGAACTTTCCAACCCCAAATGTCAATAGTGTTGAGGTTGAGAAACTTGCTTTATGGCCACCAACACTGAGAAAGATAAACCAGCTTTGCGTACAGTTTTAGGGTTGGATTTAGATACAGACTTGCTCAGTCTGGGTTGAATCCTGGCTCAACACTTGCTAGTTGTGAGACTTTGGCCCAGTTACTTGACCTCACTGTGCCTGGTTTTCCTCACCTGTAATGGTCGTTCTGCGGTTTAAATAAGCTAACATGTGAAAAGAGCTTGGGATAGTGCTGGGAACATTTTATGCATTATTGCTCTTTTTCCCTTTACTTTGGCTGTGTGTAAGTGTCAACACCAACAGAGAAACTGATCTAGAACTTGTAGGTGTTTTCAAATGAACACAAGGTTACATAGCCTGCTGAGGGGAAAATACCTTGTTTATATTATCCAAGATTCTATATTTTAAACTCTAGAAAATCCTCAAACCAATCTATACCAGAATTACTGCTAACACTGATTCATTCTCTAAAGTCATAGGGTTTGTTTTTTTGTAATCCACAATGCAGTAAGCCTTTGGAATAGACTCTCTATGTTCTAAACATTTTTCACTGGCCTGGTACAGAACATCTGGATATGACATGCCTACCAATGCAGGTTTTAAAGGATTCTAGCCTGGTAATTATAGAGAAATTACAAAATCATTCATTGGCCTCTTAACCTCTTCTGCATAAACAGCACACTACAACACTGTGCATCAGACTTGCAGAAACCTATAAAACCCTTTCTACAGGACTGCAGACATCTTTGGCGGGCATCTGGATGTCACCTCCTCCACGTACCTTTGGGTCATGCTCGCCTCCCCTACAACTCATTCACTGTTCAAAGCTCAGGGCCTAAGGAGGCCAAGGTTAAGGGCTCCAACCATAGGTGGGCACCTGGGCTTGGTTCCGGCCACGGCTGGGGTGATGGCTAGTTTTATGTGTCAACTCGGCTAGGTGATACCAAGCCACTTATTTAATCAAACACTAACCTAGGGGTTGCCGTGAAGGTACTTTGTGGATGTGGCTATGTGTATCAATATATATCCATATATTGTTCCTCTGGAGAACCTGATCGATACAGCTAGCCTGCCAGCCCCTTGATGATGGTGACCGGCCAAGGGCAAGGGAACAGTGGCCACATTCACCACCATCTCTGGGGACATCGCCTGGGGTCAAGCCCCACCGCACAACGTGAATTCTTGCGTAGGGAAGATATGCCTCTTGCCTCCCAAGAGCACCAGCTTGCCCTGTACAATCGCCACAGATTCCTTTGAGCCCTACCAGGGTGACATGGAAACAAAGAAAGAGGCAGAGGGAAAGCTACTAAAGAGTGTTTCTAGGGAGCCCAACTTTTTTTTTTTTTTTGAGGTACGCGGGCCTCTCACTGTTGTGGCCTCTCCCGTTGTGGAGCACAGGCTCCGGACGCGCAGGCTCAGCGGCCACGGCTCACGGGCCCAGCCGCTCCGTGGCATGTGGTATCTTCCCGGACCAGGGCACGAACCCGTGTCCCCTGCATCGGCAGGCGGACTCTCAACCACTGCGCCACCAGGGAAGCCCTAGGGAACCCAACTTCAAATTGCGATGAATCAGGGCATCAAGTGGAAGGAAGAAATCAGGAAACAAGGAGAACGGAAAGAATTAAATTCCGCACGAGTCCTTCAATTAGACCCCAGTGGAAAATGCAAACTTGTGCGTCACTTCTATGGAAAAAAGCACAGTAGCATAATGTTAATGACAGTTAACACTGGACCACTTACTACTCACCTAGAAGGCATTCAGTAAGTGTTATTACTATTTTAAATTTAGGTCTATGCGCCAAGCACCATCATAAAGGATTTACAGGCCAGTGAATAAATGGTGTGGGCTGTCTGAATGCAGAGAGCTTTATCTTAAATAATACTCCGTTTCATTCCCTAATAACTAAAGTAAAACGCTCATGATCTGTGGGAAAAGCTGCATTCTCTTCCTCTCTGTCCATCTCTGCCCAGAGTCTAACCTCAACTGGGCTGGACAAGGAGAAGAAATAATGTGTTTCCTTGAGCATATGTCACAGCGCAGCATAATCTCATTTTCTGTTTGCTCAGGAATACTTGGGAGAGAATTATCTGTGCCGCTTGCCCTCTTCAATAATCACATCCATTATGCTGACTGGGTGCACCAGGGGTCCCTCCTTCACCCTCTGTAAGGAATCAGGGACAAGCAAGTTGCAACTCTGCATTCAAACCGAGACCCCTCTGTCCCTGGGCCATTCAGAGTGTCGCCATCCCATGGCTCTAGTCTCTAAGAAGCGTATTCTTTATGTGTCCCCACTTTCTGATCTACCCAAACTCGTAAACAGAGAGATCCTATTGCTCGAGCTGAAACAACACATTCCAGCCTGGGAAGCAAGGCTAAGCCAGCCAGCCGCCCCCTCCCAAGAGCAGGAGCAGAACTGCAGCCCCCTGCAGGGGCATCTTGCCCTCTAGCCCACCGCAGAGATAACCACTGTGCCAAGGAAGTCATCACCCATCCAGCAGTGTTACAAAGGAAATCTTGTCCCATTGGTCAACTCAGCTTCCTCTGCAATATTGATCTCCCAGGTCCTTCCTGGAGAAAATGAGCTGGCAGGGAAGTGGGGATTGGAGGCTTTTCAAAGGAGACTTAATTCTCCAGCTAATCATATAAGGCGAAGGTTAAGAAGTCATTAATGAAAAAGGACAATTTTCCTCCGGATGAGATTAATGAGTGTCATGGTCCCAAGGGAGATGTCAAAGTACCAAAAGAAAAGGAAAGTACAGGAATTAATTTACTTTTTTTTTACATCTTATTTTTATTCAAAGAGTACTTTAGGTTAAAAATAGAACACAGCAGTTAGAAAGTCATCTGTAACAACCAGGGAAGATGGTCTTCTGTTTCTTGTATTAGTCACACTGGTTGGTTTTCAAGGCTGTCATCTGAATTCCCCACCACGAGCTCTATCTACCTAAGAGGTGCAAGGAATTCCACAGCGGGTACCCAGCCTGGACTCTGAAGCAGAGCTTCTCCAACTCCCGCAGGCATTGGCCGCACCTAGCCATGCAGACTCTTAGGTCTGAGGGGCTTGAATCTGCCTTTTAACTACTCCAGGGTGATGCTGAGGCTGACCTCGGGGGCAGGGGTAAGTGAATTAATGTGCCCCAACTAAGCCACTCCTGCTCTTAACTCTGTAAATACATTAGCTGTATTCAGTCTCTGAACAGTCCAAGGGGACATCCCCACTTTACAGGTAATCAACTAGACTTTGGTCACTGTTCACCCATAATTCATGCCTTTTCCAGTGTTCTTCGGTGGCATATCTAAGTGCACATGCCTCAGCCTGTCATTCCCTATCTGAGCCTTTGAAGGCTCATCACATGTGTCTCCTCCTCCAGGAGGCCTTCCAGGCCTGGCAAGCCTGGATAAGCTGGCTTTCCTATATACGCCCAATACACACTCCTACATCCGGTACTGGATGCATGGTTATGTATTACTTTGTAACAAGTACCCCAAAACTTAATGCCTCAGAACAACAATAAACATTTATTATCTCTGACAATTTCTGGGGTCAGGAATTCAGGACTGACATGGCTGAGCGGTTCTGGCTTAGAGTCTCTCAGGAGGTGTGCCCATCAACAGACGACTGGTGACTGGTTTAAGAAGATGTGGGGTGTGTGTGTGTATGTGTATGTGTGTATATATATATATATATATATATACACACACATACACATACACACACACAATGGAATATTACTCAGCCATAAAAAAGAATGAAATAGTGCCATTTGCAGCAACATGGATGGACCTAGAGATTATCATACTAAGCGAAGTAAGTCAGACAGAGAAAGATAAACATCAAACGATATCACTGATATGTGGAATCTAAAAAAAATGATACACGTGAACTTGTT
This sequence comes from Mesoplodon mirus, assembly GCF_964341445.2. NCBI lineage: Eukaryota > Metazoa > Chordata > Mammalia > Artiodactyla > Ziphiidae > Mesoplodon > Mesoplodon mirus. Next base: position 7,271,978 of record NC_138986.1, on the reverse strand, counting down.
TACAAAACAGAAATAGACTCACAGATACAGAAGACAAACTTATGCTTACCAAAGGGAATGGGCGGGTGGAGAGGAGAGATAAATTGGGAGGTTGGGATTAACAGATACACGCTACTATACATAAAACAGAGACTTCCCTGGTGGTGCAGTGGTTAAGAATCCGTCTGTCAATGCAGGGGACAGGGGTTTAATCCCTGGTCCAAGAAGATTCCACATGCCACAGAGCAACTAAGTCTGTGCGCCACATCTACTGAGCCTGTGCTCTACAGCCCGCGAGCCACAACTACTGAAGCCTGTGTGCCTAGAGCCCGTGCTCCACAACAAGAGAAGCCACCGCAATGAGAAGCCCGCACACCGCAACAAAGAGTAGACCCCGCTCGCCACAACTAGAGAAAGCCCACGTGCAGCAACAAAGACCCAACGCAGCCAAAAATAAAAATAAGTAAATAAATAAAATAGGTAAACAACAAGGGCCTATTGTATAGCACAGGGAACTCTACTCAATATCTTGTAATAACCTATAATGAAAAAGAATATATAGCTCTATATGTATGTATGAATAATATGTATGAATCACTTTCCTGAACATGTGAAACTAACACAACCCTGTATATTAATTACGCTTCAACTTTTTAAAAAAGAAAGAAATATCAAAAAGAAATTTGACTGGGGTGGAGGATCTGGCTCCAAGGCAGCCACTCACGGGGCTGGTCTGCCGGTGCCGCTGTGGGTGGAAACCTCCGTTCCTCTTCCAGGGCGGCTTGAATGTCCTCACGAGGCTTGAATGTCCTCACGACGTGGTTGTGAGCTGCCCCCGTCGCGACACAGAGGGTCAGCCAGGCAGATGCAATTTTCATGGCCTCGCCCTGGAAGTCACAGACTCCCCTCCATGCTCAGGTCACTAGAAGAAAGTCACTAAGCCCTGCCCACTTTCAAGAGTTAGAGGAATTAGGCTCTGCTTTTTGCAAGAAGGATTGTTAGATACGTTTAGAATTAACCATCCCGCACAGACTTTGTTTCCCAAAGATAGCTGTATCCCGCATGCTCCTCTAGAGTGAGGCCACTGCCCCATCAAGAGGCAGAATCGAGTTCCCCTCCCCTTGATTCTGGGAGGGCCACTCATGTGCTGTAACCAACAGGATGTGGTGGAAGTTAAATGGCTGGCTTTCAAGGCCAGGTCATAAAATCCAGAGCACGTGTCACCCCATGAGTTAGGACGCTCACTCTGGGAGCCCTGAACTATCAGCTAAGAAAACCTGCAACCTTGAGGCTGCCACACCATAAGGAAGCCCAGACCACATGGAGAGAGTGTTCAATTAACAACCTCAGCTGAGGTCCCAGCCAACAGCCCACCAGACCTGAGAACAATGACACCCTCAGGGTTCCGGCTCCCAGCTCTGAGGTCTTTCCACTGAGAACCAGACTTCGTCCTGGAGCAGAGTCTAGGTGTCCCCACTGTTCAGATTCCTGACCCACAGAATCCATAGGCATAAATGGTTGCTTCAAGCCACTAAATTTTGGGGTAATTTGTTACACGGCAATCAGTAACTGGAACACACACTGCATTATAACTGTCTATTTATTCTCTCTCCCCTTAGATCGTTAGACTGCAAGCTCTTCTAGGGCACAGGGCTGTGTCTTACTCCTTCTTATAAAGCCAGCACTCAGAATAGTGCCTGGCATGTAATATGTGTTAAACAAATGTTTGTTAAGTGAATAATGAATGAATAAGAGTTTGTAGAGTTTTGCCAGGATAGTTCTCTTTGGCTGGAATTCAGAAGAACAGAACTGTGCCCGTCCAGCTGAGATACCCATCTTCCCAGCCCTTGTAGAGTTGTTTGTTGCAGTTTCATCCTGCCTTTCTTGTGACCTTTGAAATTCACCCTGAAAGCATTTAATCAGGGACTCTCTCTGCTCCGTGCAAAGATGCATATCATTAACATACATAAACAAATCATGATTACAAACATGGTTGTGACCACAAAGCCAAAAAGAAATTTATGTTTAATTTTGATGCCAGGTTGTTAAATGTTTGGAAAACAATTTCAAACTCTTGAGTTGATTTTACCTTCTTAATTTTAGATATTTAGATATATAGGCCGGAAGTTGTGTTTGAAAAATTAAAAATTTTCTCAGTTGCATTCAGGAGTTGAATGCATTTACTCTCCATATTAATAAATGCATACAAAGGGGATTAACAGCGTGTTTGTTAACACTTTGTATATCTTTATATAAATGTGGAATATATTTTATTTTATTTTTCTTTTTTGGGGGTGGGGGGGGAATATATTGTAAACATGCCTGAAGTTTGAGAAAATGGTCTCTAAGTTAGTCTGGATGGAAGTTTCAACCACTGCATTTTCAAAATGTCTTTCACTTGCTCCAGTGCCTTTAAAAATTATTGTATTGGATTTAATAACAACAAATACGTCCAATTTAATAGTTAAATAACCACTTTTATAAACAGCTCCAGCCCTGAAGGTAAATACTCCAGTTACTACTAATCCTCCACCAAGTCTCCCTTTGCATCTATATTTACCCCGCAGGCACAGACAATTATCTAGAAACTGCACTCAGCTTGCATCATCGCATTATCTCCTGATTAAGTTTAACTGTCCCAAATTTTACAAATGCTAATTAAATCTAAAAAAGCAAACAAAATGTCAGTCAAAACTGATCTATAGTTGTTTGTCATCAGCAGATGTTTTTAAAAAAAAAGTGTTTTCTCAAATTCAAAAATTGTATACGCTTTGGTGTCAAGCATAGTAGTAGATACATGTTGTGCTGTGCTTGACAAAAGAGGCGGGAATAATTTTTCCCCCGAATTAAACGCGTGTTTGCAGTGAAGAAAAGCTTTGAATGATTTTTTTCCTTCCTTTCCTCCCTGTTGTACTACCTTGGAAATATTAGTCAGCTAATTGCAGTTGTAGTTAAAAAAAAAAAAAAGCAGAATCACCCCCAAATCTGAAAGATTATCAAGTTTAAAAATACACCTGCTGTGAATGCCTACATGACACTGCTGATGAAAAAGCACTGGGGAGACTCGAAAGATGCAGCAGGCCTCAGCCTCGCCATCAGCAACTGAGCAGGACAGCTTGACGGTCCATCTGCGGACACTCTATGTTGTAAAGAAATGCTGACCTGCCCAGGGTCAAACAAATGAATGATCTACGGGCACGACTGATCCCAAAACACATACCTTCCACCCCCAGTCCACCCCGCCTCCCTCCAGGCTGCCTCCGACCTCAGGGTCCCATGCAAGCTGCTCTCCAGGCTCGGCCAGGGAAACTGAGGCCGTGGAGCCAAATCGCCAGAACCAACCCCGAGTTCCTTTCACCTCTACCTCCTGATGCTGAGGCTTGAGCATTCTCTTCCTGCATCAACTCTGGGCAATAACTCAGGCAGTATCAAGGATGACCCAGAGGGACACTTTAAGGCTAAAAGCCTGAAAGAGCGACACTCCCCAGCCAGAGGGGTCAGAGGCTCTGAAGTGAATCTCAAGTAAAAAGGAATCCAGTTATTTCTACTCAAGATGTCCCCAACGTGCATAGAAGTTTAACTAGATAAATACCTGGTTTTAAAGCAAGAAGCAGTAACAGTTTCAGGGGGAAAAAAAGGAAGGAAGGAAGGAAGGGAGAAAGAAAGGAAGGAAGACAGAAAGAAGGAAGGAAAGGGAGGGAGGAATTGAAGAAGGAAGGAAGGAAGAAAAAGAAAAAGGCAACATGAAATTCGCTCTTGGCAAAAAACAAAACATCGAGTTAAGGTAAATCAATTTTGAGAAATAGTAGAGGAACAAAGCCATTGTAAGCGTTGACATTACAATAAGGACAACAAACATGCTAACGGAAAACCTTCTCTTCTTTGGCCTCCTTTTCCAAGTAGCTGCTTCTAACACAGGACACTGAAATAGCCCTACACTTCCAGTTCCCGGGCAAGACGGAGTAGACACACGTCTTCCTGTTCTGCTAACTAGGGGGCATTATATACAGAAGGAACATAAGAAGACTCTGAAGGTGGAGAGAAGGTGAGGATCAGCTCAGGATCTGAGTGAAGACACGTTGGTGAGTCCCTGGCATCCACACATACTTCTTCACATATGCCAGGCTGCACCGTAGATGCTGGAAATGCCAATGACTGGAGAAGCCTGCATTCTCTACCTGAAAGACCAGGGAAAAGGCAGTCTAGCAAGACAGAAAACTTCTAGATGTTAACTGCCCTACTCGTACCAAACATCATGGAAAAAAACCGTGGCCGCACCCTGATCCCCATCAGCAAAGGCCCAAGTGGGGAACCATTTTCAGGCTTTAATGAGGCATCCCTACAACTCCTCCACCTGCTGGGTGGTGTCCGAGAAGGCTGACCGGGGAGCTGGAACTTTCACCATCCTCCAGTGGGAACAAGGCCCCCTGCCTCGGACATATTAAGGCACCCCGTCTGCGCCACCCCACCAGGGTGGTGTCAGTGGAGGCCTGGTGTCGAGTCAGACGCCCACTTTGCCCAGCAGTAACGAGGCACCCTTCACCCATCCAGGGTGTTCATGGAGGTATAGTGGGGAACCTAGACTTCCACCCCTGCCAGGCAGTAGCAAGGCAATACCCCTCTTCCCCTCTAACACGGTGTCTGAGGAAGCCTGCTAAAATAGATTGAAATAAGATCCAGAGTCTCAAAACATAATGCCCCAAACATCCAGGATACAATTAAAAATCACTGTACATACCAAGAACCAAAGAAGTCTCAACTTTAATGAGAAAAGACAACTGACACAGACCAACACTGAGACAAAACTGATATTGGAATTATGTAACAAGAATTTTAAAGGGGCCATCGTAAAAATGCTTCAACAGCAATTATGAACACGCTTGAAGTAAATGAAGAGCTGAAAGTCTTGGCAAATAAACAGAAAATGCAAAGAAGAACCAAAGGGCAATTTAGGAACTGAAAAAGCAACAACCAAAATAAGAAACACAATGGATGGACTCAAAAGAGGAAAGAATCGGTGAACTCGAAGATGGAACAGTAGGAAGTAGCCAGTCTGAACAACAGAGAGAAATGAGGCTGAAAGACAGACTGAGATAGTCCTTTTGTCACACAGTGGAATATTCCAAGGAATTCCAGCGTTCTTAGAAAGTATAAAGCTATTATCTGGGCACTATTTCCAGATGTGAATTTAAGAGTCTTACATTTCCCCAAATCTTTGTAGGCTGAGTTGATCTCTCCTGCAAAAAAGAGTGGGCACTCAATCAGTGATTCTACTAATCTTCTGGGAGTACAATTGCTAAAACGTCTTTTGCTGCTTTAAAAGTAGCAACGGAGCACTAGTTACACTAGCCAGGACATGGAAGCCACCTAAGTGTCCATCGACAGATGAATGGATAAGGAAGATGTGGCACATATATGCAATGGAATATTACTCAGACATAAAAAGGAATGAAGTTGAGTTATTTGTAGTGAGGTGGATGGGCCTAGAGTCTGTCATACAGGGTGAAGTACGTCAGAAAGAGAGAAACAAATACCGAATCCTAATGCATATATAGGGATTTTAAAAAGTGGTACTGATGAACCTAGGGGCAGGGCAGGAATAAAGACGCAGATGTAGAGAATGGACTTGAGGACACAGCGAGGGTGAAGGGGAAGGGGAAGCTGGGCTGAAGTGAGAGTAGCACTGACATATGATGGGGAAGGATGCACACCTCTGTGACTGTATTAAAAGTCATCAAAATGTACACTTTTAAACGGCTGATTTGTACGGTATGTGAATTATATCTTAATAAAGTTGTTAGAAAAAAACAAGTAGCAATGGAATCACTGAAGAGCTAAGAGCCCCTCCTTCTCCTAGTGTACTGGCCTGTGCCCACCTGTTCTCTGGTGAGTACCACCTCTCCCCTCCCACGGCACTGAGGCCAGTTCTCAGGGAAAACAAACCTCCCAGGTCATGTGATCAGTACCCGGCGGGGGGGTTGTTTTTTGTTTTGGTACCAACTGTTATTCAGGGTGCCAGGCTATTCTATGAGATGCTATAAAGCTGGGTAAACATATTTGATAAAACGAGTATATTGCAATGAATTCATTCTTTCAACAAATACTTATTAGTGCTGCTGGGTGCCAAGCACTGTTCTACACAGCTGAGATACAGCTATGACCTCGGGGCAGAGATCCCTGAAATAAGCTCAAATTCCAGTGAAGTGGGGGCAGGGAGGGGTGGAGAGAGATGATGATAAAAATCAATATAAAAAAGGAATTAGTATATTAGCAAGTGACATTCCCCTGCTACAAGAAAGAAATGATAGAATAGTGTACGGAGAATGGGGACGGGTGGAGGTTGGCTATTGGGCAAGGGAGATGGACCGTGACTGGGAGCGAAACGCTGTGACCCACTGGCAGAGCAGGGCAAGTGTGGGCAGCTGTTCAGGGGGTAGGGGTGAATTCTGAGCGCCACACTATGTGGTGTCTGTCAGCAGTGCCCCCGCCAGGTGAGGGAAACGCAGCCCAGCCCATGGCTTGAGTGAGAGCTCAACACTAAGACGTACAGATTTAGAATGATCCAAGGGATGCCCTGAGGATCTTTATCTTTTGTGTTCTTAGAATAGGTAGAATAAGGAGAATCGAAGAGATAAGGAGAGATAATAAGGAGAGATCATTTCTGAGGACCTACTACTTTCCCCAGCTCATGACCCTGTTAGTGTCGCTCAGAACGAGGCTGGGTTGGGTTCAAATTCTAAGACAAAAGACACTGTCGGTTAGTTTAAAAAACAGATTTTTCTGAAAACCAATTTTACATTTCAGTCTTTTTTTAATATGAAATTAGCTACCAAGAAAAACACTGTAGTACTAAAAAGTAAGCTACGTGATATTCAGATAAGTCTCTCAAGATGTTTCTGCATGGAATTACCCTCCCAACAGGTGCTTATATGTCTGTGATCTCTGCAGTGTTGGCAACCCTTCTTTTTTATTCCCACATTAAAGCCCTTTGTTCTTTAAAAAATTTTTTTTATCGAAGTATAGTTGATTTACAATGTTGTGTTAGCTTCTGTTGTACGGCAAAGTGATTCAGTTAAGTATATACATATATATTCTTTTTCATATTCTTTTCCATTAGAGGTTATTACAAGATATTGAATACAGTTCCCTGTGCCATACAGTAGGACCTTGTTGTTTGTCTATTTCATATAATAGTACTGTGTATCTGTTAATCCCAAACTCCTAATTTATCCCTCCCCTCCACCCCCCTTTCCCCTTTGGTAACCATAAGTTTGTTTCTTATCTCTGTGAGTCTGTTTCTGTTTTGTAAATAAGTTCATTTGTATCATATTTTAGACTCCACATGTAAGTGATAAAAAATGATATTTGTCTTTCTGTCTGACTTACTTCACTTAGGATGGTCATCTCTAGGTCCCTTCATGTTGCTGCAAATGGCATTATTTCATTTAAAGTCCCATGTTCTTGATAGCTCAACACACATATACACACCCCTTATACAAAGGCGCACACACACACACACCAGATGGTATTAACATCTGCAGGTTTGAGGGTTCCCCTCAACACACAACACTCAAAATTTAAGACAGAATCCAATAAGGCATGCAACAACTCCTATCTCTAGAGGCCAATTTGAGTTCACTCAAAACAACAATAACGAAAATGCCTGCAATGGGCAACTTGATTGAAAAAGTGACTATCATTCATCACTCAGATTTTCAAGATTCATAGCTACAGGAAAAAAATTAGAAGAAACAGGAAATAATTAGACATGCTCAAAAGAAAACTATTGAGCGCCAATGGATTTAAATAAAGAATTCTTTCCCAAGTATTTACATAAGGCACAAAAATACTTAACTTGAATTCCATCAAATCATAATTGGTAACAATTCAAACAGAAGCCTGGATGAAATGTATAGCTGCCCAACAGGAAAAAACTGTTAATAATCAGATGAAGCAATATGATCAGAACCACCGCGGAGAACGGAAACAAAAAGGGTGAGTACACACTGGAAGAAACCCCTGCAAACCATGACCCTGTGTGTCAATTCCTGGGAAAATGCATCACATCCAACAGGGAAGGCTGGCTTTGTCAAGGAAACAGAAATGCAAACCAAATGGGAAAAACTGGGGTGCACATAAATCAGCTTGAAACCTGGTGATAAGAGATAAGAATGGGGCCAGAATGAGGGAGATTCCTCATCAAACTGGAAACCTGATGTGTGAAAGGGGTCCCCTCCCTCCAGAGGACAGACCAGAAATCCCAGAGCCTGGCTCAAAGGGGATCAGCTGCTTCTTCCTCTACTGCTGGAATTAATCCGCAAGCTCACAACAATTTCTCCGACAGCATGCAATACAGTATGTGTCACGGGTCTGGATAAAAGGGTTTAATGACCACTCATTTATAAGGAAAGTGCTGCAGAGCCACTAGAAAAAGTTTTTGCAAATTTAACTCTAAAATGTGTATGGTGGTGACAAAGGCAGAAGAAGAGGAGGGGATTTCTGCTGTCCCCTTTGTCACTCGTCTTGACAGCCTGCACCCAACCTTACAAACGATGTGGAGCTGGAACCAGCAGAACAGGGGGAATCTGAAGGCACAGGCCAGGAGAGACCGAGAACAAGAGTCAGAACTAGACAGGGCAGGAGGGCACCGAGACCATCGCTGAGGGGAGATGAGACCAGAGTCCCAGGTGACAGCCCTGGGGTGTCGGAGCAATCCCTGTGAAGGCAGAAACCAATGCCAGCCTTGCAACTGCCTGAGCTGAGCTGAATACGGGGCAAGTCACTTCTTGGGTCTACTCTACGTTTCCCTATTTATGTACTGGAAGAGGTCCATCAGCATCATTTCTGGCCTCAGAGGAGCTGCCCAGGGCTTATTTCATCCTCAGGCCAGCAGTGATGTGCCCGGTGCATGCATCAGCTGTCAGAACCCCTCCCGTGATAGTACCTGCAGAAAGGACAGTATTTCAAACTATATTGTATTGTGTTTCTAGTTGTAGTCTTTCAAAAGTATGCCCTTGTGGCCTCCCAAACCTATTCTGCTAGCTTTCCTTAGGACTATGATCAAAGCAACAGGACCAGCCACTGCAGTTTTGTAAACAAGTTCACATCCAGCTTGATGCCAACAGGTGTTTCTTTGGCGAGGCTGTAACTATGCTCTTTATATAATATTTTAAATACTGATCTAAATCCCCCAAAGGGAATATCTAGAGTCTTCTCATGTCTACAGAGCTGAGTAACAATTGTAATACTCATTATTAACCGAGGGCCTCCCTGGAGGCACAGTGGTTGAGAGTCCGCCTGCCGATGCAGGGGACACGGGTTCGTGCCCCGGTCCAGGAAGATCCCACATGCTGCAGAGCGGCTGAGCCCGTGAGCCATGGCCGCTGAGCCTGCGCGTCCGGAGCCTGTGCTCCGCCACGGGAGAGGCCACAACAGTGAGAGGCCCGCGTACCGCAAACAAAACAAAACAAAACAAAACAAACCTGTCATCGTTACTAACCGAGTCGTGTCCTAAAACCCAACCGCAACTTAGTGGGAGAGAGACTGTGTGAGTGACAGCAGGGAGGAGCCACGTGGTAGGAGCGCGGGTCACGTGGGGAGCGGGCAGCGTTGACTGCGCCCTGGCTGTGGGGACGGGTCGACGTCATTTCTCGCGAGAGACCCTCATGCGCCGAGGTGGGTAGCTGCCCCTCCCAATCGCTCCCACCAGGATAATCAGGATGCTCCTAAGTATGTGATTATTCACGTACAATTTTTATCCCAGCAGCCAGCTTCTTCAAGCAGAAAGGAACAGATTACATCCCCATTTCTCCCACTAGAGGCAGGCTGAGCGGGACAAAACGTAGGGAAGAAGTCCAGCCCCTTCGCACTGGGTTAGCATCTGCCTGGCTGGATGCTCATGTAGCAACAGATGCAGGGAAAGGCTTCCATCTTGGGCTTGGTTGTGGTTTGGAAGGTTGCAGGAAGCTTTTAACAGGTCTCCCCCTCAGCCCTCCCCCAGTGCATCCTCCATCTGACACCCGATACATTTTTAAAAGCACACTCAAACAGTGGAATGCCCTTTCATTCAATTCAGCAAGCATTTATTGAGCACCTTCTGTTGAGCACATCCCAGGCGCTGTGCTCTTGGGGTGGGGCACACGGTGACGAGAAGCCCCAGCTTCTGACCTCAGGTACTGAACACCGTCCTCCCCCCACCCCCCAGTATCTCTCCTCAGCTGCACTTCCCACCCTCAGCTTCAGGTGGAAGGACCGCGTGCTCCCTGGGGACTTACTGCCTGTGCTTTCGTGTCACCACCCCTGTGCCTCCCTGTTCTCTCTGCTCATCCGTCGGCCTCCCTTCTTGCCTTCCTTCCCATCTTTCTTTCTTCCTCTTTTTCCTGATTTATACTCTTCCCATCTTTCATGGTGGAAATGCTATGAGTCAGGCCACAGCCATGAGATGCCCAAGATGAAACCATGACAAGGAGAACTTATGACAAGAAAGCCTGAAGACAAGGAGAGCACAACATGAGAACAGCACCTTCAGCAGGTGGGGGAGAAGATCCAAAGCAGCCCGCTCTAGAGAGTCAGGGAGGAGGTGAAGACGCAGGATGGAATCACGGAGGAGCGTTATCCTAAAAGAGAGCCGGGGGACCAGACGCTGCCTGAGCATTTTTGGAGCTTCCCCCGGTGCAGCACAGGGAGGGAAGGGTGGTGTGAAAGCCACTGCACTGCACGGATGAAACCGAGCCCAAGGCTGCAGGAAGGCAGCTGGAGAGCTGTCTGCCTCAGGGCAGGAGAGACTGGGCACCCAGGTGCCCCTCGTCCTCCTATAGCTTTCCCCCCCGGAGCCCTGACAGCATGGCCCCGGCTCCCCTGGCAACTGTTAATTTATCCCCAGCTCAGCCCACACCCCCAGCGTGGGGTCAGGACTCTTCCTCAAGCAGGGGCAGCACCAACGTGTCTTTGGGTCCAAATGCGTCCCAGTCGCCTTTGTCAGGCTGTGAAGGAGGCTTGTCAGATCTGCAGGGAAGCGAGCTCTCGGCAGCCTCACGAATGTGGCTTTAGCTGGATGTCATTTTTTGTTAGTTTTCTGTAGTCCCCGTCAACAGGCCATGGAGCAAGAGAGAAGAAAGTGGGTCTGAACCAGAACACAGAACAGCCATGCATCGCTGGGGGCAGAGAAAGGTGGGCGGCCCTTTTCGGAAGGGTGCACGTAGAAAAGTTTTCCCTGTAGACATAGATTACCTCACTTTTGTCTACTCCATTCAATGGGAGGTGCGTATTGAGTGGTAATGCTGTATGAATAACAAAGGAGTGGGCACATATACCTAAAAAGGAGACGTTATAATGGATTGGTGACTGTATATTGGGACTTCCAGAGTTCGAGCCACCAGTGGGAACCTTAGGAACTTTTTTTGGGGGGGGGGGGTTATTGTACTGATGGTTCCAGTGAGTGGGCCTCTTAGCTCTGGCAAGCGTCTCAGTCATCATGTGTGTGCTTGACTCCTGGATATAAAGACTAGAACGTCTGAGGTTCAAACGTTTATGATGGGTTTAGAATATAATTTTTTACCCGTACTGTGTGAGAGACACACTCATGCTGAAGAACCAAGTGGTGGGCTGGAAAATCCTAGCCCTGATTCACAGCTTTGCCAATTTCCATGGTGTAAATACTCTCACCAGGTTGACGTCAGGCTGCCCATTTGCGATCACTGACTGCGGAGCTGTGTAGCATTTCTATTGCACACACACAATCGACATAACCTCCAGAGTAAGAGTCAAATGCAGTAAACCAACTAGGGAGACAGAAAGGCCGGTGTTGAGCACCTACTGCCTTTGTTTCATAAGATAATTTATTGTGAGTTTCTAATGGTGCTTAATAACTGACTTGGAGAAGTCCTGACATTCTAGAAGCTGGCTCTGGTGACCCTACCGGATGTAGCGATAGCATCGTGACTCAGACTGGGCCAGGTGCTGGAGCCGGCGGGGGGAAGCCCCCGTCCTCCTTGGTGGCAGAAGTGATGGGAAGGAGCGCTTGAAGCTGCAGGCGGCTGTGCTTTGTGCAGAAAACCCACCAGCGGGAGTGAAGAAGCCAGGGCCACCAGCGCAGAGATGCTAAGCGGGGGAGGGGGCGTCCCAGCACGCCAGCTTCCGCGTCCAGCGGACACGCCGGTGTTCGTCATCCTCCCTGTGGTTGGCACTGCGAGCTACTGAGGTCCTGATCCGTGCTCAGCACCACAGCACCGAGAGCTCTGGCAAACGTCCCCCCTGCGCCCGGTCCCACCCTTCACGCACGGACTTCTGTGCTCTGAGGTCTAGCTGATGACACCCCCTTTCTGAAGCCTCCCTGACTGGTCCAGCCCCTGTAAACTCTTCTCTCCCCTCTGAAAGCCTGCAGTCCTTGGGTCTCTACCATATTACTTAGGAATGAGCTACAGTCTTGTGTCTCCCGTAAGCGTGTTAATTCGGTTTCCTGGCTGAATCTAGGTTAGTACTCAATAAACAGGCTTGGGTTCACTAATTAATTATGACTTAGAAACAGAAAAATGCAATACATCCATCTGGGTCTTCCAATCAACGACATCCTGCAGGTTCCATAAACTTCTCGCCAGGGTCCAGTTGGACAGTTCATGGTACGACGGCTCACTCCAGGCCCCGAGCGGTCACCCCACTCGTGCATTCGATGGGGCTCCTGCTCTATTGCAGGGACAATGCGGGCGGCTGGTTCACGGGCTGACCCCAATCCTACATCACTCCTTTCAGCAAGGAGGGAAGAGCCAGGAAGCATGGGGAGAGGGGGACTCATCTTTCCAGGGCTGGAGGGGACGGAGTAGGCACGGGCTCTATAAGCAGTGAAGGCAGTTTTGTGACCGCACTGGATGGGGGTTCATCAAGTCAGACCTCAGGTCTCTAGCAAAGTACACCTGCCAGGGGCCTTCTGTGGAGCGTGTCACTTTATTCCCTGAATGTGGCCACCCCTCCTTGAACGCCAAGAAAATAATCATAAGCATCACACACTCATTACTTTGATGTAAACAACACGAAAGAGAGTCTCTCCTTTCACATGTCCTGTCCAGTCAGGCGAAGCCAACATGAGTGTGAAAAGCATGAACGTGACCTCAAATGCAATGTCAGCAGACAATGTCAGCCCTCCAAACAAACCTCACTTTTTTTCATTATTGCCAAATTGATGCTGCTCCTTTCTTCCCTGAGAAAGACTACGAGCTAAGCACACGCGCGCGCGCACACACACACACACACGTTGTATTTACACAACACAGGATGAATGGCTGCAGTGTTTGCCCAGAGAACATTCCAACTAAACATCCCATTAGAGTGTCTGTCAAAAAAAGCTCCTTGTAAAACACAAAGTGGTGAATTCTTAGGATAAAGGGCAGATTAAGTATAAAACTCATGCCTGGGAGTGAACAGCACCATAATACGTGTTGCCCGTGGCTTAAGATCCCCCACAAGGAGGAGGAAATGAACAGGAGCTGGGTGACTAGTTCTGGGGACGGTCTAGGTCTGGGCACCTGCACTTGGACCAGTCAGGCGACCGACCTGTCAGTCTGCCTGGGGCGTCCCAATCTTGTCAGCGGGAGGCAAGCGGGGAAGGCCGGTCACCCTCCAGACCACGTGGGGCCAACGGGGGCCACACAGGAGGAAGAGGCAGTTGGGGGAGAGCTTCCCCAACGCGCGGAGCCCCCGCCTCCCACACCCCCCTGCCCGGCCCCTGCTCTACGGACACGTATCAGGTGAAGCGGTCGCCAAAGCAGGCCTCGTTCCTAACTCACGTTCCTAACCTTCTGGCCCGTTCAGAACATTTCTATTGCCGAAAGTTGTTAATTCTGTCGTTTGAAACACAGTGTGTTATGCTCTGACCCACGTCTAAGTGATGCCACGCCAGCCTCTCCTTCCATCCCTGCCTAAGCACACCTGTACCTCAGTCAGCGCTTTATCTACTCTATGCTCATTTTGTCTGAGACAAATCCTCATATTCTTTTTGAAACTCTGAGGGTGGCCTCATCAGGAAGCCGTGGCCACACTCCCCTCGGCACCCAGGCTGTGGCAGGCCCCCTGCATCCTACCTACCACGTAAGTGCTCCCAGCCCGAATCCTAAGGCCGGAAGGGACCCTAGAGGTCCTCTGAGCAGCTCCTCCCCGAAGGTCAGCGTTTTGAGCGCCTTCCCCTCCCTGAGCGTCAGTCCCAGTCTCCACCGAGTTCACAGGAGGGGCTCCCAGCTTCCCGAGGCTCCTGCCTTGTTCCTGGATGGTTCCTGTCATTAGCGGTCTTTGCATGTGTTTCTGGTCACTTTCCCCAGATGCTCAACTCCTACCTTCACAGGTTATGAGATACACCTGGGCCCTCTTCACGCACCGACAGCCACGCAGCCTCTCAGGCCCGTCTCCCCGCAGCCCCCAGTGTCTCCTCCCACCATCGTCCCGCATCCCAAGTGCATCTGCCTCACGCAGTCCGGGTATCAGAGCTCCGTCGAAACCACGCTCAATCCCAGCCATCCCACTCTTGGCTGACTAAGTGGGGATTAAGGCCGGAATACCTTCACCTTAGATTTTTATAGCACATTAAAATTTATTTCCCTCCTTTTACAAATGAAAAAATGAAGCCCCAGTCACCAAAGTGGCTAGGCCAGTGCAGTTTTGTTAGGGGACACCTGAGTGGGTTACCCCTCCATGGCCCTAGACACAGGATGCTCATATCAAACCTCCAAAAAAGCTACATGGGAACCACCAGGGAGCCTAAGAATGTCCGAGAAGACCTACTCTGGACAATGCTTTCCACAGGAGGTAGCCAGCTATTCTGAGATGGGAGAGTGGGATAGGATATATTTTAAAATACTGTGATAGAACACCAAAGCATTTCTAGGATTTTTTTCTTCAAAACAAAACGTGGAAGTGGGGAAGACTTTTAATCTAATATCTGCCCTCCTTTCTGGAGAACTGGGATAGGACCAGAGAAAGGATGCTTGAAAATGTTTGAAAAGCCTCCAATCCCATCTGGACCCAAGATACACTGAAATAGAGGAAAATATGGGAATTCTTTTGGCTATTAGTATTCCCTTTGCTTTGGAGCTTATTTCTATGAAGGCTATTTCCCCCTTGCTTCTAACTGTGCTATTTAAATTCTATCTCTGGTATGCTGACACCAAACCCATAGGCTAAGGCAGTGGTCTTCAAATGATTTTGACTGTTTAAATTTTTTAAAAATATGCACATTAGCATATGCAAATTTTATACACAATAAATTTTTGTTTTATATAATTTATAAAATATATACAATTTAAAAATCTTATCTATATATATGATAAAAAAATAAATTGGAAGCTCTAAGGTTTTCTTTTTATATCCTAATGGCTTGTCTTGTTTTCCTCCTAGGGAATACCCAGCCCACTTTGAAGATCACACCCAGCTGTCTCATGAAGTTACAAGACACCAAAGTCAAACTTATAACCTAATTTGAAAGCTGTAACCTAAGTCACAAGTGCAATTTAATGCCTGCAAAAACAAATGGGCACCTTGGCTGAGAATTAATTTATTTATAAACCACATCAACAGCGAAGACACCTTGCTCTAAGGTAAGCATCTGCTCACACAACTCAGTATCACATTTGTATTCCTAAATCTACTGTTTCTTTAATACGCCTTAATACATCTATTTGAAATTGAGTGATTAAGCTCTCTATTTAAAATACAAGGTCACTTTTTCTTAGGAAGAATCACATGTATATCCTGTACTATGAGTAAAACATATATATTTAGGGCTTCCCTGGTGGCGCAGTGGTTGAGAGTCCGCCTGCCGATGCAGGGGACACGGGTTCATGCCCCAGTCTGAGAAGATCCCACATGCCGCGGAGCGGCTGGGCCCGTGAGCCATGACTGCTAAGCCTGCGCTCCACAACGGGAGAGGCCACAACAGTGAGAGGCCCGCATACCGCAAAAACAAAAAACAAAAAACATATATATTTACATGTATACACACACATATATTTAAGATACAGAAATGGATTGTTACTAAAAATAAACAAGGCATGCTATAGCATAGCCATATTACTCGTTTTTAAAACTTAAAAAAAATCCAGCATCCTCACCTATCACTCTCCTTTCACTGAATCAGTTGCATAAAATGAGGCCATTTGTATATTTACCATGCTTCCAATCGCCAGGCATATCAACTACACAGCTGTGATATTTATTGATGAATTGAGTTAATAACACACTGATGTAATCATCAGCTCTCAATGACAACATTTTTCCCCCTATATAAACAAAAGGGTGTTGACACAAAAGGCTAATTTTGTAACAAGCTTTGCGTGGAGAAGGTCAGCAAAGCAAACACCCAATTCTAAACAAAATCGTTCCACTAAGAACTGAGCCAGAGTGTAACACTGATCTGGAAGAAAAGACGTTGGATCTGAAGGGAGCTGGGGAGTCGGCTTGCGGGATCCTTCAGAATGAAAGATCCAGGTGTGCGCAGGCCAACGGAGCAGACCGCCTGGGCCAGATGACTTCATTCCTGTTACTTCTTTACGCAAAGCAAGGAGAGAAAGAAAAGATTTGTGACCCCTTTATGGCCAGAGAGGTTGTTACTAAGACAGACCTGAGCATTGCATTATGGGCAGGCAATTCCCTTACCCCATTCATTCACCTCGGAGAGCTTCTTCCAGGTTCAAAGGACAGTTTCATTTGAGTTTTCCTAGGCAGACTGCTTTGGTGATTAGCCAAAGCAGTTCTGGACTTAGAGAGAGAGTACGCAGAGAGAGAAAAATAAATGCCAGTTGAAAATACACGGAACCCAGGATGAAAGAAACCTACGAGCCTTCGTCTCCATTCATCAGAAGATCTGCCCCACGGGCCAGCCTGGACACACACGTGCTGGTCACTGGCTGGGCCAGTGGGACTGCTGCCTCCAGATGAGGCTTCTACACTTGGCCACCTTCCTGCACGTCCAGTGTCACCAGCCCCACTTCACTCATTGGAGATCCCTGACTTTAAGAAGCAGGAAAGAGGGATTCTCTGGCTTGGTCCGTAAATAAAAAGCAAGGTCTTCAGTCTGTATAATCGCTCATTCCCTGTACTGCCAGCGAAACAATGGGGGGGAAGGGGGCAGAAGCCAGGCGAGGGGGGAGGAGGGAGAAGGGAGAAATAAACAGAGCATCCCTCGTGTAGGTGCCGTACAGTGGCCTTCACTCTGCACTTCACAGGCACAGTGGGAGAAAACAGACTTAGAACGCAGAGTGCATTGGTTTTCTGGAGCTGCTGTAACAAAGTACCCCAAACTGGGGGCTTATGAAGGGAACTACGTCTCAGGGTTCTGGAGGCCAGAACCCGAGACCACGGTGTGGGCAGGGCTGCTTGCCTCTGAGGCTGCAAGAGAATCCGCTCTGGCCTCCCCCTTGGTTTCTGGTCTCAGTGTCTTCACATCGTCTTCCTCTGTGTCCACGTTCCTCCCTTTTACAAAGATACAGTCACCATGGATCGGGGCCACCCGATTTAGATATATATAAATTTATTTGTTTGGGGCTGCGTTGGGTCTTCACTGCTGCGCACGGGTTTTTCTCTAGTTGTGGTGAGCGGGGACTACTCTTCGTTGTGGTGCGCGGGCTTCTTATTGCCGTGGCTTCTCTTGTTGGGGATCACGGGCTCTAGGCACGCGGGCTTCTGTAGTTGTGGTGCACAGGCTCAGTAGTTGTGGCTCACGGGCCCTAGAGCGCAGGCTCAGTTGTTGTCGCACACGGGCTTAGTTGCTCCGCGACATGTGGGATCTTCCAGGACCAGGGCTCGAACCCGTGTCTCCTGCATTGGCAGGCGGATTCTTAACCACTGCGCCACCAGGGAAGTCCCAGGGTTTCTGCTTTGGTCAATTGACAGCCAGTTACCTGCACTCCCTCTGGGAGGTGATCCCCACCTGGTACTGATAAGGGTGAATCTGCAGACCTCCAGAGAGAACACCCAGGTCCTGGGTTGCGACTCCCCAACAAAGGTACCAGGAGGTCCACGCTTCAGCGGGATCAAAGACAGCGATGGGAAGGGTCAGGACCAGGGGCCTGGGGACAATCTACCAGGGGCCTGGGGACAATCTACCAAAGACCTTTTCTGACATCTTGGGGGTGATAACTATTGTGACAAGTGAAGGAGTCAAACCTGCTCATAACAGAAAAGAGTGAAAAGTCAGCTTGGACTAAAATAAGAAAAAGCAGCCGTGCCATTAATCAAGCTGGGAAGACATGGATCAGCCGGCCGCCAAGTGAACAGCTCGTATTATTTCTCCCAAGGTCACGATGGAAAATGCCACAGCGACCCCCTCCTTGATGGATCACTTTCTTACCAAAGACACCCTGGACTGGCCTTGTATTTTCCTGACACAGGGGGACACGCAGCTGTGGCCCTCACCTCATGACACACACAGCGATGTGTCTAATCCCCACTTCTCCTGGTCCTGCTCAGAAACAGAAACCTCAGGAACACCAATCCCTCCTCCCTTGTCTTAGACACCCCCTTCCCCCTTTCCCCCCAACCCCGGCCAGGATCCATAGCTATGTGGATCCTCTGGGTAAAAGGGGAGGATTGCTTCCCCAGGGCCTGCTCCCAGGGGAGCCATGTGCCTCTGAGAAATCCCCCACCAAATGGATCAATAACACCTTCCGTCTGCAAAGCAGCACACACGGAGGAAGTCCAGGAACAGATCCCGGGGGGCTCCTGGGGGTGTTCGCTCATCTGGAGTTCCCTCCACCCTCCCCGGCGAGGGGCCCCCTTCCATCTCCACTTCCACTTCAGCTGCTCCAGTGCTGTCCCCCTCTTCAGGGGGACTGACCGGGCACCAACTCTGGGCGGGGAGGCACTGAGGGCACCTGATGCCCCCCTCACCTCTCCCGCTCTCCGTCTCCCACCCAGGGCTCCCAGCCCCCCACCTACTGCCTCCCAACAGCTGCGGTCTCCCCTGCCACACCAGCACCAGCTAATCTCAAAGAAAGGAAACCAGTACGTGCCGAGAATCAGGAACTCATATCAGGACCTTCTCACCCTGCTTCAGGAGGGGCTACGGTAGGAGAAGCGTTCTTCAAGTTCGAGTGAGACAAAAGAAAGAAATGCACAAAAACAGCCAAATTCACACTATGGGAGATGGCCTTGTATTCAAGCAGACCTGGCCAAATGGCCCCAGGGACCAGCCTGTAGCCCAGGAGAATCAGGTTCATGGTGTGGTCGCAGTTGCAGGGAGCAGGGGGGTGCCCCAAGGACAAGAGGGACGAGGAAGCATCTTCAGTGAAGTCCGGTTCACACTGGGGCTCCGGAGAGGGCGTCTGTCAGTCACGCTACTGAGCGCGCCCTTGGGTCACAACTCGGAAGGGACTTCTACATCCTGGGGTCCGTTATTGTCACAGCAGGAAAACTGACGTCTGTTTCAAGGGAGGACCCATGGGCGGTATTATAGGTGGTGAAACAGAGCTTGCTTCTCCGTTCATGCTGAACCACTACCTACTACAGATAAAGTAGCCAATAACCTTCAAGTCAGGGCGGGGGGCGGGGGGACACGGAAGAGAGAGATGCTGAAAAGAGAAGTAAATATCTCCCAAGGGCAGAACCAAAAAGAACTGAAGTCTTTATTAGAAAAATATTGGAATCTTGGTCAATTCCACTCCCTCTCCTTTATTCAAATGTAGTTCATTTTTTAAAGTTACCCAACCAGGTTAACTGCCATCATGAGAAGATACCCTTGCCTGTCCCCCACCTCCCGTCCCTTCCCCCAACCCCCCGCAATGCTCCTTCCCTCCATAGACACAAATTCCAGTTTTCATCCTAAATCTGATGTGCTTTAAACAGCTCACAAGGCACTTCTGTACACAGCATCTCATCCTGTTTTTTCAACCGGTCATGGTGACCCGTCCCGCTACTCTATGCTGAACTCAGAGGGTTTGCGTGGCTCGCCCAAGGGGACAGCCTGTAAACAGGAGGGCAGGATGTCCTATGTTGCGTCTCAGCACTCCAGATTCTGACCCCTCCTCGCCACCACACGGCCTTGCCCATTAGAGGCACCTAGTGGACCTGTGGATTGGACGGCCATAGAATCCATGAGCATCACGGTCCAGAAAAAGTAAGTGGCAGGCTTAATGCACGGAGCTGGTTAGCAACAGCACGGAATTTGGAAGCAAGGCACCAGGGCTGGTGGGTGGATTGGCAGTGGTGTCTCCATGCAGTTCTGTGTCACCAGTCCTCCACGGAACAGTAAGGTCAGTTGTAGTCCTCCCCACCCCCCTCCCCTTTTAAAAAAACTCTGCCATTAATAGATTCTCCAAATTCTTCTCTGCTTTTTAAAACCCACAGTGTCAGAGGGGAAGGAAAACAAGGCAGCTGGTCTTGGCCACCTTTCCCAAGAGATTAAAGGACACATCCTGCGCGAGGGAAGGGTAATACAATTCTACTCGGCTTCCCGTAACTTTCTTCCTTCTCCTCACCTTGCAAAAGCTCGCTCCATCCCCCCTTCCTCATTCAGCATGCTAGGCCAGCCTGTCTTAGCCTCCTGGGCCCACAAAGCTAGGCGAAAAGGAAATAAAACAACCCCCCCAAAGTCAGCCACCTAGATCAAATAAACTTTCAAACTGTTATTCCTGATGGCGCTCCTGGCCACCAGACTAAGATTCTCTGCTGTGTGTGTCATGCTGGAAACCGTCTCTATTTGTCATTTACATCAGAGTGGCCTTTTACACACCAGGGCTGGTGACTACTTTGGACTCACCTAGTGCAACAGCAAGCTCTTAACATTTTTTTAAAAAGGGTGACGGCACGGCTCTATTAGTAAAAAGTGAGCAGGTGATGGAGGGGATCCAAGTCTCTAGGAAACCATTTTTTTCTTAAAAATCAGCTGCAAATGATGAATGCTACTGATTTTCTAAGCTTTAGAGTGATTCATTAAACCCCATGAAGAGTTTTTATCTTAACTCAGAGGGAAGAGGAAGAGAGTGAAAGCAAACAGAAGGGGTCTGACCATCTCTTATTCCAAGCTGTTCGATAGCCCACGCACTGCAGCCTCTGATGATCAACAGCTCAGTTGATCACTGTCTCTTACATGTCTTTGGTTGTTGCTGTGAAATACTCAGGGTATACGGAAATCTATTAACTACAGAGGACAAGTTCCGAGACAGAGAGGAGAACAGCTTTGTATCTAACACATGATGGGATACCAGAAATGCAGAAGCCGGGGAAGGCATGGGGGAGTTTTTCTCACTACAGTGAGTGCCACAGCCAAACCCAGGATGCACTGCCTTCCCCTTCTCCTCCAGAGAGAAGCCCTCCCTTCCCTCTTCAGGTCGCTTCTGCTTCTGCTCAGCCCAAGCCCCTGGAAGCTTTCGTCCGGGGCAGTAGGTACACAGCACTGTGGGACGTCCCGAGATAGGATGTGCCTGGGTGGATGTGCTTCTGAATCTTTTGTGAAATTTGACTGCCTGCCCTCCATTTCACCCTGGGTGGGGAAATGCCAGTGGCTTGGATGGTTATGTTTCATTTGGAATCATTCTAAATAATTTAATTAATTTGTCATGTTGAAAAATCCACCTTGCTTTCTGAGTCTGTTCCCCATCTTCATTTCCACCAGAGGCACATAGGCTACGGTGCCCTTAGAAGAATATTGACTTGGCCTTGCTGTAACCTTGGTATGTCTTCACCATCTACCAAAAGCAAAATAGAGTACTCTTAGGAACTCTCGTCCCAAATCCTGTCTCTTATTTCTTGACTCCAAATGAGAAAGTCAGTGCTTAACCACCTGTTTGAGATTTAACTAGGGGTTACGACAGTGCAAATACACATGATTTTAAATTGCAAGCTGACAGATGTGGGAATCTCCACTGGTGTGTACAAATCGTACAAGTGCAGGTTTTGATGAAAAGCGCAATCAGCATTGCTTTGTTAAATTTAAGTTTTCTTTAAATAGACACTTAAGTGTACAAAGACACTTAAAATTATACAGTAAATCTCAGGCTATTATCTCCTTCTCTTGATTATACAAACTCTTTTCTCCCCAAACAGCTACAGCCCAGGCTCTGGCCATCTCCTACTGCTTCTGCCCTGCGCTGAAAGATTGTTTCCTTTTCTATACCATGGGAGATGTCTAAATACTAGAAACAATGCTATGGTAAAATGTATCACAAGGAAATTTGCATTACTCACGACTGCGTTGAACGAGCGGCTGCACCCAATAGGCCGTAGATACATGGATTAAAGATACATTTTGTAACTGTGACTTTATGATCTTATGAACAGTCTCAAGACATTTATGTAAAAACACTACAGTCCAAGACATAGTAGGTCTAGCACACAAACCACATCAGAAATGGTATCAGACATATCTGCCAGTTCTGAGCTGGTGACAGAAATTACGAATAAGCATGTTTTTGTCATTTGTTCCTCACAAGATCGTACTTTGAAGTTTCAAAAACAACTCATTGAATCAGTAGTAATCCATTTGGATAACTGTATACAGCTTATATTATTTTAATTCAAATTTAAATCTGACTGCTTCATTTTAGGAGTTTCAAAAAGATATCTATAATTTTGGACTCTTGGCATAATCTAAGGTAGCTGAGGTTTTTAAATTGCTTAATTTGAAGGAGCTCATTCTTACAAATATATTCACACTCCTATATGTAATTGGTAATGATGTACACTGCATTCTGTGCTGTTGAGAATAGGTACAGATTTCTGGTCAGTCAACACCAAACTCATCTCTAGACATCCCACTACTCAGATTCATCTTGTGTCATTTTCATTTTTGAAATTCAGGCCAGTTGAATTAGTCATGTTTAGAATAGTCTAGTATGATTATACTAGACACACAGACACACACACACAAATGAATGTATATAAAACTGGAGAAATCTGAAAAAGCTTGGCGGATTGTGTCAATGTCAGTTTTCTTATTGGGGTATAACACTGTAGTCATGCAAGAGGTCACCACTGGGGAAAACTGGCTGAAAGGTATATGGGATCTCTCTATATTATTTCTTACAATTGCATGTGCATCAATTATCTCAAAACTTTAAAGAAAAGAAGCAAGGAAGACAACAATGTATTACATCACCATTTAGTTTTTTAAAATATGTATATATTTTATATGTATATGTCTTAGGTATCTATACATATACAGACTTACCTGCATACATGTACAAACATAAGAGCCATACATACCTATGTCTTTGTATGTGTGTATATGTCTTTCTATATATGTGTGTATACATATGCTACTTCTGTAAGGATACCTAAGAAATCACTAATGCTGGTTGCTTCCGAGGAGGAAAACTAAAGAAACAGAATGCTCATTTGCTTTTCACAGGATACCCCCCTGTGCCTGTTGAATTTTGTGCTATTCGCATTACTCATTCAAAAAATAATTCTTTAAGAGTGAGGACAAAATAGACATTTCAAACCTAAAACAAACAGAAACAAACCAAAGAATCTCAGCATACACTAAAAGCCTTAGTGAACCCATGTAAGAAGTCCTAATTGTGACACACACACACACACACACACACACACACACTGGCAGTGAAGATGCAAATAGAGAAACAGGAGAAAGTCTCTTACGGCTGGAGATGCAGTAGGACAGCCGGCAGTTGATCTTCCGGAAGAGCTGCTTGTTAATTGGCCAGAGGAGGAGAGTGAAGAGCTGAATGGTGTTGATGATGAGCCCCGAGGCGATAAACACGTAACAAAAGATGAGATGGCACAGGAACTGAGACTTCAGCAATGCGATGAGGTCCATGCTGGGTGGGCGCTCCTCCACCAAACCACCAACGCCCGCCGTAGAACACGTCCAGAGGGGAGGACGGCCGGGACTCAGGAATACGCCTGAAACACACACCGATGTCAAACGTGAGAAAAAATATTATCTGCTCTTGTAGGCCGGGGAAAAAAACTCTTAGAAGAAAAATATACTCTCGAGATTAAACACATTCGACAAGGAATTCCCTGGTGGTCCAGTGGTTAGGACTCCAAGCTTTCACTGCAAGGGGCACGGGTTTGATCCCTGGTCAGGGAACTAAGGTCCCCGCAAGCCGAGTGGCCAAAAATTAAAAAAATTTAAACACGTTGTACATTCGATGATTTCTTTTTATTTCAAAAACTTTTTTTTTTTTTTTTTTGGCAAAGCCACGCAGCTTGTGGGATCTTAACTCTCCGACCAGGGACTGAAGCCAGGCCCTCAGTGCGGAGTCCTAACCACTGGACCGCCAGGGAATTCCAGCAAGCATTTATAATAGCGCTTCCTTAGGGTCGGGCACAGTTTCAGTCCTTTAAAAAGAACAGTTCCTTTAACCGCCCTAATGCCTGCCAGGTGGGCGCTGTTATTACACAGGAGGGAATCGGCCCACAGAGGTTAGGCAACTTGGTCAGGGTTCCACAGGCCTCACCGCTACAGAGAGGCTGGGGGCCAGAGTCCGCATCTCCGGACCTTCCCTCCTGCCTGCCTACTGCCCCCAGCGACCCCTCCACACCTCCCTCCACTCGTCATCTCCAGGTCTCAGCCCAAACGGCACTTCTTCTGGCAAGACCTCCCCGAATGCATGCCTGCCCGGGGGTGGCTGGGGGCCGCCCCTGGGGTGGTGTTTGGAGGGGGGCGCCCAGGCGACACCCTCTGCCGTTACTGTGTTACTGGTTCGCCTGTTCGCCTTCCTACACTGGACTGTCACTCCTCCGGGGCACACAACTATCCTGAAGATCATCCCTGTCTCCCCAAGCCTTGAAGCAGTCACTGGCACAGAGCTGGAACTTAATTAAAAATACATATATGGGACTTCCCTGGTGGCGCAATGGTTAAGAATCTGCCTGCCAATGCAGGGGACACGGGTTCGAGCCCGGGTCCGGGAGGATCCCACATGCCGCGGAGCAACTAAGCCCGTGCACCACAACTACTGAGCCTGTGCTCTAGAGCCCACAAACCACAACTACTGAAGCCTGTGCACTTAGAGCCCGTGCTCCACAGCAAGAGAAGCCACCGCAATGAGAAGCTCGCGCACTGCAACAAAGAGTAGCCCCCGCTTGCCGCAACTAGAGAAAGCCCACCAGCAGCAATGAAGACCCAATGCAGCCAAAAACTAAATAAATGAATGAATAAAAATTAAAAATATATATATATATATTTGTGGAATGATTTAATGAAGGGAAACAAGGGATGAACTTTGAGATATCAGTAAACACAAATAACCAACTATGAAGGCAAGAGGAACACCCCACCACACTCCTGACACACACACACACACACACACACGCGCGCGCACACATGAACGCTTAAGAGTTCTAAAATTGAACAGAAACTCAAAACATGCACAGCAGCCAGACTCATGGCCCTGTCATCAGTCTCCCACCCCAGAATGGAATAATGAAATAACTGTCCAGTTTGGCAAATTAAGCCTTTGAGGAACAGCCTGAAGGCAGGAGGTTCAAATACTCTGCTGAAGAAAAAATAAGTCTGAGAGCATGATGCATAGCAGGCTAGCTTCTCCCAGAAGCAGAACGTCATTGCAAACGACCTCAGGAACAGCTCCAACGGCAGGACGAACTTTCTAACAGTAACAGTGAAGAGATCAAAGACGTCATTACAATCTTTATGGATAATACTCTCCCCCCAAAAAATCTGTACAACAGTATCACATATATGATCTCATTTTAAGCCTCAGATGAAGCCCATGAGTATTATTATTATCCCATTTTTCGGAGTAAGAAACTGAGATGCCCTACAGGTTGGGCAATTTGCCTGAGGTTGCCACCATCAGTAACTGACCTTAAGATTCACCCTGACGGGGCTTCCCTGGTGGCACAGTGGTTAAGAATCCACCTACCAATGCAGGGGACACGGGTTCGAGTCCTGGTCGGGGAAGATCCCACATGTCGCGGAGCAACTAAGCCCGTGCGCCACAACTACTGAAGCCTGCACACCACAACTACTGAAGGCCACTCGCCTAGAGCCGGTGCTCCACAACAAGAGAAGCCATGGCAGTGAGAAGCCCGCGCACCGCAACAAAGAGCAGCCCCCGCTCGCCACAACTAGAGAAAGCCCGCGCGCAGCAACAAAGACCCAACGCGGCCATAATTAATTAATTAATCATTTAAAAAGTGCTTAAAGGGATTCAGTCTGACGTCCAAGCTCTTTCTCCTCCAGCTCTCTGGGCGACTTTACCCCTGGGGTGTGAGGTGGGGCTTCTCCTGGGCTCAGAACTCCCCTCCATAGAGCAGCCCAGAAAGGAGCCCAGGGCAAAACCAGTGCAGCCTTCAGTGAGGTTCATAGTCCCAAACCAGGCGCAGAGCTGGGGACACAGGACTCGCTTCTGGGCCTCCTAGGCTGGTTTTGAGGACAGTCTTGGGCATGAGGACAGTCACAGGGTGCATTCCTGTAAAACATGACCCTCGCTTAGACTAACCGGAGGGCACGCTGTGATTCCTATGTGTTTCTGAGAGGAGGGAAATAGAAAGGACCTTTGGCCTGATTTCTCTGAAGTCAGCTCAGCTCAGCTGAGACCTGCCACCTGTCTCCCCAGAAGCCCTGCTCTCTGGCACAAAGCCAGGACGCTGCAGGGGCCGAAGCAGCCCTTCTGCACTCTTTTTCCGAAAGCACTGCCCTGGGACACCTCCAAGTTGTCCGACTCTTTACTTAGTTTCCACACACCCAGTCTCTCTCGAAGGCACAGACATTAAGCTGGCAGCTCACCTCAATGCACTTGGCTTTCAGGAGCTACATGAATAGAAGTGACGCACGTCGGTGACGATGCAGCAGCAGCTATAGTTTGAGGTGGAACATTCACGTGCTGTATTCATTTGTCCCTGGATTAGCCTCTAAAAGCTTACAGACAAGCTGGGCCAGAAGAAGTGTGATTCTTCACTAGGTTTCTGGGACCTCGTGTTTGGAAAGTATTTAACAAATCCTTTGCTTTGCTGATTTAACACTAAGCAATGGAAGTCAGCTGGTACTGGAGACGCAGGGGATTGAACGCTGCCTTCCTCGGTTTCCTGTCAGAAGTAGGGCACGATGAAGAAAAAGGAAGCTTTGCTTTTTTCCTTGTATAAGGCCAGGGACCAGCATGCCCTTTAGTAAAACCCTCGCTGGTACTGCATGAACCAGGGGTCTAACACGACGTTGGTGACCTTTAGGAGTCACGAGCGGGTCACAGACAGGCGGGCCTGGGCTGGATTTGTTGTGCCCCAGATCCTCTTCCCGGACTGGTGTGGGCTTGGAGTTCAACTGTCTGGGTTTGAAGCTCTGTTATACCTCTTACTGGTCGTGTAGCCTCAGGTAAACTAACTTTTCTGAATCTCGGATTCTTTATCTACAAAAAGGGCTAATAGATTGCGATCAAAATTCCAAGGAGGCTGCTTTTTGCAAAACTTTAGTTGATTCTCAAATTTATATTCAAAACCCACAAAAACCACAAGAATAGCAAAGGAAATGCATGATGAAGAATAAGGTAAGAAGTGCTGTGAGTTTATTAAACCATTTAACTGATTATTAAAAGAGAGACAAGGCTAAATTTTTTAGGGGGGCTCTCTAGTGGGTGAATATGTGTTGCATGTCTTAAGTTTATTCCAGATAGAAGTTTGGGGGGACCATCCTACCCTTCTTGACTAAAGGCGAGCTTTCTCTCTAATGTGGTGATTTGCCAATTCGGTACCATACTGAGGAAAGATGGTGTAAAGATCTGACTAGTGATAAAAACAGGTAGAGAGAAAACATTTTAAAATTCTTGCTTTTTCCTCTAATTTTTGGTGGAAGGATTACAGGTGGTTTCTTTTTTCTTCCCCGTGTTTTATTGTTCTTTTCTATAATAAGAATGAGATTCTCTCCCTTCCTGGGCAGAGCTGGATGGATGCGTTTCCCAGCAGCCCTGCCATTGGTTAGATGTGGTCAGAGGATGGAGCACACGGGATGTTGCAGGTGGTCCCTGCAGGCTGCCTGCAAACTTGATAAGGAAGGACCACGGGGTGGGCTCACCCTGTCAGGTGAGCGGAAAGGTGGAAATCCAGCCCATCCGCAACAGACCAGAGAAATTCTGGAACGTGAAGGCAACCTGAGACCACCTTGAATCCAAGCACAGCTGATGGTGAGGGTGATACAGGCCAGATGCTAGAGGGTAAGGGACGTTGCAGGGACATTCAAATCTGGCAGCTCTGGCTAGAAATCCAGGCTCGGCCACTGCCTAGCTCCATCCGTTACTGAATTTCCACAGCCCCCAGCTTCCTCCTCTGCGAAACCAGAACAAGACCGCCAACACAGGTTGCTGCAAGGCTCACGTATAATAAAGCATGTGAAACACTTAACAGGATGCCTGGAACACAGGGAGCTCACAATAATGGGAGAATTTTTTCTCTCATTTCAAGAAAAGAAACAAGCAAAGAAGGAGCAGCTAAGATGTATTACTTTGGCATCCCTGGGGAAGCCAGTGAGATATAAATCAGTTTCCCTTCTCACTCCCTATCTACTGATAGATCCTGATGTTTTCTTCAATTTACCTTGAAGCGTGTTTAAACACTTCCTCCCCCACTTGTTTTCCTTCTAACCTGTCCTTTACTGCCAGTGACTCTGAAATGGGAAGTGATGCGTTCACCAAAACTCACATGGATGGTACCCTTTTAACTAGGTAATAACCTTGGCAAAGCATGGAGATGACAAAGGGACTTCGGAATAAGGGAAAGTGCCAGCCAGCAGGATGCTTTCATTACCCTTGTATTTCCCACGCGGATTTCTACCCTGAAACTGGGCAGATGCAGAGAAGCTGGCGTGCACACACCGGTGGAGTTCTGCTCCCTGGGACTCTTGCAGGGTGCGGGGTGGGAACGCAGATGGCATCCCATGCCACCCGGCCGCCAGCCGCGGAAACATAAACAAGTACAAGCAGCTCAGAATCTCCCCATGAGAGAATTCAAGGTGCATCCTTCTCTAAAGATGCAGCTTCAACATAAAGCATCAAATTAGAGAACAAACGGGGGGACCTGAGTTAAGACTTCGGTCTTCTGGCCTAGTCAATATTCTGCAGCTATTAAATAAGCATGAACTTCAGACACACTCAGGAAGAGACTGAACCTGAAACGGGATGAACGCTTTCACTAGCTTGTTTTTTGGTGTGTGTGGGGGGTTTGTTTGTTTGTTTGTTGTACATTGACATGACAGAATTAAACCAGGTCAGGGTTTTAGAAGAAGCCAAAGCTTCCTTCCAAAGAAATCACTCCAAGTGAAATTGCTAAGATAATGCCCATGATCAATTTAGTACCATCACTGAAATCTATACGACCCATTATTTAGGCTCTTTTAATCCCAAACACCAGAATAGTGTTCACAAAACAGAAAAGATATCTAACAAATGTTAATTGAAACCATGCTACCTTTTATATTGCAAACTAGAACTGATAATACGCCATTTTAAAAGAGCTGGGGTAAAAGGGACTCATTCTCACAATGAGAACAACCACACAATCTTTTTAGAAAGCAACGTGGCATACACAGAAAGACCTCAACATCTTCACACCACTTGATTTCGTAGGCCAACCTCTGACCATGTCTCTCAAGGATAAAACTAGCTTTTAGAAAATTCTCTCTGCACCAAGATATTCAACCAGTATTATTTATAAGCACCCAAAATTAGAAACCACTTACCTTTCTGACATGAGGAAACAATCAAGTGAATTATGGGAAACCCACACAATCGAATGAAGAAAGTATCACTATAATAGGCTTGTAGTAAGATGGAAACATTTTCATTATGATATTGGGAGATAAAGGTCACCGAATTATACAGAGAGAGAATAATCACAACTCTAAAACACACTACCAGTAGTTATCTTTGTGTGTGTGCACGCACAACTCAAGTAGGGCTGGCTGGTGGACTTCGTTTCTGGACCAATACTTTGGGTCTATAAGGCAGAGAATGCCCAGGCACAAAGGTGCCTTGCAGGAAAGGGATGTGGATGTGGTCCCAGGTGAAAGAGTGGCAGGGCTGTTCTGGTGGTCCAACTTTCAGATCTCGAATTCTACTTTAGGTTAAATAAATTTAGCAAAAATCTCCAAGAGGGCAGCAACGAACTTGTGGCAGCCTGAGGCAGCCACTTAGCACCTCCTCCTGAGAAACATGGATAAATTTAGTTTTGGATTCCCGGGAGTTACACTGGCCCAAGGCCCAAAACAAAACACGAGGGAAAGTGTTCTAGACTGAATTTAACTGTCTCTGGGATCATCTCTTACTAAAATATTCCTCAATTAAAAAATTATCATTGTCTAATGGGTTGGCAGAAGCCTCTATAAAATTAGCTTATTTTAAAATTTGATGGAACAGTCCTTTGTGTAATAACCCTGTACCATATATGAAGTCCATTAAAACAAAAACTCCAAAGAAGTCATAAATCATACTCAACTATTTCATTACATCCGATAATAAGTAACCCTCACTCAGTCTCTCTCCAAAATCTAATTTTAGGATAATAAAAATGTAACTCTATAAAAAACTGAGGTTTCTAAGTTTATGTTTAACAATTGCTTCTGAGCAGCTTAGAAGAGAAAAAGAAATTGTAAAGAGTTTTAAATCTAATCCAAGGAAACCAGGATCAGGTAAACCCAGAGGGATAACCTAGGTAACTTTTTCTGTCATAAGAAAAAACAAAGATAAAGGAAATTAAATGAGGTATTCTCTAAGGCCTTTTGTAGCTCTGACAGCTACAAGACTAAAATATCTAGAGTTAAACATCAGGTCTTCTGAATGGTACCCAGTGCAGCAGAATAAGTCCACTGAATGTTTTATATGCACATTGTCTCATTAACTGTCACAAAAACCTAAGGAAGGTATTGTTATCCCCATTTTACAGATGAGGAAACTGAGGTTTAGTGAGACCAGGGAACACGCAAGAGTCAAATAGAGAGTAAACTAAGCTCAGGTTAGGCTGCTTTTAAGACAGGAAGCCCAAGGCAGCTAGACTCCACAGGAACGTGGCCTTATTTCATGAACTTGGTTCCATATTTCACCTCATGGTTCCCTGTCTGACTGTTGGGGTGATCGTGAGTTTTTGAGCCACTGCCCCACCAGTCAATCCTACAGAGACCCAGTCATGCCCTCCTTCCAGGTGGAAGGTCTGCCATCCCCAAACCCCAATCTGGCTCTCCCACGGTCCCTGGGATCGGAGGGCTCTGACCTCACAGAGTTGGTGCAGTTGGAGAGAGCTGGTGCCTAGCTGCATTTCCAACAACCAAGAGTGTGTGAACTATTTTATAAGATACTCAGTGGAAAATATATTTTTAAATTATGTTCGATCTCTGGAAGTTTCCAAAAAATTTTATGAAGTCCTGATAAAACTCGAATATCATGAAATCATGAAACCCAAAACTGAAATGAAATAAGGAAAATTAATCTTCCAAGTGGGGAAGCAGACACATTTCTGCTTTAAATGAGTCTATTCCAATTAATCTTGAAACCTTTTCAAAAAGACTGATGGAGGTTGCATGGAGATTGTTATGATCGTCACACCATTATTGCTGCCACATGGCATGGCCATCAACTCAGTCACATACCTGTGAAGGCTGACAATATATGGAGGCTGAGGAAGAGGAAGGGGCCGCTCTCGCCTCCCCTCCCATCCAAGCAGGGAGACGGCCTGCGACCAGCTCAGGGCCTCCAGGAGCAGGCGTGAGGTACATGCATCACCAGCTGGCACCCGCAACAAAAAAGAGAGCTTTATTCAGTGTAGAATCCACCTCCTACTCCAGTTCTACCGTCACCAAGGCAACACGGTCAGGACAGCGGTCTCATCACACTGCCCACCTCTCTCCTTCCCACGTGGGCCGTGACAAAGCCGCGTGGCCAAGGCACACCGCCTGAGGGGAACCTCGGCAGGTGGCCGCTGATGTCAAGCCCATCTACCTACTGTGTGACCCTGGGCAAGGAACTTGTCTTCTCTGAGCCTCAGTTTCTGCATCTGTTTAATGGAGGCAATAATCCGGTCCCCAGGGATGTTGTGCTGATGAGATGCAGCAGCCAGCTCAGGCCTCAGGAAGGCACTCCTGGGTACCAGGGTCCACCGGGGCTCTCAGACTGCCTGTGACATGCCTCTCCTTCAGCTGCTTCTCCCACGTGCCCCTGCCCCCAAACCAGCTACCATCTTTTTTTTACTAAACTTTCCGCCTGTGGCTCTCATGATCCATTTCTTTTGTTTGTTTTCATAAGATTTTCCTCATTGGAACATATTTTTTCGGACATCCACACAATCCAGAATGCCTCTGAGCCCAAAGTGACTTGTAAGACTGCCCCAAAGTCCAGTCACAAGTTTTAATGAAGGGATTATGTCTCCATTCCCAACCTAAAGGAAGACAGTTCACAGTCATCTGTTCTGAGGCCCTCTTTATAATGATGGGTAATACCTGTTAGTTCCCATAGAAACTATATTAAAGAAATGAGTTGAAGAAAACTGTATGGAGGTGCCTCAAAACACTAAAAATAGAGTTGCCATATGATCCTGCAATCCCACTCCTGGACATATATTCGGAGAAAACTATAATTTGAAAATATACATGCACCCCTATGTTCATAGCAGCGCTATTTACAACAGCCAAGACATGGAAACTACCTAAATGTCCATCGACAGATGAATGAACAAAGAACTTGTGGTATATATATACAATGGAATATTATTCAGCCATAAAAAGGAATGAAATAATGCCATTTGCAGCAACATGGATGGACCTAGAGATGATCACACTAAGCAAAGTCAGTCAGAAAGAGAAAGACAAATACCACATGATATCACTTATATGTGAAATCTAAAATATGACACAAATAAACTTATCTATGAAACAGAAACAGACTCACAGACATAGAGAACAGACTTGTGGTTGCCAAGGGGGAGAGGGGTGGGAGAGGGATGGACTGGGAGTTTGGGATTAGCAGATGCCAACTATTATATATAGAATGGATAAACAACAAGGTCCCACTGTATAGCACAGGGAACTCTATTCAATATCCTGTGATAAACCATAATGGAAAAGAATGTATGTACATGTATAACTGGATCACTTTGCTGCCATACAGCAGAAATTAACACTTCATTGTAGATCAACTATACTTCAACAAAATAAATTTAAAAAAAAAGAAAAGAGCTGAACATGATACCATAAATATGAACCTTGTTCTGACTTCATGGAGGAGAAATAAAAACTGGCATTGACAAGACCCAGACCCTCAGCACTTTGGTGCCCTGTGAATATACCAGTATTTCCCTGACCTCACGGAGCCTTACAATAAGGAGCTGGGGACACAATTCTCGCCAGATGTTATATGTAAAGGATGAGCAGATAAAAGCTGTGTCTGCATCACCAAGGGCGCAGATTGGAGTGGGCAGACTTCTGAGTGGTGTGAAGCCGGGGCCAGTTACCAGTGCAGACAGATATGCTTGGGTCCCCAGCACATCACGGCACCTAATTTTTTTTCATAAAGGCTGTTCTTTAATATTTCAAAATAAACCAAAAACCAATAATAATAAAAAGCCTTTAAAATTAAGACTTATGGCAAAATTCAAAACATTGTTGGAAATTTCCTTAAACGTATTTTATAATTCAATATTTTCATTTTCAGTACCCATTGGGGGAAGGGGTACAACCCTCACCTTTTCAGTATTGAGGAGCCCTAACCTTTAAGCAGGCTCCCCTGTGGACAAACAACCGCACGTGGTCTGGGAATGGCCAAGCCAGGACACGGTGGGGATACCACCAAACAGAGGCAGCCAAGCACGTCCTCCGGCCCCGTTTTCCAGTAAAGCTGAGAAGGTTGCCCAAACCTCTCCACTCCTTCTGGCCTAGCCCACCTAGCCTGTCTGGGTCGCCAGCTCCATCAGGAGTGATGACTCTCACCATTATGCAGAGGACGACACACTGCCTGCGGCCACGTGAGCAGGGCACGTAACCAGCAGAGGTCGCCGGCCTTGGACAAATGGCCAAACTGCTAGCTCTTGGGGGGGCTCCAAGCATCAGAGACAGGCCATCCCAGAAAGCCAAGCAGATGTGAAGTGACAGTAACCAAAGCTTGAAGCGCATGTCACAAAGCCATGTGGACATGAGGAGCTCTACATAGCAGCTAACTGGTGCAAATACAACTCAGGAGGCATTATGACTGGGAACTGATTTTGCACCGGGATGTGTCAACTGGACTACAGCCCTCCTTGGGAACCCAGAAATCGTGACTCTGCTAGTGGTTGAAGAAATAAATGCAGAAGCGGAGGCACCAGTATTGAGTCGGGGGCTGGGTTTGACTACTGATCATCTATCTGTGTGTCCGTATCACCTTGGTTACTTGGCCTCTAGAAATCTCAGCTTCCTCATCTGTCAGTGGGAGGCTCTGCCAGATACACCGACCCCACAAGGGTGGTGGGAGAGGTCAGTGAGGTAAGAAAAGAATGTGCAAAGGCTCTGCTGGGCGGACGCTTAGGCACCTGTAACCACTCTCAATTCTATGGCTCAGAAAATGGAAAATTGGGCCACTTGTCCAGATGTCCTCAACTAGAATGCTTCTGATTCATGGAAACTAACATGGCCTTAGTACCCCAGGGTACTTACCAGGGAGTAGGGTTTGGGGGAAGCACCCTGCTGGCTCTGTCATGATCAAGAGTTCACTGTAGGTGGGGTGGGTCCCTGAGGGTCTGCTCAGAGGAGCTAATTTGGGCGGGACAGCAAGTGATCTTTTTTTTTTTTTAATTTATTATTTTTGGCTGCGTTGGGTCTTTGTTGCTGCACATGGGCTTTCTGTAGTTGTGGCGAGTGGGGGCTACTCTTCACTGTGGTGCGCAGGCTTCTCATTGCGGTGGCTTCTCTTGTTGCGGAGCGCGGACTTCAGTAGTTGTGGCTCGCAGGCTCTAGAGCACAAGCTCAGTAGTTGTGGCACACGGGCTCAGTAGTTGTGGATTGCAGGATCTAGAGCGCAGGCTCAGTAGTTGTGGTGCACGGGCTTAGTTGTTGCGCGGCATGTGGGATCTTCCCAGACCAGGGCTCGAACCCATGTGCCCTGCGTTGGCAGGCGGATTCTTAACCACTGCGCCACCAGGGAAGCTCCAGCAAGTGATCTTTCTTTTCCTTCTGCATCACAGACACCAGTAACCAGGCTCTTTTCTCTCTGGTGGGTCCCTCTCCATTGTCCTCACTGCTCGTTAAGTGCCCTTGACCCTTGAGTTCTTGGAGACCCTGCTGTTGCCCATCCTCATGTTCTGGTAAGGAGAGTAGGGGACAGTGGGAGATCGATAAGACTAGATTTCAAATCGTTCATTTCTTTGATTTTCATAAAGGGATGTCAATGAACTCAGGCAATTTCCCCGACTTGATTCATGCATAATGGACCTGAAGAGAGACTTATTAGAAAACAAATGCACTTAAATGCTTTCCTGACATGAATCATTTATTGAAGACAGAATTGCTGGCTGTGAGAGCCCAAAATAAGTTGACTTACAGTATCCTTGTTTCTAGATAGATCTGAAATACGATCACAGAATATTGACGTACTCAGCTATGAACGATGCTTTTGGGGTCATTATGGACTGGCTATTCCTCGAAAAGTTTCATTAAGAACAGCAGTGATAAAACACAAAACAGGGCCTTCTCTCTCTCTCCTTTTCTTTTTCTAATTTCCTGAGTCACAAAGCTCAGGAATACAGGATGCTTGGTGAAAGCAGTGATGTTCCTTCCAATTTCTGTTAAGTAGAATCTGGAACAGGTATTCTGGGATTCATGCAAACATTCATTAATCCACTGACAACTTTATTCATTCATTAGGTCATCTGTCCACCAAACTACCCATTCATCCATTAAGTCAAAAATTCACTGATTCATATTTATTGTTACAGCTCTATTTATACTATTGCATTAGACTCCTGAAAGTAAGCACAGGGGATTCTTACAGAGCCCCTCTCTGTGTTTTATGTGGGTGAGTATCATGCCCAATAAACTAAAGTATTTATTGAGTAGTTATTTCCAGGCCCGGGATGAACCGCCAAACCTTTCCACTTCTTACAGAATAAATAGATGCTCAATACATGTTGATTCAATCCAAATTTCTAGACGACCTAATTTAGTCTCCATACCAATAACCCTGAACTGTCAAAAACAATGTACAAAGGGATAACATGAACAGAGAAAGTCCTAGGTTTCTTTCCCATTATAATAAGGACAGAGCAGATGACCCAACAATTTACTCTCCCTACAGAAGCCATGCAGATAAACCCACACGATTTCTTTCTAAACCGTTATATCCTGTAACCAAGCAGAGAATCCTCTTCTACCTCATGAAATTGCATGAGGCAATACATCAAACTGACATGAAAATAACTAAAATGAAAGCAAATTACCTACTTAAACCCCAGTAGGGGAGTTCAGATGTTGGTTGGGGAACAGAGTTGACTTTTCTTTAAACAAAGAATCTTCTATTAAAATAAAATCTGGTAAAAGTAAAAGAAATTACTCTCATAGAGTAAGTCACTTAGTGAACCAAAGTCATGAATTATTTTAAAGGTAACTTCCTCCATTATAACAGTAATTCACATTCATTATAAAAATGTTGTAGTCTAAACTGTAGAAATTTTACCACCTATACGGCCACTGACACTTTGGTTTATTTTATTATAGTCTTCAGTGAAGACACTGGCTTTTTTTTTTTTTTTTTCTTTGCTAGATAAAACCATTGCAGGGACTTC
The DNA here is from genome assembly GCF_964341445.2 of Mesoplodon mirus. Lineage (NCBI taxonomy): Eukaryota > Metazoa > Chordata > Mammalia > Artiodactyla > Ziphiidae > Mesoplodon > Mesoplodon mirus. The sequence continues at coordinate 7,235,312 of NC_138986.1, read as the reverse complement.
CCTGGTGGTGCAGTGGTTAAGAATCCGCCCGCCAAACACGGGTTTGAGCCCTGGTCCAGGAAGATCCCACATGCTACGGAGCAACTAAGCCCGTGAACCACAACTACTGGAGCCCGTGTGCCTAGTGCCCATGCTCTTCAACAAGAGAAGCCACCACAATGAGAAGCCCGGGCACCGCAATGAAGAGTAGCCCCGCTTGCTGCAACTAGAGAAAGCCGTGTGCAGCAATGAAGACCCAACACAGCCCAAAATAAATAAATAAATAAATAACCATTGCAGAGGCTTTTTGTTTTCGAATATAGTTGCGATCTTCTGTTAACTCAATTTTACATGACCTTTTCTTAACCTTTAGTGAGATCATTTTCAGTGTCCTTATCCCAATATAAATACTCTAGTAGTTACACTGGACATATCATAATTGTTATCTTATTGCCTCATCACTGTATTATTTAGGCTTCTTTTGTCTTTTTAATAACAAGTAACGCAGGGAACTTCCCTGGTGGCTCAGTAGTTCAGAATCCGCCTGCCAATGCAGGGGATATGGGTTTGATCCCTGGTCTGGGAAGATCCCGCATGTCATAGAGCAACTAAGCGCATGCACCACAACTATGGAGGCTGCACTCTAGAGCCCGTGAGTCACAACTACTGAGCCCGCAGGCCACAACTACTGATCCCGCAAGCCTAGAGCCCGTGCTCTGCCACAAGAGAAGCCACCGCAATGAGAAGCCCGTGCACAGCAATGAAGAGTAGCCCCCACTCGCCACAACTAGAGAAAGCCCGCGCACAGAAACAAAGACCCAACACAGCCAAAAATAAATAAATAAATACATTTATTTAAAAAAAAAAATAAGTAATGCAACAATTAACAATTCAGGGTATAAAGCCCTTTTTTACCCCCTTAATTTCGGGTAATATCTTTAGAATAAATTCCCACATGCAGGATTTCTGAGTTCAAGGAACAAACACTTTAAGGCATCTAGTGAATTTTGCCAAATTGATTTCCAAAAAGTTTATAGCTATTTATGTTCTTACCAGCAATTTACAAAAATACACATTCCACCACGTTTGTCGGAGATAAGAATTCTCATCTAAAAGCAACAAAAACCCGATTAACGCTTCATACATTAAAAGTTGTGTCTCTGTTTTAATCTGCATTTTGGAGGTTATAAGTGAAGTGGATTTTTTCCAACATTTATTAAACTACTGCCTTCTGTCACGACTTGTCTATTGTATCTCCTGCCCGCTTATCTCTTGTATACTGATTTGCACAAGCTCTTCATATATTAAATAGAATAACATCTTAACTATTCCATTTAGAGTGACCAATTTTTCCAGTATTTTTAGCTCATTAAAGCCTTAAATTATTATGGAGTAAAAGCTGTGACTTCTCTCAGAAAGTTTAGGCTTAGAAAGTCCTTCCTTCTACCCTTAATTCTTGTCCTGCAGAAAACTGATACACATTCACTTATTTCATCTCCTTTTTCCATGATTCATTTTATATATTTTTAACTCTTAGATCTGACATTTATGTTTTGGCTATGGTGCTCCACGAGAATCTAAATGGGTTTATTTCCAAATATTTAACGAGCTGTATCCAAGGCGTTTATCGGAAGATCTTTCCCTCCTCCATTAATTCATACTATAATCATACATTAAATACCAATAAACAGAGAAGAAATGAACTGTAGGGATCAATACACTAACCACTCATGTAACAGATGAAGAACTGGTACCTACAGAGTCAGCGAGCAGCTCCATCCCTCCGACGGGAGGGACAAAGCTCTGAGCATTCTTTCTTCCCCTTGTCCCTTGTGTTCCCCGCCCACCTGACATTTACTCTCTTGGAGTAAAATATTACTGTGCATTACAGCCTTCCCCAATCACTGGTTAAAGATCCTCAGGAAATCAGGAAGCTGTACCTTAGAACTACATTCCAGCCAACATAATCTCAGATGGGAATGAGGGAAACCAAGGTGGACACAGAAGCCACTTGCTGGGCCTTATTTTTCCCATTCAAAGACCAGGATTCTCTGATGTTGTACCAATCTACCTATGTGAGGGTTTCTGCAGGAGAAAAAAGAAAAGCAGACAGGAAAAATACCTCATGTTTTTAAAAGAGATTCCTTACCAATGTGTGATTGGGGAATGGAAGCCATAGCAAGGCAGGGAGTTTTAGGCTATCTCCTTCAACGATGCATCTCAAGAACCCAGAACAAGAATCACACAGGGGGCTTCCCCAGTGGCGCAGTGGTTGAGAATCTGCCTGCTAATGCAGGGGACACGGGTTCGAGCCCTGGTCTGGGAAGATCCCACATGCCGCGGAGCAACTAGGCCCGTGAGCCACAACTACTGAGCCTGCGCGTCTGAAGCCTGTGCTCCGCAACAAGAAAGGCCGCCATAGTGAAGAGGCCCACGCACCGCAATGAATAGTGGCCCCCGCTTGCTGCAACTACAGAAAGCCCTTGCACAGAAACAAAGACCCAACACAGCCAAAAATAAAAATAAAAATAAATGAATAAATAAAAGATTACTATTAATAAAAAAACAAACAAACAAAAAGAATTCCGCAGGAATAGAGAGGCCGCCAAAGCCTCACGAGGCCCCTGGACCACTTTCTGCTAAGGGACCAACAGCCTAGAACACAAAGGGGAGGCCTGAGACACAGACACACTGAAGGGAGGCCCGGGACACAGGGAAAACGAAGGGAGGCCCAGGGCACGGGGAAAATGAAGGGAGTTGTGAGCAGCAGCCAATGTCTGAGGTCTGGAAACAGGGACGAGAGAATCCTTTCCAAGCCAGACATTTGCTTAATTGGTATTTTTCGTAATAGTATATAAAAGCTACAATGTGAATTCCCAAACTTTGAGGAGTGCCTAACTCCTAATGGATTCTTTGTGTGTTGACTAAACCAGACTTTAATTTTGCCTCTGCTTTTAGGTTATGAGCTCCTCCAGTGTCAGAGAACAAATATATCATAAACGAACTAGAAATAATTATGAACAATTACAAATGAATAAGTAAAAAATAATTATAAGATATTAACAGGAAGCCCCAGCATTTACTTCTTCTAAAAATTTCTCTGAGAAAATAATTAAATTGGAACAGAAAGTCTTGGGAGGGCCAGGAAGAACAATGGGGAAATATATTTAGTGACAAAAAGAGGTTTACAATATACAAAGTCAACAAAAACATGCACCATATGAGCCAAATCTTAAAGCCAAAAAAAAAAAAAAAAACAACCCAGTGCATCTCTATGCTTAGGAAGTGGTTGGTTAGTAAGTCAAACTTTTTTTTTTTAATATCAAAAATATTTAACACAAAACATTTTACCACATTGATATCTAGTCACGTTTACTTCATTTTTTTAGGAAATAAACTATATAGATATTGAAGCCACTTCTGCTATTTGAGCTTGAAATTAGTGTGTTTCCTCCAATGTTTCTGTTCTTTTACTGTATATGTATTCACAAACAACATATACATTTTATGTTGTAAAGATGTGTGTAAATAATATTCGAATCCTTTTGGGATTTCCTTTCTACATTCAACACTAAATTTTTGAAATTTTACGCATCTAGTTTAGTCATTTTAATTTTGGAAGAGTATTCTTTTGTATGGCTACACCAAAAATTAATCTATTACCATACTGACGGACACTTAGAGTATTTCCACTTTTTTCCTCTATTATAGATAGAGCACTAATGAGCACTGGAATTGCTGCATCATCCTGACCTGACATCCTCCAGCTTCACTAGATATTAACAAATTTCTTTTCAAAATTTAACACACTCAGAAGATGTTTTGGGTTAGAGCAGCGATCCCCAACCCTTTTGGCACCAGGGACTGGTTTTGTGGAAGACAATTTTTCCATGGATTGGGGGGTGGGGTGGGGGATAGTTTCGGGATAATTCAAGCACATTACATTTATTGTAATTTCTATTATTATATTGTATAACAGAAATATTGTATTTATTGTATTGTAATATATGATGAAATAATTATACAACTCACTATAATGGTGACAGGAGATGGAGCTCAGGTGGTAATGTGAGTGATGGGGAGTGGCTGTAAATACAGATGAAGCTTCGCTTGCCCACCACTTGCCTCCTGCTGTGCGGCCCGGTTCCTAACAGGCCATGACCAATACTGGTCCGTGGCCCGGGGGTTGGGGGCCCCTGGGTTAGAGAAATAATGGGAAATAATACTTTTCTTCTTTATGCTTCCCTGTATATTCTAATTATTCAACCAAGAGTATTTACCACTCTGGTAATATATTTAAGTTAAAAAAAAAAAAAGCTCAAATTTTTACACTACATTTTTCAGATTACTTATGTATGTTAACATATATTGCTTGATATTGCTCTCTGATTTATTAGTGTACCCATGTTACAGATAAGGAAATGGAGGCTTAGGGAAGTTCTATGACTTGTTTAGTTTGGTCACTAAACTGGTCCCGTACCTTCTCTGAGTCTCAGTCTCCTCTTTATTATTTCCATCAGCCTACCTCACAAAACTATTGAGAGTGAAAAGTAAGACAATTGACTTGAAATACCAAAAAAATTTTAAGTGACTTATAAATATATAATCCACTGGTTATCTTTTTTCACGATTATGTTCTTTACATCTCTGTCCCTGCTCTGTACACAGTGAGAAATAACTAAGTATTGAGGAACATGGGAAAAAGTACATTCTTACAAAACCTCGGGTACCATTTCAACTGTTCCTTCCCAAGGAAAGAAGTATTCGTTAGCCAGTGGTTTACTGCCGGGAGATTTACTCCTTAGTCCTTGATCTAAGCTTCACTCTACCGGTAATTTAATTCTTAGAGATGAGTAAATAAAGACTCAAATGACAGAACAAAAAAAATGGATTCAGTACTAAAAGCAAGTGCTTTTTGGTTTCAGATAATGCTCTTCACACGACTTCCTTCCTGGTTTCTAAGAAAGCAAATCCTGGCAGAGTGGAGAGCCCTGGAAATACAACGCCTGGACTCCAAAAAGCTAGTGCCCGAAAACTGTTAAGAAAAGGCACAAGCTGCTGCACACACGCAGCAAACCATTTGTACTGTTCCAAGGGCGGTACAGAGCCAGCTAACCTGCACAGCACTTCCAGTCCAAGAATACTCTAGGTTGAAAGGCACATCGCCTTGGTTCCCTGATAAAACCCAATAAAATCGCCACTATTTGAGTTGAACCAACAACCCTTCTGACCGTCACTTCTTCATTCCTTTCCTGTGGTATCTCACAGATCAAATTCTCCTGCATTAATTCTATAACAACATTTTGATATAGGTCTGAATACCAAAGGGTATTGGATTTGAAAATCGGAGACATTTAGGCAAAGTATTATGCTTCCTTAGCCTCAGAGAAGACTTGGAGAAAGAAGTGAATGAAAAACACCTAGCTCTAGTTCCTCAGATATTAAACAGATTTGCCATATGTATGACCCAGAAATTAACACTCACAGGTGTCTACCCAAAAGAAATGAAAACAATAAGTCCTCACAAAACCCTGTACACGAACGTTTACAGCAGCGTTATTCATAATAGCTAAAAGATGGAAACAGCCCCAAAGTCTATCAACTGACACACGGATAAACAAAAAACTGACCCATGGATAGCCCCACAGTGGAATATTATTCAGCCACAAAAAAGAATGAATTACTGATAACATGCTACAACATGGATGAACTTCAAAAACATTACACTAAGTGAAAGAAACCAGTTAAAGAAGACCACACATTGTATGATTCTGTTTATACAAAATGTCCAAAATAGACAAATCTAGAGACAAAAAGTAGCCTAGTGATTGTCCGGGGCCAGAGGGCAGGGGGGATGGGAAATGCCCATGGGTAAGGGGTTTCTTTCTGAGGTGATGAAAATGTTCTAAAAGTAGATAGTGGGGGTGATGGTTGCACAACTCTGCATATATTACAATATATTACAAGCCACTGATTGTACACTTAAAATGGGTGAGCTTTATGGCATGTGAATTATATCTCATAGTTGTTTGAAAACACAGAACAAACTCCTGGCCCTACAGAAAACAAAACCTAATAAGCATAGTCAGCTCTCAGGCCACATGTGATAGAACCACATGTGTCCTGGCACTGTTTGAATGAAGGAGTGAATGAGGCTGAGGGGAGTTCCAGCCTGCAGGGAAAAGGGGTTCTCCCCTCACCCAGGGAGCGGAGCAAGATGTCGGGGCCCAGGTCTGCTGATGCAACGGTGGTGCCAGCCTGAGCGCTGTCGGGGTGTAGAGTGGGTCTTCTGATACTGGCATGACTTCTGTGAGGCTGGGCCACAAATAAGGTAGGAGGGGACCTCACCTCTGATCCTGAGTATAGTCTGTGGGAAAGGCTGGAAGGATTTTCACCACCTCTGAGTTTTCCAGGCAGCCTCCAAGAGCAGAGGGAACTCACGCCCAGACACATGCCAACAGCAGCTATTGCCACAATCTAGGCTTGGGCTTAAGGTCCAGAGGAAATCTTCAGTGGATCAAAGGTGTTTTCCCCTTCATGCAAGGCTGCTCTGAATACCTGAGAGTGAATAGTCTGCTCCTGGTCCAACCCACTCAAGTTGGAAGTAGACCGCCTTTGCTATAGCAGACTCCCCATGATTAAATTCGGATGAAAGTTCAAGGCTCAAATATGTGGAAGAAATGCTACTTAGAGCTATAAGAGCAGCTGCCCTTTAATGCCAGGCAGAGCAGATGCTGACAAAGCTTACCCAGAGCAGAGCTCCATGAGGCAGGTGTGGTGTCTGAGGGCTCACACGGTCCCCCCAGGAGCCAGCACGCCCCCCCCACACCCCGCCACCCCGGCCACCACAGCAGACATTACGGAAAGAGCTCATGAATGAAATCTGGAGAATTGCCAAAAGTGGGTTAATGAAATCAGTGGGGAGATAAGTAATTGAAGGAAAAGAAATGGATCCATCAGTCTGTCAACATCAAAATCTTCACATTTTCTGGATGGTGGAAGGCAGACGGAGCAACAAGACAGAAATCAAGAATTTATGTCCCTGGCCTCCGATTTTAGCTCCAGAAGCCTTTCTCTTTTCCCAGAGCCAGAGTGGATTTGATCAGCCTCCTGCATCAAATTCAAAACCTTCGCTGCGCTACTGCCACAGAGCCCCTGCGGCCAGGAGGGGTCGGGTCAGCTGCCCCAGTTTTCCTCTAAACTCTTGCTATGGAAATTAGTATCCCCCAAATGGGATGCTGGGATAGGGATAAAGTGACAAGGAAAATGGGACTTATTTCTAATCTGTGCTTTGGATCAGGAATAAAAGTAGTAAATTTAAATTCACATGAAAACTGAAAACCATCCGAATGTCCATTACCAGTTAAGCAAGTAAATAAGACCGTGGTTTATCCATACAATGTATCCCAGCTCATCAAAACAATGGAACACACTACCAACTCATGAAACACAGTGACAGGGACTTCCCTGGAGGCACAGGGGTTAAGAATCCGCCTGCCGATGCAGGGGACATGGGTTCAATCCCTGGTCCGGGAATATCCCACATGCTGCGGAGCAACTAAGCCCGTGCACCACAACTACTGAGCCTGCGCTCTAGAGCCCGCGAGCCACAACTACTGAAGCCTGTGCGCCACAGCTACTGAGCCCACATGCTGCAACTACCAAAGCTCATGCACCTAGAGCTGGTGCTTTGCAACAAGAGAAGCCACCACAGTGAGAAGCCCGTGCACTGCAACGAAGAGTGGCCCCCGCTCGCAGCAACTAGAGAAAGCCTGCACGCAGCAACAAAGACCCAATGCAGCCACAAATAAATAAATAAATAGAAAGAAAGAAAGAAAAGGAAAAAGCAGCACAGGGACGGACCTCAAAGCACTAAGCCTTGCGGATGGCAGCCACTCCTACCTAAGTGTCCACTTCTCTTAGCCCCCTTCTCAGAGGATGCCTTTCACTCCTTGAACAAATATTTATTGCGGCACCATCCTGGGGAGTGGAGACACCGAATGGCCTCAGGAGATTTCTATGCTGCGGGACAGATGATAAGAAAATTTAAATTGTAAAGCCGCCGAAGGCTAGGACCTACTCTCCTGGAAGGCACAGCGTGCCTTAAGAATAAAAAGCGAGATGAGGGTACCTGGTGAGGTCGGGACAGGCTTCATGCAGGAGGGCACCACCCCCAGCTCTTGGAATCTTCTGAACAGAGTTCACGTTCATGCTTCTGAGCCCATACGTCTTCTGTCCTATCTGCCTGATGCCCTCCTCTCCCCCTCCCCCTCCCTCCCATTGCTGACTTGCCCACTGTGTGCTCATCCTTCAAAACCTGCCCTGGCTGGACTTCCCTGGCGGTCCAGTGGTTAAGACTTTGCACTTCCAATGCAGGGGGTGCGGGTTCGATCCCTGGTCGGGGAGCTAAGATCCCACACGGCACGCGGCGTGGCCCAAAACCAACCAACCAACAAAGCTGCCCTCGCCTGTACCATCCTGCGGCCTCCTCTGGAGCAGTTAGATGCGTCCTTCCCAGCCTTGTCACAGCCCCTTCTATCCTCACTGCTATGTTCACCATGACAGAACTTAACCACGTGCAGCAGGGATGACTTGCTGCCTGGGTTAACGACGTGAAAGGCTCAGCCACACCAAGGCCACGTAACATCCGTAAATGATGTTTCCCTTCCTGTGTATGTCTGCCTTCCCACACGCCTGAACTCCTTAGGCACTAAAGTGTTTCTCATTTGGTATCCAGAGTCCAGCAGGGACCTGGCCAAGACAGGCAGTTAATAAATATTCATAATATGAACGACTTGAACAGTCAGTCACGTCCAGCACACTGTTGCAGAGAAATGCCCAGCTTGTGGTGTATTAGTGACTGCCATGTCAGTGGAACGTAGCTGCTGTCCTGTGCCCAGATCAGGGCATCATAATAAACAAAGCAAACAGGCAGGTGGGATATTTTACTTTCCCTAAATCCAGCTAACAATGTAATGTTCCCAGCTGTATTTGATGTGGGAAAACTCAGTAATTTAATTAACTCTACCTCTTTTCTAGAAATAGATGTTGGTCAGAGATGACAGAAACTTCCAGACTCTTTCTACCCTAACACTCCACCACATCATTAAAGTAAAATCCAAGAATGTCGGGAAAAACAAAACAAAATCAGAGAAGGGGGTTCCCTGCCACTGGTTTTATCCTCTTTATGTCTTTGTCTTTAGTTATGAAGGAGGCCTGTAGCTTCTTGCTGCCTTCTTATAATAGGGGACCTTGAATGCTGAGTATCTGAAGGGCTTCATAGTGTAAAGGTAGCAACCTTCACGCCTGAGCAGGGGATCAGGAGCCAACAGCTGGTTTGCCTTTATCAGCTACTTGACCCTGGGCAAATTACTTAACCTCAGTTTCTTCACTTGTAAACTGGAGACAGTAATAGTTCCTACTTCATGGGGTTGCGGTGAGGATTAGTTGTTTCTAGAGCCCTGCCTGGTACATGGTAATCTTAAATGTGGCATCATCTTCACCATCCTCATCACCATCACCGTCATCATCACCATCATCTTCACCATCACTGTCATCGTCACCATCACCGTCATCATCACTGTCGTCACCATCGTCACCGTCACCATCATCATCACCATCATCACCGTCACTGTCACCGTCATCGTCACCATCACCGTCACCATCATCATCACCATCACCACAGCCTTTGTCATGGCTCTGGCTTTCCTTTTGTCCCATCACTTTCCTGCTAGTCACCCTCCTTCCATCAGTGGTCCAAGTTCTCCCAGCCCCTTGGAAACACCTAGAAAACTTAAAAACAAAAACCAGGAACCAGCCAGTCCAAGGCAGGTGATTCTAACGAACAGGCAAGGCTGAGCCCACAGCCGAGACTCTGCCAATGAGACCTGAATTCGGGGAGTGAGATGCGGCCCCTTCGCCACAGCAGCCGTTTCCTCCCTTCACAGGATCCGTGGCTGGTCCCCTGACTCTGCATCAAAGACCAAGTGTTCATGCAGGTCACCAAGGTCTCCACTGGTAGCTCCACATCGACTCCTCCTGCCTTTGATTAAACCCCCTCCTGCTTCTGTTTTAAAGTCAAAGACTCCATTTCGTGCTTGGAAGGCCAGCTCAGATCACAGCTTCTGAAATGAGGGCCAAGCCGGGAACAGGCTGCAGGCTACCGTGACCCCCACTACAGCAATCTCCTCCCTCACCTGGGTCAGCCAGAGACATGTTCTGAATGAAGGAACTATCTGGAAAGCTAAAATGTATAACTAAGTTGCCAAAAGGTAAAACTGACAGAACTTTTGTTTTGGTGACAATCTTTCCAGTATCACCTGGACTCTCCTGCCTTAGGAAATGAAGTCCGCTGGGGACAACATGGACAGCTCAGGACCATGGTTCTGCTGTTCATCAGAGTCTCAACCAGTAGTCATCTTTTTAGTTCCCCGTTCTTTCTTTTCCTGCCCTGCCATCAATTGCTGCTTTTCTACCATTTACCCAGGAAAATGGAGAACCAAGCTTGTTAAGCCAGTCATTTCAGTGTTTTGCGTGCTAAGTAGGTTTCCCGAAAAATCAGGTTAAGCCTAATGAAGTACACAGGCTTTTGACAATAATGTTTCTCACTTTATACTTAAGATCTGGGGCTGCGTTCCACATGGCTGGATATGTTACCATCTCTTAAATGGGATATGTTTCAGCAGACTTTTGGTTTAATCTGAATTAGATAAACTCCCTATGGTCAGAGAGTCCCTTTTCTCCACTTTCTCCCCAGAATGCCAATCCCATCGCCTGTGTCACACAAATATTCTAATGTGAATTTCCCTGGAATAGATGGTAGTACTTCTAATGCACAGACCCCATAGCACCTTGATAATCTGACAGCACTATTTCCATTTTCAAATGATTCCTATGGGGCCTTCCCTGGCAGTCCAGTGGCTAAGACTCCACACTTCCAATGCAGGGAGCACGGATTCGATTCCTGGTTGGGGAACTAAGATCCCACATGCCGAGGGGCGTGGCCAAAAAGTTAAAAAAAGGGCTTCCCTGGTGGCGCAGTGGTTGAGAGTCCGCCTGCTGATGCAGGGGACACGGGTTCGTGCCCCAGTCTGGGAAGATCCCACATGCCGCGGAGCGGCTGGGCCCGTGAGCCATGGCCTCTGAGCCTGCGCGTCCTGAGCCTGTGCTCCGCAACGGGAGAGGTCACAACAGTGAGAGGCCCGCATACCGCAAAAAAAAAAAAAAAAAGTTAAAAAAAAGATTATTATGAAATGTTGGGTCAAGTGACACTTCATATATGCACTTAATAACATGATTTTAAAAAGAGCATGTGTACACACACACACACACACACACACACACACACACGAGGCCCACCCTTCTTCCTTATTATTCTCTAATACATTAAAAAAAAAAAACACTTGGTTTGCTTGTGCCTGGGCAAAGTCCATAGCTCAGATTTTTTTCCTCCAACGTCTTACTGTAAAGGAAAAAAAAGTGGTTTATTGGGGTAGTTAGGTATTGGGCTCTCTTTCCATCTTACAATGAGCTCTATCCAAGCTTTTCATTTCACGCAGGAGGTTTGGGTGAGGTTATTCTGGAGAATGTGAGACCCTTCGAGTGAGGGGTACCTTTATGATAGCTTGTTAGTATCTGAATGGGCAAATTTCACCTGCCTGACTGTTTCGTTCAGATTTCAAGAAATAACCCCATGCAGGAAGGTTTTATGAGAACAAGAAGATAACTCAGCCCAAAACAATAAGATAACAGATATCAGCCAGCAATAAGAGTTGATTCCTTGTCCAAGAGACAGTCAAGGTATTGGGAGAGGAAGAGAGCTCAGAAGGAAAAGAACAAGGGCTGGGCTCATCCAGAGAAGCTATTACTCCATTATCAAGGGAGGGAGGGCACAAGAGGTGGGTGACCAGAGACAAAAAGGGATCCAAGCAACCTTCCATCAGTTAGACCTTCAGGAGCAGATAGACACAGAGAAGAAAACAGTCAAGGTGGGTAAACTCTCAGGGATTACTCAGGCCTGGCCCCATCCCATCCCATCCCCAAGACTCACCACTGGAGAGAGCAGGAAGCAGGGAAAGGGAACGGAAGGCTCCTTCCCACAGCCAGCTACAGATTACCCAGCTCAGTCTTTTCTTCTCAAAAATGTCCACAGAAATATTCCCTTCTGCAGAGGAAACTAACTGTGAAGGGTCTGGAGCTATGGCCTAAAGCCATCCAAACAACCCAGCCTGAAAAGTCTTCTGTATTGTCTTAAAAGTTCATGTAAATTTTGCGTTATGTCATGGCATGTCCATGTTTGTTTTCTTTTTAAAAATTCTTTTCCCTTGGATCTTCTGGCAAAACTGATGCTTGAGTGAGCTGGGCCCAGTTTCCCCTGCAGGTGGCACATGCCCCAGGTGGCCCCAGGATGAGGTTCTTGAAGAATTTGCATCCACCCTGGACCCCTCCTTAATGGGATCAGGAAACAAGGACCCAGGATGTGCCAGGCCGCTTCCCAGTGCCAGGGGGCAGCACAGACTAAGACAGTCCCTGGTTTCAAGGAGCCCAAGGTCCCACAGAGAGTAAGCAGGTGGCCACAGCTGGGGCCGCACCCAGGCTCTGTGGCACAGCCCTTCTCCCCCTCCATGCCACGTTACTCCCTGTGGACCTAAAGGCTGCCAGTCCACTAGGCCCAGCAGAGAGCAGCTAGAGAAGGGGGCCTGGTAGTCTCCGGACTCTCATTAATGAAACGCTCCTGTGGCCTTTGACAAGGGCAGGACACCTTGACCGCCAGGAGAATCCTCTCCCTGCCCAGAGAAGCAGGCAAGGTTATGTCAGGTGCTCATTAGCAAATTGCAGCTCAGGGCCCGCCCAGCACCCACAGGACACAGCGAGCTCCCAGCCTTGCAAAGCACAGACAGTACGTCTTCTCTGGGGAGTCAGGCCAGAGGGAAGCTTTTTAAACCAGACTGTCTTAAAGACAAATCACAGTTCAGCCGTTTCAGAAGACAGAAGCAGTGGGAGAAAGGAGGAAGTGCCAATCTGGCTAAAATTGGAAGCCACATAAATAATTAAAATAATCAGGCACATTTAAAATATCTCTGTGGTCCTCTCTCTCTGTCTCCCTTAAATGTTAACTCTATTATTCCTCTAGGAATGGAGGTCAGATGAGGATTTTAGAGACACCGTGAAACTTTCATCATATTGCTTGGTCTTAAGTAACTTCTTAAACTTCCGCATGATTTGGGAGGTTAAGAGGAATTTCTGCACATTTTGAAGCTATGGACATCCTTTCCCCCTAAAAGAAGATCCAGGGAAATTGTGGGAAAGAACACATCATACAAGTAAATAAGATGCTTTTATAATTCTTTATAGATCTGTAGTCACAGTCTTTGCTCCACCAACAGGCATTGCTAGCTCTGTGACTCAGGAAAGCTAGCTAACCACTCTGTGCCTCAGTTTCAAGTCAGACTGGAGAAAAGAATTCACAAGCCACAAGGCTGGAGAAGGACAAACTGGGGTCGGACAGGCAGAGCACACAACACAGTAGTAAATGCTGACTAGAGGGGGCAGATATTATTAAAGTACATAAACGACTGCATTACAAAGCATTATAGAGGGGACCCTTTGGGAAGAGTATTACAGGAAAGGTTTCTTTCTGTATTTACTATCCCAGAGCATCAGAGAGGCCCCCTGTACAACACATTACAAAATCCTGGGGCTCCATCTCCCGGAGTTCTCAGCCCAGCTCTTCCTGAATCGTCCTCCCAGGCCTGGCCTCCACCTTGGTCTCCTGGACCAAGGCACCAGCCTGACGGGGCCCTCCCTCCCTGCCTACGATGACAGCCAGACCAGTTCACCGGGTCCAAGGACGGGGTGTCCCCCTCGCCACTGTCCCTGGTGTCCAGGCCCCTTCACCGCCTGGCACACTCTCATCTCTGATCACCTCCTGATCCACATCCTGCCCCTCTGTAAACAGAGCACCCCAGCATCAGCACCCCGCTTCTAGGAAGCAGTTCTGAAGCCCCAGACTGGACGGGGGACCAGGGGCTCCCCTTTCTATGCTCCCACAGCGCTCTGCACTCTCCCGCCAGTGTGTTAAAATGATCCACTTAGGTTTCTGTCCTGTCCTCCAGGCAGTGACCCTGTCTGGCTCATCCGTGTACCCTCAGTGCCCAGCCAATAACAGGCTGGACACAAGGATTCAGAAACGCTGTAAGAAGATTCTGGAATTGTGTGGGGCCTGGGAATAACAGACTCACTCCACTCACTCCCATCTTTCAGGTCCTGGAAGGGAGGAGGGAGACGCGCAGACAAAAGGAAGGCACAGCGCAGAGACTAGACACCTCGTGGGGCTGGGAGCGGGCCTTACCTGAAGCAGGGCGGTCCAGGACCAACAGGGAAGGTGGCCTCCAACCCAGTGGGAAGCACTGGAGACCAGAGGCCAGAAGGAGGGAGAGGCTGGAAACACCCACCACAGCCGGAGGTCTGTGCTCAGAGACAAGTGATTACTAGCGAGACCTGAGCATGTAGTATGTGGTTCCCGGTGGGTGTAGACCAGGAAGTGGGGTGAATCAGCAAATCCCAGAAAAGGTGAGGTCAGTTAGGCAGAGCAGCTCGCAATCTTTCTATAGATATGTTAATCCATCCCACCCAGAGTTTAGGCCAGGCCCAAGGGCAGAGTCTCCCTAAACAGAGTTCTGAGTCCTGTCCGCCCACCCTGCAGGCTCGGGTTACAAGGTGACTGTTGCAGGTTTGCCAGAGAAACGGCACTAAACTTGGAATACATTCCAGTTACAGGTCTGCCTTTCACTTATTTTATTATTATTTTCCAATTCCCGTCTATTTATTAATTCCAGTGAATGAATTGCACCTTTGCTTTGGACACATGTCTATAAACCTGGGGAGTACAGGTTAATCCTGAGGGACGCGTTTGCTTGGATGGGGGAGCCGACCACGTGAGCTCAGACGTGGCACTTCCCTAAAGCAGTGGTTCTCAAGTGCAGGTGACTTCGCCCTTCCAGGGGACATTTGGCAGAGTCTGGGGCATTTTTGGCTGTCACAGTTGGGGTGGCGGTGGCATCTAGACAATGATGGAGGCCAGGAACGCACAGGACGGCTCCACAACAAAGACTTATCTGGCCCAAAATGTCAACAGTGCTGAGATTAAGAACTTGCCCTACGGGGGGGTGGAGGTGGGTGGGTAATGAATTGGGCCATTGGGATTGACATGTATACACTGATGTGTATAAAATTGATGACTAATAAGAACCTGCTGTATAAAAAAATAAATAAAATTCAAAAAAAAAAGAACTTGCCCTAAAGGAATGTCAACCTGGGAGGACCTGGCTGGAAGGCATCAGATCAGGCACATCTGACCCTGGATCTCTTGTGCCCACTTTTGGTCTAGGTTACAGCACCCATTCAGTGCCAGGCGTGCTGCTCTGTGCTAGAAACTTTCATGAGAAGCCCCCAGTGCAGTCATGAGGCTAGAACTGTAAAGGATTGTCTATAATGTAATAGCATCTGGAAAGGGTGACTTTTAGGAAGAATGAACGGGATTGAGGAAGAATGTCAAGACAGCAGAGGCCAGAGATTCCGGAGATAGGCCCAAAGGGTGATACACATTTGGGAAGGAAGCTACTCACCATGTCTCCTTTCAACCTACCCTTCCCCACAACAAAGGAGAGAGGAAAGGGGAGGTTTTAGATGATGGCATTGATTGTGTGTTGACGGCTGCAGCATCCTGGGAAGAAGCGCTAGGTATGGACAAACTCTAAAATTTCATCGGCCTGGGTTAACCTCTGCCCCGAGAGAGGTGACAGCTCAGGAGGGAGCTGACAGAGATGCGAAAAAGACCGAACTCCACTCAATTCATTTCTCCCACTCTCATTTCAAAGTTTGCTAAGATAAGCACTGTGTTTTCAGATAACACTCTGCCTTTAAACTTGCTAACTGATCTGCTGACAATCAACAACAGACAAGAAAGGCTAACTCCATCCACCCATGGCCTTGGGAACCACTGAGATCAGCCATAGCAGGTATCCTTAAGAGCAACTTCAATCCTTGGTTCAATCCTTGGTTATAAATTGGTTTTGCGAACAGTTCATATTTGATTTGATGTATGAACTGCACTGTCACTCAGATGTTTTAATCACAGGACCTGTTCCCTTCCCCCACCGTATCACCTTTCTGGCTAAACCACAACAAAATAACAAAGCCCCCTGAAAACGATTAGAGTAGTTTGTCTTCGAAGTATGGCTATTAGTTCCCCCCCCCGCCACAACTTCCAAAATACTACTCTCTCTTCCAAAATTTCTGAAGCTCCTAAAACGTAGGATGGAAGGCATGCAAGGGAAGGTCCATATGGTAGAGAGCTGTTCACAACTGCAGAAATACTGTGTGTCTATGTCCCAGGCACTGGGCTGGCCCGAGCATAGATGCATAAATACAATACCATGGAAATAGGGGGTCAGCAGTGGAGTACCATGATCTTGGGTCCAATCTCAGCTCTGTTACTTATTATGGTATTAGGGGAGTAACTTACTCTCTCTCAACTTTACTTTCTCTATCTAAAATGCAAATTGATAACAGTTTAACTTGCTCGTTTGTTATGAGGATAAAGGGAATGAATAAATGTGAGGTCTGTGTAATAGACTTGCCCATAGGGTGCCCTCAGCACAGGTGGGCTGCTATCATTATCATATATATCCTACAGGTTGGCCAGTCACCTCAGCGTCCCTGATGGCTTCTACAGGTTACCTGTCATCCCCCAGGCTGAGGAATAATCTCCTGCAGGAATTTCAGTGTCCGGTTTCAAACTACCATGAAGTACACAATGTGCCTCTTCTCTTGTAGGATCCTACATAGAAATGACCATGAAAGAGCCACCATGTGTGACCCAAGGTCAGAGGGGAGAGACTGGAACAACTTCCTGCTGAAGGGAGAAGCTGATCTCATCCACAATCAAAATAACAAAGAAGAGGGGGAATTTGCTAAACGTTTTTTCTCTGAAGGTCAGGCGGGCACCAGAGCGGGGGCATTCCGGATGAACTTGGTTAGGTTGCCCATATAATTTCCTGCTGAAGGTAGAAATCACGTGCGGTAGGACAATTCTGCTGAGAGGAGCTGCATGACTGCAGGAGATACAAACAGGAAGTGTTGCAACAAGGTTTTACATTATTTATTTGGGGTATTTAGATTTCAAGTGTTGAAACCCACTTGCTTTTGTCGAACAAGACATAGACTTGCAACATCTTATGGGAAATCTAATGGCAAGAGGATTGTCTAGTAAACCAATGGGCATATAATTTGGATGCAGTTGGGAGTCTGTCTTTTTAAAATGTTATATTTTGAGTCCAGCTGGAGGGACCTAGAGTCCCACGGAGTCTACAGGGAACTCACTCTGAGGGTACTTTGAGAGATTATCTCACTCAGTTTGTATTTTTCAGAAAGAGAGTTTACAAGCCTTCTGTCCTCTGTGCCTCTGTGTTGCCAGGGTCAAAACGTCACTTCTTCCATATGGTTAATCAACAAATGTTTACTGGCATCAAACATAAGCCAACCAATGAAGGAAGAGACAAGAAAGTTACAAGATGAACAGTCAACTGCTAAGCACTCTCTCCCTCTCTGCCCAGAACAATCTATGTATAAAATTGTTCAATGAAAGAAGCATCTGGTGCCATTAGCCAACAGATGCTTCAATCAAAAACAATTACCCCTGTATATTACACAATGGAATATTACTCAGCCATTCAAAAGAGTGAAATATTGCCATTTGCAGCAAAACAGACGGACCTAGAGATTATCATACTAAGGGAAGTAAGTCAGGCAGAGAAAGACAAGCATTATATGACATCACTTATATGTGGAATCTAAAAATATAATAAAAATTAACTTATGTACAAAACAGAAACAGATTCACAGACATAGGAAACAAATTTATGGTTACCAAAAGGGAAAGGGGAGGGGGAGGAAAACATTTTAAACATGGGATTAATAGATACACACAACTATATATAAAACAGATAAACAAGGATTTCCTGCATAGTACATGGAACTACATTCAATACCTTGTATAACCTATAATGGAAAAGAATCTGAAGGTGTACACCTGAAACTAACACAATATTGTAAATCAACTATAGTTTAATTAAAAAAAAAAAAAAAAAGAACAATACGCCCTGGTTTAAGGGGCTATTTCTACATCTGTCTCTCTGCTAGTTCCTGAGCTTTTTTAGGGAAGAAATAGTTTCCCATTTATTGCTATATCCATAATATATAGTGCCTGACACATGATACTGATATCATTTGTTGAGTGAATGAGTAAATGGATGGGTGGATGGATGATATATATATGAATGAATGAATGAATGAATGGCGACTGAAAGGTAGGACTCAAGGTGAAAGGAAGAAGTAAAGCAAACCAGACTGGAGGAACAAAAACAGACACAAGTAGAAAATCTTTGTGGGGCTTCCCTGGTGGCGCAGTGGTTGAGAGTCCGCCTGCCGATGCAGGGGACACGGGTTCGTGCCCCGGTCCGGGAGGATCCCACATGCCACAGAGCGGCTGGGCCCGTGAGCCATGGCCGCTGAGCCTGCGCATCCGGAGCCTGTGCTCCGCAACGGGAGAGGCCGCAACAGTGAGAGGCCCGTGCACCGCAAAAAAAAAAAAAGAAAATCTTTGTGGAACAAGTGTTGAAAAATAAAGAAAGACAGGTTAGATAGATTGTTCCATGATAATGTTCGCCAAAAATTGCTCTTGTTTTCAGATATTTCCTCTTATTCAGTCATTAGAAGAGAATGGAGATCAGCCAGTCCCAGTATCTCCCTTAAAAACCCTTCGGATATTTGAAAACTAGCTATTTACACTGTATGCGGTTTTGCTCACAGTGTGTCCACAGCACTCGGCACATAATAAATGCACAAGAAATACTGTTAAAAGAACAAGTTCATGATTTAAGCTTCCTCTTTCCCAGAACCTTAGCAGTGATTCTCCCTGGTCCATACATGAAGCCAAATTTCCGAGTTCCAAAACTTTCCAAATGGATTCTGTCCTGGGAAAAAGATTATTGAATTAGAGTTGCCCAGGTTCTGGGTGATGTGAGAGAGTTTTTCAGCTCAGCGTGATTACATATGAACATTTAGGCGTCAAAAACCTTTCAGAACTGTGAACACAGTGTCTTCCCGTACCCATTAGACCTCCTTTTCAGAATACAGCAGATTGCACAAAATATAGTAAGTTTGCCAAATGCTCATCTGAGCATCCCACAATTTAAAGCAACAGCAATGGTCGGTATTATTAGAATGACGTTGTGGGTGCACATGGAGTTCCCGCATCCAAATTTCTGACTTGTTTAAAGTCTGATTTAAGTCTGATTGCAGTTCTTAGAGCTTCAACTCAAGAATAACTGAATTACGAAGGATTCTGCCTCCTACTTACATAGTCCTTCTTTTCTACCAGTCTCGTTCTGGGTTAAACAAAATTCTGTCCCTGAATCCCTACTAGTTCTTTAGACCAGCACAGACTGCTCCTGGGCTATTTCCATACTAAAGATGGACTTGTCCCTGCTTTGGACAAGAACCTTGAACCAGGACCCATCTCTCACCATCCGTCCCTGTTACCTGAGACACCTTTGCCTCTTCCCCTTGAATCGGCGGTGCCCTCCCCTTCAAACCTTCAGTGTCACCATCCTCTACTTCTTCCCAGACTCACGGCATCTCGCTTCTCACTTCCCTCCTGCCCTGCCTCCCTCTCTCCAGCTCTGTGCCCATCTACACACTTCGTCACCCCTGTTTGGAGGATCTTAAACTTGAGAGCACAGACCACCACTTCTGTTTTCTTCACAAACTGGACAGCACACGGTTCAGAGCCATGAAATCCCAACACGATGGTGACTGACTCCAGCTTCACCAGTTATTTCCTCAGCATCACCTCCATCCAGCCTCTTTCACTGGACCCAGAATTTGCTTTGCATCTATAGCTCCACTGACCCTCCCCAGGTCAAGACTGTTAATTATGTTTTTAACTTCTACTCAGGATCTGATCATAGGACAGTGATTTCCTTTTTTTTTTTTTTTTTTTTTGGCTGAAATTCCAAACAATTCTTGCTACTTTTCCTTTGAACTCCATCTTACAAGGCTTTTTGCTGTGGAACTCCTATATTTGGAAACTCAAGAGTACTCACACCACACACTTGACTTACACACTTTCCATCTGCTCCGCAGGGTCATGTAGTAAAGTCTACATCCTTGAGGACCATCTCAGGCTGGAAAAACAGTAACTTAGTCTGACTAGTTTCCACACTTTGCAAACCTCGCAAACCTATAAACCTACAACTGTTCATATGTACTAACATGTGCTTTTCAAAACAATAGTCATATTTTTTAATGACCTTTTTCTGTGTTTTATGACTTTTTAACTAGTTCTCTTGTCTTTACTTAGTTCCCGTTAGTTTTGTGCCATGCTATTTAGCACCTGTTTTAGATAACTTTTGTATCTGAAATACTTAAGACCTCTTGCACTATAAAAAGCTTTATAAGTCATAGCCAACAGCATGTTGAGATAAGGATCTTGGCAAGCAGAACCTCATTAAGCACCCCTTCGTCCTGCTTCCCTGAGGAGGGGTTACTCTGAGCTTTCTAAATGATGCTTTTGGCTTCAGAGTGGAAAGGCATTGTGAAGGCTAAGCCACCTTCACAAATCTTTATCCGAAAGTACAGATAATGTTAAGAATCAAGGGTGAGATTACTATCGATCCGTCTTATAAAGCCAAATTTGGTAATTCAGGATGCGCATTAGAAGAATGGTGTCTGTTATCAAACATCTCCTCAGATGCACCGAATAAAAGCATCAATTTGCTACCTGTTAATAAGCCCATTTGGACTGTCTGTTCAACAGCCGTGTCACTTGATTTTAATTATATTTAACTTTGCTTAATACTACGTAGATGATACTTTTTTCTCTCATGTTTTATATTTTTCCTGAAAATCAACTTTTTGTCTCCATAGAGGATACTTAGAAGATTCAGTAGTTTCCCTGCCCAACTACACACACACACACACACCACATCACACACACAAACACACACATCAGATACACATACACACCACAGACACACACTTTCTTCCTTATGATATCCTTTTTTTATTTTTTTCCCAACTGAGGATGCTTGACTAACAATCACAGCTGGGTTAATCTCTTCCCAGTTTTAAAAAAGAGAAGGTCTATGGACCATCAGCTTAAGGAGAGTGGACAGCTGATCCGTATTAGGACGACGCCCGAAAAACTGAAAATCCTGTGGGTAGTTACCATTTGTTACTCATTTACACTTGTTGAACTTGGATTGTGTGCGAAGTAAGTTCAGACTAGAGCAAAGACCCCTCTTTTAAACATTCAGACTTCTAGGCAGACCTGGGCAGACAATAACGTCGGTGCGAATTCTCAAACACCCTCTACAACGTTTTCCAAGGATCTCACCTCCTCTAAAGAAGTGCTCTCCCCCCGCCCCCCGCCACTTAGTTTGATCACAGGATTAATATCACGTCTTGAGAACAGTTTAGGTTTTCAAAAAAGACCAGAAACTGGAGACTTACATAAACATCAAATCATTCCTTTTTCTAATCCCCAGATATGATGAGGAAATTCATAGGCTGAAAATTCAGTAAATAAAGAGGTAATTACAAATGCCCGTTTCCTTGACAACTCCCCTCCCCCAGCCCTCCGGTGATAGGGAAAAACCAAAACTGGGGTGAGGAGGGGTAGCCGCGAAGCCAGGTTGCCTCTGAGCAGCCTGGGCGAGAACCAGCGCGGAAAGCAGCCGACGCGCAGCAAACACAAATAAAGCAATGGATATCGGGGCTGCACCTGGGTGTAGTATTTTTGTGGTTGCCATAGAAACGGCAGAGACGGAAGAACATGTTGCATGACACAAAAGAGACCGATCAGTAACAGGAACCTTCTCCCCCGCTTCGTCTATCGCAGAGAAAATTATTTCACCCGAGGCGCTGGGGCTGGGCAGGGGGAAATGAACCCCAGCACAGCAGCTCGAAATCACAGCGCGGACGGCCACGCTCCCCCAGCTGAGCACAAAGAAACGGTCCTAGTGCGGCAGCAAAGCCCCCGCTGCCTTCCAGGGCTGCCCCTCCACGTTCCCACTCTCGCCTCACTTCCTTCTCCGCCTTCCTCTCCTCCTCTTTCTTACCTACCCCTTCCAGAGGTTTTAATGAAATCCAGCCCAGGAGAGAATAAGGGTGATAGAGAGAGGGGTGCAAACATCCGCCACGCCCAGAGGTGAAGTCGCCTGGAAATAGCACGAACGGCACATACCTCCTTTCTGGCAGCCCTGGACACATGGACTTAGAAATCAGAAACTGAAAGGGAGCAGGCTGGGGTGCAGAAATTGCCACTAGTTTATAGGAGCTGTAAGTCAGCCAACACTGGAAAGAAAAAGCGAGACTCCACCCATGGGGTGGACTCTTCGGAGGAAAAAAAAAAAGTGGTCCTCAGCTGACGTCTCTCCCCACCCCATGTCACTTCCTTTTAAAGCTACAATTTAGCGGTTATAGGGAGGGAGATACGAGCTGGTGTAACATGAGTCCCTCCCCCTCCCCTTCCAATTAGTGTAAGGAAGTGCTTCGGCTGGCTTCACGTCTGAAATCTCTGGCCGGAGAACCTGCCAGAATCGGAAACAAAGCCCGCTAGGTGGCCTTTCTTTTTCGGCCGCGCCTCCCGAATCCTGTTGCATCCCTATGCCGACATGGCTCCTCCAACCTCAGCTCGGACAGATCCAGCCCCGTCTGTGCTGAGACCTGGAAATTGCCCCAAACTGGCTCATATTTTGTTTGGTAAAATACCCGCACTCTGCAATCCCCCCTCACCTCTCACTGGTACGCGGTGCGGAAAGGAGATTGCATTCCACTCGGAAGAGCCCCAGAGCACCTTCGACAAAATACTACTGAAAATGCCAGCGATCTGTTAAGAACTGGGAAACAGAGGCTTGGAGGTCGATGGATTTTCTCCCCGCAAAGCAGCTACCAGGGTGGATTCCCCGTGCGCGCGCGCGCGCGCACGCACGCAAGCACATGCACGTGGCATTCGCGCGCAGTGTTAGAGAGGGTCTGAGCAGATCTTTATAATAAAATAGAGTCCTCATAATTTTAAAAGAGGGCGGGCTGTTGAACCTCCAGAAATGCCAGGTCTCCAACATTTCCAAAAAACACTTTCAACCTCCAAACAGTTAAGATGTATGCCCTTCAAATGCTCTTTATTAGAGCCATTGCCACAAATAATATTTGAGTATTAACATATGACTCCTGTGTTCACCGCCGTTCTTTAGATGTTTACAATCCACAGGGAAAAAAATAAACGTTCACAAATAACTAGACCATATTGCAGAATTACTAAGAGCTACAAAAGTGCTAAAAACAGCGTGCCATGAGAAAATAGAGAGGATGGAAAGAGCTCTTTTTGGTTATGATGAGCGGAAAAAAGGCATTCAGGATTCAGCAAACATGGTTCGGAGTGGGTCCTATAGGGTGTGCGGCGTTTTGATAGTCTGTGATGGAGAGAGGGAAAAGCATGAATGGGGTTGAAGGACATCTAAGGCATAAAAAAGGACCAGAACAGAAAACCCATTTGTGGCAATGGTTTATTTTAATATTCATGGGAAACTAAGTTTGACCATGTAAACATGTTTATAAAAGATGTTTGTAAGAAGTTCTTGCAGCCAATGCAATTTCTGCGTTCTCATAACTTTTCAAATTATGTTTTAAAATTCATTTGTTTCCAGTTTTTCAAAGCACTTCTAAAGTAGAGTTAGACTGATGCTTTTTCATATTTGAATTTTGAATGGGGATTAATTTCAAAATCTACAAATTGCATAAATTTGTGCTACATTTACTACAAGTAGAGCCACTGATTTCAACAGAAACAATATGAAATAAAATTTTTTGACAGTTGCAAGTCTATTTCTGATCATACTATTATATGTCTATTCCATTAAGGTTATCATTATTATTTTTTGATTTAATTTAATTTTTTTATACATCAGGTTCTTTTTTTTGAATTTTATTTTATTTATTTTTTTATACAGCAGGTTCTTATTAGTTATCCGTTTTATGCACATCAGTGTATACATGTCAATCCCAATCTCCCAATCCATCCCACCTCCACCCCCCCCCACCCGGCTTTCCCCCCTTGGTGTCCATATGTTTGTTCTCTACATCTGTGTCTCTATTTCTGCCTTGCAAACCAGTTCACCTGTATCATTTTTCTAGATTCCACATATATGTGTTAATATACGTATTTGTTTTTCTCTTTCTGACTTACCTCACTCTGTATGACAGTCTCTAGGTCCGTCCACGTCTCTACAAATGACCCAATTTCATTCCTTTTTATGGCTGAGTAATATTCCATTGTATATATGTACCACATCTTCTTTATCCATTCATCTGTCAGTGGGCATTTAGGTTGCTTCCATGTCCTGACTATTGTAAATAGTGCTGCAATGAACAATGGGGTGCGTGTGTCTTC
Source organism: Mesoplodon mirus (assembly GCF_964341445.2). Lineage (NCBI taxonomy): Eukaryota > Metazoa > Chordata > Mammalia > Artiodactyla > Ziphiidae > Mesoplodon > Mesoplodon mirus. The sequence continues at coordinate 7,210,822 of NC_138986.1, read as the reverse complement.
TTGAATTATGGTTTTCTCAGGGTATATGCCCAGTAGTGGGATTGCTGGGTCATATGATAATTCTATTTTTAGTTTTTTAAGGAATCTTCATACTGTTCTTCATAATGGCTGCATCAATTTACATTCCCACCAACAGTGCTAGAGGGTTCCCTTTTAAGATTATTGTTATTATTATGCTTATTTTTGCTACAGTAACACTTTGCCTATTTAGATGATGATACTCACAGTCTCAATTACCTTAGAAATATAGCTGAGAAATATGAGAGGAAAAAACACTACTTCTAAAAATTTAAAGTGGAAATACAACCTTTGAGAATTAAACCCCATGCACTTTACTCAGTCCCATTTAGAATCTCTCCTGATTTCAGATATCCTGATTTAGCTATTTCTATCTAAACAAGGAACTGTGAAAATTTCCAGATCAAAATCTAACAATTCAGTTCAATAAATAGTTATTGAGTATCTGTGCTGGTTGCTGAAGATACAAACACACAAGTAAGACATGGACCTTGCCCCAAGGGCCTCAGAGTCTTAGGAAAGAAAGAGGCCTGTAAGCAATTAAGATATGAAGGCAGTAATTGAAGTCTGTCAAGGTTCAGAGATGAGCCAAAGAATGGGAAAAGGGAGGTAGGGGTGTATGTCTACATAGTTTTTTTCTTTCTTTTTTGTAAATAAATTTAATTAATTAATTAATTAATTAATTTTTCTCTGCGTGTGTCTTCGTTGCTGTGTGCGGGCTTTCTCTACTTGCAGCGAGCAGGGGCAACTCTTCGTGGCAGTGCGTGGGCTTCTCATTGTGGTGGCTTCTCTTGTTGCAGAGCACAGGCTCTAAGCGCACGGGCTTCAGTAGTTGTGGCGCATGGGCTCAGTAGTTGTGGTTCGCAGGCTCTAGAGTACAAGCTCAGTAGTTACAGTGCACGGGCTTAGTTACTCTGCGGCATGTGGGATCTTCCCAGACCAGGGATCGAACCCTTGTCCCCTGCATTGTCAGGCGGATTCTTAACCACTGCGCCACCAGGGAAGCCCTATTTGTAACTTTTATAAAAGAAAATGACCATGATTAAAAAACAAAAAGACTCAAGGTTTCTAAAGTCTTAGGTGATTTAGGACAGAAGCAAAGAATAATCGATGGAGATTATAACATGTTCAATCCCAAAGACTGAAATATTTTCAGAAGCCTCTATTAAAGGTAAAATTCTACGTGTTTCAGAAAAGTTTCTTTTAACCTAAATTCTGGTACTTATAATGATGAGTATCATTTATCTAAAATGTTAACTTACATACTATGTTTTTCACTGCCATGCTAGATGGTTGAGTTATTAAAGACATTATTTCCAGCAGCCTTTTCTCTTAACACATTGTTAGCTACACAATGACAATAGTTTTGCTTTCTTTTCATTTGGCTTATTTTATGAACATGAATGTAGATACATCTATATAAATCTATATACACAGTTTGAAATTTTCCTCAAGTTATAAAATATAAACATATCACAGACTTGTAATTATAATAACCTCACTGTATGCTAAGTTCGGAATTGTTACTACTTTGAGGTGACAAAGAAAAAGTGTAAATAATAAATTCAATTTGACATTTGGAGTGTTTAATCTTATATTTAATAGTTGTATATTTCAATCATTTCTAATAGAGCCTTACAAATGTGTCACATATATGTTTTTAACGACCAGTAAATCTCTTATGGCTATATTGTTATTATTGCAATCATTTTAAGTACTTTCAAGTAGCTTTAACATTACCTGTCATTGAGGAAAATACAGAGGAATTAGGCAAGATTCCTCCTTGATCAATAATGATTAGAATAAGTCATTCCCCAAACATTAATGTCCGTTGATCAGCTCTCAACACATCTTAACTCAGAATTTTTCTTTAAACCTCTTACAAATTGTTCTCAGTGTTCACTCAGCTCCTTTCTCTTCTACACCACTCCAGGTTCATTCAGACTGGCAGAGATGACCCTGGAAAGTCATTCATTCCCTCCTCTTGCATCCAGGCACTGAGCAACTGGAAATCATATAATGCAGGAGGAAATCTACCCCAACAGGAGGCAAATCAATTAATGCCCGACTGATGGGCAAAAAATGGAAAAAGGTTCCAGCTTCACTATCTGATTTTAAAAAACAAGGTCATACAAAAGATTACTGAGACTTAGCCCTCGCATTCTTTGTAACCAAGTAAAAAGAAAGCACACCACTTCAAGTGGTGTTTCACTCTGGATGATTTTCAGCCCTTGTACTTTATATGTTGGGTAATTTTTTTTAATTTTTGATAAGATGGATTACCTTTATAAACAGAAATGTGAAACATTTTTTAAAAAATAAATCGTATTGTTCTCAGTTGTTGACATAATGCTTGTCTTTATTTGGCAAGCTTATAGCCTAGTGGCACCTTGGAGGTTGATCTACTTAAAGTGTCGTCATGGACCATGAGGATGGGAGCTTGTTAGAAATGCAGAGGGGACTTCCCTGGCGGTCTAATGGTTAAGACTCCACGCTTGCACCGCAGGGGGTGTGGGTTCAATCCCTGGTCGAGGAACTAAGAACGCAAATGCTGTGCAGTGGCCAAAAAAAATTTTTTTAATTAAAAAAAAAAAAGAAATGCAGAGTCTTGGGCCCCACCCCAGACCTAGTGAATCAAACTATTTTCACAACATCCCCAGGAAATTCACATGTGCATGAAAGTTTGAGAAGTACTTGCTTGAGTCCACATCTCTCATTTTACAGAGGACACTTCAGAGTCCAGGAAGGGTGAGTCTGCTTGTCCTGGGTTACACAACAAACAGGAAATAGAGCTGAAGCAAAACCACAGTTTTTAATGATTCCTACTATGGAATTCTTTCCACTGTATTCCTCCAGCTTTCAGATGAAAAGCAAGTCTGAAAGAAAATCTATTGACATAAAAATGTTAAAAAGAGAATTTCTACTTAAACTCATGTTTATTATTCTAAGTGTAGTTATTAAAAGTCTACACTCTGTGCATTTGAGTTTATACATAGTCAGCTTTACCCAAAGAAAATGAATCTTGGCATTTGGCAACTTTCAGACCAAAACTGCCAAAAAGCAGATGACATCTTTTCTCCATGATCACTCATTTTATTTTGGTTTCAAGCCAAAGCCAAGTCTCGTTGAATAAAACTTAGCTTCAGGGGCTTCCCTGGTGGCGCAGTGGTTGTGAGTCCGCCTGCCGATGCAGGGGACGCGAGTTCGTGCCCCGGTCCAGGAAGATCCTACATGCCACAGAGCGGCTGGGCCTGTGAGCCATGGCCGCTGAGCCTGCGCGTCCGGAGACAACTTAGCTTCATGATTGATTTGCAAGAGGTGACAGAAAGGAAAATGTGCTCCACAGGTCCCCTTGTTTCTGCCCTTGTCACTTTCAAATCTGCTTGTTCCTCATCTGGCAGCCTTTGCAAAACGGAGCTTTGTAAAATAAAAAACAAGAGAATGTGATTCTCCCCTCTCTCATCTCTGCCCTTGAGTGCATGAGAGTCCCCTGTATCTTGACAACAAATCTTTCATTGAGCTACCTTTGTTACTTGCAATAGAGTCCTAATTCTTCATGTAAAGTTTTGGAGCTTCAGCTTCCTCCTACATAAAATTCATGGGGTGGTTGTGAAGTTTAAATGAGACAGCGTATGTGAAGCTCCTTAATATAGAACCTCCAAAAACAATGATCTTTCTTTTCTCCTGTCCTCACCCCATTCATTAAAATACAGATGACTTTCAGATGTTTTTGGTTGGCATCCTTCTCCTAAACCTCAGACCCATTTACCTAATTACCTGATGAATATCTCCAGGGAGACATCCTAAAGGCTTCTCAAATTGAACAAGTCCAAAAACTTTTGGCCCCAACCTAGCCAACGTTCTGCAATCCTATCCTGCAAGTTTCTGGTTCCCTGTTTTGGTGAAAGTTGACATCAAAGTTATCTTTGATTCTTCCCTGTTCCTCTTGCAGCTCTTTCTCCCCACACCATCCTGTTAATACTCTTCTCAAAGATATTTATAAAGAGCCCTGTCCTCTGATTGCCACTGCTGCTGCTCCGGGCCTCATCACTTTTCTCTTGGTTGTCTGCAAAAAACGCTCTTCAACTTTTTGTTGCAGTATGAACCTTCAACTCCTTTGGGTAACATGCAATGCCCTTTATGACCTGGCCCTACCTCTCCCTCCAGTCTCATCTCTTGCGTCTTTCCATACTTTTCCAAGGACCCCCCTTCTTTCACCTCTCATCAGCTGACTTACCTCTCCCAGCCTCTAAGACTTGCTGACCACCTCCTCCAGGAAGCCCTCAATTCTTTAAAAGGAAGAATGGGCTGAGCGTATTTGTGTTAATGCACTTGCCACAATGGGATCTAATTGGTTGTTGTTTTTAAAGGTTTATTCCCAACTAGCTTGTGAGGACAGGGTCTTTGTTTTCAAAGATCTGACATGTCACAGGGCTCTGTAAATACTAACTGAATCAGTGGACGTCATCTCTGTGTTACCTTTTCCCACGGGGCAGGTGGGACTCTCAGTTTCCACTCTTATAACTCAAGAAGTTTCTTTTCAGGAATCCTTTTTATCCTTGGTTCTCATATATTGCAGATACATTTAAGAAAAAGCTTTAACTCTCCATGAAATCACCTCCCTCATTTTCCCTTATCCTGTTCTTTTCCACTCTTTGCTCATAGGCAGGCATAGTTTATTTCCCTATAATCCTAGTAGCATAGAAAATTCCATCATATTTTTATTTCACACATCCTAAGCAGATTTCCTTAACAGAATTTTCATAGTTGTCTTTTTAATGGATTCCAAATAGTCTATCTACTTAGTATAGGATCATTTTCCTAACTGTCCTCCTGTTGAATGTGGCCTGCTTCCTGCTTTCACCTACTGTGGGTCGGTCCTCAATTTCACTTGCTTCCACTTACTGAGCACTTGGCACATTGTATCAGATATTATTAGCTTCTATTTAGTAATCGAAGAGCCTGAAGCTTAGCTGGGTTAAGTCACTGCCTCAAGGTTATGTAGCCGGTAAATGGCACAGAGTCAGGATCTCCACTGAGGTGTGCCAGCTCCAAAGAGCACACTGTTCACCTCTGAGGGCCACTGGCCACTAGGACAACAAGCAGGGCTTGCCCCTTATGGACGATGCCCTAAGATAACGTCCCGGAAGAAGAGGATTTTGTGACTCATTCCTGCACTGCATGGGCGACTATGTTGCTGTTCTTCACTGTCATTCATTAATACCTTAAAGTTTTGGTGAGTTTCACAATCTTAAATAATACCAATTTTAATTTTTGTAAGTTACGTGTAAAGTTCAATCTCTTTCAAAGTTTGCTTTTCTTTATTCTTATCACTTGTATGTATTCTTGTGTGAGATCTCTTCTTATGCATTGACTGTTTATGCTTTCGTCTTGGTATTTATCATTTGCAGGTACATTTTTTTTTTCGGGCCATACCGTGTGGCTTGTGGGATCGTAGTTCCCCGACCAGGGATGGAACCCGGACCCTCGGCAGTGAAAGCGTGGAGTCCTGACCACTGGTCGCCAGGGAATTCCCTGCAGGTACATTTTAATGTGTCAGTTGTTTCTTCTGCGATCTCAACTGCTTCAACACTCCATTCTATTTTCCATGCATTGTCCTGTCATTCTACATTTAACTGCTTATTTCGAGTTCACCTATCGTGTATGGTGTAAGGTGTTTAAGATATTAGCCAACTGCCATTCTCTCCTGCCATGTAGTAAATAAATCTTCCGCTGTTTTGCGTGTGCTGACATGCAAGGAGTGTGGGCTTTTGGAGAAAACAGATCTGGGTCAGGACCCTGGCTGAGGAGATCAATCCTGCGGTAGCGGGGTGCAGCCTTTCCCCCGAAGGAGTGCTCACCCTCTCTTCTGCTCCACCTGCACGGCTCAGGGGTGTGGGACCCCGCAAGACAATCGGGAAGACGGAAGGACCCCCTGCCCGCCCGCGGCCCTCACCAGGGCGCCCCCTTCTGGAGGACGTGAGCCCTTCTCCAAGTTGAAGCTGCAGGACACAAGCATGCCAGCCAGACATCTCCCAAAGGAGCTGGTGGCCCAGGGCAATGGACATGGCCAGTGACCAGAGGCAGATCTGGAGCAGCTGGCTGAGCACGGACCTTTGCCAGAGGAGAAAGGCAAGCAGGTAGCTCTTGCCGCAGCCGTAGCAGAAGAAAAACAGACATACCTCAGGGAAGGGAGATGAGGGTGTGGGGCTGCCCCCTTTGCGTGTCTGTCCCGCTGCTGCTGACATCGCCCTGCTGCTCGCTGAGCAGCCTTCGTCCCACCCCACCCGGGGCACAGTGCTGTGGCCGGGCCGTTCCCACACTGACACTGGGACTGGCAGCATCCAGCCCTACACTTGATGTTGCTGTTTCTCTCCTTGGTAGTCTTGGTTACGCGCCCACCAAATGTGTTTTTCCTGGCCTGTCCACTGAGAAGCGGGCCTTTGGGATGTTTTCTCTAGTTGCTGTGCTTCGCCCCGGCATTTTCCAAATCCTACTCAGAAGGTTGTTCTATTGACTCGGGGGGCACGGCTTTACCCCTCATTCCGGATCCTCCACTGACTGCACCTTGGGCACCTGCCTCTCAAGCCCTGGAGTTCTTGGGACTGACTTAGTGGTGCTGTGTCGTCCCACTTAGCAATCATAGAACTTGGTCCTTGCCCTCAGAGGGCTGGGTTTCACCTTTGAATGGCATATGATACATTGGGAGGGCTGGTCTCTATGTGCTCGTGCCCCTTTCCTAAAATCTGTGGCCTGTGGTTTACTCACATCATATTTTCCATGAGCTGGTGTTCAGTTACCTTCGTACATTTCTTCTGGGTTGATCTCCAGACTTCTAGCGCTCACTACATAGGAGGTGGCTCTTCCCGTGACCCCAGCTGAGCTGGCCCAACAGCAAGGTGGAGGGAAATATCCCACAGGCTTTGAAAATCAATTATTTGCTGAGATGAAAAGGAGGATCTGAGTTATTTGTTTCTAAGAGGACCCTCTTAGAAAGTTTGGTTAAATTGTGAAATAAACTTTTTCAAACCAATTGTATACTTTTGGGCCTAAAAAAAATGAATCAAGGGCTGCAAAAATTAGATATAGGAAGAAACTAAATCCTTCCCTGTCCCCACCCCCATCACTATTCATCACTCCTTCCCATCTTTTCTTTGGAACATGAGCACTGTCTGTCTTTTTATAGAATATTTTTCAAAACAATTGCAGCCTGTGAATGGAAAGAGAGCAAACTCAACAGTATAACAGAATCCCTTATGGGACAATGAAGAAACCAAGTACTGAACGAGAAGTAAAAAACGTAAGCATTGGAAAAGGACAACTATAATTTGAATAGTGTTGGCCCTTGTAGATGCGGCTTCCGCATCCTTGGATTCAACCAGCCGGAGTGTGGACTGTGCCATTTTATGTAAAAGACTTGAGGATCTTCCAGTTTGGTATGCTTGGGGGTCCTGGAACCAATCCCCTGTGGATACCGAGGACAACGTGTGTAAATAAAATTCCAGAAGGATCTGAAGATAACGTTCAAATTAATAAATGAGTTTTTCAAGGTCACCGTGCTAACATCAGTGGTAGCTACATATCATGTGACAGATGTATTCTGCAAAGTTGCCCATGGCAACCTCTGCCTCCCCACATGCTCCTCTGCAGTGTGACTTACCACCCTCTCCCCCATCGAGAGACGGGGCTTCCTTCCCCTCCCCTCCCCTCCCCTCCAATCTGGTGGCCTTATGACTCCGCTTGTGACCGGTAGAAGGAGGTAGAAATGATGCTGTGGGAGAACGGAGTCGGGAGCTTCAGTCAGGAGAGGCGGAGAGCTTCCCCCTGGGCCCCTGAAAATGCCTGGCTCTGCAGGGTGGCCCTCCGTGCTCTCCCTCTCAGAACCCAGCACTGAGCTGCAAGAGGGCTCACGAAGGGTGTCTGTGAACAGTCCCCGAGGAGCCCCAGTGCCCAGCATGTGAGCAAAGAAGCCTCCAGATGGTTGCCCCAGCCATTCGAGTCCCCCCGCTTTCACACCCAGGAACAGAGGGGAGACGCTCTCACGGTCCCTCGTCCGGCTTGCTCACCTATAGACACCACGAGGACCACAGAAGGGCTGTTATTTCACAATGTGAAGTTTGGGGTGGTTTGTCACACAGCTTTGGAGGATCAAAACATACACCAGGGGCTTCCCTGGGTGTCCAGTGGTTAAGACTCCGCACTTCCAATGCAGGAGGCCCGGCTTCCATCCCTGGTCGGGGAACTAAGATCCTGCGTGCCGCAGGGCCTGGCCAAAGAACCAAAACCAAAACCAAAACATACACCAATCATGAACAATTAGAAAAACAAAATTCAAAAAATGAAAGTACTTACAATAGCGTCCAAAAACTCAAATACTTAATTAAGGATGGATCTAATGAAAGATGTGTAAGACCTTTACACAGGAAACTATCAAACTCTACTAAGAGAAGTTAGAGAAGGTTTAAATGAATCAGGGAATATACCACAGACACAAATTCAAATATTCATATAAAGGTGTAAATTTTCTTTAACCTGATCTGTAGTTTTGATGCGATCCATTCAAAGTCAGCAGATGTGAGGGTGTTTCTACACTTGTACGGAAATGCAAAGAGCCAAGAAGAACAAGGAGGGAGGACCCACTCTTCAGATCCTAGAGCTTGGGGTACATATTATAAAGCTACATTGATTAAAGCAGTGCAAGAAGAGAACACAGACCAATGAAACCGAACGGAAAGTCCAGAAACAGACCTCTGTATTTATGGGCACTTGATTTATGATGATGGTGGCACTACAGGGCAGTTAGGAAAGAACAGTAAGAAAATTAATAAAATAGTGCTGAGTCAATTAGATATCAGCCACACAGAAAAAATAAAACTTAACTCTTCCTCACACCACACACAGAAGTCATTACCAGGTGCGCTGTAGATTTAAATGTGAAACGCAAAACACTAAGGCATGTTGAAGACAAAATAGGAAACTATCTTCTGGACTTTGGGAGAGGGTAAGTTTTCTTTCTCTTTCTTTTTTTTTAAATTAATCTTTATTGGAGTATGGTTGCTTTACAATGTCGTGTTAGCCTCCACCGCACAACAAAATGAATCAGCCAGACATATACAGATAAGGGATAAGGTAAGTTTTCTTAAACAGGATTCAAAAAGTACCATAAAGGAAAAGACTGAGAAACCGGATGATGACCCAATAAAGTTCCGTTCATCAAAAGTTAGGAGTAAAAGAGTCAAAAGACAAGCTACAGGACTTCCCTGGTGGCGCAGTGGTTAAGAATCCGCCTGCCAATGCAGGGGACAGGGGTTCGAGCCCTGGTCCGGGAAGGTCCCACATGCTGCGGAACAACTAAGCCCCTGCACCACAACTACTGAGCCCACACTCTAGAGCCCGTGAGCCACAACTACTGAGCCCTCGTGCCACAACTACTGAAGCCCGCGTGCTTAGAGCCCCAGCTCCGCAACAAAGAGAAGCCACCGCAATGAGAAGTCCGCGCACCGCAACAAAGAGTAGCCCCCGCTCGCCACAACTAGAGAAAAGCCCACGCACGGCAACGAAGACCCAACGCAGCCAATAAATAAATTAATTAATTTATTAAAAAAAAAAGACAAGCCACAGAGAGTGAGAAGATATTATTACATGAATAACTGACAGAGAGCCCTTATTTGGAATGTGTTAAAACAGCCTTCAAATCAGTAAGAAAAAGTCAACCTCATAGAAAACATGAAAAATTTGAACAGGCACTTCACAAGAGAGAATGTTCAAATCAACACACATTTGAAAAGATGATTAACCTTGTTAGTACACACCCATCAGAATGACTACCATGCAAAGGACGAAATATACCTAGAGGGAGGTAAAGAGATGCCGCCGCTTTGGCAAGTGGTGTCATGTGTTCTGAAAAAGTCAAAGGTGTGCATACCCCATGATCCAGCAATTCTACCCTTAGGCGTTCGTTCGCCCAACAGAAACACACGCACAACATTCAACAGTCTTCATAGTGGCTTTATGTGTAATAGTAAACAATAACAACCTGAACCACAGTGAAGGAGCGTGTATAGCACATATAAAGAACATACATAGAAAGTGTGGTATATTTAGACTCTAAGATACTATTCAGCAAAGGAAATGACTGGAACTCAACTAAATGCAGCAAATGTGGAAAGATATCTCAAGGGCAATTTTGACCAAAGAAGCTAGACACCAAAGAGTACCTACTCCGTGATTCCATCAGTTAGTTCACAACTGGGGAAAACCAGTCTACACACTGTAAGTTAAGATGTGTTACCTTTGGAGGTGCAGGAGGGTAGGGGGCTTTTGGGGTACTGGAAATATTCTGTTTCTCGTTCTGTAGTCATTATATGGGTGGATTCACTTTGGAAAAATTCACTGATATGTATACACTTAGGTTCGGTGCCCTTCTCCACATGCATGCTGTTTCAATTTTTTAAAACGCCAAAAAGAAAAACTATTTACACCAATTTGTCCATCTGTTATCTAAGAGAAAACACAAGATCTCCTCTCAAAAATGACAGATTTTATGCTCTCCCACCCCAATATTAATCTACTCAAAGTACCCGGGAATTGAATTGATTTTTAATTTGGTTTATGAAAAGGGTTTCAGCAAGAATATCATAGGTAAGCATGGCCAAAGATGATCTGTATAAACTACAAGAGTTTGTATTTGTTGGGATATGCTTTGTAATCATTCTGTGTTTTTTTTTTCCACGTCGATCTGTTTTGATTCCTTCCTTTATTGTAAGGACGTGCCCTATAGTTTAGTATTCTTTATAACAACAATATATATATATATATAGATAGATAGATAGATAGATATATAGATATATTACGATGCCTCTACTGCTTAATACCAACTCTTTGAAGACCGGTTTGATAAATATTGCCGAGAACCAATTACAGAATCTAGTTTGGTTCTGGGAAGAGTTTGTGTTTTTCATGCACATAATTTGGACTAAAAAGTACATTGGCCAGAGTGTTGCTTTAAGATGACAGGCTGTTCCTACATTGTCATTGTGGGAACAGCCAAGTATCTGGCCAGGGCAAAGATGTTTCACATGTAGACTCCTGTCTGATTTCCAAATACTCATCGAAGCAAAACTGCACCCTTCAGGCAAATGAGTTTCACCTTGCTTGGGGAATTTTGTTTTAGTTAAATTGTTTTCTTAGGACCCAGCAGCCAGCATCTGTCACTTTCTTCCCGAAGAATGAGAGTACCTACAATGGATTGTGTACTCACTATACTCAAGGCTCCATGCTAAGTACATTACATTCATATTTCATGTGTGTTTCCCAGCACCCCTTTGGTATAGCATCCCTATTTTACAGAAAAGGAGACTGAGGCTCAGGGAGGCTGAGAATTTCCCACAGGGAAGTCGAGCTGGACCTTCATCCAAGTCAGTTAGTGTGAAGCGTGGACTCGGCACCCTGTCACCCTGCCCAGGATCAGGCTTCCTGAGGCTGTCGTGGGAGGCGGTCAGGGACCAGTCCCAACCTGGTTCCCTTGCATGTGATTTTTGTCAAGATGAATAAGTCGCTTCAGCGAGCAACACACATCATTTGTTCCCTTATCTCATCCCCTGAAACGTGGCATTCACAGGATCCTCTTGAACTAAAACCGACAAACTCACCCAGGAAAATAACTATTAGTAACCAAGTGCCACGGCTTATGGCCCCACTTGCAGTGAGACTCATTTCAACACATCACGTCGACATCATGGGGCTCCCTGTGGGTCATTAGTCTCTTAGACATGAACGTGGGGCAGTAGAGCCCGACACCAAGTAGCTGTTTGCCAGCCAGGAAGTTAATGATTGGCCTCGAGAAGGTTTGTCTTAGGAAACTGCTGGGATGGCTTCCCTGGGACTCTGCCCGCCTGGAGGTACAGGGCAACTGCGTCTTACTTGCATTTAACCTGCCCGCATCTAACTGCGAGGGACAGAGAGGGAGTGGGAAGGAAGGAATCGAAGGGCGATTTAAGTTCTGCGAGTGATTTCTCTTCTGTTCCATCCAGTGAATTGTGCCCTGGAAGGAACACGGGCTGACACTGGATCTGTGTTTCCTGCAATCACCTCTGTGATTCATTCATTCATCCATTCATTCATTCAACACTATGTCTGCCTACTGTGAGGCCAGCCCTCTGCCAGGTGCCAGGCACACATGCGGGAACCAAACAAGGATTCCTGCGGTTGTGGAACTTTCTAATGGGAAGAGTCTGAAACAAGGGATAATTGTAATAAATGTTTATGATATGCTAGAAGTGGACATTTATGGAAAAATGAAAAGTCAGGCAAGGAGTGTCTGCAGTGCCGGGGGTGGGGAGTGGTGGGAATGTGAAGCAGGGGGTCAGTGCAAGCTTCACCAGGAAGGTGGGACTGAGCAAAGATTGGAGGATCTAGGGGTGATCCAGGCGGATGTGACCCCAAGTGAAGAGCCTTCCAAGGGGAAGGAGGGAACGCCAGGACCAAGGTCCATGGCAGGACATGCTGGCTTGTTAGAGGAACACGGAGAGCCGCAGATGAGACAATGTCGGAGGGGCATGGGGTGCTGGGCCGTGGGGCTCTGCAGGATGGCGTAAAGACCTCTGGGTTTTATGCTGAGTGGTTTGGGGAGCCTTGCGGTGGGCTGGAAAGTGACATGACATGACTGATGTTTTAAAGAATCACTCTTGCTGGTGTGTTGAGAAACTATATGGGGCACGGACCAAGCAGGCGCATGAGTAGGTGGTGTTTGCAGTGATCCAGCAAGAGATGCTGGTGGCAGACCAGCCAGAACCAGTGGACTTCCTGAGGGATTGGACGTGGGGCCTGAAGAAAGAGTGGAATCAAGGTTTGTGCTTGAGGTTTTGGCTGAGCAAATTCGGGGACGAAATTACCTGTGAGTAGAGCAGGTATTTTGGTAAAGATTAGCATTGTTTGCGACATGTTGAGGTACAGACATCTGTTAATTATCCGTGTGGAAGTGGGGCGTTGGCAGTGGGAGTATAAAGTTCTGATCCAGGCTGGAGATAATCGTCTGGGAGTAGTCAGCGTATAGGTGGCATCGAAAGCCACGAGACTGGATGAGATCATCTGAGGGCTGGCAGATGAAACACCGGAGGCTTAATTAAACTTGAATGTGGATGACGAGTTTCCAGCGGTATGTTTCGTGCAACACTTACTTGCTAACCATGTAAATATTGGGCACCACACAATATTGGGGACATACCTGTACTACAGAATTATGAGTTGTTTATCTGAGCTTCTGGCTTGCTGATTCTGGCCGTGCGCAGCGGGGAGTGAGCAGGGAGGTTAGAGGGGTGGGAACTGAGCCCTGGGCCCCCGCAGTTAGAGGCTGGGGAGAGGGAAGGGACAGAGAAGAGGACAGAGAAACGAACGAGGCAGGAAGACAACCGCCCAAGGGTACGGTGTCCTGGAGCCTGGAGGGGGGCGTGACCAGCTGCCCTCCAGGAACACGAGGTCGGGAGTTCAGCACTGGATTTGCCAATGAGGAAGCTGCTGGTGGCCTGGCAGAACAGCCATCTCTGAGAGCAGGGACATTTTGCGAGGCTGAGTGTGACCACTCTTCCAGGTTAGGGCTGTTCGTCCAGCGGGCGCCTGAATGAATGCGGGCGGGTAGTTCCGGGTGCTGGTCTCATGAAAGCGTCGTGATGACATTGACCTTGTGCTCAGTACACTCCTTCTACCTGAAGACGCGCTTGAGGACCACGAAGTGGGGTTTTCAGCAGGTTCCCTGGACGCCTGCCTCAGTGCGGACGCAGAACCGCAGTGATGAGCAGGGATGCTTCTGCTGAGAGCAGGGAGGCTGCCTGCCCGGCGGGCGGCGGAGAGATGCGGTAGGGCGCGGACCGCAGGGCTTGCAGAGCCACGCAGCCTCGTGTGGGAGGAGCTCGGGGAAGCAGGCCGTCGACTCAGCGGGGAACCGTGACGATCCAAGGGCGAGGGTAGCCGGGTGCCCTCTGCACACGTAGCCACTTTCCAAAGCTCCAAGTTCAAACACTTTTTTTTTCTCCGGAAAAAGAAAGCAACCGTGGTACCACTTGAATCCTTTAATTCTTTTACAGTGGGGCTGTTCCCACATTTGCTAAGTCCCTTCATTCAACTAAAAACCAACATTTTTTCTTCACCTGAAAGCAATGAGGTGTAGGCCCTGGGTCACATCCCCGGAGCAGGACTTATTTCTTAGAGTTAAAAACCAAAATGAACAAACAAAAACAAACTTTCAATATATAGCTTGACTATCACTACAGTGAAATATAAAAAATGGCCCTGAAAGTGGGAGGTGAGGTGATTTTCACCCAGACACAAGGCATTCTCCTGCCTTGATATAACCCAGGGCCACCGCTCAAAAGGACATCCCGCCTCACATTTCATAGCCCAGGGCTCATCTTTGTCCAAATAACATCATGACTGGAAACCTTAGTCAGCTTTTTGTATCACAAAAAGAGCTACAGAATATGATTGCACATAACTGCAAACTGTTAGGGGTGTTCGACTTGCCTTTTAAGAAAAAAGATAATATTTATTCAGCCATAAAAAAGAATGAAACACTATATATAAAATAGATAACCAACAAGAACCTACTGTATAGCACAGGGACCTATACTCAATACCTTGTAATAACCTATAATGGAAAAGAATCTGAAAAAAACAGAATATATCTGTATATCTATATAGATAGATATAGGTATGTAGATATACCTGAATCACTTTGCTGTACACCTGAAACACTGTAAATCAACTATACTTCAAGTAAAAAATGAAATTACAAAAAAGACAATATTTATTCTCACAACACTGTGACTAAGTATTAGTCTAGCTACTTAAATGTAAAGTCATTTTGTTTTTACAAGTCACCACCCACCCTGAGAAACTCCATGACATGGCTTTGAAAAATAATTTGCACAGATCTCTGTAAGTTAATTATTGTATGACTATCTCTGAAAGCTTTTTGTGTATTGTACATTTAATCAGAGAGAGAGGCCTGGTTAACTACACTGCTGTTCTTTTAAAAAATCAAGATTATTTAACCACAGTAAAATAAATGGAAGACACGACATGTTTTTAAATTGTCTGTGAAAATGTACTTGCTCTAATGGTTTTTGAAGAAGTGCTGGTCCCTGGTTATCATCTTCCGTGTAGTGAAGTGATGAGGCCCGATTCCCACACAGCCTGCCAACTCGGTCCTTTATTTATATTAGAGCAGCAGTTCTCAGACTTTCAGCATACACCAGAATTATCCGTAGGGCTGGTAACGTCACAGAGTTCTGGGCCACACCCACCCCTAGAGTTTCTGATCCAGGAAGTTTGGGCGGGGCCTGAGAATTTACCTTTCTACCCAGTTCCCAGGTGATGCCGATTCTGCTGAGCTGGAGAAGGACAGTCTATAGGTAAAGAAGTTCTCCATGTTGAACCGTGCAGGTGCCATTGGGAGCATCTGAGCCCAGCTCCCCGTTTACAGCTGAGAAAGCATGATGCAGGTGGAGAAATGTCAGGCCAGTCCAGGCCCAGGGAGCCTGGGTGGGGAGGTGGCATTCATTCGACGTAGGAATGGGGTGAGCACAGAGGCCTGGGGCAGCACCACCCTCCCCTCAGCCCTTCCTGAAGCCACAGCCAGCAGAAAAAGACGTCAGCCCCAATACGCTCAGGCCAGGATGTAGCCAACTGCTTTCCAGTTTTGTCCATCACTAGAAGACTTCATGATCTCTATGTCGGGCAAGTCACTTGTCTCGGAGCTTTAGTTTTCTCACCACAAAATGAAGGCATTGGTCCAGCTTATTTTTAAAATTCCTTGAAACTCCAACTTTCTATGACTCTACCTAAACATAATAAACCTCTGACGAACGTTTGTTGAATGAATAATGGGAAACAGAAGTATTTGTGCTCTGCTGAGAGAAAACGAAGGAAGGGTCAGAGGCTTCCCTTTTGGGGTGAGGAGGACCTGGATGACTCCTGGCAACGCCTCGGTCAACAGGATGTCCGAGGGTGTCTCCTTACTGCAGGAAATCCCAGAG
The DNA here is from genome assembly GCF_964341445.2 of Mesoplodon mirus. Classification (NCBI taxonomy): domain Eukaryota; kingdom Metazoa; phylum Chordata; class Mammalia; order Artiodactyla; family Ziphiidae; genus Mesoplodon; species Mesoplodon mirus. Next base: position 7,194,773 of record NC_138986.1, on the reverse strand, counting down.
AAAAGCAGAGGTTCAAGGTTCCAGACTGAGAGAATTATTCTTTTCCTTTAAGTGAGAATAATCATCATGGAATGAAAAGGAACCAACAAAACACGAAACTGGAACCAACAAAACATAGGAAAGAAGAGCCTGGGGTCTGGAGCAGTGATGGGAAGTGAGGTGTAAGTGGATGGAAGTCCCTAGAGAAGGGGAAGTTTCTTCACTCGGGACCAGCTCCCTCCCATCCTGGGGGTCTGTCCTGCACCCTGCAGGGCAGATGGAGCTGGTGGTCTCTGCAGACATTGAGAAGTCACTTTTGTAAATATTTAAACAAGAAGTAAATATGTCTTTAGCTAAGAGAAAATGGACAGAGATACAATCTTCAAATCCCTTTGTTTTAGCTTTGAAGTAACTACAATTTTAAAATAAATGTAAGATGGATGTATAAGACTATAGATTCTTGATATTTGGAGACCACTGACTTCTTAGGAAGGGAGATGCTAACTGCCTTATAAATACCCAGTTTTTGTTTTCTTGGATAACCGTACTTCTGAAAGAAAACTGGAATTATGTGTGGCAGGTCAACTTTAAGTGCTATTAAATACACTAATATAACAACATGCTGTTTCAGACAGTGGAACTGTCTGACCTCGGAAATGCGGCACACACAATTTCCTTGTGCCAAGAGGGTCCTGAAGAAGTAATGTTACAAAGACAGGCACGGCTAGTCCCCATTTAGAATTGCCGAGGATGAGAAGCTCCACTAAAATTCCTCCACGTTTACATCTTTAAACGACAAAATGGCTTTCAAATTCAAATAACTCTGATGGAGACATTTATACAATAGAGTACACGCTTGCCTGTTTTCTTAACTAGAATATTCAGAACATAATTTAGCCTTTTTCTTGTTGACTCACTATGAATCATCATTATGAGTCAAAACCATAGAATTTTAGTACAAAAGCGTCCTTAGAGACCAGCTAGCTTCATTTCTTCCTTTTCGAGATGCTCAAGCGGAGGTGTGACAGGAGTTAAGTGGAAAGCAGAACCGTGCTACCACTTTGAAGGGAGCTGGTCCAGAAGCCACGGCTTCGATTCTTGGTCCAAGGCTGTGACCGCCACACCTGCCGAGGCCTCGTGCCTTCCAGACCGGGGAGTGGGGTGATGCTCGTAAGACCCTGTAGATGCGGCAAAGGCCAGCTTCCCCTTTGCAAAACGGGCTCGGACTCAATGCATTTTGCATTTTGGAGTCCACTTTTTATACTTTTTCCCTCTTTGCACTCACCTATCGTCTGTAGTGCTGTGGGTGTGTAAATGTGGTTCTGTCTGTAAACGTTACCCGACCCTCTTCAGCTGGGGCTTCCGCTCAGCTGTAACATATTGCAGGCGGGCTCTCACAGGGGTCTTTCTGCTGTGAGCCCCGGTCACTTTCCTGGGGACGGGGCCTCTTCCTTTCCTCTTGGCCTGCCCCCCCCTCCTCCCCTCCCCTTCCCGATCCTATAGGATGAGGGGGAAAAGCCTTCTGTTTTCCGCTGCATGTGGGTATTCAGTCCCTGTGCTTGTTTGCTAGGGCTACCATCATAAAGCACCGTAGACCTGGGGGTGGTACTTAAACAATCGAAAGCTGGAAGTGTGAGATCCAGGGGTCAGCAGGCCTGGCTTCTCCTTGGCTTGTGGATGGCCCTCTGCCCCCTGCGTCTTCACATGCTTGTCCCTCTGTGTCTGTGTCCTTATCGCCTCTTCTAAAAAGGCCACCAATCATATTAGATCAGGGCCCACCCTGGTGATCCTTTTTAACTTAATTACCTCTTTAAAGTATCTCTCTTCAAATAGAGTCACATTCTGCGGTATTGGGGCTTAGGACTTCGTCATATGAATTTGAGGTTGGGACACAACTTAGCCCATAACAGGCCCTTCTCACTTTTTTTTTTTTTTTTTGCTGTACGCGGGCCTCTCACTGTTGTGGCCTCTCCCATTGCGGAGCACAGGCTCCGGACGCACAGGCTCAGCGGCCATGGCTCACGGGCCCAGCCGCTGTGCAGCATGTGGGATCTTCCCAGACTGGGGCACGAACCCGTGTCTCCTGCATCGGCAGGCGGACTCTCAACCACTGCGCCACCAGGGAAGCCCCCGCTTTTCACTTTTAAAGTTACCATGAATCACTCTAGGGAAACAGACAGTTGTAATGGCTCCAGAATTTTATAAAATTCTTATGGCCAAGGTCCCTGAGTAATAGTTCCAGACTTACTTCTAAGATGGTAATTGAAATGAAGAATGACTGATAGATTCACTCATTCCAGAAGGATCCCTTCATCGTTCCAACAAAGGCAGTGATTGACACCACAAACGTGAGCCCTGGGGATTGCTTCTCAGGCCCTGCAGGTGCGGGAGGAATGGGAAAGGCCAGATGGCAGCCTCTGGGCGGCAAAGTAGGGAGAATGCAGAGAGGGCGGGAGAGGACAGAGGCCAGGCCAAACAGAAAGGATGGCTCCAGAGGCTAGGGTGGGGGTGGGGCTTCCTGGGGCTGGCGGTTATCACCGCCGGTTCAAACCCCTTTTCAGTCTGTGCCTTTCCCCTTCACTGACAACCGGCTGAGAAAAGGCCACAGGAGAAACATGGGTCACCTGGGTGCTGGGGAGCAATTAAAAACCAACTGGGTAAGAGATACGTTCTTTGATGCGAACAAAAGTTCTCTGTAGGTTCAGCGGACTCACACTTGGAATCTGGCCAGAAGAGTCTATGGAATGTTCAGTGCCTGCAGCTGCTTTTCAAGTCTGGCCTGGAAACACTGAGTGCTGTCTGTCCACATTCTACCTTCATACAGAGCCCAGCCCTCAGCCTGCCTGCCTGCTTGTCCTCTTTACTGCCAGGGGAACTCTCTGTCCCCACGTCCCATCTCCCACCCTCACCTCACCCCAAAACTGACTGTAGAGGGAAACATGCATCCACTCCTCCAACCAACATCCATTCAATACCCATCCACTCCTCCACCTAATATCCACCCAACATCCATCCCCTCCCCCACCCAATATCCACCCAACATCCATCCCCTCCCCCACCCAATATCCACCCAACAACCATCCCCTCCTCCACCCAATATCCACCCAACATCCATCTACTCCCCAACCAACATCCATTCAATATCCATCTACTCCTCCACCTAATATCCACCCAACGTCCATCCCCTCCCCCACCCAATATCCACCCATGCATCCACTCTTCTATCCAACATCCATCTATTCCTTTGAACCCTGAACACGAGCAAAGCACCGAGGGCCACTCTTATTCCTTTAAAAACCTTTTCTTTTCTGAAGATGACTACTTAAGAAGCCTGATGGCCAAGCTTGTCAGAGTAAACTGAGGCCTAAGAAGTGCTTGCCCAACTCAGTGTGACTAACCCACGTGAATTTCAGAGAATGTGACTGTGCCTGTGTTGGCTTCTCTATGACTTCCTTCTCTCAGGTCTTGTATAGGTGAAGTGTTGCTTAAGAAAGGTGTTACTTAAAAAGAAAAAAGCTGGGAAGAGGGGTGGAGAATCAGTTGATAACCTTTTTAGAAATCACAGTAGGAAGAAATACCAAGGAAAAACATGAACTAAGAAATCAGAATGACCTCTTAGACAGGCCCTGGTCACATATGGGTTAGGAAGAGGTTTGCAATGTTAGAAAGATCTTCCAGTCCACATTAAAATACCTTTTACAAGGATCCCTGAATCTGAATGTTCACACTGGCCATTCCCTGGTGAATCGGTCTTTCTTTCCACACCCAGGAACAAAGTTCCCTCTGGGAGTCAGACTGACGCTTCCCTGGGGGAACACGGGGGCCTAAGCTGATTTTCCTAAATTAATTTTACTCTTATCGTGCACTTTTTTCTTTCTTTTTTTCTCTCTCTCTCTCTTTTTAACATCTTTATTGGAGTATAATTGCTTTACAATGGTGTGTTAGTTTCTGCTGTATAACAAAGTGAATCAGTTATACACATACATACATCCCCATATCTCTTCCCTCTTGCGTCTCCCTCCCTCCCACCCTCCCTATCCCACCCCTCTAGGTGGTCACAAAGCACTGAGCTGATCTCCCTTATCTTGCACTTTTTTTTTTTTTCGGTACGCGGGCCTCTCACTGTTGTGACCTCTCCCATTGCAGAGCACAGGCTCTGGACGCGCAGGCTCAGTGGCCATGGCCCACGGGCCCAGCCGCCCCACGGCATGGGGGATCTTCTCGGACCGGGGCATGAACCCGTGTCCCCTGCACCGGCAGGTGGACTCTCAACCACTGTGCCACCAGGGAAGCCCAGCAGTTGCTTTTTAAGAATCAGATAGGATAGATACGGGGAAGGGGGCTGGTGCATGAGTTCAGAAAGTCCAGTTAGGAGCCTCATGGCAGTGACAGTGAGCCTGGGAAGGTGGCGACCAATTCGAGAGACACCATTGGAGTGGAAATGGGAGTGTAAAAAACCCATTAGAGAGGAAGGACGTGGGGAAGACATGAGTGGTGGTCCTGTTCAGAAAAACTGAGGAGAAAGGAGGCTGCCTCGTGGCCGCTCTTCTCTCCTCCGCATCTTGTGTTGACTTCATTAACATTTTAAGAAGCTCAGGCCTCTCCTAGCCCCGCAGGAGGGCTGAGCCTTGTATAGCAGCAGGGAAGAGCCCCTGGGCCTGGCTGCCTGCTGTATCCCTGTGTCCTTTTCCATCACCTTCTGTAAAGTCCTTCTGAAGAAGGACAAAGCCAGGGTGTTTGTTCCATCTTCTTTCTGATTTAGGTTCATAAACATCCTCTTTGCTTTCCTCAGTACTAAAGACCCTTTCAGGTGGTGTTCAGCCATCATTTCTGTAGTGACTGAAGACGTCTGTGGCATGAAGTTCGGGCTGATAGGATAGACCAGACGCTGGATTGCTGTCGTCTTCTCTGAGGAACTCGTCTACAGCAGGGGCCCCTCTCCAGGTGCTGGGGGTCTCCATGGAGCCCTGCAGTGTTTGCTTCCCTGAGGGCACCCACTGTGCGCTGGAACCCGGCTGGACCCCCGGGTAGAGGCTGGGGCTCAGCTGGACCCAACATCGTCTGCCATGGGGCTTCCTTCTTTATACTTAAGTCTCTGGGTATGGCTGGCACGGGCCCCCAAGACCTCCTCACCAAAGATTCCCAGCCTTGACTTAATAGTTTCAACATCCTTCAAGTGACTTCTGACCCTATGTTTTAAATCTAATCTTCCCCTCTTTTCCCTTTTATTAGAAAAGAAAATTGATCTCCAGATTGTAATCTCCTTAAAGTTAGAGATGATGAATTTTCCTCTAAATATTTATTGTGAAAAATTAAAAAACTATAGAAAAACTGCAACATAAATATAATGAACACCCCTACACTCTTCACCTAGATTCACCAATTGTTACTATTGTGCAACAGTTTCTTTCTCTCTTTATAAAGATACATATACACACATAATATGTATTATACATAATATATATACACTCTAGGTACATTGTATATGTGCGTGTGTATGTATACACACGCACATACATACTTTTTGCCAAAACTATCTGATAGTTGTACACATCATGACACTTTAGCCCTGGATATACACCTCTTATGAACAATGGCTTTCTCCTACATAATTGCAATATAATGACAATATTCAGGAATTTAACATTGCTTCAATGTTGCTATCTAATACAATGTTTCTGTAGATCTTTTTTTCAGAGATTATGTAATTTTCCCCCTGAATACACTTTTACCTCTTCCTGCTTAACCAACTCAACTCAGGACCTAGCACAACATGACACACACAGAAGTCCCTAAATAAACATTAGTTGAATGAATGAAGAGATGGGTGGAAGAATGAAAAGTTCTTTCGATGTGTCTTCAGACTTCAAAAGGTGCGTGACTGAGCACAGTTCATGAGCTCCACGTGGGAATCACACGACCTTCAAGCCCTTCTCATTGATCTTGGCAGAAACCCTACACCCAACAGGATATGTATTTTGCAACTGTGGCTTTTTCTCCTCAGCTGGGTGATATTTAAGTTACTGGTGCTTAGAGGAACCATCCGGAACTTGGCAAACTTGTCCAAAGTGAAACATGTCAGAATCTCTGTTAATCATCCCTCATACATCCTACAAGCACCCAGGCTCCACCATCACTTCCAACTACTGGGAATGCAAACGAGCCTTGTCAAAAAGAAAGCAGGAGGAGGACGGAGCTCTGCATGGTAGGAGTTCACATTGGACAACAAAGAAGGGCACAGCTTCTGCTGTGATGGCATTCATGGTGTCAGAGGTGATCTGTCACAAAGAGGCTTTTGAGGATATTGACAGCACATTCATTGCCACGGGGCACAGCATTCCGTGAGGCAGACTTTCCCCCCTCATATTTGAGGGAACTTGTCTACTCATATTTGGTATCAAGTAGCCCCAGCAGAAAACTCTACGTAAAGAGTGCCCTTTCCACCAGAGGACGGGTCCCGGGCGTGAGGCTGTGCACACGGCAGGTGCCCCAGCCCTGGCTGTCCCCTGTCTTGCTGGCATCTATGGCAGGGGCATCCTAACTAGGGTAGTAGGCAGATAGAGTTCATGATCATGCCTACTTTTCATTGGAACTTAAGGTAGCTGAACTTCAATCTCTCCATTCTGACAGTTTATAATTTTGCTTTCCCCCCATATTTCCTATGCATCCTTTTAAGACTGTAGGCATCCCAAGTTCTATATAAAATCTCAGCAGCAAGTTATTGTTAATATGTTTTATGGGCGCATCAAAGCAATTATCCTAAAGCATGCTCGAGACAAGGATAGCTGGGTTCTAATTGTATCTAATAGACTTCAGATGAATAGCACTGCACCTCAGAAGCACAACGTTATGAAGAAAATTCTCTTTTTCATTTTGGTTTCCTTCTCTCCTGATTTGTTTGAAAGACTGAAATTTGACTCTTGAGGGTGGAGGATGAGTTTGGGAATCCTTCCCCACCTCCCAGGACTCTTCCATCCTGCGCCCAGTTTCCCCGTTCTTTGCTATCTACCCAGCACCGCCCACGTGATGTGATGAAAGCTGCACTGTTTCACATCTGGAGCATCTCTTGGTGCACGGCTCAGGGACCCAAGTTCCCCTGGTCTCTTCCAGGAACGAACTGGCTCCCGGACAATGGCCTAGTGTCCAGGCAGGGGCCACTTTCTTTTCAGAGGACATTTGATGTGAAGAGATCACTGTTCATTACATCAGGGGAGGTAATCTGGCAGCTCTGGGCTGGTGCTCCAATTCTATTTGGTTTGTAAACTATAGATTTTCTTTACTGTGTGTCTCCTTTACACAGCTTGTCTTTGTCTAGATTCACAGTATTTTCTCTGACACAATCATCCTTCAAATATTACCCAAAACAGCAGTGGTGGTGGTGGGGTCACATAGAAATACCCAAATAGTTCTATCTTATTATACTAGTGAACTCTTCCCTACAGGATACAAAAGACACTGATAAGAATATTAGTGTCTGTTGTTTTGGCAGCAGGGTTACTGTTAAAATAGTGGAATTTAGGGACATATTTTGGTTATTTTATACATTGCATTACTCTGCCTTTATCTATGAAACCCAATGATAGATTTCTTAAAGGAAGTGATAAAACATTAGTTAGAACAATCACAATCTTGGATAAATAAAAAGACATCCAATAAAACCACTGACTACTTGGATGAAAAGAGCATTGTGTTACCCCGCTGTGAAGGGACAATACGGAGCTTGGATAAAAGCTAGGGAAGGGGAACTTTTGACAGCATCAGCTGGTGTCTTTATGAAACTCAGTCTTCAGTCACACTGCCCTTGGTCACCAATGTCTTCCATGTATTTGCTTTAGTGTACCTATGGGGATTTGGGGAGTCACAATGTTGGATTCTGATATATTTTTGAAAATCTGGATTAGAGCCAATTGACTGAACTTGGTTAATTGGGTGAGTAAATAATCCTGCAGCATAAACTGTTCACCTGGAATGATGCACTTGTTTTGAGGTTAAGGATGCAGGTGAAACAAATCTTTGCATCCCTGTCCCTGAAGGAAGGGCTGTTCAGTGAGGGGGTCCTGAACCCTGAGCTCAGCCTCCAAGGAGGCGGTTGAGGCCACTTCCTAGCTGGGCGACCTTGAGCAAATCAGTCTCTTCAAGGGTCTCTTTCTTGCTGGGTTAGATGAAGTCAACTGGTTCAGAGGGATGGAAGAGAAAAGCAAATGAGATTGTGTCTGTGAAGCTCGTAGCGCAGTGGCTGGGACACACGTGCTTGATACATGATTGCTGTGAGTACTACTAACTCTAACCAGATGTTGCTGTTGCTTTAAAAGAAGAGATACACTCACAAAGGTATGTTTAGGGCTTCCCTGGTGGCGCAGCGGTTAAGAATCTGCCTGCCAATGCAAGGGACACAGTTTCGAGCCCTGGCCTGGGAAGATCCCACATGCCGCGGAGCAACTAAGCCCGTGCACCACAACTACTGAGCCTGCGCTCTAGAGCCCGCGAGCCACAACTACTGAAGCCTGTGCGCCACAACTACTGAGCCCACATGCCACAACTACTGAAGCCTGCATGCCTAAAGCCCATGCTCCACAACAAGAGAAGCCACTGCAATGAGAAGCCCACGCACCGCAATGAAGAGTAGCCCCCGCTCGCCGCAACTAGAGAAAGCCCGCGTGCAGCAATGAAGACCCAACACAGCCAAAAAATAAATAAATAAATTTATTAAAAAAAAAGGTATGTTTAGATTTTCCATTTTAAAAAAAGAACGAAAGAACCAGGGAAGGTCTCAATGCCTCCTTCCTCAAAGTGAAGATACATTTCCTTGTTCTGTGATCTCTATGCAGTTAGAATGCAGGACAAGACTTAAGATATACAGGTATTTATTTTCCTATTCAGGGAAAAATGTACTCATTTACCCAAGTAAGTTCACCCATTCATTCAAGACACATTTATTAACTCCTAGTAGGTGACAGGTATGAACATACTATTAATGAGATAATTTTTTTTCTCAGAAAGACATTTCCTATGTTTCTAATCAAGGGATTTTCTTTTAACATTTATTTGTGTCTTGCAAATTCCCAGGATACCTTCTGCTGGAAAAACCTACCTCATATTTGAAAGCAAAGGCTATTTCACTGTACTAATTTTATGTCAAGTCCGAATTATATGGTGTCTGTGAATGTCCTTGAAAGGTTTATATGGTGGCAAATGTTATGCCAGCACTCATTCAGTTGTGAGCAATTGTCTTTCTTAAGGTGGAGAATTCTAGAATGTTTACCTTTGACCTTGGCCTTCTGTGGATTTGTGCATCTTTGTCTGCTACCCTTGGGCTTGTGTTCCTGGGCTCTGGGCTGCAAAGTGCTCTCCTTTGCACCCGAGGCTCCTGCAAAGTGCCGGGTAGACAGTGGGTTGAAGCAAAGCTGAATTAAGGAAATAAAGAAGGAAAAGTGAGAAGGGAACAGAGAGATGGTGTATAAGAGGAGGAGGGTGGGCGAGAGAATTTTACCCACGTGGTTGGCTATTGAACAAGTTGATACATTAGAGACAATACAAAATGTAGTGCATGTAAAGGATATTTCTCCTTTCATGGATTCCAGAGGGAGAAGACGTCAAAAGGAACAGGACAGAGATGCCCAAGTCAGAAGGGGGATGGGGCGAAAGTGCGTTTGTCCAGCAAGAAGCTGGCAGGGCCCCTTCTAAGGGGCCCTTAGAAGGTGACATTGTCCAACAGGAAATAGGGGAGCGACCAAGGCATCACTGCTTACACCTGGTTCAATCTCCAGTCCAGAGAATACGGCAAAGGGGACTGAGTCACTGATGTAACCCTTAAAGTTTCCTTATGAGGGGATGGCCATTCTGGAGACCAATGGACTTCTCAATAAGTCCAATATAATCCGTCTTTCTTCCAGGGCTAAAACAAATGACTATTTTTCAGGCTGAGGACCAGCTGAAGTAGCTGATTTGTGTTATTTGGGCTGTGTTGTTTAAAAATAATACAATATAATCACACTCACGTGGAGGCCGGAAATAAGAAGAGCAGGAGGGTCAGATTCACCACTGCTGTCCTGCACACCCACAGCTTCTGAGCACAGGGGCAGATGAAACTGTCTGCACTGTGTGTCCTTTTGTCTTGTCTTTTCGTGCTTCTTAGCCAAGTGTAAAGAGTCAATTTTGTGTCAGTTAAAAGCACACATGGTATTAAACTGATAAGAACAGATACTACACTTGATCTTAGCCAAAAGGCCGAAAAAGAAAAAAAAAAAAAGCACACACGGTAGAACTCCATTGTACTAGTCATCTGCTGATGAGCCACCAGGAGAAGCTTGGGAGCCAAGTTTGGGCTTAGGTCCAAAGAAGAACCCTTGCTCACCCCAGCTAACTGAGGTTTTATATCAACATTTCAAATGGAATGGGAGACACAGCTCTTTAAGAAGGGGTACTGACAACAGGAAATTAAATTCTGTAGGTATTTGCCAAGGATGTAAAATGTGATGCACGTTTAAATAATAGAAACTGCAATTCAGTTGGTACTGGGAAAATAATGTAGAAAACAGAGTCATGTGGCTGAATTTTGTGCCTGAGACATCATTTTGTACCTGGAATCGTGATTTGCTATAAAAATTCTGAAGTATCTGACAGGATGCTTTTTTTTTTTTTTTTTTTTTGCGGTACGCGGGCCTCTCACTGTTGTGGCCTCTCCCCTCGCGGAGCACAGGCTCCGGACGCACAGGCTCAGCGGCCATGGCTCACGGGCCCAGCCGCTCCGCGGCATGTGGGATCCTCCCAGACCGGGGCACGAACCCGTGTCCCCTGCATCGGCAGACGGACCCCCAACCACTGTGCCACCAGGAAAGCCCTGACAGGATGCTTTTAATTACACAAGTAATATACACTGTCTTCTCGTTTGCAGAAAACCTTAATAGCAATTAGAAACTTCCCAGATGAGCTGTGACAGGGTTGAGAATCGAAAAGCTTGGGTGGGAAAGCAGAAACCCAGATTTGGTTGTTTTGTTTTGGAGAAATTGAGCTTCAGTTTTAGTTGAATTCGAGCCTTCTTGACGGGTACCAGACAGTACAGCCCCTATTCATCCGCAGGCAGTGGATGGGATGGTGCGCGGCAAGCTTTTCCTGAATTGCCTTAAGTGTATATTTGCCATCTCTCCTGCGGCTAAGAGCCGTTCAAATTCACCCCCAGAATACCCTGGGACTTTCTCCAAAAATGGTCACTCCAGAGCACATCTTTGCACAGGAATCACTGCTGTCAACCAGGTGATGTCAGCCAGACAGGAAAACAGTCTGTAGCCGTGGATCTCAGCAAAAACCTCTCCTGCGTGGACACACAGGGATTTGAAAGGAAGATGTGTCAGTGAAATGACATCACCTCAACACACAATGCTACAGGGACGCAGTGGGCCAGGGGTCCTCAGTGGGGAGTGGTTTGCTCTCCGGGGACATTGGCAATGTCTGGAGACATTTGGGGTTGTCACCACATGGTCGGGGGGTGTGACAGGGCGGACTACGCTGCGGGCATCTTGGTGGGCAGAGGCCAGGGACCCTGCTGAGCATCCTGCCGTGCTCAGGCCAGCTCCACAGCTGGGAATTATCCAGCCCCAAAGGTCAGCAGTGCTGAGGCTGAGAAACCCTGTGTCACCAAAGAGAAAAGAAGTTTCAATTCACAGGACCGCTGCGCCAACAAGGAGTCTGCGTGAATATTTAAACATAGTCAACTTGCGAGCTGGGAAGTGGCTTTTAGGGAGCTGCTCCTGTCTGGCCTTGTGAGCCGGTGCATCCAATCTCAGCGGAGTCTGCTTGTCCCACGTGAAGCACCAGCTGGGCGGGCACTGGAGATGTTTCCAGGATAAATCTGCAGAGGTGGTGGCCTCCGGCTTGTGAACAGATCCATGCGTGGTGACCAAGGAGCGGAACGGGGACCGGAGCTTTTCTCCCTGTGATCTCGTGATTCCAGAAATTACTGATCCGGGGCTGCCGTGCTTTTCATTTGTTTTCAGACCATGGAACACACTTCTTTTCACAACTGTCTTGAATATTCACGAAATCTAGCTGTATTTTCATAATACAGTGAGGAAGATGTGACAGTGATCATTGTCTGCATTTTACAGATGAAAAACCACGAAGGAGTTGACGGACCTGCCTAAATTAGGAGTCGGGCAAGACCAGTCACAACTACTGCTGGTACAGACAGGAACGATTAGCTTGGCACTTACCGCGGGCAGACCGTGTACTGAACACAGCACGTGTGTGTCTCATTTTATCCCCTTCCCTCTGCCCCGTCCTCACCGGGACTTGGCTGAGGGCCTGAGGTCCGGATTCACAGCGGGGGACTGGCCCACCTGGGGCGTGAGCCCCTTTCCGCTCTTCCACCGCTGCCCCCGACCCCGCTCCGAGGCGGGTACAGGGTTCTCAGATTGCAACTAGGAAGAAGGCTCAATGAATCATAGGAAAGAACTTTTTTATTTAAATGGGATTCACACTTAAATCATAGAAATGGTTTGATCTCCATTACAATTTTTTTTTCAAAACGTATTTTCCCATTCATTTTTACTACATCGTGTAGATATATAGCAGCCAGATAAGAGCACTGAATCCAATGAATGCGTTCACTCGCTCACTCATGAGACATTAAGTGCCTGTTGTGTACCAGGGAAGGTTCTAGGCCATGGGGGGAGGCGGGGTGGTAATTAGGGTTGTTGACTCTTAGCTCTTGTCTTCAGTGTGGTCACAGCCTAGTGTGGGAGGTGGAGAGCCACATTACAAGACACACACAGACACACACACACACGAGAAGTGTGACGTGCTGGGACATTTCAGAGACAGGGAAGAAAAAAGCCTGGTTGAGTTTTGACGGGGACCGTTTGCCTGGAGCCTATAGTGTGTGGGAGTGTTAGAAGGAGACGGGCCTGGATTCACTGGAGGAGTGTGGCTCACGTTCTGTAGTGGGTGAGGTGCTGTTTTGGCTTCCTCATCTGTGTGGACTCTGTCAGTGATGTCTGTACCTTTCACCCAGGGGTCATCCTTGTCACTCGTGTCTATTTGGTTACCAAGGTCTGCCTTTCCCCCCCCACCCCCAAATGGCTTCCACATAGGATGGCCTGGGGTAAATTACTTATCTCTGTGATCATTTCTCCTCTTCTATAAAGTGGGAGTAGTGGTTAAGAATCCGCCTGCCAATGCAGGAGACACAGGTTGGATCCCTGGTCGGGGAACTAAGATCCCACAGGCTGCGGGGCAACTAAGCCCTCACGCCACAACTACTGAGCCTATGCACTCCGGAGCCCTCAAGCCACAACTAGAGAGAAGCCTGCGCTCCGCAATGAAGAGCCTGCGTCCTGCAAACTAAGACCCAACGTAGCCAAAAATAAAAAAATAAATATTAAAAAAATAAAAGCTACTATACGCCAATAAAAGTTAATTTAAAAAAGTCTTTAAAAAAAAGTGGTATGTATATGATAGATGTGAGGATTAAATTGGACACTTAGACACAGGAACCCGGACTGTGGGGGTGCGGAGATGGCCACTCTGTTCCCAGTGGCCCCCTCTTTGCCTTCTCTCCATCCCCTCACCTCCTTTCCTTAGGCACTTAACATCACCCTGGACACCCTGGAGGCCCTGGTTTGTTTCTTCTCTGCTAATCTCTCCTCTTTCCAAACGTTTCTGCCACTAGTCTCTGGTAGGAACCCCTTCTTTCTTCCAGGGAGTTTAAGTAAGTAAGGTTGTTGGACTAGAAATAATTTATTAACTCAATTGTTTATGAACTCATTGTTTTTCCAACTCATTAAAGGTGGCTTTAAAACACTTGATCTTAAAGTCCCGAATCAAGTGTTTTTTTCCTGCACTTGGGGAAGAACTTTTGCTATTTGCATCCCTCCATTCATTTGCACATGTGTAGGCAGAGTAACGATGTTGCCTTATTAAAGAACTCCAGACACCCAAACCATAGAACATTAAACAATATATCTAGATCGCGTGTTTTCTTCTCAATCACAGTTAATTAAAGCCAAACTATATTTTTCGAGTCCCTCATGGGTAAAGACATGTTGTTCTCACTTCAACCATGTGGGTGTCCCCAGTTTTTACCCTGAACGCCAACGGATTAGCGGAGAAGGTTAGGAGACGCAAGATTTCTATTTCTTTTCAATTTGTATTGTTAAATCAGGAAATATTTTTAAAGGTAACGGTTGAACACTGAAAAGCTGAAAATTGCTTTAATTTATAGCAGGAAACCAGGCTCACTTGAAATTTCTATGTGTTTGATGAAAGGAAAAGATCGCATGTGAATACTTATCCCTGAGACCAGAAATGAATATAAAATGCAATTAATCGATCTGCTAACTGTTCTTCCTTGCGTGAAGAGCTGTTCAGTGTTCACTACCCACCATGACTGTTCTGTGGAACTGAACCAAAGCTGGGTCCAAAGCCCTGCTGTGCTTTCCCTCCTCCCTCCTGGGTGTGGAGGAAGGTCGGGGGAGGGGGAGAGGAGCTGCCTGCTTCCCGCTTCCCGTCAGCATCCAGCAGGCTCTCTGCTCTCCGGCTTCCCAGGGGTCTCTCCCAGGCTATCTGCGGGCCACCTGCTCACATGGACTGTCCCTTGGGCAGGTGTAGCTCAGGCACGGTCTCTGCCCGGGTCTGCCCTGGCTTGGGTAGCAGGATGGGTTCAAAGGCACACTACACTGCTTTTCTTAGAAGGAGGCTCTATGAACAGCACAAAGGACAGGCATTAGAGGCCTCCTGGCCAGCCTTCTTGCTCTAGGAGTCCTGTGTGAATCGTGTCTTCTCTCTTCTAGAACCTTCACTCATAACTCTCTATTTTCCACTTCTCCCTATGTGCTGGCTCCTGAGGTCACAATCCCATCTTAAAACAAACACCTGAGGTCAGAATCCCATCTTAAAACAAACACCTCACCCTGACCCTTATCTGTCCCCCTGCCACCAAGTCTCGGCAAGAGATCAAGGTCATATTTGCTCTGTCTACTTTTCCATCCTCCATTTATTCTTTTTTGGTAACAGCTTTATTGAGATATAATTCACATATCATGCAATTCACCCATTCAGGTGTATGATTCAACGGCTTTAGTATATTCATAGAGTTATGGCATCCGTCACCCAAATCAACTTTACAACATTTCCATTACCCCATGAAGAAACACTGCGCCTGTTAGCAATGGTTCCCCATTCCTTCCCCCACCCCAGCTCTGTTTGCCATCTCTGTGGATTTGCCCCTTCTGGACGTTTCATATAAAAGGAATCACACAATATGTGGTCTTTTGTGTCTGACTTATTTCCTTTGGCGGGATGTTCTCAAGCTTCATCCATGTTGTAATACGTCACAGTATTTCATTCCTTTTTATGAACAAATAACCTTCCATTCTGTGGACAGACCACATTTTAGTTTATCTATTCAACAGCTGATGGACATAAGAGCAAAGTTCCTTCCTTTTGCTCTTATGGGTAAAGCTGCTCTGAACATTCCTGTATGAGGTTTTGTCTGGATAAATGCTTTTATTTCTCTGGGGTGTGGTTGGTCACCTTCCCCTGAGGCATGTGGCTGAAAGGCAGAGTGGATAACCTAACAAAATCAAAGTCTCTCGGGGAAAAAGAGGGAGCGTCGATGCTGGGTGAATAACCAATAGTGGTCACTAAAATGTTTCTTCTTTTTATAAGGATTAATCATCATGAGCATGCCTGTATGTTCCACCCATGAGTCACGTTCTCTATCAAGTTTAGAAAGCATCCTTCAATTTCTAGTTAAGTGTTGTTCATTAATAATAAACATTTATCAAATGTCTTTTGCCATCAAAGGAGATTATTTTATGTTACAAATTTTGCTATAGTGTGAAATGCTAAACTTATAGATTTCTCAATACTAATATATCATTAAATTAATGGAATTAAAACTTGCTTGGTTGCAGTGGGCAGTTCTCTTAATACATTGTTAAAACGGTCTTTATAGTTCTTGATTTAAAATGCTCACATCTAAGTTGCAATATGGATGTAGGGATTCAGTTCTCTGGACCATATGCAGATAGTTTAGCTCATGCACACATGATAAGTACAACTAGTGAGTATTAATGCAGAGATGTAGCAAGGCAGCCTGGAAAGGAAATTCAGCAATGGGAGGAGGTTTTGTGGCCTGAAAGTCTACATAGAATTGTCCAGTCAAAGCAGAGGCCAGGAAGCCCTCGGCCATTATCTGGTCTGCACAGAGACCCTCCACACCTCTGTCTGGGTCACGGTTAACTCATAAATCAGTTTGGACACATTCAAGCCAACAGATGGAGGTTCAATTTTAACAGAACCTTGAACATGGTCGACCTCTGTACCGTTAGGGTCTCCCCACGTGGGCATCACAGCACGGATGTGTGATGCCCACATGGGGCACAAGAACCCCAGTAAGAACCCCCAGTACACTCTCCACAAGAACCCCAGTAAGAACCCCCAGTACGTATGTACTAGCTGGTCTGGTCTCTGGTCTTAGATTTCTGGTGGGCTTCTCCCTGTAAGTAACGACTTTTGTTTTCTCTATGAATATAATGCCTTCTTGTTATAAAACATTCAACTACTATAGAAAAGCACAAAAAAGAAGAGAAAAATCACCCCAAATCTCACTACCCACAAATGCCAGCACGGCCTTTGGTTTAAGCCTCTTTCCAGCCATCAACCTCTGGGAAACATACAAATGGAAGGATCAGCAGATGTGGATGTAAATGCAAATACATATGATTTCATTGTGTAAAAAGTGAGTCATACTAGACATGCTCTTTTCTTGTTAAGCAGTAATTTTCATTTCATGTGAAGTTGACAGAAGAAAAGGAAAATGCAGTGAAACTGAATGGACTGCTAAACTTATATATAAATATTCCTTCAGAAGATATATTAGTTCCCAAAGTTGCCTCTAATGTTGAGGAATTACAATCACCGCGGAGTGGTCAAGACTGTATTTTTTGGCATATTTTTCAATGTTGGACAATCTAGGTTGACTTTGCTTGAAAAACCAGGTGAGAAGCTCTCATACATCTTCCCATCTCCCCTGCCCGACCTCCTAACTTTTTTCCTTATGTGCTGTAAACATGATTCCCTGGGGGCTGCTTGTTTGCTTTTTCTTACTCTTTCTTCTGAATTGACCCGATGGGAACCAAAGCTCACAGCCTGGCCTTCAGCCACGACGCCTCCCTTATCACTTAAATCACATTTTCGCTTCTGCTCAGATCACTTATTTGGAAGGAGAAAGTTTAATCTAAAATACTGTGTAACAATTAGAGATGCACATCTCATCTTTTACTGACAGGTTAACATGACATGGCCTCTTAGTCATTTCTTTACCATCTCAAGGTGTCATCTAAAATTATTATTTTGAAGAGTCTATTTATTAAAAATGACTTCTCAGTAGCACAGAGAGCCACATAAAACAGGTCTAGGAGGTCTCTCCTGAGATTGGACTGGCCTTTCCACAGTGTGTCAGAGGCAGAAAGGTTCACAGGAGCCACTCCTTTGCTGCCACCAAGGCCACATGCAGACGTGGCCCTGCTCCTGTGTCCTGTCTCCTGGCTAAAGGGACACCAGCTTCACAGCCACTCAGGACAACCTTGGGTTTACCCAAGAGCTCTCTCTGTCTCACTTGTCACATTTAACTGATTACCAAATCCCATACTTTTTTGGGGGGAAATAATTTTAGATTTACAGAAAACTGGCAAAGATGTAGAGAGCATCCCTTTATATTTGCCCAGCTTTCCCTAATTTTAGCAGCTTACATCACCACAGCACAATTATCCCAACGGAGGCATGAACATTTGGTATGATACTACGAAATGAACTACAGACTTGATTTAGATTTCATTGGTTTTTCACTCAGGTCGTATTTCTGCTCCTGGGTCCACTGAGGCGGAAGCTTCAGGGCCTAAGTATGTATGTACTGAAGTCTTCCTTGTCCGGGTCAGCACGTTGCCTTCACTCCGGCCCTCAGCTCCCCTCGTGTCCACTCTGCAGAAAGCCTTTGAAACGACCCCCTTTCTCCAGTCTCATTCCCCTTCAGCCATTCCTTACAGAATGATCTTTCATAAATGCAGATGTGATAGTGGACCTTCCTTCTCAAATGCCCTCAAAGTTTTCCCTCCATGCATGAGACGGAGTTGAGGCTTTCTAGCAGGGCCACGTCTGGATCTGCTTCTCCGGCCTCATTTCCCTTAATTTCTCCCAATTCAGGACCACGCAGGAAGGCCCCTGTGCTCTCCGTGGCCGCCGGCTCATAGCCTCCGGGCCTAACGCTGGCCATCCGCCCGCTCTCCCTCATCCCTTTCAACCTGCCCCTGGGAAGTTTCCCCTCATCCTTCCCCTCGCCAAGCCTGGACCTAGCACAGCTTCTGTTAGGGTGCTGACCAAACTGCTTTGTGGTTGTATATCTGTCTCCTCTGATGGTTTGTCAGAGTCTTCTGGGTTTTTCTCGGCTGCACCTCAGCTTGTTTGGGATCTTAGTTCCCTGACCAGGGATTGAACCTGGGCCCTCGGCAGTGAGGGCACCAACTCCTAACCATGACCCCCCAGGGAATTCCCTGTCAGTCTTGAGCAGAGGACATTTGTCTTTATTTCTGTAACCCTGACACCCAATATATTTAGTGCTCAGTAATTGTTTGTTGAAGACATAGAAAACAAACTTATACTTACCAAAGGGGTCAGGGCGGGGGATAAATTAGGAGTTTGGGATTGATAGCTACACACTACTATATACAAAATAGACAAACAACAAGGACTTACCATATAACACAGGGAACTATACTCAATATTTTGTAATAACCTATAGTGGAAAAGAATCTGAAAAAGAATGTGTGTGTGTGTGTGTGTGTGTGTGTGTATAACTAACTCACTTTTCTGTACACCTGAAACTAACACAACATTGTAAATCAACTACATTTCAGGGAAGCAGGCTGGAGACAGTGGTGACTCAACCGTGGTTGATGCACCGAGCTCGTGTGAAATCATGAAACTGGAATGTCTCCATGACAAATGGCCCTGAAAATAAAGCCAGCTGCCACTGCAGAGAGGTATTTCAGAATTCAAAGATGTTCAAATACCACGTGATGGGTCCCTGGTGAGAGTCAAGGGCTTCCTATGGTATTAGCTGATCCTCTTAGTGGGACAAACTCCTTGGGAGGCATCAGTATTGGTTGGTTTGGCTTGAGGAAGGATCAGGGGAAATTTCAGGTGGGGGTAGGGGCGTCAGGCAGCGACAGTAGCCAAGGCTGCTGGGCCTGCTCAAGGCCCGTTCCTGGGTGCTGCTCCCCTGGGGCCAGGCTCCCCACAGTGTGGCCCACGGCAGGGAGCCCGACTCACCGTTCTTCGCCCAGGATGGCCTCCGTTTCTGAACTGACAGTCCGTGTGCAGCAGCCCCCTCAGTCCTGGGCTCAGTGGGAAGGTTGGTCATCCCCACGAGAGGCAGAGAAGATGTTCATGAGAAACTCAGAAGGGTCGTGTTCATGGGGGGCTGGAGGCTGAGTCCCGTCTCCCCAGAGACTCCACCCAACTAATTTTTCTCCCACTCCACCCTGTCCAAATCCATTTGGCGAAACTCCTTTGAAAGAAGCAGTAGAGTGTTTTTAAATGGTTCATTATCATTTGTGTAAAGTTCAGGTAATGCAAGGACTGAATTATTGATTGGAAAATCTTCATTCCTTGGCTGCATGCAATCTGGGCAGCTTCAACTGTCACGGGAAATTAAAGACTGTTTTTCATTATAAAGTGATATTTTCACACTGCCAAGAAACGTGGAAAGTAGAGACAAGTGAAAGTTCACATATAATTTTATCACCATACCAAAATGCTTTTTTTTTTTTTCGTGGTACGCAGGCCTCTCACTGCTGTGGCCTCTCCCGTTGCGGAGCACAGGCTCCGGACGCACAGGCTCAGCGGCCATGGCTCACGGGCCCAGCCGCTCCCATGGCATGTGGGATCCTCCCGGACCGGGGCACGAACCCGTGTCCCCTGCAACAGCAGGCAGACTCTCAACCACTGCGCCACTAGGGAATCCCACATAATGCATTTTTTAAAAAATTTATTTATTTATTTTTGCTGTGTTGGGTCTTCATTTCTGTGCGAGGGCTTTCTCTAGTTGTGGCGAGCGGGAGCCATTCTTCATCTCAGTGCGCGGGCCTCTCACTATCGCGGCCTCTCTTGTTGGGGAGCACAGGCTCCAGAAGCACAGGCTCAGTAGTTGTGGCTCACGGGCCCAGTTGCTCCGCGGCATGTGGGATCCTCCCAAACCAGGGCTCGAACCCGTGTCCCCTGCATTAGCAGGCAGATTCCTAACCACTGCGCCACCAGGGAAGCCCGCACATAATGCATTTTAATATATGTTCTTCAATCACTTTCTCTTGGACTTAATTTTTAAAAAATAATTGCAATTACAGCATACGTATCATTTTGGTAAACTCCTTTTTACTCCCCATTACATTATAAACATTTTTCATGCTGCACAATAGTTTTCATACCCAAACTGTTTAATGACTACATGAAAAACACTTTTGAGTTAGACTGGGAAATTTTGAAGAAGTACTTATTAACTTAATTAGCATACAGTTGATCATAATGAAGTCCTGAAAAATTGTCATTTTAGAAATCTATTGACATGGGAAGATGCTCATCTTATGTTTTTAAGTAGAAATAAGTAAGATGAGAGATAATTATTTCTAAATGGTGGTTTTAATTTTTCCTTTTTGCCTTTTTTACTTTCTGGAATGTGATAATGAAGTAATTACTTTGTAATAAAAACACAAGGAACACTTTCCAGGGGAAAAAATACTCAGAGGAGATTTGATGCTTAATAGCATCTCACAAAAATGCCATTGAAGTCACTGAGTTTGGAATTAAGAAGCCAAGAATCATGGATAAAACAAATTATCTATAGAAAGGAAAAACTGCAGAGTTTGCCTTTGCTAGTACAGTTGGAGAGTTTTTTCAAGAACAGCCAATGTACAGGTGAGGTCACCTGGGCACTGGAGGGGAGGAGGGTTCAAGGGGAGAACCCTTTGAGTGCAATTCTCAGGGACTCCGAGCTAAGGATACCTGATCTGAGACCAGGGATTTCCGTCCTGCGTCATATGTGCCTTTGTAATGGAAACTGATCGTCTGCCCAGGGGACACTGGTCATGCAGCTGAGTCACTTAGCTCTGAGTCTAGGCTCTACAAGTTAGCTTTTCACTGTGGTTTGATTTTCATGTAGATTTGCTCAGAACTCCAAAATGCAATTCCCTAGTTATGGAGCCTGGAATGTGGCAGGCCCAGTACTAGGTATTGTGGATACAAAGGCGAGTACTATAGTTATGTTCTCCTTATCTGCTCCTGGGGTGTAGAGATAAGTAAATAAGTGATTAAAGTTTCACATGTTAAATGCTATTATGAAATATAAATATGAATAAACTATAATAAATATGAATAAATATAAAAAAATAAATATTTGTTTCCTGGCCCATGGTTCCTAAAACCTTTGGAATCTCTGGAGTGATGTGTATGCTAATGAGATGACTGTGGTCAGACCCTAGGTAGCTTCAGGATGGGGGCTGCCTGCTAGGAAAGCCAAGGCACAATTAGAGGGTTGGAAATTTTAGCCCTAAGCCCTGACATCGAAGGAAGGGAGAGGGGGAGGGGCAGGAGGTTAGGTGAATTACTAATGGCCAACGATCTAACCAATCGTGTCTACTTAAGGAAACTTCCATTAAAAAAACCTAAGCAACTGTGTTCAGACAGCTTCCCAGCTGGCGAACACGTTGAGGTACGGGGAGGGTGAGGCACCCACAGAGGGCGTGGACGCTCGGCACACCCCTCCCCATCCCATGCCTGCCCTATGCAGCTCTTCCATTGGCTGTTCTTGAATTTGAATTCTTTATAACAAACTGGTAACAGTGAATAAAGCACTTTCCTGAGTTCTGTGAGCCATTCCAGGGTAATATTGAACTTGAGGGGTTGGGTCATAGAAACCCCCGATTTATAGCCCGTCGGTCAGAAGTATAGGTGGCAACCTGGGACCTGTGACTGGTGTAGGAGTCAGGGGTGGTCTTGAGGGGCTGAGCCCTCAACCTGTGGATCCTGACACGTACTCCGGGTAGGTAGCGTCAGACGGAATTGACTCGTAGGATACCCAGTGGTGTCGGGAGGACTTTGTTGGTGTTGGGGAAAAAACACCAAACTATGACTCAGGAAGTAGTGCAGCTCTGGGAACACAGAGGAAGGGCCCTTAATGCAGACTAGGGTGACTGGAGAAGTGGATTAAACGGAGACCTAAGGGTGGCCAGGCAAAGGGGGAAGATGGGATTGTACAGAAAAGATTCCGGGCAGATGGAAAATCTCAGGAGAACGTCAGGAGGTGCGCTGATCCTTGCAGATATAAATTGTACATTGACCCTGTAGCTTCCATACCTCATTCTCTTATGAGCTAGATTAGCATGAGTCCATCTTCTTGGGTCCGGACACCTCTCGACACAGTGACCAAGTTGATTCTCTCGGCCTACGCATCAGAGGGTGAAATCAGGGAACACCAAGGTCCCACTGAGACAGTGTCACCCATGTGAGCGCCAAATGGATCTTCCCAGAAAATACTCCCTGCCTTGTTTTGCATGATTATTCAAACTGCAGTGAAAGTTCTTAGATATTTGTGGTTGGACAGTTTATTCACAGTGGGTAGTCTGAAGACAGGCCCAGTGTTGTTGTGAATAGGGTTTTCTTTTCAAAACGGACATAGATACTCTCCGTGGTGTCAGCAGTGGCCTGGCGAGGGTGACTGGGGGTGGGACGCATGCGCCAGCGATGTTAGCTTCCTCGCTCGCGGCTGCTCCTTTTGAGTCAGAAGCCACAGCTGCGCTCACTCATCTCCACTCACAGTGTCAGCGCTTTACTGTCCACCCTGGAGATTCCGCGTAACAGCTGGATCTTGTCCCTTCAAACACAGCTGGCAACCTGCCTTTGTAGGAAAATTTCTGGGACCATGAGAAGCTGATCCAACACGCTGAAATCCACCGCGAGTCCGTCACCCGCCTCTTCCACGAAATCACTACTCTGTGCAGGGACACACACACCTTCCCGGCACCTGCAATTACTTTGCATTCATTCTGTGCTTTTTCTTAGTTTGTTCGGGGGTCTCCCCTGACTAGTTCATCTACTCATAATAAGGAACACTTACTGAATGTCTCCCAGGTGCAAGGCACTGTCTTCAGGGCTTTACGTGAATCAATTCATGTGGTCCTCATACCAGCCCCACGAGGTGGCTGCTGGTACTGTCCCCAGGGGTCACACCCAGGGGGGCAGTGGAGTCGCTCACTCAACTGCTTTCTCTGTCTTCGTTTCTAGAAACGTGGTTTTTCCTCAGAGCACTTCCTGTGGTGTCTGGCACCGAGGGGCCCTCGGGGTGCGCTGCTTGCCCCACACGTGTCGAGGAGCTCGCCAAGAATGTTCCGTCCACATTGCCGAGACACGGACTCCTTGTAAAGTGAACAATGCCCAGCCACCAACACAGAGCCGAAGAAGCAGAGTCCACACACCCACGCTGAGAGCAACGCAAAGTCACCAGCGTTTCTGAAGTGACGTGACAGGGCAAGTCCCGTGGTCTTTCCCAACATGAACTTCTGTTTTAAACAGTGATTAGAAAAGTTTGCTGACAAGGCACGAAAGTAACTGGTTTTTTTATTTTTATTTTTGCGGTATGCGGGCCTCTCACTGTTGTGGCCTCTCCCGCTGCGGAGCACAGGGTCCGGATGCGCAGGCTCAGCGGCCATGGCTCACGGGCCCAGCCGCTCCGCGGTATGTGGGATCTTCCCGGACCGGGGCACGAACCCGTGTCCCCTGCATTGGCAGGTGGACTGTCAACCACTGCGCCACCAGGGAAGCCCAACTGTTAGATTTTTAAGTGATGGTTTGCTTTTCAGAGCCCTGTCAAAATTTTTTAAAAATTTTATTGAAATATAGTTGATTTACAATGGTTGTGTTAATTTCTGCTGTACAGCAAAGTGACTCAGTTATACATACATATTCTTTTCCATTATGGTTTATCACAGGATATTGAATATAGTTCCCTGTGCTCTACAGTAGGGCCTTGTTGTTTATCCATCCTGGATATACTAGTTTACATCTGCTGACCCCAAACTCCCAGTC
Organism: Mesoplodon mirus; assembly: GCF_964341445.2. Taxonomy (NCBI): domain Eukaryota; kingdom Metazoa; phylum Chordata; class Mammalia; order Artiodactyla; family Ziphiidae; genus Mesoplodon; species Mesoplodon mirus. The sequence goes on along the minus strand of NC_138986.1, from coordinate 7,170,662 downwards.
CTTCCCTCCCCTACCCCCCTACCCCTTGTAGAGCCCTTTTAAATTTTGATAGCACTGGAGAAACTACCTAGTTTTAAAACAGCCAGGGTTCATCTGGAGCTCAGAATAGAGACACGATGGCCATGGCCTCACCAGGTAACCCTTTTGGACCACGAGTGACACGTCCTGGGCTTCCCTCCCACACCTTCAGCGTTTATTGATAACATGTCTTCAAAGATGGACTCAGAAACTCTTTGGATGCTTTTATTGACAATTTGAGTACAACCTTAGACACAGTTGCCAAGTATTTCTTTACACAGTTCAGAGAAAAATAAAGATTCTTCTGCAAAGGCTTTATTTCTGTTCTTTTGCTAGATTCACAGTTTGTTGCACCGTTCAATGCTCAGACATGTTCATCTATAGTGGTTTGTGATTCACACTCATTTACAGTGGCTGCTTGTTCTTTAAGTTGTTTTAAGAATCAGTATTCTATTCTGAAAAAAAAAAAAGAAGGTACCACCGGGAAAGGAGCAGGGACCTAGGACTTCTACCGCCTGCATGAGTGGGAGGAAACCCCGTCTGCCTGGTGCACCCAACAAGCCATGCAGATCGGGAGGCGGCCGTAACAGCACAGCCATTAAACCGCAAAGCCGTGGTGGGGATGAGATGCCGGGTGCCCCCTACAGAGGGAACCATCTGACTGTCCTGCAGGCTGGGCGTGCGGAGCTGCTACCTGCTGGGACTGTCGGTAACTCGGTAACTCGCAGGCAGGCCCCGCGTGGGTTCCAGGCTGAGCCCTGATGCCAGCCATGGGGATGTGGGGCTCCAGCCTAGTGACCTGCCTCTTTCTTACTTGGGAGACTGGCTCTCTGCTATCTCTGTACCATCCATAGGCTCCCTGACAGGAGGAGGCAGCCTCTGGGCTGTGCTGGGGAGGTTGGATTTTCCGACAGAGTGAAGCCATGTGAGGCCGTTCCCGCTGACGAGACTGCCCCCCCCCCCCGCCCCCCGTCATTTACCAGTTGCAGGACCTCTGAGGAAGATGGAGACAGGGGACTGTCCCTGGATGGATGGTTAGGGACGAGGGGCAGATGTCCTGGGGCAGTCTGCTGGGGTCCTTCCGTCTCTCCCTCCAGCAAGGATTTCTGGTGCTACGACTACAAAGACAAGGCCTGCTACAGATTTCATCATTTCCAGGGTCTCTAAATGCAAAAGAAACCCTGTCCTCTAGTGAGAGTCACTACACCCTCAGTGATGGTCACGATCTTCCTGGGAAGGCAGACGAGAACAAAGACAGTGGTTTGACGTTTCCATCACGCGCTGTGCTGTGGAGGATGAGGTTTGCTGCATTCAGTGTAAACACATCTCTTTTTGATGTATTGTGAATGGCGCAAAAAATAAAAAAAGGATGAAAACTTGATCAACAATCCAAGTCAAGCCATGTTAACGTGAGGAAATGTTCTCGCGTGAGTTTACATCCTAGAGAAAAGAACTCTGAATAACCCGTTGGGTGGGCAGGGCCCCGAGTGGGCTGTCCTGAGCCGTGTTAATGATAATGTACTTATACTGTATTTTGGTTCCATATCACAGCGATTCGTCCCCAATGACCCCTTTATCCTTTTAGGCACATTTTTGTTGTTGTTGCAGTTTCCCTTTGCACTCTGTTGCTTTGACAACTGTAATCTGAATCAGATCTGAAAGGGGTCCAGAATAAAATATTTTGGTATAAAATATTTTGATATAGAAAAGTGTAATTAACATGGTCCAGGTGGACAGAAAGTGCATAAAATTTCATTTTGATGATCTGGAAACGCTCCTTCTTTACAGATTCTGCTTTAATAACCTGCATGCTGGTTAACGCTGAGAATCATTATGAAATCATTTCTAAAAGTGTCCCCTCTAGAGGCACCTTATTCATTACATCGACGGTGAAGCCAGATGTATGAGCTTATTCTCCAAGCTCAAAATGAATGTTTAAAATCAAATTCTCGATTTTGTAATATTTTCAGAAAAACAATTTCCTTCTAACGTTGCATATAATTAAATGAAGTGAAAGTACACTAAGTGTTGATTTCTTCCCTATACATTTGAACATTCAACGTTCAGATTAAGTTTCATAATTTCTCAGTTAGTTGACAAGCTGATTCATGCAGAGTTGATATTTCATTAATGCAATACATAAAAATAGAATTCTTGGGGATGAACACATGGTTTTGACTATTGCCTGTGTTCTTTGGGAATAGATGCTTTCTGAAAATTTAAATAAGAGCATCGCTTTTAAGCTGTGAATGTCGTTCACAGAATCATTGCAGTCAGTCTTAGAGAGAATCACTGACAATAGTTCCTCAAAACTATTTCCCACCTCACCAAAGGCTTCTTCCCATTATTTGCTGAAGGTAAAAGGCAGGTAATTGAACCTGAGAAATCTCTGTGTATTTTTCCAGCTTGACTTGAATTCACTCAAGAATGACAACCCATACAAAAGGGGAAGTGCACCGCCATCTGTGCCCCGGTGTCCGTGTATTGCCGAGGCCTGCGGATACTTCCTGATGGTCTCACCGTTAGCTTGGCTGTTTCTCAGGGGCACAATGACAGGGATCCTGGGATCTTCTCTTATAACTGTTTTTGTGATTTTGTAAAGAACTTGAAGTGTGTGTGTGTGTGTGTGTGTGTGTTTAGAGATCTGTATGTTTCCCAGCAGAATGGCGGCTGAGTGCGCCTGCGTGGCCACTGCTCCAGCTACACGTCGAACCAGTGGTCCCCCATGCAGGCGCGGTTCCACTCCAAGCCACAGTTCCAGCACCACTCGAGCTGGCACTGGGGCTGCGGGCACTTCATGTGCATGCACCCTCCTGTGGGCAGACAGAGGCCACAAATAAGCACCCGGGAAACACTCCCGCACCAACCTTCTGTTCCAGAAATGCTTCCTAACAGAATTATTGCAAGCAATCCAAGAGCAGAATCTGAACTGAGGAAAACAAACCAGAAAGCCCACCGGGAAGTTCTAAAGTTCTGACATTCGTTAAGGAATGAGAGGATAACCTATATGGGAAAAAAGTCTGAAAAAGAATGGAGATATATATCTGATTCACTTTGCTGTACACCTGAAACTAACACAACATTGTAAATCAACTGTACTGCAATAAAAATTTAAAAAAAAAGAAATGAGTGAGATGGAAGCATGACACATCCATCAGGGACAAATTTTACTTGTAAATCTGAGTTTACTGACTTCTCTTCAGATGGGATTTAAAGACAAATGCTTTGTGTTTCACAGACGGGGTCAATTCCTTATTTAAATATACAGTGAATTTAATATTTTAAGTATACAATAATATATTTAACAATTTAATACATAATAACGTCACTATATACTATGAGTAATTTTGATCATTTCTTCAGTGTTACTTGGCTTGAAAAAATTCATAAGACAGGAGTTGGGATAGCTGTTCCCAAAGCATTTAATAGTGACTAGTTTCCTTCATGCTATTCAAAATTTTATTTAAGATGAGGATAGAGAGAAACGGATGAATAATACGAGGTGCTTTACATCTGTTATGCCATTTATTCCTCAACAGCACCTTGTGAGATAAGGGTGTTAACCGGTTGTAGAATTTTCGCAAGGTCTCAAGCCTTTTAAGTGTGAAGCCGGAGGTTTAACCAAGATGTGTGTGATTCCAATGTTCTTTCTTTCAGGGAACAGGGCCTTTCCAGTATGAGATGAAAAGTCCCTTATTTTGGGATTCCCCACCTCCCCCATTTGTTAAATGCGTTCCCTACTTGCTTCTGGGGATCAGACACCAAGTCTGCCGTGAAGTCAAGAGAAAGTTATTTGTATGAAGTTATATGTAGAGAACTGTTTGTGAGTGACTTTCCCAGATAACCCAGCAAAAGCAATGTCTTTCCTTGAATTCCATGTAGCACTGAATGTGTTCCATTGTTCAATTTTACCAGTTGTCTTGTGAAGCCATTTTTTCTTGCCAAATTTTCCAAAGAATTGTTTCAGTGCTGTCTCACTTTTATATTAGAAGCTTGGCATGAGGGCTTGCACTAATATAAAATATTTATGAATATGTAACTAAAGGCATTTGTTTTAGACCAACTTAAGGGCATTTAAAAATCCCATAGTTTTCGACTTCTTTTTGGTTTGCTTTAAAGATCATTTAAAAATTCAAATATGTGGAAAATAAAGGGAAAAACGTGTGATACTTTTTTCTTACTATTTCCCAATTAGCATCACACAATTACAGGATTGTGTAATTTTCAACACATATTTATTCATTGTGCACTTAGGATGTCAATAATATAATAAATAATGTAATACTGTATAATCACTTAAATTTCTCTGGAATATCATAAAGCATGCTTAAGTGATGTATTCAAATTCAGTGGACTATTAAGTGAGACTAAATGAAAGTTTGAGAATGTTTTCCTATTATACCAAAATCTTAACAGATCTGGAATACTACCTTTAACAAGTAAGATTTAATTATAGAAACTAGACTCACAATGGCACAGTGGAATAAGAAGAAAGGAAATAGCAAGAGAGAGGATATTCATGTTGCTAACTTTCTTTTCTTCCTGGTGTGTAATATGGAAGGAATATGCTAGACCCCATAATTGGGAGAAGAGTCAGGGACTCCAATTCTAAAAGCCTTGCCAGCTTAAAAGTAAACTCGAGCAAGAAGCTGCTGACCATGCCATGCTAATTTGTGGATATTTGCATGGAGAAAGTCTGGCTTCCCTCTTAGAGGATTCTGCCTCCTGACTGATGCTCAAACCGTGAAAAGCCCCAACTGTGTACAGCCAACACACCATGGCCTGGGCTGGCCACTCTGCCATTAGATTTAATGAGAGATAAGAAGTTCTTGAACAACCTGAAGGCAAATTTAACGGGCAACAGATGCTTATTGCAGAGAAAATGGATCCTGAATCTCATCTGTTTGAGGTGGAAGTAAAGGAAGAACTTCCGGGGATTAAGGGCGTTACAGGAGGGAGTGCCAAGTTCAGCCTGCGCTTAAAATGGAAATAATTCTCATTATCATGACAGCTTTGCTGAAGGAAGAACTACTTTTCTGGGATTCAGTTTTATGAAATATGAATATATGAACTATGAAATATGAATATATGAACTATGAAATATGAAAACAGGCTATGAATTTCGGTAGAGAGCTAGATAATGAGACTAGCTTTTCTTGCTAATGGAGCCTAAGTTTGTTTTGGTCACAGTGATATCCTTTAAAACAGTAGAGACTATCATTAATAAGCTGAAAGTTTCAGCTTTTCAGTTCATAGGTTGAAAATCTATAGGTGTGACCTCTAAGCCAGTGGGCGAATCAGGTTTCCCTGAAACTCAGTCCAGTCCTGCCTCATCGCAGACTCCTAGATGTGTTGTTGCTGTCTGACGCTTTCTCAGTACGGGTCATTCATCTCGAATTGGTTCAAACGAAATTTTGAGAACACGTAAACCTTCTCTTTAGTCCTTCATGGTCATACGCTACACAGAATTGTGAAGAAGCATTTTCCCTCAACAGTATATTCTGTGCATTTTTTTGTTTTTTAATCTATTTAACTCTACCTCGTTCTTTTAAAGATTGCCTGTCCCTCTACCCATTAAATAACACTTGCATATGCTCCAATTTTTCATGATTTAATGATTCTGAGAATATTCTGGAACACATGTACCTGGACCTTTTGCAAGTAATCAAAATTCCAAGAGACAGAATTGCGTGTACAGTGGGGATCCACCTTTAACATGCTATCCTGGTTATTGTAAAGTGAACACATGTTTCGTTAAAAACTAAAAGCAGTTGTAGACACTAAACCCAAAAATCTATAGGTGAAAACTCAGAGCTTTCCAGGTAGAGCACATCACAATATTTCAAAGAAAGAACCAGATTAGGAAACATGTCTATAGTCAGGAATCACTTGATTCCTTCAATTCCACCTTCTGGGGCTGCAGGTGTGCTCTGACTCAAGGCAGACCTGAGCACATCGTTTTCTGGCCTCACACCCCGGAAGGGTTCCCTGTCTTACAGAATCAGGTCCAAGCCCTGCATGTCATTCTGGGCCCTACATTCCAGCCACCCACCCACCGCTTCAGCAGATGCTCCTCATCCTTGTCCAGGAACTCCAAACAGCTGGGCTTCTTGCACACACACCGGCACTGATGGTTTACCCTCCCTGCCTTTGCACCTGCTGGCTGCGTGCAAGGCTTCTCTGCCACGTCCTTGCCTGGCTCATAACCCAACCTTATTCTCGGCTCAGGCATCATCTCCACCAGGAAGCCGTCTCTTAACCCCAAGGTCTTCCTTTACTAGCTTGTTTTCTCCGTCATATTTTATAAGGTTATCTATTTATGTGTCTATCTCTTTTCCTAGCTCCTTTTAAATTCAACAAATATTTATTCATCGGGTCCTCTTCTGGGCCCAGGGGATAGACAGCTGGGGTTCCTGACCTTTGAAAATAGCAAAATGGGTCTCTTACTGTTGAATCTGCATCCTTTAAGTACCCGGGAGACAGAACACAGGCCCATGCCCATCAGCACTGCACATCCTCTCTGATGAAAGGCCTTTGCTTCTTTCTCAACACTGCTCAGTCCGTGAGGAATAGGAAAGCTCTTTTCCTCTGATTCTGTTGTTGTCTCCCCTTTATAGCTGCGGGCCAGCCTGCTGCATCTCCAGGAGCGTTCCAGCCCAGGAAGGAGTAACGATGACTCATCGGATTAACTCTCTTCCCACCCATCCCACCCACCTCCCCCCACCGGGGAGACCACTGATTCAGGGCTCGGGGCCTGGCCTGTGGCTGCCGCTCCGGGAGGTGTCAGCGCTCTCAAGTTTGTATTCAGAAGGCAAAGGACGCAGCTGAGGAAAGAGAGCCCCAGGGCCCACCCGGGGGCCGCGGGCTGGGTTTCACGCACAGCAGGCCAGCTCTCAGCCCCCGACAAACCAGTGAGTATCTCTAGATATCAGAGTACTCTGGGGAAATATTGGACTGGGAAGTTTCCCTACCATCTTCTTCTTCTTCTTCTTTTTTTTTTAATCAGACGCAAAGTGTTTAATAGTGTTAATAGTATGTAATAATAAGGGCAGCTAGCAGAGGCCCAGCGAAGAGAACGTGGGAAAAACAGGACCTGTGCTTCGTCTATTTCTCAGCCGTGCTAATGCTGCCGACCCTACCGCGCACGTACTGACGTGTTTCACGTGTAGAAAGAAGTCTGGGTGCTGGGCTGGGACGGCTTTAAGGTGGATGGCACGGGTGCCCCGCCGGCTCCCGCGGGGTGGCAGGGCCCCTGGGAAGGGGGCGGCCCAGAGGAATGCTCTGAACATAGAGTTTGACTTCCAGCAACACTGCAGAGCCTGGAGGGCTACACAGCGATGGCCCCCAGACCACACGGTCACACAGGGCAGCCATCAGAGCAGGGGGAGGTCAACGGGGGGAGGAAAAACCACAGCCACGAGCACGGTCGTGTCCCCAGAGCCGAGCTGGTCTCCCTCTCAGTGGCCTCCAGTGGTGACATGGGGCCACTTGGCAGGAGGCAAGGAGCCGGGAGCCGGGAGGGGCTCCTTCTGGTAGGAGGTCTCTCAGGTCTCCCCACAGCTGGGGTGGCTCCCAGGATGTGAGGATGTATGGACGTGACCACACGTGTAAGGGAAGGGAGATGCTGCCCTGGGTGTAGACTATCCCCAGGGAGAACCATCCGAATACGGATGGTGGTGTTTCTAAGCCCGTAAACCTGTGCAAAGTAGCAGATATATGTAGGCTCCTGGGAGACCTTGACTATGGTGAATGTCGTTTCATCCATCCAGAGGTGTCCCCAAGTTATCCCCTCCCATGCTTAAAATTTAGAGAGAAGCTGGTAGAAGGCCAAAGTCCCATTCAGAAACACACTCATGGAAAGGCTGGTTTAATGACGGAGCCAAGCGTCACCCCAACATAAGGCACTAACTCTCCCGCCACAGGGATGGTGAAACCAGAGCCCCGAGTGTGTCCCGTGTTCAGAGGGACGGGAATCACTGACGTCAAAGAGAGAGCTTCATGGCCAAAACAACTGGGAACCAACTGGTTACACCAAGTTAAACAGATTTCTTTACAAAAGGCATTCTGAACGGCTTGAATGTATGTCACGAATGGGGATAATAATAGCTTCCTTATGTGGTGTCTGTGAGGATTAAATGATCTGATGCTCGAAGAGAACTTAGAACCAGCATTTAGTAAGTGCTCAGTACAAGTCAGTTGTTTTCCTTGTTGTTATCTCCAAGAGGGATACAGTGGGAAGCAACTGCCAGATGTATGTGACGTGGTGGCATCTGCCTTTCCCCAGTGAGTCTCTCTAGATACCAGAGTAGTATGGAGGGCACTCTGGGGGAAATGTTGGGCTGGAAAGTCTCCCTAGCACTTGTTTTTAAAAACCAGGTGCAAAGTGTTTAGTAGTGTTAATAATAAATAATAATAAGGGCAGTTAGTGTTTCTTGAGTGCTTTCTCTGTGCCAGGCACCGGGGAGGCATCTGCCACCCACCATGTCATATGGTTCTATTGCTGCGGGGCAGCTTCTGTTATCAGCTCTATTTTACAGAAAGAGGACTTGCAGCTTAGGAGGCTGAGAAGCTTGACGTGAGAGAGCTGAGACTCAAACTCTGGCCAGATGGCGCCGAAGTCCCAGTGCTGAACTCCCCAGCTAGCAAGCCCTCGTAGAGCCCCTGACTGTCCCAGCCACGCAGCCACAGCCGACGCCCTGAGACGCCCTCACTTCTTGCCCAGCCCAGACTCACCATGTTTTTCCACCGGCACGTGGCAACGGGGGCAGGGTTTAGCGGTCTTCCTGATTGTTTCTTTGGAGGCGCGCTCCCACCGGGCCCGCTCTGCCGTCTTCTCATCAACTTGGTAGGCCTGGGTAAATGAAACAGAAGGAGCTGAAATTCAGATCTTCACAGTGGGCTCCAACGTGGGTCCCTTGAAACACTGCACAGGAAGTTCTTAGAGATGGAAGTGCCTTCAGGCAAGAAGCTCAAAAGTAAACTCGCTTGACAAGTGGAGGACGGCTCCTGGCCATGCAGGGACATGCGCCAACATGGTTTCTTGGCATGTGACCTATGCTTACAAGCTAAGTCAAGACTGCAGTTTTGCAGTTTGAGTTCCTTTTTTTTAATTGTCTTGAATATTGTAACACATAACATCTAGTGGGTGCTTAACACACAGGCAAGGTGACACATACTCTTAAAACCTTCTTGTTAGACGCTTCATCCGGTAAGTGTACTAGTTTTTATTTTACATCGAGGATTAGACACGTTAAACAATTGCCCAAAGCTGATAAGCATCAGAGTCTGTGTGACTCCAAAATCTTTGCTTTTAAACTTTCTTCAACATCTTATTATCTTTCATTCCTGCACCCGGACAGGAACGTGGTCACAGACAGGACGGGGCAGGAACAGGGAGGCGAAGCTGATATGACAGAGGAAGCGGCAGCAGGAATAGGGAACAGCCAGAGGTCAAGACTGGGCTCTGGAGCCAGCCTCCTGGGTTCAAATCCCAGCTCCACCTGGGTGCGTGGCTTTGGGAACATTCCTTAACTCTCTGAAAGTTCCCGTCTCAAGTGGAAATCAAAATGCCTAGTGCACTGTGGTATCAAGGATCAAGTGGGTTAATTTCTTTAAAGGTTCAGGACGAGTATCTGACACACATTACCTGATAATAGAATGACCTCCAGATCTACAACAAGCTCTCAGAAATGTTTGCTAACATTATTCAAGTCAGAGGAATGAATCATCCCTGACTCGTATACCACGAAAAGGAGGAGGGATTTCAAAGGAGTCTCCGAAGATATTCTGTGCCTGTCTAACTGTTCAGAAACTACAATCTCTTCACTTACTTCAGTGTTGAATGACACATGCAGAAAAAGAATTGGTACATTTTGGGATTTAGTACAAGAACTCTGTGGTCTAGAAATATATTTCAAAATGTTCATCCAAACAGAACGCCTCCTTCTTGGCCTCTATGGTATTAAATTTTTTTCTTTTATGCTTTAAAATTAATACGAACGTGCAGGTCATTTTATTAATTTGTAATGACTCTTAAGACATTCCCAGAGCTATTTTTAGATTAAGAAAGTACTAAAAATGACTTAAAATATAAATTAGTGAAGAAATCAAATAACATGAAATGCTCAAATACTCTGATATTACTCTAATAACATTGATGATGCTTTACAAATTTATAACACATTGTTTTTTACACTTTGATTTCCATCATTTCAGTGGCCCATCAAAGCAACCTTGAGAAATCAGGCAGCTATCAAACTTCTTTTACAAAGGAGGCCTCTGAGTAGTAAAAACGCCAAGTGCCAGGTTTCAGGATGCTCACTTCGTGTATAACAGCACCAGGGCCGATCAAATGCAAAAAGTTGGAAAACCTGGAGGATGGAAACCCAAACCAGAGATGCTCACACATGGGTTCTCCACCCAGCACCATGGTCTCTTAGCAGGTTTTCTAGATGGTGAGAGTGAAAGCAAGTGGCGCCGGGATGGCTGTGCTCAGAAACGACTGTGTCAGGGCTTCTGTGGTTGAGAATCCTCCTGCCAGTGCAGGGGACATGGGCTCAATCCCTGGTCCAGGAAGATCCCACATGCCGTGGAGCAACTAAGCCCAGGTGGCACAACTACTGAGCGCATGCGCTGCAACTACTGAAGCCCACGCGCCTAGAGCCCGTGCTCCGCAACAAGAGAAGCCACCGCAGTGAGGGGTACACGCACTGCAACAAAGAGTAGCCCCCGTTCGCTGCAACTAGAGAAAGCCCGTGCGCAGCAACAAAGACCCAACACAGCCAAAAAAAAAAAAAAAAAGAAACGACTGTGTCTGTAAGAAGAGCAATCATCCTAGGATACCACAGTGCAGAGAGGGACCTAGATCAGATGTGGAATCTTGTGAGTGGATCCTTCATCCCAGATACGAATCCAACTTTTATCATTTCATCATTAGATTCTAAATATTTTTGAAATGTTTAAGTTTTCACTCTTTAAGAATGAAGTATTAGGAGGTAAATAACTGTGTTTACACCTCATTTGCAGCATTTAATGGTTTTTATGGTCATTAGTATTTATGTTTCTGTTATTTCCAATAGAAAGCGAGTCTATCCAAGGCCAAGATCATGCTTGTGTCTTCCTCTTCTCTCCAGTGTCTGGCACAGTGCACGGGACCTAGTGGGCACTCAGTACGTTTTAGTTGAGTCAGTGAACAAATGACACATCCCATGAAGGCACCAACCTGACAGTCATCTGGAATAAGACCCCATGAACCAGCAAGGGCATGTGGGGTGCATCCCTGATGGTGGTCATTGAGGTGAAACCAATTTCTTTCTGTTAATCACAAAGGAAACTTCCTTTATAACTCAGAGGACGTCATGTGATTTGTGAATACTTTGTTAGAATAAAGCAGAATCCGTTTAACACTAAGAAGCAACCACAGGTCACGGAAAACTTCCTTTAGCTCTGGGACAACGTAAAGACCACTCATGGCCCAGAGCCCAGTGATAAAGCTGTGATGCATGAAAACCAACACAAGATTTAGTAAGTAGCTTTGTATCTCAAGTGCGCGTCTTCCAATCAGCTCAGATCACGTGTGGTCCTAAACCTCAGTGAACATAGCAAATACCCTTCCCGATCCTATGTCCCCAGTTTCTCTTTTTAAGCTTCAGGAACTTGTAATTCTGTAGCAATGGTTTAAAATTGATTACTGGAGGCATACAGATCAGAGAAATATATAATGTTACTTATCAAAGACTAATTTGAAAATGCCACTTTTCAGCAATATGGCGCACTGCATGCTAAGTGCAATTTCCCCGAGGTCTATATACCTAAAAATGCTGGATGAAATATGCAAGAAAAGTCTTTGCTTAATGGTTGATTTGATGGGAAAGTCAGGAAAATCCCTGAAGGTCAGGATAAGAAAGAGAAAATCTTACTGGTACAGGGAGGGAGGAATCTGGTGTTTGCTATGGGGCTATTTTCCTAGTCCCAGGTTGCCCAAGGCCTGGTCTTTACAAGCAGAGATGGGACCTGGGCCAGAGCAGGGTGGAAGGTGGAAAAATCCTCCCAGAAGAGAGAACTGATAAATAATTGATGAAAAAACTTATGTGCTGGTCTCAGCCTTCATCCTATGGTGGAGCAGGTCGGAGAGACAAAGTTCCTCTGAGAATTCTCAACCACTAAGCCTTATGCACAGCGTTTGTGAAGAGAATTCATACCACTTAATTAGCTTAAAAAAGGACTCACGCCAAAAAGTTAATTTGAAATACTCCCGGATTGGCAGTATACCCAAGAAACTGGCTGAAGCAAAAATATTTTCTGTAGAGTAATGCACTTTAAAAAGACAAACCTCAAAAAAAAAAATCACACAAATAAAATTCCAAGAAATCTGGGATCACAATAAAAAAGTCACCAAATACAGGCGAAAACAAGCTACCATGAGTGAAAGTGGCAGAAATGCAAAACTGCAGAATTTGACCAGCAAAGGCTGTAGATATTGGAATGATCAGATGCAGAGTACAAAATAAATATGTTTAGTAATACAAATACATTTATTTATGAAAAAAATAGACTCACAGACATAGAAAATAAACTTATGGTTACCAAAGGGGAAAGGGTGGGGTAGGAGGAGAGGGATAAATGAGGAGTTTGGGATGAACAGATACACCTACTATATATAGACAGATAAACAACAAGGATTTACTGTATAGCACAGGGAACTATATTCAATATCTTATAATACCTATAATGGAAAAGAATCTGCAAAAGAATCTATATATATGCACACACATGAATATATATGTATGTATATGTATAGCTGAATCACTTTGCTGTACACCTGAAACTAACACAATATTGTAAATCAACTGTAGTTTAATTTTTTAAAAAGGAAATCAATAAATAAAATGGCATGGCAACCCGTTCCTCACATGCTCATGGAACCAGCTCTCCTGTCCTCTTGCTGGTTTTCCCATTGATTCCATGAAGAAGACAGAGAGCTGTGTCTAAGAATCGTGCCGTGATGGCTACAAGCTGTAAGAGGTTTGCAGTGGGCAGCTGCAGAGGGAGGGGAAGCAGGCTGGTCCCGGACCCTGGGGCTGAGGATCAGGATCCAGGTGTGGAAAGGGATGGGGCAGGGGAGGGAGGTCCAAGAGGGAGGGGACCTAAGTACACATACAGCTGATTCACTTCATCGTACAGCAGCAACTCACACAACACGGTAAAGCAATGCTACTCCGATAAATAAATAAATTACAAGAAAAAAGAAGTAACGGTGAACAAGTCTATTATATTAGGAAGCTGTGCTCTCTGTCAGGAGCTCAGAGTAGGTGATTTAATTTAGCGATTGTAGCCTTCCTAATAGGTAGGGCTGCTGTCAACTAGTTCAGAGGAAGAAACCTCAGCTTCAAGGAGCAACAGCACTTGCCTGCGGCCACAGAGACTAAGAAGCAGAATCAGTGCATAACCCCTGGGCTCTCTGATCTCAGAGCCCGTGCTTTTGCTGCTTCAGTTTCTTTCACGATGATGTCACATGTTACAGAGAGGACTAAGGGTTGAAGGCCATGGCACTGTCACCAAGTGGTTCCACACTCTGAGGCTGAGGGCCGGGAAATCTCTGCTTCCCCTGCACCCAGCCGACGCCCTCACTCTCCACCGCTCTTTGACCTGCTGCTGTGCGGCTGGATCTCACTTCCGCCTGACCTGCTGAAACTGTTCTCGGAAAGGACACGGGTGAGGCCACAGCTGCCAAACCGACGCCTTTTCTCTGTCCTTTCATCTCTGATAGTCCCACTGCCCCTAACACTGTGGGCTTCCTTCCTCCTTGGTAGAACAGAGCCACGGAGAGCGCCCCAAACCTCTCAGGAGGCCTCCGCCCGCATCAACGTTATTCTTGTTTCTTCCGCGTCACCCACTTGGATCCATGTGGAAGGACAGCCAGAGACCTACCTCAACTGCTGCTGGCCTAACTGACATGGGGAACCAAGAAACACAGCTCTGGATCATCCTCATGTGCCCAGATGACTGTGTGAGACCTTCGACTATCAATTCCTGGGGAAAAGGGTTGTCGTCAAGTCTCTTCTGCTGAGATCTCTGCTTAGCATCTTTTACGAGTAGCCTTGATACTGATATTCAAATCCTTCTGGAATGATCGCAAACAGAGGCCGGATGCCCACTGCTACAGGATCACCTAGGGATTTAGAAAACACACGCACACCTTTGCTTGTGCTCACAACCTGGAGGTTTGGATTCAGTAGGTCTGGAGTGGGGTCCAGAAATGTGAATCCTTCAAAACGCCCTGGGGGCTTGTGGGGCGCAGGGAGGCTTGGGAGCCATCTCACTCGAGCCTGAAAAGCATGTTTAGTTGGATAAACTCACCCTCTCTTATGTCTTTAGTCATCAAGCTGTAAAGCAGTGACTTGTCATTGTGCTGCCAGGAGGTGAAGGCTGGGTTGCCACTCAGCATTATTGTCCTACATGTGATTAACTGTGGCTCATATAGGGCAGTGTGACTGTTAGGTTAATTGCACAGACCTTTGTGCCTGCTTTCTGTTCACCCGTCCTGAGGAGGAACGGTGTGTGAGTGCAAGTGGGGGGGAGGGGGCGGGATGCGGTGTGGGTGGAATGGGACAAGTCTCTCTTCTTACATAGTTGATGGCTAAAAATAGCAATTTCCTACAGTCTCCTATATACCTTCAAAATTGCCTCAGCGAAGTCAAGTATGGGCATGACAGAGAGTCTGTGGCTCGAGAAGGGACCATGGGTTTTGTTTATAAGGTGATCGTTGTTAAGTGAACACTTAGAGGCGTCTGTGTCACGGGAAGTGGTTCAGAGCAGGGCTCTGGAGTCCTCAGTGCCTGGGTTTAAATGCCAGCATCCTTCTTTACTTGCTGGGTAACTGTGGACAGACAACGAGCCGCAGCCTCTTCTCATCTGCAAATGTGACAAATACAGTCCACACCTCACAAGGGTGGTCGCGAGTCAAGAATATAAGCATGTAAGACCTTAGCAAATAGTCTGCTGCACCGTGAATGCCAAGTTCGTGTTTCCTATGATCATAACCATTATCTTGTCATCATTGTCCTCGCCTCGCATTTATAGAGATGAGACTATCAGACTGTAGGAGTTTGTATAAACCGAAAAGACTGCTGACGTCTCCTTTAAAAAACACAGGTAAATCAAAGCAAAGTGCCCTCACAGAGGTTTTAAAATCTGTGCCTAGGAGCCCCTGTTAATACGTATGCAAGTTAGAACAACTTGAGAGATTGTTCGCATTCTTGTCATCTTTCCTGCTTTAGGAAACTTATTTGTGACATCTGTTTAGTCAGTAATCAGACAAGTATACCCTAATTCTAAAAGTCAATTTAAATCTATTTCCCAAAAAGGATCAGATTGCCATGAATCCCTGAAAACAGTTGGCTTAATTCAGATTGTGAATGTTTTCAGGTGAATGCGGACTTTGAAGTGTTCACCTTTATCATCAAAATTGCAAGCCCAGACAGCACTCACTTGCCACATCTTTACTGAAAACTCCCACCTCCACAGAAAGTAGCGGGTCCCAACTCCCCCAGAGTCACAGCACGGTCTGGTGTTCTGGTCCAAGACCACTGCTTGTGAGCAGCGCGCCCCCTGCTGGTCGGTCGGAACACCGCATTCCCCTTTCAGGCCCGAAGATTCTTGGAACTATTATTACTCTCTCTTTTCGGGGGAGTATATGTATTTATATAGTATTAATTTATATAATAAGCATATACAAGAAATAACTAGTCTGTATGTCTTTATCTCTATGTGTATTTAGAAAGAAATCACTGAAGTGCTAGGATGTAACGGAGCGTCTGGCAGGGGGCTGGGTGGGGCTGCTGGGCTGCACTCTCTGCACCAAGTTCCCAACTTCCCGGGCCACGCTCTCAAATTCAGTTTGGAAGAATATTCTTGATGATGGCAATAACAGTGGTGATTTCTGTTCTTAGTGCAATGGGTGGTGCCAAGCACCACTTGGATCGCCACTTAGACCTTATATAGCCCTGCCCCACGGGACCTTGACTGCTTTGCAGAGAGGAAGGAAAGTAAATAAATCATGTCTATTAGCATATTTTAAGATTGATGGGGAAATGGGACAACATAAATATTAAGATTATTAATAGGACATATATACAGTACCAAACGTAAAATAGACAGCTAGTGGGAAGCAGCCGCATAGCACAGGGAGATCAGCTCAGTGCTTTGTGACCACCTAGAGGGGTGAGATAGGGAGGGTGGGAGGGAGATGCAAGAGGGAGGAGATATGGGGATATAAGTATACGTATAGCTGATTCACTTTGTTATACAGCAGCAACTAACACACCATTGTAAAGCAATTATACTCCAATAAAGATGTTAAAAAAAGATTATTAATAGGTATCATTTAATGGGAATCTTAAAGTTCTTTGTATTCAGCTATTATCACACATTGACAAATGGGAAAAATCTGCCCTTGAGCGAGGAAGATAAGCTAAGTTGTATTCTGGATGATGGAGATCGCTAGTTCATGGCTTGCTCAGGTCAGTAATGACTAAAATTATCAATGTAGAAAGGATTTTGAATGTGGAAGCATCACCAATGCACAGAGGAAGCCAGAGCAGAGAACAAGCTTGTCCTTTGTGTAAAGTGTAGATATTCTGGTACAAAGCTGACTATTATTCTTTGCTAAAGCTGGCACAGAAATCCCTTCATTCAGCAAATATGTGTTGGATGCCTGTGATGTGCCAGGCACTGTTCTAGGTACTAGGGATATGTAAACAAAAGAGATGATAAACAAACAACAAACGAAAAAATCCCTGCCTTGTAGCGCTTATAAGTTAGCAGAACAGTGGTTCTTAGCCTGTGGCGTGTGTTAGTACCACCTGGAGGCCTTGTTCAAACACAAATTGCTGTAGATCTCCCACCCCCACCCCCCGCCCCCCGAGCTCGCCAACAGTCTCCTCCCAGTTTCTGGATCAGTAGGTCTTGACATGTTCCTGGGTGATGCCCAAGCAGCTGGTCTGTGGACTACCCTGTGAGAAGTAGCAGAACATCTGCATACACTGCAGTCAACACAGATACAAGGAATTGTGTGTGTGTGCTCTAGCACACGTTGTCTTGAATGTGTACGTCCAATCTCTGCAGCCTGATGTAATCCTGTGGGGCGTGTGTGTGCTGGAATGAGGACGGATGAGAAAAGAATCACCTTGTTTAGTGCACGCTGTGATTTCTCAGGCTTCACACCAGGCGTAATGCATGCATGGTTCATTAAATCCTTTTGAATTGACAACATCATATTACAGATGAGGAAAGCATGGCTTGGAGAGGTTACATAATTCACTTAATGATGATCACAGTTCATGTATCAGTGAGGGTTCTCCAGAGAGACAGAACCAGTAGGATATATATGTATGTATAAAATATGTGGATTTACTTTAAGGAATTGGCTCCTGGGATCATGGGAACTAGCAAGTTCAAAATCTGTCGGGCAGGCTGGAGACACAGGTGGAGTGTCTGTGTCACAGTCATGAGGCTGAATTCCTTCTCATCTGGGAAATCTCAGCCTTTGCTCTTAAGGCCTTCAAGTGATTGGATGAGGCCCACCTACAGTACAGGTCATCTCCTTTACTTAAAGTCAGCTAACTGATGGTAGATGTTGACCACATCTACAGAATACCATCCCAGCAGCACGGAGACTAGTGTTTGACAAAAAAACCGTGCAACATAGCTTAACCAAGCTGACACAACAAAATCAACCATTGCAGCTAGTCACGGCTGAGACTCATTTTCAACACCAGATCAGTTTGACTTCGAAACCGTTCTGCCTGACCATGGATTCCTCATAGGATAGGGATGATCAGATAAGACATGTACACTTAGTTCTTGCTGAAAAAAATTAAAGGTAAACTTGGAAAGCAACAGCAATAAATTAAAATGGCTGACCATGCATGTGTTTGGCAACGGCTTCATTTGATAAGAGGTGATCAGGGAGAGCAGATGAATTATTTTCCCCACAAGTGGTCTACAAGCCCTCCTGTCCTGCGGATGGCAATATATAAATACATATATCCCCCCCCCCCCATTTAAAATCAATCAGTGAATAAAGGATTCATTGAAGGCAGGTCCCAGCTCTTAGGTTTTCAAGTCTGTACTTCACTCAGAAATGCTGCGCCTGTCTTGATTCTCCTGCCCCTGCTGTCAATTGAAAGCAGTGAACACTCCTTTTTCCCCAGGTCACTTCACTTCTGGCCACCATTTCTTGAAAAAGCTATGATTTCCCCTAAGGATTTAGCGCCATCTGGTGGCTGAGAGGAGCTCTGCGGGTATTTCCCCTCTTCCTGCTCGAGGAGGAAATGCAGGGAATCTCCAGGGCATGTCTTCTTCGGGCGGAGATGAAACAGTCTGTGGTGTGTGTGCGTCTGTGGTGAGTGGGTATCTGTGGTGTGTATGGTGAGTGTGTATGTGAGGTGTGTGTGTTTGGTGTGTGATGTACGTATGTGTTGTGTGTGTGGTGAGTGTTTATGTGGGGTGGGGTGTGTATGTGGCATGGGTGTGTGGTCTGTGTGTGTTGAGTATATACATGCAGATATACCACATATGTGTGTGTATGCGATATATGTGTGTTGAATATATTGTGTGGTGTGTGTGTGTGGGGGGGGTATATGTGTGTGGTAACAAGTTTCTGTAAAAATACTTTCCACGTGATGGCGTTGTTCCAACAGCTGCTCCTGAGTCTGGGGCGCAGGGTCTGGACAAGTGGGTTCAGGTGAGGGCTGTGCATTCAGGCCTCCTCTAGCGAGCCGGCCAGGACTCCTAAACCCGCGTGGATCCAGAGGGCTCGGGGCAGCTCCACGTGAGCTCCCCACGCAGAGAGGCAGCCGAGGCGGGGACTCTGGCCTGGTGTCTGTGAGGAAGGCTGAGCTCCGGCTGGGACCGGGGAGATCGTGTCCTTCAGTGTGGACACCAGACTGGGTGGAACTCCTGGGGCTGGGGAGGCGTCTAGAAACCCCCGAGGGAGAGAGGCTGAAGCCCCAGGCAGTGCTGCGGGCAGCCCAGTTTTGCTCTCTCTCCACTGATGGCCCCGGTGGAGAAGAGAACAACTGCTGGAGGACAGGAGGGGCTGTCGGAGAGACGGAGCCCTGGGCCTGCGTGGTAAGAGTTTGATGTGTGAATGAGTGAGTGTGTGTGTGAGTGTGAGAGTATGTGTGAGTGTGTATGTGAGTGTGTGTCTGAGTTTGTGTGTGTGACTGAGTGTGTATGTGAGTGTGACTGTGTGTGAATGTATTTGTGAGTGTGTGTATGTGAGTGTGTATGTGAGTGTGAGTGTCCACACGCTGAAGTGTGCTTCCGTTTGTTTTTCAATGTTGTCTTTCATTTTCTCTCTCTAGTGCCTGACATTTTTAGCATTCAGCCTTAAAAATACCCAAACCTGAAAGCTGTACCATTCTGTAGTACTTTACAAGGCATAAGATCCTTCACATATATTCTCTTTCCATTGTTTGTAGACCTTGCTGGCCCCCTGTGGCAGGTGAGGAAAAACGCTGTAAGAATTTGAGAAACTTGCCTGGAAGTGGAGGAGATCATAGCCTGTCCTGAGCAGCAGCCCAGGGCCATTTCTGCTCCCCCGGGGCCAACAGACCAAATGCTTGGGGAAGGCGCTACAGAAGCTCCGCACCTATTCTCCTCCTTTCTATTGAATGACAGGCGGACGATGCGCCTGCATTTCCTGGGCTCCAGCACCGTCATTACGTGTCTGCACGTCTGCCACCCTACACATCCAGAGTCAAGAATTTGAGAAAAGTGCATTGATAAAGCTGCATTACTTAAACCAACAGGCGATTCAGGAGCTACACTCCCAAATAACTGTGGACCTAGACCTCTGGGGATAATAAATTCCCCCCGTCTCCCGATTCTGGGGCTGCACTTGTGTGAACAGCAGTAAGTGGCCAGGAGGTAAGTCTGCAGTGAGTCAGCCAGGCACACGCAAGAATCCAGTCCTCCTGGGCCATCACTGTTTTGCTCTCCTTCTCCAGGGGAGGCACATCCCTCAGCCTCTGGTTGTAGAACCGGGGAGGTTGAGGGAGGGGTCCTGGGTGAGGCAGCTGGAGATGATTGATCGGTGTCTCTATCAGCCAAGGCATCCCTCTGAGGTGGTCCACGCACCTATTCCTTTACCCCCCGAGTACCTCTGCTGAGGTGTCCAGAGTGAACTCGTCGTCTCTCCCCGGACACCTTGCTTCTGTCCTTGTGTTTCCTTTCCCAGTGAACGGCACGGTGACCCACCCAAGTTCACCCAAGGTGGAAATTCGAGCATTGACATTAACTCATTACTGCTCTCATCCTGTCCTCTAATTCACTGCCAAGGTCTGGATCCCACCTCAGACCCACCACCTCTCTGGATCCCACCTCAGACCCACCACCTCTCTGTATCCCTGCTGCCCTTGTCAGCACCCTGATGAGTCTCTCTAGTCTTGACTCTGTGGGTGGATCCTTGGCTGCACCGCAGCCCCGCCCCACCTTGGGTACTGGTTTCCCCAGCTGCTGGCAATTTTGGCTGCATCTCTGCTGAGATACCACACAGGACTTTCCCCAAGTCAAAGCACTGCCTCATTCCAGTCACAGTTCCTTGTGGAGGTGGGGACAATGCACACCCAAGGACCAGCTGACGTGTGGATGGACGGGTGCTAAAGATCAGCCTCCGCCCCGCACTCGGGGTGAGACAACTCTCAAGAGCCGCCCCGCCTCTAGCTCCCCTCACCTCCTGCTATAACGGCATCACTTCAGCTTCTCCCTCCGCTCTGTCCTGCTTCCCTGCCTTCCTAAGCTGTCATTCCTGAGAGCACGCCCACAGACGCCTCCCGTCTGCCAGACTCAGAGGCAGTTTCCCTGGGAACGTGACCTATGACAGACAGCTGATGCCAGGAGTGGTCCTAGGACGCAGACCATACGATGGGGCAGGGGACAGAGCTGAACACTTGCCAGCTGGCTGCTAGAGAAGAGGCCATTCCCTGGGGGACACGAGCCCTGGAAGCTTTGAGCGGTGTCCGAGCTGCGGAGGGCTGTGCCCTGGGTTGGCTCCAGTGCAAGCAGTCCTGTCTCTGGGGCCATACAAATAGGCAGACCCCATGGTATTCAAGGTGTGTGTGGTGAGAAAAGATGTCGCATGGAGTTTATTGCAAGCCAGTAAGAGAATCACAATGGCAATGTCCAGAGTTCTGAGCGGCACTGTTTGGAAAAAGCTCCCAAGCCCCATGGAGCTGGAGTGTCAGCAGCAATCCTTCATGAGAGGAAGGTGGCGCATCCTGGATGAGGACAAAGAAGACAAGGAGATCTTCATAAAAGGCATGTGGGTAGAATTGTGAGAGTGGGCATGAAATATACAACATATTAATGCCCACAAGACAGCATCTGCCACAGAAAGGGGCCTTCAACTTGCAAGTAGAATGATCCAGCCAGTTGACATCAGCCAGCCACACCAGTGCTGGTCAATGGGCTCCTGAATGGAGCAGTCACGGTGGCCAGATGGCAGCTCTGCTTGGACCCTGTAGCTTAGGCTTCCACTTGCCAAGTCTGAGGTAGCTGCTGCCACTGCCAATGTCCAACGTGCCAGCAACATTAGGTCCCTAGTATGGCACATCCTTCAAGGAGAACGATCTGCCTGCTGATGTCAAGTTGATTATATTTTTACCGGGAGAGGGAAAAATTCCATCTTGACGGGAACTGACTCCTATTCTAGGTATGGGTTTGCCTTTCTTGACAACAGAGCCTCAGACAGAACCACCATCTGAAGGCTTATGGGATCTTGTATAACATCACATTGGACTAAAGAAACCCACTTTCTAGCAAAGGGCGTGTCACAGAGGGCACATGACCATAGTGCACACTGGTCCTGTCACATATCATATCACCCAGAAGCTGCTGAACTGAACTAGTGATCGGCCTGCCTTTCAAGATGCAGCTAGAGCTCCTACATCTCCAGCAGTAAGTGGAGATGAGGTGCTATTCTTTTATTTTTTAAAATTTTATTATTATTTTTTTAACATTATTGGACTATAATTGCTTTACAATGGTGTCTTACTTTCTGCTGTATAACAAAGTGAATCAGCTATATGTATACATAGATCCCCATATCTTCTCCCTCTTGCATCTCCCTCCCACCCTGAGGTGCTATTCTTCAAGATGAGATTTACGCTCTAAATAAAAAGCCACAGTACGATACCATGTCTCCAATAGATAGAATACAATGGCTGAGGAATCAGGGGGGTGGGAGTAGGAATGTAAGCCCCACTTATTATTACTCTCAGTGACCCACCTGGGAATCTGTGCTCTACCTGGGCAACTTGGAGCCTTACAGATACGATACAGAGGCTCTGGTTTCCACAGGGAAAACGCTTCTACCAAGGAACACACCGAGAATTCTATTAAACTTCAAGCTACAGCTGCCATTTGGTCACCTTATGTGTTTACCCAGAGACTGGCAGGCAAGAGGAGTCACCTTTCTGGCAGGGATAAGTGACCATTAGGAAAAGGTAGGGCTGCAGCTGTGGAACGGAGGGAGGAGGAACACGGTTGGCACCCAGGTGACTCACTGTGGCATCCTTGGTGCTCTCCTGCCCAATCTGGATAGCAAATGGTCACGCTCAGTAGTCACGGCTTTAGAAAGGCAGGAAACCAGGGGTTTGGACCCATCAGGGGTAACCTAGAGGTGCTTGGCGGAGGGTGAGGGCGAAACAGTCACAACCCGCAGACCAACTGCAGTGGTGTGAGCTGTAGTTCACCCCGCTTACTTCCCTCTTGTAAACCTCCGTGGTCTCTTCCTCATTCTCTCAGCAGCGCAAGGGGCAGACTGTAGTGAGCGCTGTGAAACTGGCCAGAGCAACTACTTCCCCGGCCGCTGGGTATGTTGGCAACAGACAGCTCTCTGCTAAGTCTCAATCCAGGAATTGCCCTCAGCCGAAGCAAGCGGCTTCTTCCCCTCCTGGGTCGGGGGAGCTCACAGCCAAAGACTGGTCTGTGTGAGGGGGTGTAAACTCCTGCCCTCCTGCCCCCCTTGATGCAGAGCAAATCTGAAGGACCATCCTAGCCCCAGAGCTCCTCACAGGACAGGCTGAGGCCCCTGCTGCAGCTGTACCGCAGCTCACCCCCTCCCTTTGCCTTCACGCTGCACAGTGCTAGTCCCCGAAGTGCCCTCCCGTACCTGCACTCAAACCTCAAGGGTCTCAGAGTTTGCTTCCTAAAAACACGACCTATTACGATTCCCTCCTGTTTTTCCTATTACAGCTGGTGATCTTTCAAAAACACCAATCTGATGATGTCAATCTCATTAAAATCCTTTAATGACTTCTCACTGCCCTGAACTTTAACCTCCGTAACCTGACTCATAAGACTTCATTTGCTGACCGCTGCCTACTATGGCCACTGCCACCAACACTTATACAACAGTCACACCGAGCTTCTCTCGTTTCTCTGAGCATGGCACCCTCTTTCATCTCTAGAACCCTGCATATCTTGTCCCTCTGCCTAAAGCGCTTTTCGTGCCATCCTTGCCTGGATAGTTCATTTTTTAGGCGTTAGATTTCATTTCTTCCTGTGAACAGTTCTTTAAATCTCTTAGAAGCCTGGATGTCATAGCTTCCTGAACGTCCCCTTTTGTGGCTGTTGGCACGTAAATATTTTAATTACTTGTTAAGATGTTTTTCTACGTCACTAGATTATAAACCTCATGAGATCAGAGGCTGGTCTATGTTTAATGCTGTATCCAAAGTACCGAGCACTGTGCATGGTGCACAGTAGGTACTTTATAAATGTTTACTGAATCTATTTTCCTTCTTTTAATTGATTATAAGATATTCAGACTTAGCAGAAATAAGGTTCAAAGTCATGGAACACAGAGTCTGCAGACACAATTCCACCTATGGATAGATGTTTAAATTTTTTTTAAAGTTAGTTCTTGACCTTTAAAAACAAGGATATTTAACATAAACACATGGATTTCAAGCTACTCAAACCTTAAAAAACCAGTTGGGGAGATCTGGTGACATGGGTCCCTCATCTCTGCCTGGTAACAATTGACCTGAGTGACACAGCCGTGTGGCATTGACAAGCTATGCACACCGTGGCCTGGCACAGACTCCATCACGGTCCGTGTATAACTGTTCTTGCAGGCTAGTGTTTTGATGTGCTTTTCTGCTTTTGTTCTGTTTGTTGAAATAGGAAAGTTAGACGAAAAGTGTACCGTATCTTTATGCTCAAAACACTGAGAGGCCTGTGAGTTTAATCCAGCCTACTTGGCTTGTTTATATTACCAGTCTGGTGCCTGTTAGCATTTAAGTTCGCCACCCTGGGACAGCCAGCATTAACCTGCATATCTCCCTTTTTCAAAATGCAGAGTGACACCAGTAAGCGCTATTGATCTGGTGATGATCAACTCTATGACTCCTGGCAGGTCACTCTCCCTCCTCCTACCTTGCCTGTCATCTAAATCTATTGCAAAAAGTTGTAATGAGGCTCAAAATGTGATGGTGTATTTGAAAGTGCTTTGTAACCAAGTACTACATAAGGGTAACTTATTATTATCTTTCCCTGGGCAAAATGGTGGTTATATTCTTCTAATTTAGGATGCCGAAGGAGAGAACAGTGGTTTATTGTGGGAATCTTATTTTCTCTTATGAATCAAAAGATTACTGACACAGGGACTTCCCTGGTGGCGCAGTGGTTAAGAATCCACCTGCCAATGTAGGGGACATGGGTTCGACCCCTGGTCCGGGAAGATCCCACATGCTAAGGAGCAACTAAGTATGCAAGCCACAACTACTGAGCCCACGTGCCATAACTACTGAAGTCTGTTCACCTAGACTAGAGCCCGTGCCCCGCAACAAGAGAAGCCACGGCAATGAAGAGTAGCCCCCGCTAAGGCCTGGGGGGATAGCCATGGTGAGCGCTTGTGTGTCTGTTAAGAATTGCTTCTTTGTTTGCTATAGTCTTATGGGTCTCATGGGCACAAGCCCTATTGGTTTTCAGAGCTAGCTGTTTTGGGAACCAGGCCTTCTGGTGGGAATCTTAACAGCTGGGGCCCTAGATGTGAGGTCCAAACCCTTTGCGCCTCTAGGAGAAGTTGAGAGTTGGGGTTCCTGTTTCAAGGTGGCTATTTTCTCCTTTGTCTGGTGTAAAGGAGTCACTCAGCTAATCTCTGGATCCCTGTGACTGTATAGCGTATAGCCGTACAGGCATACCTCATTTTATTGTGCTTCCCTTTGTTGCACTTCACAGATATTGTGCTTTTTACAGATTTAAAGTTTGTGGCAACTGTGCCTCAAGCAAGTCTATCAGTGCCACTTTCCCAATAGCATTTGCTCACTTCATGTCTTTCTGTCACATTTTGGTAATTCTCACAATATTTCAAACTTTTCCATCATTAGTTATTTGTCACGGTGATCTGTAATCAGTGACCTTTGATGTTACTATTGTAACTTTTTTGAGGCCCCATGAACCGCGCCCATATAAGACTTCCAACTTAAGCGATACATGTTGCTTGTGCTCTGACTGCTCCATAGACCGGGCATTCCCCTGTGTCTCTCCCCCTCTCCTTGGGCCTCCTTATTCCCTGAGACACAACAATATTGAAATAAGGCCAATTAATAACCCTACAGTGTCCTCTAAGTGTTCAAATGAAAGGAAGTGTTGTAAGTCTCTCACTTTAAATCAAAAGCTAGAAGTGATTAAGCTTAGTGAGGGAGGCATGTCCAAGGCCTAGACAGGCCGAAAGCCAGGCCTCTTGCACCAAACACTTAGTCAAGCTGTAAACGCAAAGGGAAAGTTCTTGAAGGAAATTTAAAGTGCTACTCCAGTGGACACATGAATGATAAGAAAGTGAAATAGCCTTATTGCTGATATGAAGAAAGTTTGAGTGGTCTGGATAGAAGATCAAATCAGCCACAACATTCCCTTAAACCAAAGCCTAATCCAGAGAAAGGCCCTGACTCTCTTCAATTCTATGAAGGCTGAGAGAGGTGAGGAAGCTGCCGAACAAATGGCTGAAGCTGGCAGAGGTTGGCTCATGAGGTTTAAGGAAAGATGCCATCTCCACAACATCAAAGTACAAGGTGAGGCAGCAAGTGCTGATGGAGAAGCTGTAGCAAGTTATCGAGAAGATCCAGCTGAGATAATTCATGCTACACTTAACAACAGATGAAATAGTCTTATCTTGGAAGAAGATGCCATCTAGGACTTTCATAGTTAGAAGTCAATGTCTGTCTTCAAAGCGTCAAAGGACAGGCTGACTTTCTTGTTAGGGGCGAATGCACCTATGGTGTACGAATGGTGACTTTAAGTTGACTCTAATGCCCATTTACCATTCCCCAAATCCTGGGACCCTTAAGAATTATGCTCAGTCTACTCTGCCTGTGCTCTATAAACAGAACGACACAGCCCGGATGACAGCACATCTGTTTACAGCGTAGTTTACTGAATATTTTAAGCCCAGAGTTGAGACCTACTGCTCAGGAAAAAAGGTTCCTTTCAAGATATTACTGCTCACTGACAATGCACCTGGTCCCCCAAGAGCTCTGATGGAGAAGTACAACGAGATTCACGTTGTTTTCATGCCTGCTGACACAACATCCATCTTGCAGTCCATGGATCATGGAGTCATTTTGACTCTCAAGTCTTATTATTTAAGAAATACATTTCATAAGGCTATACCTGCCATAGACAGTGATTCCTCTGATGGATCTCGGCAAAGCAAACTGAAGACCTCTGGAAAGGATTCACCATTTTAGATGCCATGAAGAACATTCATGATTCATTGGAAGAGGTCAAAATACCAACATTAACAGGAGCTTGATTCCAGCACTCATGGGTGACTTTGAGGGGTTCAAGACTTCAGTGAAGAAAATAACTGCAGATGTGGTGTAAACAGCAAGAGAACTAGAATTAGAAGTGGAGCCTGAAGATGTGACTGAATTGCTTCAATCTCATGATAACACTTTATGGATAAGAACTTGCTTCTTATGGATGAGCAAATAAAGTTGTTTCTTTTCTTTTTTTTGGCCGTGCGGCTTGCAGGGTCTTTGTTCCCTGGCTGGCAGTGAAAGCGCCGAGTTCTAACCACTGGACCACCAGGGAATTCCCATAAAGTTGTTTCTTTCTTTTTTTTTTTTTTTTGCATTACGCGGGCCTCTCACTGTTGTGGCCTCTCCCGTTGCGGAGCACAGGCTCCGGACGCGCAGGCTCAGTGGCCATGGCTCACGGGCCCAGCCGCTCCGCGGCACGTGGGATCTTCCCAGACCGGGGCACGAACCCATGTCCCCTGCATCGGCAGGCGGACTCTCAACCACTGTGCCACCAGGGAAGCCCTAAAGTTGTTTCTTGAGGTGGAATTTACTCCTGGTGAAGAAGCTGTGAAGATGGTTGAAGTGACAACAAAGGATTTAGATTATTACCTAAACTGATTTGATAAAGCAGCGGCAGGATTTGAGAAGACTGAGTCCAATTTTGAAAGCAGTTCTACTGTGGGTAAAATGCTACAGAGAACTTGTTCATGAAAGAAAGAGTCAATCGATGTGGCAGCCTTCACTGCTGTGTCATTTTAAGAAATTGCCACGGCCACCCCAGCCTTCAACAATCACCACCCTGATCAGTCAGCAGCCATCCACACGGAGGCAAGATCCTCCACCAGCAAAAACATTATGACTCACTGAAGCCTCAGATAATGGCTAGCATTTTTTAGAAATGAAGTATTTTAAAATTAAAGTACGTATTTTTTGGATATAATGCTATTGCCCACTTCAGAGAATACAATAGAGTGTATACCTAACTTTTATATGCACTGGGAAACCAAAAACTTCGTGTGACTCACTTTATTGTGACATTTGCTTTGTTGTGGTAGTCTGGAACTGAACCTGCAATATCTCTGAGGTGTGCCTGCACATTTTGTGTGTCCGTGGGAGGAGGGGCGCTCAGGGGCCTCCCTTGTCACCATCTTTTTTTTTTTTTTTTGCGGTACGTGGGCCTCTCACTGCTGTGGCCTCTCCCGTTGCGGAGCACAGACTCCGGATGCGCAGGCTCAGCGGCCATGGCTCACGGGCCCAGCCGCTCCGCGGCATGTGGGATCTTCCCGGACCGGGGCACGAACCCGTGTCCCCTGCATCGGCAGGCGGACTCTCAACCACTGCGCCACCAGGGAAGCCCCCATGTCACCATCTTGATCTATTCCTCGCCTCCCGTTCCTGTAGCGTGCTTTCCCAGCCTCACGGTGAGGACAGATATATGGCGAGGAAAGAGGGAGATGTCATTCATTCACTAACGTTTAATGAGCGCCCCTACGTGCTAGGCACTGGGGGTTATAAAGACAAAACAGGTACAAACCTTGCACTAAGAAAGTTCAGAATTTTAGTGAAGATACAGGGAAACAACATTTCCATGTGAAGAATGTACAGCAGAGGTATGTGGCGTAGTCTGAGAGCTTGGAGGAAGTAGTGGGGTGGGCAGGCGGCCTCATGGAGGACTTGTCTTACGATCTGGGTCTTGGAAGTCGAGCAGGAACCAGGCAGGCAGGGGTGGCACACTCCCGTTAGACACTGCGGATTTATTCATCAGAGAGAGCAGTCACTGTTCCCAAACTACTCTGATCAGGTGCAGCCAATGAACATAATCTCCTCTGTGGCTCTGGACACCATGAAAACTCTGGAGGTCTCTGTTGCCTTCTTGTTGAATAGGAGGAGTAATGTCAACTACTTAGAAGCTCAGGGAGAATGAATCAATTTATGTGGTTTACAAGAGCAAGTGTTTACTTATTAGAAAGGCTCCAGGGGGAATACGTGCAGGAGAACAACCCGGCTCAAGCAAGAAGAAGCAAATGGGGCTGGACTCTCATTAGCCCGTGACGGATTGATCTTCTGTCACAGATTCCCCAAACCCCCAGCTGTTTCAACTGCAAGCTTGTTCAATATTTTAAAACCAATTTAAAACCAATTGTTGAGTTTGCTTTAAAAAAAATGTTGCATTAATCAAAAAATGCATTAAGATTAGGGTCAAGCAGCTTAACTTATGGGAAAATCCTGATTGGGCCCTGGGAGACATGGGCTTGCCTGGCTAGATAATGTCAGAAACCGCTCAGCTTTAGAGCGAGAACAGTGGAGAGTAGCCACAGACGGCTAAAAGGAAAAACCTTACAAATGAATTGAATTGAAAGGAAATTTGAAGAAGGCTAATGTGGGCATTTTGTTGTATTAGCAAAATTCAGACACAAGGATGCACATGAAGCCTTCTGTTCCAGGAAGGGAGGCTGCGATTAGATTTTTATTGTCAGTGTGTGGAGTGCCATCCTTTCAAAGATTTCAGTTAAGTGGGACTGCAGAGGTCATCCATTTGGAGATCACTGCCGTTTGGGAGAAATGTAGGGAACAGAAAATAAACTGGCTCTATAACAAAATAAAAACCCTTCATTCTCTTGCCAAATGGAATTGGCTCTTTCAGTTTGATGAAACAGCTTGTTGGGTTCATCCTTCTCTGCGCCCAAGAGTAGCTCTTGTTGAAATGAGGAAACCGGAGACATGGTAAACCAATCCATAGAGGATATACTGGTTATCCTGTGTTCTTTTCTCTCCTCTGCTCTGTGTGTGGAAGGCTGAATCCGATGGGCTGTGTCCCTTGGGTCCCTTATGGCTGGCTTTCAGTTGGGTGTGGCCAATGGGAGACATCTGTAAGAGACCAGAGGGTGAGCGGGAGACGTCAAGGTGTTGGTCCTCACTCCCCTCCAGCTTTGGGTCTACTTCTGGCAACGCTGGACTTTCCACGATTACACCTCCTGTCAGAGCTCCTCCGTGGTTCCAGCTCTTGAGGTTGGTCCCCGTGTTACGCCATTTCCTCCTCTTGTCCCTTCAGGCCTGGCGCAGTCATGGTTCCCCCCATGCTGGACTCCAAGGCCCTCCACATCGATTTGGTTCTTGTGACCCTTCCCCACCACTATAGGTCATCCACGACCCCTCAGTTACAGTCTCTTCTGAGGAGGACCCTGAATGGATCAGAGACTTAGGAAAAAATGGCAGCGAAACCCCCAAATACTAGTTGCCTTCTGTTCTCAGGCAATAGTGAACCAGCAGACTTTTCCAGCTTGGTGGGTCCATTCGCTTTGTTTTCAAATAAGAGAATTATGAGGCTGGTCCAGTTATCCGAGCTCTAGGCCGGAAAGAGGCTCATTTCAGAGAGGTCTTGTTGCAGGGCCGTCTCTTCCTGAATTCTCCCTTGGATAACCCTGTCTTGAATTAAAGATTCCTCCTCTGAATTCCTATCATATTGTTTGCGCAAGCCTTGTGGCATCTAATAAAGTAACATAAGCTCCACGAGAGCAGGGACTGAATCCCCAGAGCCTAGAAAAAAGCCTAACCCACTACAGGTGTTTAATACTACTGAATGAATGAAATAATGTCTTTTTCTTTATAGATGCCACTGTGGAAAGGGAATGTTGCCTGCCATTCCAGCAAACAACAAATGTTGCCCGAAATCAAGCCACTGGCCACTGCAGCTGCCCACACAGTAGACCTTGAGGGGAATTCAGGATGCAGAAAATCAGGAAACGTTCTGTGCTCTGGATACTGGCCCTAGGTAGTTAAGATGCATATCGAAGGAATAATTTCAGAGCCCAGACTCTTGTAGCTTCCCATACATAGAAAAGCACTAAAATCATTAACTTGAGAGGTCTGCTTTGTTTGATTAGCAGTAGTCTTTTGATGTTTGACTACATGTGTTTTTTTTTGTTGTTGTTGTTTGTTTTTTTTCAGCACAAACTCCTATATATCCTGGCTCCTCCGTTACCTCTTCAGAGCCCAGAGGCTGTCTCCCGGCTAGAGTCCTCAGTAAGGCCCTCAAATAAACTTAACTCACAACTTTTACGTTGTGTGTTTTTCTTCAGTCGACACCACCATCACTTAACAAACATCCATTAAATGTCTGTGCACCAGATACTGTCTTGAGCCTGGGGATGTACGGGTGGACAGAACACAGGGTAGCTGAGGAGAATCTCGCCTCCGTACCTTTGTCCATTCAGGGCCCTCTGCTGGAATGTTCCCTGTCGTCCCTATCCCACTGTTCTCCTGACAAACTCTGACCCACCCTCCATGACTTTCCTAGGGAAACACGGTACAAAGCTCTATTCACTAAACTTAGTTTTAGCATATTATGATCAGTATCTATTTTCCTGTAAGTCTCCCCTATAAGCCTCTGAAGATAAATGTACTTATCTACATTTCTTCAGAGAGTCTAGCAGGATCTCCGGCCAGTAGAAATGCTCAATTTAACACCTGCTTATTGATGGTGTGTGCAGACACAGGCCCCTTGATACTGGTCATCTGTACTGAAGGCCAGCTCTAACTTTCTTTCTCCCATATTTCTGAGTTTCTTTTCTTTTTTAAATTTGGGCTGCCTTAATCATTAACACCAAGGTTGGTTAGTGCCTCCTGAAAGAAGAATGAAGGGGATTATTGAGTGGGTCAGCGCTAGGCAGCTTTAGGGTAAGCAACGCTCTCCTTCACCTCACTGCGACTGTGTTCAAGTAAACAGATGTTAGGGTACCCCTTCTTGGAAGACCTAGTCCAGGTCTGTTGTCATATGAACATATGCGTGTAAACTGCTGGATCACACCCATCTCCCACAGTAGCAGCCTTTGTTCTGGTCTAACCCTTCTGGCCCTGAGGCAAGGGGGCGGGTCCCAGGGTCATTATTATTCCTGACATCAGGACCCAGTGAGCTTGCATTTGAGTGCCCAGAGCTAAAATAAGTCAACAGGAAGAGCGTGTGCCATAGAAATGCAGTCCAAAGAAGATATACAGATTGCCAACAAACACATGAAAGAATGCTCAACATATTAATCGTTAGAGAAATGCAAATCAAAAGTACAATGAGATATCATCTCACACCAGTCAGAATGGCCATCATCAAAAAATCTACAAACAATAAATGCTGGAGAGAGTGTGGAGAAAAGGGAACACTCTTGCACTGCTGGTGGGAATGTGAATTGGTACAGCCGCTATGGAGAACAGTATGGAGGTTCCTTAAAAAACTACAAATAGAACTACCATACCCAGCAATCCCACTACTGGGCATATACCCTGAGAAAACCATAATTCAAAAAGAGTCATGTACCAAATTGTTCATTGCAGCTCTCTTTACAATAGCCAGGAGATGGAAGCAACCTAAGTGTCCATCATCGGATGAATGGATAAAGAAGATGTGGCACATATATACAATGGACTATTACTCAGCCATAAAAAGAAATGAAATTGAGCTATTTGTAGTGAGGAGGATGGACACAGAGTCTGTCATACAGAGTGAAGTAAGTCAGAAAGAGAAAGACAAATACCGTATGCTAACACATATATATGGAATCTAAAAAAAAAAAAGGTTCTGAAGAACTTAGGGGTAAGACGGGAATAAAGACACAGACCTACTAGAGAATGGACTTGAGGATATGGAGAGGGGGAAGGGTAAGCTGTGACAAAGTGAGAGAGTGACATGGACATATATACACTACCAAACGTAAAATAGATAGCTAGTGGGAAGCAGCCGCACAGCACAGGGAGATCAGCTCGGTGCTTTGTGACCACCTAGAGGGTGGGATAGGGAGATGGGAGGGAGGGAGACGCAAGAGGGAGGAGATATGGGAACATATGTATATGTATAACTGATTCACTTTGTTATAAAGCAGAAACTAACACACCATTGTAAAGCAATTATACGCCAATAAAGATGTTAAAAAAAAAATGCAGTTCAGCCCTAAATCTCTCAATGCTCAGGGTCAGCATTTTAGGAGCAGCTGAGAAGACCTGAATTCACTCATTATGCTTCTTTAGTTACGCTAATACTGAGTAAATACACCACAGAATACCTTATAGGGATTCACTTCTTTATGCTCTCATTTTAGAGCATTCCGAGATACTTAAAATTCTCAACTGTGAAATTAAAATGTTCTGGAACTTCTATGTCTATTTATGGGGTTCCTGTCAATAAAATGACTAAAGGATTTATCTGGGTAGATTTGGTGTTTATACCCTTGTTAACATCTCTATCAGGAGAAAAATAATGAGCAAATTCATCAACTGTGTTGAAGTTTTTACTCCTTTCCCCTAAGGTTTGGCTGATCATAATTAATAAATAAAAGAAAATATGTGCAATTTTGCATTTCCCTAAGCCTGATTTAGCACTTCAGAGAGTAAGGCTCAGTAAACATGTTCTTTGCCTAATCAAGACTGAAATACAGTTTAGCATAGTCCATGATATTGTAAGCAGCTCTTTGCAGGAAACCACCCTTAGCAGGAAACCCCTTTTCCTGTCAATTCAGCAAAGCTACATTGTAACTAACTTTTACACCAGGAGCCCCAGGCTCTGCTCATCTCTGGCCCAAGCACACCTATCAAATCTTTTGATCACACAATACCTTGCCTAACCTGTTGGTTCTTTCCATGGATCAAAGAAGCAGAAATGAAGCATAAGTAACCGATGACCCGATCTCTTCCCTAGCTTCCCTTTCAGTAATCTCTTGAACAAACTCTGTGAACAGACTGTGTGAACAAGATAGCATCCAAAGAAAGATCACAAGAAGTCAACAAGCCTGCATGCAGTGGGGGGGGGGGGGGGGGGGATGGTGACGACTCTAACCCCCCATCTCAATGATTAGCTGAGATTACTTCCCTTTTTCCCTTTAAAAACTTTCATGGCCAAGCAGACTCTTCAGAGATGGTTTTTTGGGGACACTGAGTCTACCATCTCCCCAGACTGCTGGCTTTCTGATTAAAAGCTATGTTCCTTTCTACCAACAACTGCCTCTTGGGTATTGATTTTCCAGCGGTGAGCAGCCAGACCTGAGTTCGGTAACAATATTGCTAAAAAGACAATGATATCCTTGCATCACATAATACTGCAACACTTCTACCACTTCGTTCATGGAGAGATTTTCACCAAAGATTGTAAACAAAGGCACTTTTGAAAAAAAATAATGTGAGGCTAGTATTGATTTCCCTGATTGAGAGGTTGTTGAATGGTTTTCTCTCTTTTCTAAAGACTCCTCTGATCATGCTAAGATACCTTATCCCTAATCCACTTACCTCTGGGGTAAAACTCTCATGGAAGTACCAACACACCACACATGGCCACTGGGAAGTCTACAGCTTGCCCGGAGGAAGGAAGTGGTTGTGGAGGGACCGATGGCCGGGAGGCCAGAGCCCCATCACCATGGCTGTAGGCTACTAAGCTGGCCCTGATTTTTTCAGATTGGAACCTTCCATGGTCTCCGGGAAACAGCTCTCATCCCCATAGCCTGAGCCCTGCTTTGAGGAAGGAAGAGGGCACTGTACCTGAGTAACTGCTCCTGAGGCTTCAAACAGGGCACTGCATTCACCTTCATGGTACGGTTCCTTACAATCCCGGCAAAAGACGAGCTGCAGGAGAACAAATGCAGGTTAGAGAGGGGCTTGCTGGTTGCATTTGGTCACAACATGTTTTTCTTTTCCAAGCTCATTCTACTCCTGCCTCTGACTTGGGTGATGGTTTGTGTGCCAAATTACATTTTTTTTTTTTTTTTTTTTTTGCGGTACACGGGCCTCTCACTGTTGTGGCCTCTCCCGTTGCGGAGCACAGACTCCGGACGCACAGGCTCAGCGACCATGGCTCATGGGCCTAGCCGCTCAGCGGCATGTGGGATCTTCCCGGACTGGGGCACGAACCCGTGTCCCCTGCATCGGCAGGTGGACTCTCAACCACTGCGCCACCAGGGAAGCCCCCAAATTACTTTTTGCAGAGAGAAATAAAGTCATATTTTGATGGAACTGTTCACTCTTTACTAAAGAATGTTCTGAGCACTGCAGCAGGGTTTCAAAAATGAACGCGTCACATTTCCTCTCTTCAAGAAGTTTGTAGCCTAGCAGAAGAGACAGTAACGCAAAGAAATACCTGTAGTAAAGAGTTATTAGTGTTAGAGTGTGAGGAAACCAAATTCATTCAAGAATTTCACATCTAATATTTGTTTACGTACAGAGAAGATTTATATATCCACGTTAATGGACTCATTTTTGTATTGAAAAAGTCTACTGTTGAAAGAAGAAATGGGCTGTCATGGGTTGAATTTTGTGCCCTACAGATTCATATGTGGACACCTTAACCCCCTGTACCTCAGAATGTGACTGCATGTGGAGACAAGGCCTTTAAAGAGGTAAGTAAGGTAAAATGAGGTCATTAGGGTGGGCCTAATGCAATACGACTGGCATCCTTATAGGAGGAGATTAGGACACAGACACACAGGGGCTGAGAGACGACCACGTGCCGACAGGGGAGAAGGTGACCGACTGCAAGCCAAGGAAAGAGGCCTCAGAAGAAACAAACCCTGCTTCTCCCTTGTTCTCGGACTCTCAGACTCCACGACTGTGAGAAAGTAAGTTCCTGTTGTTTAAGCCCCTGGCAGCCCCAGGAAGCTAATGCACGGGCTGAAGCGAAGCTTCTCACCCAGTGACCATGCTCCTTCCAGTATTCACAGCTCCTTTCGGGTTGGAAGGGACCCAGGAGCCAATGGTCCTCCACCCTTCATCTGACAGAGAAGGAAGCTGGAGAAGTGAATGCTGGAAAAGGAAGTTATCCTACGACCGCCTGGCATCACCGGGCCCCTTCGGAACGCACTTCCCAACCCCCAGCCCTGCTCTGGAGATGCTGTGGTGGCTTAGGGCGTGGGCTCTTCAGTGTGACACACTGGACTGGAGTCACCATCCCATCAGTTGATGACCAAGACACCTTGGGACACCTGCCTTGGCATCTGTGCCTCAGTCTCCTCCTTTGAAAAAGCAGGGTAACAATGATAACTACCCTACATGACCATCATGAGAGGTAGGTGGGATAACACATACTAAGTGGCTGTAAGCAGGCCTGGCACACAATATGTTCTAAGCTTTAAGGAGATGCCAGCTAGGCACTGTTCTTCCTCTACTTTATTTCACAGCTGGAGAAGGAGACGCTTCACTAGAAAACTGGTTCCCTTCAACGACCATTTATTTTACTAGTTGGGGAGTAACATCTCTCACAGCAGAGGCTGTATTCGGAGAGGATGCTCTAGCAGAGACGTGAGCATGGTCAGCGAGTATGGCACGGGGGTGATGGTGGTGGTTTTAGAGAACAGGCCCAGTGGGATCTGATACTCCTCCCATTGAGAGGTAGGCTCTAGACCCCTTCTGCTTAAATCCGGATGTACTGACTGCTTGACCAGTGTTACATGGTAGAAGCGATGGTATGCCACTTTTGGGGCCCAGGCCTTAAGAAACTGGTAGCTTCCACTATCTGTCTCTTGGGACATTTGCTCTTGAAGTCCTGCCACCCACGGAGAGGCCCACGTGGAGAGGAACTGAGGCACCCAGCCAACGGCCAGCACCAACTTGCCAGCCATGTGTCTGAGTCATGGCTCAAGTGGATCTTCCAGCCCCTGGATGAGCTGCCCCAGCTGACCCCACATGGAACAGACACAAACTGTCTGCACAGGGCTCTGTCCAAATTACAGGTTTGTGGGCAAAAACAAAATAAAGTAAAGCAGGAACGAGATTGTTGCTGTTTTAAATCACTAAGTTTTGGGGTGCTTTTTACATGGCAATCGATAACAAATATAGCCATGGCACTGGGTGTCTGGAAGCCTCAAAAAAGTTCCAGAGGCTTGAAAGTTCTCAAATTCATGTTCAATACATAAGCCAGAAATTTAGCTCAGTTTTGCTTAAGATGAGACTGATTCGAACTGATGAACAAACAGGATATAGAAAAACCCCAGCTTTACCAAAATACATCAATATTCTACCTCACCTCAAAACAACAGCCCTTCCAAGACATTTAATAAATAAATAAATAAATAAATAATTTATAATATTTGGCTCCGTTGGGTCTTTGTTGCTGCGCGCGGCCTTCTTCTAGTTGCGGCGAGCGGGGGGCTACTCTTTGTTGTGGTGCGCAGGCTTCTCATTGTGGTGGCTTCTCTTGTTGCAGAGCACAGGCTCTAGGTGCACGGGCTTCAGTAGTTGTGGCACGTGGGCTCAGTAGTTGTGGCTCATGGGCTCTAGAGCGCAGGCTCAGTAGTTGTGGTGCATGGGCTTAGTCACTCCGCGGCATGTGGGATCTTCCCGGAGCAGGGCTCGAACCCGTGTCCCCTGCAATTGGCAGGCGGATTCTTTTTTTTTTTTTTGCGTTACGCGGGCCTCTCACTGTTGTGGCCTCTCCCGTTGCGGAGCACAGGCTCAGGACGTGCAGGCTCAGCGGCCATGATTCACAGGCCCAGCCGCTCCGCGGCACGTGGGATCCACCCGGAGTGGGGCACGAACCCGTATCCCTTGCATCGGCAGGCGGACCCTCAACCACTGCGCCACCAGGGAAGCCCCGGCAGGCGGATTCTTAACCACTGCGCCACCAGGGAAGTCCCCAAGATATTTTTTCCCTTCACGTTGTCTCCACCAGGGAAACAGCTTCCCTTCCGTTGCCATGGTCAATTTCTTGTTTTAACAACTCATCTGAACATCATTTTAATCTCAGGACATAACAAACAAGAAAGACAAGTATTTTATAAGGAAAAGGCCTCTTCTACAGCTATGTCACCATCTCTCTTCTCGCCAGCACTTTCAGAGTGTTACAGATTATTTCTTCTCATAGCAAAGAGAATGAGCCCACGTTTTGTGGGA
The DNA here is from genome assembly GCF_964341445.2 of Mesoplodon mirus. Taxonomy (NCBI): domain Eukaryota; kingdom Metazoa; phylum Chordata; class Mammalia; order Artiodactyla; family Ziphiidae; genus Mesoplodon; species Mesoplodon mirus. The sequence goes on along the minus strand of NC_138986.1, from coordinate 7,132,977 downwards.
TATAAACTTTCCTTAAATGTTCATGTTGGTGGGAGAGGGGGTATGTGTCAGGATGTCATTACACAAATCACCAAGACCACCAGGTTTTAATTTCTGACATTTTAATTTTCCCTGAACTGACAGCTAATGCAGTGAACAGTGAATGAACTGGATCGTAGAGTCCTTTCTTAAGGCTTTTTTTTTTTTTTTAATGTATCTGCTCATCTTTGGGTTTGTCTCAGACCCATCACTCTGTTCTTATGTTGAAAAACTGTGAACTGTATGGTTCAATCACTGAGAAGAGCTCACTGTGTGATTTCACCCCACTGCTATTCATGGAAGCAAGTCTGATCTCTTGACGTGACAGGGAAAATGTTTCACATCTTATTAGCTCGGGGATGAGATATAAAATCAGTTTCATGGTAGAGGAACACTCTGGAGGTTGATCAGTTTGTCAGAATAAATAGGACTTTCCTGACACAAAGACGTTAAATTCCCTTTCATACTAGTACTACAAAGAATAGACCATATATATATATATATATGTATATAAATTTAAAAAAACAGAAAAGAAAGAGCCTATAAAAATTAAATCCTCACCACTTCAGTATGGCAAAAGGCAAGTGAAAGCTGAAAAAATGTGTTGGTGATAATTTAGCATTAATGCACTTACTAATTTGCTCCTATTCAGAGAGTATAACTTAAATTTAGATACATTGTGCCATGGGCTTCCTAGTTAAATAAATCTGTCTCATACAAAATGAGGAAATATCTAGAAGGTCTGATTTGATCTAAAAAAAGTTCAGGGTTTGTAAAGCAATTATACTCCAATAAAGATGTAAAAAAAAAAAGCAAAAGTTCCGGGTTTTTTTTTGGGTTTCAGTGTTGGCTTTTTTTTTTTAATATATCTTTATTGGAGTATAATTGCTTCACAACACTGTGTTAGTTTTTGTTGTACACCAAAGTGAATCAGCCGTACGCATAATATATCCCCTTATCCCCTCCCTCTTGAGCCTCCCTCCCACCCTCCCTATCCCACCCCTCTAGGTCATCGCAAAGCACTGAGCTGATCTCCCTGTGCTATGCGGCTGCTTCCCACTAGCTATCTATGAGCTGATCTCCCTGTGCTATGCGGCTGCTTCCCACTAGCTATCTATGAGCTGATCTCCCTGTGCTATGCGGCTGCTTCCCACTAGCTATCTATTTTACATTTGGAGGACGTGGGGTGGGAGGGGGAAGCTGGGGCAAAGTGAGAGTAGCATCGACATATATACATTACTGAAAGTTCAGGTTTTTAATTAAGTTATCCAGAACTCAAGACTGTCAACCAGGTGCTTGTACAAATGCTTAGGACTTCAGTTCTCAAACTATGTAGGAAGGAGCCCTGGGGTGTCACAACAAACTCACAGGGGTGAAGTGGGATCTTTTAAATTTTTGAGGAAAAGCACAGTGACACAGCATCTGTTGGACACTGTGAATTACTAACTCAAGGCTGTTCATGGTGTTAATGTAGATTGTGCTACCCTCCTTTTGATGACATCATGTTTTTGCAAAATGGGATTTTTGGAGGTTACTGTGATAAAAAAGACAGCTGCCAGGTGAGCATCTCTTTGGACCAGGAGATGTAGTTATTTAAGAATGAAGTAAAAATATTTTTTCTGGGTATCCCTGGTGGCGCAGTGATTGAGAGTCCGCCTGCCGATGCAGGGGAAACGGGTTCGTGCCCTGGTCCAGGAAGATCCCACATGCCGCGGAGCGGCTAGGCCCGTGAGCCATGGCCGCTGAGCCTGCGCGTCCGGAGCCTGTGCTCCGAAACGGGAGAGGCAACAATAGTGAGAGGTCCGCGTACAGAAAAAAAAAAAAAAAAAAAAAAAAAAATATATATATATATATTTTTTTTCTTTCAATTTATGTGAACTATTTTTTCAAATGGCTATGAAGTTGTTAAGACATTAATTCTTACTATGTTATGTGGACCTAATTATTTAATAAACAGAACTGTTAGGCGTTTCTTTTGGCCTAGAAGCACCAGGAAAAATTTACCAAGCCACTAGGGGCATGGTGAACAGAGGAAGTTTGGGGAACTCTGGCTTAGGCAGATACAAAACTCCTTGAGATAATGTTTTGGGTCTGTTTGCAAAAACTCCTAGGGGCACAGGTATTTCCAAAGAGCTTGAGGAGAAAACATCTGGCTCCAATATTTTCATATTCACTCTGACAACCTGCCTGTCTCCTTTCTGGGGCACATGGGTCTGGGTTTAACCAATAATGTAGAAGGCTGCAATCTCCCCAGGGGTTTATTAGCCATCAACTGTGGGCTCATATTTGCTGGGGCTCTTTTAGGATGCCTTGTGAGTAAATACTAACTGAATGGAAGAGACTACCACACAGTTATATTGTATACTTTTCCTGGATTATTTTCTTTTGAGATAGATCTGACAAATGTTAATAATTTTTGCATGTTTTAAAAAAAGAATTTTTAAAGCCTTTTAAAAATCATAACAGTAGTACATACTTATTCTATTGGTTCTCTAAACTCTATCTCCTTATTACATATGATTAAAAAGCAATATCTATGGACTGTATTACCTTAGTGCCTGTGATGTTGATTTTATGTGCCAACTTGGCTAGACTATAGCCTATTCAAGCAAACACTAATCTAGGTTTCTCAGTGAAGAGAGACAGTCCTAGATGATCTGGTTGGGATTGATTCAGTTAGCTGAAAGGTTTTTAAGAGCAGACCTGAAGCTTCCTCAAGAAGAGGGTTCACCTGTGGACAACAGAGTTCCAGCCTGCCCGTCCTGGCAGCCTGCCCTGTGGATTTGGGACTTGCCTAGGTAGCCCCATAATCCCCATAATCACATAAGCTAATTCCTTGCAATCAACCTCTCTCTATAGATACAGATATATTAGACATAGAGATATTTATATATAAATATATACTAGATATCTACTATAGCTATATCTATAGATATCTCTTTATATATCTACAGATCTATGGGGACAGCTGAACATGCCTAGATAATCTATATTTATATTTATCTCCTACTGGTTCTGTCTCTCTGGTGAAACCTTGGTTGATACAGCTAAGCTCCTACAGAAGTTTTACTAGGTCAGTTTATTTATACTAGGTCAGTTATTCTTTTGCAAAAGAGCTGATATAAAAGACAACTTTTGAATTGTCTATGTTATTTGAAAAATTGTAATTTAAGTCTTCCCCCCTCCCTTTTTCTTTGGCTGTGCTGCAAGGCTTGTGGGATCTTATTTCCCCAACCAGGGATCGAACCCAGGCCCCTGGCAATGAGAGCACGGAGTCCTAACAAGTGGACCGAGAAGGAATTCTCTCCCCGTTTGTTTTTAATCCCGAGTACCCACAGGACGATGCGTCTTAGAAGTCAACACCAGGAACAAGTTAATCACTCCCAGTAGTGTGATGGCTTCCCTTTATCCGACAGCGAACCTGGCGAACCTGGCGATCCAACACACTTTTCTCTTTGGAGCAGCTGCCTGTCTGGTCGGTGCCAAACTTCTCACTTAACGGTAGTAATTAGCTCATCCTAAATGCCTAAGATGAAGTATACAATTTTTTTTTTTTTTTTTTTTTTTTTGTGGTACGCGGGCCTCTCACTGCTGTGGCCTCTCCCGTTGTGGAGCACAGGCTCCGGACACGCAGGCTCAGCGGCCATGGCTCACGGGCCCAGCCACTCCGCGGCATGTGGGATCTTCCCAGACCGGGGCATGAACCCGCGTCCCCTGCATCGGCAGGCGGACTCTCAACCACTGCGCCACCAGGGAAGCCCCTGAAGTATACAATTTTAAGACTACTATTCAATAAAGGATAAGTTCAATAAGACTTTTTTTTTTCTAATAAGTAATAGCCAAGCTATTCTTACCATTCAAGTCATATTTTTGCCTTGTGGTTAATATGTGTTGAGTATTTATTTTGGGTGAATAAAATCTTGGACTTGGACAACATATAAAAGAATAGCATATTGTAATTCCTGAAATCAGACAGTGATATTTATATTTTAAAAACTCAGATACAATTTAGTGTTTAAAAGTAAAGCCTTTGAAGTCAGAGAGACCTGGACTCAGAGGCCCTTCTCTACCACTTATTATCTGTGTGATCCTAACATCTCTTTGCTTTAGCTTTCTGCATCTGTAAAGAAGAAATAATAAGATAATTAATATTTAACCCAGTTTCTGGCACCTAGTAAATAGGAGAAATGGTTTTCTCATGGAGTTACAGTGTTTTATAAGCAAAAAAATTCCATAGAAAAGTAAGGTGATAGTAAAGCACCTTGTTAATTAAAGCAATTCTCAATATACTAATAATTGCTGTTGTTCTGTGAAGGCCTGAGTGAAACTGAGGACCTCGTGGGAAGCGCCAAGCTTGGCAGCTCCCCATAACTGCAGTAGAGAAAGGGATGCTGACCTCTCGTTCCTCGCGTACACGCAGAGGTGCCGTCACTGTCACTCCCCGTAGGAAATCCCACACTACCATACAGCTAAATGGACTGCCCGTCACGTTTATCATTCAGTATCATGTCAGTAGACCAGTCATTTGATTGATGTTTGAGTTTGATTTCCCATATGCCCATAATGGAGACATTCAAAAGGATATGTATGTATATTTTCTCTTTGGAAGCATAAAAAGGGATGAAATGAACAGCCTCAAATGCATTCAGAACACGCAAGTGGTTATTATCAGTAAAGGTGAGAGCCAGTCGGCACCTACAAGCGATGAACCTCAAGATAAGCGTCTGACCCTCAAAGGTGAGTGATCTCTATGCGAAAGCCCAAAGTTCTTTGTGCTTGTTTTCTATCATGGCAGCATCTATTACCAAAGCATTTTATTATGTGCCATTTATTTTTCTTCCACAGCTCTGAAGTTCTGTTAAAAGAACAGGAGAGAATCAAATATCATCTCAGGACCCCTTACTATATTCAAGGGAAACATCAAAATGATGATGCACACATTTGTACTTCTTTGGGAATAGAGGAAATATTTTTCTTTTAGGTGTATGACTTTCCAGAAGATGGCAGCAGTGATATATGAGATTCAGCCCCAGTGCATTAAAAATAGTATATCAAAAGAGGGAGGCTCCCCATGGGGTGACTAGCCGCTGATATATGGAAAACTGGTTCTGACAAGACAGTGCCACAGAACGGAAATGGTGTTAGATTATAACGCGCTAAGACACAAGTTCGAGAGGAAGAAAGTCAGGTTATTTCCTTTCAAGTACACAACATCTTAGAATCACGGAATCTCATGGTGGGAAGCAGTCTTAAACTGTGCCATGCTCTAAATAAAACAATCTTTTACATGCAATCTCCAAATGGTTAAAAAGAAATAATTTCAAGGAAGCTGGATAGAGCACAGTAGCTGAACTCTTCTGTATTTTTCAAATTCTGTACAAATCATCAAGGATGGTCACACAATGCCATCTATGTTCCCACAAAATACTGTGACCTCTACACTCCCTCCTTACCCCATCCCCTGAATTATTTTTGCTTTAGGTTTGCTACCATGAAAAGCCCCTTACTCTCCTTGGTTTAATTTCCATTCACAGGCGTTCTTAAAGGAATTCTGAAAATTCCCTTTTCCTACAGCATCATGATCTCAATCAAGTACAAGTATGTATCCAGTTAGTCTTTTGGTTGTGCAGAGTCTTAATTTATACACTTACTGTGAGTATGATCTAATGGGAAACTTTATTACCATCTGTCTCAGAACCTATTAGAGATGAGCTCATACAAGAGACCACATCTGCGAACCTACGTTCAACAGGGAAACTTAAATTAAGAGAGGCGCCTGATAAATGCTCCAAACTGTGTGGGTGGTGCGCCTGGTGATGATACTCCTGGGAAATGAACTGTCCAATGTATAATCATAGACAAAAATATCTGAACTTATTTCCTACTTTAAAATATTTGCAGTTTTTTCAAACTTAAAAATGCTTCTTGACCATTTGTGTTTCCTTGCTCAAAAACAGCTTTATCGGGATACAATTCACATAGTCTGGGTTTTTTTAAATGGTTTATATATTTTTTGAGTGAATAATACACGCGCACAGCACAAATTCAGAAGGTGCAAAAGGCAAATAGTGAAAAATAAGTCTCCCTTCCTCCTCAGTCAGCTTACAAAGCTTTCCAGAGAAATCACTGTCACCTGCATATATAAGAGCTATTTTGAGACTAAAAATGGTATATAGAATATTGCTTTATGTAATGTGTTCTGCACCTTGCTTTTTCATTTAATACATTTACAGCCTGTCCTATATCAGTGCGCATTGAGCAACCCTGAACAGCTGAATTTTACCTCAACAGCCACACGATATTCAACTTGATAGATGTATCGGAATTCATTTAACCAGCACCCTACGGATGAGCATTTAGGCCCTTTCCGATATTTTGCCATTATAAACAAAGCTGCGGGGAACATCCTTCTCCATAGGTCATTTTGCACGTGTGAAAGGAAATTTGTAGGATGAAGTTCTAGAAGTGAAATAGCTGGATCAGAGGGTGTGGGAAGTTTACATTTGGATCGCTTCTGTGAGCCTGCTCTCGGTGGAGCCTGCGCTGGTCCCAGGCCCTGCAGTGAGGTGTGTGAGGGATGACCTGCCCCTCCTCCCCTCCAGCGTGCTGTCACCAATCAGGGCCTTTGTCAAACCCGAACAAAACAAAACAATCTCTAACTCACAGCACTTCTGCTAAGGCCTTCTTTATCCATGTTGGATTTCTGCAAAGACGTGTGCCTGGCCAGAGAAGTAACTCCGAGTCACTTCTGAGTCCGGTCCAGACGGCTGAACCAGGGTCAAGAGGGGCCTGCAGCCGGCCCTCCATCATCTCCCTGCTTCCCCTGCCTGGGCTCTGAAACAAGGTGCTCGGAGCTCACCTCCTCCTTGTTTGGACTGGCCTGGATTCATCCTGATGGCGGGTAAAGGACTCTAAGTGAACTTTAGCTTCGGTGGCTTTAAACACTGACAGCCAACAAACTGGGGGTCCAGGTGAGGGAGAAGGAAACAGGAGACGAGGGAACGGCACGTTCAGTTGCCCGAGGCTGCGTCCTGGGCCTCAGCTCTGAGCAGAGCAGTCTCAGCACCCCTGCCGCTGCCCTGCCAGGAGGACAGCAATGACAGCAACGGGCAGGGACCCTGGGGGAGTGTGACAGGTGTGACCGATGGCAGTGATCCGCTCTCCCCAAGCCTCCACACTTCCTGTCTTACTCTCTCTTGCTGTAACCGTTTTTTTGTTTTTGTTTTTTTTTTGTGGTACGCGGGCCTCTCACTGTTGTGGCCTCTCCCGTTGCGAAGCACAGGCTCCCGGACGCGCAGGCTCAGCGGCCATGGCTCACGGGCCCAGCCGCTCCGGGTCATGTGGGATCTTCCCGGACCGGGGCACGAACCCGCGTCCCCTGCATGGGCAGGCGGACTCTCAACCGCTGCACCACCACGGAAGCCCCGCTGTAACCGTTTTAAAGAAGGATTCCCGTGGTGCTGCCCCCATCCCACCCTCCACGTCCCCAGCCCCCTCCCTCACTTCACCACTCCCCTTGTTTCCAAAGGCTAAAGTAGGATTTAGCTGCAAGCTGGGACTCTTGCAAGTATTTGATGATGGTTTTCACAGCATCCTTGTTCCTCTAAACAAACTTCCTGGCGAGTAAATTTCTGCATCTGAGTGAAAATCCCCTTTAACATCTTACAAGGCCGGCTCAATGTTGCTTTCCAGTGAGCATTTCCCAAACCTTATGGAGCATTTGGCTCCTTCCAGAAAAGGAGCACCGGTCACAGAGTATCAAATTCAACACCACTTTCAAATATTGCCATTCATTAGTGAACATGTTTGAATATGGCCATTCGTTAGTAAAATGCATAACATATGTCTTCTATAATTTTTAACTGGTTTTTAATCCTTGTGACCTTATCATTTACAATCTGTAGAAAGGCACTAGGCTCTGTAAAAATGGTTACACTCTGCCAGTCCAAACGTGAAATTCAAGCCATATGGCAGTTTGAGCCCAATGTGTCCCATATGCCTGTGGGCATCTTTCTGCTCGCTAGCACAGCAGGGGAGATGCATGCTTCCCTTGAATGCCTGGGCCCAATCCCAGGCAACTCTGGTCAGGGTCAGCCTTGGAAAGGTGCTAACAGTGTTGGGGGCACTCCCACTGGCACATCTTAGAGATGTTTGTCTTTGGAGGTTTTGCAGCTTGTCAAACCTTTACTATGTGTTAGGCGGTTTTATAGGTGCCTTGGGAACGTCCCTGTTCCCACCCCTCTCTCCATAGCCTCAGCCAAAAAAGGTCAGGGTATTGTTCTCTCCAGTACTGTCTCTTTCTTATATTCCTCGATGAAATGTTTGTCTCTCTATATGAAACTATTCTCACTTATCCCCTCTTCTCAATGAAGAGGATTTGAATCTTATTCACCCTTGTTTTCCCCAGATCCAGTGTCTGGAACATAGTAGGTGGTCACTGTCTGTCTGCCGCATGACAGGTGCACCCAGTTCAAGGCGTTTACAACTCAGTAGGAGAGATGATGCTTATGGAGAACAAAGACCTGGAGGACAACAGCCCAGAGTCATGTGCTGAAGTGTCCAAGGATGCAAGTCTGCAGGAACTCCCAGAGAAGAGCCCCGGGTTGGGTTGGGGTTTGGCCGCAGTGGCGTTTACTTTTCTGCCCCTCGCATTCCGTCCCCTCTTCAGGCAGTGGTTCTAACATTAGGCTAGTCTCTCACCTCTCTGCTAACAGCTTGGAAAAATCCCTCCCCCGTTCCTGACCCCCCTCCTAAACTAGGGTGCTGCCTGCTGCAGATTTCCATCTGGACAGGGTGCAGCCACTTCAAATTCACGTCAACTCAAATCCCATGTGATTGTTGTGGAAAAGAAGACTGGGATAAAAGAGCAGAAATTCAAAGAATTAATTTGAGGGGTAAGGGCAGGGGACCCAGAAGGAGGGGTCCCTGCACACTTGTAGGACCACACCTGCCTGGGGCAGCCCCTCCTCCTTTCCCGCTCTCTTCACTCACGGAGCACCGAGTCACCCTTAAATGCTCAGCACAGACCTCACATTCTCCCAGAATTAATCCCGTTTATAATGCCAGGGCTAGCAGAGCAGTTGTCGCGTAGGCAGGATGGACAGACATTTGTAAAACGAATGAGTGGCAGGAGCTGGAAAACTCTAAACTTCCGAAAAGCATGAGGAGAGCCCAGTGTCATGGGAATCCAGCCATGAGGAGCCTGGGCCAGGGAACAGGAGGAATGAGACCAAGACATTTTTGGTCCCTTGAAGCAATTAGTAGCCAAGTTCGGAGGCTAAGGTCCCAGGGATGATGGAGTGGAGAAGGCTTCACGGCAGAGGGGTCTGAATTGGTCTGAAAACAGAAAAAGAAAATGAAAAGGGAGAATGAAGATGCTAGAAAGAAGGTGGGTAAGAGTGGGAGGAAAGCCCTGGAGGAAGTCAAGGCCAGGAAAACCTAAACGCTCCAAGGTGGTGGTTTAAAAGGTGGAGGGCCAATTTTCAGCTCGTGGGAGGGCAGAATCCTGGGACAGCAATTTGCTGATGAGAAGGTTGCCTGAAGGAGATTACGTCTGATTGGCGTGATGCCAGCTATTACTCTTCTGGAGTTAAGGGTGGAGGAAGCCTAGAATAGCCACTGTCAGTCAGGAGATGACACACGAATTGAGGGAAGGCCAGCCATGCTGAGGACCCAACTGATGTGACGGCACCAACCTCTGCTTCCCTGTGACTTAAAATGTGCCCCTAGACCAGCAGCAGCAGCATCGCCTGGGAGCTCAATGCAGAATCTCAGGCCCTGCCCAGAAGTGCCGAATCAGAATCTGCACTTTAATAAGATCCCTGATGACCTGTGTGCACGCTGCAGGTTAGAAGCAGTGCTCGAGCTCATTCATTCAATCAAAGTTTACTGAGCACACACACTGTGTGCCAGGTGCCCTGAGGGCACACAGGATGCATAAGATACAGGTTTCAGTCTCACATGAGTCACAGTTCACCCCTCCCTCCCTCTAGCCAGCCCTCCCTCCAGCCAGCAAGTATTTATTGAGAACGTACTATGTGCCAGGTGCTGTGCTAGGCAGTGTGAGTGGTGAACACGCTGGGCACTCTTCTTGACCTCAAGGAGTTTCTCTTCAGCTGTGTCCTAATTGTCATGGTGGACAAGGTTTTGGGGAGGCACAGGATGTGTGCAGCCACCAGCCTGGGCAGTCAGGCTAGGTCTCCAGGAGGAAGTGGAGAGTCAATTGAGACCCAGCTGAGTCTGGTCAAATGATGGGTCCCTGAATGGTGCTCATTCCAGGTCTGGGACAGTGCAAGTGCTGGGGGCTTTCAGGGGAAGGTGGACCTTTTCACTCTGGACCACTGAGTTGGAGGTGTTGAAGTGAGACAGGAGGGGGGGTGGTTGGGGACTGGAGGTAGAGCGTGGGTCAGGGTGGGAGGCGTGGCTTTGTGGAGGCTATGGATTCTGGTTGGGTGGCCAGGGCAGGAGCAGGGGCTGCAGTGGGCAGACTGAACCAGGCTGGGAGCCCCAGGGAGCTGCAAAGCCTCAAGCGCTCACAGCATGGCTAATTAAGAGAGTCGGGCACGGGGCAGTGGGAGAGAACACTCAGAAACTTGAGTTTTGGCCAGTGCGATTGCACTGCTAATAAAACCCAGCAGGAGTAGACTCTGCCAGTGTAAGTCCGCAGCATTTTTGTGTTTTTGATCTGGAATCCATTGGCCAAAGGACACAGTCTGGAACAGAGCTGTCCATAGGCACAGGACTAACTTAAAATGTTCTAGTAGCCACATTAACAAAGTATTTTATTTAACCCAATATATCCAGACTGTATTTTCAACATGTGACCAACATAAGAGGTGTTGTTATTTTTCATTTTTTTCACTGAGTCTTTGAAGTCTGGTGTGTGCTGAAGCCTCACATCATCTCAGTTCAGATCAGCTGCAGTCCATTTGCTTGGCTGCCTCACGTGGCTGGCGGCTACCACGTCGGACAGTGTGGTTCTAGAACTCTTTGAGTCTGAGGGCTACTTGGATGAGGTAGACGGCCAGCTTAGGTACCACAGAACAAAAAGAAATAGAGCGCCTTCCATACGGAATAAGTGAGTAGGACAAGGCGAGGTGGGAAACAAGAGAAGATAAGAAATTAGCTGTGTTAATGGAAAGAAATTCGATTTTTTTTTTCTAATAAAGGATGCTCTTCACTTTTAGCCTTTGAGGGACTCACTTGGTCTGTGATGTAGGAGAGATGCACACAAACAGAAAATCAGAAATAAGAAAATGTGGTGTAACTGTCCATAATGGGAGCGTATGGATTTTCCTGCCAAACACGGTTATTTGTGAAAAGACAGTCCAAAAAATCAGAACCAACCTGAGTTACGTCTAACTTTCCCGGTGTCTCTGGGTGCCTGATTTACCTGCTGGCTCACCCTGTCAAATCTTGTACCAAGGACAGACCATTAATCACGGAGCAGACGACCGAATTGCTGCAGACAAATACCTGCTTCTAACGTCTGCAATCCTGTCCTTCCTTTAAGTGACGATATAGGATGAACTTAATAAATGTAAAGCCATAGAGATCCACAATGTTACTCACATTAGTTAGACCCAGTATGACTACCGTCTCCTAATTTAGCCAACCAAGGGGTTTAGGTGAGGGACTTTTGCTTTTAGGTGTGAAGTATCAGGCTGGCGCCTCGACTTTGGAAGCCTCCGTTCACACGATTTCAGAAGAGGACTTTCATGTGCAGTCGTTTAGATGGGGCCTGGCGAATTAGGTAAAGGTCACCCTACCAAAGGCCAGTAACGCTGCAGCACTTAAGAATTAATGTTAAAAGCTAGAATCGTGACTTGGATTTCACCCTTGAAGTCATGAAGTCACTAATGACAGAAGCTGAAACGAATGTCAAAAAGTTCCCGTCACTACACGAAGTTCTTGTAGGCACATGGCATTTGGATGCAGGAGGCCGGTCATCCCTTATTTAAGGTTTTCCTGGACCTACTGGTGTTCCCTGCCCCGGGACCTGGGCCCTCAATTATTATTCATGAATATTCCTGCTCAGAAAGGAAGAGAGAAGCCCAGAGACGGGGTCTGAGCTGTGCATTCACACACCAGTCTCCACGGGGCTGAGACAGTTCAGGCTTCTGTTTCTGTTAGTAACACTCCTTCAGGAAGGTTCCCAGCTCTTAACAGTGGTGGAAGCAACGCCCCTTTATCCTCCCCGGTGGGCATCTGTGCCCCGAGGAGCAGACCATGGTGGAAGCCCTCCACACTTAGGGAGCTGATTCCCTCTGAGGCCCTGACATCGCCCCCCCGCCCTTCCATCAGAGCAGCGCCAAGCCTCCTCGGGCCGCGTGTGAGCCCAAGATAACGCCCGCCTAGGGGTGCCTTCAGCGGCCTGAAAACCGTTATCTCCCAGCAACACACACCTTGCGGAGTCTAGCTCAAGTGTGAAGTAAAACCCTGACTTACAAGGCTGCCCCCTCCTCCCCACCGCCTGCTTTTTTTCTCCTGATTTTATTGCTTTGCGGAGGAAGTGGAACGCCAGCTAATTAAGTGGCCGCTGAAGAGCCAGTACCTGGACTGTGTCTCAGAGCTGCTAAGATAACGGCAGGTCGCGGGAGAGTGAAGTGAAATGTCATCTCCACCGCTGCCTCTCAGCCAATATCCTTCTGTTCATTAAGCCGAATAACAATGAACAGAGGAGTGTCCACGGTTCACTTCGCGGCGCCCCCTTCCTCCCTCTCGATTTGGCGGCAGAGAACCCAGAGCCACGAGGCCCTCACAGAGCCACCGATCATCTTCAGGGTGGAACGGCAGCCCCTTTTCTTCTGGCAACATCCTTGCTAATGTTGGGACATAATATTATTCTGAACTTTCAAAAATTGCCCCACACCTTGGATTATGCCAGCCACAATGGGCATTCAGCGAATATTTTCAGGGATAATCATAAAGATCTAACGCCTTATTCTTTGAAATCTCATTTTTGCCTGTGACTAGAATCAAATTTTCAAAAGGCTAATAGCTCCTAAAGGAACCTTTGCTGCTACGATCCGGTGGGGAGAGAGAAAACTGCTCCCAGGTGCAGCCGCTTGGAACATGGAATCATCCACTTCTGCAACTCTGTTTAGAGGAAAAGGTGTGATAGTGTCTCCCTCCCCCATCACGACACGACTCACCATGACATACTCATCACGGGAAGACTGTGTCCTAGGAGGGAAATGCTCATTCCAACAAAGTCACCGAGAGCATGCCGACGGCCACGACTTCCCCTTTAGTGCTACAGAGAACGTGACACCCTCCTCCTTCAAGGCGGCAGCAACAAATTCTAAAAAACCTAACAGTGCAAAGTTGTACAACCTGGGTTGGACTTCCAGCAGAAGAGTATAATTTCCTTTGGAGTCTTAAAAAAAGTGGAATGAATTCTTCTCCTATTGGGATGGTTTGACATAGGTTAAGTTTCGTTGAAGGCAGGAGTGATAAAGCCGCCTCTCACCACCTCCTTCAGCTGCTTCACTCTCTACCCTGGACACGGGTCTGCGTCCCACGTGTCTCACAGGCCTTCACTTTAGTGCAGACCGAGAGCAGATTGCTTGCGTGAAACCAGCTTTGTCACGCAGTTAAGATTTGTAGTGGGATTGGGGGGAAGCCCATTAATTGCCATCTGTTGTCACATGCTCACGAACCTCTTTTTCAATCTCGCTGTTCATTTGTGGCAGCTGCAGTTGCCATCGAGTGCCTTTCCTTAGAAGCGGCCTCACTGTGATCAGTATTCCGGGCCGTTTTCTAGGGAACGTGCATGGGAACCAAGGGTCCTCAAGGACTCACAGCCAGGCAGGCTCCCGTGCCGTGTTTCAGACCCCTGGGCGAGTTAGGAAGTGGCAACAGGGGATTGGGAGGCTTACCTGCAAATTTACACCTGCTGCTTTCAATATGGCAGTTAAAAGAGGTGGATTTTTAAAAAGTGGATGTTTGCTCCTGTCAGTTTTGAAGGATACACTTAGTTTGCTAAAGGGGACTGTTAAGTTAGTTTCAAGGATCTCAAGTAAATTTGTATCTGACACAGGTCCACGCTGGGAATGAACCGTGGACTGGAGATGCTAGTAAACAGTCTGGACAGGAATGACCCTCACGACCTCCAGGGTTTTTTTCCCTAAAAATGCTTGCAATTTGATTTGACATAATTCTTGCATTTACAGTGAAATCTTCCCACTAATTTTTTTTCAGTTATAAAGTCTGGTTTGACGCTTTCCGAAAGGAAGCCGATGCCACCACCATGGGCCCAGTTTTGCTATTTCTCAAATCTATCCAAAAAGTAAGGTGTCCAAGTCCTTTTTGGAGTGAAACGTCAGCTCAGTGCATACAAACGTTTTTAATGCTTACATCACTGTGACTGGATAGGACCTCCTTCCTCTGCTCCTCTGATCTGTGACCTAAGCATGCTTTGTAACATCACTAACAACGGGGCTTTGAGTGCAAAGCCTCATGGACCACGACAAAGTGACTTCTTAGTATTAGCTCAAAGGCAATGCCTTTCAGGCTAATGACAATAAGCTGACTTGCAACAAGCAATTTCTAAACTCCTTTATCCCCCAGTATTTCCATTCCACTCAGGCGAGATGGATTCTTCTCTCTCCATGTTCAGTGATCAGCCCTGTTGCAAACCAAGTACAACTTGTTTCTGTCAATCTGTGCTGCTTCTGAGTCATGCTCAGTGCCATCACCGAGCTCTGGAACTTGAGAATCTGTAGTCATTCTTCAGACGATGAGTCACGAGGTCAACACAATTACACCATCCCTGAAGGGCACGGAAATGCAGCCAGAACTAAAAAATGCACTTCAGCCAACCAAGGCTTTAGGTTCATTTGATATTTCAAATAAAATGAAACTTTAGAGGACTTTCACTAAGATGTAATTTTAAGATCAAGATGAGTTTAATTTAATGTAAATCATATTTACATGAAAGCCTCTATAATGAGCACACTATATCTGTCACTAAAATTTCTTAATATTTGTGTAAACATAGTTTCATATCTTTTACACTAAGGAGAGTCAAAGTCATGCCAACATTATTACAATTTCTAAGAAATATGCTAATAGTAATTAATTTGTGGTGAATCATACATATAGAAATGTGCTGCCTTGATGAACAAGAAACAATACTGCTTATGATTTGGCAGAGGTGAAAAGAGGAGGGGGTGGGGAGCAGGCCAGCCCCGCTCTGCCAGCAGGAGGGACCACACACTGTACAGTGGGATTCTGGGAGGTGGGTCCACAGGGCTGGGTGGCTTAATTCCAAGAAGACATTAATTGTAAGGGCACCTTCAATTTAATAACAGGTTGACTAAAGAAAGAAAAAACACTGCCATCCTAAATGTCCACATTAATTTAAAACATTATCCTAATTTCAGAAATGTTAAGATATATAAAAATGTGCTCTGTAGAACTGAGAAAATGCTTGCATTCAAAGCTTTAAAAAGCTTGTATGCACATCCTTCCGCCCCCAAAACTTCCTCTTCTAGGAATTTTTCCTAGAGAAAACTCAGGAATGCAGCAAAAAATAAGCCATGGGAAAACTGTCACCATTCCGAAAGATAAATATTTAAATAAATCAAGGCACATCCTCATGAATGGCTGTTTGGTCACCATTAAACATGGTCATACAAAGGTGTCTGTAATGCATTATTAAGGGGAGAAGACTGCTAACTCAACACAAACCCATTTCTGTTAAAAAATGTATATGTGTGTGTATGCGTGTGTGTATGCATGTAAATAGCACCAGAAAGCTCTACAGCAATGAGTCAAAAATCTCACCTCCTGCTATATAAGATTATGGTTGCTTTCTTTTTTTCCTTTTAGTTTTTCTATAATTTTCTAACATTTTTTATGATAAGCATGCATTGCTTCTGTAACAATGAAGAATCTTTCAGTTTTCATTTAACAGAGGCGTTTTGGATGAGTTCGTAGGTGGGTTCATAGACCAGCACTGCTGAGGGCTGATGAGCCTGTGTGCACTCCATTGGCCGGAAGGGTCAGTGGAGCTGTGCCCGGTGCATATTGAACATAGGAAGGGTCTGAAGGAAGAAGATGGAGTTGTGTGAATGCAATTGACAAAAAAGGCTGCAGGATTTAAAAAACTGTGTACCCATATAACATCATTCTAGTCATCCATGGATGATAAAAAAGAGTCCAGAGGTATATTTTACAATGACACCTCTTCTCATTGCTTTATTAAAATAAAATACTAGGAAATGGTGAAGGAAGCTACATCCAATATGGTGCAGTGTTGCCCATTTCCGGACTATCCCCACAATGGTTCACAAGTGTACTATAATAGTTCACAAGCTGGTCTTGCAGATGCAGGACAGGGGAAGCCAATTTTTCAAACACTGTGGTTATGTGGTTGAGAACACACTTCAATACTACAAGCATTTTGGACAGAAAATCTCTCAGACTATTAGACCATTCTGTGTTTTCTAATGTGCCAGGTTATAATGACCATGTAGCTCCCAGAGTAGCATCTTCAAGAATAAATTACAAAACGGCACATAACCATGTGATGTGCTGACGCTCATAGATACACCGAAGGGTCAGGGACCCAGTCTCCTGGGGGTGGCCCCTTTCCAAGAGCATAGACAGAAACTTCGTACTGAAAGCACTTCTCATTTCAAAGTAAAAGTTGTGTGCTTGCTGGATATTTTGAGATTGCCGGAAGAGGCAATGGAATCACATAAGGCTGTCACTATAAAAATGAAAGCAAGGCCCAACCTTGGTATGATACTTTTGCAATGAACAGCAATCCGTGGAATAAGAATTTAAAGCCCTATTTGAAATCACATGCTGCAAACCCAGCTCCCTTTCAAAGTCTGAGCCCCATTATCCTTTAGCCTTCAGGGCAGCCTCACGAAACACGTGTTCTCCATGACAGTTTGCCGTTCTCTCATTAACTAGGTCCTTGTGTTTCCCTTAGATCAATAGAACTGCTACGTATCTACATAAATCTGAGAGGCAGATCCATTCACATGAAGTTTACCCTATCTTGCTTTTCAGCTGAAGCAGAATTTCAGAGAGTATTGAAACAGAAGGATTAAATTCTGTCTTATGCGTATCCTGAATAAAAGTGCTAAGTTGGCACCAATGTTCTTTTCAGTTTCTGTGCCTGGATGAAAAAGATCGTGGGTGCAGGCCCTGAGCAGGTGGGGGATCTGTTGGGTCAGCAGCTTGGCGCCTCCAGGGCAGGCTGCCCTGGAAGAGGGGACGGGGAGGACTTCCGGCATGCAGGACAGGAGCGGCCGGAGCCTGGGGCAGGCATGGGGCGGGGCATCCGAAAGTGAGAGTGGGCCGGAGCACGTGGGTGAATGTGGGTTCGTGAGGGTGAGCGCGTGTATATCGCAGGGGCGCAGGGTGTGCTCTTGTACAGAGACCTGGCTGCCCCAAATGTTTGTGTAAGGAGCGCAGGGCAGATGGCAGGCAGTGGCCCTTGTACTCGAGCAGGTGGCCTCTGCATCCCCACCAGCCTGTGTCTGGAAGCGGCAGCCGGAGCTGCTGCTCTGAGGCCCACTTTCATCCCCTGGGCCTGGTTGTCTGTCAGCCCTTCCCTGGTCTGGAGGAGGCACGTACAAACTCCAAGCCATGCGCACTGCGCTCGGCCTTTCACTAAGACTGAGGTCCCTGGACCGACTGTGACAGGGCTGCCAGTCTGAGCTTTCAAGGCTGCACAGCCCTTCACAGCACCTAAGGCCCTGCTCCCGGGCTGATGCCCCCGAGTACCAGCTGGCTGCACGTTCCACAGTGAGGGGGGTAAGAGTGAGCATTTCCTTCACTCTGGCTCTCGTCTGCCACGGGCCACACAGATGGTTACGAGGAAGCAGACTGGGAAGCGCCACTCCACGTGGCCTCCTGCTGACCTCCTTCCTCTTTCCCCGGCCAGAGCCTCCTTCCACTAGAAGAAAGGCCATTTACGATGCATATATACATTACAGAAAAGGAAATGATTGTTTTAGCAATTCATCGGCACATCAGCATAGGTTAACTGAATGAATTACAGCAGGCCCAGAGATGTGGCCAGGTGGGGATGGAACCCAAGGTAGGAATAGTGCCACAGCCAATAAAGGAAAGAGGAAAGGAAGAGAGATATTCCTTGTTCCAGATCACAAGAAAGATGGGGGCGGGGCAGTTCTCAATTTGTTTTGCAACTCTTATTCTTTTTTTTGCGGTACGCGGGCCTCTCACTGCTGTGGCCTCTCCTGTTGCGGAGCACAGGCTCCGGACGCACAGGCTCAGCGGCCATGGCTCACGGGCCCAGCCGCTCCGCGGCACGTGGGATCCTCCCGGACCGGGGCACGAACCCGCGTCCCCTGCATCGGCAGGAGGACTCCCAACCACTGCGCCACCAGGGAAGCCCGGAAACTCTTATTCTTAAATATGATAAACAGCTATCAATGCGTGACCACTGTCATTCATAAACAGATTCTGGAGCTAATTAAACTTTCTTTTGCAAGGAACAATATTTGAAAAAACAAACAAAAGATAAATCTCAACATCATCCAAAAGGGAAACTCCTTTACAGCATTTTCTCCGGGACAGGGTGGGGAGAGGAAGTGAGGACAGGATATTGCTGGAATTTTAATTTGCACTTCACTCCTTCTTTGCTTCAAATGCCTCCCTGGAGCACAAGCTGTTCATTTTGCTTCCAAATGGGAAGCAAGATGGGAACGGGTGGGGACCCAATACTAAGTCCTGGATCTCTGTGAACAATTAGCAAAAGAGGTTCCTTTCAGCATCCTCTCCTCCAATGTCACAGCTGTGCACCCTGGGTGTCCCTTCTCCATGAGGCTGAGATGGCCCGGGCTGCTGTGTTCAGGGTTCTGTTCGTCCAGGGAAGCAGCTCGTCTCTTTCACCTCTGGTGCTCGACCTTTAGTCCTGACATTCCCAGATTCCGCTTAAATTGACCTGAGGCCCATCCCAGCGGCTTTAGTGCCTGAGGTTTTCCCCGACAGCCGTCTACAGCTTCTGCTCCAACACACCGAAACGCAAAGCCACTCTGAGATGTCCTCCCATCTCTTACTGGAAGCACCTAACAGTGTGAAAATCTCATTTAGAAGACTAACTATATAAATTATTAACATCTGGATTTTGGGCTGAAACTTGTTTAAAAAATAGAAAAAGTCAGACAATTTGGGTTTTATCCTTCTGTTGAGTGGGGCTCTCCTCCACACCTCTGATTCTTCCTCTGGAGTGCGGGGGTCTTCCTGGCGAAGCACGAGGCTCAAACTCCTCGAGAGGCGACTGCTCTGGGCACAGGTGGGCGGTCTCTGCAGAGGAGGACTGTGTGGGGCCCAGCTGGGGGAGAGTCTTCAGTTGTCAAAGACTATATTATATGTGGGCTGTAAATTAATGGCTTTCCGTTTTAAATACTGGCTCTTATCATCCACAGGAAATTAAACTCTCTTTGAAGACGAGCTGGCCACGCGAGCAGTTCCCTTTCTTCTGCCTAAACGTGGTCGGCAGCTCCTCTGAGGGCCCGATGCAGAGCCTGCCATTCTGTGGAACCACTGAAGCAGCTGTCACCGTGTCGCCAGTTTCTTACATCCCGGCAGGCGCGGCTCGACTGAGTGAGTGTGTAATGAACACGCTGGGCGAGCAGGCAAAGCCCTGTGGCCAGACTGCGGGCCACGCGGCCCATGTAAAAACCTGGGGGGAGCGTGACTAGTGAACTCGCTAAAACACGCCCCGAAGGACCCGGGAAAGGAGTGATCAAGTACGTAAGACCTACTCAGCGCCAGTACCATCTTCCTGGACCCTCATCGTGACCATGCGCTCAGGTGGGTTTGCTCGCTTTTTTTTCTTAAACTCATTTTACAGATGTGGGGAATTGAGACTCAGAGATTCCGGACCTTTGGAAGATGGTACAAGCTGGTGAGCGCTTTGGCTCAGACGCAAATCAAGGTTTGAAGGGCTCCCTCGTTAACACGAATCCCGAGGCTCACGTGAATTTCACAGTCACACGCAGCCAGCTCTGCACTGGGCCCTGCGCATGAGCGGCGCAAGCGCAAGCGCATCCTCAGACACCCAGGGCGCTCCGATTCCCTCCAGCTGCCCGGGGGAACCTCAGACCCCTGGCGGTGCTTTAACTCTTCTCCTCTCACACCCTCAGTCAACCCCTGGGAAATGCTGCCTCGCCTCAGATCGGAGCCCCGGCGCAGTGTCTCCTAGAGTCCGCTGCGTCTGGACGTGACCCGGGTGCCCCCAGACAGGACTTCGCAAACGCTCCATGGCGCCACTTTTGCTCAGATTCCGCCGTGACACCCCGTTTCTCTCAGGAAAAGCCAGACAGCTTGAGCGGGTCCCCCTCCCTCCTTCCTTATCGTCTACTTTGGGCACACTGCTCTCTTCTTGCCCTTCTGGGACACGCCACAGGCAGCGGTCCAGCTGTTCCCTGGGCTTGGAACGCCCTGGCGACCTCAGATACCCACACACGGAACTCCCTCTGTGCCACGTCTCTGCTCACCTCCCTGTGTCCTTGCTCACACCCACCTGTCGGTGCCGTTCACTCTGACCATCTGCTTTCTGCTGAAACCTACCTCCCCCTGTCTTTTCCCTCAGTGATTGCCATGCTCTCATACAGGGGCAGACACTACTTGAGGACATCTCATTGGTGCATACCCATTCATTTGTGTTTTGTCCACGGCTGCGCTTTCACACCGCAGAGGCAGAGTTGAGTAGTGCAGCACAGACCCACCGCCTTCAAAGTCCAAAACGTTTCCCGTCTGATGTAAATTGGAGCAGCCACTATGCAAAACAGTAGGGAGGTTCCTTAAAAAACTAAAAATGGAACTACCATATGACCCAGCAATTCCACTCCTGGGTATATATCTGGAAAAAATGAAAACACTAATTTGAAAAGATACATGCACCCCAATGTTCATAGCATTATTTATAATTGCCAAGTTATGGACGCAACCTAAGTGCCCATCAACAGCCGATTGGATTAAGAAGACGTGTAATATATAAACACACAATGGAATATTACTCAGCCATAAAAAGAATGAAATACTGCCATTTGTAGCAATGTGGATGGACCTAGAGAATATTATGCTTAGTGAAATGTCAGGCAGAAAAAGACAAATACTACATGGTATCACTTATATGTGGAATCTAAAAAAAAATACAAATGAATGGATATACAAAACAGAAACAGGCTCACAGACATAGAAAACCAACTTGTGGTTACCAAAGTGGAGACAGATGGGGGAAAAACCAACTTGTGGTTACCAAAGTGGAGAGAGATGGGGGGGGGACAAATTAGGGGTATGGGATTAACAGATACAGACTACTATATATAAGGTAGATAAGCAACAAGGATATACTGTATAGCACAGGGAATTATACCAAATATCGTGTAATAACCTATAATGGAATATAATCTGCAAAAATACTGAATCACTATGTTGTACACCTGAAACTAACACAATAATGTAAATCAACTATACTTCAATAAAAAAAGATGTTTCCTGTCCAGAGCTTACAGAAAAAGTCAGCCAACTTAACTCTCACATCTGGGTAATTTAATTACTTCTTCCTCCCTCCCTCCCTCCCTCCCTCCCTCCCTCTCTCTCTCTCTCTCTCTCTCTCTTTCTTTCTTTCTTTCACTGTTTCCCCTTGTAGAATGTAAACTCATGAGTGCAGGGATCTTTTTTCTTTTGATCATACCTAGAATGTACATGGTACCCAATACATATGTGTCCATTAATGTGTGAATGAGGCCGACTCATTAAACACCCATGCAGGTCACTCTAGTGAGCAGCCAGTCAGCACTGGAGTCCACATTCAAATCCAGAGAGGTGGAAATCGAGACCTACTCTTAATTAGCGCCCCTCCGTCTCTGCCCCCGTCCACTGTGTGCCGCCTCACGAGAGACAGGCTTTCTCTGTTAGCTCGTAACACTCAGATAGGAAAAATATGGGCTGCCTATCAGCTCTTAATCTTATTAAAATAGACAAGAAAGAATGACCCATGTTTCTGACTAGAAGATGGACAAATTGCTTCTAGACAAGTCCTGGAGACTTAGAGCTCCTCTCAGCATCTGATCAGAAGACACCAAGGCTTCACAGGGTCTGGCTGAGGGCTTGGACCAAGTTTTTTTTTTTTTTTTTTTTTTTTTTAATGTCATGACTGTCATGCCCAGCCATCACCTATCACCTCCCAACCGGGGCTTTTCCTCTTTGAAGACCACTCCCTACCCCCACAGATGTCCAGCAAGCTCTGGAAAGGTTTGGTGCTGGAGAGCATCTCTACAGGAGAAGTAGCTAAGGCTTTGGGATGAGGTCACCAAGGAAGAGAAGAAGGGAGACTGAGGAAGGAATTCAGGGGGGATGGTGTCAGGGAAGGAGTGTGAGGTGTGGTCATGCTCTCACTTTGAGCTGGAGACCATAGGGCTCATTGCTCTTCTCCAGACCCTGGTCTAGACGAGGAAGGACTTGCCTGTGTATCCAGAGTTTAGGTGACTGCTTCCTGATGGCCTGAACAAGTCATCTAATGGCTTTATGATCAGACTTCATGGATTTACTCTCTGACTTAACGTGTATATATTTACCTGCCCACACAACTCAGAATGAGACTTGCGTCTTAAAAGGAGGAAGAGAAAAGGGACCCATATTTGTTCCTCATCAGGCCCTGGGGGTGGCCGGGGGTGACATACCTACTGTTTCCTGTAATCATCATAACAATCCTGCAAGTCACACAGTTTACAGATGAGAAAACTCGGGTTAAATAACTTTCACGGCCGGCTGGAGATTTGGGTTGTCAATTACTCATCCCTCCTCCCTCCCAGGATGCTAACCTCTAGACACTGTGAACCAAATTGGATGAAAAACTGGGCTTCTGTGAATTAACTATGTCCTATAATTCCCCCAGTGCTGGGCCCCAGGCAAAGCTGGGCTGGGGGATGCAGACAGACCTTTCCAGTCACACCTAGCCCCTGATCTGCTTTCGACCCAGAGCCGGTGACTGACCCTTGGCGTCAGTGACACTGGGGAACTGCGATCTCACTTGCTCCCTCACTGGGATTCGGACCCAGGTGTTCCATTTGTCTTCCCCTCTTCCTGCTCTGTGGCTCCCCGGCTCTGTGGGCTGCCACATCCTGGCCCTCCTACTGGTTAGTCCAGGGTTATCCTCCCTGGGCTTATTCTAACCAAAACTTCCAGGATGAACTGCATGTTAAGTTGATAACACCATCCTGAAAAGGCATCACTGCATATCAATAAACATATTTACATAACAAAGTTACAGAAAAGGGACATTTACTTTGGAAATGTTAATACGTAATGAGCTAGACAAATAGTGTGTTTGGAACAGCCTCTGTCAATCTGTCTAATCAACGTAGAGAAGAAAAACAGGTGACTCAAGCCAAACATTTTTACTTGGCACTTGAACTAAAACACTTGGAGCAGCTCTGACAAGCCTATTTTTACGGGAAAAACACCACAACAATTTTGGAGGAGAAAAGAGCAATCTTCATACCAGAAAGTGAATTTGTCTATATTCATGTATGTGTACATGGTTGATTTTTGCTTTTAAACTCCAGTGTTGGCTCTTTGTTCCCTGAAATCAAAACATTCAGCGTTAGTTTTGGGTTCACACACAGCCAAGTGCGAATGGTAGCTTCTCTCAGTAAATAAATATTCTTATCCTCAACCAGTAGGCGTCGCTGTTCATTTATCATAAATCCTACCGGAAAGCCAAGGCAATTGCTAAAATAACAAGCATGTTTTCTGGAAATAAAATAACCAGTAAGCACTGGGAAAGGATTATTTTCTTTCACAGGTGTCTCCAAATCAAAGCTGAAGTGTGAACAACAATTCAGTCTTTGTATGGCCTCCCACATAGTATTTTGTTCTAGAACTTTAGCACCATTGTAAGAATTCCTTCTAAGCCACGTTTGTACCTCAGATCTAACTGCCTGACCCCATAAACATTTAGTAGTTGATTCTGCTTGTAAAGTACATTGGCATTTCCAATACAGGCGATGGAGTTTTCTAGTATTTCAGTGTGAATCAGAAAATGATACCTACTGCTGCCTACGTAGAAACACAAACAAAAAAATCATAGATACTTAGAAGTGAAACATTAAAGCAAGTTTCTAAAAATACGTTAAATGCAAACCCGTCATTTACATCAAGGATATAGAATTATATATTCATACAGTCACTGTTCAATAAATATGTATATAATAAAAAGAATAATAGTGATCCTTTAGAGCATGATGCACTAGACATGGAGTTATGAGCTTTGCATCCATGTCTCACTTAGTCCCCTCTCAGGGGCCCATTTTGCACATGAAGAAACAGAGGCTTAAAGAGGACAGAGATGTCCCTGGGCCACACTGGTAGAAAGTGACTGAACCAGATGATTTTGACCCCAGAGTCCAAGTTCCTAACCACTGCACAGGTGGCCTTTCCTCCGACTTCTGTAAGGAAAAGAATTTCATTCTGCTCACATCCCAGCTTCCAATCCTGGCTCCTGCACTGCTGACATGCAGTAGTCTAAGCAGGTTGCTCAGCTTCCCTGAATGTTGATTCACTCCACTGTCAAATGGGGAAACGGATACCCACAAGTGGGTCTGCTGTGAGATGAGAACTGGTGTGTTTAGGAAAGCTCCCAGCACGGCACCTGGCATGGAGGAGACACTTGCTGAATCTTAAAAACCAGATTTTTTAAAAATAAAATAAACAGATAAGATAATCAGGAATGTGCAGGAAAATAGCCTTCTTCCAAATGCATAGTGAGAGAGCAGGGGTGAGTCTTCAATAGTTTCCAAAGGTGTGAGGGCTCAGCTTCCGCCACTGACACCTGGGAGCATTTCGGGAAACTTCCTCCATTTGGTGGGAACTGTATCTTGCTGACCCAGGTCCATGGAGTCCTCAGCCTCGACTTCAAGTCTTTTAAAGCCTAAATTTTCCTGTTTTCCCAATCCCTCCCGTGGTTGGCTTTTGCCTCAGTTTCCCTGTCTTGCAACCTGGTTCGCTGTTAATACAAGCACCCTCATCATTCACTGGCCAGAAGGCACTGAGTGACTAGTATGTCCCAGGCATTGTATGCCATGCTGGTGAGGAAAAGCCAGGGTAGAATCTGATGACATGTAGCAGAGCCTGGATGAGGAGGACCTTGACTAAGTAATCGCACCAATATAGGTATAATTAGAAGTGTCTCTGCTGGTTTTGCCAGTCTCTGTAGTAAGGAACCTAACCAGGGGTCAAGGTTAGGGAAGGCTTCCTTGAAGTGGCTCCAGAGGGAAAGCTGAACACTGGGTAGGTTTGGTCTAGGGGAAGGGGAGAGAGGCGGGGTGGTGCTTGTGGATGAGGGCTTCTGAGCAGGGCTCAAGGGTCCTGGGAAAGGAACAAATTAGGGCATTTGAGGAACTGAAGAAAGTGAATGTGGCTGGAACACAGAGGATGAGGGGAGGTGGAGGGGGGGTGGGACCTCCCCAATGTAGGGGTCAGGGGATGAGGGGAGGGGGAGGGTGGATGGGAACCCCTCCCCCAAATGTAGGAGTCAGAGCCTCCTCTGAGGGTCAGTGGCCCAGCACCTTGCTGCTGCTGGCAGCTGGGGACACGACGGGGGTGAGGGTGTGGTGGGCAATGATGACAACATGTGCTTGAGTCTGTAAAGAGCTAAAGGGGCTTTCAGAAATCTGAAGCCATAGGCAATAAGAGATGGAATGAAGAGATGGCCGAATGGCCTTCCCTTGGAACGTGGGGGTGGATTAGCAATATTAGTCCAAGTCCAAGGACAATAGAGGAGCCTCCCTGTGTGCCACCGAGGGGAGTGCAACAGAAGAGCCTGGAAGGCTTTACCCCTGCACTGAACCAAGAGGACAGCTACCATTGTTGCACACTGTGAGAGGCACTGGACCTTATGTTTTTTCCAATTTTGCCACACTAAGTAGTGTCGGATAGTATTTGTGATTTTCCTCAACTCTACAGAGTTTGCTTCTCTGAAATTCCTATTTCCCTGAAGTTCCTCCTCTTCAATAACTTTCATTTTGTACCTGAACCATTGAGGACAGGGAGGACCCGAGGACAGTGACTGGGGAAGCAATACACATAGACACAGAAATGCCTTCTCTGCCTTGTGTCCTTGGGTGATGATGTAACAAAATAACTTGAAATCCATCTGGATGAGCCTTTACCCTCCAGGTAGCTCTGGGGAAGCTGAGGGCTCCCTTACACCACAACCAGGAATGTCAAGGCAATACTCACTACTATTTTGAATCAATATTCACATGGGCACTTGTGTTAACTTAAACATACTAAATTCTCAACATATATGGAGATACTTCAAATAGAAAAAAATCAATCTTTTCTAAACAATGAACTAGTAGGTGTAGAATTTCCACCCAAAAGTTATAGCAAAGTGGTCAGAAGGGAGTTGGGTATTGGCAGTTATGCCTGGAGTTTAACTACTTTCTGGGTCAGAACCAATGCCCTGAGCCCACGCAGTAATTACATTCAGTCCTCAGTAAAAATTGAGAAGGATCAGCAGCAGGGTGCTTTCAGAGGACTTTGTAACTCCTACAGATGACATTCCTTTTTCCATTAACAAAGGAATGTGGGAGATACCTGAGATCACAGGAGGGAGGTAGACCAGAAAGCTACATTTACCTCAGTCCTGTTTCCAACCCTGGTTGGTTTTTTTTTGTTTGTTTTTTTTTTTGCGGTATGCGGGCCTCTCACTGTTGTGGCCTCTCCAGTTGCAGAGCACAGGCTCCAGACACGCAGGCTCAGCGGCCATGGCTCACAGGCCCAGCTGCTCCACGGCACGTGGGATCTTCCCGGACCGGGGCACGAACCCGTGTCCCCTGTATCGGCAGGTGGACTCTCAACCACTGTGCCACCAGGGAAGCCCCAACCCTGGTTGTTTGTACACTGTTCTACAGGGACCATATTAGATATTCAGAGAAAAGTTAAAAGGTGCATAAAGTTAACATAAATGTGGAAGGTCTACACCGAACAAATCACATAAAGAGTAGAGAAACATGTTAACATTTTGAAATACTTTTTTTGAAATTATAGATTATCTGGTTTATTCTGGATTCAGTGTATTAGTCAGATTTAATATTAGTGGTGTTGAAAAGATTCTTGTTATATTCTTAGCCAGAAGAGTGGATAATGGACAAAGCACTTAGAATTTAGTGAATTTTCTAAGTAAAGAGTTTTGCTAAAAAAGAATGACTTAGAGTCTTTTGGATTCTCTATATAGAGTTTCTGTTAATAGATTACCACTATGGAAACATATGCAGTAAAGAAAAATACTTTTCAGGTTTTACTACAAGAAATCATTTGCAATAACTAGTGAGGGATCTACAGCAAAGATATTAAGCAATGATTCCAACTTAGTTCTGCAGCTGAAGGCAAAACCAATAACAACCAAAAACAAAAAGCCAAGAAAACAAAAATAAAAGTAAAATTCCAAGAAAATTAACTTTATGCTTTTCTCCTTTATTGGACAAATGTCTGTATTCTTCTACATACTTTTTCTGTTTACACTCTATTTTCTTGTTTCTTTACTGTTATCCCTTTCTCTATATTCAAAGAATTAAGGAAAAGGAAGAAATTTAAGAAGAAGAAAGGAAGAAAGGTAGAAAGAAAGAAATATAGAAAGAAAGAAAGAAAAAACAAAGGAGGGAAAAATGTTCTGGAGGCAAATGACCTATTTTAAAGCTGCTTCTTCTTCTAGGCTGACAATTTCCAAATGAGAAGCCATGCACTGGCCTTGCATTCTAGACATCCATAAATAAATAGGATGACGCCAACAATGGTCCTCTTTTAGTGTAGCAGACATCAGCTGCCACATCACTCACAGCCTATGGACCAAAATATGAGACAAGCTAGGCATGCATTCAGACATTTTCTTTGTGGCTTTTAGAAAGCATTTATATTTCATATAAATCCACTCCTCAGTATCGTATTAAGTGAACTGAAAAATGCACTGACAATGGAAGATCTTGATCCATCAACAGCAGCGGCACTCTCTGAACTGACCTGACAGCTGCAATGGGTTTGGGAATATCAGCATCCTTAACTTATGACGTCCTTGCATGGGTTTGGTTTGCCTTCCTCATCTGGGAAAGTGTGGTCGCCAAAGGCACAGTGGGGCATCAGAGCCCACCTTTCTTGTCCAGTATCTGAAGGGCTGTCCTCAGGCTCTTATTTTGCTTTCCCACGTACAGGGTGTCAGCACGTGAGTGGAGGAGTTGATACATGATGTGTAACTCTCAGCTTGCTTGTGAGTAGGGAGGGGAGGATTGTGATTTAGTTACGCATTGTAACCATCTGAATCTCATCCCGGAAAACCGTGTATGCTTATGCATGTGCGAAGAATACTTAACTTGAATGGCAGATAGTCTGTGTTTCTCAAGCTCTGGAATGAGGATGACAAAGTACATCTTAAAATTCCTTGATTTGGGGCCAATGACAAGCAAAACATTGATAGATTTAGATTCCTTGTCAATTCCAGGCTGGGATTCATCAAATTTGCTGGTCTCAGTTTAAAGTTGCCTCTTTATTTATTTATTTAAATTAAAAAAATTATTTTATTTTTTATACAGCAGGTTCTTATTAGTTATCTGTTTTATACAAATTAGTGTATATATATCAATCCCAACCTCCCAATTCATCTCTAAAGTTGCCTCTTTAAATTTATTTTATTTATTTTATTTTTGGCTGCATTGGGTCTTTGTTGCTGCGCGCAGGCTTTCTCTAGTTGCAGCAAGCGGGGACCACTCTTCTTTGTGGTGCGCGGGCCTCTCACTGCAGTGGCTTCTCTTGTTGCGGAGCACGGGCCCTAGGCCCGCCAGTTTCAGGAGCTATGGCCTGCAGGCTCTAGAGCGCAGGCTCAGTAGTTGTGGCACATGGGCTCAGTTGCTCCGCGGCATGTGGGATCTTCCCAGACCAGGGCTCGAACCCGTGTCCCCTGCACTGGCAGGCAGATTCTCAACCACAGCGCCACCAGGGAAGCCTAAAGTTGCCTCTTTAGAGATGCCTTCTCTGAGCACTCTCACTAGAGCAGCACTCCCACCTCTCCACTGCCCACTGGTCTCTGTCACTGTGTCCTGTTGGTCCCCTCAGAGGACTTCATCTGCCACCATTTGTCTGCAGAGGGCAGGGACTGTCTGGGTTTCATTACTGTAATTCTATTGACTAGAAAAGAACATAGATAAGCAGTGCTGAATCAATATTGGCTGAATGAATGAATTCAATTGTTATTATTAAGTTTCTGGGTTTTTAAAAAAGGTCTACAGACTAGGTGTGCACAAGCCAAAGAGAAAGCATGAAGAGAGTATGCCAACTGGGGCCCCATGGGTGGGAGCTAGCAGGCAGCCACTCATTTTCCCTCAGAGAGTAATTCTAGCCCAAGGCCACATCTTGTACCAACATGGGGAATGGAGAATTTGGAGAGGATTCAGACAAGCCCACCGAGAATAATCAAAGCATGGAAGGAATTAGAGTATCTAGGAATGAATATTACTTATCCTGGAGTAGCTGGAAAGGCCTTGGGTGATATGAAGTTGTTCCACATCTTGATTTTGAAGAGACAATTGCGAAGATGTGGAAAGAGCTTGCTTGTTAAAAATGCTCTGAAAGGTTGGACCACCTTGTGGAGGGAGATTATGGGAATTCCTTTGACAAGAAGTACTTAAGAAAGGAGTAGTGGGGCTTCCCTGGTGGCGCAGTGGTTGAGAGTCTGCCTGCCGATGCAGGGGACACGGGTTCGTGCCCCGGTCCGGGAAGATCCCACATGCCACGGAGCGGCTGGGCCCGTGAGCCATGGCCGCTGAGTCTGCATGTCCGGAGCCTGTGCTCTGCAACGGGAGAGGCCACAACAGTGAGAGGCCCGCATACCGCAAAAAAAAAAAAGAAAAAAAAAGGAGTAGTGAATTTCCAGCTTCATCACAGGCAAATGTTAAGTGGTGCCTGAGGGTTTCTTCTATTTCTGTGAATCTCTGTGGAGAAACCAACATTTATTGAGTGCCTATGTATTGAGGTAGGCGTTTCTCTCTCTCTCTGGTGTGCTTGCGTGTGCGCACACCCACACCCACGCAAGCGCACAAGCACTTTTTTTTTTTTTTTTTTTTTTGCGGTACGCGGGCCTCTCACTGTTGTGGCCTCTCCCGTTGCGGAGCACAGGCTCCGGACACGCAGGCTCAGCGGCCATGGCTCACGGGCCCAGCCGCTCCGTGGCATGTGGGATCTTCCCAGACCAGGGCACGAACCCGTGTCCCCTGCATCGGCAGGCGGACTCTCACCCACTGCGCCACCAGGGAAGCCCCCACAAGCACTTTTAACACGGGGGAAACTGCATCCCAGGGCGGTTAACGTAACTACTTTTACCTTGCTAGTAAGTGATGGGGCAACTGGGATTCAAACACCGGCTGGTTTGACTACAGAGCCCAGAGCCTTTCCACCGAACCGTGTCAGAGAACAGAGGGTAGAGAGCAGACACTCGAGCCCACATCAAAGTGCGGCCTCTGGAATGTTATCGCTGCATTAAAATGGTATCACTACATACGTTTAAATCCGATGTGACAGTTCATAGCACTTGTGAGCCCCGCCCACCACAGTCCTTCCTGAGGATCTCCAGTGGCTTATGGAAGAGGCATCGGTGGGCGGAGGGGAGATGGGTTAGGCCCATGGCTCGGTGTGTATACATGGCTGGTCTCAAGGTTTCTCATCACCCTCCTCTCTTGAGATCAGAATCCAAACGGACTCAGCTTACTCACTTTTCATTTTTGATGCACCAGATCAAGGACTGGTGCCCAAGGCTACTCTCTGTCAGAAACAACAAAGGCGGCTTACAGCTCTCCAGTGAGGTGCCTTCTCATGGGAGTCAAGATTGCAACTGCATTTGGGGCAATCAGGTTCATAAAGAATTACAAGGAGACTCATTTGTCCAAGTGCTCATGCTCTGTAAAATACAGTCTTATGTATAACACAGATTAGACCCACTTCCAGGTCATTAATCCCCCCATATTCACATGGCAACTGTGTTCCTCAGGCGATGAGGCTTTTTTTTTTTTTTTTTTTTTTTTTTGTGGTACGCGGGCCTCTCACTGCTGTGGCCTCTCCAGTTGCAGAGCACAGGCTCCAGACGCGCAGGCTCAGCGGCCATGGCTCACGGGCCCAGCCGCTCCGTGGCATGTGGGATCTTCCCGGACCGGGGCAGGAACCTGTGTCCCCTGCATCGGCAGGCGGACTCTCAACCGCTGCGCCACCAGGGAAGCCCAATGAGGCATTTTTAAATCCTTTGTATTAGGGCCCAGGATTCCCGTGAGGTATGGTGGTCTGTCCTACCATCCTTCTGAAGACAAGTACCAGTGTCAGTTCCAGAAGTGGGAAGGAGCGCAGCGATGTGTTTCCAAGTTGGACGCTAAGGGGGGCTATTGAAGAGGAGTGAGAGCCATCCAATCAGTTAACGCAGAGTCTGAATACAAAATGGTGAGAGTATAAAACTAATGTGAGTCGAGAGGGAAAGTGTACAAGTAAACAAAACAAAATGAGGAAGAGGAAGAAAAGGAGATCATTAAAGAGGAAGAAAGAAAACAAAATGTCCACTGCCTCTGAGTATCCAAGGTGAGGTGCTCAAGTACCTCAGTAATTATATTGTTACATATTGTCAGGGAACCCTAGACACTGTATTATAATAGTGCTTTAAATGAATTGTCTAGTTTAATCCTCGAAGTAACCCTAACTGATAGGTATTATTATCATCTGCATTTCCAGATGAGGAAACTGAGGCATATAGAAGTTGGATAATTTACCCAAGGTCACAAGCTTATAGAATTTGCAGCTGGGATGAAAAGTCAGATAGGACTGACTCAAGAATGTTTTTATTCCTCTGATTTACTGAGAAGCCACTAAACTTATGAGGCAATGTCATAATTCTGTCTCTTGTCTGAGTTGCTAATAATCAGCAATTATTACATGAAATCTGACATGTGAAAGTGAAACACAACTTCAAGGTGCTTTGAGATATGGACATACCATTATCTGTTTGTCTATCTATCTATCTATCTATCTATCATCTATTTATCTATCCATCTATCATCTACTCTCTTTCTCTCTCAGGATAAAGTTTCTTAGGTTCCACCATTTTCTACATTTAGGCATTTGGTGGCACTGGAGATATTCAGATCAATAAGTCAAGTCCTCCATAATAGCTGCATTTAACAAGTATCAAGGAAGAATAAACTACCAGGCTCTTGACACATCTCCCATTTCACTCCCAATGCACAGATTTACATACACTGTGGTTCGGTGATTTGTGTGGGTTCCTCTGATACTTCAAGCAAACCATTTCTGTCGAGGCACGATTTGAGACCAAAATAATTCTTGTGAATACATCCAAAAGCTGAATTTTCACCACTGGAGAGAAGTTTTTGGTTTGGGAGATGGGCTCAGAGGGTGGCACACTCATCACGCACAAGCGGGTTTGCTGGTGGCCTCAGTGCATCTCGCACAGCTTGGTGTTTGGACACAGGTTCACCTGTGGGTGATGTTCTGTAATCATACACTCGGGCACTTTCACTGAGGGGCGCATTTCCTCAAAGCCACAAACCTCAATCCCAGTGCAACACAGGCCAAGTTCTTTCTTTTACTCACATTCTGAATGAAATACATTGATAATCAGCCTAAACGAAGCCACCCCTTTCTCAAAGGACTCCAGCGCTTCCCTGACAGACAGCACTGCCCTGATGGTATCTGACGCTGAGAAGTGCGGGTGTGTCAGGTTCCTGTTGTGAGGGGCAGCGGCGGACAGGAGGGTGGGCTGGGTTGCCGGGCTCAGAGGAGTGGCCGGGACACTGTGCCTCCCTGGGCTCTGTGCCTTTGTCAGCCACACCGGTGTCACAGGAAGCCACCACAGGTGACCACTTTCAGGGCAGCAGCCAGAAAGGGCGTTGAGCCTTCCTGTGCTTCTAAGTGTGCTGTGCTGTGGCCTGTGTTTGATCGTCTGGGGGGTTTGCTGTATTCTGTGAGTGTTTTTCCATGTGTCTGAAGGGTAATTCTTTGTCAACTGTTACTGCCTTGCTCAAGAATCAGCAATTCACACGTATAATAAGGCTCACAACAAAAAGCACATTCATATTTTTTTCTCTTTTATTTTCCTGCCTGAGCACTTGTACCTTTGAAAAATCTCCATCTTCTTGTGTGCATGCGTGTGTGTGTGTGTGTGTGTGTTCTTTCAGGCAGATGACTGTGTGAGCCCCGTGTGGCCATTCTGCCGGTGCTGCTGTCCAGGTTCTAGCAATGCTGACCCATGGCCGGGGCGCCTGGCTTCTCCTACCTTCTTCCTAATGACCAGGTGTACATTTTGCCCCAAGACTGGACGGCTGGCAGACCTGCTCAGGGGAGTTGGCTCTAGAAGGAGGCAGCATTGCTCACGCCCAGGAGATCACTTAGGAGGCACCTTGCTCTTAGACAGGACACCTGCAGGTGGCACCTTGGCTGACCTTGAACATGCCTTGAGATATACACCTTTCCTTTAATGAGTGCTCTGATCACCATGTCACCTGCATAGGCTATAAGATAAACATTCATATTCTTGTTCCTTTACTAATTTATTCATTTATAAATTTACCCAACAACTATTTGTCAAGTGTGTGGTATGTGCCACGTGCTGGGCTAGGTGCTGGGCTACAAGACAGGCAAGCTTCCTGCCCTCAGGGAGCTGATCGTCAGGTGTGGAAAAGCAAGCAGGTCGTTATAATCAAACAGCGTGCTCGGTGCTGTTGTTTTGTGGGTGGGGGAAGCAGGAGGCAGTGGGAGCACAGGGCGATGAGGGAGGGATCAGCTAACATGGAGGGGCAGGGCTGACGTCCCAGAGCTGAGACCTGGGGTGAGCGGGACTTTGCCAGCTCGCAGGTGCCGGCAGCTGGTGGAGGACGGGTTTGAGGGAGGTGGGGTTTAAGTTTTCCTGACAGGAAGCTACTGAGATAGTTTGGGTGGAAGATGGCAAGCGGAGGAGACGAGACCGAGCCCAGAAAAGATATTGTGGGATGAAACTGCGAGAACGTGAATGTGCAGGGTGAGGGAGAACTTGGGAGTGGCTGCCAGGTTCAGGTTGGGGCAAGAAGTTGCTTCATGGAGAAAGGGGGATCCAGGAAGAGGTACTGGGAGGTGGGTGTTGGGAGGAAGGTGACTTCTGGACTCATTCTGTGGGGCTGTCCTTCTGGCAGGCAGAGTAACTGCTCCCTAGTGAGTAAGACCTCTGCTGCTGTCCTCTGAGCTTGCTGTTCAACGATGCTGGGGAGGGTGGAGAACAAAATAGTCTTCTGCTGTCCACAAGGGAGCCGGGGGGCTTCTCTCAGCAAGTCACGCATCTGGCGGGCATTACTGTGACTCTCTCTATTCCTATTCCAAGTCTGGATTCTCCCAGGCCCTTTCCTACACATGGCCATCAAATATTCAGGGATTACCAGAGAGTGTGGTAATCATCCCACTACAAACAGTGTTGGCCTTAGCTTTGGTATCTGAAAATTATAGTGGATCAATTGCAAAAAAACAAACAAAAAAAGTTTTGGGAAATACTGAACAAAATTACAGTAAAGCATTCCTAAAACACATATGGCACACTATGTCATAAAAATGAGAGGTCAAGAATCTAAACCATATTTGCCTTTTTCTCAGAATGCTCCTGAGGGATGTTCTGAGACGGGGGCTAGTAATTTAGATGAAGTTGTTAAAGCCCAAAGTTCCTTTGTGATTTTCTCTGATCCCCATCAGTTCACTGCTAATTGGGAAGTAGAACCCAAACACTTGAGCGGAGAGCTTTTTAGCCAGGTGACTCTTTTCTTCAATGTCATCCATCACCAACCCAGAATCCAGCCAGCAGGCTGAAGAGGACACCCCACATGGGATTCTGACTCTGATTCCTCATCTCTTAAATCAGAGGTCTGTACCAGAAGATTCCTAGGGTCCCTTCCAGCTGAGACTCTGAATCCATGAAATGCAGTGTGGTGAAAGCGTGACAATGACGTAACTGATTCCAAGCAGTGGTGATGGCCTCAGGATGGTGTGGACTTGGACAGGTGCCTCAGTCGCAGGCACTTGGGAGCCTCACTGGGTCAAAAGCAGCAGCACCACTGAGGCCCCTTACACAGGTGACCTTGGCTCCTTAGGCCGTGGTGAGACTTTCTAAGGGTTCCCAATGCATATGAGTTTTAAGGAAATCCGTTCCAGAGCCTCCACTTCAGTGTCTGCTGGATCCGGGCCTCATGTGGGTTTTCTTTTACCACGTTCCCCTTTTAAAAACAGCCCTTCTCCTTTACAAAAGCAAGACTCACCCTTCACCTACCACGATCTCACGACTGGGATGAAAACAAAGGAATGACTCTAAAATCTATTTTTAGGAAAGCTTCCTTTAGGGGCTAATCAGCTATGAAGCACCTATCTTAGGATGTGAGGTATCTCCCCGTCTCACAGAGGTGAGATCAGGATGAGGCAGGGTGAGCTCTATGGGGAATTTTGTGCCTCATTAGGATGTTCTAAAATCAGATATATTGTAAAACGTGGGCAGTGGGAATAATAGAGATTTTTGCCCAATTTTTTGTTTAATGGCTTAAATTCCTTTTTCTTCTGACTCTTGTCTGTACATGCACTGCTCTTGTGGGAGAATCTGAGTGCAAACAAAGAGAAAATGGCTAAGAAACACTGAATGCTGAAATGGCTTTTCCCTCCATGTATTTAGTGTCAGCAATTATGATCGGTCAGTCTCAATCCTCACTCCTAGGGCAAACATTAGCCAGAAAGAAAGACGTTTTCAACAGTTGAAGCAGCTCGTTCTTCTAAACGTAACAAATATTTTCAGGGACTACCAAATTTTTACGCTGAGTATTAGATCAAACCTGAAGATAAAAATTTTATGTGGTTCCTTTTAGATTTGGTGTGTATTATTTAACAAGGCAGTTAAAACCCACATTATTTAAAATCACCTAATGAAATATTTATTCCAAGAAAAGTCAATACTCATCATATTTCATATTATAAAGTGTTGACTATTTCCACCTCCTATTAAAAAAAATTAAAATTACATGCTGGCTGCTGAATCAGAAATCTCTCTATATGTGTGCATATATATGTATATGCATATATATATACACACACATATTTATATGCTTTTACTTTCTTTAAATATGCAGAAAAATTCTGACCATTAATGAAATCATTTCTGAATTATTGCACATGACACGTGCTTAATTATTCACAGATGCCTAACACCATAATGCATGTAATATATGCACAAACAGACACTAGCAGAAGACTCCAGGCCATCCTTGCTTCCTAAATAACGTAATTTCAGCTACATATAATACTCCTTTGTTACATACTAAGTACAAGGATAGATAGATTTATCTTTGTTTTTTAAACATTATGAAATGGTTAAATTATAGATTCTATAACATTTTAATCCTGACTGATTTTCATAACCCGTCTTGCAAGGTGGATATCTATTTTTTAGTGACCTTTACAATACTCTATGGGATTCATATTAGCATGTTTATTTACATTAAAAAATACATCCACTTGGTCCGATTCTGTTGATTTGTTTGATGAGGAGGACTGAGTTTGCTAATCACTTTTATTAAGAGATATTTTATTCGCAAAGGTATATTGGAAATAACAATATTTAATTTTTTTTCAATCTTTTTTGAATGTATTAAACAAAGCATTTCTAAATTTACAAAATAAGGGTATAATTGATAGTTACTTGTTAGAGCTTCATAAAGCCTTTTTGGTATAATTCCCAGAAACTGAAAAAAATGAACTACCATGCTGACTGGGTAACAAATCCTTTTGTTTCTAATTCCTTGCTTCCAAAAATTTTGAAAATTAAAAATGGTGTTTGATGATAGACCACTATGTGATTTTGGGGCATATAACTGCAAATGAGTTTTAAAAAATGAAACGATATTCTTAGAAAAAGACATCTTCCACTATAATCTACTTATAACAAAGTTCTTTAGTGCCTACAGTAAAAAAAAATTAAGATAAAGAATTCATATTGAACCCTCTCTCATTCTAGCAGCCAGTAACATTTATTCATGACATCTCATTAAGGTGTGCATTACTATTAACATTTTCCTCCCTGTTTAACAAGTATTCATCAAAATTTGTAATATATTTTTGTTGTTTTGATTAACTGTGTAAGAGCCATCACTTTAGTGATAACTCAACCAGGAAAAATACTAATACTTAGAAACTCATGTCTCTTAAGAAATTAAAAAAATTTTTAAATCTACATTTTTTTGTAACAGAGATACATACTAGGTGATCAATAAAAGATTTTCAAACATGAAAGCAAACTGCATCAGAGATTGAGGGAAGTGGAGTGGAAATACCAGGAGTAAAAGACAGGATACAAATTTCCCATTGGTAAACAGAAACTTGTTCACAGATTTAGAAAACAAGTGATGTAGACATCAAATCCCTATACACATGAAATCCACTTCAGTCATTTAAAAGAGTCCTATCTCACTTCTTGAAAAAAAAAAGGTCAATATTTATAATATTCTAACAATTTCATTTTTTGCACAGATTTGTACTTAGGGAAAACTTTATAGATCAACTTAAAAACTTGGGAGGCGGTACATGGTTTTCAAAATGTGGTACAGGGGTGTACAGGGAAAGCAATGTGCACCTCACCACTTCGTACCATTTCGTGAGTAAACATTCTTCTTACTTCTCTTTTGTTCAAGAGAAGGTGCTAGTCTGCTATTCCAGCTGAGCACCACCATAAATCACAGGGAAGATGACTTACTCATCAGTTTACCTGAGTCTTTCTGTGTCTTCTTCTCCCTCTGCTATTATCCTGGGCCATTGTCTGCTATGCAGGGTGGGGCGCTGGCTCCTGCCTGCCGCTTGGCACTGAACTCCCTGCTTTTCTGCTTCTCACCCACTTTCTTCTGGTGTCAGAGGCTCTGATGCTGCCAGAGATGGGCCCCATCCCTCAAGAGCACGGCCTCTCTAGGGCTGGGGTGCACTCTAGCACACAACTGTAATGCAGACTGTTCTAGAAGGCACACAGTGGGGGCTTTATTTTACTGCCCACATAACTGCTGAGCAAGTCATTTCCTCTCCCTGAATCTTAGCATTCTCATCTGTCAAGTGAGGACTTACCATCCTCTAGCCTGTCTCTTGAGGGTTACAGCTGACACAGGGAAAGGGAGCTCCTTGAAAATGCTAACCCATTATTAGACATGAAATCTCCAACCGCCTAATTGCTTGGCATGTGGAAATACATTCAGTAGCATTTTCTTTCCATTACAGATGCATATTTAAAAATAAACAAAATCAAACCAAATGGAACACGAATCTGGCAAACATCCCACCACGGGTAACATGGTCTCTGTTTCTGGGAGAGGGAGGAGGGCCGGGCAAAGCAATCCTGGGAAGAGGCCCAACTTCCCGGCTCTGATTTGCTGAAAGTCCTTCTGGCATGTTCTCCCGCTCCCTTGCGCTCATGACAAAGAAATATAACCTTTGGCCAATTGCATTTTTGTTCCACTGGTAAGTAGGTTAATGTGACCTGACAGGGCTGGATGAGATAGCACAGGAAGAAATAATATCTGTGCCTTTGTGCAGCTCGATGTGACAGAGGTAAACAGAGTAGAATACAAAGGTTTGAAAAAAACAGGGATTATTTCACTGTAAAAGGAGTTGCAGGATAGTATTTTACAAGCAACTTTTTTGATATACATTATAAGTGGTTACATTCCCACAGACCTAAAAATCCCCCAAATAGTTGTATCTTATTTGTCTCAACCCGTCCCTGCTTTCTTTACACCCTGCCTGATTTACAATAATCCCCAACACCAGTGATTAGTGTGAAAGTAAATGAAATAATTTTGTTCATGTAGTTTTATAAAGAGCACTGAAGTCCTACTTTGTACAAAGAGGTTTACAAATACTAATATTTCTAAATATTAATTAATTTTTAAAGTAAAATAAAATGTGTTACTTTTGTTTATTTTTGAGTTTTTTTAGATTGAAGTATGGTGGATGTAAAATATTAAGTAAGTTACAGGTGTACAATGTAGCGATTCTCAAGTTTTAAAGATTATACTCTATTTATGGTTATTATAAAATATTGTCTATATTCCTCATGTTGTACAGTATATCCCTGTAGCTTATTTTATAAATAATATAGTTTATACCTCTTAATCCCCTATCGCTATATAGCCCCTCTCCCCTTCCCTCTCCTCACTGGTAACCACTACTTTGTTCTCTATATCTGTGCGTCTGCTTCTTCTTTGTTATAGTCACTGTTGTATTTTTTAGATTCCACATGTAAGTGATATTGTACAGTATTTGTTGTTCTCTGTCTGACTTATTTCACTTAGCATAATACCCTCCAAGTCCATCCATGTTGCTGCAAATGGTAAGATTTCATTCTTTTTTATGGCTGAGTAGTATTCCACTGTACATATATATATATATATATCACATCTTTTTTTTTTAACAAATAAGTATTCATTTTACTTTTTTAAATATCTTTATTGGAGGGTAATTGCTTTACAATGTTGTGCTAGTTTCTGCTGTATAACAAAGTAACTCAGCCATATGTATACATATGTCCCCATATCCCCTCCCTCTTGCGTCTCCCTCCCACCCTCCCTATCCCACCCCTCTAGGTGGTGACAAAGCACCG
This sequence comes from Mesoplodon mirus, assembly GCF_964341445.2. Lineage (NCBI taxonomy): Eukaryota > Metazoa > Chordata > Mammalia > Artiodactyla > Ziphiidae > Mesoplodon > Mesoplodon mirus. The sequence goes on along the minus strand of NC_138986.1, from coordinate 7,093,280 downwards.
AGCTGATCTCCCTTATACCACATCTTCTTTATCCTAAAATGTGTTACTTTGAAATCTAATGGTATGGGCCTCATTATCATTCCCATTTTTCCACTGGGAAAGGGAGTTTCAGAGATGTCGAGGAACTAGCATGGAGTCTCATCGTGGTTCATAACTGAGAGGTCAGGACACCCTTCCAGATTTCTCTGGCTTCAGAGTTCTTTTATTTTTTCTGTAGTACACTTCCTGTACTAGGAATGATATTTAAATTAATCTGGAATGTAAAATATAGTTACTTTTCCAGGCAGATCTATTTATTTCTGGATTTATTTATTTTTAAAGAAAACCCGTCTCTGCGTGAAAACTCCAGGCATCTCCTTCCCTCGCTGATGTGTGGCGGTGTGAGGGGGTGTGCTGACCCCCCCTCCCAGCAGTGCCTGTGTGGGAAACGGGGGAGGGGGATGGGGGGCAGGATGGGTGGCGGCCATTCCTGGATTTCATTCTCTGGGGTGGAGAGGAAGGAGCATCCTGTAGAGACATGAAGTTCTAGAAGCTTCCTAACCACTTTTACAAACTGGAGATTCTTTTGGGGGTAAGAAATACCTTTTTAGGGTTGCAAGTGTTCCCTAGGAGGGTTAAATTTTTGGTGATTAGTGACTTCCTGGTAGGAAGTGTCCATGAGATGCTCAGGTGAACGGCTGTGATTTGGAAGTGAGGGAAGGTGGAGGAATAACGATGTTATGGGAAAGTGGGTCAAATCCACACTTGCTCTAACCTGACCCCCAGCTGAATCTTGGTACCCTGACTGACTACTTGTGGGTATCTCTGTGCCCAGGGCACCTGGGTCAGGAGCAGCTCCTCAGAGCCTTCTGGACATTAACATGTCTGACCTGTAAAAACAAATTTCACTGTTGGAAATGGCCTTTCCTCTCTCTCTGACCTAACCGTGGAGAGGTGTGGTGGAGAGACAGGACTTGTCTTGGGCCCTCCTGCAGTTAGTCCAGTCACAGTCTTCAACCTCCACGGTCCTCGGGCTCACCGGGCACGTGGAGGAGGCCTGTGAGCTTGGAAGCAGTGCTTATCCAGTGACAGTCGTGGTGCTGATGTTACTGACCGCGGCTTAGGCAGCTGCTCTGGCCGAGTGGACTCTCCGCGGCTGAAGCGGGGGTGGCCTGGGAAAGAGGCTCCCTTTGACTTTTTTTTTTTTTTTCCGGTACGCGGGCCTCTCACTGCTGTGGCCTCTCCCGTTGCGGAGCACAGGCTCCGGATGCGCAGGCTCAGCGGCCATGGCTCACGGGCCCAGCCGCTCCGCGGCGTGTGGGATCTTCCCGGACCGGGGCACGAACCCATGTCCCCTGCATCGGCAGGCGGACTCTCAACCACTGCGCCGCCAGGGAGGCCCCCTTTGACTTTTTCCATGGATAAGCTCCAAGAATGTGACACACCTGCACTGGCATTGTCTGTATGTGAAAACTAAGCATCGTAATTGTGACGATGTATACATACTCTGTATATATTAATATTAATGTGCTATATTAATGTGTTAACAGAATGAAAATTGAAATAATGGTTTCCTCAAAATATTAACATTATGTCTACTAACCTCACCTGAATTAAGCTAGTCAGTAGGTAGGAAATAAGCATAATCTGTATCTGACAGCATATTTTAGAAGTAGTTGTTAGATGAATATTAAATAAATAATGCCTTTTCCCCCAAAGAACTATACACTAGTATAACTACACCATGCAGGTTGCCACGACTACCTGGTCGGTAAACGTGTGTTTATTACTCCTGTAATGGGAGCAGCTATTACATGGGCCTCTGTCTATCCATATACTTCTAAATACAGAACTTCTTTGAAGATGCACACAGTCAGGGTGATGACATCTAAGGCAGAGATGTAGCATTCCTTCCAGGGTGTAGCAAAGTAAACGCAATACATCATTTAAAACAGCCGTAGAGGGAGATAGTCTGTGCTGGGAGTTTCATCACTGAACGGAATAGGCAATGTTTCTGTTTTCTTACAAACTCACTAACATGGAGAAATATTGATTCATTAAACCTAATATATAGCACTTAGGGTAGAAGGCACACTTTATACATGTAGGATTTCTTACTGTCATTCTCACAGTAAGGGGAAAAGGTACAAATACGGGAAATAGGAAACTTTCCAACGCAGGGTTGGTACAGAAACTGAGAGAGAAAAGAATATAGAAAAAATAAATGATGGATGTTTTTAAAGGATTCGTAAATTGTAAAGTGCTGTATAAATATCAGATATCCAAATGGTCATCATAAATATGGCTATTTTGATCAATGCTGCCTGTTTATTAGTGAAGCAAAATTAACAATATACATTTTATTAAACTAATATACGTTTTACAGAAAGCAGGCCAAACATAGCCAGTTTGTTTATTTTGAGAAATATAAGCACACGAAAGGCATGAAAAGGTTAGACCTTGCTTCTTCTCAGCACTATAGCTAAATTCTTAAATGGAAACCATTCTTTCGTTTTAGTAATTTCTGATTAGGCTATGGAAGTTGATTGCTATAGATTTTTTTTTAAAGTTGTATTTCTTTCAGAGACAGAAGGAAGGTCAGTCTCTGTAAAAGAGAAGGAAAGGTGACCCTTGTCATTATAACATAATGTAGCCAGTCCCCAGGTGTAATGGGAGAAGAAGGAAACAAGTTCCCGTACAATGTCGCAGCTGAAAGGAAGCTGATGCCAACGAGCTTCTCAGAAGAACAATGACTCATTACGCCCGGGCTTCACAACAGATGCGAGTCCCCAACCACTGGCTTCCCTCCAAAAACAGAGAAGAAATAAAGAGGGCAGAGGCAGGAAGAGGCTGCCAGAGACTCGTCTGATGGGGAGTCTTTCTAGTAGGTGTAGAGCAATAAGAAAAGTGCTTTGGAATCACAAAATTAAAAAACAAGTATCAGCTGTGGGAGACGTCGAAATGCAAATAAGTGGGAATGCAAATAGGACGGATAAATGAGAGTGTGCAATAACCCAGTGTTTACAACCCCAAGGCAACTCCATCCTGTAATTATCTGGGTGCTATTAACTGCGTGGGAGCAGCTAGCAAGGGGCACATAAAAGATACCACTGAAGTTAAACATCTTCCCTTTCCAATGATAAAGCAAGATCTCCAAGAGCCTTAAACCTACCCTGAACTAAACCAGTTTGTGCAAAAGGGCTAGAAGTGTACCTCTGGTGAAAGATAAAAGCTGGATTTTCATTATTTACCACACATCGTAACATAATTCTTAGCATTAACTAAAGAAATAGATGGTGGGAAATCTGGCTTCAGTAGACACGTTGTTTAGTTTTCTCCTCACTGCCGTCTCCTGAGGCTGGTGTGATGACCACTGATAGACCTGATCAAGGTCCTTGACCAAAAGGTAGTCAAGCCAAGATTTGAGTATCAGCACGTATTTTGGTCCTGGGTTTTCACCCTTTCCATTAAACCACTAGCGTCCAACAGAAGGCAATTTTGCCCCCCACCCTGAGGGGACACTTGACAACGCTTGGGGACATTTTTGGTTCACAACCAGGGCGTGCTATTGGCATCTAGTGGGTAGAGGCCAGGCATGCTGCTAAACATCCTACAATGCACAGAACAGTTCCCCCAAATAAAGAATTATCTGGCCCTGAATGTCACTCATGCCTGACACTGAGGTTGAGAAGCCTTACGTTACCCCACAGCTGCCACCGTGCAGGCTCCACCTCGAGACAAATAGAGTCGATCAGGGAAGAGGCAGCTGTAGACATGAGGGTCCTCACGAGGGCCTGGGAGTTGCTGGACAGGAATAAGGGAGGTGGAGCCTCTTCCAGCCCACTGACAGAGAGGTAGACAGAGGTGTGGCAGTAAAAACTCGTCTTTGTCAGAAAGGCATTCTGAGACTGCTTGGATGTCAACTGCCCTTTCAAAACCCAAGAAGCATTTACAACGCCACCCAAAGCTCTAGACGGTTCCCTAGCATCATTCTGCCCTGCAAGTTAGCAAGGAGAACGGCCCTGGGTTTTCTGTGGGTTCTTTATTTGTCTTCCAGGATATTAAAGACTGACACCTTGCAGAATACAAAGCAGAGGCTAATGTGATAAGAGGCTGGACTGATGGTGTCTCTAGAAGATTTAAGACTGAAATGTCAGTTGAAAGACAAAAAGAAAGATGGGATCGCTTTTGAAAACTCTCCTTGGTAAAGACGTAGAGGGTTTTCCTAACAAACATGTTCTGAACGAAAAGCATCTCAGAGGGATTTTGAATTTAAACCAGCTCAACAGCATCAGGGGTTTTGGGGGGTTAGTCAAGCAAAGTTAGAAAGGACCTGTCTGCCACAGAAAACCGATGGGAACCGTGCATTGAAAGCTGCGAAACGCTCGGGAAAGGAGATGGACGGAGCCAGGTGAAGAAGGTGGGAGAGAGCTCAGGTCCCCAGAGAACCACTGGCCTGAGTCATCGTCAATCCAATTTCAGAGGAAGCACACATTTATCTGTGTTTTAGGCTTTAGTGGGAAGCCTTGTATAGCAGTTCACATTTTTTTCTAATTTTATTGATGTGTGAATTCCAGAAAGGGTCTGGAGTCCCGAGAGAGCTCCAGCTCTTTTCCCACAGTTACATGGGCTGTGCCTGCCGGTGCGGGTTCTGCTGCCAGAGAACCGCAGGGGCCTGGGGGCCCCAGGAGATGCTGAGACTGTAGCCCTGGATCTCCTGCCTCGCTTCCCAGCCTGCTGTCCCCAACCCTGGGAAAGATGCTCCCAGGGAGGAATGACCTCTCAGGGAAGTGGATGAACGCTGACTTTGCCTGGTTCTAGTCTGCTAAAGATAGCCCTGGTAGCGTCTCAAACGGAAAGCCGCAGTCAATGAGTCTCTGATTTTCACTACGGAATCTGTGAGACAATGTAAGACACAGTTCAGTGAGATAATGCAGCTGCACTGATCGGTTTTATTTTCATCCCTACTTTAATAAACATACATGTGCCAAGCTAGCTCTGAATTATTTAAAATTATAGCAGTCAGAAGAGAGACCTTCTCAAAGTCTGTCAGAAGGATTTTTAATCATCTTTAAGTAAACTTCAATTTCCCTGGAATTGAAGGGGAATTCTTTTTCTACTTCAAAGTTCAGTACAGATTCACTGAAGGGGCTTTCCATCTCCTGCCACGAGTAAAAACATGAAATGCTTAGTGCAAAAAATACACATGAAATGAGTTTAAAGCCCTTACCCTTGAAGGCTAGATTTAAGACACTATTACTTAACAGCCCTAAAAAGGTTTACTTTAGTGATAATAGCAAATAGCTTTTATTCAAAACCATTCATCAGTATGATTTAAAATGTTCTAAGCCTCATCCTTTTGAAAATCCATCCACCCACTCCCACCCCAGCGGGTGAGACAATAAGGCGCTGACTGGCTCGCCCAGCTCTAGGGTGGGTGCTTGTGGGCTGGGGGAACTTGCCTCCCTGCTGCACCGAGCTGTGGGGCAGTCCTAGGTCACAAGGTAGTGGCCAGGAGCTGGGTGGCTTTTGCTGGCTCGGATGTGGCCTGTGGTGTAGCTGTTCATCCAGTGGTCCCACGTACATATAAACACCCTTTTAGGCTTTGTGACAAATTTGCTGAAATGGTGACAGTGGAGATGGATGCTTCAAGAGAGGGTAGGAGGGTGGAAAAGGGAGGTTCTTGGATTTTGGAGATGACAATCCCTAAACCTAACATGTGTGGACTTCTCTGTTATCACCTGAACAGAAACTCTCTCTCATTTGTCGTTGATGGCACCCTACTAATTAGTTATTATTACCTTTATTTTAGAGAGGAGGAAATTGGGGCTCAGAAAGGTTCACCACCTGCCGAAGGTTAAGAAAATGAGGGAAGGTTAGAAATCAGGGAGCTGCGGTCCCCGATACCTGTGGTCTTCTATTCCGCTCATGTGCCTCCCCACATGCAGGGGCAGGGACCTGGCTGGACACAGGATAAATTACAGCTGCAGAGTTTAATGGCACCGAGAACGGCGACTGGGTGAGGGAACGGTCCTCACGAGATGCCCCCTTGTAGGTAAAGCTCATTATCCTATAGACTTCCTAATGTCTTAACGGAGGAAACCTGACAGCAGGCTTAGACGTCTCACTGGATAGGTTATTCATCACAAGGAATCAGCCCAGAGAGTGGTGCGTAAACACTGCTATTTACATGAACAACCAGTTTTAAAAAATGGTCATAACCAAAAAAACAAACAAAACAAAAACAAAAACAAATCCCCCACAGTCTGCAGGGTAATGTTCCAACGGTATTACTTTTGAAGCAAAAAAAAAAAAAAAAAAAAAAAGTGCTTCGGCTACTAAAAGGACCCCCACCCAAGCTGCCATTCCGGGGAAGCAGAGTCCAGGGTCACCCCGGAAGCAGTGGAGCGAGCTGCGCCTTTCGCTGGTAGGCATGCCTTCCTCAGGGGCCTTTAGCTGCGGCAGTGAACGCACTAACTGTGTCACTAACGATCCCGGGACCTTCCGCGACAAACGTAAAGATGCTGGTACGAGTGGCCTGCTAACACTGGATCTGCATGCAGTTCAATCCAACGTACACTCACTGGCCCCAAGGCGCCGCGCTGGGCGCGAGGCGGACGAGGCTGCCGCCTGCGGGGCCCGGGTGGGAGGGGCGCAGGGCGCCGTCACCCCGCCCCTCCGACCGGGTCCAGCCCCGGACACCTCCCTCACTGAGCTTCCGCAGGAAGCTCCCCCGCCTGCCCGCTTGTCCCATCATTTCAGAGACGGCTAAGATCCCCCTCCACGAAGACACCTTCTCTGATGAACAAGCACACGATCTGGAACACGCTTGGCCGAAGCAACGGAGCCACCGTTAGCCCCGGCGGGATTGTTAACAACATTCCATTTCCGCGCATTGTTTTTCCATTTAGACTGTCGACCGCAGGCTCGCCCAGCGCTCCCCGAGCGCTCCCCATGCTCTGAAAAGTCCCCGCAGCACCCTGGTTAGTGGTACAGACACAGCAAGCATTCAATCAAATATTAATTGATGTGGTGAGGTTATGTTCTGAAAAGCCGAATTCCTCCTGAGAGGCTAATGCACTGGTCTCCGCCTGTCTGCGGGTGGTGAGGGCTTCCGAGCCAAAGCGAGCTTTGGACGAGAGCTGCTGCGCGGGCGGTGGAGATGTTTGTTCCAGGGGTGGATGAAATGGCCCTCCTGGCATGCTGGATGGGCAGAGTCTTTACGTGTAATTTATTCTGCATTTCAGTTACTTTGGAAAAAGGCTTCCTGGGGTTTTGGCCAGAGGTGTTTGTAAGTTATCAGTTTAATGGATTTATTCTTGTTTTGCTAAGGTAAGTAATATTTATTTTTAAAAAAGTCTGAAAACAAAACTCCCTAGTCTGCATTTTCATTTATCCTTAGCTCTGTCTTTTCTAATTAGGGTGTCTGGCACGCTGCTTTTTATTTCTAGGTAGCCCCTGCTTACATTTTACTCCGGATTCCAAGTGCCTACACTGGGCCTCAGGGACCCGTCGTCAGGGCTGGTGCTTACATCCACCTAACACCCATGATCCTTGAAATCTGATGAGTCCAGCCTCATGGAAAGCCCCAGTGGCCTACACACATCCACCTGTGCCATTCCCACCCTGACCAGATAACGGGCAGGGAGATGGAAGCCAAACTTGATGATAACCGTTTGGAGGCTGCCTGGCCTAGGAAGAAGAGGATGGTGAAGCTCAAAGGGAGCGCCAGTCTTCTGGTGCTCAGAACAGACATGGGGAGGGAGGGCCTTTGGGCCTGGAGTGAAGTTACTAGAGGCTCAGCTGCAATGGGCTGCCAGGTCAAGGGGGGCAGGTGCAGGCTTTCTGGATGGTGAGCTGAGACCTTAGGGCCACCTTCCCCTGTCTCCTATAACAGGACACTTCTGAATGGGAATAAAGGCAGACGCCTTTCCTCCAGGTTTGAAGGCTCCTGTGCCCATATCCTAGACTTCAAAGCATCTCAGAGTCCATCGGCTGCAATCCCAGCAGCCAACAGCAGACCAGAAAGGCAGCGCCACCTGCGCTGCCCAGCTTGCCTGTCTGCAGCCACATCTGATGAGTGCAGCACACTTGAGGCCCAGTGACCGAGGCAGAACCACATGCTTGTGGCCCGAAGTCCAGGAGTCTGCTTTCAGGCGGGCGTGCGGTGCCACCAGTCAGTGAGAAGCTAGCTGAGCCTGCCTGCCTGCTGTCGGCCCACCAGCTTGCCTGTCCTGTCTCTAGAACAACCTCGACCCTGGGGTGGGTTCCTCTGGCCAGGGTAGAGGTCAGAGGCTGGAAGGAAGGAGCTGTTATCCATGAGAGCCAGAAGCAGGGACCTGCTCAGGAGGGCAGCCACTCAGACAAAGGGAGGCTTGGGAATGGAAGCTTCCAGCCTCACTCTGCTATCACCCAGGACTCCGGAGGCTGCAGAAGCTGAGACGGGGCTGGAGGCTGCCTGGGCCGAGCACAAAGCACCTTGGTTATGGGCCTTGGGTGAGCTTTTGGTGTCCAGCTGTGCTTGGAGAAGCCAGAAGACGCCGGCCGAGCCATAGGGGCCCAGAGGGACCAGGCTTGGGACTCTGACAATCCTCAGGAGGGGAACGCCCTGGAAGAACCCAAATTCTGGTGCCCTGGAGCCTGGTGGCTGAGCCAGCTTTGACATTGTTTAGAAGCATAGAAGGAATAGGATGTTACTGGTATGTGGGCACCAGGAAGGAACTCATACCTGTCCCTAGAGCAACCTACTTTTAACCTAATTGTTAACCTGAACTATACTTCAAACTTTAAATGGAGCCTCTTTTCTAGCTGTGATTTATGAGCCTCCTCCTTCTATCAAATTAAAGCTCTCCGCAGATGAAGCAGTTTATCCTCATGTCATCTGCACCCACCTCCCACGCTGGGAAGAGGGGCCAGGAGTGAGGGAGGGACGTGTGAAGACAGAGACTACGGAGCACACAGCGCTTCCCATTTCTCTAAATCCCCACTTGAGTCCACCCATCCACCTATCCTCCTGCCATTCACCCACCGACGACTATAACCAGCCCGCTCCGATTCCTGAACGCGCGTAGAAACAGCCCTGCAGTGCCGGGCGCGGCGGCAGCCAGCTCTCCCCTCCCCAGGTGCCAAGGTGGGCTTTTTTTCCCCTTCAGGCTAAATAGGATTTCTTTCTTCCAGCGCAGGTCAGGTGACTTCTTAGTGATCTTTATGGAAAGAACCCGAGAGAAGGAAAAATATCTTTTTAATCCCATTTTCCTTCTCACCTGGCACTGAGCTGTTGCTATAGCAACATCTTACCTGCTCCCAGGACAGCTCCGTGTCCCTGCGAAGGTAATGGAGCGCTGTTCTTTCACTCAGAGAAGGGACCGCTGTTCATTGACCAGTTTTCCCTGGGGGTCTAAATTCCTAGGCTCTCTACGACTTGCTTCATCTAGGGTTTCCTGTGGCTAAAACCTAAAATTCACTTCGAAACTTCCAACGGTATAATCCTGCAAACCTTTCAGACCTGAACTCAGTAGAAATGAACTTACATTTTGTTTTCAATAAGAATAACTTCTGTGCATTGGCTTAAGTTTAGAAAAGGCTTCTGTAAGGAACACAATTTTGGGAAAAATCTTCCATACTCCTCTGCCATCCCTTCCTTCCTTCCTTTCATGTGTGTGTGTGTGTGTGTGTGTGTATGTATATGTATATATATATATATATATATAAAATGAAATAGTTTTAATATACAGAAAATACAGAGCCTCAGGTAATAAGCACTCATGGACCCACCTCTCAGGCTTAACACATGCAAATTTGCTGACGGGGGGTGGGGCATTTATGCTTCAAATTTGTAAGAAGTAAAAAGTCACAGAGGTAGAGATAGCATCTATTTTGAGGAACATTATTTCTCCATCCAAGTCTTGGCACTTTGGTTACACATTTATGGGCAAGACGTTTTTTGGTCAGCTTTCTCGTAATTGGGGGGTGGTACCTAGGCATCTCTGGCTGTAGAGGTGTCCCTGGACATCTTGGCAGCTAAGAGCCCCAGGATCATTAGCTGTTCCTAGACCATTTCATCTATGTGCCTGACAATCCTTATAAGCTGGAGTCCAAGTTCATCTTCCCAAATGAATGGACATTATTTTAAAATAAAAGCATTCAGAACAGAGGATGATTCTGGGCCTCACGCAATTCAGGAAGCCCAGTGTTTTCTCCCCAAGGTCACACTAAAAAGGTGGTGGGTCTGAGATCTTGTCTGTTCAAAGTAAAGTGATAAAGGGTCAACATAGAGAGAAAAGTTGTCATCCGGGGGTGGACGGCTTACATACAAGCGTTATGAATGAGGCTATCAGGGCTCAGGTAAGAGCATTATCTTGGATAAATGGTTTGTGGTTATTGATCTGGACCAATCTGACAGAAAAGAAGCTCCATGTATTATTGCTACAATTACTTGTTTATACTTGCAATTTAGAATTTGTATGCTTAGTCAATTCTGTCAATATCAAAAAAAAAAAAAATTAACACCCTAGTTTCAAAATCTGACATTTGGATTTTGTCCCAAGATTTAGTGTGTCCTCTAAGCAAAATAACTGTCAATCTGAGTCATTTGCCTTCAAAGAAAACTTGAAACACAAGTAATCAGGGAGAAAGCCAACCAACCAAACATAAAAAGATGCAAATCAGGTTTCAAGGTTTATAAAAATAAAAGAAAAACTTTTTCATCTATCCTTATATATTCTATCACTTCTCATCAGGTGGCCCACAGAAAGCTTATTTTATCAGACGGAGGTAACTCAGAAAACATTCTGGGCTGGGATATGTGCAATGGCCAGCACTTGACAAGGAGTCTCATATTCACGTTCTATAGAAATCTATATTGAAGTGACAATTTTAAAAGCTGACCAATAAGCACACACAGTGAAGAGGGCAACCAAGAAAAACCACTCTGGGCGTTGTTGAAAACTGTTGTCTGGACCTCAGAGAAGAGGTCAGAACCTACAAGAGAGATTTATCCTTCCAGAGGCCATAGGTGAGGTCTTGGGGCGGGGCGGAGGCAGGGTGCACCGGTTGTACTTCCAAAACCAATGGTACTTGTTTACAAAGACATTCAGGCCTCTTCTTTCATCTTACATGGACAGGTATAGGGAATCAAAGAATAAGTGCAGAAAAAAGAGACTCGGGGAATGGAATGTCCTTGGTGGGCCCTGGTATCTTCTTTGTAAATATACTGCTCCGCTCCCACACCCTGGATACTGTTTCTGTTACAGAGCCAAGGGTGAGGGCTGCCAGCTGTGCTTCCATTCCTTATCCTTTCTACAGGGTCTTAGAGCTTCAGTTCTCAAGAGGTAAGAGAAGACCTTCAGAGAGCATCATCTTCTGTCAGTCCCTCTTGATTTTGTTCCAAGCATGGAATGAAGTTCCCTATGTGGCTTGATTAGCACAGACAGCACAGAGGAACCTTTCTTTCCCTCATCACTCATCTTGAAGGCAAGACAGCCTCAGGATGCCACCTGCTCATGGTCCCTCACAGGGAACCTGTTGTCCACACTGCCCTGAGGCTGCTGGACCACTCATCATTAAATGGCCAGTGATCTATGCTGTGGCAGGACATAGAAGATATTCTGGCCAGAATCCTGGTCTCAGGAATATAAGTAAGATAATTCCAAGAGAAGGAGGTAGTTAACAGTGCCCATGTACAATGGACAAATGACAAATGTGGGAGGGGAAGTGGTGGGCCGTGTACAAGCTGAGGTGGGTAGGGAGCTGAAGACCCAGTGACACCAGGTGGCTCATGGGCAAGGTTTAGAGAATAAGGGGACCGCTTTGGTTCTGACAGATCTCTTGGACAGTCCACATGGAGCCCTCAAAATAATTCTCTTAATCTTGGAGAAAAATGGTGCCACCTTCAAATATTTTGAAATGCATTGATAAGTTTCACATATTCTTAAGTACTTCCAGTGTCTTATTTAAAAATTAAACTTTTTTTCTGAGGACTTAACTCATGAATAAATCAAAATCATAAACATAGTGAACTTTACATTTTCTTAAAAGTTTCAGTACTATTTACAAACTATGGGTTCAACTTGCTATCCCAAGTCTAAATCAATTACTTAATTAGGTGTTTGAACCTAAGTCACAAAGCTGATCTTAATTAACCATATTCCTTTAAATATTACAATTTTGTGAAATTCCAAATACATATAAGTTCGTTAACATAAAGTATTAGTTCTACGGTTTTGATTCTCTTAAGCATTTCTCTACTTAATTCTAAATCTTTCCAAAGGTGAAAAATGTTTAGCTACTAAGGAAACGATTGCATCATCCCACACAATTATTTTAGGTTATGCTCCCATATAATTTTGGGGATTGTCAGCTTGCTTGAGGTTGCATTGTAAACAGAAATTTTAGCTGGGGCATTGACTAGATTCTTTGTGGCAACCCATGTGGGACCAAGTGAATCCTATTTATAGTTGTCATGGTGATGATTCCAACTCAAAGGAGGTGGGTATGGAGTTCTTGACCTTAGATCCAAGATACACACACACACACACACACACACACACATAGATATATGCTATATATTATATATAATGTTTCCACCCAGTTGGCTAAATCACTTGACAAAATTTTGCATATTGTGTTCTTAAGATGTAAATATATTTCTATCTCAAGATCTTTAGATACACGATCTTTAAAATTGTGTATTCTGTCATATTTTTGATGGGACCATGAACATTTTTCGGATATTAAAAAGTGTCTAATTAAATTTTGATATTGCTCATGACTTTGATAATTCAGTAACAAATTCTCAGTTCATTCATTTGATGAGTGTTAAAAAAAATAGAATCGTTAATTCCTTAGGGTCAATGAGTGCTTGAACTGTGAACTAGCAACTAGTACTGAGTCCTGGTTAAGAGTGAGAGCTCTGGGATCAGTCTGTCTGGGCTTAAAATCTTGGCTCCACTTCTTTCTGACTCTTAACCATTTTACTATAGAAATTCTCATACGCTGTGTGTGTGTGTGTGTGTGTGAGATTCCTTACTCTTAAACCTTATGCTATAGAAATTCTCATGAACTGTGTGTGTGTGTGCACGCATGTGCACGTGTGCAACAGTACCAGTGATTGAACCAAACACTAGTGTAGGTGTTGCCGTGCAGGTATTTTATAGATGGCGTTAAGAGCTACAATCAGTTGACTTTAAGTAAAGGGCATTCTCTCAATAATATGGGTATAATATGGCCGAACCACATCCAGTTGAAAGACATTAACTGAAGTTTCCTGGGAAGAAGAAAGTCTGCCTTAAGGATGTAACACTGGCTCATGCCCAGTTTCCATCCTGCTGGCCTGCTCTACAGGATTCAGACTTGTAGTCCCCACAGCCATGTAGGCGAATCCCTTAAAATAAAGAGAACCCTGGAGAACCCTGACTAACACACAGTGGTTTCCTTTTTCCTTTATTTTCTTCCCTCCCTCCCTCCCGTCCTCCTTCCTTCCTTCATTTTCTTCTTTCTCCCAAGTCCCAAAGAGCAAACTTCAGGATTGTCTTTTCCGGGAACACTAGTAGTTGCAACCCGTAATAGTAGCCATGAAAATTCATTAACTTAGCAATTGGTAGTTGAGTTCCACTTTGGAGAGAAAGATTAATCTCTTATTTTCTATCTGTCGAAGTGAAGAACTAAAAGTGTGTTACCCTTCTTTGCTGTAATGTATAATAGAAGTGTTCATTTGGTGTCCACAACGCTAATTCTGACTTCTTGAGAGCATGGCCTTTGTCAGTCTGGTTCAATCCTACATGTTCTAAGCACCTAGAGTGATGCCCAGCACATAGCAGACACTCGATTATTTGGTGAATGAATAACTTGCTATTTACATCTGCCCAATAACTACCTAACGAGTAGAAAAATTTCCACTGAAAAATTCCTAATTGTCCTTTTTATAGAGGCCTACATGTGTAGGCACTGTTCTAGCTGAGTAAGTCACATCAGGTCCCTTACAGAAGTTCTAGAGATATTAGGTGAATAGAAATAGATAAACACATGGAATTTAATTCATATCAACATACAACAGGGAAACAAACACTAAAAATTTTTCTAGTTTGGCAACGTGTGTTCCTAGTTTCTTTCAAAATTCATATTTCAAAAACATTTTCTAAGGAAAACATTGACCTCTAGGGGAAGTGAAAGGCTCCTCCATTCTCCCACTTCATCAGCTTTAATCCTGCCTGAATATGAACAGGATCAAGGGCAAGACATTATACCTCCCCAAAAGAAAAAACATTTGGATTTGAGTACACCGACCTAGACCTGCCTCGTAAGGTGGTCAAAGAGTAAAGGATGTGGGGTGCACGTGTGTGACCTTTTACTAATACCAATTCTCAAGGCATCTCCGCTGAACACACAACTCTAATAATTTCTACCAGAAATGTCAAAGGAATCAACAATGTTAGTATTCAAATAGGATTCACCACTTCTAATTGCCCTTTGATGCCACAACTGTATTCTTAAAGGGTACATGGGTTTCACACAAATAATTCAAGATTCATGTTTATATCTACATAGAGTGTCCGGAACAATGGTGCTGTAATGACTGCCAAATGTAGGTATAGATTGATGGATGGATGTACGAATTAACGAATGCTCTGTAATCTAAGGGCTGAAGATGAATTACATAAAGCTCCCCAAAGGGCAGAGGGCACCATCAAGGAATATAAAAATCTACTGGTAGGTACAAATTGTTTCTAGAGGAGAGATTGGTTCTGAAAATACAGAGATTGGAAACCACCAACTCCATATGTGCTTTATCATACTATTTAAACCTGCATGATGAGGAAGCTAACACTTTGTAGACAACCTCATACAAAGGTGGTTTTTCTAAAAGACAGTCTTCTTTTGTCCTTCCTTTGTAGCTATTTGGAAAGAGAATGATAATAATCAAAAGACCTGCAAAAAAAAGCGATTCGGTATTTCAAAGGTTGCAGGCTATTGTGCGACACATGCTGAATATCATGCAGAAAATGACTACCTTCTGAATTACTTGGGATGCTTGAAACTCCGGAGAGAAAAATAGAATCCCACTGTCTGTTATAAGAACGCTGAGAAGAAGAAAGAGAGAAATTCAGCCTTTCAGACATTCAGATTTCCTTTGCTTAAGTAGGGCAGACCCCTTTAAGGAAAGCTTTGGGGACAGAACAGAAATACATCTCAGGGCAGCTGTTTTTCCATCTGAAGAAGGTTGGGTGGCTCTTACGCCACTTACAGATTTTAAAAACGTGTTGTCATTCTTTAATCATGGCCATTATTGGAGAATATGATTGAAACTTTAATTATTAAGTAGAAAGAATTGGCAAGCACTTTCATCGGGCAGCTGGTGTGCCCGAAGTGATAAGTCATCAGCACAGCGGATGAGAACCTGGGAGCGCGTTATCCCCGTGCCGGGACCCCAGCCGCGCAGGAGGCAGTGGTCTGTCCACCTCCTACTGGCCCCCTGTCTCCTAAAATGTCTGCACGCCGTTTACTGCAGAGCCAGTGTTTAGACCAATGCTCAGTAATGTGAAAACATCAATCATTTCCCTCCTCTATTGAAATGAAGTATGATTCCTCTTGATTTAATAGCAAAGGAGCATTTCCAAGGCACAAAAACATTTCCACGACTAAGCACAAAGGTTATGCTGAAAATATACGTTTGTTTTCTTCTTCCACAGAGCCATGGGCACTAAATTTATTAGCTTCGTGTTCACCGTGACAGTAACTCCACGTCTGCCGGGCTCTGCACTTTCTGTAGTGCAGTAGACAGTGTGCAGGGAAGCTCGTCAAAGGAGAAAGGCTGCCAGATATTCGTCAATTGTGGGGAAAGGATGGAACACAGGGTTAGTATGACTCATTAGTGCTTAGGTCTAAACCTTACAATCACCAAAAGCCATTGTGGCTTTTAAAGCTACAGTAAAGATCATTATTTGGATAACCTCAAACCCCTGCATCCATCTAAAGCAGGGTCAGGGTTGAAAACAAGGACCACCACTGACACACCCAGGAGTGACGTGGCTGAGCTTTCTAGAGCTGGCAAGCACCTCCGCTGCTCAGATAGTGTTGCCTGCAGGGCAGGGCCCTGGTAGGGGCCTGGAGACCAAGGGAGGCTACTTCCAGGTGTGAGGCGTCTGCTCCCTCCCCGGGTGACCGGTGCACCACAGTTAAGATTAGTGCCCGGGTTAATTACACTGGAACCCCAATGACAGTAGCTGTGTCTGTGAAGTTCTCTTCCTGCCAGTCTCCAACCTACAGGAAATGCCAAATTCTCTCTCCTAATCATGAGAACATTCTCAGAAAGGTACTTGAGGTGCCTATTAATTCTAGCATATAGTGTAAATTAATGATGACCTATTTGGTTTTAGATTTTTTTTTTTTTTTTTTTTTTTTTGGAGAAGATCCAAACTATGCACTTGTTGGAATAAATAAGGGGTCTGACTACAAATATAGCTGACAGTTCTTACTGGTGGAGGCCACGGTGCTGGTTCTAAGTGGAGTTGTGATTAGGAAAGAATTTCCTGAACACCTGATCTGTTTATAGAAATGCCTGGAACTTCCGGCCTGCAGGGCACAGGGATGGCTTGATCCCGGCCTCTCAGAGTTCCATGCCTGCCTGTCGTGGAACTCCCTCAGAAAGAAGATTTTTTCCCCAATTTTCTCACTTCTGTTTGGAACTTTCTACTTATAGGTAGATTTCTTCAGGGTTCTAGGAAACCAGCTAAGGTGGCACCTTTGTCTACAATTATAATGGTTAGGGCTAGCTTTATCTTTGCCTCCTTCCCCTTTGCAGCTAGCTGAACAAGGGCTTTCAATGACTTACCCCCTAATGGGAGGTTTCAGGTGCAGAATTGGGTCAGCAGAAATAATTACACTGAAAGCAGGTTTCTCAGTGCTGCTGACACTATTCTGTTTAGACAGGAGAATGGCCGTTGACTTCTCGTGAGGGACACATTTATCCACCAAAGCACATATCCCTCTTTCCTCAATTCAACCATTCATCCACCCAGTCTTCCAGCTTTTGCTGTGTGCCCGTCAGGTGTAGCGGGCAGAGCAGGAAGTTAAGGAGTGAATATGAGCAGCAATCGATTCTGTCCTCAAGAAATTTTCTGCTCACATTGGAAGACAGATTTGAAGGTAATAAACTAAAGTTTATGATAAAACTGTGATCTGTGCTATTTTATGAAATTACAGGGGTTGCAATGAAAGAATTACTTATGTCCGGATGAGGAGGGCTTTATAGGCACTGTGTGTTTATAGGCGAGAGTGACTCCGACCAAGATTTTGAAGAATGAGTTATCCATTATTTGAGAATAATGGGAAAAGGCGGTGTAATCCCCACCACCCACCCCCGGTTGGTCACAGGCCCGACGAGATGTTTAGAGTCACAAGGTTATAATAGGCTACACTTGGCACTGGATTCACTTAGAAGGATATAGGACAGCAAACAGCATGCTAGCAGGGAGTGTCAGAGAACATTTCTTTGAACCCCAGTGACCACTCAGGTTTGGGGAACAAGATCAGGATGATGAGTGAGGTCACGAACCTGGATAGAAGCTCTAAGTCCCAAATGTGTTGGTAAGAGTTCCATGGACATAAATTCAAGCTATAGAATGTGTAACTTCTACCTCAAAGAGCATGACTTCCAGGGAAGTCTACAGCCTACGGCTTCTCCCCTGGGCATTTATGGTTCATTCACAGTCTCAAGCTGTCATGATGCGATGTGCCAACCAGGGGTCACTTTTTATCATCGGCACTTGCTGACTATTAACTCAATAAACATTCCGTCTTCGTCAGGTCTCCCAGGAGCAGAACCGAAGGTCCAATTTGTCCTCAGAGAAGGAGAAAGAGTTTTGCCGACCAGCGGCTCAGAGGAAGGAGCAGTCTATGCTGAGGTCTGGGAGTCTGAAAGAACACGGTGAGATCCAGAGCTGGAAATGGTCCAATGTGAGTTAAGTACAAGGCACTGCAGGAGATGAGAGGAAGGGTAAAGGGGAGAAGGGGTGGGAGATGGGGCCACCGGAGGGGAGAGGGCCCAGAGAACAGACTAGCCCATACCCAGGGGCTTAGATGTTTAGCCTGTCAGGAACCATGGCATGGGATGTGTTGTGATCACATGTGTATGGTAGTGATATCAAGGGTTGAAGAGTGAGGAACACACCGTAGGGAGGAAGAGAGTGGGTTGTTACAGAAGCTCAGGTAAAGGATAGGGGGATCCTAAGTTAACAGGAAAGGGCATGGAGATAAGGAACATCTACTAGCTGGAATCAATCAGCAGTCAATCAGCTACTGGGGATAAGAGTCTGGAATATGCCTATGGATCATCACACGTGCCCCTCACTGCAGAGAACTGAGATAAGAGGAGGGAGAGCACGTGGGTGATGGAAGAGGTGGAAAGATGAGTTCAAATATGGATATTCTGCATTTGACATGCTTATGAGAATTCCAAGCGGAGATACCCAGCAGGCAATGTAAAGTATCATCCTGAGGCTCCAGAGATGGGTCTCTCTAGAGAGAGACCTGGGGTACATCAACCATAGACGGGGCTCAGAATCAAAGAAATAAATGAGACGGCCCAAAGGAGGACTTGATCTCAGAAGAGGGAAGGACCAGAGATGGTCCCCTTGCAGACACCAGAAGTTTAAGGGCGGGTAGGAGACGGGTTTGTGATGTAGTCTGTGAAGATGCGACTGAAAGGGGGCAAAGGACAGGTAAATGGGAAGGGTACCATGGAGGCCGGGGTAGGAAGAGCTGTCACCAGCATCACGGCTGCAGTGAGGTGGGTACACTGACAGTAAGGACCTAACCATTTTCTTCATCTTTGCACGATATTTGCATCTGTAGTATAATCGAAGGCTAGTCTATCTAGAGGACTAGAGGGCTCAGATCAAAAGTCAGCCTGAAGTTATTTATATTTCATCATTTACTTATGCAGCATTCTTTTTTTTTTTTTTTTTTTTTTTTTTGCTGTACGCGGGCCTCTCACTGCTGTGGCCTCTCCCGTTGCGGAGCACAGGCTCCGGAC
Source organism: Mesoplodon mirus (assembly GCF_964341445.2). NCBI lineage: Eukaryota > Metazoa > Chordata > Mammalia > Artiodactyla > Ziphiidae > Mesoplodon > Mesoplodon mirus. The sequence goes on along the minus strand of NC_138986.1, from coordinate 7,074,271 downwards.
GCGCCGGCTCAGCGGCCATGGCTCACGGGCCCAGCCGCTCCGTGGCATGTGGGATCTTCCCGGACCGGGGCACGAACCCATGTCCCCTGCATCGGCAGGCGGACTCTCAACCACTGCGCCACCAGGGAAGCCCTACAGCATTCTTTTAATTCTAATCACAATGTCTGGTAAAGATCCAATTTCCAGCTCTCTCTGGTTTGTAAGCTGGTGTTTTTCTGCAGAGATACCACAGGGGGAGGTATGTCAGGGCCTGATTTGGTATTCAGTTAATATTATAGCACATGCTCTTCCATTACCTAGAAGCTAATGACTATCTAAATTAGTTCTATGGCCCAAAGCAAAGATAAGGTGGTTAGTATGTTTGACCAGTCATTAAGGTGTGTCTTTCTGGAAAAATATCCTCTCAAGTGAAATGACACCATGATGTTCTATCAGCAGTACAGTTAACTCTTATTAAAAGGTCTACTTTGAATGTCTCCCCAGGGTAATCATATAAAAAGAGAATCAAAATTTAATATGTCATTAGTAGAGGCTGACTTGCTGAAAAACAAGCTGAATTAGTTGAGAATTGCTGCTAAAACATTCTGTAGCTGGCAAATATTACTCTGATTCTCTAGAGAATGGTAGCAATAAAACACGTAGAATATGTTTTGCATCCCAAAGTTGGCATTCTTGAAATAATCAATGATTTTTGCTCCAAACCAGCTTAATATATCTTGTACCCATAGACTGTAGCCTGAGGTGGATAATATCTTCTCTTGCCTCAGAATTCTTTTGCTCAGTTTGTCTGCTTGTTAGGTGGAGCACTGATATAAACAAGGGGATACACAGATGTTAGAAGTCCTGTGTAGGGTACGTGACAATAGAAGTACCAGGAAAGGCATAGAGATGAGTACTTATCTAAATACTACACAAATTAAAAGGATGCCTAAGTACAGTTAGGCATCAAACTGTGCCTACGTGCAGTTAGTTACTGACCACTAAAGAGTGCCAAGGTCAGGGTGAGCACCCTGGCTGGGATGGTCTGTGAAGTATTATCAGAGAAGTGGCATGATGCACCCAGCGGAATTCCTGAGGCATCCAGCTTCCGTGCAGTCTCAGGTCAGTGCCATTTAGCTGGTGCTTCTACTGCCCTCTCTTCTCCTCTCCCCGTTACCAAGGGTGCCAAAACCGTCTCAATTTTCAGGATTATTCTTCTTCGTTTCTATGTAGCTTATCTTTCCTGACCACAACCATTCCTAATCTGCTATAGAATTATGTTTTCTAGAAGTCAGTTGAGTCCAAGCAGATATTAGAAATCCTAAATTGGCCATTTAATTGTGCCTCTCCTTGATCTTGAACAGACTGTATTTGGGATCTGGTAACACTTTCTGAAGAAAACCAACTACTGAGGTCTGAAGGACCCTTGTATCAACTGAATTACACCTACTAGATGCTTTTTCTGCATTTTGATATTCAGATATAGAATATTACAGTCTCTCAGCCCTCACAAACTGAAACTTTTCAGTTAAAGGCCAAGTGTTTGTGAGCGCTTGGAAAACTCTTCAAATCATCGACTCAGGCGCTGTGGAACATGTGAAAAGTGGCAGCAACAGAGACAACAGTTTTAGAAGATGAGTCCTCATTCATGTAGTCAAGACCTTCTAGAATGGGATCTGCTTCAGGCTGTGGTGCCTCAGGGCGGCACTGACTATGCTTGTGGGAGTGGCTCGCTTCCTGCTGCAGCTCATCTTGAGGGGTGACGTGTTTTCTGGCTTGTTTGTCTTGGTAATGACAACTTCTTAATATTAGAATTTTCTTTTTTTATCATCTCACGGCTGATCTACATTTTCACAGTTCCTGTTGCTAGTTTACTGGAGAAGAATTGTCAGCTTTCGTCTGTCTAAAAATGTCATTTTATTTTGGCCTTTATTTTGAGGAATTTTTTTTTGCTAGATATAGAATATTAGTATGGCATTTTTTTTCCTTTCAATACGTAACAGTATTGAAAGGTGTCATTCCCTTGTTTCCTGGCCTCCATTATTTTTGATGGAGAAGTCAGACCTCATTCCCATCATTGTTCTCCTGTATGTAAAATTATCTCTTTACCTTGGGTTTTCAGCATTTTGACTATGATCTGTATATGTATGGTTTTCTTTGTACTGATCCTACTTGGAATTCACTGTCCTTTTTGCATTTGTGGTTTGATATTTTTCATCAGTTTTGGAAAAGTTTCAACCATTATGTCTTCAAATATTTCTTCTACCCCATTCTTTCTTTTGTTTCCTGCTTGGATTCCAATTAGATGTGTGTTGGACTGTCTGATGTTGTCCTGCAGATCTTGGATGTTCTGTTTGATCTTCATCACTTTTTTACACTTTGTGTTTCTGTTTGAACAGTTTATATTGACGTCTCTTCAAGATCAAAGACTTAGTCAATCCTGATAACATAATTTTTATTTCTAGCATTTCTAATTGGTTCTTTTTCATGGTTTTCACCTCTCTGCTTAAATATCCTATTTAAACAAAGTTTCCATTACTTAAAATATGTTTTAGAATGCTTAAAGTTATTCTTAAATCTGTGTCCACTAATATTCATTTCTGTGGTTGGTTCTACTTCTTTTGACTATTTCCTCTCTTGACTATAGATCACATTTCCTTGCTTCTTTGAATTTTGCATAATTTTTAAAATTGTATGCCAGACATTGTGTATAAAAGAACAGTAAAGACCAAATTAAATAACATTTACTCATCTCAGCACAAAGACCTGGCTCTATCCAACTGCCTGCAAACTCCAGTGCTGTATGTCTCAGGCCAAACAACCAGTAAGACAGGAATACAGCACCACCCATCAAAAAAAATAAAAAATAAAATGAAACGACAAAAACATTTGTTACAGACGAAGGAGCAAGGTAAAAACCTACAAGACCAAATAAATGAAGATGAAATAGGCATGGTACCTGAAAAAGAATTCAGAGTAATGATAGTAAAGATGATCCAAAATCTCAGAAACAGAATGGAGAAAATACAAGAAATATTTAACAAGGATCTAGAAGAACTAAAGAGCAAACAAACAGTGATGAACAACACAATTACTGAAATTAAAAAATACTCTAGGGCTTCCCTGGTGGTGCAGTGGTTGAGAGTCCGCCTGCTGATGCAGGGGACATGGGTTCGTGCCCTGATCCGGGAAGATCCCACATGCTGCAGAGCGGCTAGGCCTGTGAGCAATGGCTGCTGAGCCTGCGCATCCAGAGCCTGTGCTCTACAATGGGAGAGGCCACAACAGTGACAGGCCGGTGTATCGCAAAAAAAAAAAAAAAAAAACTCCAGAAGGAATCAGTAAAAGAATAACTGAGAGAGAAGAACAGATAAGTGAGCTGGAAGTTAAAATGGGGGAAATAACTGCCAGGGAGCAGAATAAAGAAAAAGGAATGAAAAGAATTGAGGACAGTCTCAGAGACCTCTGGGATAACATTAAACACACCAACATTCGAATTATAGGGGTCCCAAAAGAAGAAGAGAAAAAGAAAGGGTCTGAGAAAATATTTGAAGAGATTATAGTTGAAAACTTCCCTAACATGGGAAAGGAAATAGTCAATCAAGTCCAGGAAGCACAGAGAATGCCATACAGGATAAACCCAAAGAGAAACATGCTGAGACACATATTAATCAAACTATCAAAAATTAAATACAAAGAAAAAATATTGAAAGCAGCAAGGAAAAAGCAACAAATAACATACAAGGGAATCCCCATAAGTTTAACAGCTGATTTTTCAGTGGAAATGCTGCTGGCCAGAAGGGAGTGGCAGGACATATTTAAAGTGATGAAAGGAAAAAACCTACAACCAAGATTACTCTACCCAGCAAGGATCTCATTCAGATTAGAAGGAGAAATTAAAACTTTTACAGATAAGCAAAAGTTAAGAGAATTCAGCACCACCAAACCAGCTTTACAACAAATGCTAAAGGAACTTCTCTAGGCAGGAAACACAAGAGAAGGAAAACACCTACAACAACAAACCCAAAACAATTAAGAAAATGGGAATAGGAACATACGTATCGATAATTACCTTAACTGTAAATGGATTAAATGCTCCAACCAAAAGACATAGACTAGCTGAATGGATACAAAAACAAGACCCGTACATATGCTGTCTACAAGAGACCCACTTCAGACCTAGGGACACATACAGACCAAAAGTGAGGGAATGGAGAAAGATATTCCATGCAAATAGAAATCAAAAGAAAGCTGGAGTAGCAATTCTAATAGCAGACAAAACAGACATTAAAATAAACACTATTACAAGAGACAAAGAAGGACACTACATAATAATCAAGGGATCGATCCAAGAAGAAGGTATAACAATTGTAAATATTTATGCACCCAACATAGGAGCACCTTAATATATAAGGCAAATGCTAACAGCCATAAAAGGGGAAATCGACAGTACACAATCATAATGGGGGACTTTAACACCCCACTTTCACCAATGGACAGATCATCCAAAATGAAAATAAATAAGGAAACACAAGCTTTAAATGACATATTAAACAAGATGGACTTAATTGATATTTATAGGACATTCCATCCAAAAACAACAGAACACACTTTCTTCTCAAGTGCTCATGGAACATTCCCCAGGATAGACCATATCTTGGGTCACAAATCAAGCCTTGGTAATTTTAAGAAAATTGAAATCGCATCAAGTATATTTTCCAACCACAATGCTATGAGACTAGATATCAATTGCAGGAAAAAAACTGTAAAAAATACAAACACATGGAGGTTAAACAATACACTACTAAATAACCAAGAGATCACTGAAGAAATCAAAGGGGAAATCAAAAAAATACCTAGAAACAAATGACAATGAAAACACGATGACCCAAAACCCACGGAATACAGCAAAAGCAGTTCTAAGGGAAGTTTATAGCAATACAAGCATACCTCAAGAAACAAGAAACATCTCAAATAAACAACCTAAGCTTACACCTAAAGCAATTAGAGAAAGAAGAACAACCCCCCCCCCCAAAGTTAGCAGAAGGACAGAAATCATAAAGATCAGATCAGAAATAAATGAAAAAGAAATGAAAGAAACAATAGCAAAGATCAATAAAACTAAAAGCTCGTTCTTTGAGAAGAGAAGCAAAATTGATAAACCATTAGCCAGACTCAACAAGAAAAAAAGGGAGAAGACTCATATCAACAGAATTAGAAATAAAAAAGAAGAAGTAACAACTGACACTGCAGAAATACAAAGGATCATGAGAGATTACTACAAGCAGCTATATGCCAATAAATTGGACAACCTGGAAGAAATGGACAAATTCTTTGAAAATCACAACCTTCTGAGACTGAACCAGGAAGAAATAGAAAATATAAACAAGCACTGAAGTTGAAACTGTGGTTAAAAATCTTGCAACAAACAAAAGCCCAGGACCAGATGGCTTCACAGGCAAATTCTATCAAACATTTAGAGAAGAGCTAACACCTATCCTTCTCAAACTCTTCCAAAATATAGCAGAGGGAGGAACACTCCCAAACACATTCTATGAGGCCACCATCACCCTGATACCAAAACCAGAGAAAGATGTCACAAAAAAAGAAAACTACAGGTCAATATCTCTGATGAACATAGATGCAAAAATCCTCAACAAAATACTAGCAAACAGAATCCAACAGCACATTAAAAGGATCCCAACAGCACATTAAAAGGATCATACATCATGATCAAGTGGGGTTTATCCCAGGAATGCAAGGATACTTCAATATATGCAAATCAATCAATGTGATACACCATATTAACAAATTGAAGGATAAAAACCATATGATAATCTCAATAGATGCAGAAAAAGCTTTTGACAAAATTCAACACCCATTTTTGATAAAAACTCTCCAGAAAGTAGGCATAGAGGGAACCTACCTCAACATAATAAAGGCCATATATGACAAACCCAGAGCCAACATCATTCTCAATGGTGGAAAACTGAAACCATTTCCTCTAAGATCAGGAACAAGAACAGGTTGCCCACTCTCACCACTATTATTCAGCATAGTTTTGGAAGTTTTAGCCACAGCAATCAGAGAAGAAAAAGAAATAAAAGGAATCCAAATCAGAAAAGAAGAAGTAAAACTGTCACTGTTTGCAGATGACATGATACCATACATAGAGAATGCTAAAGATGCTATCAGAAAACTACTAGAGCCTAATCAATGAATTTGGTAGAGTAGTAGATACAAAATTAACTCACAGAAATCTCTTGCATTCCTATACACTAATGATGAAAAATCTGAAACAGAAATTAAGAAAACACTCCCATTTACCACTGCAACAAAAAGAATAAAATACCTAGGAATAAACCTACCTAAGGAGACAAAAGACCTGTATGCAGAAAAGTATAAGACACTGATGAAAGAAATTAAAGATGATACAAACAGATGGAGAGATATACCATGTTCTTGGATTAGAAGAATCAATATTGTGAAAATGACTCTACTACCCAAAGCAATCTACAGATTCAATGCAATCCCTATCAAACTACCATTGGCATTTTTCACAGAACTAGAACAAAAAATTTCACAATTTGTATGGAAACACAAAAGACCCCGAAAGCAATCTTGAGAAAGAAAAATGGAGGTGGAGGAATCAGGCTCCCTGACTTCAGACTGTACTACAAAGCTACAGTAATCAAGACTGCATGGTACTGGCAAAGAAACAGATATATAGATTAATGGAACAGGATAGAAAGCCCAGAGATAAACCCACACACATATGGTCACCTTATCTTTGATAAAGGAGGCAAGAGTATACAATGGAGAAAAGACAGCCTCTTCAATAACTGGTGCTGGGAAAACTGGACAGCTACATGTAAAAGAATGAAATTAGAACAATTCCTAACACCATACACACAAATTAACTCAAAATGGATTAAAAACCTACATTTAAGGCCAGACACTATAAAACTCTTAGAGGAAAACATAGGCCGAACACTCTATGACATAAATCACAGCAAGATCCTTTTTGACCCACTTCCTAGAGGAATGGAAATAAAAACAAAAAGAAACAAATGGGACCTAATGAAACTTAAAAGCTTTTGCACAGCAAAGGAAACTATAAAAAAGATGAAAAGACAACCCTCAGAATGGGAGAAAATATTTGCAAATGAAGCAACTGACAAAGGATTAATCTCCAAAATTCACAAGCAGCTCATGCAGCTCAATATCAAAAAACAAACAGCTCAATCCAAAAATGGCAGAAGACCTAAACAGATGTTTCTCCAAAGAAGATATACAGATTGCCAACAGACACATTAAAGGATGCTCAACATCACTAATCATTAAAGAACTGCAAATCAAAGCTAGAATGAGGTATCTCCTCAAACCGGTCAGAATGGCCATCATCCAAAAATATACAAAAAGCAAATGCTGGAGAGGGTGTGGAGAAAAGGGAAACCTCTTGCACTGTTGGTGGGAATGTAAATTGATATAGCCACTATGGAGAACAGTATGGAGGTTCCTTAAAAAACTCAAAATAGAACTAACATAGACCCAGCAATCCCACTACTGGGCATATACCCTGAGAAAACCATATTTCAAAAAGAGTCATGTATCACAATGTTCACTGCAGCACTATTTTTACAATAGCCAGGACATGGAAGCAACCTAAGTGTCCATCGACAGATGAGTGTATAAAGAAGATGTGGTACATATATACAACAGAATATTACTCAGCCATAAAAAGAAATGAAATTGAGTTATTTGTAGTGAGGTGGATGGACCTAGAGTCTGTCATACAGAGTGAAGTAAGTCAGAAAGTGAAACACATATGTATGTTAACACATATATATGGAATCTAAAAAAAAAAAAAGGTTCTGATGAACCTAGGGGCAGGACAGGAATAAAGTCACAGACGTGGAGAGTGGTCTTGGGGGCATGGGGAGGGGGAAGGGTGGGCTCGGACGAAGTGGGCGAGTAGTATTGACATATATACACTACCAAATATAAAATAGATGGCTAGTGGGAAGCAGCTGCATGGCACAGGGAGATCAGCTCGGTGCTTTGCGACCACCTGTAGGGTTGGGATGGAGAGGGTGGGAGGGAGACGCAAGAGGGAGGGTATATGGGGATATATGTATAAGTATAGCTGATTCACTTTGTTATACAGCAGAAACTAGCACAACAGTGTTAAGCAATTATACTCCAATAAAGATGTTAAAAAAACTCCAAAACCATCACAGACAGAGCAGAGGGACGGGTTCAGTGAAGGTAAAGTGTACAGTTATTCAGGTGTCACAGTTGAACATGGTTGATCCAGGTAATTGTTTCCTTGTTGAAATGCCTGTCTTCACTGCAGAGTCTAAGACAGTTTTTAAAATAACCCCTGGGAAGGGATGGAGGGAGGGAATCGGGTCTGGAGAAGAGGGTCAGAGAATATACTGCTCTCTGGGCACCAGAATCCACCCACAGTGGTGAGCGGCCATCCATCTTTACCTGCGTTGTTCTGAGCTAGGTCTGTCCTCGGCTTCACTGCTAACCTTCTGCTCTGACAGGAATAACAGGGGTTAATCAGAAGGGTGGTGTGAGATGGGGAAGGGAAGGTGGCAGGGATCAAAAAAAAAAAAAAAAAAAACCTCTGGTCCACTTGTGACCTCCTGCAGCTGGGGCAGTTCTTGTTTATAAGGGATGGTTCACTCCAGTACATGGTACTCTTCGGAGCAGCAGACACCTGCAGAATTTGCAGCAAGTGGCAGACATCCCAGACATAGCAAAGTCCTAACCACTTGGTTAGCAAAACAGAGAGACAAGTTTTCACCCTCCTTTTAAACTGAGGAAGTCGTAATAACTTAGCACATTTATAGTTTCCCCTTTACAGTTTTTTTAAGGCTCATTTTGGAAATTGTGTATCACCGTGAACACGGTCTGCAATGCGAGGTGACCATAAGGCATATGACCATAAACCATTCCCTCTAAGCTTCCTATGATGAGAATATGAATGCACGAGGCAGACAAAGATGCTCCTTCCCTACTTGCTGTTGTCAAAACTACCCACTGAGGCTACGGGCGGAAGAAGACCGCGGAGGCGTGCGGCCTCTTCCCAGCTTCCTTCCTCGCATTAGATTTTGATGGTGGAACAAAGTTCAAGGATCTGTGACCTGAAATAATTCCAAAGCTCTGGCCTTTTAGCCTTCATTGTTGGGGTCAGAAGGCCGTTGTTGACAGAATAATTCAGGGTGGAAACAGGTCAAAGGACCTGTTTAAATGGTTTTAGGCCCAGAATCCTTCCCAAGTCTCACCATGTCTTCTAGAATAGCTTTTTTGACGTCCTTGTTTCTGCACAGTTCTTCAAAGGGGCCTTCAAAGCCTCTCTTCTGGGCCCAGGGACCTAGCATCTCAATGTCTGGTACCACAATTACTATGAGAAATGCCTGCAAGTTCTCTCCGTGGACGAACACCTGAGCGACAGGTTCACTTCACTGGTAGATGTTTTCGATCTTCTCCAGAGCTATGTACTCTCCTTGTGTCAGTTTAAAGATGTGCTTTTTCCTGTCAATGATCTTCAAGGTGCCATTTGATAACCACTTTCCAATGTCCCCTGTGTGCAACCAGCCGTCTTTATCCAGAGCTTCTGCTGTGTTTGCTGGGTCCTTTAGGTAGTCTTGAAATACATTAGCCCCTTGCATACACACCTTGCCCTTGCCCTTGGCAGCCATGTAATTCATTTCTTCCACATCGACAAGCTTTACAATGTTGCAAGGCATTGGGGCACCAACATGGCCTGTGGTCCAGTCCCTAGGCACAGTCAGGCAGCACCCGGTGGTGCACTCAGTCTGTCTGTAGCCTTCATAGAACTGGCAGCCCAGCGAGTCTCTCAGGAAGGTCAGCACAGTGGCGGACATGGGCGCTGCTCCTGTGATCATCAGCCTCACTTTTCCTCCCAGGCTCGACTCTTATTTTATGGATGGTCAACTTATCCCACAGGCTGTTGTTTCTAATGATGCCACTGCGAAGCTTGGCTTCTTCCCTCTTGGAGGCAAAGTCCAACAGCCATCGCTTCGGCATGGTGTTTGCCTGAGGAAAAAGTCAGTCAAACATCCAGTTCAGCAGTCTGGGGACCACAGGGAAGATGGTGGGTTGAAATGCCTTGAGATCATCCATAAGCAAACTGATATCTCCTTGGAAAAATCCTATTTTAGCTCCGTGACACAGCATCACACACTCTACAACTTTTTCAACACACTCTACAACTTTTTCAAACACGTGGGCGAGAGGCAAGAAAGAGATCAAAGTATCATCTGAGGAAGTAATGAATGTACTCTGTCATTTTCACAAATGCTGAACAATCGCTGACTGCATTTCCATGGGTGATCAGTGCTCCTTTGGGGTTGCCTGTAGTTCCACTTGTGAAGTAAATTATTGCAACATCTTCAGGTGCTGGAGGCTTGGGCTTCCGTCTGTGGGCTCTTCCCAGGTCCTCCATCGCCTTCATGCTGATGATCTCCACCCCACACTTCTTGCCTTGTTCCGACCCATCACTGCCGTAGGAGTCCATGAGAACAATAGTTTTAAGGCATGCTGTTAATTTATTTTCTACAGCTTCTAATAAGAGGTTGGCCTTCTCTGGCTTGCCCACAAAAACCAGAGAGAGTTCAGCTTTGTTGATGATCAAGGTGACTGCTTCAGTTCCGAGGGTACCGTAGAGGGGAACGATCACCATCGAATAAGTAAAGCATCCCTGTTCAATGATCACCCACTCAGGTCTGTTCTAAGAAAAGAGGCTGATGAACTGATCTGGGGCTCCCTTGAAGCCCTTGTGGAGCAGTGCCGAGCCCACACACTCTGACATTTCTGCAACCTGTTTGTATGAAAGCCATTCATAGGGTTGGTCTGGTTTCCGAGAGCCTAAACAAGGGCCGTTATTTGACACCTGCATGCCCCTCTGGAAACCTCCATATAACATCCTGATGTCATTGTAGAAATACACCAAGGGCTTGTCACTGTCCAGGAGCACGGATCTCCGGGCACCGTCACTGCCTGCCACCTCCACTGACTGCATGGCCAGGTCGCATGGTGGCTTCAGGGCCTGCAGCTGCATGGCATACCAGAAGGTGGTGAGCGCCACGAACGCACCGAAGCCCATGAGTGTGTTGGTTGGAAGGGTGCACACGTACTGCCGGAAGTCAACCATCTCTGGCATCCGAAAGTACTAAAACAGCTTGTGGTCTTGCATCGTCCTGGGTTGGTGGCGCCCTATGCCGATATCTTAGAAGGGCGTCACAAGGATTGCCATCCTATGGCCTCAGTCTTCTCATTAAATGAAAGTTCCAGACTCCATGGTTGGGGATTCCATTTTGTGACTCGTGGAGAAGTAGGAATCCAGTCTCAAACCTCTTTTCTACTTTCTTTCTTCCAAACGCCTCTCTAGCAGGAGACAGCTTATCTTCTAACAGGAATGCTGGGGAACCAGAGGAGCTTCAGCAGAACATTTCAAAGGCACCTTGGACTAGACCTTTGCCAGGTGGCTGTCTCTCTTCCTCAGTTTGGATGAAGGGAGATGAATGAGGGGAAAAAACTCAGTGGATGACTCTTTCTTTGATGTATTACCTGGTTTCAGGACTTAATGAAGCTCAGGTTCTTGATGTCTCATTGCAGAAAGAATTCAGTGAGAGACAGAGTGATAGGTAAGAAGTGGATTTATTTAGAGAGAAACACATTCCACAGACAGTGTGGGCCATCCCAGAAGGTGAGAGCGGCCTTGGGAGAAACACACTCCACAGACAGAGTGGGGGCCATCTCAGAAGGTGAGAAAGGCCTAAGCAGTAAGATTTAATTTTAACTTTCCTATACTTAAATGTATTGAAGTGTCATTTTAATGCATCGGTAAAGAAGCACAAATGCCAAATCACAAACTTAATTTTATTATTTTGATAACTGGATTTCTTTTGAATTTTATGTGTTTAATCCTATGCCTTTAGAAAATATTGTTCAAAGATAATGTTTAAAGTTTTTATCAAACTGCCAAAGGGGTCCATGGAACAAAATAACTAAGAACTTCATTACTAGGAGTTTGATATTTTATATTAAAAAATAAGATTCTAAAGAAAAGTCGCTGCTTCTGACACATCTTTGGAAATTCATAATTTAAAGAATTTAGCTGTATTTAGTAATTTTCCCCCTAAGGTCTTCTTTGTGAGGTCACAGATTACAACTAGCATTGGGATATGTTTTCAAAGAGACCCCAGCTCAAATATAGGACCCAAACACTTAAAATGCTTTATCCTGAGAAGATCCAAATATTTATGTTTCCAACTCACGTTAAAAATTTTCTAAAAGCATAAGATGTTATTGAGGGTTCCCCACTGTTGATGACTGTGGTTAGAAAGGCCATTGAAAATGGCTGCCAGGGAAAGGACAGCTGTAGGGATGTCAAGGCTGCTGGGGGGCAGAAGGTCCCACTGACGGCTTCCCTGGCACTTGTAATTTAGTCACTCAGTGATCAATTTCTTAACACCAGAGATGTGCTGGAATTAGTGTGAAATTTCCACTCTCTTTGGCTCTAACTGGGACATTCCATAATTACAATGAAATGAGACCACGCTTCACCGTCTCACTCCCTCTGTGAAGAAGTTATCTGGCATGAAAAGGAAAGGAATGGAAATCAAGAGCCAGCTTGTAGGAATTGTTAACAGAATAATTGGTGAGTGAGCCGAGGTGAAATGGCTTTGATGCAAACCAACACATGAGGTTCTAATTAGGCAGTAAGACTGGAAAGGAAGTGAGCATTATGTCTGTTAATTGACTTGGATGATGTTGGGTGGTGAGGTATCCTGAGGAAAAGCCAAAGGCCTTTAACTCACCAGTGTGGTTAATTATTAGAGAACGTTGTTCTTGCGGAATTTCCTACCAAGCATTTCAAAAAGACATTATTTTGCTTTTAAACATGCTAAAAACATTAAGTGACACTTCTTGCAGGCTAATAGCAGCTTGTATTGGTGATAAAGAAATGGTTGGAGATTTTATTTAGTCCAAGGTTAACGAATAAAAGTTATGAAGATGGTCTTCCTTTCATTTGTCTGCAGCAGAGTAGAACAAATTTACCTTATCTGACTTTACTTGGGGAATGATCATAGAAAATGTGAAAGGATAAATTGTTTTTATATAGAATTCTTTAAAAAATCATTTTTATTTTTCTGTATGACAAATGAGAAAATATGAGTCATTAGAATGCATAAGCATTCTAATATGAGTCATTAGAATGCATAAGCATCACTAATCTGAGAACTATCCTGATAATGGCTCAAGTTCTCTGAAGCATGTTTATGCAACTCCTTTGCTCTCCAGTGCAATCTGGGAGGGAAGGGCATGCACTGCCATCCTTCTGCTTGGATCAGATGTGGAGGTAGAAGATGGTGACGAGCCTCTAAAGCAAGAAAGAATGATATGAAAAGCAACCTTAAACTGACAGATCTGTGTAAGGCATAAAGGAGTAATTGATTGTACTTGAGCTGTATCACAGCAACCTGAATTAATTAACAAAGATAAATTACAATGTGTTCTATCTTAGCACTTCTGAAGACAAAGAAATGACAGTATTGATGGATAGATTAAGGACACATTTTCGAAGGTGTGGGACATGGTTAATTTACTCACAAGTAGGATGGCCATATGATTTGTTGTTTAACAGTACAATTCTGAGAATGAAAGGGAGCATAATAGCAGAGACTCCAGAATAGGCATAAACACCAGCCTGTTTTGGGCAAAATAAGATGTGTGCCTGTCACCACTTCTCACTCTATAATTCCAGAATGACATGCTGCTTATTCATATACATTATGCCTCTCCTATAGTACCATGTTCACTGGAATGTGAAATTAACATATGGCAGTTGTATAATTTTATTATTATTGTTTATTAATAAAATAACACAAATAATAGGCTATAAGTAATATTAATAATTACTATTGAGCATTATTATACTAATAATTAACTTACAAAATACTTTTGAAAGTATTTCAGTTACTCCCAAAATAGCTGGTAAGTGGCCTCTCCAAAAAATTCTGAATGATTTATCAAATAAGCAAGTAAATAAGCTTTATGTAGCTATACTAATGCAATGTTATTTAGTCATTAACAATAAAAATTTAGAATAATCTTTAATAAGCAGCAATACAATTTTACCTCTGTTAATGTATTCTAAGAAAGTAAGCAGGTAAATACAAAGAGCTTTATGCATGAGAATATTTCTCATGACATTGCTTATAACAGCAAACACTGTAAAGCTGGGGGGGTGATAGCATCAGGGCGCAGTGAGCTACTCTCTTTGTGTCTCCCCTTTAATCTGCAACCAGTAGAACATCCACAGCTCAACAAAGGTGCCTCTACCGAGCACACCAGGGTGCCAAATGATTGCATATTTCTGAGCATCTAAAGGAGGATGGACCGGAACGCAGAGAAGAGGTGGTACAGGTGCAATAGCAGAGGCAGTGCCTGCAATTCTGGTCCTGTAGCTGCAGTAGCTGAGCCCATGGCCCCAGAAAACCTGGCCAGCAGAGGAGGGAATGCACACAATGCCAGCCCCCTGGCCACAGCAGTGCCCAAGGCCACAGGTAACCAGGCAGCAGCAGCGGTAGGGCCTGGGACCCCCGTCCCTCCAGCCATGGAGGTACCCACAACTCTGGCTCCCTGCTCATCCCACCTGTAGTAGTGGAGCCCACAAATCTTACAACCCTGGACATGGCAGAGGTGCCTGCATGCTCCTGGCTGGCCCGCTCCCGATGCAACTCCGGGGACGCTGCACATGGTGGAAGAGCCCACCGTCCCAGTGCTCCAGGTAGCAGCACCATTGACACCAACAGCTGCAAGGCACCAATGACCCTGGAGGCGCAAGAAGCAATAGAGGGCAAGGGTGACACCTCCGACAGAGGCAGTGAAGGGTGGAAAATGCTGACTTTCAAATACATCCAAAGGCAGCGCAGGTAAGAGAAACTAAAAACTTGTGATATGTCGCCAACTACTGGATGACCAAAGAAAGGCCTCTAATTTCTGACCTGTTGAACAGTTAGAATGGAGTAGAGAGCTGTCCCCTACTTCACATGTGCTGGCTTATCAAGCACCATGAAGAACCATAGTAACACTGTACAACAAAGAGAAAATGACAATTCTTTAGACACCAAACTTAAAACTACAGAACATTTCAATCTAACTGATAGAGAATTTAAAATAGCTGTCACAAAAAAACCCAACAAGCTACAAGAAAACTCAGAAAGGCAGTAAAATGAGCTCAGAAATAAAATTAATGAACAGAAGGAATACCTCAACAAAGAGACTGAAACTCTAAAAAGGACTAAACAGAAATTCTGGAGCTGCCGAAGGCAATAAACACGGTGAAGAATACTTTAGAAAGCATCGGAAACAGATCAGACAAGATGGAAGAGAGAATTAGTGAGCGTGAAGATAGATAGATAGAAATGATACAAGTAGAAGAGGGAAGAAATAAGACATAAAAAGATGAGAAAATTCTATGAGAGTTATCTGACTCTTTTGGGAAGGGGAAGATTAAGGTAACAGGTATTCCAGAAGGAGAAGAGAGTGAAAAGAGAGCAGAGAGTTTATTTAAAGAAATAATAGCTGAGAACTTCACAAATATGGGGAAGGAACTGGATATACAAGTTCATGAAGCTAAGAAAACACCTAATTACCTCAACACAAAAGACCTCCAAAACACAGTATATTAAAACTATCAAAAGTCAGTGGGAAAGAAAGAATTTTAAAGGCAGCCAGGACAAAAAGAAGGTTAACCTACAAAGGAACCCCCAGTAGGCTATCAGTAGATTTCTCAGCAGAAATGCTATAGGCCAGGAGAGAATGGAATGACATTCTCAAAACACTGAAAGATTACAAACTGTCAGTCAAGAATACTCTACCCAGCAGAGTTATCATTCTGATATGAAGGAGAAATAAAGACTTTCCCAAACAAACAAAGCTGAGGGAGTTCATCAACACTATACCTGTCTTACAAGAAATGTTGAAAGGAGCTCTTCTAGCAGAAACAAAAAGGCAAAATATGCAAAACTTTGAGTAAGGTGATAAATAGACACGCAGAATCAGAACACTGCAACTCTTTATCAGAATGGGTTTTTTAAAAACACTTTATTATAACATAAAGGCTAATGGGGAAAAAAAGCAGAAAAAAATAACTATAGCTACTTCAGTTTGGTAACAAACTCACAATATAAAAAAGGACAATTTGAGATAACTAAAACACAAAAGGGGAAGATGAAAAGAGCAGAACCCACATAGATAAATGAAGATAAGATGCTATTAGCAGAAAAGGACTGTTTTATCTATGAGAAGTTTTATACAAAGCTCATGGTTACCATAAACCTAAATCTAGAACAGAGACACAAAACAAAAAAAGAGGAAGTGGAGGAAGACATTTTAGAAAACCACCAACCCAAAATGGCAGACATAAAAACAAGGAAAGAGAAGCAATGGAGCTACAGTGCAACCAGAAAACAAATGATAAAACTGCAGTACTAAGTCCTCATCTATCAATAATCACCTCAATGATTGGATTGAATTTACCAGTCAAAAGACACAGAATGGCTGGCTGCATTAAAAAACCAGACCCAAGTATATACTTCCTCCAGCAGACACACCTCAGCTCTAAAGACAAACATAGACTCAAATTGAAGAGATGGAAGATGATACTCCAAGCAAATGGCAGCCAAAAGAAAGCTGGTGTAGCCATACTCATATCAGACAAAGTAGACTTCCAGCCTAAAAGATAACAAGAGACAAAGATGGACAGGATATAATGATAAAGGGGCCAATCCATCAAGGAGACATAACAAATATTAATATATATGCAGCTAACATAGGAGCACCAAAATATTTAAAACAATTATTAACAGACACAAAGGGAGAAATTGACAGCAACACAAAAATAGTAGGGGACTTTAACACCCCACTACATCAGTGGATGGATCAGCCAAATAGAAAGTCAACAAGGGAAGAGTAGCTTTTAATAAAACTTTAGATCAGATGGAGTTGATAGATTTGTACAGAACATTCTATCCAAATGCAGCAGAATACACATTTTTCTCAAATGCACATGAAACCTTCTCAAAGTTAGACCATACGTTGGGATACAAAACAAGTCTCAATAAATTTAAGAAGACTGAAATCATATCAGTCATCTTTTCTGATCACAATGGTATGAAGCTAGAAATCAACTACAAGTAGAAATCTAGAAAAAATCACAAATATGTGGCAACCAAACAACATTCTTCTGAACAACTATTGGGTCAATGAAGAAATCAAAGGAGAAACAAACATTACCTGAAGACAAATGAAAATGAAAATTTAACATAAAATCTATGGGATGCAGGAAAAGCAGTACTAAGAGGGGAGTTTATACAGGCCTACCTCAAGAAACAAAAAAATCTCAAATAAACAATTTACCCTTACACCTAAAGGAACTAGAAAAAGAAAGACAAAGGAAGCCCAAAGTCAGTAAAGAAGTAGAAAGGAGATTAGAGTGGAAATAGATGAAAAAGACAATAGAAAAGATCAATAAAATCATAGCTGGTTCTTTGAAAAGATAATCAAAATTGACAAACTTTTAGCTAGACACATTCACTAAGAAAAAAGAGAGAAGACTCTGATAAATAAAATAAGAAATGAAAGGAGATAACAATGGATACCACAGAAATACAAAGGATTATAAGAAAGTATTACGAATGGCAATACGCCAATGAATTGGACAATGTAGAAGAAATGGACAAATTCTTAGAAACATACAACCTTCCAAGACTAAGTCATCAAAGAACAGAAAATCTGAATAGACTGATTACTAGGACAGAGATTGAAACTATAATCCAAAACTTCCCCCCAAAACAAAAGTCTAGGACCAGATGGCTTTACAAGCAAATTCTACCAAACTTTCAAAGGAGATTTAATAACTATCTTTCTCAAACTCTTCCAAAAAATTGAAAAGGAGTGAACACTTTCTAACTCACAAGGGCAACACTACCCTGATACCAAAACCAGATAAAGACAACACACAGAAAATAAATTACAGGCCAATATTTCCTATGAATATAGATTAAAAAAATCCTCAACAAAATATTAGCAACAGCACATTAAAAGTATTATACACCATGATCAAGTGGAACTTATTCCAGGGATGCAAGAATGGTTCAATATCTGAAAATCAGTGTGATACATCACATTAATAAAATGAGAGATAAAAACACTATGATCATCTCAATAGATGCAGAAAAGACATTTGACAAGACTCAACACACATTTATGAAAAAAACTCTCAATAAAGTGGGTTTAGATGGTACATACCTTAACACAATAAAGGCCATATATGACAAACCCAGAGCTAACATCATACTCAGTGGTGAAAAGCTGAAAGCTATTCCTCTAAAACCAGGAACAAGACAAGGATGCACACTCTTGTTACTCTTATTCAGCGTAGTATTGGAAGTCCTAGCCAGAGCAGTTAGGCAAGAAAAAGAAATACAAGACATCCAAATTGGAAAGGGAGAAGTAAAACTGTCACTATTTGTGGATGACATGATTTTATATATACAAGACCTTAAACATTCCACCAAAAAAACTATTAGAAATAATAAATGAATTCTGTCATGTTGTATGGCACAAAATCAACATACAAAAATCTGTTGCATTTCTATATGCTAACAGTGAGCGTGTAGAAGGAGAAATTAAGGAAACAATCCCATTTACAATAGCAACAGAAAGAATTAGAAACCTAGGAATAAATTTGACCAAGGAGATGAAAGACCTGTACACTGAAAACTATAAGTTGAAAGAAACTGAAGAAGAAAAATAAATGGAAATATATTCTGTGCTCAGGGATTAGAATTAACATAGTTAAAATGTCCACATTGCCTAACGCAACGTAAAGATTCAGTGTAATCCTTACCAAAATCCCAATGACATTTTTCACGGAAATAGAACAAAAAATTCTAAAATTTATATGGAACCACAAAAGACCCCAAATAGCCAAAACAATTCTGAGAAAAAACAACAAAGCTGGAAGTGTCACACTCCCTGATTTTAAACTATATTACAAAACATAGTAATTAAAACAGCATGGTATTGGCAGGAAAACAGATATATAGATCAATGGAACAGAACTGAGATATAAACCCACATGTATAAGGACAAGAATTTACAACAAAGGATCAAAGAACATACAGTGGAGAAAGGATAGTCTCTTCAATAAATAGTGTTTGGAAAACTGGACAGATACATGCAAAAAAAAAAAAAAAAAAGAAAGAAAGACCATTATCTCACACCATACACAAAAATCAACTCAAAATGGATTAAAGACTTGAATGTAAGACGTGAAACCATAAAACTGCTAGAAGAAAACATAGAGAGTATGCTCTTTGACGTTGGTCTTAGCAATGTCTTCTAGATATGTCTCCTCAGGGAAGGGAAATAAAAGCAAAATTAAACAAATGGGACTACATCAAACTGAAAAGTTTTTGCACAGCAAAGGAAACCTTCAACAAAACAAAAAGAAAACCTACTGAATTGGAGAAGATATTTGCAAATCATACATCTCATAAGGGGCTAATATCCAAAATATATATAGAACTCATACAACTCAACAACAACAAAATGAAACAACTGGATTAAAACATGGACAGAAGAGCTGAATAGACATTTTTCCAAAGAAGACATGCAGATGGCCAACAGGCACTTGAAAAGATGTTCAACATCACCAGTTATTAGGGAAATGTAAATTAAAACCAGTGAGATATCACCTCATGCCTGTTAGAATGGCTGTTATTGAAAAGGAAAAAATAAGTGCTGTCAAGGATGTGGAGAAAAGGGAATTCTTCTACATTGTGGGAATGTAAATTGGTACAGCCACATGGAAAACAGTATGGAACTTCCTCAAAAAATTAAGAGTAGAGCTACCATATGACCCAGCTGTCCCATTTCTGGGTATTTATCCAAAAGAATACAAAAACACTAATTCAAAAAGATATATGCATGCCTATGTTCATTGCAGCATTATTTATCAGTACCAAAGCCAAGGTATGAAAACAATCTAAGTGCCCATCAATGGATGAATGGATAAAGAAAATGTGGCATACATACATATATATGTATATGTGTGTATATATATGTATATATATGCATGCACACACACATACACACTCACACCCAGTGGAATACTGCTCAGTCACAAAGACGTTGAAATCTTGCCATTTGCAAAAACATGGATGAATACTGAGGGTATTATTATGCTAAGGGAAATAAATGAGATGGATGAAGACAAATACTGTATAATTTCACATATGTGGAATATAAAGAACAAACAAACAAAACAAAAACAAAACCAAAAAACCAAACCCCCAAATAAATGAACAAACTGAACCAAACAAAACCAAATGGAAGCTTCAGACCTAGGGACACATACAGACTGAAAGTGAGGGGATGGAAAAACACATTCCATGCAAATGGAAAACAGAAGAAAGCTGGAGTAGCAATTCTCATATCAGACAAAATAGACTTTAAAACAAAGATGATTACAAGAGACAAAGAAGGACACTACATAATGATCAAGGGATCGATCCAAGAAGAAGATATAACAATTGTAAATATTTATGCACCCAACATAGGAGCACCTCAATACATAAGGCAAATACTAACAGCCATAAAAGGAGAAATCGACAGTAACACACTCATAGTAGGGGACTTTAACACCCCACTTTCACCAATGGACAGATCATCCAAAATGAAAATAAATAAGGAAACACAAGCTTTAAATGATACATTAAACAAGATGGACTTAATTGATATTTATAGGACATTCCATCCAAAAACAACAGAATACACATTCTTCTCAAGTGCTCATGGAACATTCTCCAGTACAGATCATATTTTGGGTCACAAATCAAGCCTTGGTAAATTTAAGAAAATTGAAATCTTATCAAGTATCTTTTCTGACCACAATGCTATGAGACTAGATATCAATTACAGGAAAAAATCTGTAAGAAATACAAACACATGGAGGCTAAGCAACACACTACTTAATACCCAAGAGGTCACTGAAGAAATCAAAGAGGAAATCAAAAAATATCTAGAAACAAATGACAATGAAAACACGATGATCCAAAACCTATGGGATGCAGCAAAAGCAGTTCTAAGAGGGAAGTTTATAGCAATACAATCCTACGTTAAGAAACAAGAAACATCTCAAATAAACACCCTAACCTGACACCTAAAGCAATTAGAGAAAGAAGAACAAAAAACCCCCAAAGTTAGCAGAAGGAAAGAAATCATAAAGATCAGATCAGAAATAAATGAAAAAGAAATGAAAGAAACAATAGCAAAGATCAATAAAACTAAAACTTGGTTCTTTGAGAAGATAAGCAAAATTGATAAACCATTAGCCAGACTTATCAAGCAAAAAATGGAAAAGACTCAAATCAATAGAATTAGAAATGAAAAAGAAGAAGTAACAACTGACACTGCAGAAATATAAAGGATCATGAGAGATTACCACAAGCACTTATATGCCAATAAAATGGACAACCTGGAAGAAATGGACAAATTCTTGGAAATGCACAACATTCCAAGACTGAACCAGGAAGAAACAGAAAATTTGAACAGACCAATCACAAGCACTGAAATTGAAACTGTGATTAACAATCTTCCAACAAACAAGAGCCCAGGACCAGATGGCTTCACAAGCGAATTCTATCAAACATTTAGAGAAGAGCTAACACCTATCCTTCTGAAACTCTTCCATAATATAGCAGAGGGAGGAACACTCCCAAACTCATTCTACGAGGCCACCATCACCCTGATACCAAAACCAAACAAAGATGTCACAAAAAAAGAAAACTACAGGCCAATATCACTGATGAACATGGATGCAAAAATCCTCAACAAAATACTAGCAAACAGAATCCAACAGCACATTAAAAGAATCATACACCATGATCAAGTGGGGTTTATCCCAGGAATGCAAGGATTCTTCAATATACACAAATCAATCAATGTGATAAACCATATTAACAAATTGAAGAATAAAAACCATATGATCAACTCAATAGATACAGAAAAAGCTTTTGACAAAATTCAACACCCATTTATGATTAAAAACCCTCCAGAAAGTAGGCACAGAGGGAACTTTTCTCAACATATTAAAGGCCATATATGACAAACGCATAGCCAACATCGTCCTTAATGGTGAACAATTGAAACCATTTCCACTAAGATCAAGAACAAGACAAGGTTGCTCACTCTCACCACTATTATTCAACATAGTTTTGGAAGTTTTAGCCACAGCAATCAGAGAAGAAAAAGAAATAAAAGGAATCCAAATTGGAAAAGAAGAAGTAAAGCTGTCACTGTTTGCAGATGACATGATACTATACATAGAGAATCCTAAAGATGCTACCAGAAAACTACTAGAGCTAATCAATGAATTTGGTAAAGTAGCAGGATACAAAATTAACACACAGAAATCTCTTGCATTCCTATACAATAATGATGAAACATCTGAAAGTGAAATTAAGAAAACACTCCCATTTACTACTGCATCAAAAAGAATAAAATACCTAGGAATAAACCTACCTAAGGAGACAAAAGACCTGTATGCAGAAAATTATAAGACACTGTTGAAAGAGATTAAAGATGATACAAATAGATGGAGAGATATACCATGTTCTTGGATTGGAAGAATCAACATTGTGAAAATGACTATACTACCCAAAGCAATCTACAGATTCAATGCAATCCCTCTCAAACTACCACTGGTATTTTTCACAAAACTTGAATGAAAAATTTCACAATTTGTATGGAAACACAAAAGACCCCGAATAGCCAAAGCAATCTTGAGAAACAAAAACGGAGCTGGAGGAATCAGGTTCCCTGACTTCAGACTATACTACAAAGCTACAGTAATCAAGACAGTATGGTACTGGCACAGAAACAGAAGTATAGATCAATGGAACAGGATAGAAAGCCCAGAGATAAACCCACGCACATACGGTCACCTTATTTGTGATAAAGGAGGCAAGAATATACAGTGGAGAAAAGACAGCCTCTTCAATAAGTGGTGCTGGGAAAACTGGACAGCTACATGTAAAAGAATGAAATTAGAACACTCCTTAACACCGTACACAAAAATAAACTCAAAATGGATTAAAGACCTAAATTTAAGGCCAGGGACCATCAAACTCTTAGAGGAAAACATAGGCAGAACACTCTATGACATAAATCACAGCAATATCCTTTTTGACCCACCTCCTAGAGAAATGGAAATAAAACCAAAAATAAAATGATGAACTTAATGAAACTGAAAAGCTTTTGCAGAGCAAAGGAAACTATAAAAAAAGATGAAAAGACAACCCTCAGAATGGGAGAAAATATTTGCAAATGAAGTAACTGACAAAGGATTAATCTCCAAAATTTACAAGCAGCTCATGCAGCTCAGTATCAAAAAAACAAAGAACCCAATCCAAAAATGGGCAGAAGACTTAAATAGACATTTCTCCAAAGAAGATATACAGATTGCCAACAGATACATGAAAGAATGCTCAACATCATTAATCATTAGAGAAATGCAAATCAAAACTACCATGAGGTATCACCTCACACCAGTCAGAATGGCCATCATCAAAAAATTTACAAACAATAAATGCTGGAGAGCTTGTGGAGAAAAGGGAACCCTCTTGCACTGTTGGTGGGAATGTAAATTGATACAGCCACTATGGAGAACTGTATGGACGTTCCTTAAGAAACTAAAAATAAAACTACCATATGACCCAGCAATCCCACTACTGGGCCTATACCCTGAGAAAACCACAATTCAAAAAGAGTCATGTACCAAAATGTTCATTGCAGCTCTATTTACAATAGCCAGAGATGGAAGCAACCTAAGTGTCCATCAACAGATGAATGGATAAAGAAGATGTAGCACATATATACAATGGAATATTACTCAGCCATAAAAAGGAACGAAACTTAGTTATTTGTAGAGAGGTGGATGGACCTAGAGACTGTCATACAGAGTGAAGTAGGTCAGAAAGGGAAAAACAAATACCGTATGCTAACACATATATATGGAATCTAAAAAAAAAAAAAAAAAAAAGGTCATGAAGGTCCTAGGGGCAATCGGGAATAAAGATGCAGAGTTACTAGAGAATGGACTTGAGGATATGGGGAGGGGGAAGGGTAAGCTGGGACAAAGTGAGAGAGTGGCATGGACATATATATGCTACCAAATGTAAAATAGATAGCTAGTGGGAAGCAGCCCCATAGCACAGGGAGATCAGCTTGGTGCTTAGAGGGGTGGGATAGGGAGGGTGGGAGGGAGAGAGATGCAAGAGGGAGGAGATATGGGGACATATGTATATGTGTAGCTGATTCACTTTGTTGTGGGGCAGAAGCTAGCACACCATCGTAGAGCAATTATACTGCAATAAAGATGTTAAAAAAAAGGAACAAACAAACAAACAAGCAATAAAGAACAAATGGAAGGTATGGAAACAGAGTAGTTGTTACCAGAGAAGAGGCGGGGGGTGGGGGCAAAATGGATTAAGGGGGTCACTTGAATGATGACAGGTGGAAACTAAATTTTTAGTGGTGAGCACGCAGAAGCAGATAGCAAAGTAGAAAGAGAATGTTGTACACATGAAACTTATATAATGTTATAAAGCAGTGTTACCTCAATAAAAAATAAATTAAAAATTGAGACCTGATGAACCTAGTGGCAGGGCAAGAATAAGGACGTAGACATAGAGAATGGACTTGAGGACACGGTGGGGAGGGGGAAGCTGGGGCAAAGTGAGAGTAACATCAACATATATACACTACCAAGTGTAAAATAGAGAGCTAGTGGGAAGCAGCAGCGTAGCACAGGCAGATCAGCTTGGTGCTTTGCAACGACCTAGAGGGGTGGGATGGGGAGGGTGGGAGGGAGGCTCAAGAGGGAGGGGATATGGGGACATGTGTATGCATATGGCTGATTCACTTTGTTGTGCAACAGAAACTAACACAATATTGCGAAGCAATTATATTCCAATAAAGATGTATTAAAAAAATAATAATAAAAAAAGAAAAAAAATTGAAACCTCATCTATAGGTAGTTCATTCAACAAATTATGATTCATTCGTAAAATGGAAACAATTTATACACAGAATGTAACAATTTGGGTAAAAAAGAAACAGTATGTGTATTTGCTTATATCTGCACAGAGTATTTCTGGAATGATAATAACTTCTAAGTGGTTACCTCTAGGACTTGTAGCTGGGGACTGGAGAACAGGGGTAATAAATCCTTTCAGATACATGTGATTGCAGATCAAATTATTATCATGTGATACAACTAAAAAATAATATTATTACAATTATATTTATTACACACATGACCAAGGTATAGCATTTAATTAAACAATATATACAAATTAATATGTATAATAATACTAATACTTAAGAATTTTCAAGTGTGGGTATGTATCCTAAAATGCCTAGAAAGACAAAATCTAACAGTGAGTAGTGGGATTACTATGGATTTTACTACTTTGTATGTTAACTTTATATTTTTCATGTTGTTGGGATGTGTTATAATGATACATTTATATTTTACAATCAGAAAACAAATAGCAACAGCATTTCAGTTTTGAGAAAGTGGAATGAAGGAACCAGTAATGCTGGCTGAACTGTCTCCATTTGGCAAGGAAGGGTTTAATCCTGATACTGCAGCAGTAACTTTCTCAGCATATGCTCCATCCCCAGGGAAGATAACAGTCAAGGAAACCTTGAAGTTGTTGGAAAAGAAGAGAATTAAGGACTTCTTTTAAAAGAGAAATTATATTATGTTCAGATAATCTGGTTTGGTTTCATTTTAGGAGAAATTGGAAGTCTTGAAATTTACTCCTCTAAAGGGTGGGCTGCAAACGGCAGGTGCCCATGGGCACTTGGTATTTTGTGACATTGGTGGTGTGTTCACCAACAACTCCAGCTCTCAGCTTTCCAGGTACAGGAAGGAATGCACTTCCCATTCCCATGTTGTTAGACAAGGCCATATGATTTGCTCTGGACAAAGAAGGGTGAACAGAAGTGACAGATGCACAGTTCTCTTTGTTTGCTTCCCTTGGTGTACAGATTACGAAAGTCCAGGTCAAAATAAGTGTCCTTCAGCCTGGATCCCTGAGTGACTAGGATGCACAGAGCATCCTTCCAGCGTGTGCTGGACGTGTAGGATGAGCAAGAAATAAACTTTGGTGTGTAAAGGTACTGAGAGTCTGGAGGATTTATTATTACTGAAGCAGAGCCTAGCTCATCCTGACTATGTAATTTGTGTAGTCCAGTGCAAAATGAAAATACACAGCCCCTTGTTAAAAAATTATTTAGCATTTCAAGATGATGACAACAGAGCATTAAACCACATGGGGGCCCTCTGAGTGCAGGGCCCTGTGTGACTACACAGGTCACATGTCCAGGAAGGGCCTGATTTTCCGATTTACCATCACAATCTTGGAAAATGGGTCTTAACTCCCTTATTTCACACATGAAGAAACGGAGAGCTCAAACAGCTTGCTGACTATTACAGAGTTGGTAAATGTCAGAAATGGAATTGGATTATATTGGTATTATGAACGTTGCAATAATGGGTCTTTTGTGGGTTGATGGAGCTGGGCTTTAGGACATAAGGAGACAAGCAGACCATCACAGGAAGCAGACAAGACTCAGGAACTATCCAATCCTTTGTAGAAAACCACCTACCCAGGGACCCTCAGTAGAAGGTAAGAAAAGAGTTAAAGTCTAACTCATTACATACTAAGTGAACGGGTTCTTTCGCCAGAAAGTATAATTAGTAATTTCAATCCTTTGTCTAAATACCTGCTTCAGCACAGGCTGAAGAGTATCAACAAAGCAAAGCAGGCACAGCTTTTCATTTTGTTGCTATAACTAATTAGCATTAGAGAAACCATTTTCATAAGCAATGCCCTCACAACAACCTGGTAACTGAAAACAAAAGCTGATGGAGCAGCTTTCTCCATAGTAACCAGACGTGGGAAAGAGCAATCCAGAACCACTAAGTGGGAGACCTGGGGGAAGGAACAGAGGCCATTCGCTCTGAGCAGCCGTGTGAAACAGCAGGTCACCACTGCCCTTCAACGTTACAATCAGAAGATTATCAAAATACTTAAGTCAAGGTGGTGCTTTGAATTAAATACATTCATACCATATACATGCATACACTGAAAAATGCTGTATGTATTCCTAAAAGCTATTCAAACGTATAAAAGCTATCGTTAGAAAAAGCTCATCCAGTTAAAATCATGTGGCTTTTCTTGGAGAATTCCTATCACTACTCCCATGTAATATTTCCTTCTACTTCACCCCTTGTAAGGAAGCAGTCGCAGGATATAGAGGCGTCAGGAAAGGTAGAGAAAAGAAAATTTGGCTCAAAAAGAGTGTAGGTAGTTAATTTGGTAATAAAAAAAGGCAGCTGTCATTTAACTACGGGTTTCAAGATCTGAAAATCTTATTCTTTTCAATCTTATATTATTTTTCTTCATTGGTTGGGACCTAAAACACATCTGTGAAATAGCCAAATCTTGTGTCATTTTCTTCTCTTTTCATAAAAACTCAGTTTGGGTCATTGTTGAAAGAAAAAGAAAGAAAAAAAGAAAGAAAGGAAGGAAGAAAGGAGGGAAGGAAGGAAGAACGAAAGAAAGAAAAAAGAAAGAAAGAGAAAGCAAGCAAGCAAGCAAGCAAGAAAGACAGAAGGACAGGGGCAGGAATGGAGGGAGGGAGGGAGAGAAAGAAGAGAAAATAAAAAGAAAAGAGAATCCAGTTTGCTCCAGTTGCTTTAGAAAGTTAGTGTGACACTGTTAAACAAATATGTTCATTTTAGAAGAAAGTACAACCATGTCATGATTTACCAAGGATGATTCAGCAGTTACTTAAAATGAAAAAGGTAGGTGATTTTCAAAGAAATACTTCATCCCAGTTAAGACTGTTAATGAACGCATTCATTTCTGAAAACTGTACGTTCAAAGAGATGATAACATAAGACAAAAACAAGAAGGATTTAACTCACGCTACTCATTTGATTTTACATCAAATGATAAATTTAAATCTTTATGGCTCAAGTAGTCATTTCAGGAAGTGTGTGAATAACATTTACTAACTGCTTCTTAATACTTACTGGTCATTTAAAGAATATTTGTCAGTAGCTAGTATATTAGGTTATGATAGGATCAAAATAATCTTCTCCCTCAAGGAGCTTATAGAGAAATTTGACCTTGCTTCCACTATTAAATCAAGCAAACGATTGTTACCAAAGTGAACGTGAGTAGGTACATGAATAATATGGATGAGTGTTTTGAGAGGAAGGTAGCCATCATAGATTAGCTAGTTAGCTTGAGAATCGGCTTTTAAATACCCACCTTTACCACATAATTTTGAATATTTTAGAAAAAATTGGGATAAAGTACAACTGCATATTGGATGGGCAGGGAAGCATGAAGAATGCTTTCTATGGTACTATTAATTCCCTGTAAGTTAGTCTGACATTCAGAGTGTTTGACTTAGTTTGAGTACTTGGCTCTCCTTGACCATGAGGCCAGTACACGGCTAATGACTCCAATGCTAACAGTGTTTCTGGCTCTTCTTTTTTTTTTTTTTTCCACAAAGGTTAATTGAATTTTTATAAGGGTTTCATAGAGGACTTCCCTAACTTTTTGGTATTAAAACAAAGGCCGTCTTATAGTAGAATTATAATATGACATCCGTAAGTACTTTAAGTATTTTAGCTTAGATTTTCAGTAACTGTGTGATGTACTTAACCTTTTATAGTTTTTGAGAATTTCCATAGACTTCTCAGAATCTTCACTGAATTTAATCATGAAGTCTGGCATTTCAGAACCATTCCTTCTCCTTCAGCTTCTTTAAAAGTTTGAATATGGTTTTGTGAGCAAATACTAGAGACAAAGTTCATGGGACTTCTCAGCTGTTTCTATGTGTTCTGCAGATAAATATTTCTGAGTTGTGACAACTCTCTGATTCCTCCTTAATAGTTGCATATTGTTAACCCAGATATGCTGAGAGTTACACGAAGTAAAGGTAACTATTTTCATAGCTTCATATTAATTGATTGAATTGGCTTTGTTTTAAGATCAACTCCAAAGCCCTTGTTAATCGTGACACAAATGTTGTGTTGTAAAGATTGAGGGTGGTTGGAAGATTTGTCATGCTAAGTGCTCATTAGCCCCAGGGTGCTTGCCTCAGCATCCTGTCAGGCTTCTTCCAGAAGGTTAGGGAAGGGGTAATAGCCAATAGCATATGGACTTGCATTAATTTTCAGCATATAAAGCCACGGAACATCCAGGGAATCCACTAAACTTTAACAAGCTGCAATTCTATCCTTACTTCAAACATCACACCCTGAAGGTGCCATCCATATTAATGTCTTTTCCCCTCCCTTAGATAGCACATTAGTAGTTCAAATAGGCTTTTACTTAATGTGACCTCTTTTACCTACCCCCTAGGGCATGGGAGTGGCATATTAAGGTCACAGCAGGATTTTTTCTGGTTTTAGCAAGTGGCCCTTTTCTGAATGCCTGTAATTGGCTTTCAAACCACAATCCTGTTGCAATGTTGAGAAACGCCATAAACCTCCAGGTGGGTCAGCATATATGCAGGAAGCCTTTGCCATTGTTATTATTTGTATCGTATATCATTACTAACAATAACTAAGATGCACCGAGCACATCATGTGTCTGGAAAGCTCAGCAGTCATCCACCAATCTGATTTGCACAACAATCCTGACCCTATGAGATAGGTCATGGGATTTGCTCCTTTTAAAAATGAAATGACTGAGGCTTGGGAAGCTTCAGCAGATTTCCCCAAACGAGCCGCCTGTACATACAGAATCAGATCTAAACGCGGGGGACCTAGTTCTTTGGGGAATCTGTTAACTGCCCTTTCATAACTGCTGCTCATTATGATTAAGACTTTGATTAAATGTCGAAGTCTGGAATTCATATAATATTATGACATATTTAACATGAATTTAATGTACCAGGGCAGCATGAATTGTGCATTCAAATCTTTCAACACTATAATATGCGCTTCTAATCTATCAAAGATTTTTCAAGAACCTGCTTTGTGCTAGGATGACCTGATTTTCCCCTCAAGGAGCTTGCAGTTTAATTAAGGAGAGCTCATATTTGAAACAACACACGTCAGTGTATTAGTCATAATTCAGAAGAGATGTAGGTCAGCTTCATGGAGCACTTGTGATAAGGGATGATTCAGTGAGAGGAGAAAGAGAAAGGCATTCCGGGGCTTCCCTGGTGGCGCAGTGGTTGCGAGTCCGCCTGCCGATGCAGGGGACGCGGGTTCGTGCCCCGGTCCGGGAAGATCCCACATGCTGCGGAGCGGCTGGGCCCGTGAGCCATGGCCGCTGAGCCTGCGCATCCGGAGCCTGTGCTCCGCAACGGGAGAGGCCACAGCAGTGAGAAGCCCGCGTACCGCAAAAAAAAAAAAAAAAAAAAGGCATTCCGGGTAGAGTAAGAATGGCTGACATTTATGGACTGCTGACCATGACAAGCAGTGCCAAGGGCTGTGCGTGGAAAACATCTAATTCTGAAAGCAATTTGGAGTTAAGTATCATTGCTCAACCCTTCTCCTGAGGAAGACATCAAGGCGCACAGCTTCAGTGACACAAGTGCTCAGTGAAGCGACTGGGACTCCAGCTCAGTTTATTGGACTTCCGACCCCACAGCCCTCACTCTACCTACTGTCCCCTCACTCGTCTGCATGGTCAAAGCAGAGAGGACAGTCAGGGGCTTGTGGGAAAAGAGCTTTCCAGAACAAAGGGTGTATGTTGGGAAGGTGCTGAGACAGACCTGGAAGGTAAGGAAAAGGATTTTAGACTACATTCTAAAGTTATATAATTTTGTAGCTCATCTTACTCAGGTTTCGATGGTGAAATAAGTAAAATCATTGTAGTTGTGCAGACAACAGACAAAATATTAAACAATATTAAGTACTGAGTACATCTATGACAACAGATATAATTTACTTTGGGGTAGAGAAAACTGAAAAGAAAGGGGGTTAAGGATTTTCAAAATCATCACAGTACTACTCAAAAAGGATCTCAAAATCAAAACCAGTTTTGGTGCGTGCATTTCCACTATAGACTTTGTCTCCCTTCCTTCCTTCCACCCTCCCTCCTTCCCTTCCATTTTTCCTTCCTTCCTTCCTTCTCTAGTGGAACCTACGTTATTTATTTACACTTTTTGTATTTTAGTTTGCCAATTAAGTACTGAAAAAAAATCAGGGCACTGTAATCATAAAAAATATAAATGTCTATATTTTTAAATGGGCTATATTACAGTAACTAGGTTTATTATGCTTATACATTTCTTTTTATCCTCTTAGGGATCAAATCTATGAATTATTGATGCGGGGATTCCTAGACTATTATTATGATGACATTTTTGGTATATTTCCTTATTTGAATTGTCAAGATTCAGTTTATTAGCCCAAGGATGACAGGGTTTTCAAGGGAAAGAAAAGCTTTTAAAAATCAAACCACTACATGGAGGCCTGCTCCGCGGGAACTCCCCAAGTCTTGGCTTGATGCTGATTATGCAGACACTAAGTTCTGGATTCATTTGAGTTCCAATGGCTCCTGCCATACTGCTTCCAATTACTTTAAGCTGGGCATCCAATTCCCTCAGAACTGCCTTGGTTCTGCTCGCCCATCTGTTAATGCAGGGGCATTAAGCGCCAGAAAGAAGGTAGCTATTAGAAAACTGCAACTTAATGTAGCATCAAGAGAACTGGAGGAGGGCAGTTACTCTACAATGGCGTAAACATTCACCTCCTCCTGCTAGGCTCAAGACAAAAGAGAACCTCAGAGAAATAAGGCCCGAGAGTGTCCATGGCTACAAAGACCACTGATTTGTTATCCAGATTGTGCAGCGTGACCGTGGGTGTGATTTCCTGGCACAAAGCACTCACTAGGCAGGAATCTATCTATTCATCAACATAGATCTCTTCAATTTTGATAGATATTGGCTGTGTTCAGACCTCATTATTGAGCCAACACTCTCAATTATACAGCTGATAACTTAAAACTTTGTTGAAATAGTCTGGTTCTCTTCATTTTATAGGCCCGTTGGGTGGGTGACAGAGAGGGGCAATGCCCAAGGAGCATTTCCATTTATTTCCTCAAGGCTTTCAGGATAGCCCTGTGAGCCAGATACAGACTGTGAGAGGATGTCAAAGGGGGCATTTTAGGCTGGCTCTACCAAACCTGGTGGAACACTGTCAGAGGAATTGTTTCTACTACTCCAAAGGGGAGGGGTTCTAACTGTGGGGTGTGAGTTTGAGAAACAAATGCTCTTGGAGAAACAACGTCCTGGGCTCGTGACTTGGATGAGTCCTTCTGTCTGTCTGCCTCAGCATCCTCATCTGGCTGGACCGGGGCACTGGTTGAAGACATGAGCTTCAAAACTGCTCGCCAGGCTGGATCCTTATCCCATTTGACCCATGAAAACGCCGGCACTCAAGAGAGATTTGAGTGATGTGCTCAGCAAGGGGCATCTAGTAAGTGGTGGAGCTGGGATCCAAACTTCGGGACTCCAGCCCCAAGCCTGAGTTATTTATGATCACAGTGTGTTGTCTTTCCCGAGAGAGGGGACTCAGTACTTATTCAATCAATGAATTGATGGATAGATAGATAAATAGGACTCAAGAGGGCTAAAGGCAGAGTAATTCGAGTACCTTATACTGAATAAGTAGGCGGTGGGTTGCACGGAGAGAAGAGATGCAAAACAGGCTGAGGAGGGACACTGATAACAACTTTGTCACATGTCTTTTTTGGGTTGACTCTGCATGGCCCATCTTGGGGTGACATAGAGTGATGTCCGTCAGCATGGAGAAGCAAAAGCTCATGGGCTCCTCTTGTACAGGGAAGTCATTTTCCTGTCAGAATGATTAGTCAGGGGCTAGCAGTTAGCATGCCTTCAAAATGCCACATGTAAGTGACTGATGAAGTGACAGCCTGAAGGCAAGGACACAGGGCCAGCCTGGGAAGACAAGATAGGAGCCTGGGGAGGAGGAGCCACTCCACCAACTGTCTGTAGCCTGCGAAAGGGTCTGCCTACAAAATGAAACAAATGTTTCCCCTAACATGGATACAGAGACTGAGAAATAATTTTTGACAGCAGTGTCTGATTTAGTGGTTGTTTGCAGATGCAGCCTATACTTTGTTTTTTTTTTGTTGTTGTTGTTGTTTTTTGCGGTACGCGGGCCTCTCACTGTTGTGGCCTCTCCCGTTGCGGAGCACAGGCTCCGGACGCGCAGGCTCAGCAGCCATGGCTCAAGGGACCAGCCGCTCCGTGGCATGTGGGATCTTCCCGGACTGGGGCACGAACCCGTGTCCCCTGCATCGGCAGGCGGACCCTCAACCACTGCACCACCAGGGAAGCCCCTATACTTAGTTTTATACCAGATTTAATAGAACGTTTTAAACTTCCCTAACCATTTGGCAGTTTGCATTAAAAAAAAATTAAAAAGCCATCCGGGTTACAAAAAAGATGCATCAGAGATTCTCAGAAGATGCTGTTGAAATGGAAGTCCTCTCTTGGGATTTTGTGATAGCCTGTTGGCCTCTTATCTCGACTCTTCACCCAATGCTTTCCACCCAGCTAGGTCAGGGTTAATGGTCTTGCTTCCATCAACACCTTAACAAAAATGTTTTCCATCATCGTACTGCCAGGTGTCCACGTCAGCTGGGAAGGCTTGGCTGGTCATCTTCACGTCCTCTATGAAAGGGATGGAATCTTTGGGAAAAGTTTGAGACCTCGTGCTCTTAGGCGCTGCCTTCAAGAAGCTATTTCTATGAAATTTAATGATCAATGACTTCTAAAATTTCAAAACTGTATCTAAACACTTGAAATCTGTTTGTACATGGAGGCACCAGATTGAGCTGAATTTCCAGTTTCTTCATCCAGTGGGTCGTTCATTCAGTTACAAAATGGAATCGTTTTATGTGCCGACACTGTGTTAGGGCTTTGCCCACATCATCAGATTTAATTGACAGGACAATGCTCTGAAATAGGCACACTCATTCCCCTCTTACAGGTGAGGAAATGGGCTAAGAGAGGTTTCAGGAACACGCGTGAGATGGCTGAGATGCTTCTGAAGAACATTCTGCTTCTGGTGGACTCGTAAGCTCCAGGGCTTCAGCGGAATACCCGGGCCCTCCAAGATCCCTGCCGGCCTCCTCCTGCCACCTCCATCCCTCCCCGTACTTCCCCACTCCACTTTCTTCACTTACACTCTCTTCTTTCCTCTGCTGAGCCCCTCTCTTTCCTCACTTGCATCTGAAAGCAGTTCTTAAAATTTCAGTGGCCTGGCTCCAATATCTTTCCTGCAGGATGCAAGCCTTCCCCGACCTCCTTGACTCTTTCTCCTCCTGGCCTCACTTTGAACTCTGTTCTTCACGTCTGTCTCCCCACTACACTGTAAGATTCTAGGGCAGCTGTACAATAAGAAATAGAATAAAATGCGAGCCACATAGGCGACTTACAATGTTCTAATACCCGTATTAGGAAAGTAAAAAAGAAGTGGGCAAAATTAATTTAATAATACATGTTATTTACCCCAGCACATCAAAAATATTACCAGTTTATCATGTAATCAATACAAAAATTATAAGTGAGATCATTTTATTTTCTCGCTTTTTGTACTAAGTCCGTGGAATTGGTTTGCATCCTATATTTTGAGTGTTCAGGAGCCTCATGTGGCCAATGGCTACCACACTGCACTGCATGGTCCTAGAGGGAAGAGATCTCTAGTTGCTGTGATGTCCGAGAGCTTGTTAAGGCTGCCGGCTGTCCTCCCGGCACCGATTCTTCCCTCCCTTGACAGCATGAGACGTTGTCACTGGCCTTGTGGCTGTCAGGCTCATGGCCACCTCTCCCAGATGCCCCTGGAGCTCCAATGCCACATGACTGGATCTGGTCACAGGGCATCAGCCAAGGTGAAGCCATCTCTGGCTTGTGCCCTGAAGAGGCAAGGGCTGTGCCTACTCCTCTCTCTCTTTCTCCCTCGGGCAGACATGAAGATGAGGGGGGCGGTCAGCTGTGGCCTCTGCAGGAGGGCGCGCTGGAGAGACAGCAGGGCCACAGGACTCAGGGTTCTGTGCGTCCTTCGTCACGGAGTCGCAGGGAACCTTGGTCACGTGAAGGGACTGTCACCTGAGAGGAAGAAGCATCTGTCTTGTGGACATGACTGAATCTCTTTTTTTTTTTTTTTATAACTATTATTTTGTTTTTGAAGATGTTGGGGGTAGGAGTTTAGTAATTTATTTATTTATTTTTGCTGTGTTGTGTCTTTGTTTCTGTGCGAGGGCTTTCTCTAGTTGGGGCAAACGGGGGCCACTCTTCATCGCGGTGCGCAGGCCTCTCACTGCCGTGGCCTCTCTTGTCGCGGAGCACAGGCTCCAGATGCGCAGGCTCAGTAGTTATGGCTCACGGGCCTAGTTGCTCCGTGGCATGTGGGATCCTCCCAGACCAGGGCTCGAACCCGTGTCCCCTGCATTAGCAGGCAGATTCTCAACCACTGCGCCACCAGGGAAGCCCCTGAATCTCATTTTTAACAGTTATCTTCATTTACTTCCATCATTTCTAGAACCGATTCCCTGCCCTCTTCATGGGGCTAGAGCCAACTCTTCCTTCAGGTCTCAGCTTCAGCTGACTTTAGCGGGTGGCCTTTCCCAGCTCTCGTAAGATGAGATTGTATCCCCCATGACATGCTGCCTTGGCACCCTGATCTTTCCCAGCTTTAGCTTTCATGCTGGGGGTTATTTAATGTCAGGGTTCCAACTAGAGCATCAGTGCCATGAAGGCAGGGGCCAGCTGGCACAGCATCTGGAGCTGAAAGAATCAATGTGCCTCAAGGGGCTTACCGTGGACCTGAGATGCTCTTCCTCTTCCAGGTTTGATGGAAATATCTGATCTCATTAAATTTTGTTGGATTATGTTAGAGCTCATAGGAATGATGCTGCACCAGCGGAAAGGCTCGTGCATAGATCTAGCTACTCAAGTGTTATGGGTTGAATTGTGTCCCCCCTCCCCAAAATATGTTGAAGTCCTAACCCCTGGGTACTCGGAATGTGATCTTATTTGGAAATAGAGCACTTGCAGATGTAAGTAGTTAAGCTAAGAAAAAGTCATACTGGAGGAAGGCAAGCCCTGAATCCAATGTGACCAGCCTCCTTGTAAGAAGAGGAGAGAGATACACAGGGAGAAGATGGCCATGTGATGATGAAAGCAGAGATTGGGGTGACGCATCTACATGTCAAGGATGGCCGGCAAACACTGGAAGCTAGGAGAGGTAAGGAAGGATTCTCCCCTGTGGGTTTCAGGGGAAGCATGGCTCTGCTGACACTTTTGATTTGGGACTCTAGCCTCCAGAACCATGAGACAATACATTTTTGTTGTTTAAAAGCCCCCCAACTTGTAGCACATTGTCACAGCAGCCCTAGGAAACTCACAGGTCAGGCAGACAGCACCTTAACAAACTCACTCTGCATACTTTTCCTCCTGGGTATGACCCTAGAGCCTCTGTTCGAGGTCGGCCCACAGCGTAGGGGCGAGGTGGCATTGCCGGCTGGTGGCTGCACACGGACACTGGTCAGCGCTCCCCCACTACTAATCTGGATCTTCAAGACAGGTAAGGGGGTACAGGGTCCTTTGCTCAGAAGTTAAAGGTATTTGGACATCCTAAGGGCATGTTCTGTGGGGAAGGGGGACCAGTGGACAGGGTGTCCCCACCATAGGAAGCAAGAGGGACAGAACTATCATCTCACTCAGAGGCACAAAGATTTCTCCTTCACAACAGACTCTTCTGGCAAAGGCTATGCTCTTAAGGAAAACAATTCTTGCTCTAGTCTTGAACTGAGAAGAAATTAGGAGAGGTAATAGATGTGTATTACTCTTCTTTGAGGCTCTGTATTACCAATGAAAAGAGTCAAGGCTATGCTTCTGAAGTCTGCATGTGTCTGCAATGATTATCTATCCTTTTTTTTTAAATAAAGCATTTCACCCTCACAGGCTGAATACTTTGCACCACAAAGGATTTTCGGCCACTGCCTTTCTCCTCTCTCTTTCAATTTGGAAGGCTAACTCAATGACCCTTTCCTATTTGACAGAATTCACATCAAATGCAAATGATGTAAGGCCAGGATTTTGCTTTCCCTGTTGCCAAGGTGGGAGAGGAGACAACGGCCATGAAAAGTAGCTGTGATTGTTCCAGTCTTTGCCAAGGTTCACCTTCCCAACGTGTCTCAGCTATAAATGCTTGTTCCCGATGTCCTCCAATTATTTTCACTTAAAAGAAATACTTTAATATATTCAGTTCAAATTGCATGATGGTAATTATGCTTCTAAATCTGATTAAGTGACGTGATACAAGACACCTTTGTTTCCACGAGGGGATATTTGTTGTTCAATAGATGGGTCCAATTTTCTGTAGGAGGAGAATTCATATTATAAGCATTGAGACTGCCTTCTTTCCTTAGTTATTTATAAGGCTCTTATTAGACTGGTTAAATTCACAAAGGAGAAAAAAGATAAGTTATTGTTGATCAATTTCTAATCTAATCCATCCATTACCTAGCTGGTAGAAAACTATGCTCACCAAGGGGATTTGGATTCAGACTGCAAATCATGGTCATGTGACATATGACGTTAACTGAGAAATGGAACATTACACTTTTTAAAATTAGTACTCGTATTTACATTTTTTATGTTGCTTCTTTTCTCAAAAATGCCGTAATAATTCCTCACTCCATAGTGGATAAATGTACAATCTGTGGCTTGGAATTCAAGCCTAATCCTTGCACCAGCATGTAGCTCAGCTTGGGGGACAGCGACGCTGCTCAGTGGCATTTTTAGCTCCCTTCCCCCCCGACAGCTCACAGGGCACTGAGTCACCCCTTTTAAGTCAGATGGAGCCAGATAACCTGTCTGGTCAATTAAATGTGAGTGGTGCTGACATGTGTAACCTCCAGGCCAAAGACTTTAACTGATGGTGTGCAGCTCTCCATCCCCCCATCACCCCTCATTCGGTGACCGTGACACTCAAGATGCTCTACTGTCCACCAGCTGACCCCTGATTAGAATGAGGTGGGGCAGTGCTCCTGCCAACCCGAGTGGGCGTGTCTCACAAACCTGTGTTGCTCTAGGTCACTGAAATTTTGACGTTGTTTGTTACTGAAACAGACTTTGGTCTGTATTGACTACGACATCAAGGTTGGTTTTTTTTTCTTTTCTTTTGGAATTTTAGCAGCCAAATTCTATTTCCAAGGGAAATCGGACATGGAGCACCCACATATAATAAACGCAGAGACAGTCTGGGGATGGGCGAGGTCAGCGGGAGGGAAGGAGGAGCGGTGGCTTCTACCTTGGCAGCAGCCCGCCCACCATGCTACTCCGCCACCTCCTCCCACCTGTTGGAAGTCACGTTGAAAATTAACGATCCGGTCCAAACAAATCTTTTCAACTAAAGCTTCAGTCCAAAGTCACAACTGGACCTGGCCCCACACACATATTTTGTTTTATTTTGGCCCACAGAGTGTCTTAAAAGAATCTAGGCCAATGGTTAAAAGTTAGGAGACTGTACATACTATTCTGAACTTCCCTTGATAAGGTGAAGCATTAGGAAGCCCCAGTCCTCTTTGCTTCCCTGTCACTAGGGTCTCATCAGTTGCCATTTCACATACACTTACATGTCTGTTTCACTTACAGAAGTGTTTCTCCATCTCGTGTCCCTATCAAAAATGGGAAAATAGGGCTTCCCTGGTGGCGCAGTGGTTGAGAGTCTGCCTGCCGATGCAGGGGACACGGGTTTGTGCCCCGGTCCGAGAAGATCCCACATGCTGTGGAGCAGCAGAGCCCGTGAGCCATGGCCACTGAGCCTGCGTGTCCGGAGCCTGTGCTCTGCAATGGGAGAGGCCATGACAGTGAGAGGCCCGCGTACCAAAAAAAAAAAAAAAAGTCTACAAACAATACATGCTGGAGAGGGTGTGGAGATAAAGGGAACCCTACTACACTGTTGGTGGGAATGTAAATTGGTACAACCACTATGGAGAACAGTATGGAGGTACCTTAAAAAACTAAAAATAGAATTATCATATGATCCAGTAATCCTACTCCTGGGCATATAACTGGAGAAAACCATAATCCAAAAGGATACATGCACCCCAGTGTTCATTGCAGCACTATTTACAATAGGCAAGACATGGAAGCAACTTAAATGCCCATCAACAGAGGAATGGATAAAGATGTGGTACATATATACACTGGACTATTACTCAGCCATAAAAAAGAATGAAACAATGCCATTTGCAGCAACATGGATGGACCTAGAGATTATCATACTAAGTGAAGTAAGTCAGACAAAGACAAATATTGTATGATATCACTCATATGTGCTATCTAATTACAAAAGTACAAATGAACTTATTTACAAAACAGAAATAGACTTACAGATATCAAAAACAAACTTATGGTTACCAAAGGGGAAATGTTGGGGGAGGGCTAAAGCAGGAGCTTGGGATGAACACACACACACTACTGTATATAAGATAGATAACCAACAAGGACCTACTGTATAGCACAGGGAACTCTACTCAATATTTTGTGATAACCTATATGAGAGAAGAATCTAAAAAAGAATGAATATATGTATAACTGAATCACTTTGTTGTATACCTAAAACTAACACAACATTGTAAATTAACTATACTCCAATAAAATTAAAATATTAAAAAAAGAAAATAATTTTGAAGATATTATGAAAGAGAGCAGAGAAATGAATGATTACAAGAAGAATATGTGGGGGTGATAAAGATGGTTTTTGTTGGTTAAAAAAAAAAAAAAGAAAACCAACCACAAGGAAAGGACAGTTCCTACAAGTCTACATAATTGAGGTAAAGGGCCGTTGTAATCAAACTTAGGAAGTAAGTAAAGTTCCTCAGTATCCTAAGCTCTCTGCATTCCTACCCCTCCTCCTCAAAACAACATTCCTTGGCTCTAGAATCTTTTCTGACATTTAAAAACATGGGATAATCTGATCTGTTATTTACATATCAGATGTAAAGAAGAGGCCAGTAATAAACAGGGAGGAGAGAATAAGGGAGCTGGGAGCACCACCCCAGGGGTACTTGTGCATTTATAGAAAGGTAATAGTTATGACACAGTACATGCTGGATGCCACTAATGATGATGGAAAAGTGTTGTTAATGGGCTTAGGTGGTCCTGATGCACCCCATGTTAAGCAGGGGGAAGGATGGTGTGTAAGGCTTAAGAGCAGTTTCTTTGGGGCAGATGGACCCCGATTCAAAACCTGTCTCCACTGCTTACTAGTGACATGACCCTGTGGTCACCACCTAATTGCTTTAAGCCACATTTTCTTCATTTTAGTTTTAGGAGGAAAATAGTACTTATTCCTTCACAAGCTTGTGGCAAAGATTAAATGAGATAATATCTATCAAACTTCACAATCTATGGAAAATCCGATTATTTTTTGGATGTTGAAGAAACTATTCTAGTGACTTTCAGGGTGTGTCTTCCTGCTCAAGGTAAACACTGATTGTGTATTGATAAATTGCAAATTGATCTCCCTTCTAGAGAAAGGAAATGCGATGGAGGAAGACAGGACATGATTTGCAATATTAGATCGGATACAAATGGGTAGGAGAGGAGGTGGGTAAATGGGTGGTATAGGGTACTGAGTAATTTACTGATGTCATTCTGGAGATTTTTATCTTTTTGGAACAAGTTATAAAAAAGCCATAGAAAAGCCAACACTATGACATTTAGTCTTTGCTGGACACTGTGTTTCTTTCTTTGTTGCTTTCTTTCTTTCTTTCGGTCGTTCTTTTATTTAATTTACTTATTTTTGGCTGTGTTGGGTCTTCGTCGCTAAGTGAGGGCTTTCTCTAGCTGCGGCAAGCAGGCGTCTCATTGCGGTGGCTTCTCTTGCTGTGGAGCACCGGCTCTAGGCGCGTGGGCTTCAGTAGTTGTGGTGTGTGGGCTCAGTAGTTGTGGCTTGTGGGCTCTGGAGCGTGGGCTCAGTAGTCACGGCACACAGGCTTAGTTGCTCCGTGGCATGTGGGATCTTCCCGGACCAGGGCTCGAACCCGTTCATGTCCCCTGAATTGGCAGGCGGATTCTTAGCCACTGCGCCACCAGGGAAGTCCCCTTGTGTTCTTTATATAGTTTATCAAGTTCATTCTCACGACGCATGGGTTAAGTATCATTTTTACCCTGAATAAACTTTGCCATCACTGAACTAAGCTTTTTATGTGTCTTAATTGATTTAATGGCTACAGTGACCCCAGGAGGTAGGGACTTTAATTACTTCCACTTAAGGGAGGCTTGTGGAGGTTAGCAGACTGGCCAGAATTGGGAGCTGCCACGTGGTTGAAGCTGGGTTCCCAGGCAGTGCTCTGCTTCCCAGGCTCCGCTCGTCTATTGAAGGTCACATCAGAAGCAGTCCAGCCTGAAGTACTGCAGTTGCTTATTTTTCAAAAAAGTTTGTAAATATCACTCACTGCACCACACGGTAGACATAATGGAAAGTCAAATGTGGGCATCTTTTAGAATCCACTGCTGGGAAAAGCTTGCTTTCCCTAACGAATTGATATGCTGCTAACCTGATAATGATAATTAAGACACTGGCCATGCCTCCTTTCTGCCTTGATTATCAAGATGCCCTGAGCTTAATTATAGCATCGTGGGGAGGGAGGGTGGCTCTGTGGTAGGCATAACTTTTGCTTTATCCGTAATTTGGATTTTCAACCTTGACTTGTGGCGTATTATTAATTTAGCATGTTTACTCCTGCAGCATGAGAAAAGATATTAATATATTTTAAGGCCATATCACTGAGATGGAGGTAAAAGTGGAGGATGTGATTTTTCATGTTTTTCAAGGTCAATAAGCTCAAGATCGTCAGTCAATTAGATGCTTGAAGAAAGAGCCAAGGGGTCTCAAAAGGCTGGATGCATGGGCCACAACTAACTACGTAAATGAGCATGATTTAAAACCACGAACACAAAGTTATCTGCATGTCAGAGCTGTGGAAAGTGTGACATCCTGAGGCAGACCCCAGGGGTGGGACACAACAGAAGCACTATGGGGACCAGTCAGGGCGTCTTCCACAGGACAGTCCCCGCCCGCTGTAACATCCTCCCAACCTGAGAATCACTACAGTGAGCGGAGAGCCAGGGAGCAGTGGGTCGCAGGTCTCAGGTGTCCAGGATCAGAAAAAGGATGAAGGACCCTCCATTCATTCCAAACGCATTGACTGAGTTACCATCATAAATCAGGAATTGATCCAGGAGCGAACAGGACAAACATCATGGAACTTCTATTTACATCAACTGAACACTGCATAGGAGCTACAAGTTAGCTGCCTAAAAGTGAAGTCATCAACACGTACCTATTAAACAGCTTCTCTGTGCAGGAATCCATGGATCTGACAGGGTGGTGGGTAGGAGGGTCAAGGGCAAAGGCACGGGCAACACAGGCTGATGAGCTGGAGCCCAGGAAGCATAGGGGAGGGGCGCCCACCGAGCCTTGTGGGAAGGGAGGCTCCTGGCACAGCTGGGGCTGAATAACCCTGGGTATGTGCAATACTAACTCTTCTACATTTAAATCTTTTTATTTATTTATTTAACATTTCTTATTGGAGTATAATTGATGTACAATGTTGTGTTAGTTTCAGGTGTACAGCAAAGTGAATCAGTTATACATATACATATAGCCACTCTTTTTTAGATGCTTTTCCCATATCGGCCATTACAAAGTATTAAGTAGAGTTCCCTGTGCTCTACAGTAGGTTCTCATTAGTTATCTACTTTATATACAGCAGTGTGTATAGGTCAATCCCCGTCTCTCCACTTAGCCCTCCCCCTCTTATCCCCTGGTAACCATTTAAATCTCTTTAGATTAAGTGTGGTAAGGCTCACAAACAAGTTAACTGAACGGCAGGCTGTGCCACTGGTGTGTTGAGCAGAGCAAGGTCGCAGTGGGAGCCACGCTGACAAAGCGTAACCCACTCGGGCAGGGCAACTAGAAGGGGCCAGGAGCAAGGGCACGGGAAGCGGAAGGAAGCGCGGAAGCTAAGCCTCCAGGGCAAAGCACCCGAGAGAAGGACTTCATCGTCAGGACTGCCCAACCAACGCAGGGAGCTCCAAGCAGCAGATCTCAGGCACATGAGTGCAAGCTTCAGGGAGGCCAGTTTTGGCCAAGCGTAAGGAAGAACTTTTTTTTTTTTAATCCTTCTTTTAAAATCACTGTTCTTCCTATAAGTGATCTGAACTTCTTGCCACTTAGCTGGATGCCTGCCTGTGAAGCAAGGTGTGTGGAGCGGACCCAGTGATGTGTGGGAGGTTTGGTGACTAATCTTAAGTTCCCTTTCAACCTAAGATTCCCTGGGGCTAAGCAGGTCCTGTTTATGTGTGAAAGGATTTTCGTCAAGGTTTCTGTTGGGCTTAGGCATTGGAAAGCTCTTTGTAGAATGGAATGATGTTTCCCATCAAATGCATCAAGGCATCAACTTTGACACAATGACCCAGGTGGACTATTCAACCACATTAGGCATGTGTCTGCCCCTACATAACCTGACTTCATCCTTTCAAATGACTGGAGGGTGCCTGCCACCATTTATACTCTGCCATCTCTTCTGCAAGCTAGCATCTCACTGGTCAGGCCACGAGGGCAAGCTCCAGGG
Source organism: Mesoplodon mirus (assembly GCF_964341445.2). NCBI lineage: Eukaryota > Metazoa > Chordata > Mammalia > Artiodactyla > Ziphiidae > Mesoplodon > Mesoplodon mirus. The sequence goes on along the minus strand of NC_138986.1, from coordinate 7,030,460 downwards.
AGCTGCCAGGTGTGGCCAAGCCTCTGCTGGGGCCAAGGACCCTCCTAGTCTGCACGCGGCTGTCAGGAAGACAATCTTGCTTCCTTCGACCTCTTTGCACTACACCCTCACTTCTCTGCCTGCTCTTCATCTTTACTCTGTTTTCTGCTCCTACTGGTACAAGGCACAGTTGATATTTTCTGACCATTTAACTCATTTCAGGTGGGGTCCACCTTTTCATATCTACACTTTAGTACTCATGGCAGCCTCATTACACCACTCAGTGAACGGTATTTTATTTGTTTTTTTGTTGTTGTTTTGTTTTGTTTTTTTCTGCGGTACGTGGGCCTCTCACTGTCGTGGCCTCTCCCGTTGCAGAGCACAGGCTCCGGACATGCAGGCTCAGCGGCCATGGCTCACGGGCCCAGCTGCCCCGCGGCATGTGGGATCTTCCCGGACCGGGGCACGAACCCGTGTCCCCTGCATCGGCAGGCGGACTCTCAACCACTGCGCCACCAGGGAAGCCCCTGCGCCACCAGGGAAGCCCAGTGAACGGTATTTTAATAATAGATTTTCACGTTGTGCTCCTCTCATGCCCTCCCGAAGGCTCACTTTTCATCTTTGTGCTCAGTGGAAACACAGATCCTGGCAGGTAAATAGGTGCTCAATACATAATAGTAGACCAAATGAGTGAACTACCTTTTCTGACACATGAGAATGACTTTTTATATTCTTATTTTTGGTAGTGAAGTTTCTGATGTAACGTATCCATGGAAACATTTCACTAAGAGAAGTATCGCCACGTGTGAGGCATAAAAGCGGCACCGTTTTTTAAGTGCCACGGCAGACTAATAACTGTTGGTTCACAATCCCAGACTACAAAAGAAATGATTACATGAAGAGCTGAGATTCCAGGTGTTAATTCAATAGCAAAAAGTGTGTGTCCTTGTCCTCTAGTTTCTGATGGCCAGGAGCTGATGTGTACTTGTTTTTGAATACACTCAAATCAGATTCAAGACCTTCTATAATTCTGTGGACTCAAAGGAATAGATAATGTCCCCAAAGGTCAGCTGACACAAACTCGGTCTCCAGAGGTAGAGCAGGATATAAAATGACTTGTCAGCTTTCTACCCTTCAAAACCTGTCTCAAGGAGAATGGATATGAGCGCTCTTTCTACCTTGGAAATGCTCCTCCGAACGGACAGCCCTCATGGTCCTGCCATTCTCCATTACACATGATTAAAAATTCTCCCCTGCTGTCTTGGAAGACCCTTTCCATTTGCTCCGTCCTCAGCAGAGCAACAGAATGCCCATCAGCATCATCTAGGTCATGTCCTTTAATACACTGAGAACATCAACCCAGGGCTTTCTTTTCCTCAGACTTTATAAGCCCAATTCCTCAAGCCTATCCTCACAGATCGATTTTGCAACTCTGTAATCATTTTCATCATGTTTGTCACTCTCCACTGAATCATTTCCAATTCATCTACCCACTTAAAAATGTTTGCCCCTAATTAAACACCAGGGTGAGGCAGAAGTGACCAGAGCTAAGAATAGGAGGAGAGCAGTTTACTGGTTCTTGGCTGTTGTAATTCTGGGATAACATCACAGAAATGCGGCGGCGCTTTCTTCTCGGTAAGGACAGCAGAGCGCTGGCTCAGCAGCCATTCCTCGGCAACTTTACGGTCTGTATCTTTCTTAGCAGTGCTCAAGAAAAAGTATTTAGTCTTAACATTAGCTGTTTACTTGTCTGTTCAGAAAGAAAATGATCTGTTAGGAGACCAAAAAGAATGGAAGAGCCTCAAAAAGAGAGGTAACCAAGTCGGGGTCTGGAGCCGGCAAGAAGCCTGAGGAGTGGGTGGGCAGCAGCGGGGAGGTGGCAAACTGAACATCTGCTCTGTTTAAGGGAGAGGCCCCCGGGTCACCTTTGGCTGATTTTTTTCACATGGGAATGCCCATCCACTGAAGCAAGAGCTCCTCTTTTTTTTTTTTTAAGAGAAACTATCAATCTATATTTTAAGGTTGAATATTCCAATTAAAAATGGCAATTAATTAAAAAAATTTAAGCCATTGCACAGCCCAACCCTGGGCGGGCCGTAAGACATGAATCTTCAGGCTGGTTTTGCCGTGGGCTCTTGTATTTGTTCTCTTTTCAGGGGATTCATCCTTTGCCTTCCTTCTTATTTCTGAAATAAATTTCTGAAGACATCTGCATCACCTAAAGACATATTCTTTCTACATAAATACTTTCATAAAATTCCTATAACAGACAATTTTAAAGGAAAGGAACTTCAACCCTTCACTCTCTAGTGATGAAATTCCAGATGCGGTGGCAGCTAAATATGACAAAAATCTGTGGAGATGAGCCTTCTCTATGCCTTGTAATAAGTCAGCCATCATGCATGTCGAGACATTACAGAATACGGAGCCGTGTCTGAGATCTCCACAACGTTATTGCAAGTTAATCGAATATGAGACCAGTGCAACCAAGGCAAAGCCTATTGAAGAAATGTACCCATTTGTGCTTAATTTTCTAATTTTCAAACCCAGCAGGTTCAATTTATTTACAAAGGTTGGTCTAAGATAGAGTTCTCTGTGTAGAAAGGCAATTTAACTAAAATGCTTTATCCTAATTACAAAGCACAGCAATTTGCATAAGTAACCAGCCTGGGTATTCAGGGACCCAAGGGAGTCAATACTATTAAAGCACAAGTTATATTTTAGATAACTTTTAAGAAAATAATAGCAAGTTGAGACTCTGATTTTTTTCTGTCTCTAAAAGGAAATGACAGAAGGTGTAATCCTATGTCATTTGGGTTAAATGTCTCAGAGAGAGATTGCTCTCCATGGGAAGTCGGTTGAAAATGGGACTCCTTCCCTTTGTGGCCATGGCTGTAGGAGGGGGCATTGGGAGTATCCAGTCTGGAAAAGGAAAAGTGTTTTTGTTGTATCAGAGAAGCCAGTCCAGATGTAATTTTCCTCTGCCAATATGGAAAGTGCTATTTTTAACGAGGGCACTGATCTTTCGTTTGCTGTGGAAAATGAAGGCATCTCTCAGGATAATGGACTCCTGTATCTACATCAAAGGACAGTTTATCTTAAAATTTGAGAAGACGTTTCTCACATAGTGATAAACAGTGACAATGTTCACCAGAAAGGAAAGTAAATGTTCTTTGTAGAGCTTTTTAAAAACAGACGAGACAGTCCCTGAAGACACTGGCCAGTGAGGTTTGAATCACCTTGCACGGCAGAAGTAGTTCAATTTGTTGGATAAAAAGTTTAAAAAATAAAGGAAAAGAAAACAAACCAGATTCCTTTTTTCTACACATGTACAATACAGACGATTTAAATGTCGGCCACAAGATGATGCTTGGTATTTATCAACTTGCCCTTCCGATGGAATATAAGCTCCATGGGGCTTAGAATGTTGATGGAAATTGGAGACAGGTCCCTTTATTTCTAGAGTCCCAGGTAACTGGCAATGAGGCTAAGGAAAGTTAAGCATTATGAAGGGTGAGCAGAAAAATTATTCCTCTTTCACGGACTTTGCAGCCAGATCTCACATGCTTGCTGTTCCTGGGAAGGGTTTTAGTCCCTGACAGCTGACTGGACACATAAGGAATTACGGTCATACTGTTACCCACCTATTCAGGGATAACAAGCCCTCACGACATGAACAAATAACAGTGCAGACTTGCCCAAGTGACCAGACAATTCTTTAAAGGAGTATCACTAAATTGCAGCTTGCCCAGGCCAGGGGTCACGATGAAAAAGAACAGCCCAGGCAGCAAGTTGCCAGGTTGCTGTGGGATACAAGTGGCAGATGGGTTGATGTTAGAAAAAAAAAATCTGCCAACTGGTGTGGAAAACATTAGTCTGGGAGAAGAATGTCTCACTTTAGTGAAGACAGCTCCCGTGGCTCTATTCATTACATCCCTGGAAAAGCCGGGCCCGGCTGTGAGGGCTCAGCTGAAGCTCACGTCTCCATTTCCCTGACATGTACACACATGCGCACCCATGCCTACATCGTAGTCACTGCACACAAACTCTCCCCATCAAGGCCAACATCAGGTTGGGTTTGATGGGAATAAGAAAACAAGTGTACCTACCTTACCCAATGTCAGTCTAAAAACGGAAAGAGATTTTCATATTAAACAGCCATAGGAGCAATTAAATCACTTTTATTAGTAAAAAATACCTTGAATACCCTCTGAATGCTGAAAACATCACAAACTAGCCCAGAAAATAAACCCAGAAAAATGGTTTAAAACGACTGGAAGCAAATCTGTCCAGGCATCAAAATTAACTTCCATGAAAGTCAAATGAAAGAGGAAAGACACTTTGTCCAGAAGGGAGGCTCTGAGGGAAACAGGCGTAGGGAGACAATACAGGAGAAGATGATTCTGACAAAACAGATTGCTACTAATCTTTCATGCCAAGAAAGAGAGGTACTTGACAAGCCACCAGAAGGGCAACTTGGGGGTAAGGAGGACACATGTAAATGCTAACAACTGCACATTTCTCACGGTCTTCACGATAGGCTGCCTGGGTTCACCATCTTGACCGTGTCGGGCTTGGACCGTGGTTCCTAGTGAAATAATATACAAGGCTTGTCGCTAACACTGTGCCCAAATAACCAGATGGCCTGGCTGGTGTTCTTTCCACTTTCTAAAGTTGCGAGATGATCATTCTAACTGCGTAGAAAACAACAACACATGACCGAAGGTGGGTCACTCTGACTCTTACTGACAACACTCCTGGCCTCTTTGGTGCACATGGTGATGGGGGCTGGAAGTGAGCATTTTACTTCTGGTCAAACCAAGGTGACACAGCTTTTTCCCCTTTCTCTTTGAATATCTCTAGGCTTTAAAACAGTATTCTTGCTAATAATATTCCATAATATGGGGCATGGTTTAATCAATACCACCAGGCACAAGAATTCTGGGAGGGTTAGACATCAACCTCCTTATAACTTTGGCCTCCACATAATGACTCCTGCCACGATTTCTCTGCTCAGAACCATAACAGATTCCACTCAGTAGGAAAGCAGATTTGAGGAGTTTCCTCTTTGGAGACTTATGAAGATGAATAAGCTGATTTAGAGAAAAAATAAATTGGCTGCCTCAGAAACCATGACATTTTCAGACTATGACAGAATATTTCCATTTGAGCTTAAGATACATATTTTCTTTGAAGGGGCCCTTTCTGCTTTTTCTTTTTAATGTTTATAAGATACATTTTCTAAGGTAAATGCAGGCAAGGGGGTAAACAAACCGAGCCACTGCACGGAGGAATCCAAAGTTGGAATTCTCCTGGGATGTGCATTCCCACATAGTTATCCTATGTCTTGATGCCACTGTGGCTTTTAACATAAGCACAGCTTTTCCCCACAGCGTCACATGATGAAGGCTGTGAAAACGATGCTTTACAATGGACATGGGAGTTGGGTTAGCTCCTGTTTCTCTTGTTGGAAGCTGGGTCATCTTGGGCAAATTATTTAACTTTTCTCACCCTTTGTGCCTCCTCTATAACATGGTGACAAAAATAATGCCTCATCAAGAGAGCTGTAGAGGGGACTAACTGAGGCAACAGATGTGCCAGCATTTTGTAAACCATAAAGGTCTATGAAGCATTAGTTATACAATGACTGGAATTTCAATAGTTGTCACCCAAAGAACAAGGGTTCGATTCCTCGGCAGCCAGGAGCCCCACTGCCTGCCCGCTGGCCCCAGGCCAGTCCTGAGGGCCCCGTGCTTCTTTGCGGCTGCAGGCTTTGCTCCTCCTGGGAACTCCTGAGCCGGCTCTTTCCCCTGCCCCCTGACAGGACTCACGTTAGAGTCCACGGAGCTTGGTTGTTTCAGCCACTTTGGTTTACTTTGGTGTAACCTAAAATAAAGCTTTATTTCACCTCTGGAAGGAAGAGGATGCCACACACTGTGATCTTCTCAAAAGCAGAAACTTGTTTCTTTTTTTTTTTTTTTTTTTTTTTTTTTTTTGCGGTATGCGGGCCTCTCACTGCTGTGGCCTCTCCCGTTGTGGAGCACAGGCTCCAGACATGCAGGCTCAGCGGCCATGGCTCACGGCCCCAGCCGCTTCACGGCATGTGGGATCTTCCCAGACCGGGGCACAAACCCGTGTCCCCCTGCATCGGCAGGCAGACTCCCAACCACTGCGCCACCAGGGAAGCCCAGAAACTTGTTTCTTTATAACCCTATATCATCTAGCATGTTTCTTAGCATGGTTGGGATCTCAGGAACTGTGAATAAGTGATTCATTGAAGGAATGAATGAGTGGAGGAATCAATAAATGGACCAATGAAAAAGGAGTATCGACAGTAAAAGTCCAGAGACCTTCCTTTCTCATGTTTCTGCAAACTAGAGAGATTTATACAACTGGGCTAGGACCCTGGGTTGCACAGGCAGGTGGGTTGAATGTGCCCACAATCTTGGGAAACAATGTAAACAGGGCCTGGGCTACACGGCCAGGTCAGACCATGTGAAGCTGGGAATGGGACCTGGAACTGTTCTGGGGGGTCAACGTTTATTGGTGGGGGGTGAGAGGGCTTATGGACATAAGGAATGACGGGGGAAAGGTCTGAAGGCAGAATAATACCAGGGGAGGTCATCTGGGGGATGAACTCGAGCAGACCTGAACGCAAGGGACCAAGATGAGAAAAAGTGAACCCAGGGCGTCAGCACTGGCAGCTCTGACTCAGGCTGGGAGCAGGGGTGACGGGAGAGGAGGGAATCAGAGTGCGTGGGTGATGGTCGCCGTGATGCTTAGAGCTGGTCTGGGGGCCCCGTCTTGAAGAGACTGGGTCCTGGGAGAGGGGACTCAGCTACCAGAGACTAGAAGAAACCTGTGTCACTGGGAGAACGGGGATGGGCAGGAACGTGCCCCCCAGTGAGTGGGCTAGAAGCTCCTCTGTGGCCACGCGCCCCAGTGCTGCTGCTGTAGGGCGGCTACGTGGCTTCTTTAGGCTCCTTCGCACCTGAGGCCAAGGGGGTCCCACGGTCTCGGGCAGGACTAAGCTCTGAGGGGAGAATAAAGAGCCCTAAGCACTGCTTAAAGACGGACCAGGGAAAGTATCATTATCGCAAGATGCATGGAAGCAATTCCATACATGTCTTACTGCCTTAGAAAAGTATTAAGCAAATGTGCACTGTCTCCAGGCTAGTCTCTAAACTGTGCTGTTACCGTGTAAATGGACTATACTGGTTAGTCCCATTTTTATCGTTATACTTGCATCCAACTTCCTTTACTGAACATCTACTGTATACATGGTACTGAGGAGAGAAATCAACACGCACCTCTGCCTCCCTCCTCTGCATTATAAGGAAATACACAACAGCATTACAGACTGTCAAACATCAAAGGAGCAAAAATGCCTGTAACATCACCATATTAACTCCATAATTTTCTTTATTCTGGATGTCCTGGGAGTTTTTATCCACTGGCATGTGTTTTATACAGTTACATTCACAGTCAATATAATCTTGTGGGGCTGCTTCTTATATGGCTACGTGGCCCTTAGAGACTATTCTTATTTTTCAGGCATTCAGTTGTGGGACACCTAGGCCACGAGAATCAGGATTTCCACGTTTAAAGGAGGATCATTGAAAATGAGGAGTAAATTGTATTATTTCATTTGTGCTTCATTTGAAGCAATATTTCATTCTCTACCATAACGATTAAAGCACATTCTCTCTAGCACTGATTTGAGTATTGAATAAATAAGTGAAATTAAAAGATCACATTGCGATTTTCCAAGTTTCTAGATTTCTACATAGTCATCAACTGCTTATAAATCTCATGGCACCAGGGCTTCCCTGGTGGTGCAGTGGTTGAGAGTCCACCTGTCTATGCAGGGGACATGGGTTCGTGCCCTGGTCCGGGAAGATACCACGTGCTGCGGAGCGGCTGGGCCCATAAGCCATGGCCGCTGAACCTGCGCGTCCGGAGCCTGTGCTCCGCAATGGGAGAGGCCACAACAGTGAGAGGCCCGCGTACCGCAAAAAAAAAAAAAAAAAAAAAAAAATCTCATGGCACCTACTTGCTAATTGGTTAGCTTTCACGCTGACAGGCCTTGAAGTTCTTTTAATGGGATTTTAGCCAATGGAAATCACCACTGTTTAAGCACAATCACCTAGAATAGCTAGATACTGAAGGAAAAGTTTTTAAAAAGCTAATGGCTTTCACACATGCACTGAAAAAAATTAATAACCTGATAATCTCTGGCAAAGGGGATCTTTTTCCCCCTGTAAGACTGTGAAGTTCAACGTTATGTGATTTATTTCAATGGCCTGCAAGTACCGCATGTAATTATTAAAAATAACCATCAACTGAGCTTTCAGGAAACCGTGGTCCTGCTAACGCAATGCCAAGCTCATGTCGCATCACTCCACGGAGCCTCAGAACGGTTTATTACCAGTGTTTCAAAGGTGGTACCTTAAGAAGAGTAGACCAGAAACAAAGCTGTCATTTAGTAGATGCATTTATTATGAAAACTAAGTTGATGTTTTTAGGAAGTTGTTTCTCATTTTATGTATCATTCTAAAAAGGCACATTGAATCCACAGTTTGATGATTAAATTTTCTGATTGATTTAAAAAAAGGTAATATTATTGAGTTAGAGTAATAGTGTTGTTTTCAACTTGAATGACTATGGAGCAAACAGGTTCTATAATTCTCGGGGAAACCCCATCAGAACAAGTAACTCTATCAGCAACATGGGGACAAAATCATTAGGCCTCTTTTATCTGGGCAGCACATTTTCAAATCACAAGCTTGTGGCTGCCAAGGGTGAGTCTGCTTGGCAGGGCAGAGTGCCATGTGATTGACATATTTGTTTAGGTTCACTCATTCTGACCAAGCTTTATGGATCTGGGTGCAGCAAGTTGATCTAGAATTACCAAATTTTATGACTTATATGGTGACGTTACAGTTCACCAGAACCACTGAACCTTTTGGCTTCATGGGATTCTGCTTTGGTAAGAACCCAGCCACACAGAAATAAAATGAAATCAAGGGTTCTGGTGGCAGTAACACAAATCTGTACATGATCTGATGGCACAGACATAGGCACAGACCTGGTAACGAGGTCAATTTCATGGTTCTGATGTTGTCCTATGGTTAGAAGACATGGAACCATCAGGAGGAAGTGGGTGAACCACACTTGGGAACCTTCTGTATTATCTTTCTAACTTCCTGTGTATTTATAATTATTTCACAATAAGAAGTCACAAGTAAAATCTATAGGACTTTATTTCCTTCGGGAGACCAAAACTGGTACAAGTCAGTTGGACTGTGGCTTTGAGCTGGGGGGAGATTGGGCTTCTAGAAGGCTGTGTGCGAGTCTGGATCCCTAGACGCCAGAGATGAAAGCCACTGGCCTGGGGCTGGGACGGATGTGAGGACACTTACTGCCTCGGACCCCGGCAGCTGAGCGCTGGGGCCAGGAGGGCTGCCCAGGAGAACGAGGGTGGGCCTGGCCACCCTCAGACACGGTCAGGGCCGCTCAGCCTACTGCCTGCTGAGCAGAAGGAAGCACCTTCTGCAGAGACGGCAGGACAAGGGCACAGAAACAGCCGGCATCTCCCCCAAAGGCTGGACTGAGAGGCCCCACTTGGGCCAGCAGGGTGCTCGGGGTGAGAAGTAAACTCAAGCCTCAGAGTCGCAGACTCGCGGCTGCCCCTGCCTGGCCGCCCACCTTCTGTGTTTGTTCCCTGCCGGCACTACATCCTCACAGCTACACCAGCCCAGCTGCAGCTCGGCCAAGCCCCCCCAAGGTGCCAGGGGTGCCGGTGCCAGGGTGGCCCTCCCCGTGCCCACAGCCAGGTTCCCCGGGACCTCGCATCTCCTGGAGGTCAGCCTCTTGGGAGAGGGCACCCTGATTCTTCCTCTTCCCGGTGTCCCCACCCACCCCAGCATCCCTGACAGCACGGAGCACAGGCTCAGGGCCATGGGCCGCCCTGAATCAGAGGGAAAGCAGCCCTCAGAGCAGCCAGCCTTCCACCCTGCAGTCAGGCTGCGAGGAGGGGGGGCGAGTACAAGCAAAGCTCTGCGCACGCGAACACCCGAGCACGTCCGCCGAGATACGGATGCAAGCAGATGACAAACCCCTTTTCTCCGGACTTCACACAGAGGTACGAGCACTTACAGTGTGGCGCCCTTTTAGAGTCAAGGAAAGCAGCCCCAGGACAAGTGTTCGCTTGGGGGTGTTATGGAAGCTCATTGAGGGGCTGGCGCTGTTAGTGAAGAAAGTGGAATGTTTAAGATACCCTGGCATAACCTAAATGGGAAAAGAATTTGAAAAAGAATAGGTACATGTGTGTGTATAATTGAGTCACTTTGCTGTACACCTGAAACTAACAACATTGTTAATCGCCTATACTCTGATATAAACTAAAAATTAAAGAAAAAACCCAGTGGAGAGAAGGTTTGCTCTCCAAGTTGGCGGGGTGGGCGGGGCGGGCAGGAAGGGAGGGAAGAGGGGAGGAGGGGGATGCAGGTAGTAAGGCAGCCTCTGGGAAGAGGACCAGACTTCCGATGGGGGTGAGCCCTACCAGGGGAGGACCGAACCGTGGCCGTGGGAGCTACACAGAGGCACCTGGACTTCGAAGGGCAAGAGCTGCCCGGCTGCTTGTGGCTGGACCTTCCCGCCCCTTCCCTCCGCATCAGTGCTGGCACCATGCAGGACACGGGGCTGAACCTGCTGATGGGCAGAGCAGCCAGCAAAGTACGTGCTGCTGTCCGAGGCTACCCTCCAAATCCTGTTCACCTTAACTGTCTCCCCCAGCTTGCTGACAGTGCATCTCCCATTCTCACCTAAAAGAAAATATTATTAGGATTTCTCTGAATGATGAGAGATAGGAGCCTTCATTAAAAGGCAGGTATGGGGCTTCCCTGGTGGCGCAGTGGTTGAGAGTCCGCCTGCCGATGCAGGGGACGTGGGTTCATGCCCCGGTCCGGGAAGATCCCACATGCCACGGAGCGGCTGGGCCCGTGAACCATGACCGCTGAGCCTGAGCGTCCGGAGCCTGTGCTCCGCAACGGGAGAGGCCACAACAGTGAGAAGCCTGCATACCGAAAAAAAACATAAATAAATAAAAAAGGAATCAATTCTTCTTTTTCTTTTTTATAAATTTATTTATTTATTTATTTTTGGCTGCATTGGGTCTTCCTTGCTACGCACAGGCTTTCTCTAGTTGTGGTGAGCGGCGGCTACTCTTCATTATGGTGCGCGGGCTTCTCTTTGCAGTGGCTTCTCTTGTTGTGGAGCACAGGCTCTAGGCACACGGGCTTCAGTAGTTGCGGCACGCAGGCTCAGGAGTTGTGGCCCATGGACTCCAGAGTGCAGGTTCAGTAGTTATGGTGCACGGGCTTAGTTGCTCTGCGGCATGTGGGATCTTCCTGGACCAGGGATTGAACCCATGTCTCCTGAATTGGCAGGCAGATTCTTAACCACTGCGCCACCAAGGAAGTCCAAGAATCAATTCTTTATTCCAACATATTCTTTGAGGAAAAAATAATCTTGCTACACCCAAAGGTAAGTAGTTATTAGCTAAAGATCAACAGAGAAGATTATGGCTAAAGGTGCCCTACAGTTTGTAGTCCTGGGTCTTATTTAATTGGGGAGTTGGATAACATCTTTGAAAGTATGGTCATGAATTGGTTTTGCAAAATACTTTGATTCCTCGAAAGAGGAATCCAATGTTTAATGTAAATTTGACCTATGAGAAAAATTGGTCTTCCAAAATGAAAAGGTAGTGAAGACACTTTACATGAAGACTAAATAAGCTCTTCATAGTCATCTCTGTGCTGCAGATATGAAGCCTAGTATTTTTTTTTTGCAGTACACGGGCCTCTCACTGCTGTGGCCTCTCCCGTTGCGGAGCACAGGCTCAGCGGCCATGGCTCATGGGCCCAGCCGCTCCGTGGCATGTGGGATCTTCCCGGACCGGGGCACGAACCCGTGTCCCTGCATCGGCAGGCGGACTCGCAACCACTGCGCCACCAGGGAAGCCCTGAAGCCTAGTATTAATCGCGATCTGATAGGCTAGTATCTGACACAGGGTCAATACCCATAAATGTTTGCCAAAATCAACTGTGAGCCACAGTTGGACACAAAGAAGGTGATCAAACATTATCACTAATTAACTAGCATTTACTGGTCTGTTTTCATATACATGCGATCACTTATTAAACCTTGGACCAAGAGTTAGTCCTCGGCAGAACCTCAAAGCGATAAGAGAGTTGCAAGCACTAACATTTACTCGACAGGGTTGGAGTGAGGGGTGAGCTTTGGGGTGGGCTGATGAAGCAGGAAGCCTCTGGTTCCAGACAAAATGATGAATGAGAGAGAGATAAACAATGACCACGTGTGAGCAGTTGTCTAAATTATTCGTCATTTGCCTAAACATCTTCATTTTGTACCATGGAAGAACATTCTTTCCATTTCAAAGAATTTGTCGTTGAACCATCTTTACAGGTCAGACAAATCACTAAAACCAAGATGAAACTTGGATAGAAACCTCTTTGTAATAAAGTCCCATAAAAATCACCGAGAAATTCAGTTGCACAGAAGAGCACATTAAAGACACAGTGGTTGTCCTGAGGAAGCCCTCATTCTTCCTGATTGTTAAACATGACATTTTTATATTTGAACAAAAACCTGCATAAACTCTGCCCTCAGAGAAATGAGACATTACCTCTAGCTGTGCCCTTGGTATAAGCATCACTGCCATATTTTAAAGTATGCTGGATTTTTCCACACATAAGACACTTTATTATACACGTTTCTAACGCGTGTGCTCTGATGGCAGGGAGTCTCTAACCATGGTCCATTTTGGAGGTCTGTTCCATCTTTGGACTGTCAGCCTTCTCAGTTCAATTACAGGGGCCATAAAGACCCTTCCCATCAGAGCTGAGGTGAGCATTTCTTGCTCATTAGACACCTGAGGACAAGACTCCATGGCACACGGTGACCATGAACTTGGTGTCCAGACATCCCTCTTGACATCCTGGTTGAGCGTTAGTCCCTGAACATGCACTCCAGCAGAATAGCTATGGGAGCCAGGCATCTTGGAGTCCATGCACTGCACTCAAGAGAAAGCTCTGCTGAGGTTGGGGAGAGTTGTAGGAAGGCTGTGCAGAGCAAGGACTGACATGGGTGTGTATACGAAGTTCTCCTTGGAGAGGTGCTTGTGAGCAAACTGAGCTGGGTTAAGTGTGGTATTTAATGGAATGTTTCCAAATTGTGCTGCTTCCCCAGGGTATTAAAAATCCATGAATAATGTGTTTGTTGTTGTCAGAATGTCTGTTATGAAGCTCAGGCTGTGTGGAGGGCTGACTCCCCACGAGAGACTGATGCCAGGCCTGTGGGGAGGAAGAGGAGAGGGTTGAAGATGGATTTGTGCAGCCTCGCTGGCAAGCAGGGAGGACAAGGGAAGCGATGGATCCGTAAGATTTTCCATTAAATCAAGAAAAATACCACTTGCCTCTAACATCACCTCTGATGGCTTCTTAGACCAGCTGCTTCCCTGACGCCCTACTGAGGAACAAATTGCTTTCCTGGCAGGACATTTGGACACTCCTGCATTAATAGATATGGATCCCAGCATGCCGGGCCAAGCGAGAAGGCAATTTACTATGAGCAACACTGTCATCTCAATTTAGGACAACAGCTAGGATGCCCTACAGGGCACTGCAACAGCTTCTAGAAGTACACGACAGAAGATAGTCTCACTGTCTTAAGGCTATGGAAAGCTGGTATTTCTTTTTTTTTTTTTTTTTTTGTTATGCGGGCCTCTCACTGTTGTGGCCTCTCCCGTTGCAGAGCACAGGCTCCGGACGCGCAGGCTCAGCGGCCATGGTTCACGGGCCCAGCCGCTCCGCGGCATGTGGGATCTTCCCGGACCGGGGCACGAACCCGCGTCCCCTGCATCGGCAGGAGGACTCCCAACCACTGCGCCACCAGGGAAGCCCGAAAGCTGGTATTTCTTGTAAACAGTCAGACCAAGGATAATGGAAAATGCAACGCAAAGATGACAGGAGCATTGTACTATCTGTGAACATCAGCTTCAATTCATGTGGTTTTCACTTGTGCAGAGAACCGAGGCCAAGTTTAGAGCATCTCCTCTCCACCCCAATCCCATCACACAAATATGAGCAAAGAGCCCAATGATCCCAAATAAAAAAAGGAGTGGGTGACACTGGATGGCAGATGTTATATAATCGGGTCTAAGGACATTTCGAAGTTAGAGTAACTTCACTTTCTAAGAGTCATGCTTACTTATCTATCCTCAACCCTGTGCAAGACAAACACAGATGGAAGCCCTTTTAATTGGTATGTAAGAAAAAAATATTTTGCTATTTTTTTCTTTTACTTTAAACACATTATGCATAGGTATATACTTTAATAATAGTTTCTATTTTATTTTCTCCATAATAAAAATATGGCCGAATTCAATGTATATTATGCTAAGGTTATGTTTTTGACAAAAATTCTCATAATAAACTAGCTTCATGTACAATTTTCAAAATCTGGAGATAACTAGATTTTTGTGAATTTTTTTAGCAATATCCACTGATACACCAGTTTGTATGGGGTCAATATCATGGTTTTTTTTACCATTGATATGGAGAGGGATTCATATATAAATTGAGAAGAAAATATGCACATGTTACGAAAATATAAATATGTCTCCTAGACAGAATATCTTAATAGAGAAAATGACACAGTAGATTCACACTTGAGTTCATTCACAGAGAATGGTGATTCACATCAACTGCAATGCTTTCCCCGGTGTCATTTTGTATTTGCACAACACATAATAACTCAATTGGTCATTACCATGAATGCTGCCCAATAGAAGCAGCTATGTGACAGGTCATAAGGTCATAAATGCTACGTTGTAAATGTCCCTGTTGCTAACATTTATCGTACAGTGGAAAAGGTCTTTCCCCAGTTTTGTGTGTCTTCAACAAGGTAACATCGTTTCAAAAATTAATAGGAATTAAATATTTATCTTAAAATGCGCTGCAGCTCTCCTCCTCCTCCTCTTTCTTCTTCTTTGCAAACCTACGAACACATACAGATGCTAGTCCTCTCCAAAACACCATCTGAGAAAAGTCACCCAATACGATAGTACCTGTGAGCAGAGTGGATCCTCATAGAAAAGTGAGATTAGGAAGTAATGTTTCCAGTATCACTTGGAAATTTTTTGGAAAACAACCTATTTGGGAAGTTCTCATTAATGTTTTTTTTTTTTTTTTGCGGTACGCGGGCCTCTCACTGTTGTGGCCTCTCCCGTTGCGGAGCACAGGCTCCGGACGCGCAGGCTCACTGGCCATGGCTCACGGGCCCAGCCGCTCCGCGGCATGTGGGATCCTCCTGGACCGGGGCACGAACCCGTGTCCCCCGCATCGGCAGGCGGACTCTCAACCACTGCGCCACCAGGGAAGCCCGTTCTCCTTAATTTTTAATTAAATATCTTTAATGTAAAAAGCTATTTCCTTCCATTATTGCCCATCTTAGTGAAAAGACAAGAAAATAATAACACGGATTTCCAGGCACAGCTGAATCACAGCACTTCCAGAAGCGTGTTGTGGGCTTATCTTGTGGACCCCCTGAGGGCAGGGAGGGTGGTCTGGTCCCGTGTTTTCAGCATCTACCAAAACGTCTAGCTCATAATTGAGGCTCCATTCATAGTGGACAGACGTGATCAGAGCCAAATTATTCCCAAATAGAAAAAAAAAATTATTTTGTGTAGCAACAGGAAGATGTTTCAGAACTATCTTTCGACTCAGCAACAGTTAGAACCAAAATTCGGTTAGGTTGAAGGTTTTGAGTTCCAGAGGATTATGATCTTCAGAACAGGGCTGTCTGCACAGGATGCTGTGTTTACCAAATACTGAACGAAGCAGGGTCCACTCTGCGGAGGTGAAGAAATACTGCTTCAAAGGGGTTTTGAAGATTAAAAGTTTTCAAAATGATACTTCACCTATTATCAATGTACAGAATGAGAAGTGTTCTCCTGTTGGAGTGCAATGTTTATCTGCTTTCCTCTCAGATAAGGAGGTGTGAGCAGGACAGAGCCTGTCAGAGTGGAGCTGGCAGTTGCACCCATAGCTCTCTGATGTGCTGGGTCACAGGAAGCTTGATGGGAAATTCTGAAGCCTGGGTGGTGGTGGTGGTGGTGTTTTTTAAACACATTTCAAAACATCAAATATGTCTGTTTTAGCTTGTTTCTACCTCCACTCTGCCCAAGCAAATGGTATTTCAATCGCTGAATGTGAAAATGAGATTTTGGAGTCACAATAACGATCAGTTTTCTACAGTGTGTGTGCATAGGTAGGGTTTTGTGCGAGGCATGCAGGGAAGGACACAGGGAAGCAGAGCAGAAGGTCCTCCCTGTGAGGCTGGAGAACAAGCCTCGCATATACAACACGGTGAGTGAACGCAAGGGTCGGGGGTTGGGAGCCGAAGACAGTGGCTCAGCCCGGCAGCTCCCTTTCCAGGGCTGGTCTAGTGGAAGGGTCAGTAGTCCCCCAGATCCCACCGCTCTCTTCCTTGGGCCCAAAAGACTTACAAGAAGGAAATCAGGTTAAAACTGATGTCAGGGGAGTCTTGGTCCGCTGGTGCAGGCTGATGGGAGGATGAAACAGGCGGAAGGAGAGGACGGCAAGATTCTCTTCTTGGCCTTCTGACCGGGAGCCCAGTGAACACGTGCACTTTTAGCTCATGTTGATGAGTTATTTCCTCAGTCAAATTCCGGCTTCACTAATCCAATCACCTGGAAATGTTCTCTTCTATGAGAAACAGAGGATGAGAGGGAGACTTATATAGTTTATCACAGATGATTGTCACCTGGGAGGATTAGAAATCTGCCACCTTTGGTGCCTTCATGTCTGTAGCAGCTGGGTTTGTCCTCCTCATGGCCAGGACACAGACGGACTTGCAAGTTAGCAAGATGGGTGGAAGAAAGGAATCAAGTCTTAGGATTTCTGATCTCCTGACGGATTATTGATCAAGTGCTTACTAAGTCCCAGGCACTGGGCTGAGGGCTCTCATACCTTTGCACCCTTTGTGCCTTGCAATCACCCAATTTTGCTGGCATTATTATTATTGTTGTTGTTATTATTATTACTCTTGCTATTTTACAGATGGGCTCACATGACCTAAGTGACCTGCTCAAGTACACACAGATAGAAAATGGCAGAGTTGTTAATTTTGTGGTGTTTTCCTCACACGCAATGCCACCAAACCCAGAAAAATCAGTGAAACTGGCCCCATTTCAGTATTCATTGCCTTAAGACTTCACCAATGAGGAGCTAATTCTTTTTCTTTAAAATAAATTTACTTTTATTTATTTGTTTATTTTTGGCTGCATTGGGTCTTCGTTGCTGCGCACGGGCTTTCTCTAGTTGTGGCGAGTGGGGGCTATTCTTTGTTGTGGTGTTCAGGCTTCTCATTGCGGTGGTTCCCTTGTTGCGGAGCACGGGCTCTAGGCATGCAGGCTTCAGTAGTTGTGGTGCACAGGCTCTGTAGTTGTGGCTCGTGGGCTCAGTAGTTGTGGTGCATGGGCTTAGTTGCTCCGCGGCATGTGGGATCTTCCCGGACCAGGGCTCGAATCCATATCCCCTGCATTGCCTGGCGGATTCTCAACCTCTGTGCCACCAGGGAAGCCAGTGGAGCTAATTCTTAATCAGCTTTATAGGTTAGAAATTTTATTTATTTTCAGCTTATCTCATTCTAAGAAGGATTTAAGATGGCCAAATTACCGACAGTTATAATAAAAGTAAACAGAAAATGAAATCAGGGTAATGGAAAAATCAATCAGAAAAATCAAGTGAAACCATATTTAAAGTTTGCATACAGAAATGCCACTCTATTACTGATTTGTTTCTAAGAATCCCAGCTGCCAATGCAAAGCAAGAAAAATGGTGAATTATAATATTTGCATTACTCATCAGATAAGACCATTCGTTCAGTAATTTTTTAACATAACTAGGTGCCTGGCAGTATGCTGGGTTCCACATATATCAGTTACCAGGGACTCTCTCTTCCAAAGGACCAAGCTGGCCCAACCTTCTTTCATCACATGTCATGAGGTGTGATCATAGCGTGTCCATAACCACGCCAGGGACTCAGAAGCAGAGTCTGTCCTTGCATTAAGGTCTAAGAGAAGTTTCTACTCAGAGTCTCAAAAAGTGACCCAAATTGATACCAAGTTGCTGAGTGCCTCTGAGATAGATTAATTGCAAAAATGATCTTATTCTCCCCACTTCCAAATATCTATACATTTACAAACTCTGGGTTCCCATCTCTTTCCCCAGCCCTTGAGGCTGGATTGGCCTCGTGACTTGCTTTGGCCAATAGGTTGGGGTGAAAGTAACAATGTGTGTTTCTGAGTCCAGGCCTCAAGAGACCCTGCACACTCATGCTTTCTCTCGGACCCCTGCCTCTACCATGAGAGCAAGGCTGGCTGGAGGATGAGTAACCACGGGAAGCATTTGGGAGCCAGCCCTCCTGTCCCAGCTAGGTCCCTCCACAGACCTGCCAACTGACTGCGGACACTGAACAAGCCCAGCCAAGATCAGCTGATTCTGGCTGAGGTCAGCAGAACTGCCTGGCTGAACCACAGACTTAGGAGCAAAATTAAATTTTTATTTTTGTATGCTAGTGAGGTGTTGTGGCTGATTGTTACACAGAATTACTGTGGCAATAGATAATGGATATAACCTTCTGGGTATAACACCAATGAAAGTTTCACTTAAATTCGTCTGGGGAGCTTGATTCAGGACTAAATGACGAGATGGCTACAGGGATGGATATTCTTCACATCATTCTTTACGAATGTTGTAGGAGGCAGAATAGTGGTCCCTCAAAAAGATGCCTGTAGCCCGGATCCCCAGGACCTGAGAACATGTTCCCTTGTGTGGCAAGAGACTTAGCCAGTGTGATGAAGGCTAGGAATCTTGTGATGGGGAGACTGTCCTGGATGACCTGGGTGGATCCAGTGCAATTGCCAAGTCCTCAAAACCAGAAAGACCTTCCTGTCTGTAGTTTGAGGGAGATGTGACATGGAAGAGAGCTCAGGGAGATGCAGCACTGCTGACTTGGAAGAGGGAGGAAGGGGCAATGAGTCAGGGAATGTGGGTGCCTCTAGAGGCCGGAAAAGGCAAGGAAACCAATCTTCCTCTCAACCCTCCAGACAGGCATACAGCCCTGCTGATACCTTGATTTTAGCCCACTGAGGCTCATATCAGACTACTGACCTCTAGCACTGTAAAATAATAAGTTTGTGTTGTTTTAAGCCACCAAGTTTGTGATTATTTTTCTTATAGCAGCAATAGAAAACTAATACAAGGGCAGAGGGCCTAAATGGACATTTCTCCAAAGAAGCCATACAAATGGCCAACTGGCACATGAAAAGGTGCTCAACATTGCTAATTATTAGGGAAATTCAAATGAAAACCACAATGAGGTATCACCTCAAACCGGTGAGAACGGCTATCATCAAAAGTCTATAAATAATAAATGCTGGAGAGGGTATGGAGAAAAAGGAACCCTCCTACACCACTGGTGGGAATGTAAATTGGTGCAGCCACTATGGAGAACAGTACGGAGGTTCCTTAAAAAACTACAAATAGAACTACCATATGATCCAGCGATCCCACTCCTATATCCAGAAAAGGTGAAAACTTTAATTCGGAAAGATATATGCACCCCAATATTCATAGCAGAACTGTTTACAATAGCCAAGACATGAAAACAACTTAAATGTCCATCGACAATATAATACATGTAATATATACACACACACACACACACACACACACACAATGGAATATTACCCAGCCATTAAAAAGATGAAATAATGCCATTTGCAGCAACATGGATGGACCTAGAGTTTATTATACTAAGTGAAGTAAGTCAGACAGAGAAAGACAAATATCACAGGATATCACTTATATGTGGAATCTAATAAAATGATACAAATGAACTTACTTACACAATAGAAACAGACTCACAGACATAGAAAACAAACTTACAGTTACCAAAGGGGAAAGGGAGTGAGAGAGGGATAAATTAGGAGTTTGGGATTAATAGATACAAACTACTATATATAAAATAGGTGAACAACAAGGGCCTACTGTACAGCACAGGGAATTCTATTCAATATCTTGTAATAACCTATAAATGGAAAAGAATCTGAAAAAGAATACATTATATATATATCAACATATATATATATCAATATGTATGACTGAATCACTTTGTTATACACCTGAAACTAACACAACATTGCAAATCAACTATACTTTAATAAAAAAAGAAAACTAATACAAATATTATTCTTGACAACTTGACTTTTCACTTAAAGTGAGCAGAAGAATCTAAGGTTATACTCTCTGTTAAAACTTGTTTTCACTTGAGAAAGAAAAACGGAGCTGGAGGAATCAGGCTCCTGGACTTCACACTATACCACAAAGCTACAGTAATCAAGACAGTATGGTACTGGCACAAAAACAGAAATACAGATCAATGGAACACGATAGAAAGCCCAGAGGTAAACCCACACACATGTGGTCACCTTATCTTTGATAAAGGAGGCAAGAATATACAATGGAGAAAAGACAGCCCTTCAATAAGTGGTGCTGGGAAAACTGGACAGCTACATGTAAAAGAATGAAATTAGAACACTCCCTAACACCATACACACAAATTAACTCAAAATGGATTAAAGACCTAAATTTAAGGTCAGACACTATAAAACTCTTAGAGGAAAACATAGGCAGAACACTGTATGACATAAATCACAGCAAGATCCTTTTTGACCCACCTCCTAGAGAAATGGAAATAAAAAGAAAAATAAATAAATGGGACCTAATGAAACTTAAAAGCTTTTGCACAGCAAAGGAAACCATAAACAAGACGAAAAAACAACCCTCAGAATGGGAGAAAATATTTGCAAATGAAGCAACTGACAAAGGATTAATCTCCAAAATTTACAAGCAGCTCAATATCAAAAAAACAAACAACCCAATCCAAAAATGGGCAGAAGACCTAAATAGACATTTCTCCAAAGAAGATATACAGATTGCCAACAGACACATGAAAGAATGCTCAACACCATTAATCATTAGAGAAATGCAGATCAAAACTACAATGAGGTATCACATCACACGAGTCAGAATGGCGATCATCAAAAAATCTACAAACAATAAATGCTGGAGAGGGTGTGGAGAAAAGGGAACCCTCTTGCACTGTTGGTGGGAATGTAAATTGATACAGCCACTATGGAGAACAGTATGGACGTTCTTTAAAAAACTAAAAATAGAACTACCATATGACCCAGCAATCCCACTACTGGACATATACCCTGATAAAACCACAATTCAAAAAGTGTCATGTACCAAAATGTTCATTGCAGCTCTATTTACAATAGCCAGAACATGGAAGCAACCTAAGTGTCCATCGACAGATGAATGGATAAAGAAGATGTGGCACATATATACAATGGAATATTACTCAGCCATAAAAAGAAACGAAATTGAGTTATTTGTAGTGAGGTGGATGGACCTACAGTCTGTCATACAGAGTGAAGTCAGAAAGAGAAAAACAAATACCATATGCTGACACATATATATGGAATCTAAAAAAAAAAAAAGGTCATAAAGAACCTAGGGGCAAGATGGGAAGGGAATAAAGACACAGACCTACTAGAGAATGGACTTGAGGATATGGGGAGGGGGAAGGGTAAGCTGGGACAAAGCGAGAGAGTGGCATGGACATATATACACTACCAAACGTAAAATAGATAGCTAGTGGGAAGCAGCCGCATAGCACAGGGAGATCAGCTTGGTGCTTAGTGACCACCTAGAGGGGTGGGATAGGGAGGGTGGGAGGGAGGGAGACGCAAGAGGGAAGAGATATGGGGACATATGTATATGTATAGATGATCTACTTTGTTATAAAGCAGAAACTAACACACCATTGTAAAGCAATTATACTCCAATAAAGATGTTAAAAAATTAAAAAAAAATAATTTTAAAATGTGGGGGAAAAAAACCTTGTTTTCACAATATGCTGTGTAGCTAATTAAGGACAGATACTGTTACCACCAACTCTTGGTCATTGGACAGTGGCGGGCTGAACTGTTTGCAGATTAAATGTAATAAAAGCACAGAGTGTCCTGATTCAGTGATGACACACAGCACAGCTCTCAGCCCCCCACTGGGAAGCTGTGTGGCCTGGGCGTTAAAATCTCAGACTCTGAGGCAACGAAAACTTCAAACTGTTGAACAACTGAAAAAGATAAATCTCTTTCACTACAATACATGTTGGTGACGATGGATTCATAAATCAGTCACTTCAGTCATTTTGAGTGGCTTTGGTAGGACCGTAACTGTCTCCCAAAGTATCTGATAAAATTTTAACTTTATGTGGTTAATAGTATGATTATTACTTTGTAACCAGGTGTTGCTTGAACCACACCCCGATGCAGTGTGAATCACTGTACAAATATAAACTACTATTACCTGTTTTGGTTGCCACTTGTTTTGGTGTCGTAATTATTATTATCATTGAATTTCGTCTTAAATTGAGCTTTAGCATGACTTCGGCCTCAATTTTTCTGCTAGAATGTCTCTCTAATTTCACATTGGAAGTTAGTAAGCAAATTGGATTCCTAAGGTATTCAAAAACTTCCTCTCAAACCTCGTTTTCTGAAATATTCTGTATCTATTTCAGATAGTTTGGGACACGTTTTGCCCTTATAACTCAACACAAGTCTTCTGCAATGTAAACTTATAAACGTTGGATTTATAAAAGAATCAGCAAGGGATTGTGTGCTGGTGTCTGCAATGAAGCATTCCTACTCGACCACTTTTTTTTTTTTTTTTTTTTTTAAATTTTATTTTATTTTATTTTTTTGCTTTATAACAAATTTAATCAGTTATACATATACATATGTTTCCATATCCCCTCCCTTTTGCGTCTCCCTCCCACCCTCCCTATCCCACCCCTCCAGGCGGTCACAAAGTACCAAGCTGATCTCCCTGTGCTATGCGGCTGCTTCCCACTAGCTATTTACCTCACGTTTGGTAGTGTATATATGTCCATGCCGCTCTTTCACTTTGTCACAGCTTACCCTTCCCCCTCCCCATATCCTCAAGTCCATTCTCTAGTAGGTCTGTGTCTTTATTCCTGTCTTACCCCTATGTTCTTCATGACATTTTTTTTTCTTAAATTCCATATATATGTGTTAGCATACAGTATTTGTCTTTCTCTTTCTGACTTACTTCACTCTGTATGACAGACTCTAGGTCTATCCACCTCATTACAAATAGCTCAATTTCATTTCTTTTTATGGCTGAGTAATATTCCATTGTATATATGTGCCACATCTTCTTTATCCATTCATCCGATGATGGACACTTAGGTTGTTTCCATCTCCGGGCTATTGTAAATAGGGCTGCTATGAACATTTTGGTACATGTCTCTTTTTGAATTATGGTTTTCTCAGGGTATATGCCCAGTAGTGGGATTGCTGGGTCATATGGTAGTTCTATTTGTAGTTTTTTAAGGAACCTCCATACCGTTCTCCATAGCGGCTGTACCAATTCACATTCCCACCAGCAGTGCAAGAGTGTTCCCTTTTTTCCACACCCTCTCCAGCATTTATTGTGTCTAGATTTTTTGATGATGGCCATTCTGACTGGTGTGAGATGATATCTCATTGTAGTTTTGATTTGCATTTCTCTAATGAGTAAAGATGTTGAGCATCCTTTCATGTGTTTGTTGGCAGTCTGTATATCTTCTGTGGAGAAATGTCTATTTAGGTCTTCTGCCCATTTTTGGATTGGGTTGTTGGTTTTTTTGTTATTGAGCTGCATGAGCTGCTTATAAATTTTGGAGATTAATCCTTTGTCAGTTGCTTCATTTGCAAATATTTTCTCCCATTCTGAGGGTTGTCTTTTGGTCTTGTTTATGGTTTCCTTTGCTGTGCAAAAGCTTTTAAGTTTCATTAGGTCCCATGTGTTTATTTTTGTCTTTATTTCCATTTCTCTAGGAGGTGGGTCAAAAAGGATCTTGCTGTGATTTATGTCATAGAGTGTTCTGCCTATGTTTTCCTCTAAGAGTTTGATAGTGTCTGGCCTTACATTTAGGTCTTTAATCCATTTTGAGCTT
The DNA here is from genome assembly GCF_964341445.2 of Mesoplodon mirus. NCBI lineage: Eukaryota > Metazoa > Chordata > Mammalia > Artiodactyla > Ziphiidae > Mesoplodon > Mesoplodon mirus. Next base: position 7,006,283 of record NC_138986.1, on the reverse strand, counting down.
ATTTTTGTGTATGGTGTTAGGGAGTGATCTAATCTCATACTTTTACATGTCCCTATCCAGTTTTCCCAGCACCACTTATTGAAGAGACTGTCCTTTCTCCACTGTACATTCCTGCCTCCTTTATCAAAGATAAGGTGACCATATGTCCGTGGGTTTAACTCTGGGCTTTCTATCCTGTTCCATTGATCTATCTTTCTGTTTTTGTGCCAGTACCATACTGTCTTGATTACTGTAGCTTTGTAGTATAGTCTGAAGTCAGGGAGCCTGATTCCTCCAGCTCCATTTTTCGTTCTCAAGATTGCTTTGGCTATTCGGGGTCTTTTGTGTTTCCATACAAATTGTGAAATTTTTTGTTCTAGTTCTGTGAAAAATGCCAGTGGTAGTTTGATAGGGATTGCATTGAACCTGTAGATTGCTTTGGGTAGTAGAGTCATTTTCACAATGTTGATTCTTCCAATCCAAGAACATGGTACATCTCTCCATCTATTGGTATCATCTTTAATTTCTTTCATCAGTGTCTTATAATTTTCTGCATACAGGTCTTTTGTCTCCTTAGGTAGGTTTATTCCTAGATATTTTATTCTTTTTGTTGCAATGGTAAATGGGAGTGTTTCCTTGATTTCTCTTTCAGATTTTTCATCATTAGTATATAGGAATGCCAGAGATTTCTGGGCATTAATTTTGTATCCTGCAACTTTACCAAATTCATTGATTAACTCTAGTAGTTTTCTGGTAGCATCTTTAGGATTCTCTATGTATAGTATCATGTCATCTGCAAACAGTGACAGCTTTACTTCTTCTTTTCCAATTTGGATTCCTTTTATTTCCTTTTCTTCTCTGATTGCTGTGGCTAAAACTTCCAAAACTAGGTTGAATAAGAGTGGTGAAAGTGGGCAACCTTGTCTAGTTCCTGATCTTAGTGGAAATGGTTTCAGTTTTTCACCATTGAGGACGATGTTGGCTGTGGGTTTGTCATATATGGCCTTTATTATGTTGAGGAAAGTTCCCTCTATGCCTACTTTCTGCAGGGTTTTTATCATAAATGGGTGTTGAATTTTGTCGAAAGCTTTCTCTGCATCTATTGAGATGATCATATGGTTTTTCTCCTTCAGTTTGTTAATATGGTGTATCACGTTGATTGATTTGCGTATATTGAAGAATCCTTGCATTCCTGGAATAAACCCCACTTGATCATGGTGTATGATCCTTTTAATGTGCTGTTGGATTCTGTTTGCTAGGATTTTGTTGAGGATTTTTGCATCTATGTTCATCAGTGATATTGGCCTGTAGTTTTCTTTCTTTGTGACATCCTTGCCTGGTTTTGGTATCAAGGTGATGGTGGCCTCGTAGAATGAGTTTGGGAGTGTTCCTCCCTCTGCTATATTTTGGAAGAGTTTCGGAAGGACAGGTGTTAGCTCTTCTCTAAATGCTTGATAGAATTCGCCTGTGAAGCCATCTGGTCCTGGGCTTTTGTTTGTTGGAAGATTTTTTATCACAGTTTCAATTTCAGTGCTTGTGATTGGTCTGTTCATATTTTCTATTTCTTCCTTATTCAGTCTCGGCAGGTTGTGCATTTCTAAGAATTTGTCCATTTCTTCCAGGTTGTCCATTTTATTGGCATAGAGTTGCTTATAGTAATCTGTCATGATCTTTTTTATTTCTGTAGTGTCAGTTGTTACTTCTCCTTTTTCATTTCTAATTCTATTGATTTGAGTCTTCTCCCTTCTTTTCTTGATGAGTCTGCCTAATGGTTTACCAATTTTGTTTATCTTCTCAAAGAACCAGCTTTTAGTTTTATTGATCTTTGCTATCGTTTCCTTCATTTCTTTTTCATTTATTTCTGATCTGATTTTTATGATTTCTTTCCTTCTGCTAACTTTGGGATGTTTTTGTTCTTCTTCCTCTAATTGCTTTAGGTGCAAGGTTAGGTTGTTTATTCGAGATGTTTCCTGTTTCTTAAGGTGGGATTGTATTGCTATAAACTTCCCTCTTAGCACTGCTTTTGCTGCATCCCATAGGTTTTGGGTCGTCGTGTCTCCATTGTCATTTGTTTCTAGGTATTTTTTAATTTCCTCTTTGATTTCTTCAGTGATCACTTCGTTATTAAGTAGTGTATTGTTTAGCCTCCATGTGTTTGTATTTTTTACAGCTCTTTTCCTGTAATTGATATCTAGTCTCATAGCATTGTGGTCGGAAAAGATACTTGATACAATTTCAATTTTCTTAAATTTACCAAGGCTTGATTTGTGACCCAAGATATGATCTATCCTGGAGAATGTTCCATGAGCACTTGAGAAAAATGTGTATTCTGTTGTTTTTGGATGGAATGTCCTATAAATATCAATTAAGTCCATCTTGTTTAATGTATCATTTAAAGCTTGTGTTTCCTTATTTATTTTCATTTTGGAAGATCTGTCCATTGGTGAAAGTGGGGTGTTAAAGTCCCCTACTATGAGTGTGTTACTGTCGATGTCTCCTTTTATGGCTGTTAGTATTTGCCTTATGTATTGAGGTGCTCCTATGTTGGGTGCATAAATATTTACAATTGTTATATCTTCTTCTTGGATCGATCCCTTGATCATTATGTAGTGTCCTTCTTTGTCTCTTCTAGTAGTCCTTATTTTAAAGTCTATTTTGTCTGATATGAGAATTGCTACTCCAGCTTTCTTTTGGTTTCCATTTGCATGGAATATCTTTTTCCATCCCCTTACTTTCAGTCTGTATGTGTCTCTAGGTCTGAAGTGGGTCTCTTGTAGACAGCATATAGATGGGTCTTGTTTTTGTATCCATTCAGCCACTCTGTGTCTTTTGGTGGGAGCATTTAGTCCATTTACATTTAAGGTAATTATCGATATGTATGTTCCTATTCCCATTTTCTTAATTGTTTTGGGTTCATTATTGTAGGTCTTTTCCTTCTGTTGTGTTTCTTGCCTAGAGAAGTTCCTTTAGCATTTGTTGTAAAGCTGGTTTGGTGGTGCTGAACTCTCTCAGCTTTTGCTTGTCTGTAAACGTTTTAATTTCTCCATCAAATCTGAATGAGATCCTTGCTGGGTAGAGTAATCTTGGTTGCAGGTTTTTCTCCTTCATCACTTTAAGTATGTCCTGCCACTCCCTTCTGGCTTGTAGAGTTTCTGCTGAGAGATCAGCTGTTATCCTGATGGGGATTCCCTTGTGTGTTATTTGTTGTTTTTGCCTTGCTGCTTTTAATATGATTTCTTTGTGTTTAATTTTTGACAGTTTGATTAATATGTGTCTTGGCGTATTTCTCCTTGGATTTATTCTGTATGGGACTCTCTGTGCCTCCTGGACTTGATTAACTATTTCCTTTCCCATATTAGGGAAGTTTTCAACTATAATCTCTTCAAATATTTTCTCAGTCCCTTTCTTTTTCTCTTCTTCTTCTGGAACCCCTATAATTCGAATGTTGGTGCGTTTAATGTTGTCCCAGAGGTCTCTGAGACTGTCCTCTGTTCTTTTCATTCTTTTTTCTTTATTTTGCTCTGCAGCAGTTATTTCCACTATTTTATCTTCCACCTCACTTATCCGTTCTTCTGCCTCAGTTATTCTGCTATTGATCCCATCTAGAGTATTTTTTATTTCATGTATTGTGTTTTTAATCGATGCTTGATTCATCTTTAGTTCTTCTAGGTCCTTGTTAACTGTTTCTTGCATTTTGTCTATTCTATTTCCGAGATTTTGTATCTGGGAAATAGAATCTTGGATCATCTTTACCATCATTATTCTGAATTCTTTTTCAGGTAGAGTGCCTATTACCTCTTCATTTGTTAGGTCTGGTGGGTTTTTATCTTGCTCCTTCTCCTGCTGTGTGTTTTTCTGTCTTCTCATTTTGCTTATGTTACTGTGTTTGGGGTCTCCTTTTTGCAGGCTGCAGGTTCGTAGTTCCTGTTGTTTTTGGTGTCTGTCCCCAGTGGCTAAGGTTGGTTTAGTGGGTTGCGTAGGCTTCCTGGTGGAGGGGACTAGTGCCTGTGTTCTGGTGGATGAGGCTGGATCTTGTCTTTCTGGTGGGCAGGTCCACGTCTGGTGGTGTGTTTGGGGGTGTCTGCGGACTTTTTATGATTTTAGGCCACCTCTCTGCTAATGGGTGGCGTTGTGTTCCTGTCTTGCTAGTTGTTTGGCATAGGGTGTCCAGCACTGTAGCTTGCTGGTCGTTGAGTGAAGCTGGGTGCTGGTGTTGAGATGGAGATCTCTGGAAGATTTTTGCCGTTTGATATTATGTGAAGCTGGGAGGTCTCTTGTGGACCAGTGTCCTGAAGTTGGCTCTCCCACCTCAGAGGCACAGCATTGACTCCTGGCTCCTCAATTTGGGATGATGTGTTGTCTATTCATGTATTCCACAGATGCAGGGTACATCAAGTTGATTGTGGAGCTTTAATCCGCTGCTTCTGAGGCTGCTGGGAGAGGTTTCCCTTTCTCTTCTTTGTTCTCACAGCTCCTAGGTCTCAGCTTTGGATTTGGCCCCGCCTCTGCGTGTAGGTCGCCGGAGGGCGTCTGTTCTTCGCTCAGATAGGACAGGGTTAAAGGAGCAGCCTCTTCGGGGACTCTGGCTCACTCAGGCCAGGAGGGAGGGAGGGGCACGGAGTGCGGGGCGAGCCTGCAGCGGCAGAGGTCGGCGTGACGTTGCACCAGCCCGAGGCGCGCCGTGCGTTCTCCCAGGGAAGCCGCCCCTGGATCCCGGGACTCCGGCAGTGGCGGGCTGCACAGGCTCCCGGAAGGGCGGTGTGGGCAGTGACCTGCGCTCGCACACAGGCTTCTTGGCGGCGGCAGCAGCAGCCCCAGCGTCCCACGCCTGTCACTGGGCTCCGCGCTTTCAGTCGCGACTCGCGCCCGTCCGTGGAGCCCCTTTAAGCAGCGCTCCCAATCCCCTCTCCTCGCGCACCAGGAAACCAAGAGGGAAGAAAAAGTCTCTTGCCTCTTCGGCAGCTCTAGAGTTTTCCCGGACTCCCTCCCGGCTAGCTGTGGCACATTAGCCCCCTTCAGGCTGAGTTCTCGCCACCAGCGCCAGTCCTCTCCCTGCGCTCTGACCGAAGCCCGAGCCTCAGCTTCCAGCACTGCGTGCCCCGGCGGGCGAGCAGACAAGCCTCTCGGGCTGGTGAGTGCCGCTCGGCACCGATCCTCTGTGCGGGAATCTCTCCGCTTTGCCCTACCCAGGTATGTGGGGAGTTTCTTGCCTTTTGGGAGGTCTGGGGTCTTCTGCCAGCGTTCAGTAGGTGTTCTGTAGGAGTTGTTCCACGTGTAGCTGTATTTCTGGTGTATCCGTGGGGAGGAAGGTGATCTCCGCGTCTTACTCTTCCGCCATCTTACCCAGAAGTCTACTCGACCACTTGAAAAGAATATCTTCATAGATAATAAAGCCAAGGATGGTACCATAAGGTAAAATCAGTAGGAAAACTGCCTTCCTCAAAGACTTCTTAACGAATTCCAGCCCCATGAACCTCACTAATTGCTTCCATTCTTCAAAACTTTGTACATAATTTCGTCTTACAGTCATTGCCATTTAAATTACCTGAATGTGTCTCTGAAAGATTAAACAGAGATGCAATAAACACTAAATAAAGAATTCTTTGGTGATGAGTGCTTTTGAAATGGAACAGTGTGGCAATACTACAGTGATACTGTCCCAACTAGCCAATGAATTTGAGAGATGCTTTATTATAAAACCAGAAAAGGGAAATGATCTGAAGACAAAGAGGAAAAGTAGATTATCAGAAAAAGAGGAAAAGTAGATTATCAGGAGGCAATAAGAGGCATGACTGCCAAACCCTAAACATTAAAATATGGGCAGAAACAAAGATGCTTACCTGGCCTTGGTATCTCGAACAATCTGGAATGTATGATGGCTATAATATTTAACTAAACTATTACATTTAATGCATTGCATCAGAAAAATTTCTGTGCTAACCAGGAAATATGTGTTCTAATTGCTGATGCTGAATATACTCTGTATATGATTTGGCTCTAGACTAGTCAATACAGATACAATTAATAAAATAAGTATTTAAAGTGATTCTTAGTAAGCAATATGATATCCTAGATGATGTTATTAATATGTGCATCAAAAATTTTCATCTAATTATGCTGATGGCCCAAACACATAACACGTACCACACAGAAGGTTAACTAAAAATAGGTTTAAGTTGCCTGTCACCCAAGGCTGTCTCTCTAGACAACCTAGTATTGTGTATCTTCTAAAGACCCCAGCTTGAAGATAATTAAATGATCACACACACACGGAGTAGTGTGCGCCCCAGCCCTCCTGAAAAAAATCAGTCCTGTAAACGGTCTCTCTCATCATGGTCAATTTCAGGCTGGCAAAATGAAATTAATGAAGATAGAATTGGAAAAAGATGTGCTCATGTGAACTGGTTCTGCCGGCTCGGCACCCCCCCCCCCCCGCAGTAGATCATGCACTGCCCTCCACCACACACACCCATCTACCCACCCACCCCCACACACGCTTGTTCAACATATTGCAGTTACTTATTGTATCTAACTTAACTTTGCACAGTACGTAGGCTAGAACAACGGGCACAGATTTTTGAAAATACAGACAAACTCAACTATTAAAACTATTACGTGATCATTCCTATTGCCATATTCTTCTCCCTGTCCTTGTCCCTTTCTGTCTTCTTTTTTTAAGCCCTGTCCCGTTACTCCCTTCTTCTTTATCTTGACCATTAGAAATTCTGCTAACATCCTGAAGTAAAACATAACTGTAGCAGTAATTGCTATAAGGGACTGGGAGCGGGCTCTGGTGTAGTCTTACCTTGTGAAACATTCATTCATCCATTCACAGATATTTATTAAGCACCAAGCATGAGCTTGGAGCCAGCGCCTTGTGTATGGTGGTACAATCTGTGAACTGTGCAAAGGATTGGGCCAGATGGGCTTGGAAACAGAGGGCATTCACTTCCCTGGACCTTGTAACCTGGAGGCAGCTGTGCCCACATGGGGATTCACAGCAAGATGCTCTCTGGGGGTCAGTCCTGTGGCCTCTCACTGCCCGAGGGGTCGGGCGGGAGGTACTTTTTGCAATTCATTTGCCCACAGGGGGTACCTTTTAAAATTTGCTTTGAGGAGGCTAAGATGATACAAACTTCTAGAGCACATCATGAGTGATAAAGCTGCCTTTCATTACTGTGATGAGAGTTTTCTCTTTCATTTAGACTCCAACATTCCTAGTCAGACCAAGCTCTCCAATCTTTTTTTTTTTTTTTTTTTTTTTTTTTTTTTATGAAATTGGCCTCCAGGGAGCTAGATTCTCTTTTCTGACTATACCACTGAACCAACTGGCTAAGCAGCCCTTGCATGAGGTTGGAAGGTCTTTACACAGAAGGTCCTTCTCAGCTGTTAGGTCAGCTTGGGTTCTGAGAAGGCCACCAGCATAACTGCCCCTTTAACACAATACTGCTTTTTTAACATGCCTTTTCTCTTATTTAGTCTCCAAAGATTTAGAATTAACTTGAACAAGTTCTCCTAATCTGAGACAGTGTTTTAGAAATCTTTTATCCCTCAAAGTACTTTGCACGTACTGAAGGCTTAACACACATTTGTGGAATGGAAGAATTTACATAGACATATGCACCAAATACATATTAAGTATTAAAGTAATCCTTAGGTTCAAGATTTTTCATTTGTGACTTTACCTAGCAAAGTATCTAATTTTGAGACGGGATTTCATTCTAATTGATATTTTCGAGTCTCCCCTTTTTTGTTTATTTACAGATACTAGAAAACTTCCTAGGTACAGATATGTCTTGAGGTGTGAGAAGCAGAGTTTTCTGGACCTGCAGTGTGTGCATGGCTGTGGGAATATCACGTGAAATCTTGTGCCCTCCGGGGACTCTCGCCCCCCATTCTAGTTAGGAAAGGGGGGTTCCTAAACCCTTTAGAGAAGGAAGCATTCTTGGAGCCCCCAGTAGCTTCCACCAGCACCCTGGCATTAATGGGAAACAAGATGGGAGTCTCCAGAGCTCCCACTGGGGAGAGACTCTAGGGACCATAGCTGCGAGATTTCTCTCAACGGAGGTTCCAAGTGGACTTGGGGCTGAATACAAATAGGGTCGCATGTGCACCACACAGCTGACTCCAGGCCACACCAGAACACTGTTGTCTTCATATCTGGATGTCTTCAAGAGCTCCATACGGAAAGTGGCTGCCAGATGTACAGGACTTAGACTCCAGCAAGGAAGGTTTGAGGTTAGACAGTGAGTAACTGTGTGTTGGTAAAGGTAATTAAACGCTGCCTCAGGAGGTGGTATAATTATCTCCTAAGGGGAGGTGACTCTTCGCCTTGAATGATTGATTAGGTGAAGTTCTGGGTGCGGGTAGGAGGCTAGATGGTGATTCTTGGAAATTAAACCACAACTTAAAAAAAGAAGCCAAATAAACAAGGCCTCCCTTAAACCTTGCGTTGTGTGCCAAGGGAGAATGAAGTCCAGGCTGCTTGAGTTATGGTCAGTTGCCAGTTTTGCCTTAGAAGGCAGGAAGCTTGCTTTGCTCGGTTTGAATGATTATTTCTATGTTAAATAGGCCAATCTGGCTTGAATAATCTTAATGTAGGAGTCTGTTATGTAAAACAGCTATTGTGTATCAGTGCAGCACACACGCCAAAACCACTGATTCCATCCTGGGTCCCTTTCTATACAGTCAAGGATGTCTTCCTGTTCAGACTAAATGTATTTAAGCAAGAGTCTCACCATCCAATATCTGATTTGATGAGCGATTACTTAAGGTGGATACTTGAGGAAGGTGAAAAGACAAGGGTGGGAGGCTGACCTATGGCTGTGGCTGGGTGCTGTGCTTTCCTGCAGCCTAACCTGGTGACAAGATCGCAGCCTTAACCTTAGCGAGGCGAGTCACGTGCTCAGGATCTGCTCTGGTAAAATCAAGAGAGCATGTAGGGAAGCTGAGAGCCTCAGAGATGGAAGAGACCTCACAGCCATGGGACAGAGAGAAGACTGATTTCCCTTTTAAATTTATTTTATTAATTTTTTTATTTTTGGCTGCGTTGGGTCTTCGTTGTTGCGCACGGGCTTTCTCTAGTTGTGGTGAGCGGGTGCTACTCTTCCTTGCAGTGCGCGGGCTTCTCATTGCAGTGGCTTCTCTTGTTGCAGAGCACAGGCTCTAGGTGGGTGGGCTTCAGTAGTTGTGGCTCGCAGGCTCTAGAGCGCAGGCTCAGTCTGATTTCTCTTTAAATTCATACCATCCCAGTTTCAAGTAATAAAACATCTAAGCCTCCATATTTGAGCTAAATATGGTTCACTTACTTATAAAATTAAGGCAGCTCAGTTTAAGTGAGCTTACTTTGAAAGAGTTTGTCCTATATGTAAGTTGTCTTCTGCAAAATAAAGCATAAATAATACTTTCTAAATCAAGACACATTTATAAAAATTATTGGTGCAACTGATTTTTACCTCTAGCTAGAAACCTCTGCAAGAGTTAAATATTCTTTAATATATTTGTCACATTTGGGAAGTGGAGATTTAATTGCTTACATTTTGATGATGAAGGAAAAGATCATTTGATAATAATTAATGTCGTTCCTCCTGGGACCATTTCCGTTTACATGGTGTATAAACAAAATAATACAGGAACATTAACCTGTTTCTTAGAGCAGTGAAAGCTTATAAAGCATATTATAAAAATAAAAAGAGCGGCAAAAATCATTTTGTGTAAGAAGCGTATTTTTTTAAAAAAACTATTCATTTCACACCATCTTGATATTTTATCCAAACATTCTTTTTAATTAGCTAATTAATTTATTTGTGGCTGCGTTGGGTCTTCATCGCTGCTCGTGGGCTTTCTCTAGTTGCGGTGAGCGGGGGCTACTCTGCGTTGCGGTGCGCAGGCTTCTCATTTCGGTGGCTTCTCTTGCTGCTGAGCACAGGCTCTAGGGAGTGCGGGCTTCAGTAGTTGTGGCGTGCAGGCTCAGTAGTTGTGGTGAACGGACTTAGTTGCTCTGCGGCATGTGGGATCTTCCCGGACTAGGGCTCGAACCCGTGTCCCCTGCATTGACAGGAGGATTCTTAACCACAGCGCCACCAGGGAAGTCCCCAAACATTTTTAACTGGGCTTTGACTGTGTGGGTGAGTTTCTCGCCATCACTTAAATTAGCACTCTCAAAGTCTTGTGAGAGGTGTTCCTGACAGCAGAGGGAAGAGTAGGTCTAAAGAGTCTCAAGGTCAGAGCCCCAAATAGAGGTGGTAAATTTAGACATTTTTTGAATATTCATGTGTTTGGTTCTTATCATTCTCCACCCAGAGCTGCCCCAAATTGTCCAGAGAAATGCTCTTTCTTCATCCTATGACTTTGTGGATCGTCCTCCGTATCAGATACCCTGGTTTGAGAATCACACACCTGGAAAAAAGTTTCCTTTCCATTCTCTTAACCTACCCCCTTCACCCGCCAAAACCAGGAGGCGTTGGAGCAGCCTCAGTCGATTTATAATAAGACTTACAAGTCTTCTCACTTCTTTGTAGAGAAAAGATTGTTAGGCTGCTCTTCTCCGGAGAACAGACCAACTCTTGAAGAGCTTCAAGTATTACCTTTCTAACGGTAACACTCAGGTCTTGACAATGATCCTAATACGTCAAATTTCAATTTCATATTTCCTGCAGGATATATTATCACTTCAAACAGAACACAGCCCTCTTCACCATTTGCTATACTGTTTATTTTACTGGAACGTAAATTCCATAGTTGACACCATTCACCCTTAGCCTTAGAAAGTATCCCACGAGTGCTGAGCCAGGTTGCTGAGGAAATTCACTCATCCCCACATTCCAAGCAAGTGGGGATGGGAGAAATCGGCTACATGAGCCCCAAGAGTCCCCAGGTAGGTGGCCCTGAAAGAGCATCTGAAAGGAAGGAACCTGGATGGAATAAGTAGTTCCAAAAGGAGAGGATTTTGCATTTGCTCATCTTTGGGGGTCAAATTGAGACAGGCTGGCACCTGGGACCTTGGACCCTTTGCTGCAATGCTTGCACCTGGGCAAACGTCTCCTCAAGCCACAAAGTACAAAGAAACTATGAGGGACTGAAAATAACTGCATGTACTCCCAGTTGGGGCAAATTATGGACAACAAATACAAAAAGACCAAACACCCAGCTGCCACTTCTGAAGAACCAGGAGCAAAAGCAGGGGACTGCCCATACCCCCTGCACACGACACCACCAAAGGGCTGGGAAAACCACCTAAGCACCCCCCCCCTCCAGCCCCCCACCCCCGGACGCACCCCTACCCTCACCTCATACAAGGAACAAGCTGGCACCCCCTCGGGGAATGACCAAGGGAACCTGCTGCAGCACGCGATCTCATAAAGCCTTGCCTGAATTTCTTGTCTGGCCTCTTATCAATTTCTGTTGATTAAGGAGGCCAAGAACCCTGGTCGGTAACCATACGTGAACGCACACCCCACAGGAGTGTGTGGAAGGCTCTGGGGCGCTGCAGTCTGTGCCCAGCTCACAGACTCTGCTCAGATCCTGCGACTGCGTTAAATCACAGGCTGTCATTTAATCTGCCTTGCCCATTGCCCCAGACAGCAGCACCACCTGGAGGAAACCACGGCTGAGAAGAAGGCAGGGGTGCTGCCTAGATGCCCCGGGGGTGGGGTGAGTCGTCTGGAGACGGGGGCCACCAGGGCTCCTGCAACTTAGTCTGCTCTCACCACCCTCACCCTTTCCCACCTGGGGGGTGGACAGGGAGTCCCCCAGAAGCTATGAGTGGCAGGGGGACCACACTCTACAGTGCAGACGCCCCACCGGGAACTGGTCTGAGAAGGAGGATACTGATTGCAGGCCGGTTTCAGGCCAGCACGTGCAGGGTGTTACACAGAGCCACTTTCTGTCCCCGTGGGAAGCTGGAAGGAGAGTCTGCCAAGGGCAGAGGAGGAGCTGTCAGGGGAGGGTGTCAGGGGAGGGTGTGAAAAAGCTTGGCAGCAGAAGACCAAGACGAAGGGGACTCTTTGTTGTAGGGTTTGGCCAAGGCCGGGAAATGGGGAGAAAGAGAACGGACGTGAAAACGGGAACATGTACCGCCACCTCTCTGCTCCTTCTGTGCCCGGATGTGGGAGAGAGAGGGTGGCAGCTAGTCCAGCCGTGGTGGGAGCTGTGCCAAGCTGGAGAGGAGGCCTGGGAAACAGACGAGGATGGGAGGGAAAATCCCGTTTCCTGTGGCTCCAGTGGGGAAGGTGACTGAGAATCACAGGGCAGCTTGCTGACTTGGAGGGGTGCCCACCTGCTCACATTTCCCGCCCGCCCCTCTGCACCCGAGCACCTGTCCAGGGAAGACTTTGTGACTCATTAGAGATACAGCAAATACGAGGGAGCTGAATAACTACCAAACGATGTTGATAAAGAAGGGATTTTGGTAAAAATGTTTTAAAGGTTTCACCTTCACCCTCTTCCCTGAGACAGAAAACTGGTTTCAGTTTCCAGTTTTCACTCTGATTAGATCTATTTAAACAATATATGTGCAAAATGCTTCCATTTATAGGAAATTTGGCCTTGAGATGCTGGTATGTGTGCAAACGTCCAGGGAACCAAGTGCATTGAAATGAGAATTCCTGAGATTCAGGGTTCATGTAATGTACAAACAGCTCTTTCATTGGTAAAATGTCAGGAAATTTATTTCTGGATCCAGTTTGTGAAACACGTGTGTGTGTGTGTGTGTGTGTGTGTGTGGTATGGACGTGAATGTGGGTGTGTGTGGTATGTATGTGTGCAGGGGCATGTGGGTGTGTGTGTAATCTGCTCAGGGAATAGTGGCGAGGCCAGGTCCAAGATGGGTTTTTGAGACATTTAAAATATCTAGGGTTGTTATAAATGAGTTTGTTCTTTTCACTTATTTTTGCATTTTCAAAATAAAGTTGTTTAGGAAAACACACTCTTGCTAAATGGAAACTAATGGGGATTAGAGAAGGGAGGTGCTCACATGGCAATAAGCCTGACATCTCACGTCAAAGTTCTTCTCCAGCTCCAGAGATTGGAAAGCTTCCTGCTACATGTCTTTCTTCTGTTCACTGAGTGCATGGATGCTGAGATATCTGAGTAGAGAGGGTGGCTGGCATGGTCTACCCCCTGTCACTTGCTCCATTCCTCAATATGGTTAAAAACTTTCACAGTTACCATCTGGGAATGTTTTCACTTGAGGGACTTAAATATGAAACCCCCTTATACAATCATACGTGTATTGGATACCATGGTGGATGTCAAGGAAACAAAGAAGAATAGTTAATATTGAAGATTATTAAATATTAAGCATTTATTTGTAGATAAAAGGTAGTAAGCAATGTGTAGCATAAGAAAGATAGATAAGTAAATATTATAAAGTGTACATTGCATCACTGTTATTATTACACGTTATCTATTAAACATTATATAGAAAGTGGTTGTGAATTCAATTTCTAAATAATCTCTAAACTAAAAGAGTGACTAAATCTTCCTCAGCCCTAAGGTGTCGATCTGAAGTGAAGTTAATACTGCAAAACTAGAATCCTTAAAATAATTTCTGAAAAACTTGTATGAGGAAAAAAAGATAAATTGTAATACCTATTTTACAAGGTTTTTAGGTGGGTTATTGGTCAAAAAGGTCTTGGTGATGGTAAGGTAATTAAACAAGGAAGTTGTCTGACAGACTGAGGGGCCGTGAACGCCTTCTTAACTCACATACACAAACCAGAACCTAAGTGTCCACTCACTGGAACTGGAGAAAATGAGACTTGAGGACAACCCGTCACAGCCAGCCAATCCGTTTTCCTAAACAAGGCAACTGCTTCAGCTGTAGCCTACCAAATCATTTCCTTGCTTTGTTTCTGCATCTTCTCCATGAAGACCTCTCCCCCAGCTCCTGTTGGTGGGGGCCCCTAACCACCTGAGGTTTGATGCTGCCTGATATGAATCCGTGTTTGCTCAAATAAACTACTGACCATTTACTGTGCCTGAGTTTACCTTCTAGCAGTGACTTCAGTCATTTCTCACTTCCATCCATACTCCGCACTGACACTAGATTATTTTTTCCAAAAGATCTGATCACGGTACTTCCCTGAAGGCCCCTCCCTGGTCTCCAGGGTCAGGGGGACAAGTCTAAGATCCTTAGCTGAGTGATAAGAGCCCCGTGAGCCTCGGTCCCTCCCGAGTCATCAAATCAGTAATCCCCGCTCAGGTGTTTTTTGTGCAGACCCCCTTGCCCCGCCCCCTTCTCTACCTCCACTCTGGGGCAGAGGCTTATGCCTAGAATATTTCCAGTCCCCACTAGGCAAACTTCTTCCATCCTCCCAGGTCCTTAATGAAGCTTCCCACCCTCAACTGTTCAAAGCCTTCCCCTCTCATTGTTTAATTCAACGTACAACTACGTATATGCTGAGTACCCTGCTGGATGCTGAGGATACAAAAATGAATAGAATACAGCGCTGCTCACCCTACCAGGGGCCCACAGATTAACAGGGGGTAAATGGTATGTAAACAAGCAATGGGACACGTGTTAAAATGAACTATGTTCAAGGTGATATGGGGCTGGGTAAGAAGGCCCTTGACTCTTCTGGATTTCTGTGGCACACTACTTGGCATGAGTCTATGCTGCCATGTGGATGTGCCGTTTCACGCTAGGTGTCTCATCTTTCCACCAGATTACGTGCTTCTCCAGCGCTGTACTATGTCCTTGACTACCTGTGCTGAGTGCCCAGTGCAGTGCCACAGACACAGTCATCAATTAACTCATTTACAATAAATAAATAACTTTCCCATACAAGTACTGCTGATTTATTTTAAGTATAAGGAAGGATATATTGAATTTTTCCCTTGGTGAATGTTTCTCATTAGAATAGATTAGTTGCTGAAAACAGCATGATTTCTAGTGATTGCAGGAGAAGAACAAAAGCTAAAACTCCTAGGATGGCCGTTAGAAATGTAAATCAGAAGCTGCTATTACTCCAAGTGCTACATGAAATCTCATATACAATTTGTAGCTCCAAAAGCTTTAATCTGTGGTATGTTTGGTTCTACACAGTTAAGCAGTGCATTTGTATGTAAAATTAGAACAAAAAGATCGTCAGGTGAAAGCTTCAGTCCAACTGGGGAATTTTCTAGAATGGTACCTCTACTCTCAGTTTGTAGCAATACTGAAGGCTAACTCTGTTCTTCTGCACAAATTCAGGAGGGTATTGTGGCAACACCTTTTGATGTCAGGGGTGAACACAATTTTATGGGTGTTAGTGAGAGTTAGAGGTCTAATTTTCATGCCTTTGAATACAGAAAGATATACATTGTTGAAAGAAAAGATCACAAAGCAAGCACTCAGTCCTGTTAGAAATAAAGAGGATGTAGCATTCTGCTCAGAAGACTGTTTTTTGTTTTTACTGCATGAAAATGCAAAAATCTGTGAATGGAAAGAAGTGGATGGTATTTGGGTGAGGATTACAGGGGAGAGAGGACGTATGGCAGATGTGGCAGAGACTGACCTTCATCCTCCACCACCTATCTGCCCTTTCCTTCTTAGTAACAACTTCAGCTGGATGCATGGCACCCCTGCCTTTGGGACCAGCCACGTGGCCATGCAGCTAACTCCGCTCCATGGGGTGCGGTGCTGCATGCCTCTTCGGGATCTGGCCTTAGGAGTGAGATGTCCCCCTCTTCCCCATCCCCTTTAGCCCTGGTTGAAATACAGACATGGTGCTGGGCCTCCTGTACCACACAGGTGAGACCAACTAAAGACTTTGCAGGGCAGAGCCATCCTCCCAGCTCAAGGTCTTTATGAGAGAGAGAAATAAGCATCCATCGAGTTAAGCCTCCGCTGTTTGGGTTCTCGGTCGCACATCATGGCACTCATGTCTGAATAAAGTAATGGAGCGCATTACAATCCATTTAGCCAGAGAGGAATGAGGGCACATTTTTTTAAACTGCTGCTTCTAGCTACAGTGACCACACAAAATATTACAGGATTTAATCTGAAGGCGATTTTGTCTGCTATTAGAAAGTCCTTATCTAGTGCCTCTTTTTTGGTTATCTGCCCAAAGTCCTTTAGTGGATGAATTCCTTTGGTCATTTTTAAGAAATGTACCAGTTAAGAGATTTTGGCTGGAGAATCAGAAAGTCCAATTCAATTGGCTTAAACAAAAAGGAAATGTATTCTTTCACATAATGCTCAGTCCAACAACAGAGGGGCTTTCGAGATGAATGACTGAGTCATGCAGTCAAGTCCACAGGAAGGACCGGGTTCTTCCCAAACCACGCCTAGTAAGGGTCACGGCAGTAGCAGGATGGGCTTGGACGACTCAGGATTCCCTCCTGACCTGGGAATGCGGTCACCCCCCAAAAAGGAGAATACTTGAAAAAAAAAAATCAGTGTTTAGCAGGAAAAAGGGACAATGGAAGTCAGGAAGGAAACCAAGGCTGTCCTACAACCTGTGGATGCCCACACGGATTGTAACAGTCACCCGACAGAAACTCGCACAGCTGGGCGGGGAGCTGGGGAGCTGGGTGCTCAGGGGTCTGGCTCTAGCAGTAAGCAGTCCTGTTCACAGAGGGTAGGTAAAGAGCCTTTAGAGTAGGTTTCAGGCTGGGTGTTTTCTTTTTTTTTTTTTTTTTTTTTGCGGTATGCGGGCCTCTCACTTTTGTGGCCTCTCCCGTTGCGGAGCACAGGCTCCGGACGCGCAGGCCCAGCGGCCATGGCTCACGGGCCCAGACACTCCGCGGCATGTGGGATCTTCCCGGACCGGGGCACGAACCCGTGTCCCCTGCATCGGCAGGCGGACTCTCAACCACTGCGCCACCAGGGAAGCCCCTGGGTGTTTTCTTAACTTTCTGGGGTAATTTGTGCCCCTGTCAATTTCTGATTCTATATCAATGACTTTTAAAATGGAGCTCAAAATATTAAAAGCTTACCCAGTTTACTGAAACCATGTATGTTATTGAAGTTTAGTGCTTTTCTGAGCTCTTACAGAAACAATCTTTGGTTTCCCCAGAACAGCAAACTAAAAATACACCCAGAAAGGTAGTCTCCAAACACCAATTTTGAGACCTTTTCGAAATCTTCCGTACGTTCATAACCTGAAGCCGTTTCCATCCAGCTCACTATGGGAGGCTCTGGCTCAATTGATTTAGTCTGACAAAGATCTTATCTCTCTAATCCTATCTTTCTACTCCAACTTTTCTTATTGATTAAGAGGCTACCGCACTTTACAACTTTACAATAACACAATACAGCTTATACAAAAGCCTAGACATGTTCTCACATAAAGGAGTTTTTCAGAAGCTGGCTTTGATTGGATTTCTTTGTTTCCAAATAGCAGCTGTCTTCTGAATATAGTTTTGCTTTCTATGCCCTGTTTACATGTAAAATATTTGTCAATGGTCTAAAGAAGGTTGATAAATAACTATTTTCTTGTGATTTCTTTTCTAGAAGGCATCCATTCCAAGCACTTCACATTCTTTAAAAATCCAAGCAAAATTCCATCTTATTTCTGCAACACACTAACTTAGAAGTTGATGGCACTCAGTATCTCTTCTTTTATTATTTCCTCCAAACAATCAGGCAGTGCCAATATGCAGGCTTGCATACATAACAATGCTTCGATTTCATGGAGTGGAAGAGGTAATGCAAACACCTGTACCCAGTAATTCGCTTAAGAATTCCTTAGGGATAGGGGACATTCTGGAAGTGGAGTGGGTTCTGTCTGGGTAGGTAGCCCCAAGAATAGCTAATTCAGACTCCCTTTGAATTATGGACCTGTCAGCTTAACACTAATACCTTGAGAGGTACTGGGAAAAAAATTACTCGACATTAAATTCCCAGACTGTCACTGCACGCTGGACAATAACCAACAAGTCTTTGGGAAGAAGAATTTATGTCAGGAACAATATTATTTCTTTCTAAAAGAGAGCAATGGGCGGCATGGACTGGGGGAAGAAACAGGCTTTCTGGGCCTGCTTCTACAGACAGGAGGAAGAAAATTGCTTTCTTTTTTGGAAGTGCAGTAATAGTAATAGGTCCAATTGACAAATTACTTCCTAGAGTGCATCAGAGAGTGTGCTCTCCCTCTGAAAGCCTTCCTTCTTGTTTTTCTCCTTCTTCTGCTCCTGGTTCAAGAATGGGCGGGTGGGGCAAAGCTTACACATTTGGCCTGTGCCTTACCCATAGGCTTGTAGTCTTCATTGATTTTTGTTTCTTCTCCTTGAAAAAAATTCTTAAATAAAATTAATGTGAAAAAAATCTTATTCTCTATTTAGAGTGTAAACTTTTAATGGACAGGTGGACAAAGGCCTGTGTAGCAGGCTCAGGTGGTTCTTCCAGGTATCCATCCTATGGGCCTCCAACCCATAGGGAAGGTGTGAGTCAAGATCAGGTTGGGCCAGGTCAGGTTTGCCTGGGGGGAGCCTTCAAGGTTCTATTCTTAGACTCATTCTTTCTGTGCTGAAAAGGTGAAAGAGGTTGAGGACCTCACCTGGCAGATTCCTGATGCCCACTGAAATACAAAGCAGGTGAGGAGGAAGGCTGACTGCATTTCTTGGGATCAAGGAGGCACTTGGTTTCTGGATCTGTTATAGACCCTTGGGGACCACTGACAATAGGGGTGATTTGTCTTTAACCAGGAAAAGCCCTGTTCCCATCCAGGAGTTGGTAGAGAACTGACCTAATACTTTATAGATAGCCTTTACAATGGAATGTTTGACAAGCAGTGAGAAATGCATGTTACTCTAGTGCTAAGTGCTTGTTTTGTTTGGGCCACCTTGAACTCTGTCTAAATTTTACTGAAAATAGGTATAAACAAAAATGCGAAGAATAAACAAAAATCAACAATAAAATACACTGCAAGAATAAAATTCCCAGGATTCAGATATGTGCAAAAAACCATCAGAATATATTTTCCTATACCGTAGGAACTATTTACTTAAACTATTTAAAAACTACACAATAATTAAAATTCACTTATTTGCATTTGGTTGTTCAAAGCTTTTGGTGACACGTTTCATAGAAGTAATTTGAGAGTGCAAATTAAATTTCCTAGCAGACTTTACTTGCATTTTTCTTAAACATGTCATTCAACTAAATCAGTATGACAGTATGACAGGAGAGTGTGCTGATGCCACTTAATTGTTTGAAAGGATGCCGAGCTGGACCACCTGCACCCCTCACCCCTTGGAGTGAACGGTAGCTAGGCCTCACAATTTGGTTTTCATGCCCTTGGCCTCTGCCAGTGGAGGGCATATTTCCTAGTCTAACCCCAAAGAAACACTATGTCTGAAATTCTAACCAATTTAATTATTGTTCACTTTGCTTTTATTTTTAACAAATAACATTACTAACTTTTTAAAAAATATGTTGAATTAATAAAAAATGTAGCTCATAAACTAAGATAATCCCTTATGTTTTAAAAAGTAAAGGTAATATATCCATAAGTTTAAAAACCTCACACATCACAGGAAGTTATACATTGAAAAGTAAAAGCTTCCTTCTCTGTATCCCCACTTTCTCTATCCAAAGGCAACTACTTTAACTGTTTCTTTAATTCTTTCTGGAAAATATTTTATGTATTTATGATTATTGATCTTCTTTTTCTTGCTCTTTTCACTTAATTCTATGTATTAAAAATTGTTTCACATCAGCACACAGATTGACCTTATTCTTTGAAACAGGATATTGTACTTTACTATACAGATATGTCAAAAATGTATTTAACCACTATGATACTATTGAAAATTTGACTGTTTCCAAGTTCTTATCAATTATAAAACAGTGTTACAAAATAGTGCTACAAAGAATATCCTCCACACATATCTTGATAAGTCTTTGCAATTATGTCCATAAGCTACATGTCTGGCAGGAACTCATTTCTGTTATACCTAACAGGAACAGAGTTAGGACTTTGCTACCCAAGTTAGAACAGGGGACTTTGGTCTGCAGTGATGATCCTGTAATGAGACTGAAACATTACAGGCACTGATGTAGGGTTACATTATTTTTATTCAAGGCAAACTAATTTTAAGCACTGGAATTAAAAAACTTGGATCTGGAGGTAGATGAAGTAGATACTTTTCAGGTGAATAAGGTGAATAATCAGCTACTATTGTTTCCTGTCAACCTTAATCTGAGATGAATAAAGAGTCAACAGTATGGGTAGGAGCTGATGAACCCTCAGAGTGACCAGGTGAGCTCCATCAGCCCATTTGGACTTCTACGCCAAGTGCACACAGGTATGGTGCAAAGGGCTGGGCCTTGTGGGCCAGGGGAGAAGACTTAATGTTACATCAAGTTTATTTTTTGACACAAGGCATTTTTAATGGATTGAGAGCCTGAATGCACAACATAAAGTGACTCTAAGACTTTCTATCACTTGCAAGTGACTAAAAGTCAGAGAGCCTGCCTGACTTTTGCTCCAGGGAGAGGAAGGACTACTCCAGCTGAACAAACTTTAAAAGAGAATGGGAGAAAAAAAATGTGGTGTATACATACAATGCAATATTATTCAGCTACACAAAGGAATGCAATTCTGACACACGATGGAGGAGCCTTGAAAACACTGTGCTAAGTGACAAACATTATGCTAAGCCAGATACCAAAGGACAAATATTCTATGATTCCACTTCTATATCTAGAATAGTCAAGTTCATAGAGACAGGAAGTAGATTAGAGGTGAGCAGGGGCTGGAAGAAATGGGGAGTTAATTATTGCCTAATAGGAACAGAGTTTCTGTTTGGGGTGATAAAAAAAAACTTCGGAAATTGATAGTGGTGATGATTATTCAACATTATGAATACACTTGATGCTGCTGAATTGTACATTTTAAAATAGTTATAAATGGCAAATTTTATATTGTATATATTTTACCACAATAAAAATAGTATTAAAAAGGGGAGTATGATAAGTGAAGTAAGTCAGAAAGAGAAAGACAAATACCATATAGCACTTATATGTGGAATCTAAAATATGACACAGGACTTCCCTGGTGGCGCAGTGGTTAAGAATCCATCTGCCAATTAAGGGGACACGGGTTCAAGCTCTAGTCTGGGAAGATCCCACATGCTGCGGAGCAACTAAGCCTGTGCGCCACAACTACTGAGCCTGCACTCTAGAGGCCGTGAGCCACAACCACTGAAGCCCAGGCACCTAGAGCTCATCCTCCACAACAAGAGAAGCCACTGCAATGAGAAGGCCGCACACCGCAAGGAAGAGTAGCCCCTGCTCGCCGCAACTAGAGAAAGCGCACATGCAGCAACAAAGACCTAACAGCCAAAAATAAAATTAAATAAATTAATTAATTTAAAAAATATGACACAAATGAACTTATCTATGGAACAGAAACAGACTCACAGGCATAGAGAATAGACTTGTGGTTGCCAAGAAGGGGCGATGGGGGAGGGATGGATTGGGAGTTTGGGGTTAGCAGGTGCAAACTAGTATATAGAGAATGGATAAACAACAAGGTCCTACTGTATAGCAAAGGGAACTATATTCAATATCTTGCGATAAACCATAATGGAAAAGAATATGAAAAAGAATGTATATGTATGTATAACTGAATCACTTTGCTGTGCAGTAGAAATTAACACAACATTGTAAATCAACTCAACCTCAACAAAATAAATTAAAAAAAATTTTAAAAAGGGAGTATGAGAGAACAAAGAAAACTACTTTGATAATCATACTTCATAATTCGGAGTGTATATAACACCATGCAAGGCGAGATGAGAACTAGAGAAGGTAACAGTGGGCTAGATGAACAATATCAGATCTGTGAGGCCATTTTGTAAAGGCAGCATGAAGGGAAATCAAGAAAAACCAGTGCACAGGGAAGAATGATGGGATCATGACCCGGATAAACATATAGGATGAGCCAACTGCTTCAGGGGGCTTGCGTTCAGGAGAGACCCTAACGAGAAAAGAGCCGGAGGCAAGCCCGAAAGAGTAGAACGCACTGTGTCTCGGTGAGGCTTCTACCACCGATGATAGCAGGCCTGAGAAATCTTGGGGCGGTTAAAAACTAATTAGTGTAACCAGATAGAACAGAACTCCCCATCCTCTAAAGCCCCCAGTGGCCTCTGGGAAGGACAGTGAAGAGAGGGCCGCCATTTGGGCCGCCGGGCAGGGGGCTCCAACCGGCACCCTTTTGTGAGGGTGGCCCCCCCAGGGCAGTTCCAGCTGGGTGTGGCCCAGGCTCACATCAGTGTGACCGCTCTTGTCAATGTGCTGCAGCAATTCCTGACCATGTGGAAAACCAGGACAGCAGCAACCAACCATTATGCGAAAGAATATGAAAAACTATATATATATATAACCGAGTCACTTTGCTGTATACCAGGAATTAACATGACATTGTAAATCAACTATACTTCAATAAAAATAAAAATTAAAAAAAATCCTATGATTCCTTTGTCAGGATCACATTGTCCTATACAGTTAACGTTTTGTGAGATTGACATACATTGATACCCACTATGTGAACATATTTTATTTACCATAATATCTGAAAATATTTTATTTACCATAATATCCTTTATTCTATGAAGTTTAAAAAGCTCTCATGTTCATTTAATAGGAACCATTTGAAAATACGTAACTAACCACACACAGTCATAAATTTTCACCCTATCTTCTCTGTGGATCTTTTTTTTTTTTTAATGTGATCTGGTATTTTAAAAAATTTATTTATTTAATTTAATTTATTGTTTTTGGCTGCATTGGGTCTTCGTTGCTGCACATAGGCTTTTCTCTGATTGTGGTGAGCAGGGGCTACTCTTCGTTGTGGTGCGTGGGCTTCTCACTGCGGTGGCTTCTCTTGTTGCGGAGCACAGGCTCTAGGCACACGGGCTTCAGTGGTTGTGGCTCGCGGGCTCTAGAGTGCAGGCTCAGTAGTTGTGGCGCACGGGCTTAGTTGCTCCGCAGCATGTGGGATCCTCCCGGACCAGGGCCTGAACCCGTGTCCTCTGCATTGGCAGGTGGATTCCCAACCACTGCACCACCAGGGAAGCCCCTTCTCTGTGGATCTTAAATCCATAAAATTATACATCAATAGCAGTTTAAGAATAAAAAAGATTTCACTGTAAAAACATGTAGTCTGAAAAATACCTCTAGGACAAATATGGCATACCTTTTTAAAAATCATGTTTTATTAGTCCTCTACAAAGAGGAAAATGTTGTAGGTCTAATGTTCTGATCCTTGGGTTTCACTAGCTCCTTCCCAAGTGTACTGTGGTAAGCTTGCTACTCAGATAAAGCAAATGATTTGGGTCCCTGAGTCAAGCTGTTCCATGAAACACCTGTCTTATAAGAGGTACCACACAAAAGGCAGTTCTTGCTCAAGAAGGCTGCTTGTGGTATTCTACTTGTTCAGGCAAATGCATGTTTGCATATGGAAAACTTTAAGTCCGACAGAAAAAAAGCCCTGTTTAACCGAGCTTACTGTGTGCTTCAAGCTATTTGGTCACGGATCTTGGCCCGGGCTCTCTGTTCCCGATTCCAACCCTCTTCCTAGCACATAACATTCCTTGAGCCTGTACTATACGAGCATCACTTTGGAGAACGCTGCTCTACATTTTTTTTGTTAAACGTAGGAAATTGCTTTAATTGCTGCAAAGATTTTTCTTCTTAACTAGAATTGAAGAGGTCAGAGCACTTATGTGTGAGACACAGGAATGTTTGAGTTTGTGAATGCTTCTCCTTGGGTGATGTCTTATAGCTATTCTCTCTGCCCCATGGAACTTTCTGTGATATCGATGAAAATATGCTCTCTCTGCATGGTTTAGTCCAGTAGCTGGAGGCCACATGTGGCCACTGAATACCCCAAATGTAGCTATTGTGACTGAGAAACCTAATTTTAAATTTTATTTAATTTTAATTTAAATAGCCACTTGTGGCCAGTGGCCACCATATTGAACAGCACAGCCCTAGACTGAGTTGAGGACAGAATCAAAATGAATGCACAGGAGCTATGTTATCTTCAGAAGAAACCTGTTTTCCAAAATGTTCTGAGCTCTCTTATAGCTGGTAGAGCTGAAGAAGTCTTCTCTATTCAATTTGCCACAAAATTCATTTCCTAACACATTATTTAAAGCGATGGAGCTTATCATTTTGAAAGAGTATAATTATTTCATACTTCCCTTGTTTTAACAAAAAACAGCTAAAGACACATGGAAAGGTCACTGGCTCTGTGTTGGGTTAGAAAATATATATTTCTATTTCAGATTGCAGACTACTTTCTAGGAACAGTTGCCAATTGCTAAATGCTTTCCAGAGGAATGTTATGCAGAACTTGTTTGTACATTTATGAACAGTTTCTTTAATTAAAATAAACACTCTCCAGAGCTTTCTATCTTTGCACTTCAAGCTGGCTCACAAGCAGGAAGTCTAGCAAGACTTATTTCCACTCTGTAAATGAGCCAGTTTTAGTGTTTAAATTAGATTTTTGGACACTTGTCAAATAAACACGGAATGCATATTTCTGACATTTTGTAACATTCACTTTCTTTTAAAAATACTTTCTGATAAAGAACATCTTGTATATCCAAAAATAATGTGTCAACAAGATTTGATTCCATGCTCAACATGCTACAGAGGCCAGGGGGTTGAGGTAAAAGCAAGGAAGGGTTACAACCTGGAGTTTAATGCTGACAAACCCACATTTAGACATAATGGAAAATAACTGTCCTTTTTTGGTGTCTCCTTGAAAGCATTACAATATAAGCCACACATACCTGGAGTCTAGAATTTAATCTCTATTCTTCTTTGGAGAAAAGGGAGAACTCTATATAGTTCTCAAAATACTTCACATAATTTAGTTAAATTATGCATTTTTATAAAATTAAAATACTTTTAAAGAATTGGAAAAGTAACCACTCTCTTTTTCTTTTTCTTATTAAATATTGACCATCTGCTGACTTTCTGTTTCTGAGCCCCACATATTGAAATGAAAGGGCTTCCCATCTATTTATTAAGTTTTTAACCCAATAATTAGATCTTTGAGGGAAGGAATAAGTATCTCCATTTGTCTACATCGACTCCTTTCCTATATAAGGGCTAAAAATGAGGCTCAAACTCTCATTTAACTAAAATCTTCAACAATATATTAATGATATCGTTATAAGTACTTTCAACAAAAAATTCTTTGCATGTAGCAGTTCGTACCCCATCCTTGCACAGGTCTAGATCCAGGTTGCATGGAGCCTTTGTAACTTTAGGCTGTACAATTTTTGAGACGCTCTTCAAGGAAAACAATGCAAGAATACCAACTTGGTTAAGAGGGCTTGGAAGGGGTCTGTGGAAGTGAGGAGGCCAAGGCAAATGCTTCCTTAGCTCCTCCATGAATCTGCCTCCGAGCAACGCATGCTACTCATTAAAGGAGGGAGTGACTACCAGATACCTTAAGAAATTCTATTTAATTTCCTTAACTAATGGTCAGTTTAACGATTTTTTTTTTTAAAGATCTCCGGTTTTCATTTAAATGAGTACGAATTTTTTTTCAGTTGTTAAATCTTGTCCCTGAATTTCTAATTTAAAACAGAAAACTTTACTCAATTCCTAGTATTATTTTAAGAAATTATCTCTCAGACATATAACATCCCAAAATAGCACCAAATAAGATAAAGATGTTTTATTTATAGAAAACTCACAAGGTTTGATTGCTATAGCTTTTTGTATTCCCAGGTCAGTGAGTATAATGTATTCCATATTTTGTTGCTGTTTTCCAGTATTAAACATGTCAACATTTTACATCGGTACCATAAAAGTTAGTGAGATAGTTCTGATGAATAGCAATAAGGCCAGAGAAAGAATAATGCATAACACGAATTCCTCAGGAAATCAATTAATATTTTTATGAGCAGTAGTAAAAATATGACCAAGGGTTAGCAGAGAGTAAGGTCAGGCTATTTGATCCCAAAACATATTCTTTGCTGAGTTCTGTTTATCCATGTAAAAATATTCTGTGCTGTGTCAAAACAAAAATCTCAGTGCTCCCAAGACTAAGACATTTTATATATCAGATGTTCTGAATTCTTCATTTGGCTGTGTGGCCTTCAATAGGGCATATAAACTCTATAATTTTTGCAGGATTTTCAGGTTCCTACCTGACTTTTCGTGGATCTCTGAACTTAGTATATTTTGGTGTTCTGAATTATGTACTACGTGTACAAGTAAAACACTGCATATTTTATATTTTTTGAAGCAGTTCTTGTTGAGGCAATGTAAGTAATTCTAATATTGGGGTAAATGATGATTAGTATTTGAAAATAAAAGTCACAGTGTATTCATATTACTTCTACATTGTTAAGATTCATTCATTCATTCACTCAGTCATTCAATGAATGTTGAACTCCATATACATGAATTTACTGAGGACAAGACTATGAAGGCATGAAACAAGTGCAACACTTCAACTTGAACCCTCGGAGGTGGCACTTAAGCTCGAATAATTCTTTATAATGGTAAAAATTTTGCTGCAACCATCACACATCTATCAGGCCTTTCCTAGCTGGACTGATACTATCTTTTTTTTTTTGCGGTACGCGGGCCTCTCACTGTTGTGGCCTCTCCCGTTGAGGAGCACAGGCTCCGGACATGCAGGCTCTGGACGCGCAGGCTCAGCGGCCATGGCTCACGGGCCTAGCCGCTCCGCAGCATGTGGGATCTTCCCAGACCGGGGCACGAACCCGTGTCCCCTGCATCAGCAGGCGGACTCTCAACCACTGCGCCACCAGGGAAGCCCTGATATTATCATTTAAATGGAAATCCTTAGCTTCCTTTATTAGCTAATGTACACTGCTCTATGGGTAACTAGTGACACAGGGGAGCAAAGGACTAGCTAATCTGATTTTCCAGGGAATAACACTATATGTTTGAATACGCGAGTCATAAATACTAACCTTCGCACCTATTTTAAAGGAGCCAAAGACAATGAAAATGCTGAAGTTTGTGTCTTCAGATGGAAACTATATACGACAGCAATCATGGATTTATGGGGGACCATCCAGGCATGTAGTGGTGGGCTGACTGATGAGATTAGAACTCTACAGTTTGGAGCTCAGTACACAGGTGTTTCTCAGCTCTAAAACTGTGTGTCCATGGGTACCTCACAATGTACCTGGAAAGCTGAATTTTTAAATTCTGTGAATGACAGGGAATTTGGTTCTCAACCATTTTTAGGCATGAGATCCTTTTTGTAACATCAAGCATTTCTTGGATACCCACATAATAAGAGTTGCCAGTTGAGGACGAATTAAGCACAGGTGGATTCACAGATACCTGACAATAAACCTGTAAATTACAGCCTGAGAAGCACGTCCAAGACTCTGTGATTCTTCCATGGCTTTGCGGTCAGTTACTTTCCTTGAGCACTGTCTAGGGTGAGGGGTTCACTGCTCCCATGGCAGCCTGTTTTGTGGCTGCTGTCCATGGTGCTAGAGCAAACCCTGAGCAGAGATTCATCTTCCTCTAACTTCTACTTATTGGGCCCTGTTCTGCCTCTGAAACGACATAAACTAACCACGATTTCTTCCACATAGCAGCTTTCCATTACCACCCGTAAATCCAGAGAAGACCACCAGCTTACAAGGGTGTACAAATCACAGCAAAACAGCATGTACCAGGAAAAGGGATGAGAAAGAAGTACAAAAGTGAAGCCAGGAAATAAGCTTCCAAATCCATTCTATTAGTGGCCCATTTCTACGCTGTAGCTGGCCCACAAATGTGGCTCTAGGTTTTCCAGCAGTCAGCTTTCAGGGGGAACCCTTAGTAGTTGCATAATTCGCAATGTCCTCCAGGACAACTTTCCTCAGGACAAGCATAATAAACCTGGAATAGGCACCGTGGTTCCTCACAGAAAAGCCCACTGGGATGTCCTGAACCACACATATCTAGTTCCCTGTACAGTGACCACAATATAAACAAATGGCACCAAATTACTATGTAGGGAAAGCAATTCTTTGAAGGGCTAAAATAGTGACGCCTAGGTACCTAATTCCCTGCTGTAGATCTGGCTTGATTCAGGGGGTATATTTTAGAATATTTGGAAGAGAGGATCAAACAAGTGTCCTGTAGTTAATTTTCCATGAATATTAGGTCTTTCAGGTGAGCTTTTGATAAATACTGATTAAGCTTTTGATTAAATATTAAATAAATATATACATAATGCCAGGCACTGTTCTAAGCACTTTATATCCATTAGTTCATTTAATATTCATAATGGTCTCATACAGGGTCATTATAAGGGTCATTATAAGACAGCATATTTTAGAGCTGAGGAGACTGAGGCACAGAAAGAGTAAGACCACTGGTAGTAGATGGAGCCAGTATTCGGATCTAAGTCATGCAACCCAATCTCCTCTTTAACCACTACAAGAATCCCAAAGGCATGTAAGTTGGGTTAGCATCCTTTTGTGAAAGTTGAGGATTTGAAGAAAAAGAGCAATGATGAGGTCAATTTATGTCTTTTGAGAAGGCAAAGCAATGGGAGTTTGCTGAAAAAGTCTGAAAAAGCTTATGGGGATTGGGGCATAAAAGGCAGGGAGGGAAAAGAAAGCACCAAGTTAAGTGCATAGTTTAGAAAATCATTTCTCTTTGTTCTTTTTTCAACTTCTTCAAATTACAAACAGTGGTGGTTCAAAATATGTCCATGTGTTCCTTGATACCCTTTCCTTTAAGATGGAGCCTAATTTCCTTCCCTTTGAGGGGTGTGCTGGATCTAGTACTCAGTACTGACCAATGGAATACAGCAGAAGTGGTGGTGTACAGACTTGGAGAGCAGGTCACTGTGGCTTTATCTTTGCTCTGTCTGTTGGATCAGCTGCTCCAGGTAAGTTAACTACCACTCTGAGGACAAAGTAGCCTAAGAAGAGAGCCTGTGGTGAGGGCCACTAGCCAGTGAGGAACTGAGGTATTTTTGGCCAAGAGTCACGTGGTCGAGCCATCTTGGAAGTGGATCTTCCAGCCCCAGTCAAGCCTTGGGTTAACTACAGCCAAGCTTGACTCCAACCTCATGGGACTCTCAGCCAGAACCACCCAGCTAAGCTACTCAGGGATTCCTGACCCTCAGAATCTGTGAGATAAAAATGTTTATTAATTAAAAGGTTCAAATTTGGGCTTATTTGTTATGCAGCAATAGATAAGTAATATATGAAACAACAAGCATCCCCTACCACCCTCGCAGTAACAAAACAGAATAAATAAAAATAAAACACATTGCCTAGAACTTCCAAAGAAACATCCTGAAGATAACCATTCTCCTTGAGGTAAGGATTGCCCCCAAACTCTCTTAACCCAA
This sequence comes from Mesoplodon mirus, assembly GCF_964341445.2. Lineage (NCBI taxonomy): Eukaryota > Metazoa > Chordata > Mammalia > Artiodactyla > Ziphiidae > Mesoplodon > Mesoplodon mirus. Next base: position 6,977,016 of record NC_138986.1, on the reverse strand, counting down.
AGATCTTAAAGCAATTCAATTTACTTCCAAGGTAATTTTCCATGATTTGGAGCTCAAATATGTGTGTTACTTATAATGTCACATTGTGTAAAAAAGGGAAGAGAAAGATGTTCAAATCTTAAATTACATAAACCTTCAAAATTCTTAGTGCAAGATGAACAACTGAATGCAGAAGATGGGCCAAAGGAAGCCCCAGCTTTAGAGAATGTAACAACAGGAGCAGGTAGCAGGTAGAAGCATATAATTGAGCCATTAGTTAAAAGCTACTGTAACTCATTTTAAAAGAAAACATTTGCTAGAAATTCTGATCCCAGAATTTGGCAGCTTGCTGAGGCCACGTGCAATCGGCGCAGATTATACAGTAAATGATGATGACTAAAGCTGGGAAGTGGAGTTTGATTTCCATAATTTCTAAGGCTAGTAGACATGACTTGAGTTTTTATCCTAATGCAATCACCATTATTAATCCAGAGGTATTTCCTTCTGCTTAGGCATCATGGTATCTCTTTATTTCTCACCTTCCACTTACTCTGCTTTATCACTCAGCCCAGGGCTCGTTAAGCTGCACTCCATGACCGATACGGAGCTTTACCAAGGGTGACAGATGCCAGTTTATGCACAGGTAAATCACAATGCTCAGCCAAAAATTAGGCTTGGGTAAACCTCTCTGCCATCCATACCCCTCCGTCCACAAAACTCGTCATGAAGTTGCAATTTTAAAAGAAAAACTTTCCCATCACAATTCAATAACCTTTTTATAAGCACATACACTTCTTTTTCTGGCCTGCATGAAATTTAATATCAGGATTATTATCCATTTGTCATTTCAACCTATAATTTAGTCAGCCTACTTGCATTTGATTTATGCTTCCCTCACCCCTTCGCCGTCAGCTCGCAGCCATAGATCCATTCAAGAAGCTGTCTAGGTCATATTGGTTTGACCTCTTAGAACAAACATTTTCCATGTTTCTTATTCTGCTTCCCTAAGAGGCACCATTAAGTTTTGTTCATCTCGATTTAAAATGATTTTTACGACAATAACATTTCAAGTTTTCCATATTAATCTTCATTTTATTTCTTGAACTACTTAGGCAAACAATGTTACTAAGACATCACGTTAAGATGAGGAATTCTCTTTCTCCTCCACTCCTGTCTACTTAATGCCTGAATTAAGAAATCACAGATTTTTGCTCTGAATTAGCTGAGCACTGGAAGAAAAGTTTAAAAGGCTGACCAAGTAATTCACGTCTTAGAGTAAACACCTGGATAGCAATTACAGCAGAAGATCTCACCTCCCCTTCAATATATATATATATATGTAGATATATATGGTATCCTGTTAAGAATTTAAAAATCTATTTTCTTATATATCAAAGATGTCTGAGTCCAAACGGAAAATGAAAATAAAGCAATCCTAGCCAATTTGCCAAAGCAAACAAATACACGGTCAAGAGCCAGGAGTGTGGCTGGTACTCACCCCGCAGCCCAGGCCGCTGCCCGCTTCGCAGGTGACCTTCCTCTGGCTGGGCTCAGGGAGCAGCCCTGCTCCGCAACCCGGGCTGGGGCACAGCGCGCCCCCCATCTGCAGCACGCACTCTTCGGCACCATATTGCTGGTACCGGTTGTACTGTAAAGAGAAAATGAGTTTTTCAAAGTGATAATACAGACACCAAGATGTGCTGTTTTACCGAAATGTTAATAGTTGGTGGTTCGGGGGTTTTCTTGTTAGTCTGTTTCTGTAAAAACGGGGGTGGTGGGTAAGGTGTGGTACAACCTAGAGAAAGTCTCCCGGTCCCAGCTGACAAAACAGATAAGTGAGGCCCAAATTTCTAGAAATTTACCCTCAAAAAATAGATTTTTCCAAGTTTGATTTTTTAAAATACTACTACCAATTGCATTTAGTAGACTTTTTCATACAACTTTTAGAGAACATATCTATACTTTAAGTTATGGACATTCACAACGCATCACTATCAATCTCATCAAAGAGTATATTTTCATGCCTCTCTTCAAGAGTCTATCGAATTTTTAAAACCGTTTTGAAAATAGGTCTCAGTGTTCCACCCCTGGTAATTGTTAGCAGCCCACACGGTATCAATGAGCATATTCAGCTTGACGAAGACAGACTACTGTTTTTCTGTTTAAGAATAAAATTTTCCTTTCATCTTTATTCTTATTCTTTTTTGTACACGGGCCTCTCACCGCTGTGGCCTCCCCCGTTGCGGAGCACAGGCTCCGGAGCGCAGGCTCAGCGGCCATGGCTCACGGGCCCAGCTGCTCCGTGGCATGTGGGATCTTCCCGGACCGGGGCACAAACTCACGTCCCCTGAATCAGCAGGCGGACTCTCAACCACTGCGCCATCAGGGAAGCCCTATTCTTATTCTTAAAGCATGACTTCTTTTATCCCTGACTTCATTCCTCTGTGCCATTGCTTGGCTCAATTCCCTTTAACTGTTTCCCCAGCTTGCAGAATAAACCTCAAATTGCACGGCACACTTTCCAAAGTCTTCCTTGTCGCAGCCCTAAGTTATTGTTCTCCTTGCATTATTTGATCATATTCTCTTCTAAACTCAGATCAACTCAAATGGATCTGACAATTAATTAATTCAAGCAACATTTACTGAGCGCCTACTATGTGCCAGACACTACTGTGGGTGTTGGGAATACAGCCCTAAACAAAACAGACATCTCTGCTCTCATCCATAAGACTAGAACAGTAAATACTGAAAGGTTAAACTGTATAGTATTTCAGATGGTGACAAGAGGGGAGGAGAATAAAAAACTAAGAAGAGACAGATCCTGGGGAAGACGGGAATTACAATTTTAAAGAGGTGATCAGGGAATAGGGAATGCCTTATGAGGAAGGTGCATTTAAGCCAATATCTGAAGGAGATTAGAAAAGCAAGCCATGCGCCACCTGGGGGAATGAGCTTTCCTGGCTGAATATGGAGCATTATAAAGGTCCAGAGGCTGCATGGGCTTGGTTTGTTTGAGGTCCTGCGAAGAGGCCAGTGTGTCCGAGGTAAAGTGAATGGGCGTATGTGTGTGTGTGGGGGTGGGTGTGTAATAGTAGATGAAGTCAGAGAGTTAATGGGGATCCAGGATGTACAGATCCCTGAAGGCCTTTATAAGAACTCTGGCTGTTATTCTGAGAGACTTGGGAACCACTGGGGACTTTCGAGCTGTGGATGACACAATATGACTAATCTCTTAAAGATAGCCATCTGGCTGATATGTTCAGAATAGACTCGTGGGGACAAGGATGGAAGCAGGAAGCAGAGAAGCGGGTCGGAGGTTATTTCAGCAAGGTCCATGGAGAGATGGTGGTGGCTTGAATCAGGAAAGCAGTGATTGAGGTAGGGATGGAGCAGTGGTTGAGTTCTGGATATATTTTGAAGGTAGAAATCGCAAATTTTTTTAAGCAGGTTGGATACATGGTGTGAGAGGAAAGGAAATCAAGCAGGAAGTAATGTTTTTCTCCGAGAAGACAGAGGGCAGGAGAGACTATTACTGAGATGGGGAGACTTGGAAGAAGAAAGGTGTGTGTGTATTCGTGTGTGCCTATGTGTGTGTGTGTCTGTGTGTTTAGGGAGTTGAGCAAAGGAATCATTATTTCTATTGTGCTCATATTCATTTTGAAAACCTCCTACACAACTAAGTCAAAATGTTTAGTGGCTAGTTGAATGTATGGCTTTGGAATTTAGGAGAAAGTTGCGGGTTGTAGACACCGATTTTGAAGTCATAGGTGCACGTAGAGCTGGAAAGAAAAGGGTTATTAGCATCAGGCCTACTATCCTTTTTCTCATATTTCTGACCCCGGCAAAAAAAGAAAGATGCGTTGGTCAAATCCCCTTGTAAATATGCTAATGGTACTTATATACAATGGCATTTACTAGAAAGAGTTATCTATGGAATGCATTTAGCAGGAAACACTTGGTCTAAGTTTGTTTACAGTAAACTAGAATATATGAATTTATGAGGTAAGGCTCTCTGAAAATGTCATAAGCTATGCAATTATTAAGGGATAATGAAGACATTTCATCAAGTGAAGAATGATGAGACAGTTTATATAACTGAGAGACTTCATGTTAGTGATCATTCCATGAACTTCCCAGAGACCCTCATGTATTGACTCTTGCCTGGAGTACATCCCAATATGCTGAGAAAGGACATGCATAGCTGTGTTAAATGAGGTGGGGTTTCCCTCCCTGTATTTTGTCTGTGTCTCATCATTACCAGCATCCTGGAAGTTATTAGTAAAGATTGACACTGGGTTACATCTACGATTCTTTTTTTTTTTTTTTTTTTGCGGTACGTGGGCCTCTCACTGTTGTGGCCTCTCCTGTTGCAGAGCACAGGCTCCAGACGCGCAGGCTCTGCGGCCATGGCTCACAGGCCCAGCCGCTCCGCGGCATGTGGGATCTTCCCGGACTGGGGCATGAACCCGTGTCCCCTGCATCGGCAGGCAGACTCTCAACCACTGCGCCACCGGGGAAACCCACATCTACGATTCTTGTAAGTCTGATTTGACAATACGACCCTATGTTATCTCAACAGTCATGAGACTGGATGCAATTACCTAACCTTTGTGGGGATGCTGAGAAGCAGCCAGCAAAGGAGACTGAGAAGAAGCAGCCTACGAGGCAGGTGGAAAATGAGAAGGATGTAGGTGTCCTGGAAGGCAAGGGAACACAGTATTTCAAGGAGGGTGTATGTGTCATGATAAATCGTGTCAAAGGCTGCAGATAAGACAATTACTGAACACTGGCTGTTGTTAGAAATGGAGATGCCATTGCGATCTCAACAGGGGCCATTTCAGTGGAGTCATGGAGCCAGAGGCCTTATGGGAGTGGAGTCAAGAGAGAACTGGAGGAGACAAGTTCCAGGAGGTGAGGGTGGACACTTTTTCCTAGGAGTTTGACTGAAAGGGGCAGCAGAGACAGGGGGACAGCAGCTGGGAGGGCTGTGGGACTGTAAAGGGATTTTTGAAAATGGAGAAATAACAGGATGTTAGTAGGCTGAAGGGAATGAGTGAGAAGTGGATGGCAACTGATGACGCTGTGAGTAGGTGAGGGAATGGGATCTACAGGATGAGTAGAGGGTGAGGCCTTAGACAGGATGAGGGCAGAGTGCTGGGGCCCGGGTGCGGACAAAGGAGGTTCTGGAAATTTGAGATGAGCAGAAAAGGTATGAATGATAAAGGGGAGGGAATGTTTGGAGTCAGGATTGTTGCTGGGCAGCAGTAACAGCCCATTTGAACAGCGATTATGAATTTAGAGGAAGCTCGTCAGTAGAGTTGCTTGCTTTTCTGCACCAACACTCAGCACGTGCAGAGCAGACAGGAAGTTGGCTTTAAGTCAGGTGGGGTTTGGTCAGACTTGTATGAAGACTCAAGCCATTCCTCCACCATTCCCACCCCTGTGGGGCTTTGGCACACAGCATCCCCTCATATCACTGTGAATGATTCCAGTAAATATTTATTGAACCCCTCTGCTCAGCTCTGTACCACTGGACTGTTTAACCTTCTGTTTTGTCCTATCCAAAATGGGTGCGAAGTTTCAGTTCTGCAAGATGGATCCATTCTTGGGATCTCAGGTACAGCCTGGGGAACACAGCTAATAATTCTATATTGTAGACTTAAATTTGCTAAGAGGGTAGGTATTTCAGAACTACAGAGTTTTACTTAATATTTTCTGTTTTACATCTGTGTTGCCCTTTTTCTACACTGGTTCGCAAGAACGCAGAGAATAACAGAATCACAATGTTCCATAATAGCTCCCTTGCTTTAGCTCACACTGTACACACCACAATTTTAGAATAACAATAGTTTCACCACGAATGTGATCACTAAAAACCTCAAATATAGTTTCATGTGCTCCACCCATTCTCCTGCCAAATTTTTCCAATAATCCTGTATCTAAATTGTTGACACATAGGGCCATTTCATACTATGCTTTCTTTCTCCTAATTCTCATGTAATCTTAATGCCACACACACACACTTAATACTCATTATCAGTCTTTATGTTAATGTCTGATCAGCAATTTTGGTGGTTTGAAGCTTGTTCTCTAGTATAAATTTCTCAGGAAGATCTCATTGGAAAAATATTCACTGAATTCTTGCTCAGTGACAGTTTATTTGGGGCCTTGATTCTTGAAAATGAGTTTGGCTGGATATAAAGTCCTGGGTTCATATTTTTTCCCCCTCAAGTATCTTAAATGTCTTACTCTATGTTCTGATATAAAGTGTTATGGGCAAGCGTATGACAATCTGATTTTATTTTTTTCCTTTATAAGTGAATTGATCTTTTTGCTCAGATGCCCAAAGGATTTCTTTTTCTTTTTCTTTAGAATCTAGTAATTTTATTAGAATATGTCTTGGTGATGGTCATTTTCTGATCAATATTCATATGCATGCTATGTCAGGAAAGTTGTACTGAATTTAATTTTTTAGTATTTGCTCCATTCTCTTGCTTTGATGTTTTTCTTACGGGCTTTCTAGTGTACATATATTGGATTTTCTTTACCTAATTTCTAAATCGGTCAACTTCTCTTGACTGATTTAGAAGTTGGGTAAAGTTAGTTTATCTTACTTTATTTTCATTTTTTAGAATTTTCTTTCTTTTCACTGTCTATTTCTTTTAAGACTATGTCCGTTGTTATTTATTTGTACTTGTGAAATTTCTTAATAACTTAGTTCCCTTTGGAATAGTTATTTTAGTTTTCACCCAATTGGTGGGCGTGACCGGCTGACACACTCTCACTGTCTCTCAGGACAATATTCTGCTCTTCACTCTGCATCTCCTCTTAAAAACTTTGTGTGGGATTTGACCTTGTTTCTTTTCTGTTGGGATTTTACTTTGTTCTTTTCTGTCGCTCACCTTTACATGAAACTAGTTCTGAAATTTTAGGAGGAAGAAGGATGCAGAATAGCTCTTAATGGCTCTACAGTTTCCTATTTGGTTTTTTGGGCAGTGTTAAAAAATATGAGGGCTCAGTTTCTGTGATCTCCCAACTCTGTTACCCCATTTTCAACCAGACTTTCTCTTTCCCTTTGCTCAGTGAGGGGCTTTGTCCTGACAGAGGTCTTTGACTGGTTACTGGTTTTGTGAGTCATGGGACCTATGTGCTCCAGACCCTCAGGCCTTCCTGTAGACCCTCTGCACTGCCCGCTTTCCTTCACGTATTTGTATTCCTGAATTCAGCGCAGTATCTTGTCCATAGTTGGTACACAATAAATAGTTGTAGAATGAATTAATAAAATTTAACTCCATTCTTAAAGAATTCTAATAAAATAATCAATGACAATGGGGATTAATAACAGATGATTAATAACAGGATGATTTTTACCTATATAAATTATTTTCTAGTTTAAATAAATTGATCTTAGGTCATTAGCTATTTACTGATTTGATAACAAATCACCTATCTATTTAATGTAGTTAAGCAATTTTATTACTACGATAATATTTTTTCTAGGAAGAAGTTAACCTATTACCTATGGACAAAGTGCACTAACACTATAGAAATTCTTGCTGACTACATGTGTTACAGTCTCAAATTCCAACAGGATGTGTAAACTATGTTCCTCTTTCCTTTCATTAACTAGGGAATTTATAAGAAATAACTTTATTATATTCAATCTATATTACAATTCCTTTTCTAAAGGAAGACAAATATTTTAGCTTACATGTCTGGTAATTTCTGATTAAAAAGTACACACAACATCTGAATCAAAACCTACAATTACTGAATGCATTTCTTTTTTTTTAACGTTGTGAAATGTATAAGAAAAACATTTGACCTAGACCAAGAATGTTCTAGTATTCATAGAAAGTTTAACACCCTAAGGAAACAATTTAGACATGTAATTACATATATGTGATTAGCAGAGATCCTTATGTGGTTTTCTTTAAGATAAGACCCCCAGTTTCATAGATTCCTTTCAACCACTTACTGACACAGAGGTGAGCGTGCACTGGAAGAAACATACTGTATACTTGTTGGAGTTGTGACAAGTTAGCATGAAGTAGAGCAGAATGTCTGTACTCACCTGAGTGTAAAAGACACACAACAGTGGTAAAGTGATAAATGGGCTGCAAATGGTGGAAAGGAACAATGACCGATCCTTTGACACTACTTGTGTTATTTCCTAGGGCTTTTTTACTTATCACTGTTGAACAGCATTTATAAATAGAACTAACTTGGAGGAATGTGATTAATTTGTAACGTGAACTAGGTCTGTATGGAGTCCATTCTCAGGTGAGCTCAAAAGCAGTAAATTCTTTAAAAATCACTTAGGCATTGTTTGTCTTTGGAATCACAGTGAGTGTCTATGTGTGTGCTTGTGTACGTGTAGATAGGTATATTAATACTTACTTGCCAACTTATGCTGTTTAAGCTGTTAATAAAACTAGTTTGCAAATTTCTAGATATACTTCCATAAAGTGGATACTCCACACACAGATAACTAAGATAATTTAGAGATGACAGGATTTTGCAAAAATTTTTTAAAATAAATGTTAATATTAACAAAGCATACTGTTCTGCACCTAAGAAAAAAATAAAAAGTTCCTCCTACATTTTGTCAGATTATAGTGAAAATACATTCTGTTAGATGACTTATCTAGGTAAAATCTCAACTCATTGGTATGGTTTATATTTTATTTATTTGGGGAATAAATTATTCAGTTTTTACGTGTATGCTCATGGATTCTCCTAAGAACAGGAAATATTCATTTTAAAGTATAAAATTCACAGAAGTTTCAATAAACTCATATTTTAAGAATCTAAAAATGAGTCAGGAGAGAGCATAATCAAATAGAGGTTGCACTTTGGTGGTCTGTTGCTAGTTGGAAGAGCTGGGTTGGGTAGAATAATGTTCTATTATGAAGCCAGGGTCCCAGGTCCCATGGAGGCCAGTTAGCTTCCCCTTCCTTGCTGGCCACTGTCTCTATGCTAAGTGGTGACCCGCGGGGTCAGGCTGGGGAGGAACTGGGCCCAAATACCCCACACTGCTGGAAAACCACTCAAAAGGCCTGTCCTATGTAGGAGGGCACAAATGGCTCATCATGATGTTTAATTCGCATACTTTCCTAAGAAAAGACAGCAAGAAGGAAGCTAAATTTTAAAACTGCAAGAAATTTGAAGCACAGGGATACTTAGGTAAAACTAAAATCTGGGAAAACAGGCAAATGTTCTGTCGAAATGAGTTGGAGCTTGTCAGCAATCCATGGCAGACTTTCAAATCCTCTGAGCAGGGAAGGGGGCTGTTTTTGTTCTGCCATGGAATTTTCCAGAGTATCCTTTTGGGGGCACTCAGGTACAGCTACAAAAGCAACCCCTACACATGCTGTTCTTGCTTTTCCCCCACTAAATTCTGGCTTCTGTGAAGTCTTAGCCACAAGCACCGGGGGATTCCCTCCCAGGACCTGTCTCCTGCTCTCCCCCTGGAGGAGAGAAATCCCCATCAGAGATACCATTCACTGAATTACCACTCTGTGCCAAGGAGTGTGCCCACACTTTGCCTATGCATTTCACTCTCTGTCTATCCTGGAAGTGACAGGTGAGGTCACTGAGTCACAAAGACATTCAGTCCTTCACTGTGTTTCACACGGGCAGGGACTCAGGGCTGTGGCTCTAAAAGACCACCCTTTCCCCGATACCAAGCTGCCTCCACTTTCTTTCTTTTTTTCCCCTTTTATTAAAAAAATTCAGCTCACTATTCCTTCGTTATCATTTAGAAACTAATGAAAAATGGTTTATTACAGCACTTCTTCTTTAGCTAAAAAAAGTCTAAAATAACTTTTTAGAGGACATGAATTTATGATTAATCCATTTCCCAGTGCTAAGTAGAGAATGCCCTATTTTCTATATGAATTAGAATTTTAAAAAACACTCCTTAAATTCTCAGTAATCTTAATCTTATTTTTCTTCATGTGCAAGTAGTTAGCCCCGGGGAGCTGGTGACAGCCCCTGTGGAGGTGCCTGTCACACTGCTGTTTGTATTCTCAGTTTTGTTGCTAATAATGTACTTTTCATCTCTGGACATCTGTCATTGACTGATGAAGTAAACTGGCTAGAAAAAGGGCTAGACCTTTTTCATCGCCTAGAAAAAAACATCATTAGGATGGCTGAAATTAAATGCGAGGAGAAAACAGATCAAACAACACCTGAAATATAATTAGAGCAACAGACTGTATCCTGGATTGCAATTTACAAGGTTTTCCTTTTTCAGATGTTTCAGACGACACGATGCCAAAAAATATCTCAACTTCTAGTAGCCGTGGAATCTTCTGGAAAGAAAGTCAAAACCGATTGGCTTGTTTGTCCCTTCTCCATGCTGTGGGCCATGCAGTGCCCCACAGGAAGGGTGAGGCTGTGAAAGTAGATACTTGCAAACCGTTTTCCTTGAAGGAGTTTCTACTGAGGGCCTGACTTCAGAGACTTCTGGAACCTTTGCAAATGGGTCTCTAAGCACACCTCCTGATGGGGCACTCGGCAGAGGGCAAGGCTGTCTGTGGGCACAAATTATTTTACCCTTTACTATAGTCCCTGAGAAGTGGTTTTGAGCAGTGCTGTTAGTCTCCAAATCCAAGAGCCTCACCCTCAGAGAAATGGAACTTCCCTGAGAGGGTGTGGTTTTGCCACCTGCACCCTCCTCTTCCCTGTGTCTTCCTGGCCTTTGCTTCTCTAACACGGGATGTTTGCATCTCTCCCTTCTGGTCATCCTCCAGTCTGGAGGCAACTATACTGGTTTCAAGGTGATTATGAGGCCAGTGGACAGGGAAGAGTGACATATCATCGTCTGGAAGTTCTGTGTAAGGCTCGGTTTGAGGCAGTGAAACGGGTTAACTCCACTGCACATTTAATGAACTGATGTGAACTTTGATGACCCAAATAATTTAAAAAATGATCTCCTCGATTATATTACATGGATTTACATTTATAACTATCTTTCCTTGGTGTCAGCAAGCCTATGATACCAAGGAAACTTTCTGAAGTGAAGGCCAAGTAAGTTGCCTTAATGCCCAAGAGACACACGAAATGATAATAGCCAGGTGAGGTGACAACAGCCAGGTGGCCTGGCTGTGTACCTACTTCCCTCCAAAGGTCATGAGAATTCATTCCATCATGCTTCACATCATTATTGACTTCTGAGACTTAGGCATCCCCTACTATTCTCATTCCTATAAAGGTCTTGATATTCTCCAACATGAGCCTCCCTTCTCCCCTAAGCCCTTTCTCTTTGTCCCCTGGAATTCCTGCTCCACAATGAACAAGCTCTCCCATATAATCAGGCTTTTCAAAGGTTTCTCTCTCCTACCCGATTTAACTGAAACGGGTCCATCTCCTTGCAACCGTCTGAAGTGAAGGCTGCTTTATGTTTCAGGTTTACACACCTGAGGGCCAGAGTTGGAGCTGGTTGTCTCCTGGCCCCTCACTGATGCTCCTAAACGCTTGCTCCCCTCTCTCTTGCAAAACCCCACCCCACTGCTCCTCTGAAACTTATGCCATCTGGCTATGTGCCCCTGTCCTCTCCCCACTGCCACCACCTGCAATGGACATAGGTGGATAAGCCCCTCATTCGTGGGACTTCAGCTCCTAGTTCATGATTTTCATCTCTGCCCCTATTCTTCTCATCATTCTAGGGATTGAACTGTCCATCCATTAACCTCTTCTTTCAGTTCCTTTACCTTCTCATCTCTGGGGACCTTTTCAAAAAAATTCTTCTACTGTTACAATTCATTCGTGGGCCTTGTCATCATGAGAAATTGTACCACCTCTGAAATCCAAATTCCAAATATGTCTCTTTCCAACCATCATCTCCTGTCTTTCCTTTCCTGGTGCTCTTACTGAAGTATGGACATTGCTTAAATTCTTCAACTTCATTGAGAATTCTCATGAACTGACCTAATACTTTCTCCCTGGCCACTGCTTGCTTTCTCTTAAAGTACTCATCACAGACTTCAAATGAGCATTTACAACTTCTTCACGATTGTATTATGGTTCTCTAGTAGCAGATTTTCTCTTCTTTCTTCCCATACTGCTCATATCCCACCACTTTCCTCTCTGGACATCTTACTTCATACTTCACTAAGAAGACAGAGGTCACGAATGAGGTATTCATTTATTGGGCAAATATTTACTAAGCTTTTTTTTTTTTTTGGTACACGAGCCTTTCACTGCTGTGGCCTCTCCCGTTGCGGAGCACAGGCTCCAGACGTGCAGGTTCAGCGGCCATGGCTCACAGGCCTAGCCGCTCTGCGGCATGTGGGATCTTCCTGGACCAGGGCACGAACCCGTGTCCCCTGCATTGGCAGGCAGACTCTCAACCACTGCACCACCAGGGAAGCCCTAAGCATCTTTTTAAAAAAAAATTTATTTATATTTTTTATACAGCAGGTTCTTATTAGTCATCTATTTTATACATATTAGTGTATACATGTCAATTCCAATCTCCCAGTTCATCCCACCCCCCACCCCCGCTTCCCCCCTAGTGTCCATACGTTTGTTCTCTACATCTGTGTCTCTATTTCTGCTTTGCAAACCGGTTCATCTGTACCATTTTTCTAGATTCCATATATATGTGTTAATATATGATATTTGTTTTTCTCTTTCTGACTTACCTCACTCTGTATGACAGTCTCTAGGTCCATCCATGTCTCTACAAATGACCCAATTTCATTCCTTTTTATGGCTGAGTAATATTCCATTACATACATGTACCACATCTTCTTTATCCATTCATCTGTTGATGGGCATTTAGGTTGCTTCCATGACCTGGCTATTGTAAATAGTGCTGCAATGACCAATGGGGTGCATGTGTCTTTTTGAATTATGGTTTTCTCTGGGTATATGCCCAGTAGTGGGATTGCTGGGTCATATGGTAGTTCTATTTTTAGTTTTTTAAGGAACCTCCATACTGTTCTCCATACTGGCTGTATCAATTTACATTCCCACCAACAGACTAAGCATTTTCTATGTGTCAAGCAATCTGTGGAGAAGATGCAGCAGTGAAAAATGTGTCTGCCTTAATGGAGCCATTAGACGCCAACTTTCCCCTCCGCATCACTACACCTGCCAACATACCTGCACCCACACTCACCTGTTCCTTTCTGTCTTCTTACAACAAAGAAAGTGGCTTTTTCCCTGTTAAGGGTCAATTACTCTCTCTGGGCTGTGGATCCAAAACAAACCCTTCTCACCTTCTAAAGTACTTCCCTTCTTTAGCTAGCTCATCTATCTCTTGAATCATCAAACAATCCATCTCTACTGGATCATTTCAATGAACATAAAGCAAGTTCTAGCCTCCTCAGTCTGTAAAGCACCCTCCTGCTACTGCTGCATTCCCTTTTTCCTTTTCATAACAAAACCTCTAGAAGAAATTGACTCCGCTTCTGCTGGCTCTTCATCCCATAAAAATCTGCCTCTTGCCTCCAACTCTCCACCAAAACTGCTCGTTCCAGTCACCCATGATTTCCATGTTGCCGTATGCAAAGGACAATTGGCTGACCTCATCTTACTCAGCTTTTCATTAACATTCATGTAAACAGCCACTTCCTCCTCTGGGAAACACTTCCTTTCTTGGCTCCGTCATGACACATCTCTGGATTTTCTTCTACTTTAACTTGAGGCTCCTTCTTGGTCTCCTTTGCTGGCTGCCACTCTTTTACCAAATTTCCAAATGCTGGTGCTCCTTAGGCTTCATCCGTGGTCCCTCCTCTCTTACCTACTTTTGGCAACCTCCATGGATTTAAAATACCACCTACACTTCAGCAACTCCAAATTTATCTGTCTCTGACCCCTGACCTCCCTCTCCTCTGAGCTCCAACTCACACATCCAAATCCCTACCTGTCTCCTTCTCAGTGCTTCAGTCCTATCAAAGATATTCAGAATTGAACCATGATTCCAAGCTTTCGTCTTCACCTTCCTACCATCAAACCCATCTCAGTAAACAGAGCTGTAGGATTCCTTCATTTCCCTGACTCATAGCTAATCAATCACCACGACCTTTAATTCTACCTCTGAATAGTCACTTCTTTCTGTTTCCTCTGCCAATCATTTTCATCCAGACCATGTCCATATTGCAACAAGACTGACATTCTTAGAATGTAATTTGGATAACGCCAGCCCCCTGCTTAAACTTTTAAGGATTCCCCATTGAATTTAGAATAAAATCCAAACTCTTGACCATGGCCCACATGGTGTAGATGGTTTTTATCGTTCACCACGGTCCCTCTTGCTCATTGTTTTCCAGCCACATTAATTTTATTTAGTGGCTTGAACCAAGCAAGCTCTTCACCTCCTCTGGGGCTACTGAACCTGTGCTTTACTCTGCTTGGAAGGCTCTTCTCCCCTAAAGCCCCGTGATCCTAGCTCACTCCATGGTGGGTGTCCTCTCAACCTTCATATTTCAGAGGTCCTGACTCCTTATCCAAAATAGGTTACATCTTAGCATTTATCATGATTTGTACCTGTGACTTCCTTGTTTACCGTTTTACCCAACACTAGCAAGATAATAGTACAAAAGGTATTCAGAAATGTTTGTTGAATAAATGAAGGTTATTTCCTTAAAATTCTGGTGATTAAACCCAAAGAGGAGGAAGCTGGTAAAAGTGGAAGTACGTCTGAAATGCAGTTTTTCTGAAGACTCTCCAAATCCTGTGGACTTACCGATATCATACCTGTTTTCTTTAGGGCTCACCTAGAAATTTAGAGTAGCTTTATTTACCTGCACTGTGATAATATCTTTGCCAAGTAGTTTGGCCTTGGTGGGTGTGGGTGAGGGGGATGAAAGGTGCTTTATGAATGTGAATCGTAAACACAAATCAGAGACAGGGCCCAGAGCTAAAGTAAATGTAATATGTTACCTTCCAAGGAGTTTTAATTGCATTTTTTATTTTAGGAAGGTAATTATTTTTAGTGTTTATAATGATTTATTTTTAATCCAGATCTCAAAAAGCAAGTGCCTATTCAAGGTCCATGAAAACGGAAAGGAATCACATACAAAGAAATTAGATACTGGTCAGCATCTCTACCATCCAGTAATGAATTCAGTAATTAAGCAGTATCTGTACAGGTTTTATCAACTCACTTTTAAGTGAATGTTACACTGATTTTATATTATTTTTTCGTTTCCACTATAGTTTATTACAGGATATTGAATATAGTTCCCTCTTACACTGATCTTAGTGTCTACTTTTGCTGCTACTAGTTCAGTCTATTGACAGAGTGTGAACAGTATTTAAATCAGAAACATCTTAGTGTACTACTTAATATTTGCAACTTACTTTGCAATCTTATTTATTTACAAAGTTCTAAGAGATGACCTAGCATTACTCTTCCTTTTTGACAAACCGAAAAGCCAGGTTAGAGACTACAATGATTTGTCCAAGGGAACTTGTAACACGCAACAAAAATTTTTGTTTCATCAAGTAATCTAAGTTGCCTCAAGCATCCAGAGACAGCCTGAGAGTTTCAGCAGCTCCGGCTAAGGCCGCCCACCCCCAGGGGTGGTGGGGCTGGAACTTTCTGCTCCCTTTCAGGACTTGGTGCCACCATCTGCCCTGAGGCCACTACGCTTTGTCCTGTATCATCAGCACGGAAACATCCCTAGCTGATGTGACCTGTTTGTATCCATCACCAAGAGATCCCTGGCTCCCTTGTCACTTCTCCGGTCTGACCCTCAGTCCTTCACACAGCTCTGTCCATCCCTTTTCCCTACCCTGTCCTTCAGCTGCCCCAACGCCTGCCTCTGAGCTTGGGGAACTCGGAGTCAGTCAGCAGTAACTGCCCTGTAACTTACACTCTTTCAGTGTTTTCCTCACATTCTTCCCTCACTGAACTTGATTCACACCTCAGGACACTGCTTCCCCTGCAGCCCCTCAAATGTTTTCTCCACTGCACCCTCTGCACCACCGAGTACTGACCTGCAACACCCCAAGTAGAACAGTTTTCCTTTCTCCTTCTACAACTCTCCAGCTGTGATGTTCAAACCGCTCTTGGTGCTCTATTTCTCCTTTGCAGTCAGCCACTGATGCCCACCTCCCTCAGTCTCTCTCTCCCTTCCCTGTCCTGTTTCTAGAAGCCTCAGTTTTTGACTCACCAGAACTCTCTCCAAGTCCGCTCTGGTGACAGTTCTGGAGGATCTCAGTGTCCACATGGGCCATACTTCCAACACCCTGGCTTTTTTTTTTTTTTTTTTTTTTTGCAGTACGCGGGCCTCTCACTGTTGTGGTCTCTCCCGTTGCGGAGCACAGCCTCCGGACGTGCAGGCTCAGCGGCCATGGCTCACGGGCCCAGCCACTCCGCGGCACGTGGGATCTTCCCGGACCGGGGCACGAACCCGTGTCCCCCGCATCGGCAGGTGGACTCTCAACCACTGCGCCACCAGGGAAGCCCCAACACCCTGGCTTTTTAAGTCCATGCCCTCAACTTCTCCAGTCATCTTCTTGTTGGCTACCTTAACTCAGCCAGCAACATTCCTGGTCCTCCCCTGACCCTGTCATTTCCAGTCACTGCACCACCTCCACAATCTCAATGTCAAGTATTCCATTCTTCGGCCAACACCTACTTTTCCAGCTAAACCCTTCTAAAACCCAAACTCCAAAGACTCCTGGAAACCACTGGGACCTGCAGCCGGTGGGTCCTCCCACCTCTTCCCCATCCCTTTCTCCCCTCATCCCTCTTTTCTGCTCACCCAGCTGAAATCTCAGGCTCAGTTATTATAATCACTCCCTTAGGTCTGCCCAGAGCTCCTTTGCCTCTCTCTTGTTTTTGTTTTACTCGTGTGGCTGGTTAAACTTGACCCTCTGCCTTTGCTGCATCTGTGCCTAGACAGTTCAGTGTGACAGAAAAACACCCAGGCTGATTGATCTCGCCCCAAACTCATTTGTTTCTCACACTTGTTCACTCCCCAGCCTCCTAAAGGACACGTGCATCATCCTTTCCTTTCTCTGTAAAACTCTTCCCCCATCTTCCCTCTCAACTGATGACTTTGCTTCCTATTTCACCGAGAAAAGAGAAACACCAGCAAAACTCTTCCTACATATTCTGCTTTTCCCACTGCGACGAGGTTGAGCTGTCTCCACTCTTGTCTCTGGCCAAACCTGAACTCTGCTAGCTACCGAATCAAGGACGTGGCTCCTGAAATTCCCCCCTCTCCTCTGCATCATCCATCTCCCCGTTCCTCTGCAGAATCACTCCCATCAGCACATAAACATGGTATTTTTTTTCTATAAAAAAGAAAAATTTCTTGATGCCACATTCCCTACCCCCAGCTACCTCATTTCTTTGTTTTCATTTAGCTAAATTCCTAAAAAAAAAAAAAAAAGGTATCTAGATTTTCTCTCTCCCATTCTTCTCCCCTCTCCATTGAACCCAATCCAGGCAGACTTTCACCCTCACCAGTCCACTGGTCAAGGTCACAATGGCCTCAAAGTTTCAAATTCCAGTGCTCACTTCCCATCCGCTTCCTGCTTGATCAGCGCATGGCATGAACCATCAGTCCTCCTCCTGGACACACTTTGTTCCTTTGGCTGCCACTTCACATGCTCCTGGATTTCTTCCCATTTTATTCCAACCACAACTTATATTTTATATTTTATAATATTTTTAACATAAAATACGCATTACATATGGTTGCTTCAAAAATTCTGTACTCACTTTACTCTCTACCTGGGAACCTCTTCCCAGATGTCACCATGATGCTTCCCTTTGCACCTCTGAGGTCCTCATGCACTAGCACCTGCCTCAGTGAGACCTTTCCTGACCACTTTGTATAAAATCTCAGCTCCCCCAACCGCCAGCACTCATTATCCTTCTTTTTGGTTTTACTTTTCTCCATGGCAATGATAACCATCTAGCATATTATATACTGAACGTGTTTGTGTGCATGTAACATAATAGCCTTCCTCAGCTAGAATGTGAGCCTGAGAGGGCTTTCTTTTTCACTCCTCTGTCTCTGTAAACAAGAATGGCATACAGCACATGAGTAGGTGCACAGTTACGTATTCATCGAACGAAAGGAAAGAAGGAAGGAAATCTGGTTTCCCAGGAAATAAAAATCAATATTGCTGTGATGCACTAAGTGGCCATGTAGCACAACTGATCAGAGTAATATTGATTTTGATTATGGCTTGATTAAATGTCTAAGAAAATGCAAAGTGGCTTGAATTTTATGCAACTCTAAGGAGATGATTCTGGTTGGCTTCTTTCCTTACTCATCACCCAATGACTCTAAAACAAACATGGAAACAATTTACAAATATTGGTACAAGTTAGAAGAGAAGCTTCCATTACTTGAGCAGAAATCTCAGGGTAACAATCAATGATTCTTGGTATAAGAAATCTCTCAGGCTTTCACAGGCAAATAGCTGTGAGATACAGGTGTTTTCATAAATAGGTATGTTTGGGGTCTGTTATCAGCTCTTACCTGCAATGGAGGATAATTGATTTTGCTTGTATTTGAATAAACATCCGTGCTCTCTATTCTGGAAATTTACAGTATGAAAACATGAATGAGGCACACTGTAACCTGCTAATTCAAGGAGTTGGAAATGATTCCAGCCTTTCATCCTCCCCTAATTAATCCCCCTTTTGAAATCTCATATTGGAAATGCGCAGTCCAACTTTGTGACATACACGTACCAAACAAAAACACACAAACCAAAAATCTGCTGACAAAACTGAGCTGCCACGTCTCCATTTGCATGTTCTCTGGTCAGAGTGGGCAAAGACCACCTTTGCGAGTAAAAATCAATGAGAGTATAAAATAGGTCAACTACCATGCTGTAAACTATATGGCATAAGTATTTCAAGGATAGCTTGACATCAGATTTAACATAATAATAATATGGGGCCTGTAATTCCATATGAGGATTAGGAGCTTTATTTTTAAGTGGTCAAGTGTGTGTATGTGTTTATACATATACATCTAGATAATATTTAGCACTCTGAATTATTAACTTAACACATCTACTTAGAATCTGACATGTTTCACTGAGCACAACACAGCATTTAAATAATCAACTTTAAATGGGCCAGCTTTTGTATATAAGTCACATGTTCACATCCATAGACAAAGTGGCTGAAGTGAAATACAGGTAACACACAAAATATAAAATTCTGGTGAAAAGATTCTGTACATCCACCTACAGACATCAAATCAGGGCTGTCTGTGATGCCCGATCCCTTAGGCATAATTCATCTCGGCACTTATTTGTTTGCTTATCTGCCACTACGTTGTACCTGCTTACTGCCGCGTCCTGAGATGTAATGCTCTGGCAGGTAGCAGATGTACCAATTAATAACCTGTCAGGTCTGATGGATAGAAGAGGGAAAGGGTGTTCCCACACATAGCTCCTGCATGGCTCCCTTTCCCGTTTCAGGTGCTGAGGGTCAGGAGACACCCCTTGCCTCCCCGGAGAGAGCCCAAATGGCCTCATTACTGTCTGTCTTCCACAACGCTCTGGCGTAGCTTCTGAGAGGCTGACTCACCTGCTCTTCTCCAAGAATCCTGAAGTGATGGAGCTCTTTAATCAAGGAGTTGGGGCAGCCAGCTGTTGGGAAGAAGAGTTAATCACCAACGTGTCATTCCCATTCTGTGCAGGACAATGTTCTCACTGCAGTAATGACTACCAGTGACCAGTGTCACTTTGGGGGAGGACACGAATGCTTACCTGCAAAACAGTCTAACCAACCTCCAGACACCAAACCCCCGAGGGCACTCTGCCTGCAGCCTGCCCCTCACTGTGATTCTTTAGGAAGGAGCCACACGTGACCCTGGCCAGGCCTTTTCTCCCCTCCTGATTGTGATCTGGCCTTTGTGGGGCCTTAGGACACCGTGTCATTTCTGCCCAGCATGTCACTTATCCCTAATATAGAGCCAGGATTTTATGGGGCCAGAGAGGGGGAGTTGGCCCATGTAGGTTCATTTCACTTATTTATCACATCCTGTCTCCTCAGGCTCCAGGCTGGGCTTCTGCACATCGAGAGTGAAGGATGAAGATGGGGCACCTGGACGCCCCGACTTCATAGGATTCGGCTACAGTTTAGAATCCAGGAGGATTTGTCAAGACCCTAAAGATGCTGCATTTCAGTTTGCAAAGCGTCTCTTACAGAAAAGACCTGCGAAGAGGGCCAGGGCAGTCTTGTGCCCATCATCTTCTAGTTCTACCCAGACAGTGAGAGCCTATGCAAGCTTTCACATTTTCTTTTTTCAGTTGTAGAAAGAAATAAGTAAATAAATAAATCATACTCATATATATACATATACATATACATACGTATATATGTCTGTCTATCTATCTATCTATCTATCTGTCTATGCCAGGGCATACTAGTTATCACTTAAAATGTGTTCCATCCCTGCCTTTTAAATAGAATTATTCCACAGTATTAGTTTGCAGTCATTTATAATATAAACTCTGGAAACAGAATTGATATAAAAACCTGTTTCTTTGGGATCAAATCTATGAATGACAGAATCTGTTGACATTTCTATTAAGGAAAATGGGTTGTATGAAAATGTGCCAAAGCAACTGCTGAGGCTGAGCCATTTCTCCATATTGTGATGTAAGAACGTGGAAAGTACTGAGGACGTTTGCCTGGGGGAGGGTGGGCCGTGGAGGGAGGCGACTGTCTCCACAGGGTGAACGAGTTATCCTTTGCAAGAAGGATTAGATGTGTGCATTATTCTAGAAGGTAGGATTAAAATGAACAGGTAAAATTACAGCAGGAATTGGGTTCAATATGAATAAATTTCTAATTTAAAAATGGAATACATTTGCCTTATAAGCCAGTAACTGGAGGCTTCCAGACAGAGGCTAAATGACTATTTATGCAGAATATTTTAGAGATGAATTTGACTTGGGTTAGTTCCAACTCTGAAACTCTGTGGTCATATGAAATGCTGGAATGGAGATTTAGTCTCTGTTACTATATTCAATATATATTCATCTTTGACATTATTGCATTTCATACTCTGAGAAAGTGGTTCGTAAATGTTCACTAAGGTAATACAAAAAAATTTTACAAATATGAACAAGATGTAAACAGGTGATGTCACCACCTGACAAGAGTCCAAGAAAATAAATGGAAATCCCAAGGTGAATCTTTTGGTGGAAAACCTAGTAAATTAATTGCCACACGCATGTCCAATACTACAAAGAAGGAAAGCCAGATCCCGACCTTTGCAAGAGACACTGAGCTGTTTTTCTCCCACTGGAGGCCACGAAGACTTGCACAACTGTGGTTCTTTTTGAGAAGTTGTTCATTTCAGAGTTGCTGTTCTGATCTAAACAATTAGTAAAGGTATATTCTGGATCATTCGGTTGGCTGCCATTCAACCAAAAACTGCTGTGGAAATTCATAGTCCTGTCAGTTCTTGAGTTTTAGATCTCCTTGGGAGCAAGGAGTCATATTTTAGTTTTATGCAACTAATGAGGAAAGGAACAGAGGCAGAGAGAATTCCAGGGTCAAATTCCCAACAATTGAGGGTCCCGTGGTTTGGTGCCAAGTATATGAGGGGAGGAGTTGCACAGGAGGAGAGGCGGCAGAATTGAGGTTCCCCAAGCTCGGGGTCATAGGCAGGCTAAGATCAGACCACTCAGGGCCCTGTTGGTACCCCAAGCACTGACTTAGTTTCAGTAAGATGACAGCATCTGCTATATTAAATTCATAGAGTTAATTTGAATACTTTTGGTTTTGTGCTTTCATTTATATTTAATTTATACATTTTCATTTGGGTCTTCTGGTTGTATAAGCATAAAAAGTTTCTATCTAAATTTATATCTGGACATATTTAAGAAATATCATTAAAAAATAGTTTCATTCAAACTTAGTTTTAGAGGATATTTTTTTTCCTTTACAAGTGGTCCTTAGCATTCTTCCCACTCGAGAAAAACTGATTTGACTTATTTTAATGCTAGGTAAAATAAAAAACAGAATTTAAAGTTAGCCTATTTTCAGAATTTGTATTTTAACATTCTCCTAAGATATAACTAAAAGGATTGATGTCAGTGATAGCTCAAATATAAACATCTTTAACAGAAGACTAGCTAATTACCTGAAACACCTGGTGGATGCAATAAACTATAAAAAACAAGGATAGAGACAGCACAGAGTTAGAAGGGAAGAGTTGTAAGGGGTCAAGCTATTTAAGACCAGGGAGGGGTATCTCTAACTGTGCTCATCACAGGAACATCAGCATGAGAACTGGACAGATACAAAGCTAGTGTGAAATGGGTTTTAAAAATAAAACTAGAAATGCAAGACATGAACATGGAATGCAGTAGCGCAGGGAGAGAGGGAAAAGTTCTCGGAGGTGGGAAGGAGGGCAGATGAAGACCCTGTGAGGACAGGTGTCAGTGGTGTACTCTGAATCCTTCCAAATTCTTCACACAGGGTCCACACACATGACAGTGGATCATCGTTTGAGGCCACTGCTGTCTACTTGGACCACATCATGTCCTCGACAGTGCGCAGCCATCAGCTGCCATCAGCCGCCTTCATGCCCCGTCATTCAGTCTCTTCTCAAGATAACAGTTAAGGGACTTCCCTGGTGGTGCAGTGGTTAAGAATCCGCCTACCAATGCAGGGGACACGGGTTCGAGCCTTGGTCTGGGAAGATCCCACATGCCGCGGAGCAACTAAGCCCGTGAGCCACACTGCTGAGCCTGTGCTCCGCAAGGGGAGAGGCCGCGACAGTGAGAGACCCACGCACTGCGATGAAGAGTGGCCCCCGCTCGCGGCAACTGGAGAAAGCCCTCGCACAGAAACGAAGACCCAACACAGCCAAAAATAAATATAAATAAATAAATAAATTTATAAAAAAGATAACAGTTAAGAGGCTCCTGTTTAAATATGTACGTTGGATATCATGCCATCTGCCATGGGTTTTCTATCTCACCAAGAGTCAACTCCAAGGCCCTCATTGGCCTATGTAAGGTCCTCCACTGCCTGGCTCACCATGTAGCCCCTGAGCCTTCTCTCTCCCTTGCTCATTGCACTTGAGCCCCGCTGACCTGCTCTTGGTTCTGACCACACCAGGGAGCCTGCTGTCTCTAGGACTTTGGACTTTCTGCTCCCTCTGTCTGGAAAGCTCTTGACCCTGATATCTGCATGGAACACTCCCTGCCTCCTTCAAGTCCTTGCTCAAATGTCACCTTCTCAGTGAGGGCTCGCAGGACCATCCTGGGTGAAACTGCAGCCTATCTTCATCCCCCCAAATCCCCATCACTGTTGTATTTTCTCCATAGCTCTCATCCTCTTCTAACCTACAGTTTTAATGTAACATTCACTTTATTTTCTCTCTTCTGCTGCTGAAATGCAAAGGCGACAAGTGCAGGACCATTGCTGTTTTGTCACTGCTCTATCAGCCATGCCTAGGACATTGCCTGGCTGGATGAGCTGTTCAACAGCAGTTGTTCCATGGGTGAGTCATCCACTGCACGGTCACTGCCCACCCAGCTCGGTGACTGTGGGTCCTGGGAGGGGCTCCTCCTCCACCCCTCCTCTTTTATCACCCCAGAAGGCCCAGCTCCAACCTCCAGCCCTGTGTGTACTTTGCTTATTGGTTAAGCAGACTTTGTCTGACCTCAAACCTCTCTCCCCAGCCTGAACCCCACATGTGAAGATGTCAGTGATGCTTAGAATCCATGATTCCTTTGTACCTCTACTGTACCTTCTTTGCCAATATCCAATATCCAGCTCTGGGTAAACATCACCACCTGTTTTTCCTTCCTCTGTTCCAGTTCTGCCAATCACAGCTAGTATAGTAAAATGGGACTAGAATATCTTCTAAAAGAAATTCAGACCATCTGCCTGAAGCTGCATCCTTGTTGAGAATGGTGCTACTGCAGACTCGGGGTCCACTCACTGTCAAGCAACTTGCTTCTGTCACTTGTCTTTGGCCAGCACCCTCTCCCCTCTCCCTTCGGGCCTCTTCCAAATCATCACCGTTCTTCTCAATTAACCTTTAACACTTCATTCTGAAAACAGGACCTCACCTGACACAAGTCTAAAAATGTAAAGCAGTTGTGGTGAACATGGAGATGTGGGACCCAGACCCCCTGCAAGGAAGGCTTGTGGCCGAGCTCCAGGAGGACAGCAAGAGATGCCTTGGCCTGCAGTCTGGTCTTCCTCAGCTGCAGAGAGCCGCCACGCCTGAGGTCACATCTTCCCCAGGACCCCTGAAATCTGCTGACTGGGTGAGGGGGAGGTGGACCTGCCCATCTGTTTTGTCCCAACATGAGTTGCTGTTGGGCAACATTTGCTCCCAAGTTTCTGCTGGTGGGCTGAGGCTTTGTTGGGCCTGCATGGCAGTTCAACTTCTTATTCAGCCCAATCCTGCGCCCTTCTCCTTTCCCAGGTGTACACCCCAGTGAACATCTTGTACCCATTCTCTACTTCAGACTTGGCTTCCAGAGAACCCCCCACACCCACCCCCCACCCTGGGGCCACTATCAAGTGTACCATGCCTAACTTCATATCCCTTCCCAGTTACAACCCCTCTGTATCCTCCATCTCTACTCCTCCAGGATAAAAGGGGAAATGGTTCCTCCTCCTCAAAACAAGAGTCATTAGTCATCTATCCTAACCTGTCCCCTCTCAGCTCCTTATGGTCTAACTCAGCGTTCACTCACTCTCCTCAAACTCTGCTGCTCTGCAGCTTGTTCACTTCAAACTACATATGTATTCAAATCTTCCCCTTTAAAAATGCAGCAAAAATCCAGCCTTGAGCGTAGAGTTACCATCCTCTCTCTTTCCTTCTCCTTTCATCCAATTTTCTCAAAAGAATAGCCTGCAGCCATTGTCACCACTTGAAAATAGAGCA
This sequence comes from Mesoplodon mirus, assembly GCF_964341445.2. Lineage (NCBI taxonomy): Eukaryota > Metazoa > Chordata > Mammalia > Artiodactyla > Ziphiidae > Mesoplodon > Mesoplodon mirus. Next base: position 6,952,177 of record NC_138986.1, on the reverse strand, counting down.
GTTGGAGGTATGGATTACAGAAGGGAAATATCAAAATTGGGGGCTTCATGCCTTTTAAAACAAGGTATCGTCATCATGGCCTGGGTCGATGCTCTAGTTCTGCAACAACTAGCTAGCTATATGCTCTTGGATAAATTGGTTACTCTAAATGCCAATTCCTTTATTAAGAATAATCACCACCTCTACCTCAAGCAGCAGTTTTCAATGTATGGAAAGCAGGATGAGATGACCAAAAAAATTAGAAAGTGAATTTGTTGCTGATGATATTAATGGCATATCCATAACTATTGACTGTTGCTGCTATTTCTTTAAAATTTTTTACTTATTTGAAAGGGAAGCAGCTAGTTGAAATAATTGCTACACGATTTATTGTCTTAAGAAATAAAGGTCAAGACTTCTTTTTTTCAGTTCTAACATGTAAAGGGCTTGGAAGTTTTTACTCCCATCCTTATAATAAGAAAAATCTGGGCAAACTGAAAATCAATAACTTTTCTTGGCCCAATCAGAGAACTGATGTCACAGGGCAAAGCACCTCCCTGATATCTGGAGAGACAGGCAAGTCCAGTGAGTCACAACTTGATCTGCTTATGTGGAGCAGAAGTTGCTGGAACAATAAACATTTTGTTTATTGTTCGAATAAACAATAAACAATTGGTATTGTTAGAATACCAATATTGCTTATTGGTAGAAACATTTAGACAGTAATTCTGATGAATTGCTATAAATGGGGTGTGGACTAGTGTGAGAATGAGAAACTCTAGGGGCTGAGGTCTTACAGATTTTTCCCATCTTTATCTCTAAGAAATCCACCAGGTCCTCAAAAGGTGAGGATCCCCTTGTGGCACTGGAAGAGGGAGGGGAAGAGTAAGCATTGTGAAAAATGTCCAGAGCCTTCTCCATAGCAAAGGTCTGCCCTCCTGGGGAAGGACTTTGCCAACACCTACCCTGGAGCTATGGGAGAAGGGCACTCCTCTAACCCCAGCCTGTCTCACCAAATGGGGGAAGAACAGTCCACAGGAATCCAGGTTTCAAGGACACAGACTGAGAATGCCACCTGTGGGGGAGGGAGTAGGAGGCAGGGGAAAAAAAGGACAAATCCCTGTACCACTGGAGAAATACTCGTGAGGGTCACAGACCCAAGAAACAGACTCACTAGAAGACTGAGAAGTAATCAGAAGATCACTATTGCCTCCGCCGCCCCCCACCAATTAACCTTACCACATACCAATAGACCTCCAGTAAAATGACAGTGGGTGGCAGCTGAAAGAGCTTCAAGACACAGATTCTCTCTGAGGAGGAGTGCTTAGGGAAGCCCAAAGTCAGGAGGGGAGACAAAAATCAAGAAAACTAGATGAATCTGGAATCTCTGGCATCTTCAACTACAGCAAACATTAAACACAACCCAACTCCCTGTCAGACTGACATATACCCTCACATTAAAGGCTTATTTATCTCAGTTCCTATTACATGTGTAACATGTTCAAATTTAACAAATAATTACTAGTCATGTCAAAAGGCAAGAAAAACACAGTATGAAGAGAAAAAGCAAGTACCAGAATCAGACTCAGGTATGACATAGATGTTGGAATTATCAAACAGGGAGTTTAAAATAACTATGATTAAGATGTTAAAGACTCTAATGGAAGAAGTAGACAACACACAGGATCAGATGAATAATGCAAGCAGAGAGATAAAACTCTTAAGAAGGAATCAAAAGGACATGCTAGAAATGAAAAACTATAACAGATATGAAGAACTCATTTGATGGGCTGTCAACAACGTTGACATGACAAGAAAGAATAAGGAAGCTTGAAGAAAGACAAAAAGAAATTCCTCAAACTGAAAAGCAAAAAAAAAAAAAAAAAAGAAAAAAATGAAAAAAAATAGAACAGAACATTCAAGAGCCGTGGGACAAAAATAACATACACATAATTTGAGTACTAGAAAGAGAAGAAAGAGAGAACAGAATAAATATTTGAAGTAATAATGATTGAGAACTTTCCAAGATTAAGGACAGACACCAAACCACTGGTCCAGGAAGCTCAAAGAATATCAAGCAGGATAAATATCCCTAAACCACAACTAAGTATAACTAAATCTTTGTTTTTGCAGAAAACCAAAGACAAAGAGAGAATTCTGAAAAAAGTCATAGGAAAAAAACACTTTACTGATATACAAGCATAAAAATTACTGAAAATTTCTCATCAGAAACCAGGCATATAAGAAGAGTGGAGTGAAATATTTAATATGTTGAAATAAAAATTCACCAGCCTAGAATTCTATACTCAGCAAAATTATCCTTCAAAAGTGAAGTAAAAACTTTCTTTAACAAGAATTGAGAAAATTCATTGCCAGTAGAACTATCTTGCAAGAAATGTAACAATTCTCCAGGTATAAGGAAAATAGTATATATAGGTCAGAAATTTGGATCTACATAAAGAAAGGAAGAGCACTGAAGAAGGAATAAACGAAGGTAAAATAAGGTCTTTTATTTTTCTTATTCTTAATTAATTTGAAAGATAAATTTAAAGTAATAATAGTAACAATATATTGAGTGATTATAGTATGTAGATAAATGAAATGGATGACAACAGTGTCACAAAGGACTGGAAGGAGGAATTGGGGATACTCTGTTAGAAGGTATCTGCACTACACATATTCTTTATTCTAGTGACCTTTGAAAGTGGACTTAGATTAGTTAAAATATGTGTTGTGTCAATCTTAGGGCTACTACTAGGAAACTGAATTATTTAAATACACTGATTAAAGGACAGATTACCACAGTGGTTAAAAAAGACAAAACAAGAAATAAAGGTGAGACACTAAGTCATTTATGCTGTAAGAAGAAATTCAATGATCTGTTGACATTAGCAGGTGATTTCCCAAGTAAAAGCCTGAGACTCTCTCAGATGGCAGGTTTTGAAGCTGATGATGCGGAGACAGTCACTTCTTCCTAGTCTTGTCCAGATTAGAAAGTAGAAATCATGGCTTCTCTTGGAGGGCAAATATGAAGCTCTAATTTACTTGGAAAGCACATTAAACAATGATTTTAGAGTGAGAGACAATGAGTTGTATAACATGTAGTACCCTAGGCATTTTAATACGTTATTGAAGTCTTTCCTTGAAAATAAAATTGCTGAAGAAATAAGCTAAGCATCAGTGTTGTGTCCAGCACTGTTTTTGGTGTGATATGAAAAGGAAAAGAAGTATAATGTTGCCTGAGAAGACTTCACAAATCTAGCTGGATTGAAAGAATGCACTAAATGGTAAAATCTCTGTGAATGAAGACTGTGTATAAAATCGAGAATATGTGAGGCACAGACACGCACCTCAGGACACAGAGTCCTTCCCCACATGCCTAGAGAAGGGTGATTAGCATCCACCCTAGATGTGTGCATTTTCCTGGTTATCCTTGGCTCTCCTCTCTCCCATAGTGGGTGGATCACACACTCTCTTTACCCTACATGTGAGGGAGGAGGTGTTCTCAGCCCCAGCCTGGCCCACACTCCAGGTACCTGGCCCAGGAGGAAGTAAGAAACAGTGTTGAAGCAAGAAGAGAAGGAAATGAAGGGACTGTTTACCTGTACTACTAAGTAGCTCTATTATTTTGGATCAAAGATATTGTGTTAGCTCTAAAGCCTTCATTTTCTACCTGTAAAAAGGAGAGTAAGAGTATACAACTTATGGGGTTGTTGTGAATGGTGTGTGTGTGTATCTATATGCTTGTACATATATATTACCCAGTACAGTTCCTTGTACATAGTAGGCTCTTAATGAATGGTAGCTGTTATTCTGAGAGTCTCTGGAATACAGGAGTACTTGTGAGACTGTACTTGACAAAGTTGTTCTGCTGCTGTTTCAAAAATACCTTTTTAACCAAACCCTCAATATTTAGAGGCTAATTTTGCTAAAGGAGCTCAATATCCTATTAAGTAATTGAGATTTATTATGACAATGTGCTGAAAGATAAGAGATGATCAAGTATGTATGCATGTGGCTAGTATATATTTAAGGCCTTAAATTTGTGGCCTTTTTATTAATTATTAATTCATTTATTCACTACAATAATCTAAAACAACAAATAAGCAATTTGATATCTTCATTTGATATCATAAAGCTTTATGACATATTTTTACCTCCGAACTAGCTGGAAAAATTTTTTAATCTCACTGGTCATTTCAAGTTGCTTTCTTTACATATCTATACTTATAAGGTGAATTAATAGAGGCAATAATGCACATAACTTAAGCCGCAGATCCCCAAGCACCTCCACTTATCCAAACATGCAAAAGGGAACCTAACTCAAATTTCCGACAAAAAGGACAGTTAGCAACTGCTTAATCTACCTTCTGATTAGCCTTCTGAGTCAGCCATGACACATAGTAAGGGCATTACTTGAGTATACAATCAACAGATGGATGATTATGGCAAACAAGCTGTGGTTTAAAAACAAATATTCCACAAAGATGTCAAAGAACAGAACTGACGACTCTGAATTCTGTTTAACCAGAGCTGATCTGTTTTTCATTGTGGGTGAGGGAGGGAGGGGCTCTGTTTTCTACTTGTAGCTCTTCTGTAATATTCAAGGTTACTCGCCTTTCGATACCCAGGTTGTAAGTAAAGTAAATGACAGAGCTGAGTAACAGAGAGTTCTACCTTGAAATTTTACCTCTAAATCCCAGACTATGCACTGCAAACTACTTTCTGCCTGTGAGGGTGGTTTAACAAAAATGGATGTTAGATTTGTATATAAAAATGCCACAAGTCCCAAATTTTACATACTCCATTATTTTCACCCTCAAACTAATAAGATTAGTCTGATTAACTTGAGTACATTTCTTCTGTTTGGGGGAGAAAATATACTACTGTAGAGACATCAAAAATCTAAACACAACAAAAAACAAAAGCAAAACAGAATTTCAAAGGTTTAAGTGTTCATCATGGAGTGACTATAAAAAAAATTAAACAGGAAGGGACAATGAACACGTAACAGAGAAGAACAAACCTGACTCCATATTGAATCTATTTCTTTAGCTCTAACCTTTGTGCCCTGTTGCCTGTGCTTAGTCATGCTGGCTCTGCACCTTTTGTTAAAGAATGTTGCCATGTTGCCTACAGCCGGAAATATACAGGATAGCTCATTCTCAAGGCTCTGACCTTTAAAGGTATAACACTTTTCCATTCATACAGAGATAAAAAGTTGCAGAACAGAGGATAACACTTGTCTTGTTGGAGGTTTATAGGAGTATTGTGACCAAACCTACATGGACAGCTGCAAGAACAAAGAATTCTGGCAGAAGAAGTTTGCAACAACAAGCCACACCCTCTCCCCTTTAGGTATAAAACAAGCCTGAATTCTAACTTGAGTAAGATGGTTCTTTGGGACACAAGTCCACCATCTTCTCGACTCCCTGGGTTTCCAAATTAAGTTGCTATTCCTTGCCCTAACACTTTGTCTCTTGATTTATTGGCCTGTTGTGCAGTGAGCAGTACAGCTTGGACTGGGTAACAAACATGGGCTTTCTTTGGTGGTAGAGCCAGTCTGTACAGTCTTACTGTATATCATCATACTCTTGAAAAAAGGTAATACATTCAACTTAAATGTGTTGGTGCACATATAAAGCTTGTATCAATGACAACTTATTAAATTGATTTAAAAAGCAGTTTGTGGGACTTCCCTGGTGGTCCAGTGGGTAAGACTCCACACTCCCAATGCAGGGGGCCTGGGTTTGATCCCAGGTTGGGGAACTAGATCCCGCATGCATGCCACAACTAAGAGTCTGCATGCTGCCACTAAGAGGTCCACATACCGCAACTAAAGATCTCACATGCTGCAACTAAGACCCAGCACAGCCAAAATAAATAAATAAAATAAATAATAAATAAATGAAATAAATATAGAAAAAGCAGTTTGAGGGCCCATATGTATAACACATGGCACAGTACCATTAACTATGTGCATAATTATTTGTTAATATCTGCTTTTCCTACCCTGAATACAGACAGGCTCCACAAGGACAGAAACTTGATCACTGCTTTATCTAGGACCTGGGAACGAGCACAGGGTCCAGCACAAGGGTGGTACTCAATAAATACTTGCTGAGTGAATAAATTACTTAAGAGGGAAAGTCATTGCCTTCTGGTTTTCCTGAGCAAGAGCATTGGAAAACAGGTGACTATACAAGCCTCTATGGCATACTTTTAGGACCTCTGAGTGAAAGTCGATTGCCCCAGGGCACAAGGTTGAATTTTTAAACACAAAATATTAGTATACCACTATTGAAACAAGAAAGAGTTCTTTAAATGTCTCATTTCCTACTGGCCTTGTCAACATAAAGCTAATTTTCAGGAAGAGTTGGACTCTGTTATCAATGGGAGATAGAGGCCAGGTCTGCTGAGTTGGTTCAGATTGGGGCCACCCTGATAGGCAATTACTCAGACCATTGTGGAAATGTCAAAATATTTTCCTTAAGACAGCCACACAACTGCCAGAGGCACTCTGATTATTTTGTTTATACCAATGACAATCAGATCTAATTCTTAGATTTTATGGACTTGCTGGCATTTAATTTCTGCAATGATTAAAGACAGATTTATGTAATACATAGTCATGTACTAAAGAACAAAAATATCTTAGTTTTTAAAGAGCTATTAGTGATTACTCTCTCCAAACCAACCTCCCTCTTGGTTTCAGAATTCCCTTCTGTAACACCTCTGCCAGCTACACTGTAGACTCTGTCTTAAGATTTCCAGTGACAGGGATCAGAGGATCAGTGAAAGAATTCCATTCTAATAATGAAACATTCTTGTTGTTAGAAGGATCTTTCTAGATACTAGTTCTAGATCTGTGATAGAAATCATATCCAATCCTTTTAAACCCTTATTAACCTTCTCTTTCCTGGGGAAAATACCCATCTGCCTGAAGTAATCTGTAATATATGTGAAAATTTATAGGAAGCATCCAGATGTTCATTTCCCCTCCCTCTATTCTTTGATTTGACCTTGTAGTTGGCAATATTCATGTTCAAATGTAGTACGCGGGAAGACTCCTGTTTATTTGTTGCTGCCACACTCATTCATGTATTTAGTGTCAGACATTTGATCAGATGCTGGGGAACCTGAGGTTGGACAGACCAAACCTGTGACCTCATGGTGCTTTGTTCCAAAAAGGCTTTGAGAAGCATATCCTCTTTGTTTGCAAAGTCAGGCTTTTTAGATGAGAGTTCTCACACTTGCAACATTCACTTCCACCTTTTACTTCTGACATCTTACTGGTGGGTTTTCTTCCACCCTACTGATAAAGGATTCGAATGCCCACTCTGATTTTGAGCCCCAAGAGGTAGGTCTACTCCTAGAACAGACCTCTAACTTGTTGGCCCAGGGAAAGTGTAACAACTTTGTTTGAATATTATTTGTCTGAATATTTAAAAGTTATAAATCAAACTAAAAAACTGTTAAAAAATATGTTTCGGGGCTTCCCTGGTGGCACAGTGGTGGAGAGTCCACCTGCCGATGCAGGGGACGCAGGTTCGTGCCCCGGTCCGGGAAGATCCCACATGTCGCGGAGTGGCTCGGCCCGTGAGCCATGGCTGCTAAGCCTGCATGTCCGGAGCCTGTGCTCCGCAACGGGAGAGGCCACAACAGTGAGAGGCCTGCGTACCGCAAAAAAAAAAAAAAAAAAAAAAAAAAAAAAAAAAAAAATATATATATATATATATATATATATATATATATATATATATATATATATATATATATATATATATGTTTCACCCTTTTACTTTGACTAATACAGCTGTATGAGGACCTGGAAGGTGATGACTTGGAACTCTCAGATCCCTTGGAGGTCTGCTCCTGAATCTGGCTAGACCGGCAGAGCCAAGTCCCATCCTTCTACTCCCAGGTTCCTATATTCTTGAAGAGCCCCTCACACACCTATATGGTGGAGCCCATAGGTTCAAGCTCCACAACCCACCCCCCACCATGAGTTACCTGTTGGCCATTGCTTTCAGGAAGCCAGAGCCAGTTAAGGGTCTCAGGGCTGTTTATGCAGGGAATTCTGAACCCAGGCAGGGCTCAGGACCTGTGGGCTCCTAGCGAAAGGGATGGGGGAACAGAGAGGGCCCTAGGGCAGGACTCCTTTGCTTAGTTCAGGACTTATTGCCAATGGCCCTTGCCCAGTGCATGTTCCCTTCCATCTCTCTGTAGTATCTGACATTAGGTCAACCCACCATTTTAAAAACAATTCTCCCTTAAGTTGTGAAGTTCATTTTCCTTCTCCATTCCTTTCCTTCTCCATTTCTTTTTTGTTCCTTTGTCTTTCTGTCATCTTCAGTCCATTGTTCTAATTCTCTACTCCACTGTTGCTTGACTGTTTCAACAGAACCCCTATGTGTGCCTTCCATCTGTCTCCAGTTGCCAGTTCAACCTCTGCAACCCAGGGTCCAGCTCTCACTTCAAGGTCAAGAAGTTTCACAATGAGTTCATATGACTTCTTCCACATCTCAGCTTTGGTGACTCTGAGATGGCTCATAACGCTTACATACCTTATAAGTGCTCACACTTTTATTTGGTAGTTGATGGCTGAAACTGACATCAAACTCATTGCTTCTCAATTTTTGAGATTTAATCTTTCCTCATTTTGAAAAGTTAAAAAAAATCCATCTCCATCCATCTCCAGAACTTTGAACTCTGTTCTTTCTTTATGATATTTCAAGGATTCCTGACAGTGACTCTGAGATTATATATAGAAGTGTTTGGAGACCTAAGGACACAAAATGTTTTTGTGTTCTTTGTTCTGTTCTCAATTTTCTTAGGCACAAGTTCCTCCTTCAGTTGTTCTTTCTGTCTTTTCCAGCATGGGAAACATTCTCTATGCTCAAGAAAATAGAAAAAAACAGGAATGGGGTAGCTTTTTCAACCTCTTAACATTGTGCTACCATCTTCTCTGTCATTTCCCTATTTTTTTCTTGTCCTTTACCCAACTTTAAAAGGCTGTTTTGTTGTCATTGGTCATTGAAATTAGAATTTCATCTCATTCTGGATTTATTCTAATGATACACTCACAGGTTTGTGCTCTTCGATTGTTTTTTTCCCAGCTATGAAACTCCTCATTCATTGCATGCACCTGCTTTCTAAACAGCTGATCTTACTGTAAATAAAATAAGTTGCTGTTTGGTATTAAAAATTAATAAGAAATTTATATAACAAGGCATATAAAGACAGACTTGAATCTTAATTTTTTAAAGGATAATTTTGAAACTGGGATTTTCATTTCAATTAGTATCTGTAATCAACATTTACTTTCATTCTGTTCTCATACCATAAAGATTATTTTTTTTTTTTTTTTTTTTTTTTTGCGGTATGCGGGCCTCTCACTGTTGTGGCCTCTCCCGTTGCGGAGCACAGGCTCCGGATGCGCAGGCCCAGCGGCCATGGCTCACGGGCCCAGCCGCTCCGCGGCATATGGGATCCTCCCAGACTGGGGCACGAACCCGTATCCCCTGCATTGGCAGGCGGACTCTCAACCACTGCGCCACCAGGGAGGCCCCATAAAGATTATTTTACAATCTAATTGTGAATCTCCCAAGGAAAATGCATTACAAAGTTGTGGATAATTTCCACAAAGTCACCGATAGCTAGCAAAACACAAAAAACCAAAAACCTTTGGAGAATTAACTGACTACAACTTTTTTAGAAAGCTTTTGCTGAATTTCCTCAATAACCATGCTGTGAAGTAGGGGAAACTCATTTGGAAAATATATTCCATTGAAAAGTGTTAAAAACTACATGAGTCTTCAATCACTATTTTTCTTTTGAATTTCCTTGCAAATAATCACGGGGGCAATTGTGATATCCTTTTGGTTCAATGGAAAACCGTGTGCACGTGGGCTTGGGATAAAAATTGAAATGGATTTCAGCTCTCTGATGTGCTACTGGCACTGGCCACATGACACAAATAATCTGCAATTTGCAGATTGCTGCTGTTTGGTGTGAAATGCTTTGAGGATTAATTTCTCTCTTGGCTATAGCTTAGAATCCCTAATGTAGGCTTGACAATTACAGTTACCTTCTATTTTTCCCTTAGGTACAACTTTGAAAAGGAAACTGGCTAATGATGAAATAGCATCACAAACCGATGATGATTCAATGTGATCAAAGATGATGCATCAGGCTTCCCTGGTGGCACAGTGGTTGAGAGACCGTCTGCCCATGAGGGGACGTGGGTTCGTGCCCCGGTCCAGGAGGATCCCACATGCTGCGGAGCAGCTGGGCCCAAGAGCCATGGCCACTGGGCCTGCGCATCTGGAGCCTGTGCTCTGCAATGGGAGAGGCCACAACAGTGAGAGGCCCGCATACAGCAAAAAAAAAAAAAAAAAAAAAAAAAAAAAGATGATGCAGCAAAACACTGGACAACTACCTTTAATCACAAGCTGAAATGGCGGGGTGGGGTACACCTGCAGGCTGGATCGGTGAATGGGTGTGATGGGCTCCTTTCCACTCCAGTTAAGCCTGGTTGATTAGTGTCTCCAGGCGCTTTGCTGAAGTAGCCATTTCTGAATTAGCCTGTGAGCCAGGTGTTAATAGAATGCATGGAAAATTCACTAAGACATCTTGACTGAGCAACTGCCTTCAAAGTCAGCAGTAGGATGTTATATAATCAAATTTCAAAGCATTATGACTTCAATAAATAAAACCAAGTTTATCTTAATAATTCCTCTCTGTTGATAGAATTTTACTGCTGTCTATAGAGGATTATTTATGCATTCCTTTTCAATAGCCAACTCTTATGAGTCTAAGACATCCTAAACCAGTTAAAAAGAATCTTGAAGATATTCACAATGTCACTTGTAGGTGTCTACCAGAGAGAAACTTACACAGTTACACAAGGAGGTAGTTACAAGAATATTTCCTGCACGGTTTTGTAATAATAGCAACAACGAAGGGAAACATCTGAAATGACCATCAATAAGGCAAGAGACAAAATCATTCAACATCAGTCATTCAAAACCATTGTGCACCCACTCTCTGCAAGGCTCTGTTAGAGCGTGGGCCACATTAGAAAAATGAAAATAGACAAAAATCCCTCCTTGGAGCTTGTATTCTAAGGTGGAGATACATTATGAAATGTTTTCAAAAGTGATGAGCACTCTATCAGAAAGAGAAAAAAAGAACTGTGTAAAGGGGATAAGAGCATGTAAAGGGGATAAGAAAAAAAGCACCGTGTAAAGGGGCTAATTTAAAGTAAGATGTTCGGAATATTTCTTGTTGAGAAAATGGCATGTAATAAGCAAAGACTTTTAGGAAGTGGGTTAATAAAAATTAACTAGGGTAAAGTGTGTCAAGTATATAAATATCAAAAACATAAGTTAAGAAAAAATGTTGCAATAGTTCACTCACAGTATGATTCACTTATATGAAGTTTAGAAAACCTATTAAACAATATGGATTCATACAAATATACTAAGAGGGTAAAATAATGCACACAAATGGTAAACACCAAATTTAGCAGAAGGAGAGATTGAAACAGGATCATAGAAAAGGGGAGGGGATGCTTCAAATCTGTCTTAAAAGTTTATTATAATAATTGTTAAAAATAAAAGCTAACATTTCTGTAACATTTACTATGGACAAAGCACTTTTCTTCATGCTTTACATATAATAATTCATGTAATCTCACAATAACCCTATGAGAGAATTACTACTATTATCCCCATTTTAGAGATGATGAAACAGAGACACAAAAATATTAATTAACCTGACATTTATCTGAAGCAATGTGAAAAGTTAGACATTGACAAAGGTGGACAGTGGGTTCATGGGCATTCATTATGTTATTTTCTATATCTAATTGTACATTTGTAACTTTTCATAATAAAAAGGACTACATGAAAGCTTGAAGTATATATAAAGACAACTTTGGGAAAAATTGAATAAAAATTCAAGAACTTATAGACCTGAGTTTTTATTTATCATGAACATATATGAGCATGTATGTAGTTTGAAGAAGGAATACCATCTAGTATAACCGCTATTTCAGTAAGCATAGCTTATCTGAGTGGGAAAGCATGAACATTTGTAGATTTTGAAGCTTTAAGAATAAGCTGAAAGAAGCCATAAATATTATTTATTCAGTTTCTTACTTATAAATGAGACAGTTACTACCCAAAAAGCACACAAAAGCCTCTTCTGCTAGCTTAAAATAGGGTGGATTAAGCTCAGATGTTTGTGATTTCATAACACAGGTGCACACTGATATATTCTAGTTTGTTGTAGCTGCCATATTAATTCAAATGCCTTTTCTGAGTCAGTTCTCAGTGGCTATGAGATGCCTTATCTTCCCATGAGGTACTGCTGAAGAATAAGTCTTACTGATAATGAGACACAATCAGAAATTTGTCTTTTTCGTTTCACTAATGAAATGAAGGTTTTTTCATTCACTAATGAAATGAAGGTTTTTTCATTTCACTAACAGTAATAAACATTATGATTGGCAGGAGGTTGAATTACAACATTCATTCATTCTTTATTGAGCAACTTTTCTGTGTATGTCTACTATGTATGAGGCCAGATTCTACAGAGACAGCAAAAGTGAGTCTGGCCGGGGCTCTGCTTCCATGGAGCTTGCGGAAGAAATAATACATACATCAACAAACCACACAAATGGAGAAACAGCCAAGTGTGCCGAGAGCAACCAAAAAGGAGATGTTATGCTGGGAAGCCAAGCAGCTGTTTGGGTGAGATGAGAATTGAAACCACCTGCATCTACATAGCTTAACTATTGGAGCTGAGAACCAAGACCACTGAGACCTAATTGTTTGTTCCAGGAAAAAACCTGCTTTTGAAGATAAGCTTGTAATGTAATAAATAATTTCACTGTTTGCTTCAAGAAGTTCCTGCAAATAATTTAACCAGTTTGCTCATCTGAGTAGCCATCTCCTTTAACAGAACCATAGACTGTTCACCAGGCAATGGTTCACATAGCAAACCAGACTTCATATCAAGAGTCCCTTCAAAATCCTTCTCTCATTGTGTCTACCAACCCCCAACTACTATGTCATGAACGCTGCCCAATTCCAATCAGCTCCTCACCAGAAAGGTCTGCCCTAACCCTGTGCACACAGATCCCCAAACCCTATAAATCTTGACCTCCCCTTTCTGTAAAAGCCCACAACTGTCAACGTGGTGAGGGTTCTCACTACAGTAGATCTAATAAATGCTGTTCTGCTTGATTGATAGACTTTCTGATGGTCATTTCAGAGAACTGACATAGAATATATGAAAGGCAAGATAGAAAATTCAGTAACAAACAATTAAAAACAAAAATTTTCTCATTTTTATGTTGTTAGGATGTCAAAACAATTTTAAAAATTAGAAAATTGTTCTCCGTGTGTATGTTCTTGGTACTTTGCCCACTCCTCTGTATTTCACAAAACTCTTCCTTTAATATTGACCTATAATTCTAATATTTTTGAGGACAGGTATTTTCCTCATCTGGCATCCCTAGGAGTACAGGTTGAATTTGGATGGTCAACACATATGAGTGACCATGGGGGTGAGAAGTCCTCGGAGTGAAAAGGGATCTCAATCCACTTTTCTTCTGCTGCTCTCAAAGGTTCATTCTTGGTTGACATGAGAGAAGGGAAAGGGGGAAGTGATGGAGAAGCGATTCTGTGTTGCCTTTAATATGTTTTTCCATAGACTGTGGTGGTTGGTTTGCCCAAATGAGCATGTCAAGGTCTAGTTAACTTTATGGGCAAAAGAGGAACTCATGGGATTGAAATCCCCGAGTGGATCCAATCAAAAAGGAGACTCAGATTACATACTATACACCCAATCAGATAAAGCATGATCAAATAGGGTTTAGTGGGTCATCTGGGTTACTAATTACCATGGTTAAATTAATGACGTTTCTTTAGGGTAAAAGCACTGTGAGCCCCAAACTACTTATATACGTACAGGTTTATGGAACGTTCCCTGTTTAAAACCTGGAACCTTTCAGTATTCATTTTTGTACCCTACCCTTTGCCTTAGAATGGTTCTCTCAAATTGCTACAGCCACTGAACCACCAGCAATCACCACCCAAAGCGGTCAGCAAGCATCAGCACTGGGCTGAAACCCTCCACCAGCATAAAGATCATGGCTCTCTAAAGGCTCAGACACTGGTCAGCCTTTGTTAGCAATAAAGTATTTTTAATTAAAAAGCAACAAACAAGAATGGTTCTTTCAAATGGAATTCCTTGGGACATATTCAGGCTCTACTAAGTTTGAGAAGACAATACCCAAAACAATATTAAAGAAATAGATGTAATTGGATTTTAAAAATTTGTACAATTTTAAAGGGGGCTTAAAAATGAGATGGAGAGATCATTTAGAGGATAAAGTGGGATGGCAGAAGGGGACAGAAAAAAGTAGATTTTTACAAGTCTTAATGGTATTTTGTTTCTGTATTTCTGATTTGTTGTATTTTAACTTATTTCAGTAATTTCCCGTTACTTTAGTGTTATGCATTCTGTTTCTTTTATTCATCTTAGTGTGGGCATTAAGTGCATCATTACCAACAGGCATGTTTCAAATTCTAAACAAAACAAAACAAGAATTTTTTAAGTACTCTAAGTACTGCCACTGAGATTCATCACTGCTTTTACATAGTTCAGATATTTAAAAGTTGTATGCTGGTGTGAGATACATTTGAAAGAGATGAGATTAAAAAAAAATAAAACCAAAAATCCAATTTAAAGGACAAAAAACAGCCTCAATGGTGGGCAAAAAAAAAAAAAAAAAAAAAAAAACCCAAAACATATAGCTTCAGCTGTATTGTTAATTACACTAGGGTTTGATTGCCTAGATCTTGACATCTTCCTGTATGAAAATTAGTAATCATTCTTTATTTGAATTATCCAAAATGACTAAATATGAGTAATTCTCAATTGTCATCAGAGTTATACCAATGAGTCCAAACTTGTCATTCATATTTTGAGGTACAGCATTCACAAGCGTCAACCAGACACCTTTAAAACACAGGGATGGTGAGATTTCTCTAACAGATTTAGCAAGTTATCGGTGACCACACCAACAGCTGGCAAAGACTGGGGTCCATTCATGCCCATGCATTGCCCAGGGGGCTGCACCGCTGCCTGGAGACAGGCAGCTCCAGGTTGTAAATCCAGCCATTTTGCCTGTATGCCTCCATAAGAAAATGGTTTATAGACTATTTGCTTTAAGCACTTGTCAACTAGAAAATGAAAAGTAATGGATTCTGATATATTCACTGTTTCAAAGCGGATGATTATCCTAGTAAAAACTTTCATCCATCTGCAATTGTCCTTGTAGACATTCTTATATGCACCAACTTTTACTTTCAGAACTTTCATAGGTTTGAGTCGAGCTATTCTAGTGAGAAAGCCTGTCAACCCTAGCTACATCTAAGAGGTGACTTCAATACTTTTATGTTGTCATTTTTGTCTAAGTTCACAAATTGTTGGTCTCCATTGTATTTGCTGTGTTTGTGTTTTGATTATTTGGTGACTTCACAAATCTCAGTTGACGATCTTGCCCAATAAAGTACAAAAGCACTCTTTTTGGAACTGTAAAGAGAGAAGAGGTTCACAAAATCTGGACCCAGAGATAAACAGAGATAATGTGTTAAAATGGAAGATGGTAAGAAAATGAAAAATGTTGCACCAGCCTGAGGGTTGAGTCATTGGACGACAGGAACCAAAGACTGATTTATGGATTATGTGTAAAGCACTGGGTCTATGCCATCAATAATGAGCAAGAGATAGGAAACATGATTGAAGAAGTGGGGAGAATGGACTCCAACTGATGTGGATTCAGAAGACTGGGTTTTGTTTGAGGACTTCAAGGAGAGGGATGGAAACTGTTCGTGTAGAGGGTGTTGAAGCCAAGTGAAGCTAGTGCATGCCAACACATAGGAGTCCCTTTTTAGGCATCAGGCTTTATCACTGACTGGGTTACAATATAGACGAAGCTGGTCTATTTTGTATAACAGATGTCTAACATCCAGTCACTCTATCAGCAAGAAGGAAGGCTTTGATGCACCCATGCACACTCTATGCAGTGGAAATACACGTAAAGATTGCAAGTCACTTTGGGTATATTTTCCTTTCTGCTTAAAGGAAAAATACATTTCCTTTAAGCAGAGGAACTTCTCTATACTTGCCTCATCTTATTATCCAGGCTACTATTAACCCTGTTCATGAACAGTTATCTGGAGAATATTTAAAGCAAAATAACTCATCTTCCATATTTTTTACTATTCCCCGCTATTTACACTGTAGTTTTGAAGCGGGAAGAGAAAACCAAGAGCATATTTATAGGAGAAAATATGAACTGTTATCCTGATATACTTAAAGTAACTCAGGTTCATTCATTCAGCCAACATTTATTGTCATGCACTGTTTCATGTTCTGGGGAAACAGCAGTGAACACACAGAAAAGCCCCTGCCCTCATGGTACTTATATTCTGTGTGGGGGGACAGACAAGAAATAAACAAGTAACAGAACGTTGACAAGTGCTACACAAAGAGTGAAGCAGCCACTGGGGAATGGGGAGAGTTGTTCTACATGAGTGGTTAGGAAAAACCTCCCCAGAAAGGTGTCACTTAGAGGGAGTGAAGGAGCACGACCCTATGTGGCTGCCCGGGGAAGGGTGTTCCAGCAGAGGGCACAGCAGACATGGGGGCCCAGAGAAGGAACTGTGCACAGAAAGAACTCAGAGGAGGCCAGGGGGCTGGGCAGAGTGGGCAAGGGGGGGAGAGGGTTGCAGAGAGCACGCAAGGAGGTCCTCCCCTCTCCTCCTGCCCTTTGTAAGGATTTAGGCTGTTATTTTGAATAAGATGCGTGGGGGCACTGGAGGGTTTTAAGCAGAGAAACTACATGATCTGTTTTATTTCTTAAAAGAATTCACTCTGGCTGCTGTGTTGAAGCAGCCTGCAGTGAGCAAGGCTGAAGGCAGGGAACCCGCTAGGGAGCAAGGATTCCAGCCCAAGTGAGAGATGGCGGCAGCTTGGACCAGGGTGGCAGTGGGGAGGAAGGGAGGATGGACTTGGTCCTCAGCGGCCAGAATCTGGATATATTTTGAAAACAGATGGACAGAATTTGCCAATAGATGGCAGGTGGGTGTAAGAGGAAGTGCACAGGTGCAGGTGACAGCAAGGTTCCAGGCCTGGGCACCTGGGAGGTTAAAAATGCCATTGGCTGAGACAGGGGAGACTGGCAGCAGGTGGCTTCGGTGTGGGGTGGGGGAGGGAGTTCTGAATATGTTAAATTTCAGATGCCTGTTATCCATCCAAGCGTAGAGGGGACATTAGATATTCGAGTCGAGTTCAAGAGGTTCAGGGCAGAGAGACATTCGTTTAGGAGTTAACTGTGCACAGTTGCTGTCTCTAAAGCCACGACACTAGAGGGGACCACGCAGGGAGGGGGAGCGATAGAGAGCAGGGCCTAATGTCAATATCGTTGTGTCTGGGAGACAGCGATGCCCAAGGAGAGGGAGAGAGATGTGGGAACGCCCGGTCTATGGATCGGTCAGAACACACACAGCATTCATCTATTGTCAGCTCTCTT
Source organism: Mesoplodon mirus (assembly GCF_964341445.2). Lineage (NCBI taxonomy): Eukaryota > Metazoa > Chordata > Mammalia > Artiodactyla > Ziphiidae > Mesoplodon > Mesoplodon mirus. The sequence goes on along the minus strand of NC_138986.1, from coordinate 6,934,587 downwards.
ATATGTAGGCAGTTTGTGGTGCCCCAAAACAATTACAACAGTCACATCAAAGATCACTGATCACAGATCACCGTAACAAATATAATAAAACTGAAAAAGTTTTATATATTATGAGAATTGCTAAAATGTGAAAGACACAAAGTGAGCAAATGTTGGAAATAGGGCATCTATAGTCTTTTTCAACTGCCACAAACCTTCAAGTTTTAAAAAATCGCAATATCTGTGACACGTAATAAAGCAAAGTACAATAAAATTAGGTATGCCTGTACTTATTTGGATATCTGAGAGCTGCTATGAGGGATCTTAAAAATTCTCATCACAAGGGAAAAAAAATTGTAACTATGTATGGAGACAGTTGTTAACTAGATTTATTGTGATCACTTTGCAATATATACAAATATCAAATCATTATGTTGTATATCTGAAACTAACATAAAGTTACATGTCAATTGTATCTCAATTAAAATAAAACAAACAAAAAAAACTTAGGATCATGTCAAAAGGACTCAAGAACCCACACAGAGGGGCTCACATTGGTGAAACACAGGATAATTTGAGCGCCAATAAAAATAAGAACTGTTATATATTCAAATGCATTGGATATGTTAAAATTCATGAGTTCTTAAGTTTTTTTTAAACCTCAATCATCACTTTTAGAGGATACTAGGAAAAAATTCATTATTCTTAAAACTGGTTTATAAAAGGTGGGGTACAGGAAACAAGATTTAAGTCGCCTTTAACATAGAAACCGTACCTCTGAGTAACCAAATAGTTGATGAAAGAAGTTTTCTTTCAGTAAAAGTGTTCCAGAAATAAATAAATAAGAAATGATAGAATTATTGGAATATAAATAATTTATAAAGCCAAATGAAATTAAGTAATAATCATCAATGGTTGCTAGTCCCACAAGAGTGAACAAAGGACATTTTATGCCTCCTGATAAAAGTACGTAATACTACTTTTGAAGATTCCCATAAGAAATAAAATCCCTCACTCAGAGCGAACCTTTGGTTAGAAACACCAACTTCAAGGCGATGTGGCATGCAGAGGATGATTTATACCAGTGGTTCTCAAAGTGTGGTGCCTGGACCAACAGCATCATGATCATCAAGGAACTTGTTAGAAATGCAGGTTCTCAGGCCAAGCCCAGACCGACTGAATCAGAAACTATGGGATGGGGCTCAGCAACCCGCATTTTTATGAGCCCTTTTCAATGACATGAATTGCAAGCTACATTTGAGAGCCACCTCCTTATACAACCCTCATAGGAGTGCAGCGTAATTCAACATTCTCTAGGGCAAATGGTCCAGCTTCTTCAACAAATATGTCACAAGAATTTCAAAAGAGAGAGAGAGAGAGACTTAAGAAACACATTAGACATGTTACTAAATGCAGTGTGTGGACTGTTTTTGGCTCCTGGTTTGAGAAAAGCTCACTGCAAAAATTTGTGAGACAATAAGCAAAATGTAAAAAATAACGACATTTGGTAATGTTTGGAGTTATAATTTATATTTTAGATATGACAGAGATACTGGGGTTATGGGTAGTAAATACGTCTTTATCATTTGGTAGCTCTAGGTGAAATGATATGATCCCTAGAATTTGCTTCAAGGTAATCCAGCAAGTGAAATCTGGTTGAAACGAGATTGCCTGTAAACTGATGACCGTTATAGTTGAGTGGCATATGTGTGGAGGTCATTGTACTGTTATTCCCTTTACTCGCTATGTTGAAAAACTTCCATGATGAAAAGGTTTTAAAAGAAGAACATATAAGGAGGATCTATCTATCCATCTATATATAGATATGTGTATATATATATGTAAGTATATAGATATATATACACATATATATGTATAGAGAGATATCCTCTACCTATTTAATCATATATATGATTATATATATATATATATATATATATATATATATATATATATATATATATATATAATGTCCTTGTATGTCTGGCACATTCCTCAAGCCTGTGCATCACCCACTCCTCAGGGCCAGGTGCTCAGGCCTTCCACACTCTTCCATCTCATTGACTATGATTGTATTCAAAAACTCTGCAGAAGATGGCGGAAGAGTAAGACGCGGAGATCACCTTCCTCCCCACAGATACACCAGAAATACATCTACACGTGGAACAACTCCTACAGAACACCCACTGAACGCTGGCAGAAGACCTCAGACCTCCTAAAAGGCAAGAAACTCCCCACATACCTGGGTAGGGCAAAGCGGAGAGATTCCCGCACAGAGGATTGGTGCCGAGCAGCACTCACCAGCCCGAGAGACTTGTCTGCTCACCCGCCGGGGCGGGCGGGGCTGGGAGCTGAGGCTCGGGCTTCGGTTGGAGCACAGGGAGAGGACTGGGGCTGGCGGCATGAACACAGCCTGAAGGGGTTAGTGCACCACGGCTGACCGGGAGGGAGTCCGGGAAAAACTCTGGAGCTGCCGAAGAAGCTAGAGACTTTTTCTTCCCTCTTTGTTTCCTGGTGCGCGAGGAGAGGGGATTAAGAGCGCCGCTTAAAGGAGCTCCAGAGACGGGCGCGAGCCACGGCTAAAAGCGCGGACCCCAGAGACGGGCGTGAGACGCTGGGGCTGCTGCTGCCGCCACCAAGAAGCCTGTGTGCGAGCGCAGGTCACTGTCCATGCCTCTCTTCCCGGAGCCTGTGCAGCCCGCCACTGCCAGGGTCCCGGGATCCAGGGACAGCTTCCCCGGGAGAACGCACGGCGCGCCTTGGGCTGGTGCAACGTCACGCCGGCCTCTGCCGCCGCACGCTCGCCCCGCCTCCGTACCCCTCCCTCGCCCGGCCTGAGTGAGCGAGAGTTCCCTAAGCGGCTGCTCCTTGAACCCCGTCTGGTCTGAGCGAAGAACAGACGCCCTCCGTCAACCTACACGCAGAGGCGGGCCAAATCCAAAGCTGAGATCCGGGAGCTGTGAGAACAAAGAAGAGAAAGGGAAATCTCTCCCAGCAGCCTCAGAAGCAGCGGATTAAAGCTCCACAATCAACTTGATGTACCCTGCATCTGTGGAATACATGAATAGACAACGAATCATCCCAAATTGAGGAGGTGGACTTGGAGAGCAAGATTTATGATTTTTTTCCCTTTTCCTCTTTTTGTGAGTGTGTATGTGTATGCTTCTGTGTGAGATTTTGTCTGTACAGCTTTGCTTCCACCATTTGTCCTAGGGTTCTATCTGTCCGTTTTTTTTTTAAATTTTTTTCTTCATAATTATTTTTTATTTTAATAACTTTATTTTATCTTACTTTATTTTATTTTACTTTATCTTCTTTCTTCCTTTCTTCCTTCCTTCCTTCCTTCCTTTCTTTCTTTCTTTCTTTCTTTCTTTCTTTCTTTCTTTCTTTCTTTCTTTCCTTCCCTCCTTTAGACAACGAATCATCCCAAATTGAGGAGGTGGACTTTGAGAGCAAGATTTATGATTTTTTTCCCCTTTTCCTCTTTTTGTGAATGTGTATGTGTATGCTTCTGTGTGAGATTTTGTCTGTATAGCTTTGCTTCCACCATTTGTCCCAAGGTTCTAGATGTCTGTTTTGTTTGTTTTTCCTTAATAATTATTTTTTATTTTAATAACTTTATTATATTTTATCTTACTTTATTTTACTTTATCTTCTTTCTTTCTTTTTGTCCCTCCTTCCCTCCTTCCTTCCCTTCTCCCTCCCTCCCTCTTTTCTTTCTTTCTTTCTTTCTACTTCTACTAATTCTTTCTTTCTACTTTTTCTCCCTTTTATTCTGAGCCATGTGGATGAAAGGCTCTTGGTGCTGCACCCAGGAGTCAGTGCTGTGCCTCTGAGGTGGGAGAGCCAACTTCAGGACACTGGTCCACAAGAGACCTCCCAGCTCCACATAATATCAAATGGCAAAAATATCCCAGAGATCTCCATCTCAACACCAGCACCCAGCTTCACTCAATGACCAGCAAGCTACAGTGCTGGACACCCTATGCCAAACAGCTAGCAAGACAGGAACACAACCCCACCCATTAGCAGAGAGGCTGCCTAAAATCATAATAAGTCCATAGACACCCCAAAACGCACCACCAGACCTGGACCTGCCCACCAGAAAGACAAGATCCAGCCTCATCCACCAGAACACAGGCACTAGTCCCCTCCACCAGGAAGCCTACACAACCCACTGAACGAACCTTAGCCACTGGGGGCAGACACCAAAAACAACAGGAGCTACGAAGCTCCAGCCTGTGACAAGGAGACCCCAAACACAGTAAGATAAGCAAAATAAGAAGACAGAAAAACACACAGCAGGTGAAGGAGCAAGATAAAAACCCACCAGACCTAACAAATGAAGAGGAAATAGGCAGTCTACCTGAAAAAGAATTCAGAATAATGATAGTAAAGATGATCCAAAATCTTGGAAATACAATAGACAAAATGCAAGAAACATTTAACAAGGACCTAGAAGAACTAAAGATGAAACCAGCAGTGATAAACAACACAATAAATGAAATTAAAAATACTCTAGATGGGATCAGTAGCAGAATAACTGAGGCAGAAGAATGGATAAGTGACGTGGAAGATAAAATAGTGGAAATAACTGCTGCAGAGCAGAATAAAGAAAAAAGAATGAAAAGAACTGAGGACAGTCTCAGAGAGCTCTGGGACAACATTAAACGCAACGACATTCGAATTAGAGGGGATCCAGAAGAAGAAGAGAAAAAGAAAGGGATTGAGAAAATATTTGAAGAGATTATAGTTGAAAACTTCCCTAATATGGGAAAGGAAATAGTTATTCAAGTCCAGGAGGCACAGAGAGTCCCATATAGAATAACTCCAAGGAGAAATACGCCAAGACACATATTAATCAAACTGTCAAAAATTAAATACAAAGAAAACATATTAAAAGCAGCAAGGCAAAAACAACAAATAACACACAAGGGAATCCCCATAAGGTTAACAGCTGATCTCTCAGCAGAAACTCTGCAAGCCAGAAGGGACTGGCAGGACATATTTAAAGTGATGAAGGAGAAAAACCTGCAACCAAGATTACTCTACCCAGCAAGGATCTCTTTCAGATTTGATGGAGAAATTAAAACGTTTACAGACAAGCAAAAGCTGAGAGAGTTCAGCACCACCAAACCAGCTTTACAACAAATGCTAAAGGAACTTCTCTAGGCAAGAAACACAGCAGAAGGAAAGACCTACAATAACGAACCCAAAACAATTAAGAAAATGGGAATAGGAACATACATATCGATAATTACCTTAAATGTAAATGGACTAAATGCTCCCACCAAAAGACACAGATTGGCTGAATGGATACAAAAACAAGACCCATATATATGCTGTCTACAAGAGACCCACTTCAGACCTAGAGACACATACAGACTGAAAGTAAGGGGATGGAAAAAGGTATTCGATGCAAATGGAAAATAAAAGAAACCTAGAGTAGCAATTCTCATATCAGACAAAATAGACTTTAAAATAAAGACTATTAGAAGAGACAAAGAAGGACACTACATAATGATCAAGGGATCGATCCAAGAAGAAGATATAACAATTGTAAATATCTATGCACCCAACATAGGAGCACCACAATACATAAGTTAAATACTAACAGCCATAAAAGGAGAAATTGACAGTAACACATTCAGAGTAGGGGACTTTAACACCCCACTTTCACCAATGGAAAGATCATCCAAAATGTAAATAAATAAGGAAACACAAGCTTTAAATGATACATTAAACAAGATGGACTTAATTGATATTTATAGGACATTCCATCCAAAAACAACAGAATACACATTTTTCTCAAGTGGTCATGGAATATTCTTCAGGATAGATCATATCTTGGGTCACAAATCAAGCCTTGGTAAATTTAAGAAAATTGAAATTGTATCAAGTATCTTTTCTGACCACAATGCTATGAGACTAGATATCAATTACAGGAAAAGATCTGTAAAAAATACAAACACATGGAGGCTAAACAATACACTACTTAATAATGAAGTGATCACTGAAGAAATCAAAGAGGAAATGTAAAAATACCTAGAAACAAATGACAATGGAGACACGATGACACAAAACCTATGGGATGCAGCAAAAGCAGTTCTAAGAGGGAAGTTTATAGCAATACAATCCCACCTTAAGAAACAGGAAACATCTCGAATAAACAACCTGACCTTGCACCTAAAGCAATTAGAGAAGGAAGAACAAAAAAACCCCCAAAGTTAGCAGAAGGCAAGAAATCATAAAGATCAGATCAGAAATAAATGAAAAAGAAATGAAGGAAACGATAGCAAGATCAATAAAACTAAAAGCTGGTTCTTTGAGAAGATAAACAAAACTGATAAACCATTAGCCAGACTCATCAAGGAAAAAGGGAGAAGACTCAGATCAATAGAATTAGAAATGAAAAAGGAGAAGTAACAACTGACACTGCAGAAATACAAAAGATCATGAGAGATTACTACAAGCAACTCTATGCCAATAAAATGGACAACCTGGAAGAAATGGACAAATTCTTAGAAATGCACAACCTGCCAAGACTGAATCAGGAAGAAATAGAAAATATGAACAGACCAATCACAAGCACTGATATTGAAACTGTGATTAAAAATCTCCCAACAAACAAAAGCCCAGGACCAGATGGCTTCACAGGCGAATTCTATCAAACATTTAGAGAAAAGCTAACACCTATCCTTCTCAAACTCTTCCAAAATATAGCAGAGGGAGGAACACTCTCAAACTCATTCTACGAGGCCACCATCACCCTGATACCAAAACCAGACAAGGATGTCACAAAGAAAGAAAACTACAGGCAGATACCACTGATGGACATAGATGCAAAAATCCTCAACAAAATACTAGCAAACAGAATCCAACAGCACATTAAAAGGATCATACACCATGATCAAGTGGGGTTTATTCCAGGAATGCAAGGATTCTTCAATATATGCAAATCAATCAATGTGATACACCATATTAACAAATTGAAGGAGAAAAACCATATGATCATCTCAATAGATGCAGAGAAAGCTTTTGACAAAATTCAACACCCACTTATGATAAAAACCCTGCAGAAAGTAGGCATAGAGGGAACTTTCCTCAACATAATAAACGCCATATATGACAAACCCACAGCCAATATCGTCCTCAATGGTGAAAAACTGAAAGCATTTCCACTAAGATTAGAAACAAGACAAGGTTGCCCACTCTCACCACTCTTATTCAACATAGCATTGGAAGTTTTAGCCACAGCGATCAGAGAAGAAAAGGAAATAAAAGGAATGCAAATTGGAAAAGAAGAAGTAAAGCTGTCACTGTTTGCAGATGACATGATACTATACATAGAGAATCCTAAAGATGCTACCAAAAAACTACTAGAGCTAATCAATGAATTTGGTAAAGTAGCAGGATACAAAATTAATGTACATAAATCTCTGGCATTCCTGTACACTAATGATGAAAAATCTGAAAATGAAATCAAGAAAACACTCCCATTTACCATTGCAACAAAAAGAATAAAATATCTAGGAATAAACCTACCTAAGGAGACAAAAGACCTGTATGCAGAAAATTATAAGACACTGATGAAAGAAATTAAAGATGATACAAATAGATGGAGAGATATACCATGTTCTTGGATTGGAAGAATCAACATTGTGAAAATGACTCTACTACCCAAAGCAATCTACAGATTCAATGCAATCCCTCTCAAACTACCACTGGCATTTCCCACAGAACTAGAACAAAAAAGATCACAATTTATATGGAAACACAAAAGACCCCGAATAGCCAAAGCAATCTTGAGAATGAAAAACGGAGCTGGAGGAATCAGGCTCCCTGACTTTAGACTATACTACAAAGCTACAGTAATCAAGACAGTATTGTACTGGCACAGAAACAGGAAGATAGATCAATGGAACAGGACAGAAAGCCCAGAGATAAACTCACGCACATATGGTCACCTTATCTTTGATAAAGGAGGCAGGAAGGTACAGTGGAGAAAGGACAGCCTCTTCAATAAGTGGTGCTGGGAAAACTGGACAGCTACATGTAAAAGAATGAAATTAGAACACTCCCTAACACCACACACAAAAATAAACTCAAAATGGATTAAAGACCTAAATTTAAGGCCAGGGACCATCAAACTCTTAGAGAAAAACATAGGCAGAACACTCTGTGACATAAATCACAGCAAGATCCTGTTTGACCCACCTCCTAGATAAATGGAAATAAAAACAAAAATAAACAAATGAACTTAATGAAATTTAAAAGCTTTTGCAGAGCAAAGGAGACTATAAAAAAGATGAAAAGACAACCCTCAGAATGGGAGAAAATATTTGCAAATGAAGTAACTGACAAAGGATTAATTTCCAAAATTTACAAGCAGCTCATGCCGCTCAGTATCAAAAAAACAACTCAATGAAGAAATGGGCAGAAGACCTAAATAGACATTTCTCCAAAGAAGATATACAGACTGCCAACAAACACATGAAAGAATGCTCAACATCATTAATCATTAGAGAAATGCAAATCAAAACTACAATGAGATATCATCTCACACCAGTCAGAATGGCCATCATCAAAAAATATAGAAATAATAAATGCTGGAGAGGGTGTGGAGAAAAGGGAACACTCTTGCACGGTTGGTGGGAATGTGAATTGGTACAGCCACTATGGAGAACAGTATTGAAGTTCTTTAAAAAACTACAAATAGAACTACCATATGACCCAGCAATCCCACTACTGGGCATATAACCTGAGAAAACCATAATTCAAAAAGAGACATGTACCAAAATGTTCATAGCAGCCCTATTTACAATAGCCCGGAGATGGAAACAACCTAAGTGTCCATCAACAGATGAATGGATAAAGAAGATGTGGCACATATATACAATGGAATATTACTCAGCCATAAAAAGAAACGAAATTGAGCTATTTGTAATGAGGTGGATAGACCTAGAGTCTGTCATACAGAGTGAAGTAAGTCAGAAAGAGAAAGACAAATATCGTATGCTAACACATATATATGGAATTTAAGGGAAAAAAATGTCATGAAGAACCTAGGGGTAAAACAGGAAGAAAGGCACAGACCTACTTGAGAATGGACTTGAAGATATGGGGAGGGGAAGGGTAAGCTATGAGAAAGCGAGAGAGAGGCATGGACATATCTACACTACCAAATGTAAAACAGATAGCTAGTGGGAAACAGCCGCATAGCACAGGGAGATCAGCTCGGTGCTTTGTGACCACCCGGAGGGGTGGGATAGGGAGGGTGGGAGGGAGGGAGACTCAAGAGGGAAGGGATATGGGAACAGATGTATATGTCAGAAACTAATACACCATTGTGAAGCAATTATACTCCAATAAAGTTGTAAAAAAAAAAAAAAAAAGCTCTGCAACTGTAACTCATATTTCCTTTTACTGAGCCCCTGTACCTATTCTTTGACTTCCATTTTCACAGCTATTCATCTCTGCAAACTCTACCCTCTCTGTTATTTAGTGGTTCTCCAGAACCCAGGGGTGAGGGTACATTTGGGGGGTCAGTGATGTGAAACATGGGTGAGGGCCATATCAGGATAATCTGTGGGACTCCAGAGGCTTCCACCTCCCAGGGATGTGATGCTGCCCTCGTGGTGGGGACAGGGGCGGGGGGCTTGGAGGGGAAGGCTGTGAGCACTGAAATGGCCCTTAGGAACTTTGATGTCTTCCCCGGCTCACATCCCCCGCGGGTCCTCCCCGCATCTCACATACCTGGGGCTGGGTCAGAGGAGAGGCTTACTAGTCCTGAGTATTTCCTTGTTCATTCCTCTATAGTTACTGCTCAGAGAGCTGAGGGGACACATTCGTGAAACAGTTCCCTGCCCTTGGTGCTCTCAGCAGGCTTCGCTCACTCACACTTGAACGTATCTTCTTTCTGTCTGTTTTACACTACGCACTCCTCAAGATGAGGGAAGGAGGTTTTGACTTGACTTGAAACTTCCAGACTCCCCTTGTGCAGCGCTCCACACACTCCTGAAATAGGGAATCTGCTCACATAGCATCTTCGCTCCCATCTACTGGTTTTTTGCCCAAGTACAAAGTCCTTTTTCTAAAAGCATTCTGACTCATAGAAAAAAATAGTCTTAAAGGAGATATTTTAAAAGGCAGATATCCAATGACAACTCAATTCTGTTGATAAGCCATTTTATCTGATAATAGCAGAGAAGTATTCCTATAGGAGAAAACCAGGTCTTGGGTTAAAATCTTGAGATTATCAAAAAACAATTTAGGATCTCTAAGCTGAAAGCACTCCTTTGAAGATCTACACATTACAATGTTGGGCAAACCAGACATACTCAAAATTGGGTAAGTCTGCATTCGTATACTATTATTGATTTTATAATAAGGATGTAAGTGTCATGAACACATGATTGAGTTCAGAGCTGTCTCAGATCTGCACTCACCCCCGGCTGGGGTGAGCTCACCCCTGTGCAGGCGGCCCCAGCACAGGCCTGGTGCTGGGACAAGACTATGAAACCACCAGGAGGCCAGTGACTCAATTCCAACTAACATCTTTCTACTTAGATACCTTATCTCAAAACACAAAAACTAATTCTGCAAGATCTAGAAAACCTTAAACCAAAAGCAGGTTCATGGTTTACTAGTGAATTCTGTGATGGTAAACTGTAGAGCATTCCAAAAAACCTGAAACTTTTCTGTTTGACTCTCACTTCTCACCTTTTTTTCTGTTGATATGATATCACTCTGTACATAGGGCACGGGTTATATCTAGTTCCTTGAATGTATACAGTATTGTTTATCTTCTTTAAATTTTTCAGGGCAAGTGAGAAAGGTATTTATACAGATACATGACTAGGTAGTTGTTAGGACACATGATCTGCTATTCTGAAAAGAGAATGTTTAAGACAAAAGCCCATCTTGGGACAAGAAATTAAGAAGAAAAGTGGGTTACGTGACGGCTCGGCACTAGAAGGGGTATAGCAAAAAGGTGTACATATTTTTCATTTCTTAGGAGTTTTTATTTTCTTATCTAGGAGAAGTTAAGAAAATGTTTAATGTTTACAATTCTCTATCCTCTTTAAAGAAAGTTTCCCAAACTCATTTTTTCGTGCTCATTGTAAAATATTAAAATAAGAGAGAAAATGAAAATTAGCAATTTCACCACTCAGTCACCATTCCTATTTTGTGACTATTCTTCTAGATAACTCTCTTACTGTACACACACACACACACACACATACAATTTTAAATATGTGGCATCACAGTATGCATGAATATGTGGCATCACAGTATCCATTTAAGAAGAAGTATCTTGTTCTTTTTACCTAATGATATAAATGGATATCTTTTCATGCCAATGCATCATCATTTTTCTGGCTGCTCACCTTTCCATCACATGCACTATCCTTTAACCAAACTCTGAATGATGACATTGTGTCAGGGAGTCGTCTAGACATGTCTATTTGCAAACCATTCAGATGACTGAGAGGACACATTCCCCGAAGTGCAGCTACTGCCATGTTAAGTTATTACTGCATCTAACGTTTGGATAGTTCCCGCTAAAACCCTCTTCAGGCTGCGTCTGTAAGCCTACACCCCCAAAAGCAGGGAGGTCAGCTTCTCCCCCTTCCCAGAGTTTGGCTGCTGCGTTACCATTTCCCTCCTCCCTCCTTGGTTGTGTATGTATTCATCTCTTCTTCCTTCCTGAGATGAAGCTTGGCACGACTCCACTTAGAGAGATATGAGGACAGTTTTTGCATTTCACCTTAATCAGATCAAATTAGGACAGGTGGCAACCCTGCAGGCAACATAATTATGAAAAATGTGTCTCCTCAGTACAGGCTGTCCTTTCAGCTTCCCAATCAAACAGGACACCAGCGTCCAACCTTTCTACTTTCAGCTGGTGACTCACAAAGTAGTCACCCACACGCTCTGGGTATAATGGTGCTGAAAAATCTGAGATTAAATATAGTCTAAAAAGCATGCAAATCTATTTTGTAAGATTAGCTAATTTAATATAATAATAGTTCTTGTATTACAATTTTTATATGCCAGAAGAAAAAACAATACCAAAACCCTATGGCTGGCCTATTATTTACAAGATTTACAAGGAAATCTTTTAACATATCTCCCTTATACTTTGCCATCCAAAGGTAAAAAAAAATGATGTGGAGGATTCCCTGCTTTTATTGTAAGAGAATAGCCACCCCATCCAAAAGAAAATGTGCAATGAATATCTATTTAAATAGATTTGAGATAAGCTGAAGGTGGATACTCGATTCTATTCTACACGAGGGGGATTCTACACCCAGCTTCATTTAGGATATTGCTTCTCCAAAGACATCCCAAGCACCGCAATGAGAAATGTTACATCGAAAATGCGCTTAGCAATAATTGCCTGTATGAGTCTCTGGGCAGCCATTTTTCAGCATGTCAGGATTATACTATCACACCATGGAAACAAATTAAACAGCACAAGCTTGGCTGCTGGGATCACTTTATTAGCAATGCAGCGTTATTTCATAAAGGATGCATTGCTTCAGATCTGTCACTGAATGTCAACAATGGCTTCTCCACTTGTATGAAGCCCAATTTGTTATTTGGAAAAGAACCAAAGGAGAACACTTCAGAATCTGATTGCTTTTCTTCCCAACATTTAAATTAGGGGGGAAAAAGCCTGCTTGCTTAATCTTTCCAGTATATCTGTAGTCTGTATTCCCTTCCAGGATGGCATTTGGGAGGAAGCTTCAAAGTGCGAGTTAAGCACTAATGCTCTTTCTGAAGCATACGACGGGCATCATTAGATGCTTACTGACAGCTCAGACAAGTCACAGTCTACAAGATACACATTGTAAAAGAAGGTTTTGTTGATATATTAGATTCATACATCTGAGCTTTGGTTTTCTTGTATTCGTGAAAAATGTCAGTCTCCTGGCTTAGTAGCATCTTAGCTTTTTGTGACGGATGATGGAGTCTTGCTATGGAAACGATTACGGTTACTTTAGAATAATTTCAAAAAAAGAATAATCGGTATCAGCAGATGAGTTCTTAGGAAACAAAAGTTATTCCCCTTTTGCAGATAGATATGCCCAACCAAAAAGAGAAGTTAAAGCCCAAGATTCTATTCTGAAGCCAAAATAGAACCTGCTACATTTGCCTCTGGAATTTTGTGAATATATCAATGAAGTTGTAAAATTCATCCAAACCATTGCTTATTTTTTTGAAGTCCAGATATCTAACCTGGAATGGAAACTTTCTCTCAGATAGCTGTCAATTAAACAGGTATAAAATTGTAGCTGAAACCAGCTAAGAAGTCCCTGTCCCCGGATACCGACATATGTGTCCCAGCAACATTTCAAGACACAAAGGGATGGTGACATTTCAGCATTTGCTACAGGAGGTAGGACAGACATCTGGCCCTTCCCCAGCAACCCTGAAACCAGAATAAGTTGGTGGTTACTCCACCCTCCCCCGCCCACCCCCCACCCAGCAAAGCTGGCTCTGACTATAGCTCTGAGGTCTCAACAGAGTAGAAGTTACCCAAGCCAGGCAGCAGATTCAACACACATCTGAAATCTCTGTTTGGCTGGATGACTCTCCTGGTTTTTAAAATCATGCTCTTATTTTCTGTAAGGGCAGATTTATTAGGAAGGAGCTCTTCAATTGCTTCTCCCACGCACTATCCCATGCTTAATTTGCAACTTTGGTTTTTGCCACCATATTACTGGAAGGGAACTGAGTTTGGTATTCCGCTCTGGGTGCCATGTTCCTGCCCATCTTTGCTCATTACCTTGATGTCATGCTTGTACGGAGAAATGTAATTACCCTCATCTTTATGGTGCAAGTGCTAACTCTATGCTAATATCTTAAGCTCTATTTCTAAAGGAGATCTTCCTTAAAAAAAAAAAATCTAAGGACTGAAATCCATCCCTCTCATTTTTCTTTTTTCATACTACAATTTCCATTGAAAAAAACCTCGTTTTGCATCTCTGAGTAGAATATCCTTACATCCTTTCTGTTGAAATAGCATGGTCCCAGCATTCCCAAATAGGGAATTTTAGAGGAAGAAAAGGCATCTTTCTCATTGTGTTTTATCACAGAAAAATATAACCCTCTAAATTAAATTTAAATTCATCTTAATAGTGCCTTATACCAAATGTCTGTGGAGAATTAGTTCAGTTGGCCTCTCTGCAAAGTGCTTCATATGTCCTAGAGGATTCATCCTCACAAAGCTTGAAGTCCTTGTAGCTTTTCATGGTGCCTTAGTATCCTGGGTCTAGAGCAACAATGATCAATTATGAAGAAAATGGTCTCTACGGCTGGTATCGTATACACACTAGCAAACTACATGTGATAAGATCGCTGTCTCGTTTCAAAGGCTGTGATTTAAATTTGCATGCGGGGCTGATGGGTTAATTTTCACTGCCTTAGTCACTACATTTACCACTATTCAAGGGCTTTGAGATAGCTCTGCTATCAGCACTCACTAATCCAAATCATTTTATAAAAACACTCTCAGATTAACAAATCAATGATACTTACACACCACGAAATTGGTTACCACTTAAAGGCTTTACTCTGACTAGATTTATAGCTTGCATAAATCCCATCCTCGTGTAATTTAGATGGGAGACAAGCAAGAGGCATGCCTGCTGTCTGTTCCCAGCAGTGTGGGCCAAAAAGGAGAGCGATTCTTCATTACTGATGTATGGCAGCTTGTGTTTAAAAACTATAAAGAACAAGCAATGAGAATACAGTCGATCAGTTCCGAAATTTCCACTAAAATAGAGTGTAGGAAACTTTAAGGAGGCATTACAAGGATACTAGTAATTTACTTAAAAATTAACGCATCATTATATGTCTGTATAATGGAGATCGTTTCAGAAAGAGAGATCAAGATTTCTTCTACTTTTCCAATTGTAAAATAAAACAAAACTTGTCTCAAATAAAAGTGACTCTAGTGAACACTTCAATGTTAACCTGAGGTTAAGAATGATAAAACAAACTGGTCCTTCTCAGGGTAAAATGCACGCAATTCAAAGATCATACTTGTTCCTTTTTTTTTTTTTAAAGATGTTTTGAACCCATGAAAACCACTGTACATAATACATTATATATATATATATATATATATATATATATATTTTTTTTTTTTTTTTTTTTTTTTTTGCGGTATGTGGGCCTCTCACTGCCGTGGCCTCTCCCGTTGCAGAGCACAGGCTCCAGACGCACAGGCTCAGCGGCCATGGCTCACGGGCCCAGCCACTCCGTGGCATGTGGGATCTTCCCGGACCAGGGCACGAACCCATGTCCTCTGCATCGGCAGGCGGACTCTCAACCACTGTGCCACCAGGGAAGCCCATACATAATATATTTTGAGTGTTGGATTCTGGCAGTAGCATCCACTATGCTCTTAAAATCTCTTCATTTCAGTCCTTGGTGAGAATTACTCCTAATGTTTACAGAAGTATATAATATTGTAGCCTGAACTTGGGAGTTCTGATTTAAAACTCAAAGTAAGATTTTAGTTCTTGGGACTGATATAGAAATATTCTATAAACAGTAATAAAACCACATTAATAGAAAGTTAATAATTATTAGGATTAAAAACTTATTTACTCCATGGCTCTCAACAATAAGTATGCATTTAGTTATTTTAATCCATCCTATGACTCCTTCAATAAAAGGACATGAGGCAGTTTAGGGATAGTTCCAAAAAACAAGACAGTTTCTCGACATTGTTCTTATTGTTTTAATAAAAAGTAGGGCAGTAAAAGGAAAATGGTGGAAATAAAAGTAAGAGTGGGTTGGGAATTGGGGCTGGACCCCTAAGTATATCCCCTCAAGGCCTATGATGCTCTTCTCTGTGGGTCACAGATTTAGTTCTCTGCTTCCAAATGATCAGATCAAATAGAAGGACAACATAATCCCTGTAAAATAAAACCAAAGAAGTTCTTGGAAGAAGCACAGAACATTTCCTGCACACAAGCCGAGTGTTTCCAGATTTAGCAAATAAAATTACAGGATACCTAGTTGGATTTGAATTTCAGATAAACAACAATTAATTTTTTTAAGATAAGTATGTCCCAGATATTTTTGTTTACCTGAAATTCAAATTTAACTGGGCTTCTATCACATATGGTATAGAGTTTTACATCTTGATTTTGTACAAAACAACGAGTATGAATAGAATGGGAAGCAGTATATTTCCTAGAAACTAAAGCTTCTAATTTCAACAACATCAAGATAGAGTACACTGAATGCCGTCAAAAAAACTGCTTTTGAAATATAACAAGAGTTTAGCAGAAGTAAGCATAAAAGAAAGCCAGATAAATGAGGGGGATGCCTTGCTGGGAGAATGCCTACTGGTTCTCTGCAAGAGGCAGCCTGCTCAAGATGGTCCACGTCTGAAACGCCATTATTTTAACTCCTTTTGCCCCACAAGTTTTCATCCCACTCTACTCTGATCATTTAGTCACTAGAAAAACAAAGTTTACTTCAGATAAATTCAATGTACAACCAAACATTTCAAAATAAACCCATTCTAGGCAGTGAGGATTATCTGTATTCCAATAGTAGACATTCAAAAGGAACACGGATTTTTTTTTTTTTCAAAAAGCTTGCTAACTATTGATCTTCCACTTTAGGTAGGACAATTCACGGCCTCATTTTTCAAAAGTTTTGACATGTAGGAAAGAGGAAAATACATAATAAAGCACATACAAAATCATCTAATTTGTGTACATAATTGCTAAAGATTTTGCTTTTTAGATATATCTGCCTGCAGATTTTAAAAATCTTTTATCTTTTATTTATATATTTTTAAATGAAAATTATATATATTTAAGGTGTACAAGATGATTATTTGACATACATATACATAATGAAATGGTTACTACAGTCAAGTAATTATCGTATCATCTTCTCACATAGTTAACCATTTTTTTGTGTGTGTGATGAGAGCACATACTCATAAGAGAGCAATCTACTCTCGTAGCATATTTCCAGTACTTAATATTGCATTATTAACTATAGTCACCATATTGTAGAATCTTCATCCCACATAACTGCAACTTTGTACCCGTTGACCACCTTCTCCCCATTTCCATTATCCTCCCAGTCCCTGGTAACCATGGCTCTACTCTGCTTCTATGAGTTCAACTGATTCCACACATGAGTGAGATCATACAGTATTTCTCTGACTTATTTCACTTAGCACAATGTCCTCAGATTCATTTATGTTAGCACAAATGGCTGGATTCCTTCTTTCTCATGGCTGAATAATATCCCCTGGTACGTACCTAAACCACATCTTTATCCACTCATCTGTCTATAGACACTTGGGTTGTTTCCACGTCTCAGCTACTGTGAGTAGTGTTGCAATGAACACGGGAGTGCAGATATTTTCTTGAAGATGTCTGCAGATATTTTTGTCTAATTTTCAGACACTGATTAGCCATTATATTCTGTACTTGTGCACATATTTCTGTTGAGATCTCCTTTAACACACAACCCTTGTTTGTGTTGCAGAGGATTAACTTCTGAAAAGCAATTTGTGATTTATGTAGGCTCCATTCTATGTCTAATTCAATAAGCATTCTAATATTAGCTTTGCAGTGGAGAAACCTGGCAGCCGGCACTTGGACCAAGTGGTCCAAGTTACCACCAGCAGCAGCAGGACAACCTGCCAGCGTGTGCCCACTGATAGGATGTACTGGGAAGTACACATCATTTCCACAGAAGTCTTGCCAGACATGGCAGCTTGAGTCTGAACATGAGGGAACATCAGACAAACTCAAATTGAGGGACATTCTACAAATAGCTGGCCCGTGCCTGTTGAAAATATGACTGTCAGAAAAGTCCAGGAAGGGATGAGAATCAAGCGGACTAAAGAGACGTGGTGACTAAATGCAACACGTGAGCTGGAAGGTACAGACTTAGGACAAATTTGTGAAATCTGAATAAGGACTATATTAGATAAGAGTATGGGATCACAGATAATTTTCTGATTTTGTTCATTGTACTGTGGTTATGTAACAGATTATTCTGATATTCAGGGAACACATTCTGAAGTCTTTAGAGGTAAAGGAATACCATGTCAGCAACTTATTCTTAAACATTTCAGAAAAAACCCCCAAAACATGTGTACATTTGTATGTATATGGGGAGAGAGAAACAAAAGTGCTGTTAACATTTGGGTATCTAGCTGAAGGGTGGATGGAAATTCTTTCTCTTAGTCTTGCAACTTTTCTCTAAGTCTGCAATTATATCAAAATAAAAAGTTAAAAGAAAAAGCATTTCCTTTGGTAAAAAGTAACCCAATATCATTAGCAGAGAAGTCTGCTTTATCTTGCAGTTTATGGGGCCTGAAGAAAATGACATTCAGATGTAACAGCCGGCTATGACACAACTCCCTGGAGGTGTCCCCACCAACTCCCTGGAGTGGCACACAGGATGGCTCCCCAGAGCCTACAGTTCTTGGAATGCTTACTGGATAGTTCAGTGTTTTCTTGCCTTTTACGGCTGAGAAGGTTTGAGTTTCTATAACATTCACAGATAATTTGGGCTATATCTAATCAAGTCAGTGCAGTATAAAGTCATGTTTCAAACATCTAATGGTAAGGCTAGTTCTTTCTTTTTTGATTGCTACCAAATCTAATTGAATAGTGTTATGAATGGACTCAAACGGCGTGCTAAATCAACTGAATCTCCAATAAGTGTACATTCTATTCCACATTGTTTTTCTCTAACTATAACATATTCTAACGGAGAACAAAGAAAAGAATAATGCAATTTTTACCTGACTCTTTATAAGACAAGGTAATCCCATCTCTTCCAGTTGCATATACATTAAAAAAAATGAATCAAAGTCTTGCCTTTCCACTGAAGTAATGTTTTGTGATTGTTGTATATAGGATTATTTTGGACATGCAGAAACTAATTTTTACCTTCAAGATTGAGGACTAAAATATAAAGAAACAATACATTAATTTTCGTTGAATAAGACAACTTGTTAATTGGATTAGTTTTAACATTCTCTTATGCCTGTATAATGTGGAACCAGTAATAGAAGAAAACTGATATAGAAAGAATATTAATATCATTTAATACTGGTTATTCATTTATTCCTTCAACGAATGTACATTGAATAACAAACAAATGCCAGAAACTGGTCTAGATATGAGAAACAGAGATGCTTAGGATGAAGTCCCTGCCCTCATGAAATGTACATTCTCCTAGGTGGTCAGTTAATACTCAAGTAAACAAATTAAAGAAAAAAAAAATCCTTGCAGACAATGGGGAAAGATAAAGCAGGTATTGTAGAGAGGGCAGGAACCAGGATGTAAGCAAAGGCCACGTTCAACGTGGAGGTCCCTGAGCAGAGTCACAGGAGGCCACGAAGACATGGGGAGAGCCCAGCAGGCAGAGCCTGCCCAGACCAGGGTCCAGCTCTGAGGGGAATGGCGGGAGGCAGAGGAGGGAACGGCCAGCGGGAGTTGGCCACGAGTGAGGTTGTGACGGACCTCGTAGGCCAGGATAAAGGGCTCAGCTTTAGCTTCAGAAGTGAGAAGGCATCGAAAGATCTCACACATGGTCATGATGTGATGTCCTTTATATTTAACCAACACTTTTCTTTGAAATGATTGTAGATTTATAGAAGAGTTGCAGAGATGGCACAGAGAGTTGTCAGATGCCCTTCACCTAGCTTCCCTTTGTATTAGCACCTTACATAACCTCCGTACATTTCTCAGCATCCTCTAAGTTTTCAAAGGGTTCTGTCTCTTTACTGTGTAGAAAATAATTATGAACCCAAAATAATGGCCAACATTTACTGACCATTTTGTGTGTCCCAGAAGCTATTCCAAGCGCTCTACCCGTGTTAGTCACCAGTCCTCACAGGATCACTATACGTACAAGAGCGGTACCCTTGTTATCATCCCCACTTCACAGATGAGCGTTCTGAGGCACAGAGAAGGGAGTCAACCTGCCCAGTGTCATACAGCGAATAAGTGATGAGCTTGGTCTACAGACTCACTTTCCCTGACTCTAAAGCCTGACCTCTGGGAGAGACTCAGGAGCAAAAGTAGAAGCAGGGGCACCAGTTAGGCAGCGACTACAGTGGTCAGGTGAGAGGCCAGGGCACCTACGGAGGTGGAAGTAGGTTAGCAGGACTTGCGACGGACTGAATATTTGGGAGAACGTGAAAGAAAGGGAAGAATCAGGATGATTCCTACCTTTTCTAATCCCGAGCAGCTGGCTGATGGGTGGTGCCTTCCACTGAGGGAGAAGGACTGGGGGAGAGCAGGTGCGAGGGAGTTAAGGGTTCTGCTTCAGACACGCTAAGTTGGAGAAGTCTGTGAAGCAGCCAGCTGTAGCCAAGCAAAGACCATGCATGAAGAGCAGAGCGTGAGAGAGAAGGTCATCCTGCTGAGGGGCCAGTAGGTCGAAGGCATGGAATCGACCATTGGCTCTCACCCCACATATATTTATAAATCAATTGAAAAATTTTCCAGATGTGAAAAGCAACAGGTATTGGCTCATGACTCTTATATCCTCAGCCTGTCTCCTCCTCCCAGACTGCCTTCCCAGCCCAAGGGAAGACAGAGGGTGAGAAGGAAAGAGGGAAAGAAGGTGGGGTTATGGGAGAAGACATTAAGGAATCCAAAGGCTCTTTGGAAACCCAGAGCTCTTCAACGAGAGCTGCATGTCACCCTCTTCACCTCCCTTGTACAAAAAATTCCGGCTCATTTCTTTCTAATATTGATACCCATAAAAGACAGTAACATATTTTCTCTCAGACTTTTATTAGAACTCAAACTGTCTGCTTTAGAACTTATTATCTGCCCAGGTGTTTTATTTCATGACCACGTATTTGATTTGTAATGCGACCAATTAAGTTATTTCCACAATAACCTTTACCGCATTAAATACATGGATATTTCTGCATGCAAGTTATGAGATTTCAAATCTACTGAATAACTTGAACAATTAATAACTTAAAAACATTTTGGAAGTGTGAGTAACTGTCCAAGAAAATTAAAGATAAAATTTTAGTGAAAAAGAGAAAAAATTAATGATAGGAAATAAGAAAATAAAGGTAATAAATAAATGGATTACAAAATTACAAGTTCCAGAGAGGAAACAGTTTGTCAGAAGTCAGGAGATACCTAAATGGATGTGGATCAATACAAGTGATTTATCTACGTGAGCAAATTGAAATAGAAAGGGCCCAGAGAGCACAGAAGTGAAGGGAAAATGTAAATGCATTGAATGGATATCCTTTGTGCTGTTCAAAAGGACAATGATGTGAGAACTCTAAATTTACCTTGTAATTGTTGACTCCATGTTGTAATTTTAGCCATAAAGCAGTGACAAAATAATTATATACATGTTTCTATACTGTGTCAGCTAAAATAGCACAAATTCTTGCACCCACATACTACACGAGCATCAAAGAATATGTTGTCAGTTTTCAAATACTGTAAAAAGTTTAGAGAAGTTCACGGTAATCTCTCACATTTGACAAACAACACACACAAGGATACTCCTAATGAAGCTCCCATGTGGTGGCAGATGTACGAATTTCATATATACAGACGTGAAGCAGAGAAGCTATGTTATGTAAGCTCAAGAAAACCAAGAAAGGAAAGGCTCATGTTATATCATGGGTTTTGGTTTGGTTTCCTATTGTGTAACAAACTACCCTCCTTCCCTGTTTCTTTCATTCTTTCTCATTCTCTCTTTCCACAAAGCCACTCCATGTGGTTAGCTTGGACTTCCTCACAGCATGGTGGCCATAGGGCAACTGGATTTCTAACATGACAGCCCAGGACTCCTCCCAAAGGTGGAGATGGAAGCTTCCAGTCCTCTTAAGAGTGAGGCCTGTCATAGTGCCCTTTACACTGTACTCAACTGGTCAAACCAGACACAGGTCAGCCCAGACCCAAAGGACAGGGTAATAGCAACCACCTCTTAATGAAAAGCATATCAAAGAATTTGTGGCCATCTTTAAAATACCCAAGGCTGATTTCCTATATGACAGTTCAGGTATTTATCATGCCAAGAGGAAGGAGCTGGTGCTCTGACTTAGGGGGGCAAGGGGAAGAAGAAAGAACATGCTTGGATTGCTTTTATAGGCTGCCTCTGACGAGCTCCAATGACAACTTTGAATCCACATAAGTGGTTGCATTTGACACAGAGCACCAAGAAACACCTGCAAGCACTGTTGTCATGGTCACTGGCAGGCACAGCTGAGAGGCCCATGCAGAAGGACAGGAGATCTGTCGACCTGAGGTCACTGGGGACTGAGACAGCTCAGTCCATGCAAGACCCCCTCAGAACTGCCATTTGCACAAGGCTTGCTAGACGCAGAGGATCCATGATCTACCTTTGGCCTTCCGTGCATTCTTGACACATTCACCTTGGGCATGAGGTGGCACAGCAACGACCTCCAGTTGTATTATCTAGAGAATGATTGCCAAGTTTCTCTTTACCTCTGGAGAAGGCACAACAAGAGGAGAGAAAAATGCTACTATGGTTGGAAGTAAAAAAGAACTTTCTGGAAATAAAAGTTTTAAACACAAAAAGAGTTCCCATCTGAAAGTCAGAGAATCACTTATCCTGAATGTTTTTATCTTGAATAGTTCCTACGGTTCAGAAAAGCAACTGCTTAAATGATATTCTACTCTTCACAGTGTGTACATTTCTTTCTCTTTCTGACTTTTTCATCTTAAGTCTGCTGTTTCTTCTTCGACTCATTTTTCTGGTCAGCCCTTTTGTTATCTGCCTTGCCGTACGTCTACCAGAGGTCCCCAGCAATGTCCACAGGCCACCACGAGGAGCATTTGGCACAAAAAAGGCTGCTGAATACTTTCCTACCCTTGCGAGGGTGTGGGGTGGTTTTTTTTTTTTTTTTTTGGTCTGGAAGTAGAAGTTGTACCAGATTATTTTCTTGATTATTTGAGAGCTGGTAACCTTTATTATAACAATGTTCATATTATTATGAAAATTTTGGCAGACACTGCTCTTGCCAACACAATAGTCATCTACTTTTTTTTTTTTTTTTTTTCTGTTAACCATTTGGTCCAGCATCCAGGCTGAAAGGCTTTCATCTCCTGGCAGTAGGTCCCCCTGAGTCATAGGGATCTAGCCATTCACAGTGACTACTTCAGGCGTGTTCATGTAACCCAGTCCTGGACAATGAGAAGTACTGGGAAGGCTGGTGAGGCTTCTGGGAAATATTTTCTTTCCTGATTCCAAGAGAGAAATTCCAAGGGATGTGAAAGCTTTCTTCGTGTTTGGATTCAGCGGGGATGAGCTGTGGCAGCTGTGATCACGAGGTGATGAGAACTGCTGAAGGACAGACAGAGCTCCCTCCCTTGACAGAACTGTTGAGCTCCTAGCTGGAAGCCTGCCTACCTCCGGACTGCTCATAAGTAAAAAATAAATGTCCTTATGTTTTTAAGTCTCATTTGGTCAGGTTTTCTGTTATTGTAGCTGAAGGCATTTCTTTTGGGAGGAGACCATGATCCGTGAATAATGCCACATTTCACATTTCTGCACAGTTAGGACTTACTGAGAAAAGATTATTGGCAACCAGTGTTACAGGATGACTGCATGGGAAACATGCCGTGAAAATTAGAGAGAGCAAGTTGTTCCTGAGACAGATGAAGTCTTAACTCCTCTGGAGCCATTCACTCACACTCGAAGGGGGAAAAACCCAGGGCCTTTCTCTCTTCTATTCAGAGAGTAATTGTCTACATGCCTGGACAAAGGTCTCTCTCTTTCTCACTCTCTTCACATACACACACACATACACATACACACACACACACATATAGACAAACACACATGGTTAAAATAGATCATGTACCTACTTAAATGTATGCAAAATTCTGTGTGTGCATTTTTCTTAGTGCAAAAGATCCAACAGTTTTCATCAGATTCTCAAAGGCATCAGTAATCAAAACAAAATCACAGAAAACAGAAAAACAAATTAATCACCACTGTTCTAAAAGCTACCAGAGTGTGAATCTTTTGAGGAAAAAAATATGGTCTTAAATGTCTTCATATCTTTAGGGCCTATCACAGTGTCTGACAAATAGTAAATGCACAATAAAAGTTGGAAAATTAAATGAACAGATAAATGACTTGTTTTGTCCTTCATCCATGCTCTAGACCTACTGCTTCGTGTGGACAAAACAAGTATATGGCTTTTAAGCATAAATCCATAAACCATACAGTCAAAGAAACAGATGTATACAAGACAAAATTATATTTATTAGTATTAAATTCTCATAATGTTCTATATTTGAAACACATATGGGGGCTATGTGTTTAAGAATCCGCCTGTCAGTGCAGGGGACACGGGTTTGAGCACTGGTCTGGGAAGATCCCACATGCCATGGAGCAAAGAAGCCCGTGTGCCACAACTACTGAGCCTGTGCTCTAGAGCCTGTGAGCCATAA
The DNA here is from genome assembly GCF_964341445.2 of Mesoplodon mirus. Classification (NCBI taxonomy): domain Eukaryota; kingdom Metazoa; phylum Chordata; class Mammalia; order Artiodactyla; family Ziphiidae; genus Mesoplodon; species Mesoplodon mirus. The sequence continues at coordinate 6,910,135 of NC_138986.1, read as the reverse complement.
CTACTGAGCCCATGTGCCGCAACTACTGAAGCCCGCATGCCTAGAGCCCGTGCTCTGCAGCAAGAGAAGCCACCGCAATAAGAAGCCTGTGAACCGCAAAGAAGAGTAGCCCCTGCTCACTGCAACTAGACAAAAGACCGCATGCAGCAACAAAGTCCCAACGCAGCCAAAAATTAAAATATAAATAAAATAAATAAGTTTATTTAAAAAAACCCACATATGATCGTTGGGGGAGACAAGAACTACAAATGGAGAGAGAGAAGAGACCAACGCGAGCTAGCCGTCTGCTTAACATATGGGCTTATTCACATTCCACATTCATTTTGCATTTAGGCATCTTGAGTTTTAAGAATTTTAATTTGTCGTTTTAGCAATGAGAAGCTGGAGTAAAACCCCAAGACATAAACATGCTTAAGATTTTTACACTATATGAATTCTGGGTAAAATATGATTATTTTTCTCTAATTCATTATGTCATTTAGCTAATTCAACAGCTTCCATTCCACAGAATGTGATTTTCTCTTTTCAAAGCCTAAGATGAAGGGTACTTTAGAATACATGTTATCCAATGATGTACAGCATGCAGATTTTTAAACTCTTCCTGTAACACACTCCTTTCAAGTAGCCTTTTTATTTGGCTGTTGGGTGACAATGGGTATTATGGGTTGAATTATATGCCCCCCCCCAAATATGTCCAAAGTACCTATGAATGCTACCTTTTTTGAAATAGGGTCTTTGAAAATGTCATCAAGATGAGGTCCTTAGGGTGGGCCCTAACTCAGTGTGACTGTTGTCCCTTTAAGAAGAGAAGAGACACAGAGAAACACACAGGGGAAATACCACGTGATGACAGAGGCAGCTTTTGGGCCTATGCCTCTATAAGCCATGGGACGTCAAGGATTGCTGGCAACACCAGAAGCTAAGAGGTAGGCATGGAACAGAATATCTCTGGTGGTTAAGATCCTGCTAGTACAATGCTAACTTCTATTTGTCAGTGTATGAAGCCATGGACACCCTGATGGGAGAAGATGGACTGAAGGAGATCAAATCACAGAATACAGAAGCAGCCGAGAAGACTATACTTCTGCCATACAACTGCTATTTAATGTACTCAACAGGCTTCCTTTGTGATTTATCCCCAAGAATACTGTTTAGATAAAAATGAGCTTTCGCTAGAGCTCTGGAATTCAACAAGGGCAGAAAGGCTGCCCTCATGTATTGGAATCATAACTGCTCTCAGTTTGGGACAGGGCACCTTGGACATATCTTTGGGAAGCAAGGAAGGCACCAGACATTCCCTTACACCAGATAAACTTTCATTAAGTTCAACCAGAGCCTGACCTGTAGCAATTTCCAAGCTGTTAGCAGCTTGAAAATGTTTTCTCTGCTTTTGACGGAGGTGGGGTGACATGACGATCTCTCCCCAGCTGCCCAATTTTCCACTTCTAATTTGTGCTTCAAAGCCGCTCCTCAAACATTCTCAAAGTATTTTCTTGAAATTTGGGCTTTTATTTGTTCTTGGAAAGAAAACAATAAAATGTTAATGGGGAAAGATGTAGAACAACATAGGTATTTTCAAGCATTTCCATTACTGCATATGAGTAACCATGGAGGTGAGACCTAATGGTGCGATTTCTCCAAACATCTCATAAAAGAAAACACCGTGTTCTTTTCTTCAACAGCTTCTTTAAAATATACATCATTAACACAATATTTGGCTGGGGAGAGTGAAATTCAACAAGTATGTATTGAGGGGCTGATGCATTCATAGCTTTGCTCTTAATGCTGGGCAAAGTGATAAATGAAACAAGCTTGTGAAGCTTATGTTCTAGGAAGAGGAGGAAACAGAGGATAAACAATCAAATAATAGTAATAATAATGCTAATAATACTTCTAATAAAAAACAACCAGATAGTGATGAGCATCACATATAAAGTTAAAATAATGAAGTGATGAGGTGTGATTACAATATTATAAAGATCATTCTGTTTTTGAAATGAAGACATAGGACAAATTTTTTAACTTTCGGGGGGAAATCATTTGACTAAGACTTGAAACAATTTATACCAAAAAACCTTTTTTTAGACAACCTAACAAATATTACTTTTAAAAACAGAGTTAGAGACATTCCTGTAAATGGGTTATTTTTCCTATCCCTCCCTCCAGTGTTAATGAAGGTCATCTCAGTCCACGTGCAGTTGTCCTACAGAGCTGTGTACTGCTGCCCTCCCCCCCGCCTTCCTGTCCTCCTTCTATGCAATCAAGTGGATACTGTAGATCTATAAGAATACAAAATGCCTAGGAAAAGCTTTAATAGGAAATGTGCAGATTTTAAGTTAATAACAACAATGATAACGGCTAGAGCAACACACATTTACTGAACAGCAAAAGATGACATATATGATAATATATCATATTCCTGAACTGAAATGCAATTTTGTAAAGATTTTATTCTTCTGAAAAATATTTCATATTTGTAATATAATTACAATTGTAATTGTAATATAATTTTTTGTAATATAATTTTTACCAAATCTCAATAGTATTATTTTGGAAGCTGGGTAAAATGAGTAGTGAGGGCAGAATGAAAATCAGGGTATTCAAAACAACTTTGGGGAAACTTTCAAGAGGTCAATCCAGAGCTTTTCTAAGAAATCGTACTAAACAATGAAGAAGAAAATATGTTGAAGTAAAGCCCCACATATCATTCATTAAATGTTAGTGATGTACATTTTAAAGAAGCTGTTGAAGAAAAGAACACAGTGTTTTCTTTTATGAGATGTTTGGAGAAATCGTACCATTAGGTCTCACCTCCATGGTTACTCATATGCAGTAATGGAAATGCTTGAAAATACCTAGGTTGTTCTACATCCTTCCCCATTAACAATTTATTGTTTTCTTTCCAAGAACAAATAAAAGCCCAAATTTCAAGAAAATACTTTGAGAATGTTTGAGGGGCGGCTTTGAAGCACAAATTAGAAATGGAAAATTGGGCAGCTGGGGAGAGATCGTCATGTCACCCCACCTCCATCAAAAGCAGAGAAAACATTTTCAAGCTGCTAACAGCTTGGAAATTGCTACAGGTCAGGTTCTGGTTGAACTTAATGAAAGTTTATCTGGTGTAAGGGAATGTCTGGTGCCTTCCTTGCTTCCCAAAGATATGTCCAAGGTGCCCTGTCCCAAACTGAGAGCAGTTATGATTCCAGTGCATGAGGGCAGCCTTTCTGCCCTTGTTGAATTCCAGAGCTCTAGCGAAAGCTCATTTTTATCTAAACAGTATTCTTGGGGATAAATCACAAAGGAAGCCTGTTGAGTACATTAAATAGCAGTTGTATGGCAGAAGTATGGTCTTCTCGGCTGCTTCTGTATTCTGTGATTTGATCTCCTTCAGTCCATCTTCTCCCATCAGGGTGCCCATGGCTTCATACACTGACAACTAGAAGTTAGCATTGTACTAGCAGGATCTTAACCACCAGAGATATTCTGTTCCATGCCTACCTCTTAGCTTCCGGTGTTGCCAGCAATCCTTGACGTTCCATGGCTTATAGGGAGATCGATCTGATCTATCTACCTATCTATGTGTCTATCTTCCAAAGTAACTATCCAGACATTAGAATTCATGCTATTTCCTAAGTAGTAAAACAGTGGACCAATTGCTCCAGCTGTAGAAAAGACCTCCCAATCAAATAATTTGGTAGAATAAAACTGGGTGCTAGTGAAATTCAATACTGGCTTGCCTTCCAGTAGGCTTAGCATCTTCAGTATGATTTACTGAGAATATGAAAACGTTCATTCATTTGGACTTAACTTCTGTTTGTTGCTCAGGCCCTATAAGACTTGCTATGTGTATTTCCTTAGAAAATGTTAACACTGAGTTGTCCCTTATGGAATATTTTGGTGTGAGAGAGAAATGTCAAGGTTAGAATTGTTCAGAATTGTCCTCTGTGCCTATCTGGACTGTAAATAATCAACCATCTCTAGCATCAAGTTATTGCTCAAAAGATGAGATTTCTTTCGCTATGCTTGCAAGTTCAGCTTACTTCTTTCACTTAACACTTAAATCTACATTTTCAGAGCATTTTAAGAATACAGTGTTAAATTATGTCTACATTGATGAAATTCAACAAATGAATGCTTATTGTGCGCAAGCTAGGGATTCTAAGAAATATAAACAAAATATAATCCTTGCTCTCAAGGAGTCCACAGCTTAGCTGATAAAATAGATAAATAAATATAATAAAAGGCAGAATGATAATGATGCTGATAAAGATCTACAGTTTTCAAATTTCTTTACATTTGATGTGCACAAGAAACATTTGAGGGAGACCAGGCAGACTGAATCATTCCTAGTTTAGAAGTGAGGAAAATGGGAGTCAGAGCATCAAGGGCTATATCCGCGTTTATAAGGCGGTACCACTGGTGCTAACTTGCTGCGTCTTTCCTTGGCACCATATTGACTAATTTCCATTCACTCCTCTCTCTGTGTTCTAACATTTTGTTGACATCTCTCATCTGATATTTCTCCTCTCTCAAACTCTTTGTCCTTGTGGATTTATATCCTTTTTATTCCTTCAGTGTCATTTTGGTGTAGCTGGGGGAGGCGGATATAAACCCACGGAACTTCTTTAAGAGTCAATGTGAAATGAAATCATTTCTAGCCATAAGCTCTGGGAAGGCCTTATAGGGGAGACCAAATTAGACATGGGCTTTTAAAAATGAGTAAGATAGGGTGGGCCACTGAGCTGAAAGGGATACCCAAGAGACGGAGGAACATGGGAGACTTTTAAACCTATATGATGAGCTACATTAACATTATAGAGCTCACAGCCTTTCTTCTTTCAGAGGGTTGAAACTCAACAAGAGGTCCCGTTCTGGAAACTGTACCAGTTCTTGTAAATCAAAAAAGCTTTCAAAACACAGAGACAATCAAGACCATTTTGTTAGACACGTACTTTGAGCTTGCAGGTTGAGCAGATTTTCAAAGTAGGATTTATAAAGCTACATCTAGGAAGAGGCAATATGTATATAACACACATAGAAAAGCTCCACCAAAGCATCGTGGATGGGGGTGCTGAAGAGCAGTTCAGCCTCCAAGTTACTCCACTGACACCCCCCTAGGCTGACATCCATCTTTAGGGGCAAAATGGGTGGACAAATGGAGTTAAATGGAGTTTATTCAACTGGAGGAAGAACTTGCCGGGCATCCGCTCACATTCCACAGACTCGGTCCTATTTTATAGGGGTTAGAGTGTCTTTCTGAATGCAGAGTGTTGGGTTAGTAATCTGAACACACGCATAAGAGACATGGAAAGGGACTGATTTGATACTGAAACCAGTACTCAGACTAGGTTTTTTCTCTTTATCTGATAAAAAAAATTAAATTAGAATAAACCTTAAACTTAAGTTCATATGTCACCTTATTTTGCATTCTAGAGTAACATATTTGAGTTCCTCAAAATCATTCCTGCATCCTCACTATTTCTGTAAAGTGAATTTTCAGATATAGCTGTGAGAGGCAGGTTAGTGTACCATCCACCCCTTTAAAGGTGAGAATTTCACATTAGATGATTAAACATCTGCAGAAAAATGTTAAAATTCACAAGTTCATTTTCTTCTGTGAAAAAAATAAAAATATAGGTATGCATGTATGTGTGTATATGTATACATACATGTCCTACATTAGTGCTCATCCAGTCAGACAGATTTTTCAGAGCAGTACTGAACGGGGGGCAAGGTGCTACCCTCTCCAGAGAAGAATGCCAAACGGAAATGCCAACTTTCTCATGAAGGGTCTGGTAGACGGAAACGGCCCTACGGGGTCAGGGAGGTGTGGACACCTATGCAAAGGCCCCGAGCCAAGAGCCCTGAAGACCCACGAGCTCTCTGAGGAGACCTGAGCTTCAGGGGCCTTTGGTGGTGGTGAGGAGAGCAGTGGGGGCAAGAGGAAATGAGGAAAGGACTTGTATGTAATGAGTATTTTTTTTGTTCATGATAAAGAATTTTATCCCTTAAAGGCCCAGGGTGGGGGGCATGCAATCATTTTAAGGGGAGCGACATCAATTCCTGTTTTAGAGGCACGACTGCAGGATCACTGTGATAACACGCTGTTGCTGGGAGTCAGTTGAGAAGTTGCTCCACATTCTGGGTAAGGTGTGATGTGAATGTTAACTAAAGTTGTTGCAGGAGGAATGGATGCTGGGATACACATTTAAGAGCTAGTTAGCAGGTAGCACTGACGAGACCTGGTGACTCGATGTCATGGGAGAGGGAGTCTGGGATGACTCCAAGGGTTTCCATCTTTGACCGGCAGTGGATGGAGGTGACATTCACTGAAAAAAGAAACACAAGTCTTCCAGTGCTATCTGGCAGATGGAACAAATGTCTAAATCTCCTACTCCCTCAGGCCCCACTAAAATGACAATGAAGGAATGAAAAGGGAATAAATCCACAACCACAAAGAGTTTGAGAGAGGGGGAAAAACCAGATGAGAGTCGTCAATCAAACTGTAGAACACAGATGGAGAAGGGAAAGCCTGTTTAGCAGAGTAGAGAAAGCTACTGTTTACAGGAAGAAAAGCCAACAAGAAACAAGCCTATTCATGCTACAGAACCTCAGGAAGGTCCAGCAATTGGAAACACCGGGTACCTGAGAAATTCAGAGTGAAGGAAGGGGCAAAATGAGAACAAGTGCTTGGAAATCTAATATAATGAGCAGTTAGATTATAGGATTCCAACTCCCCAGCCTATGGAGCCAGGCAACTGCCCTTCCCTACACAGCTTAAGACAGGTTTATTTTCCAGAGAAGTGGATGCAGAGGGGCTCTGGACTCAGACCACCTGGCACAGCTCAGAAGGGGATGAGTCCTCTTACCCCTAAAACATTCTGATATTTGGGTGTGCCCCCATTGTGTTCACTGATCTACAACCCTAAAGTGGAATCCAGCATTTAATAAGCCTCATTCCTGCACACACAGTTTCCATTAAGTTTTTTTAATGCTTAAAAAAACAGAAAAGCAAAGGAAGATATCTGAAGATACCTGAAGAAAGCCTTCAATATGAAAGATAAGAGACCAAAAGAAACTGAACAGGAAACACAGAAAACAATTTAGGGAAGAGTAGGAAACAAACAAACACCTAAGTATAATCAATATCCTTGAAGAGATAAGAGGATGCTTCAAAGAAAAAAACATTTAGAGGACAAAGAAGAGGTCTTAAACATTAAAATGGTAGTTGCAGAAAAATGTTAAAATTTTGGAAAACAAGTTTGGGAAAGTCTCTCAGAAAGTGGAGCAAAGAGGTAAAGGAGTGGGAAATAGGAGATGGAACATTTAAAGGAAGAAAGGAAAAAACCACCAAAGGATTAACTTTAGAGGCTTGATGTCCAACAAATGGCAATTCCAAAGTGAGAAAATTTTTAAAATACAGAAGAGAAAGTTTTCAAAAATTAAATACAGAAACATTTTCCAGAACGGAAGGACATGAGTTTCCAGATTCAAAGAGCCCACAGTATAAACGGACCAGCACAACTGTCGACTAAAAAAATGCATGACCTAAAATATGAGAGGTATGTTTTATTCAGCGGACACACTGAGGACTTAAGCCCTTGGGACTTGAGCGCTCTGAGGGACACTCGGAAGAGGTCAGGGAGGAGCCATGATATGTAGGAGTTTTTGCAACAATGATCAGGTAGTCGGAACATCAAAAGATTACTGTTAAAGACACTACAGACATCTCTGCTTAATGAACTTAGTACTTTTCTATGTATTCAAGATGCGAGAGTCTAGGTTCATTGAAATCATTCCTTTGATATGCACCTTAGCTATCTCGGGCCAGTGTCCTGTTTTCTCCAACTTGAATCCCCTCAGGGTGCACAGGAGGGCGGCCGCAGTGGCCGAGGGCCACAACATCCTTTGTCTACTGATGTGGCGGGTGACATTCTTTGTCCACTCAATGCATGAGGAAGGCTCAAAGAAGGCCAGCAGTTGTGAGCAAATGGAGAGGTCAAGAGCGCTCACACAAAAGTTCAGACTTCAACAAATCCTGAAAGCGTAAGAAGAATGCCTTCAATGTTCTGAAGGAAAATCATTTCTTACCTAGATTTCCATAATCTCAGACAAACTATTGACTCAGTGTAGGGGAATGGAGAGCAAGTCAATAAAGAGGAGACGTGGGATTCAGAAAAAAGTGGAGAGGACACAGGAAAGAGTGAAAGAGAATTCCCAGGAGGAGGGTGGTGAGAAGTCCCGAGATGATAGCTCGCTGAATGTCCTGATAGGCTCAGGAGGAGAAGCCTCCAGAATGCAGTCTCCACTTGAAAAATGGGAGAGAGACTGACACTTGATTTTTTCTTGACCATATTAAGAGATGTACAATTCTATTAGAAAGTTTGGGGCTGGATTAATGATAAGTACATAGAATATCAAGCAAACAAATATAAAACTAAGTCAATCACTAAATCCAAGATAAGCAAAGTAATTGTAAAAAAAGGTAATTATAACACTCTACCTTGAACAATGTTTTCACGTATTAGAAAGATGGAGGGAGAGGATATATGTAAATGTGTGTGTGTACAGTATAAAAGTGGTAAACCTTCATTTTTCAGAGTAAGAATTCAGTAGATAGTAATTGAAAGAAATAAGAAATAGCAGTACAGTCATACTATGTGGAATCTTTTAAGATTCATCTTAGGATCGTTCACTGATTTTTAAAAAATTGCTAAAATTAGGATGGCTCTTAAATGACTGCCATCCAGGTGGCAATTTCATTATGGTTGTCATTGCTCTCACATGCTCACCAAAACCTAACGAACAGGTGACAGTAGCTTAGAAGAAAATCCCAAAGACAAGAGTTGATCACTCTTAAATACTGCATCTTCAATGCTCTTGATTGTTCAGAGGATACTACTGCTTGGAAAAACATGGGACAACCATAATTCTGAGATAAAAAGGGACCTAGGTTCTGAAGAGTTAGAAACATCCTAATCTATCCATCTTGCTTTTAATTTTTTGATACATGTACAAGGGGGATCAATAGTGAAAAGTCATACAGATGGCCAATAGGCATTTAAAAAATGCTCAACATCGCTGATTATTAGAGAAATGCAAATCAAAACTACAATGAGTATCACCTCACACCAGTCAGAATGGCCATCATCAAAAAGTGTACAAATAGGGGCTTCCCTGGTGGCGCAGTGGTTGAGAATCTGCCTGCCAATGCAGGGGACACGGGTTCGAGCCCTGGTCTGGGAGGATCCCACATGCCGCGGAGCAACTAGGCCCATGAGCCACAACTGCTGAGCCTGCGCGTCTGGAGCCTGTGCTCCGCAACAAGAGAGGCCGCGATAGTGAGAGGCCCGCGCACTGCGATGAAGAGTGGCCCCCGCTTGCCACAACTAGAGAAAGCCCTCGCACAGAAACGAAGACCCAACACAGCATAAATAAATAAATTAATATCTTTCTTTAAAAAAAAAAGTCTACAAATAATAAATGCTAGAGAGGGTGTGGAGAAATGGGAACCAACCCTCCTACACTGTTGGTGGGAATGTAAATTGGTGCAGCCACTATGGAAAACAGTATGGAGATTCCTCAAAAAACTAAAAACAGAGCTACCATAAGATACAGGGATCTCACTCCTGGGCACATATCTGGAGAAAACCATTATTTGAAAAGATACATGCACCCCAATAATCACTGCAGAACTATTTACAAGAACCAAGACAGGGAAACAATCTAAAGGCCCATTGCCAGATGAATGGATAAAGATATGGTATATGTATACAATGGAATGTTAGTCATAAAAAAGAATGAAATATTGCCATTTTCAGCAACATGGATGAACCTAGAGATTATCATACAAGTGAAGTAAGTCAGGCTGAGAAAGACAAATATCATACGATATCACTTATACGTGGAATCTAAAAAAATGACACAAATGAACTTATTAACAAAACAGAAACAGACTCACAGACAGAGAAAACAAACTTATGGTTACCAAAGGGGAAGGGTGGGGAGGGATAAATTAGAAGGTTAGGATTAACATATACACACTACTAGATATAAAATAGATAACCAACAAGGACCTACTGTATAACACAGGCAACTATACTTAATATCTTGTAATATCTTGTAATCTATAAAGGAAAAGAATCTGAAAAGTATATATATCCATATATATGGATGGATATAAAACTGAATCACTTTGCTGTACACCTGAAACTAACACAATATTGCAAATCAACTACACTTTAATTTAAAAAAATAGTGAAAATTGTCCCACAGGTCTCTAAGAGCACTTTTGATAAGTATAAAATAAAAATTTGAGAAATTTCAAGCACTAAAGAACATCTTTCATAGTTAATTGACAGAATTTTTAATTTTTTCTTGGTGGTAAATAAAATGATTTAGTTTTTAAATCAATGATATCATAGTAACTAATTGGTGAAACTGCAGAAGAGCAGAAAGTGATTCTATAGGAATAAGGGAAGCGGGTAGTTTGGAGATATTTAACACTTTAAACTACGAACAAGTATTTCTTTGATAAAACATTAATATATTAAGTAAAGGGTTTAGAGTGGATGGGTCTGCAAAGTTGAGCTGGGCCTGAGGTTTTTAGATATTTTGAAATTTCCTTTAAAAAATGTATGCTTTGGGCTTCCCTGGTGGCGCAGTGGTTGAGAGTCCGCCTGCCGATGCAGGGGACACGGGTTCGTGCCCCGATCCCGGAAGATCCCACATGCCGCGGAGCGGCTGGGCCCGCGAGCCATGGCCGCGGAGCCTGTGTGTCCGGAGCCTGTGCTCCGCAACGGGAGAGGCCACAGCAGTGAGAGAGGCCCGCGTACAGCAAAAAAAAAAAAAAAAAAAAAAAAAATGTATGCTTTGCCTTGTTCCACCAAGAAAAAAAAAATCTGAAAAAACAGGGAGGGACCAGCTAGATCAAACATGGGGTCTTTTAGACCAAGTTTGATTTTATTCTAAATATAAAGAGCAGCCCCTGGAGCGTTTTAAGGGGAGAGATATAGTCTGATTTACAGCTTAAAACTACTGATATATTCAAACGGGAGTTTCCAGTCATGTTTTCATAACTAAAACAATGCATATACAGTTGCTACAGTGACTTTGGACTGGTTTTACAGCTTAGTTAAGCCCAGTGAATAACTGTGTACATTAAATCTATTAAGGACTGTTAAGGACGCAATGGAAAGATGGTAAATGTAACCGCAAGGCACAGAAACCTGAGAGCCTGACTGCGCGTGCGCAAGGCCGGCCTGGGCTTCACCCAAAACGTGATGCTGAAACTCGTTTCTAGTATTAGAACAAAATCACCACCCAAATGGCTTAAAACAATACCCTTCGTGCAATCAGGTTCTGTGGCTCCGCTCCTTCTCTGCTGGGGGCCCCAATGGCCAAAATCAAGGCATTTCTGTTTGTTTGTTTGTTTGTTTGTTTTTGCGGTACACGGGCCTCTCACTGGTGTGGCCTCCCCCGTTGCAGAGCACAGGCTCCGGACGCGCAGGCTCAGCGGCCGTGGCTCACGGGCCCAGCCGCTCCACGGCATGTGGGATCTTCCTGGACCGGAGCACAAACCCGTGTCCCCTGCATCGGCAGGCAGACTCTCAACCACTGCACCACCAGGGAAGCCCAAGGCATTTCTTTTTGGAGGCTCTGGGGAGGATTCCATCTTCAAGCTCCGTTGAAGCTGTAAGCAGATTTCAGTTCTGTGGTTGTACGACCTCGGTCCCTGTTTCCTTCTGGCTGTCGGTCGTTCTCAGCTTCAAGGGGCACATGCATCCCCAGATCGGTCCCCTCAAAGCCAGCAGAGGAGTCCTGAGCGTGTCTGGTGCTTCTGTCCTGACTGACCTCCCATCCTGGCCCTTCTCCTCCCTGCTTCCTCCTTGCAGCATCACTCTTGCTCCAGGTGGAGAAAAGTCTCTGCTTTTAAGAGCTCAGTTAGATTGGGCCCACCTGGAAAATTCAGCATCTTCTTCCTCGTTAAAGACTGTAACCCCTACAGCAGTAGCTAGATGAGGGTCGGATTGAATAACCAGGGCACAGAATCTGGGGAGGAACCTCTTTACAATTCCGCTTATACCACACTTAATATTTTTACTGATGGAGACATTATATGAAAAAATTAAAAAATAATAAAACCAACGCACTGAGGACCAAAGAGGGCTCTGTTAAACAACTCAACATCAACAACACTAAGAAACAAATTTGAGAGAAGTGAATATTTTAAACAGAGCTACAAAAGGCTTGAGAGCCGCTTTGTCATGAAAACCCCTGTGTTCACAGCCATGTGCACAAATGGGTGCCATCGTCAAATATTGGTTCCTCTTAAGATATAACTATACTGAAAAGAGTACAGTAATGTTTATTTAGAGGAGCAGCACCAGATTCTAATCAGGATTACATTCTGACTATATTTCTACTTATTCCTGGAATTTTAGATGTCTGCGGCATTAGGTATTGAATAGACATTTAAATAGTTGATCTTCTTTCACGTGTGTATAAACACTAAGTTATTAAAATATACCATATATATAAAAAATTGTACAATAATGTCTCAGATACAATGAAAATGTCTAGTTTTAAAAAACCAAATCTATTTCGTGTGACTAACAGATGAGATTTTGACAGCTGGCAAAAAATCAAATGACATTTACAGAATTTCAAACAAAATCTTCACTTAATATCACTTTCCCTTCCCCCACCCATAATCAGTCTCCAAATGCCAAGTGGCAGTCAGGGCACTCTGTCATATTAGGAGGTGGATGATCTTGCTGGCCTTAGTATTTTCTCCTCCTCACCCCCTTGGCAATAACAAGAGTTTCTTATTTACTTTTAGGGGAAGGAAGGCAAAGAGAGAGAGAGAGAGAGAGAGAGAGAGGAAGAATGGGGTGAAATTGTACATTTCTATAAGAGGCTATAAAGTCTGATTAGAAGAATGAAAATGGGAAAATAAATGTATCTTGTAATGAGATAATAAGTGTCTATATAGAAATGATTCTTTGACCAATGAGATGCATTTTGTGCTATTTTTTGTGTTTGGCCCCATTCCGGGCTGCCTTTCTGTTGTCCCCACGCTGAACCCTCGCTGCCTCCCCATACTTAAAAAAATAACGCCCAAACTCATTATTAAGGAAAATGAGAAGTTGGTGGAAATTTGGAGAGATTAAAAATATTTTTAAGGGCTTCCCTGGTGGTGCAGTGGTTGAGAGTCCGCCTGCCGATTCAGGGGACACGGGTTCGTGTCCCGGTCCGGGAAGATCCCACATGCCATGGAGTGGCTGGGCCCGTGAGCCATGGCCACTGAGCCTGTGCATCCGGAGTCTGTGCTCCACAACGGGAAAGGCCACAGCAGTGAGAGGCCCGCATACCACACAAAAAAAATTTTATTTCAGTGAGTTCTAAAGACCTGTTTAGGAGACTATCCATGGGATAAACATGTTAACATATTAATATTATGTCATTATATTATATAATATGTATACTATATAATTGATATGTTATTATTAATGTTAATTATAATATAACATATTAACATTAATAATATATATAACATATCTATATTAATAGCTTATATTTCCCCCGACCTTCATGGGATGTGAGAAAATTACCCTCTACTTGTGGAAGCCTCTGTCGTTGGGTTTTCTATTGCTTCCAGCCTCAAATAGCTCTAACAAACCTATTCAGGTCTTGCCCAGCACTACGGCTGGCTTTCTTTTCTTTCTCTTCCTCTCTGTTCCCATCTTCCGAGCCCTCCTGTCTATCCCTGGCTTCATGTACTGACTTTGATACACTGTGGGTCTCTCTTGTGGCTTCTCAACTAGTCTAGACTTCCCTTCCTGCTCTACTGCCTTCAGCTGCCCCCTGACCCACATCTCTGTGTGCTTCCTTGATTTGGTGGCCTTTTCAGCTTGGAGCAAAAGGTTCTCTATGTGGGAAAGCAATGTGACACATCAGGTTTGTCCCAGGCTCTCCCCACTAGGGGAGGGGACTGGACTGATCTTACCCTTTTTCAACTCTAGACTAAAGTTGAAGGGAAAACTAGTGCATGAAGCAATGTACCCAGTGATGTGCATACCTCTTTTTCAAGGCATTCTTTCTGTATTCAGAAATACTTTTAGCAGTTCAGGCAAATCAGGAAGATGCTGATGAGACTAAAATTCACTTGCATCATAAGCAGCCTTTATTTCCTCAAAACTTTAAAATATGTTCATGAAGATTTTAGAACAAATTATCTTAAAACCAGCATTTCTGTTTCAGGTGACAGGAATGTGCCTGTTTCGAGAAGAAATGTTATTACTACAAACTTTAGTAGGGTAACTAAATGATATTTATAATCTTTTTGTTTCTTCTGGCTATGTTTTTATCATTGAGGGGTTTGAACAAATTAATAGATCATACAATGGTTTTGAGGCATAAACATATTTTGCATTTGGGATGGCATGGGCTGTTATGACTGAGTTTAAATCCTAGGAAGACAGTGCAAGGACTGCCAAGAGAAAGGTATGACTTTCATATTTTTGTTAAATCTGTAGACTTTAGGCTCATTAATAAACACTTTGATTTACTCATAAATGAATTGCAGCAAGGGAAAAGACTGCAAGAAAGTGAAATCCTTAGGACTCCCCTAAACCTTCCCCAAATTTGCCCCTAGACCTGGTAGATGGTAAACCACAGAGGGCTTGCCCACATTTCGGCAGAGTATTATATATGGGCATAAGGGCTAACGTATATTCATGATAATTTGCTAAATAAATGTTACTTTGGTTTTACTACACTTGTTCTAGCAAATTGCAACATATATTTTTTCCTATTAGTGTACGAAGCATTTTGTGTGGAACACTGTTTTATGTCCCATGCTTGTTAATTCTCTGAGCACGGCTCCCGTTTTTCAACCACTGCTTTGAAAAAAGAAGTTATTTTGTTTGAGAATCCTTTTCCTCTCCTGACCTTATTACCCCAGGATGTGAACAACTGCAAGGAAAAGTGCACAAGGGAAGTACTCTGTGCTTCAACCACAGACATCTTTGAATGCTACTGACCCTCTTTCATGGTAAAAAAGCAAGTCCGGTATTTTTGCTTGCCTAAAATGTTTTTGCAGCCTTTCCTTTACTCTAACACTTTCCCCTCCCCTCAAAAATCTTAAAAAATTACATTAAAGGCTTATTCTCAACTTTATGCCCAAATTTACCTACAAACTATACATAAATACCAGGCTAATTGTGCATAAAATTTAAATTCTATTGCACTGCCGCATAAAAATGCAAAATGCCTCAGTGGTGTATTATCTAGTGCTGAGCTCAGTTTAATAAGGGCTGCCCCCAAACAGCTCGTACAGATGCAATTATCTCTCACATACTCCAACTGCTTTCTTTCACAACATTTCTTTTATTATGCAAATGTGTAAATATAATTTTAATCTGTAAGACCATCTAGAAGATTAAAACTTTGCTCATGTCTTACTTTCACTAAGTGTAATTAAAGATATTAATTTTTTTTCATTTGAGGACGATTTCAGCTGCTAGCAAGAGCCCTTCATCTTTGTCTGCCTACAGGTCAAGGAACCACAGTGGGTGTCAAAGAGCTGCCATGATGACCCCATATTAATCTTCATTTCTGAGTAGTTCTGGTTAAGTGGAAGTGACAGCAAAATGAACCAAAGAGAACAGCAGTTTCAGCAGAGGGCAGCAGAAGTTTTTTTCCCTGGTGGAGAGAAAAAGTCCCAGCAGACTTCACTAGCATGGGAAATTTTGGTAAGCTTGTAAAGCAAAACATTACAAAAGTTTACAAAGTTTACCAAAATTGTCTTCATTAAAAAAAAATTAACAAATTCTGGAATCACTGGAAGTGTGAAAGACTCACTGGATTTTGAAGACTTAGTATGTAAAACAGAATGTAAAATATCTCCTTAATAATTTTTTATTGATTACATGTTGACATTATAATATTTTGGTTGTATTGGGCTACATAGAATATATAATTAAAATTAATTTCACCCTGCATGTGGCTACTAAGAGGTTAAAAATTATAAAATTGACCCTCATTATATTTCTATCTGTCCCAGTGGCTTTACACCCTTAACTATCACACTGACTGCCCACTGTCCTTAGATAGCATCTTCATCCCCATCCCCAGAGAAATGAATGAGTATAAGAAATTCTGAAAATTGCTCTAGATGAACTTTGGTAGTTTCTTTCACTGAATTGAATTATGTCTGTCGGGGGGTCACATGGAATGCAAGAAGGACAGAATTCAGGGGTAAAAATCAAAGAAGCCACCACTACCACTGCTCAGTGTGCAAATGGCATAACCAGGAGACTGTGAATCTCCATTTTGCGTCGGCATTTCTGGGACAGGGTTACCTCTCCACTCTATGTCTATAATTTCCAAGTTCACATAGATTATTGATCAGGATAGTAACGAATAAACCCAATGCATGGACAACTAAAGAACGTAAATGGAATGAGAGTTTTTGTTACAATTCTTGTGTTAACAAATTAAAAAATAAAAGTAGATTATTTTGATTAAAACACAGTCAACCCTAAATACCTTTAAAAAAATCCTCAAGCTCTTCTCAGCAAGCACTGGGCTTGGAACAACATCTTTTTTCTTCCTCAGCACATATACCTCTTCCATTTCTCACAAGGATTCTCAACCAGGGGATGGTCATCTTGGAAGGCAGTGGGATGGGGACGGGGTATACAATTTGCATAACTATCTGAGGTGATTCAGATCAGATGCCTTCTCTCCATCTTTATATTCGGTGCTTCAAACTTTCATCTGAGTTTCTGGCTTCTGTTGACACTTGCCGTAGATGTCCCTGGCAGCCTGGGCCGAGGTGGAGGGCAAAGATGTGAAGGAGTCAGGGCATTTGCTACCCTACAGGTGACACTCCAGTTTGGTCCACAGGGAAGGACTTTAAACCTAGTGATCTAGTTAACCTTGCTGACCACCCATAAATGAGAAAGGGTGGGAGCCAGGGAGAAAGAGGACATGGTGTAAATGCTGGTGCCACTCATTTTTAGTATGTCATGGTGGCAAATTCATATACGATGCTCTGGTGTAGAAAACAGTGTAGCCCCGCGATGTCTTCAATATCTGATTTAATCTTCCTCTTAAGCGACTCCCTACTCTCCTACCCAGGGAGGATGTTTCACCACATCCATTTTGGTCTCTCAAGCTCTTTCAGTTTGACTATCTCTCTCTGTTTAGAACAGACCCTTTAGGTACATACTTGCCCTCAGAGACCCATCTCCTCTCTCCACCTTTCCAGGATGGCAGCTGGGGGCTCTGGGTGTGTGTCCTCCTGGTGGCGGGGGTTGGGGGGAAGCAGCCCTGGAGCGACATGGAGATGGGCTGCTCCCTGGGTCTTCATTGGTTCTGCAGCGATGATCTCCCTTGCCTCTTGTGGCCACTGATTGCTCTGCTGGTCCCGGCTTCCAAGTCATGTGAACGCTGAATGTTCTCTTTGCTTAGTGCTCTGTGGTCCTCTGAGATCTGGCAGCAGTTCCCATGTAGTTCCGGGACTTGCTAGTCAGCCTGCAGCCTTTGGCGGTGGACTCAGTCTGCTCTGCAGCCAGCACCACGAGATCCCTGCTTGTCACTCCCCAGGGCACCTAGGGATATCTGGACATGCATTTCACAGCCCAAGGGGCCCCAGAGAGGTTCTGGGAGCTAAACTCAGGCCTTCTCCACCTGACCCACTGCGCTCCTGATTTCCCTTTGATGCCGGCACTTGCAGGGAGTGGATCAAGAAGCCCTTTTTGTCATCCTCTCTTCACTCCAACATGCCTTCCCCGCCACAGAGTCTGGCAAGTGATGGGCAGTCAGGAGCCAGTCCATCCCACAGTCCACTTGGGGCCAAAAGAGGTGCTACTTTCCTCTTCTGTATCTTATCTGCTAAGAACCTCCTCTACATCACATGCTCCCCTGGGGTTATATTAGCATTATGTCTTCAGGAAAGGTGATTTATGAGGAAGAGAAATAGAGTGAAGGGTAAAAAAGAACTGGACAAACAAAAGAAATTGGCCAACCAGATAGTTTTCCTGTTCCTTCCAAAATGAATTTTCAACATGACATTGTTTTGTTTAAGCGCTGAATTCTCAGGATGCTATGTGTGACTCTGTGCTGGCAGAATTTAAAAAGATGCCAACTGAAATCAAACCTAAGCAACTTAGACATCACCTGCCACTGTGACTCATCTGTGCTACTCACCTCCTTCGGCAAGTGTAGTGGAGCTGGCAGTGTCTCTTGTCATTTAGACTTTATATATTTTTTAGCTGTTTATTCCATTTGCTGTAGCTATTTGCAATAGATACCATGAGCCCCACTTTGCCTCTAAAAATCACAATAGAAAAACGTATCTAAAATGTGAAAACGCAGTAAATACAAAGCCCGGGGTGATACTCAGGAGCCTGTGGGTAAGTCCACGAAGGGCACGTGCATGGCATCTGCATGGGTGCGTCAGACGCCCTAGATAGAGTGGGACCTCCATTATTTCCCCCTTTAGCTCCTGGTTTGCTTTGTATTGTGACAGCCTAGTTTTCCTTCCTCTTTTCAACCACATTTTCCCATAGAACAGATGTATACACATAGACATAAGTACTTAAAATGAATGTATGAATAGGTCCAGAAAGATTCCATCGTAAACTCCCCCTCAAATACAAAAACATACGTACCCCTTCAGCATCAGACTATGTAGAAGATCTTTTAAATATCATAAATATTACCCCTAACTCTAAGTAAATATAGAACAGGAAGGGAGTGCCAGACAGCTTCTTAAAAACTGCATTTTGGGGAAAACTGTGAACTAAGAATGCCGCCTGCCATATCAGTAAACAAAGGATGTTGCAGCCATCAAGCCATCACATCACAGCTGCCCCAGTGGTGAGCCCTGGGGGAACTCAGGATGGAGGCGGGATGCCCACCATCAAGCAGTCGGCCGCTGCAGCCACCCCTGACGGTGCACCTTGAGGAGACTCAGGGTGAAAAAGCACAGGATACTGGCCCCTGATAGCTGAGGTGCGTATCAAAGGAATGATTTCAATGAGCCCAGACTTTGCATCTTCCCATACATAGAAAGAGCTAATTTCATTAACTTGAGGTGTCTGGTTTTCTTTAATTAACAGTACTCTTTTGATGTTCCGACTACCAGGTCTTTGTTGCAAAAACTCCTATATGTTCTGGCTCCACCCTTGCCTCTTTGGAGCAATCCTTCAGAGCGATCTGAGAGTCCTGTCTCCCAGGCATGAAATCCTCAGAATGTCCACTGAATAGAACATAACTCTCAACTTTTAGGTCGTGCATTTGTTTTTCAGTCAACAAAACAAATCTAAATAAAATACTTGCTATTTTTCCTGCAATTTCAACAAAACTCTTGTGTAAAATATTACATTATTCCACTGCTTTTTAATCTGAAAGCCATATTCTTTCATTACCTATTACTTTAGTGCATTTCTGTATTCTCTTAAGTTTGTGCACGAGCTGACTATTATTTCCCTAGTGACTTGAGGAAACTGTACTGTTTTTGCAGATCAGCCAAAACTGAGTAAAAAAGAAAAGAACGGAGAGAGGAGAAAAATGGAAGACATGTCTCTGGTTAAGAGTGAATTTTGCCTTACATGTATTTTAATATTCAGTACATATGCTTATAATTAAAAGAAATAAGACACCTGTATGCTTATGGTGAACTGGATAATTTAATAGTTGTTTTGACTTCCTACCAAAGGGTCATCTAGGAATTGATAATAAACACAATACTTTAATTTTTCATTTTTCTTTGAATTACAGGAAGAAAGGCCTACTATGAAGAACATTTCCAAAGGTGTCATTATAGTTTTGAATCCTGTAGAAATTATACTCTCTCCTTTTGACATCTTGTAATAAATAAAACTGTTAATATTTTGACTTTCGACAATTTCCCTTTTGCTCTCAGCAGCTAACAGTTACACAAAGAGACTGTGCTACAGCAGGTTAGTTTGGGGACACCAGCAGAAACACATAAAATCCATTAGTGGCGCCAACGGCTATATCCAATTCTAATAAAAAGGCTAAATACAATTTCTAAAATGAGTCTTAAAACTTCCCTGAAAACAGAAAATAGTTGAGATGATCTTCTGAGTAAACAGCAATGATCCCAGTTGTATTTTGGCCAAGGGGTTTGTTTTCAAAATATTGTAACATAATGTGTTAACATGAAAATCCTTTCCCATTGCCAGATGCGTACGAGCTAGGGAGAGGGGCTCTCAGAGCACACTCTGGGTCCATTAAACCTGGGTTCCTGCCTCGGCACTGATTCATGCTTCAGAATAAGGCAATACAGCAGCAACAACAATTATAAGGAAAATTATAATAAATCTACAGTTCTTATGAGCAATCATGCAACGTCAGCATTGGGAAAAAGAGAGTCATTTCTGTTTCCCATAGGAATTGCATGGCTTTGACTTTGGGGTCTTTGGACATTTACTTTCATCCCACAGGAAACCCAAAGATCACAGATGGGCATACATATTCTCCTTTCTAATGTTATTTCTAGTAAAACACTTGGTCCGATAATTTATTTAAGAGCATTTCCTAAAAGAATGACACTGTTCCTAAAAGCTTTTCGTGGAACTACTTTTCATCTGGAACATATGTGAGAAGGAAGTTGTGAAGCTATGGTGAGTTGGATTTCTGCTGAGGAATTATCCTTTACAAATAATGAACACCAAATATTTGGAAAATAAGAAAATGAAATAAATTCAAAATGAGCGTAAAAACACAAGTTGACCTCCATGTGCATTACTTAGAATATGTTATCTTATGTTGCATTTCTTATTGGAACTCTTCCCCAGGAAAAAGCCCCTTTTCAAGTGATGATTCCTCACGTATTTATTCCAAATATAACACATCCCTGAGGGGCAAAGTGCCAGCCTTGTAGAACCTCTTCTTAACAGGGAGAGGTTAATTTCCTGTGCTAGGATTTCAATGAGGTAATATGCATAAAGTGCCTGCTTGGGTTCAGCTCACAGCTGTATTAAAAAATGCCAGGACATTCCTGCATAGGCCAGGCCTCCTTGGGATTCTTAATTCTCCTCACTTTCCCCACAAATTTCCTTATGAAGGGACTAAGGAATAGCAGCTGGAGGCCAAACGTCTGGTCCCCACCTCACCTGAATGAAATAAGGTATCTGGCCTGGTGCAGTAGAGATAAGTTAGTGACTGCACTGTGATAGAACTCTGCCTTCCTGTGGTTTTTCCTCTGGACTAGGCTTACCTAAAGAAAGGATGGTTCCAGGAATTATCACAGCATGGGCAGACGGAGGTACCACTCATGTGTGGATTTATAGAGGTCTCTGCCTTGAAGTCCCTTTCCCAGGCACAAAGCCTTCATCCAACAATGGAAGCTGAATAAAGGGAACATGCTGATATGCTTTCATTTCAACTGGGTCCTTGTTTACTACAGAGTCCCAGGCCATCTGTGGTCGCCCAACAGCAGGGAGCTTCCAGAGTACATTGACAGAAGGCCACACCTGTGCTCTGGTGGCACCTGCTGTTTCCCGCTTTGCCAGACGGTCCCGGCCCCGCCCCAATTTTCCTTCTCTCAGAATGTTCCACTGATGGGACCAGAGCCTCAGATCAAAGTGTAGGAAACAAAGGACACCCATGGCCTTGTCAAAAGTGCTAAGAGGGTCTTACAAATAAAAGAAGTAAGATTTAGCTATTATATGGTCTATTAAGGATTATACTTTTTTGAGAAATGGTTCAGCAAAGCTTTATTTTTCTGAATCAAAGGGCCACTAAAATATGTCTTGTTTTCTGAAATAGCTTTACACAGTTGACCAGAAAGAGAACTACATGGCGTGTGGTACCCAAGTCACTGTGTCAGGTGACATACGGCCTGGGATTTAACTTGCAACTTTCCTCCTCCTCCTCCAAGGACGAGATGGGTGTAGCTAATGTCATCCAACACATCCGTAAAACTGGTTACCAGGCAGTCAGTTAAGTACACGCAAGAAGGCCTTGAAGACCTTTTACTCGTGGAGAGTTCTAGAAAGATTGGTAGAACCCACACCACAGGATGTGCTGCTCTCTGGAGAAAATAAGAGGGATGCTTCATTGCTTTTGCTGCTGGTACCTGTGATCTCCAATTTTGGGCACAAATGGTCACAGCTCTGGTACGGACTCCATCAGCACTAACAGGGGCCAGCTTTGTTGCTGCTTCTGTGAACCAGGGGGAATGACACTCTCAACACATTTGTGCTACATTAACTTGCACTAGTTTCAGTAATGACACAAAGCCCGAGGTTTTCAATTAAACCTTCATTTAGAGATGCATTTTGTTTCATGGGTTTATAATGCCCTAGGATGCCTCTGAGAACTTACCCTTCCTATGTGCTTTGTGGGCAGTTACATGATCTGTATGCGACAAACAAGACCGACAATTAAGATCAGCAAAAAGGATGGTGCTATGTATCATGTCAGTTAGAGCAATGATGGACAAAGGAAGTATACAATATCTCTAAATGGGATTTATTGCTTTCCTTTTTTACTCTATAGAAAAACTAGATTAAGAATCAACGTCCTTTGTATGATATCAGTCTAATAAAAAGCTGCAGTGATTTGGCTGTTCACCTCACTTACTTTGAGGAAGTTCGGGTAAACATGTAGTGCTTGCATATTTGCATATTTGTTGGTCAAAGGATGAAATTCCAACTAGCTCAGAGCTGTGAGCCAGACTTTTCAGAGAATTAGAGAAATGGCACCTCAAAGAGGGAGTGTGGCATCTCCAGACCTGGCCATGACGAATGCCCAATTCTCACTGTGGGACTGTTAATCAATTAATTAATGTATCCACTCACGCAGTTGGCAGACATTTATCTGGTAGGGCTATGTTAGGCCCTGTGGGGTATGTAGATGGGTGATGCCTGTTTCCTGGAGGTGGGCAAGCCAAAGGACAGTGTAAAATGGACACAAATAACTAGAGTGCTAGAATCGGTGAAGAGATCATTTTCAGTACATGCAGTTTTGTAAGAATTTAAAGAATGGATAATATATCATCGAGGAAAATCTTCAAAAAGTGGTATCATATAAGCCAGAGCTTAGATATTATGGGCAGGCAAACAAGTGAAGGAGGGGGAGAGAGAGCCAGGAAAACACTGGGCGCATGAGAAAAGCACGTACCAAGTATTGATGTCTTCTTGGGACTTGGGCTGAATCAGGTAAAAGGAGAGGTCGGTGGAAAGAAGCTTATGGAAACTCAAGGAGTTGGAGCTTTATTCAGCAAGCAAGCAAGAGCCTCTGGAGAGGTTTGACTGGAGACGTGACCTGATCAGATCAGTGTTTTAAGAAACTGATTCCAAGAGACGTGAATAGGACGATTTGGGTGCAGGAGAAGTGTGGGGAAAAGCTACCAGGTTAGCAGAGTCCATCTGAGAACCAGGGACGAGATATAGAAACTGGGGGTGCAGTCAAGAGCAGTTTCAGAGGGCCATGTTGCAGCTTCCCAGCCTCTACTGGACCCTCTGTGGCCTCCCAAGTCACCCTGCACCTCTCGTCTGGCCTCTCCTAACTCTCGCTCCACATTTCCATCAGTCATCTTCTAAAACATATCCACAGTTAAGCTTTTGGCTTAAAACCTCCATTATCTGACCCACGAAGGCCAAAGTACCCAGTTGGTCACACAAGGCCCACTACCACTTGAGTCACCAACCTTCCCAGCCTCCCATCCGGCCCCTCTCCACCTGGCCCTGAGCTGCACTGGCCTTCTGTTAATGCCCCATGTCCCGAGTCTGGATCTAAGAAGCTCGTTCAAGGCTCTCAGTGTCTCTATCTGCAGCCATCTGGCAATGCCTATTTGATCTCCAGGAAGATGTTGCACATCAGTTCTGTGCGCTCAAGAATCAGTTAATTCAGGAGCTGAACAGATTTAAAGCCTCGGGGCCAGCGTGGCTACCTAGTGACCCACATTCCTGAGCTTGGCTAATGAAGATAAAAGCTTTGTTGACAAACCCTTTCACGGGCACTGGCTTCCATGCCACCACAATTGAGCTGGGCCCCCGTCTCTAGCTTAGGGGTTTGTGAAAAGCTCTCGGGTTCGTAGCTGAAGGAGTTCCGGAGCTTTGGTGCACTTAGAATTGAAAGTGTCAGTGAGCTCACAGAACATTCATTTTGTTTAGTCACCCAAGATATCACAATAACAAAAGCCTTTCCAGTTTCCAATTTGATTGAATTTTTATCCTGAAAAGGCATATATTTTTTACTGTGTACTTGAGTGAGTCCCCTATTTCTGGGAAAGCTGGTAGCATCACAGGGAAAGCAGAGCCTTTGGGGTCTGGAAATGGAGAACTGGATGCCAGGCAGCCCTCCCCACCTGCCCCTGGTCCTGCTCAACCCCACCAATAACTTCCTCTTTTGATAACTGGACTAGTCACCTCTTTGTAGAGTTGAAGTGAGAATTAAACGAGACGCCTTGAAGTAACTGGCACTGAGGGACACACGTGGTATGTTCTTGATAAATGGAAACGATGATCGACATTATTATTATATCACCATCATCACTGTCAATTTCAGAACTAATAAATCCATTAAATAAATCCAATTTACTTAATTTTAGCGGGTTCCCCAAAGCAGAGAGTGTCTTAAAACCTTCCCATGCTTCCAAGAAGTACAGTTTTGAAATATCTTTCAAAGCAGTTTCAAAAGTATCTGACAGTTGCCATTTCACCAGAATAAAACTCACACCACACACACACACACACACACACACACACACACACACACACTTTGGTTCTACCTAATCCATCATTTTAAACTCATGGAGCTCATTGGACACGCTCAGCAGGCATCCAAAGTATCTCATCATCGTCATTAATAAAGACGTTTGCTGCCCACCTTGCCTGTGGCCCTACCCCAGGCACTCGGACAAGGGACAGCAGTGATGAATCAAAAAAGACACCTTGTTCCCTGCCAGCAAAGGGTTTATCTTCACAACCAGACACCTCTGTGGTGGCAATTCCCCACTTGGAAGAGAACCAAGAGACACAGCAAGTGTGAATGTCTAAACACAAAAACTGTTTTCCTCCCAAATGCCGGTCACAGATGAAATGAAACACAGACAACGAGAATCCTGCGGGGATGTCTGCACCTCAAGGGCACCACAAGGTGGCACTGCCTGGAGGGCTGAGGTTGTGCCTGCCAGGTACGCTGCTCTGTGATGGCCTGTGCCCTGGAACTGTGCTCCCAGCCTCAGCCACAGCTGGGAGAGGGGGAGGGGAGAAGCCAAGCAGCTGTGCTACCTGGGGGTGAGGGTGGGGTGGGGAGGGAGGAGGGCAAAGGGTGCAGGAATCAGGTGCAGAGAACTTCGAGAAATACCCGCCAGGGGCCAAGCCCCGGCACCTTACATCTAGTGCTTCAAGCCTTCAAAATGCTGAGCTTCCGTGAGTGGAATATTCTCTAAACAATAGTTTTTGCTGTTATAAATGAAACCATGTAGCACGTAACACCTACAAGTCCTACCAGACCCTCAAGTTGCTTATAGTCAGGCTGGTAAGATAAGACAAGATAAGAATAGCCTTACAACCGTGTTTCATGAAAACTGCCAAGTGCAGCAAATCCATGACAAGAATGATTACAGGCATTCAAAAAGAATAAAATACAAATGGAAAATAAAATAATATAGAAAAGGAACGTCTCACAGCATGAAAACAGCTTAACTTAAAAAAAATGTATCCATGTTAACATGAGGATGACTCTTGGATACCAGGAATTCACTGGACAGTTTCTATTCGATGGAGACATGAAAATGCTTTTTGAAAAGTTTTGCTGTGGATAATAAGAGGCATATTCTTCTTTTTGCATTTCTATTCTGTTTCTCTCTGCCTGTTGCTAGGCGTTCATGCTTGTGGACGCACATGCACGCGTGCACACACACATGCGGTAATTCCTCAGGGCTTTTCACCCATTGGAAATTTGCAAAAGCTATAAAAAAGAATGAAGTCCAGTGTCGATGAACAGCTACTGGAATCAAAACATATCGTGACATATGTTTTTACCTAATTTTTCCCATTTAGGACTGCAGAAGGTATCTGGGGAGAAAAACTAATAGAAAAGTGCAAGTAGTTAACTATCTCCTGTTAGAATTCTGTTTTCCCCCGGCAGTATATTAAAATGTTCTGTTCAAATTGATAGCTTCCACGTTCAAAAAGCATGAAAATAAGCCAAACAGAGTCTGCATATCAATGTCAGGGAGCGGCTCCCACTGCCCATTAGAAATGACAGTCCAGTGAACCCAGCGACTCCTGAGCCTGACATGGCAGAGAGGTCTTATTTATTTCTCTACACTTGTGTTTCAGTTTTAATGACAGTCATAGCATCACCCATTTTGTTCATTAGCATAGATGAGGCCTAAGGTTACCAAAGCTGTGGAAAGAATCATCTTTAATTCTGTGGGTAGTTCTTCTACGATTTGAGGAAAGATACATAAATGGCACTTGAGCCAGACAGAGGCACCTGTTGCTTCCAGGCAACCTGAAAGCTCCCGTCTCACAAACCTTTCCCTCCTAATACACCCAGTGCGTCCCTTCTTTAAAATGCCAACTACTTTTGCTGGTCTGTAAATTCTATGACCTTCAGTTTTATTTCTTCTGGAAAGAACAAAATACAATACTTCTCCCCGAAATCCTGGATCTTGTCCCCCAGATTCCCTCTTTTCTATGAACTGAGTGACAGCAGAACTCCCCTCCCTTTCCCAGACGTCCCCGAGTCCTTCCCACAATCGAGGGGTCTCAGGAGGAAGTCGGCGGATTCCTGGACCTGGAGGGACCAGCTGTTGGCCTGTCACCTGCCGAGGTCAGGTGGGAGAGGTACCCGTCCGTGCCCAAGACCCTGCCTCACGCTGTGGGCTGACAGAGAAGGAAGGGGAGTGGCAGGAGGGGAAGCAGGGCCTCACATGCTCCTTTCCTGGGCAGCTGGGGGGGATCCTGACAAGGAACTCTTAGCAGGTGATGTAGAGGGTCACAGTGGGCTGAGGTGGCTGGGGGGAAGCACCCACCTGAAGGATTTAACTGTTGGAAGGACAGTAAGAGCTCCTCTTTGGTTACATGAAGTGTCTGTCTTGCCCTCCAAGGCCCAGTCATCCCAACTGGGGAAAAGATGGATTTTGGACACACCTGGAACTGGGTTTGAATCGTGGCTCTGTTTTATACTGGCTGTGTGTCCTTTGATGATGTAACTTTCCCAAGTCTCAGTTTCCTTATCTACAGAGTGGAAGGGAGAGCACACCATGGTAATAAGGGTCCGGTTTGATGCGCTCATAAAGCCCCAGCAGAGAAACACACGTGATGCGTGGTCGGTGCCCCACAAACATCTGGGAACACGTGCCCAGCCCTGGCCCTGCTCCCCCTTCCCGCATCTCGGGGTGCAGCTCCCGAGCCCTGCCCTTCAGCCCCCTGAAGTTCAGACACCACTGTTGATCCTTCTGGGAGAATGATGAAGTTGATGAGGATCTTAGAAGGATGCAGGGTGGAATACATTGTACGCATCTGTTTTTTGTTCGTTTATTCACATAGTTTTTGATTCTTGCCTGTGTGTTCTGAACTTTGCCTGCCTATCTCCACTTTATACACAGAGCTGACAGGACTGACTGGGACCAAAGCACAGGGTGAAGTCCATGGTGAGGACATGGCACGTCAGCCACCTGTTCATGACAGCCGTGTCCTACTGGTATTTTTGCTAACATGCTTGAGCACCAGCCACATTCCAGGCACTGGGGCCATATATTTATGTACATTATCACTTAATTCTTAAAACAAATTTCAGCATCAAACCCTAGAGTTGGTTGATGTAGATAATAACTTTGAGATAGTGTTGGTGCCCTTTGTTATTGGGAATTAGCTATCCAAAACATAGGAACCAAATATTTTTAGATAATGTGTTTCTCTCACTCTATGAATTTACAAAACTAACTCAGAAAACAAATGAATCCGATAGCAAAGGATATTTATATTATTAACCTTATCTTACAGATGAGGAACCAGCCTAAAGCATGGAGAAGTTAAATGAATGGCCCAAAGTCACACAGCCAGTAATTGAACTGAAATTCAAACAAAGGACAATGGGGACTTTTGTACAATTAGCATCCAAGCTCTTAACCATAATAAATGTTATGTATATAATGATTTAGACCAGGAATTGGTAATTCTTTTCTGTAAAGCCCAGAGAGTAAATATTTTAAGCTTTGCATGGTGTAGGGTCTCTGTTGCAAGAACTCAACTCTGCCGTTGTATCGGGAAAACAGCCACAGACAACACAAAAACAAAGGCATCTGGCTGTTTTCCAGCAAACTTTACTTACAAAATCAGGAGTTGACCACATTTGACTTGTGAGCTATAGCTTGCTGACCCCTGGTTTCAATCACTCATACTATCCTAATGGAAGAAAACCATGAAATAATAATTCTGCCATTGACTTTTCACTTTGGTCCAGGAACTGTTCACATGAACCAACACTGTATGAGGTCCCCCAGGAATTGGAGACACAAAGAGATGAAGCCACATGCCCAGGCTGCAAAGCCAGTAAGGAACAGAGCCAGAATCTGGACCCAGACAGCTCAGCTTCCGACAGAGCCCTGTCCTTACCTACCATGCAATGCTGCCTCCCACGGACTGCTATGTGTATGCCAGGGCTCTCAGCCTTGGCTGCACTTTGATGTCACCTGGGGAACTTTTAACAAACATGGATGCTGTTATGGGCTGAATTGTGTTCCCCCAAATTCAAATGTTGAAGTCCTAATCCCCAGTACCTCTGATTATGACTGTACTTAAAGATAGGGTCTTTAAAGGGATGGTTAAGGTAAAATGAGGTTATTAAGGTGGGCCCGAATCTAGTATGACTGGTGTCCTTATAAGAAGAGATTAGGACACAGATGCACACAGGTGGAAGACGAGGTGAAGACATAGGGAGAAAATGCCATCTATAAGCCAAGAAGAGAAGCCTCAGAAGGAACCAACCCTGACGACACCTTGATGTCAGATTTCCAGCCTCAGAAGGAACCAACCCTGACGACACCTTGATGTCAGACTTCCAGCCTCCAGAACTGTGAGAAAAGACCTGCCTGTTGTTTAAGCCTCCAGCCTGTGGTATTTGGTATGGCAGCTCCAGCAAACAATACAGACACCAAGGCCTTCTCCAATCAACTTAGAATCTCTGGGTGGGACCATGGAAGCCTTATTTTTTTAAAGCTCCCCAGTGGGTTCTAATACATGGTGGAAGTTGTTGATGCCATGGGTCACCTTCAAGGGATGATCTGTGCCGAGCTCCTTGTGGGGCTCAGTGAGATTCTCTGAGGCCCAAGTACCTCCCTCTTGGTCAGACCCCACCCAGGACTGGGGAGTCCTGCAGGGCACTCCAGGCTTTCCCTCCTGAAGTCTCCCTTGGGGCAGGGGGCTCCACCAGACCAAGTTTTCTTTGAGGATTTTGCCAGACTCCTTTCTTCTTTTCTTATCAATAAGACGAGTGATGATTTCCATTATGAAAATAGGTGAACATGATAGAAATAAAAAAATAAAGACATAGGATCTAGGAATTTTTCCAGCAATGGAACTCTGTCTTTAGTTAGTAATGACAGTACAAATAATTACTAATTGCGAACGCTTTATCCATTAATCCTCATGCTTAACATTACGGCTTTTATGTGAAACTGCACCTTGATTCATTGGATCTTACTATGAAAATAGAAAAAAAAGTTTCACTTTTCATTTTTCAGTCACCTTGAAATAATGAAAGTCAAAATAAGTTCAGTTGTCTGGAAAATGTGTCTGTTCTTAAATATTCAATAAGCCATTTAAAGCTTTGCAGATCATTAAGTGTCTCCCTCTATAAAGCCTATGGTTCTTCAATTAGAATTCTATCCCAGGCTTGGCTGTCCAAACAATATTGTATTTATTCGGTATAATAAAAATTAAAACTGGAATATTTATTCTATAAAATTAAAGGTCTGAGAAACATTTTGGAACACAATCATATACACAGACACATATGCACAGGCAGCACATACACACACATACCCAGAGGAGTTGGTTTTCTTTGTTTTCTGATTGCCAAACAAGTCTCTCTGCTGAATATACTGCAAATCTACCCTCATGGTTCTAGTTTATCATAGTGTATTTTTAATCGTCCTTCTAATTGAGGATGTTGTACCTAAAACTACAATGTTTCAAGGGTCTACTTCAATTCACGCTATACTCCCTTTAGTAGCACTGAAGGCTTAAGGCATCTGTTAAAAGTCAGGTGCATTAAGCTCACAGCATAATAGGGTTGGGATCTGTGGAAGTTGATCACACAAATTAACATTATTGATACCTAAACAGACACTGTAGAGAGTTGAAAAATATATCACAAGGATTTTGTAAAAGCCACATCCTACTGTGGAGCTGAAGAAACTGCAGACGGTAAGTATTCCTGGCAGAACAAAAGAGCGTGGTGTGGTTAAACGAGCTGAGCTATTGCAAGGCTGGGAGCATCCTTCTCTTTTCCTCCAAAGGAATCTTCTACAGAAAGAAAAGTTCTTTCTTACCATTTTGGAGGCGGTACTTGATCCCTGAGACTGTAATAGTTCAACCACAGTGCTCGGTGTCACGTCTCTGTCAGCCAATCCCGCCGACAGACTCATTTCATTTGATTGTTCTAACATGGGACTAAGATGCAACTGGAGGGGCAGCTGCTCACACAGCATGAGGATGGGAGGGCCCTCTGCCCAGAATCTCTCTTGTCAGATGAATACAAATTATTATGGGCGAAAGCTGGGTGCTGAAATTGTGTGTACTGCGCATGTGTTGGGGGAGGGGGCTTAATCACCTGGAGAACTTTAGCAAAGCACAGAGATCGCCCCACACCCTGAGGTGTGTGAGTGGGTCGCCATTACTGATGGGCACAGGTGCCATCCGTCAGGTGAGCCAGAAGGTTGCTTGGGACACAACAATGCCTGGAGGCGGGTGAGCACAGCCCCGCCCTGGCTGCTGACCCCAGGTTCGGATAAGCTGGATAAAGAGAGACTTGTGCAAGCTTCCAAGGAGCAGGGCTCAGTCAACACGTTTTCTTTGGAGACCTGGAGCATCGCAGTGGAGGGGGGCCTCAGGCTGGGTGACCCTCTCAACAGGGGGTTGTGATATTAGCCCACGTTTCACTGGTGCCCTGTACTATGCACTGGACTTGGAATAGCTCATTTAATCCTTCCAACGACCTGTGGAGAGGGCACAACTACCCCTCCCCCTGGCTCAGAGAGGCAGAGGGAAGTGCATTCCTAGCAAAGTCAAGCAGGTCGCCCCACTAGTGAGCATGGGGAGGAGGCTGGAAGTCAGGGAGTCTGTTTCCAAAGCCTAACCAGTCAAAAATACTCCTGATTTTGGTCTATTCAGCTCATCTCAAACGTGGCAGGAAGATTCAAGCAGAATCGGGGGCCATTTGCAGATGCGGATGGGGGAGTCTGAGGCTCTCTCACCTTTGGGGTCAGTCTTTCCAGGAGAGAAGAGCTTTGTGATTTACCTGGAGGATATCCATCTTGGGTCTAATAAATTTAGATTTTTTCATCATAGGTTATCCTCCACATTACCAGGCCTCGGCCAGGTAACAAGAACTCAAAAAAGTGAAACTGACTTACAAATGTTAGTACTTTTCCTTTTAAAATACATTCTCATGATTAAGAGAAAGGAAGAGTTAAGGACCTGCTAGGTGGTTGGCATTGTCCTAAGAGCTCTGCTGTGATGTTTGGTATTGTCCCCAATGCAGCAATGAAGACACTGAGGCCAGGGACCACTGTTAAGTGATGCAGATGGGCAGGCCAGTGCTCCCTCTTGGAAGCCATGACTGAAAAGGTAGAACAAAACAACAGCTGAAAGAGACCTTGGAAATCATCTCATCTGACTGACCTCCTTATTTTCAATAGGAGATACCAAAGCTGATGGTCGTTGATAACTTACAAAACCCAAATTCCTAATGGCTGAACAGAAAAGAGAAAGCAGGTTTCTGATTGATTCCTAATCCAGAGCATTTTTCCTTATGCTGGGGTAAATAAGATGCCAAAAAATCCATCAACCAGAAAATTTAAAAGCCAAAAAGAAATCATTTTGGAATATAGTAGAATCACATCTTTCCATACCTGACTGTAATCAAAGAACAGGTAGTCTCCTGTTTAAAAGAATACTGTTAGAACATCTGGTCTTATAAAATGAGGCTATTTACATGTTCTGACAGATGGTCCACAGTGAAAATGCTTTGCTAGTCTGATTACAACAGATTCTAATAAACCCAAATCCTCTCTGTCAGGTGTCTCTCTGGGCCCCTGCTCACTGGGGAGGAAATCTCTATTATGAAGACAGTGGCGTGTGGGCATTTGTCAATAATTTGCCATGTAACTCTGAGTGTAATCGAATACCTTTGATTGTAAAGAATGACAGGTTTGGGGCTTCCCTGGTGGCGCAGTGGTTGAGAGTCTGCCTGCCAATGCAGGGGACACGGGTTCGAGGCCTGGTCCGGGAAGATCCCACATGCCGCGGAGCAACTAGGCCCGTGAGCCACAACTACTGAACCTGTGTGCCTGGAGCTTGTGCTCCGCAACAAAAGAGGCCATGACAGTGAGAGGCCCGTGCACCGCGATGAAGAGTGGCCCCCGCTCGCCGCAACTAGAGAAAGCCCTCGCACAGAAACGAAGATCTAACACAACCAAAAATAAATAAATAAATAAAATTAAAAAAAAAAAAGAATACCTGATAAATACTGAGGATATATCTTGAAATACATTTAAAAAAAAAGAATGACAGGTTTTATGCAAAGCTGTTTGTTTTGTTTCCTTGCTTTTTTTCATGGAGGGGGGCCCGACAGAAGGAAGGTTGATAACCATACAGGTGGAGAAGCAGCGAAAATGGGTCAGTTCCCAAGTGCCAAACAGGGGATGGGGCAGGGTAAGTGGAGGCTGAATTGCTGGGTGATTAATGATAAAGTTTACTCAAAACTCTAAGTAACATATTGCCCTGGACAGTCCTGAAAGAACTCTATTTAAAAGTAAAATGAATGCATTGACGCCTTTTTTGAGATTTCATCAAATGTACACAGGAGAAAACCTCTGTGAATGAGCTCATCTGTGCTCACAAAGGGCTAAATGTAAACAGGGATGCCTCTTCATCCTCAGATGCCCCTCAAGGCTCGGTCCTTGGGGCCTGGCACCCCCTGCCAACGCCCCATAGTCCTCCTCTCCGTGCTCCCTCGGAAGTGTGCGTCTCCATCACTAATCCACCCAGCATGGTGGGCAGGTGCTGTTCTTGTGCTGCAGGGCACAGGGCCTGGTGGCAGAAAACTGGAGCATGCAGAGTGCCAGCCAGAGTGGGGACCAGGCCACGTGGAGGGAAAGCCTTGGGGGCACTGATGTAACTCATCCGTGATGACACAGGAAGCCCAACGCAGGCACCACCCCTGCTTTGCCCAGTCTAACCACCGCTTCTATGGACGGTGGCATCTTTGCCACTCAGTCCGGATTTGTAGGCCAGGAAGCTGGGGAGCAGGGGCTAGAGGAGGAGAGGGGGGACGAGGGGGAGAGGGGAGGCTCTTCACCACCTCTGGCTGGGTGGCCGGCCTTCGCGTTCAAGCTGCTACTGTTGGGGCTGAAAAGAAAGGAGTGTGTCCCTCATGGGCAGACAGAAATACCCCTTTGACACAACGGTCCTCCTAACTTAGATTTCTGCAGTGGAGAAGCTGCTTTCTCCCCACTTGGAAAGTGAAAAATGGCACCGCTAAAGGGCAAAAGAGCCAAGTCAAGAAGACGAGGAAGGGAGTGGGTTAGAAACACGGTAAGACTGTCATACAGAGTGAAGCAAGTCAGAAGGAGAAAAACAAATACCGTATACTAACGCATACATGTGGAATCTAGAAAAATGGTACAGATGATCTTATTTGCAAAACAGAAGACACAGATGTAGAGAACAAGCGTACGGATACCAAGGCAGGGGGTGGGATGAATTGGGAGATTGGGATTGATACATATACACTATTGATACTATGTATAAAATAGATAACCAATGAGAACCTACTGTATAGCACAGGGAACTCTACTCAGTGCTCTGTGGTGACCTAAATGGGAAGGAAATCCAAAAAAGAGGGGATATACGTATACGTATAGCTGAGTCACTTTGCTGTACAGTAAAAACTAACACAACATTGTAAAGCAACTATACTCCAATAAAAATTAAAAAGTAAAAATAAAAAAAATTAAAGCTCTGAACCTATGTAAGGTGTTTCCATTCAACCTATGGAAGGGCAATGTGAGAGTGACAATGGGGCCAGTGTCAAGAACAGGACAGATGTTTGAGACCAACTGCCTGTGTGTTTTATCAGGAAATGTTCATTTTACATGAAGTTTTGCAGAAAAATAATGCCAGTTGTCAAAAGTGCCAAGTCATCACATAAAGTGCCTCCTCAGAATTTATCTGCCATGAACATGGCGTAAGCATCTCCGAAGGGCTGACGGAGCACAGCCTCATACATGGCTTGAAATGAAGCTTCAAGTAAACCTCTGTTGGTAGAAGAGGTTAGATGCTTTTATAAAGCACTAAATCAGGCTGCAACTGGAAGCTGAAAATTTTCAGTGTTTTAGAAAGTTACTCATTCATGGATGAAATGCTTCTGGGGTTCCCTTTACCCTGCTGAGCCCAAGCCTCTGTGCTGCCACCTAAATGTACCAGGTGTAATATAAGCACACGTGAAGGCCTAGTGGTGGAGGAGGTGACGTCATCCAGGTTGATTTCATTACCATAAATAAATGTCAAATGGCTGCAATACATTTTCTCTGATTAAACTGTCAAGGACAAAATCATGTAAGGACAATGATTTTTTTTTAATACCTGTAGTAAAAAAAAGGAAGAAAAGAAAAAGTAATGAAAATATCTACATAATATTATGTCTACAGGTCCCCAACTTCTGACCCAGAAAAAAATAAAACAAAAAGTCTAGCCGTGTATAAGCAGATAACTGCCTCATTTCCAGCTGCATCCCAAACTGTGTTTCACGTGCTGTTAGAGGACAACAGTGCATTTCCCCCTCTCCATGCCCAGCACTGTCATCAACTCTAAAGAAAATGCTTACAAGTACCCCTTCAGGCATCAGAGCTAAAAAAAGGTCTCTCTTCTCTTTCTCCCAATTAAAAAAAAAAAAGTGAAACAAAATGTAAGGGTGTGTGAAGTCTCAAATCCTGAGAATTTGCCCCAAATCTGTTGAGCACACTGTTTTTCAATGTACCTTATTTTCCGGTGAATCTCTGTTGACCTAGAGGCAAAATGAGGGTGTCACCCAGTCCAGGATGACTGGTTCGGGTGGAGTTGGGGCTGGCTTATATTCCAAGATGTTCCACCAAAATAGCAAAAGCAGTAGAGCCGATTTTATCTACATGCGCAATCCTTTTTCTTTCATATCTGCTTATGTTTTCATCCCCTTATGGGGCCAAGGTATTCTCTGTCAGTGTGAGGGCGGACGATGTCCACCACAGCTGGGACTTTCTTTGTATAAGCACCTTGTAGACTCCCCTCATGTTCACCTTTGATTTTTTTAAACAACCATATCCATTTAGACAGGCTCTATTTATTCCCATTTTACAAATGAGACAGGAGGTCAGAGAGAGTGACTTGTCAAAAGTCAAGTCACATGCCTGGAAGCCCTAGAGTTGGGGCTTGAAATCCAAAGTCTCCAAATTTAGATCTTCTTCTAGTCTGCGCGTCCATCAAACGACCTTTAAGTAACAGAGGATCTGCTATTGACATCTTGAAAAGTACTTTTTGAAGATGAAAAAAACCCCACCTAGTTTCCAAAATGAAATGGCAATGAGGTGTGTGTGTGTATGTATGTGTGTGTATGTATTGTGTGTGTCTGTGTCTGCGTGTGTAGCTGCGTGTAAGCAGGGACAGGAGCACCCTCTTTCCTGGCCTGCAGAGGAAAGCCTGTGGGGTTAGCCCTACATGGCAATGAGGGGGCTTCAGGACTGGCCAGCCCCCTGCTGTGCATCCACATCACCTTCTCCGTTATTGTTTGTTCAGAAATCAGCACCCTAAATTACCCTCAGAAATAGCTTAGAGAATTGCCAGGAATGGTGAATCTTTTCTTACGGTTAAATCTTTGCTTATTTTATATAGTTTTCTTTGATAAACATGGTTGACTGGGAAAGAAAAAACAATTATGTTTTTAAGGGATGAAAATAAAGTTTAAATAGTGTCACACTGAATATATTAACTTACAGGAAGGGGATATCGCAGTGATCTTTCAAAAGCCTCTGCTGAGTGGGCAGACTGGAGAGTAGGTCCTTGGCGGGATTACACCCCTTCTAAGGAACCATTCAAACCTTTTACCCAATATTGTGCGTTATGTTCAGAATATGTTTACAGCCTAAGGAGTATATAACAAGGGGAAAGTGCCATGTGGTGCTTTAAGGCTTCTGCACCACATGCCATCCTGACATGGTAGCCCGGGTTCTACTATCCCTTCTCAAATTCGACCCCAGCTAATGAACTGCTCCTCCTTAGTAAACATTTTCCAATATGATGAAGTTTCTGCCGGTATAAAGAGTTTACATACTTTTTTTTTTTTTCTTGAGTGTGTGGAACTAATCATCCAAGAAAAAGTTTAGTTTATAGACTTCTGGCTGGCATGAAATAATGCTTTTTCCCCCACTTCTCTGGATGAGATTATCTCATGTAACGGAATAGAAACTGAAGGGTCTGTCTCACTTAAAATAAGAAAATCTTTGCAAGCTGATATGAAAATCTACCTTGAAGTCATTTAGCTGTCTGTTCCATTTGTTTTAGTCATTTCATCTAACAAGAAATTAGTTTTGTCCATAAATGTAATCAATATGGAATATAAAGTCATCAAATTAAAAAAATAGATTTAGAGTTCTCATGATAAAGTGTACCTTAAACTTGAAGTAATACAAATGTAAATTAGATATAGATATCTGGACATCTTGCTCATTGCATTTCTTTGGTAAATGACAGAAAAATGGCTGCAGTCCTTGTTTATTTTAATAAAAAATTTGGTATCTTTCTAGAATTATTGTGATGTTTATGGAATATAATAGAGGATTTCTGATGTGGACGAGAACACAATATCATCTTTCATTCAGGAAATACAAAAGGAAGATCAAAGGAGTCTTAGTTAAGTTTCTACTCACTCACTTTTTAGAAAAGAACAAGGAGTCAGGTGAAAGAAGTTGAGCTCCCAGAAGGCAGAGGAAGGATTTGGGGCAGCAGGGAGAGAATTTGGGGGGAAAAGTCAAAATAGAGGTTCTGGTGAGAACAGAGGGCAGGAGGAGGTCCCTGCTGTGGTAAAAAATGTGGTAGGTTAATCAGAAAATTGGTTCACATTTTATTATTTTAAAAGCACATAAGTACATATTTATATGGTAATATTTTCATAAAGGATCAAAGCCTTTTAACATTTTTTAAAGTACAAGTACTGGGTTGTCGAGTCAACATTCCTGTTTCAACTTCTTGAAAGTAAAACAAGGACATAATGAGAGTAGCAAAGCAATCTAAAGGCAGAATGGCTTTAAATTATCAGGTTTTTCCCTTCCAATTTTTACAGTCATTCTGCCTACAAATAATTCAACAGGAGTCTTCTAACAAACCTGCTTCATTAGATCTTTCCAACTCCCCCCCAACTTAGCTTTTCATAGCAACAACTCTTTTTGCATTGATGGTTCATAGGTTTACTTGGTTTTTAATTAAATTACGAAAGTTAAGATTAAGCACAGCTAGCCAAAGCAGGTCTGGAACAAACATAACTGACTGTTGTTGAAACAGTTAAATTGGAGGGAGGAGAAACGTGGCGATCCCTCGTCTCAAGCGTTCAGTGTGCCTTGGACGTCTTTTGGGATGTACTTCAGAGGCACTGAGTGATGCTGATCAGCTCGGTGAATCTCTTTTGCATACACTGCTAGGAGAACATTTTTCATGCTATTAAACTTAGGTAACTCAAATTCAATAGTGTTTACTTTTGGAAAAATAAAATATTCTAATAGGACTAAGTGGACATCTTTGCCCCAAAAAGTTAAATGCATATTAAATATAGGCCAGTGAATATATATTAAAATATATCTCGCAACCTACTTTATATGAGGGTTCTAAAGGTGTCACACAAGTATCTCTTGAGAGCTGAGATGATTCAGTTCTCAAATTTGCATGATGAATTCAGACAGAGAGGGACACCAGTCTCATCTCAAAAATGCTCTGAATCTTGGGTTTATATACCTTTACTCTCATTAGATTAATATGTCTTCTGGCCCACTTTTTACTCTGCTATTTATAAAAAGCAAAAACCCAAAAGGAAAAAAAAACTTTAATTTTTGGCACTAATAATTACAATAATATCTATAAAGTTATCTGCAGTGCATTATATACTTTCTCCAAAATCACTGATTTAATTAGCATTAATTAAATGCCTACTATTTGCTGATTTAGTAGATGTGTGATTACCTTTAGCCTGCCTAAGCTCTCTCAGGGGACCACTTCGTTAATGCTAAAGGAATTGGTAGAAAGCTATTGACATCTGTGGCTAATCCTTGCGACAACTGGTAAGGTCTTGTGGGAAAGAGACAATCTTTCTTCCAAGATGTATTACTAAAAGCACTAAAGGAAAAAAACTATATAGCATTTCTTAGAGGGGTTCTAACTCCTTGCTGTGAGCAATGAGATACATCTGGGAGTCAGCTTACCAGAAGCTTTACACATTTGGAAAAGCCAGATTCTGTGTCTCAAATTTAGGTTATTGGATGCAAAGTCAGAGAGTCAATATATTTAACACGGGACATTGGAACACAGATTGACAGTCCATGAAGAACTCTATCTAGGTCAGACCAAGAAATGCACGTCATTTTAAAAGGGTATTACTCTTGTTGTACGTAAGAGAGCTGCACATTTAGCAAGGGTATTTTCTGAAAGGTCATAAATAGGAAGAAAGTGTAGATGGATCCTGACTAGCCCACATGAAGAAGGTGGTCGACATGTGAACTGTGCCTGCCCAGCGTCTCTTTGGGCAGTCACATCTTTCCCTACCCTTGGTTTATTTGATTCAGGTGGGGTTGCCCATCTCCTGGAGCCATGTGTGGGCCCCTGGCCTAGGCATAGCCAATCAGATCTCTCCTTCTGTGGCTGCTCTTGTTCTGTACATGTGACCTTAGCTAAGCCAGTGGAATATAAACCAGGAGCCCCCTGTGGTCCTCTTTGTCACCACGAGGGGGAGCCTATTTGAGAACCGTCAACACAGTGGGGGCAGAGCTGAGTGATGGAAGGATATACAGCTTCAAGAGGACATCATCTGAGGACCTGGTTGCAGTTGAGTCAATAGCCAGTGCTTCCCTAACCTGCTTGGGAGCAAATAATTCTCTCTCTCTCTCTTTTTCTTTTTTAATTAAAGTTAACTTTAGTTGAATTCTGTTACTTTGAGAGAATTCAGCTAACACAGCCTGACTGGAAACAGAAGGTTAGGTAAAACCTAGAATCTTTCCTTGAAAGCCCATATATAATCATCCCATGAAGTAAGTAGAATAGGTCAGATTTCATTACCCTGTCATTTTACTGATAAGAAAAAAACAAACTTTAAAGAATTGAATTGTCCAGTATTAGACTGCTAACTGTTGGCAGAGCAGGGACTAATAACCAGGCATTCTGATTCCATATTCTGTCTCCTTTCCACTGTAACTGTGTAGAATGCATAACCAGGGAAGCTTAGGGAATAATCTCAGGACAAATTTCCTCAACAAATACCCCCAAAATAGTTAAGGAAAGATACTAAGCAATATTTTTGGATTTAGATGCTTAATTTTACCTCCAGATACCATTTCACTAGTCAAGCACGATCTGAAACTTACTTGACAAGATATGTTCTGGAAGCTCAGTGAAGTCCGTTTGAATTACTGGTCTCACTTATTCACTGGGATAAATGATAACACGGCTGAATTTTGAAATTCCTGAGGACCATTGTAGTCATTACAGCAGTAATTTCAAAACATTCAACTTACAACTTCCTAAAATGGATCTTCTCATTATAGTCATGCCTAATCCTATAAAGTGGTTTCACTGATTTTATTTTATTCTCATTCAAGTAATTTAACAGTTTTCACTCTATTTCATGCTGGTTGTTAATTTCTTAGCTGTATGTGCCTATGGAATTGTTGCCTAATTAAAACTTCTCTTAATTCATTAATGATATCACAACGAAGTCTATCACTTTGTATTACAGGGGCATGGTGTTTGAGGTCAGAAGAATAACACTGTGCCCCTATTCAAGATCATTCTACAGATGAAATCATGCCAGTACGTCTATGAAGAACAGCTTTCAGAAGGAAAATAAGTTGCAAAAGGGTAATAATATGTCAGCTAAGTTGTTGGTGGTGGTAGGAAGATAGAATGGTTGTTTTCATGAACATGGCATAGATGGACGGTGTTTTACACAGCCTCCTAAGCCTCGGATAAACTTACAAATGGCCCTTATTGGGTGAGCACACTCAGAAGTTAAGAGTTGGATGCCACAACCTCAAACATGACTGGGATCTTGAGTCTGGAACCTTCAGATTCCCAAAAGTCTGGTCCTTTAAAATTTATATTGATACTTCCATTGCTGCTCTGAAATCCTAGGCATTCCTCTGAAATCTATACTAAATTTGTTTTGCTCCTGGAGGAAAGTAAGTACATTTATCAATTTCAAATTTCCTTCTGATAAAATAGACAATCATATTTGCTCTGAAGTACAAGACCAGTGGCAATATGGTATAAATATGAGACACTGATATGCTTCTCCATGACTGTAAGAGGGGAACTGTATGAATTATTTAATGCAGCATAGCAGAAGTTGGGTATTGGTCGTGGTGTAGTCTGGTGTCCTAGACCTGCCACCAAATAGCTGTGTAGCCCGGGGTGATTCATTTAACCCCCCTGGGATGCATGCCCTTCTCTGTAAGGATTTCCAGTCAGAGTCTTTTAAATATTGTTTCCAACTGTATATTCTAAACATTATGCCAAACATTCAAAAAATGAGAAGGGAGTGATAGGGCACGAGCACAGCAGCAGAGCAAAATCGGTTAACAGCATCTCATGAACAGCATCCCATGAACAGGCATGGTTCTCTGTCCTACCCAGGCAACAGCGGCTGCCAGTCAGGGCTGAGGTCTTCGATCAGCCATTTGTTGCCATGTGTGTGAAATCAATGAATATTTAAGAACAGAGCAAAGTGAGCAGAGATAACAAGAAGAGCCAACATGACAATTCAGTCAATTAAATCCTTGTGCAGCACAAACTGCCTGTGTTTAAGACTATAACTAGGATAAGCCCAGAGACAGAATATATTCTTTGTCAACATTTTCAGTCAATATAAATAGGAATAGTTTTCCAATTTGGGGTGTGCTGATATAAGCATTCTCAAAATATCATTTAGAAGAACATATTAGCCGTCTAAATGAAGAAGTGTGCTAATGTTCTAAATCTTTCTATCTTGGAATAGAATTCTGTTTTCTTTATTTTCTTCAGTGTTGAGCACACTGTGTGACAGAAATGATTTTAGCATTAGGAAAAAATGTATATTTTAATTTTAATCCTTCTGGATCATTTCTTTTTTTAAGAAGTAAGAGTTAGCATGCAAAGAGCGTAATTAAATTGAGCAATGAAAATCTTGTATTTTCATGCTTCTAAGAAACTAATATGTTATGTGACTTGCTGGCATAAAATCAATTCAATAAGCATTCCTTTTTCCTATTTTTCGTTTACTTGGGCTTTTATTACCCATATGACGCTCGGGATGGGTAGAAATGCTGAAGTTTGAAGCATTCTGGTCCTCCACCATGCTAGGGGTTATCAGGTGGTGACAAGGCAGGTTTCTTCTCCAGGACAAGGTCTCATACCCTGAGTTCCCCAGGTGGTCCTGTTTCAAGGACAGTGGCCCAAGGTAATTGTAGTTTTGCTTTATTATAAGTATTTTTCAACTCACATAGACACCAGTGGGACCAAGATGCATTTTCAGATTGTGGGAATGTAACAAAAGCCCCGAAGTCAAGCAGCTCAGCAGGATGTGGACAAAGCTTTGATCTGTCAGGGAGGATCTGATGAATATGCATCACTCTGCCCATTATCTCAGTATATAAATGATGAATGCACAGGGAAAGGGTCTGTGTCCATCGGAGGTTAATGAAGCACCAGGGTAGAGCACACACACTTACTTAAGCTCATGTTTCTGGGGCACAGACTAGCCCTCAGACGTTCCAGCCATTGTCCACGGGGTCAGTGCTGTGGGTCGTCATTATCACTGTGTATCGCCACATAATTCAACAGTGCTGCTCTGTACTCACTATTAAGAGTAGCCGTGGAAAATCACCCCCTCCCCCAGCTTTCTGTTTTCACTGTGATGTATAGTTCATTCTCTGGATAGAGGTGGCTTCTGTTTGCCTTTTAAATTCACTGCATGAAACCTATTATCTGCATTTTAAGCTTAGGTTCAGGTGTCTGTAGGAGATCAAAGGCATAATTCTTTGTACTAAACTTAAGCATTCGAGCTCAGTCTAGAACACATTTCACAGTGTGTCAGAATGTCCTAGAGCCAAAAGCACAGCCATAGAACCATCTAAGAACTTGCAAAATCATCCAAAGTATGCAAAGCTATCAAGAGCCTTGCCTCCCAGGAAGGAAGCAATCAGTTTAGAAATTAAATTTTACTCTTTCTGCAAGACCTTACCCAGGTATATGACTTTCTTCAGGGATTCTTAACACTGTATTAGCCATGAGTTTGTAAGTAGCTCAATTCACTACCTATAATTATGAGTTTAATTACTATAAGATGATATCACAAAGCATTATAAGATTTGTCAAATTCCGTAAAACCAGTTCCAACCTGAGAAAATGGTAGGAAAATACTAAGATAATTCTTCTCAAAATTAGAGGGTAAGTTCTGGAACCCAGCTGACTTAAAGTTGCATGGACTGACCCCCCACTTTCTTCCTGGTCTCCTAGGGAGAGGGCATTCACAATGTGCTTTGCCGTTCCTTCACTTGACCTGGGTGCTGGCTGCACCAGTACTAGCTGGTCAGGCTGCCTGGATCAGTGGCACTCAACTCATTATAGTCCTGATGCAACAGTCAAACAGTCCTTGAAAGAGTAAGAACATTTCTCTGGCCTAAAGAAAAGGTTGAGTGACTGCCTCTCTATTTGCAACATGAGTGTACATAAAATAAAAGAAGTGTATGTTTCATTTTACCCAGTGGCTGACAAACATTTGGCATGCATTTCTATAAGCTGCATACATAAAGCCAGTTCAGAATGCTATAGAAACATAGCTCAGAGATCTATATCATACAAGACGGAATTTTCCGAAGATGGCTGCCACAATATTTCTCATCTCAAATGCTCATCTCACAGTGTCATGCTGATGCTCCTCCACTGAGTGGCGGGACATGCATCCTCTTTCCTGACCTGAGGAAGAGACCTTTGTGATGGACTCAACCAACAGGTACGGGGCAGTGATGCTATAGGACTTCTGGGGCTAAGGTGGTAAAATATGCCACACACATTCACTTTTTTCCCTTGAGAATCTCCACCTTGGAACTCAGCCACCATGTTGTGAGGAAGCCAAGGCCACACCGAGGGGCCACTGCAGATGTTCCAGCCGCCAGTCAGATCCACCGGGCTGATGCCTCCAGAACATAGCAGCTCCTAGAGGCCAAGTCATCCCAACCTTCAAGTCTTTCTAGATAAGGACCCAGATGCTGTGGAACTGGGGCTATTCACGTCATTTTATG
This sequence comes from Mesoplodon mirus, assembly GCF_964341445.2. Lineage (NCBI taxonomy): Eukaryota > Metazoa > Chordata > Mammalia > Artiodactyla > Ziphiidae > Mesoplodon > Mesoplodon mirus. The sequence goes on along the minus strand of NC_138986.1, from coordinate 6,866,343 downwards.
TAGCCTCTTTTGGCATTCACACTTTCAGTTTTGCAATATGGCCACTATGGCATTTTGGTATATCTCTTACACCTAGTAGACTTAGTAACTTGTGAAGTCCTTTGTCTGTTAGTGGCTGTGCATGAATTGGCCCTATTATGGTGTCTGGCCTTGAATTCAGACAGTCTGCCTTCGAGAATGTTTACTAAATGTACAACAAAGGGGCATGTACATCCCACCTTCCTGTCCACCATAGTTCTCAAGACATCCTCAGATGGCTCTGTCCAATAATAACTATTGACCATTTCCAAGTGTTTGCTGTATTTTGTGTTTCAACTCCGGAACTTGTTACACAGTATCTTCATTATATTAAAATCTCCTTCATGACCCTCGTAATCTGCACTTTTGTTAAATTTTCATATGTATCGGTGCTTTACCTAATAGATTACATTTAAGACAAACAGTGGATTGAGATTGCTTTATCACAGTGAAATCTAATGCTTATCTTTTAAGAAAAGAGGTTTAGGTTTAATTAAGACCTACACATCTAAGATTTATCACTGTAAGTAGATACTTAATGTCTCTGTTTGGAAGGTACAAATTAAGTTCTAATTAGTGGGGTCAGCACAGGGGAGTCAAAGGTATTTCCTCCTCCTGGATGTCTCTGTCCCTACGCTGACTAATTATCTGAGCTCCTGCTGGTCCCAGGAGGTTATCAGGAGCCAGCTTGCCTTTAACTCTCTGAAATGATTTCTCCAAGTGCGGTGGGCACAAGAGACAGCAGAGTGACCTGGGTGGCTGGTAACCAGTGAGTTCCTACTGAGTAAGTACCCCAGGGTGGCTCCCAGAGATCTGCATTTGCCAAGACTGTGAAGTGATTCTTAGGCAACATCTCCTTTGAGAAGCACCATTCTCCATCCCCTCAGGCATTTCCACTTTGACATCGTCGGGGTTCATCTGATACACCTTCACCCAGTGACCTTTTTCTGTCCGTGGCTGTGAGGAGGATGAGAATGCCTAACCTATACCCCTGCCCTGGAAGGACTGACAGTAAGCCTTGCTCAAAGGACAACCGTGATACAGGGCAGCTTTTCAGTAATTAAAAAACTCTTAGTACTTCCTGAGTCCATACCTTTTTTAAACGTCATTTCTAAATTAAACATTACAAAAAATTTCTTGTCAAGAGAGATATCAGTTGTCTCCATATACTGTTTCTTGTATAAATCACACACATTTACCAAGAACCCTGAGCTGCGACCCATAGACAGAAAGCAAAGGTAATCTGTGCCTCCATCGTATAACACAGGTTTAATAAAACCCATACAATCGTCATCTGGGTTATACATGAAGACATTCATCACCACGCGTTTGCACATTTTGATGTTTCTTAAGTACGGAATTCGCAACACTCTGCAACTTTTCCCAACCAATTTACAGATCGTTTTCATCCCTCATTTTATTATCCTACCTGGAGTCAACTTGTTCTTTTGGCACCATCCATCTGACTGACCGGTAGGGTTTTGGAGTGCAGCGTTTTAATTTATGCAGACAGCTACCCAAAAGCATCTCAATCACTTAGAGCATGAAACAGGGGCGGCATTAGATTCACTAGGAAATGCTGCTTTGTTATACATATATATCTAAGGACAGGGTCATTTATATACCAGAAAGCCAGGGTGGTGACAGACAGGACTAATGTATCAATGTCAGAAGTAAATGCAAGGCAAGGTATGGTAACAAAAGTCAGCCTCGGAAGGTACCTGGAATGCTATCATTTAATGCTCTTCTGGGTAAAAGGGATATGATATAAACACTGAATTATCAATCATAAATGAAGGTCTATCAGATAGAATTTACTATCATATTAATATAAGAAAATCGTCTCACCTTGGGTTCAGATCTAGGGGTTTATGTTGCTTACAGTCTTTTTCTAGATTTATCATTACACTCAAACTATAGTCCAGGTTTCTGAGATATAATAGTGTACAGTGATCGAGGATTACTGACATTTATAATAAATTCTTTGTTATTAGTGTTATAAAAAGCTGCATAGTGATGCTCAGGGGCCATATCACCTGACACATGACACATACTGACTCCATTCAATATCTGTTATCTGACTGTTTGAAACGTTATTTAGATAATTGAATAAGATGCAGTTAAAACAATAAGGAGAAAGAAAACAAAAGCAAAAAGTGAAGTCACTAAAAATTTAGCAATTTTCTTAAATCCAAAGAGTCATTTTTGTTAAACTTAATTGCATTATTTTCCCTTTGCATTGGGGCAGGTCCTACTGGCAAATATGCAGACCCACCAGTCTATGCTATTCATGAGTGGCTAGTCTGACAAATAGGAAATCATGTGCCCTCAAAGCCTCTCTGATATTATGGCTCCAGGGAAAAGGAGGGCAAATGCCGCTTCCTGGAGGGGGAGGGGAGGTCATGGGAAAGTGTCCAGATCAGATGGAAGAGTTGCCCGCTCCCGGCTGGTGGGAGTAGGATACAGAGCCAGCAAGGAAAGGCCAGTGCTTAGGCTCCAGAGACTCTGCCTGGTTTCCTCTCCGGCTGGACACTCTGGCAAGTGGTAGTTTCTCAGACAATTTCTAACAGCTAAACTTTAGAAAACCCCAGGGTAATGGAATTTTTAAAAATTGCTTCTTCTGATGCAGATTAGGAAAATGCCAGGCTCATCTAGATAAGTGCATATTCCACGTGGACTGTGGAGAAGACAAAGGGACAGTGAATCCAGAGGGGGCTACACAGAGAACGCTGGCCTGGCTGGGACACGGAGGTTTCCCACGGGCACAGAGGAGGCCAGTGAAGGCTGCTGGGGCCATCCCACCACACTCCTGGGAGGGGAACCCATTCAGAAGAGGGGGTGCCTGGCCTGAACCTGGATGACAGGGTGCTGTGGGTCAGGCACGTAAAGACCATCACACATGCCGCTCAGTATGGTCAACAGGAGGGTCTCTGCTGCCTGAGAGCAGACAGGGTGAGGACACTGCAGACACAACCTGACGCCTCATTACCACCAAGGAGCACCAGTCATGTGGACAGACTTCAGCCCACCCAGCCCTCCTGCCATCGAAGGCACAGGCCAGGGTGTGGGCAGGGAAGGAGGGAGAGGGGGAAAGAGGGCTCCCCTGCAGGGTTGAAGTGCTGCCAACCTGAGAGTGGGAAAATGCTTTCAGTTGTGGATGGTGTCCGAGAAAATGACAGTACTTGATTCGATTGGATAGTACCAAAAAGAGACTAAGTTTTAAACTTGAAGTGGCTAAAAACTTATTAAACTGAGTTTACTGGATTGGACCGAATTTAGTTCTGTGGCTGCGAGAAAATGGCAGCTTGTCAAAGAAAAGTAATAGAAAGTAAAGTGAGTTTGCCCACCTTGATTGTTGCTTTCCAGTTCAAACTCACCACGCACGCGCACACACACACTCTCGCTCAATCACATGCATAAATATTTCAGTCTTACCGTTTGATTTCTATGGGTGGTATAAATCAGAAAGCAGCGGAGCATCTGCCTGGGTGCCTCCAGAATAAACTGTGTTTGCCACAGCTTTCTAGTCTGGGAAGAGGTGGGGAGGTAGACCGCTGTCTCCAAAAGCAGCTGGTGGCAGCTCAGATAACTTTTGGAGCTTGTTTTTTCCACTTCGAATATTTTCCCATTTCAAAATATTAAATCGTGGGCAGAGGCCATTTTGAAATAAGACCTGTTCTTCCGATATTCTGTCGATGAACAAAATACTCGGGGAGGAGAGGGAGGAGTGGGAATTCAGCACCAGCGTCCCTGCCTCGCCTCTGGGATCTCTCTAGAAATGTTCCCAGCTACGGCTCTTCCACTCACCTGTAGCTCTCACAGTTCTTTTCTACCCTCAGACCCTCTTGGACTAATGTTCTGATTATACGTATGTTGCGCTGGTTTCGATTTCCATCCCTCCTCCAGAATCACAATGTCACAGCCAGTCCTTCAATTAAGGTTTCAACATGATGGCTCCAAAGCTGTATCTCTAGCTCTGATCAGTCATCTGAACCCCAGATCCCGGTGAGGGCCACAGAGGCCTCCCCTGAACCTGGCAAAGTAACTTCCCACCCTCTACTCCTTGGTCACCTTCAGCCAAAGTGCCCTAATTTATCTCTTCCAAATACTAGCATCTCAAATTATCTCACTTATTTGTTCATATGTTTACTGTGTATCTATCTCCCCTCTCACCTCTCAGACTCACCAGGAGGGTGATGTGATACTTTAAGATAATTCTAAAATACTGTTTTAGGACCAAATAAAAGAAGCAAATGTTAATGTAAGTTAACTGAAGGCCAGAACTCATAAGCTTTGTTTTCCTGACTCTAGAATGGTATTTAGAAAGATTCTAAATAAATATTTGGTTACTAACTCACCAACCCATATACTGGGGAGTTCACTTGACATTTGCACTGGGGCACATTTCAGATATTACAGATTCAGTCCAAAGTGGAGTTCATGATTGTTCTCCATATTTCCATTCTGCCCAACCTTCAGTCAAGGGGACCCGATCTATCCAAGTGCTAAATCCACACCCCCGAACATCATCTTATTTCCTTTCTCTGTCTCCCCTCCACAGATTGACTGGTCAGTTTGTCCCTGTGACCTCCTACCTCTAGAACCCCCAAGCTACCACATCTCACGTAGATTTCTGGGATAGCCTTCTTTCTAGTTGGCCTCCAATTGGACACTGTTCCAAATAGTAGACATATTTACTTTTTAAGAGGCAAATATGATTAAGATACCTCTTTAAAGTCCCCCAGTGGTTTCTCATTTCTCCTAGAACACAGCTCAAAATCTTTGGAAGAGCCTACAAGGCCCTGAATGAAGGCACCCTCTCCCCGAGCAGCATCTCACGGCAGCAACCTGGCCATTCTACCCCAGAATTTTATGCTCCAACTTTTTATGATTAATTTTGCAAATCCCTCAGATCTCTGTTGTATTTTCTGGATGAGGTAGAACTCCATTCCGACACTTTTGACATTTCAAATTCTTAACAAGCTGCCAGTTTGAGGGCTGGGAATATATACTCTTCATAGTGTCTCTTGACCCAACCTGCCTTACCGTTAAAAGTAAATTGGTTTTCCATCTAGCATGAAGCATGAATTAGAAATGTGTCCGCTGGTTGAAACTATGCACCTTTTAAAGGGTTTCACACAAATTTTGGCCACAACACAGAAGTTTCTCATTTTCATTTATCCTGACTGATAAACCCTATCAACAAAAGGAAATGTATATACTGAACTGCAAGTTTTTTCAGAAATGCAATTTCTTTCTGAGGTCACTTTAATCAGAAGAATAATTGCATCATTCACGAGCCATGTTCTATTAATTGGAAGAGTTGGTCAACTATTACACAAGACAGCATTGCCTCTCAATAAAGAGAAAATGGTTTCCCTTTGCTGTTCTTTCAACCACAATTATTACCCCTGAGTCAAGTGACTTACAACACAGCAGCAAAGTTAATCATTTAAGACTAGAAATCATCTTTGAAAAGTCAACCAGTGGAAACATGTCCGTAACAACAATAACAGCTGGAGAGTGTACTTTAGAGGAATTCAGAAGTGCCTCTGCATCAGGATTTGGATAAAGGTCATATTTTTAATTACTTTGGCACAAATTGCTACAGATCACTGGCTGTCTTTATTGGTACATGAAACTATCAGAGGTGGAACTTGGGGACCTGTTTAATAATAGGTCTCTGTGTAGTTCCTCAAACTTTACAAATATCTCATCATTAAGAAGCATAAGTTAGGGAAGAACTCACCAAGAAGCTGATGCGATATTCTAAGACAGTCATAAAACTCTGTTTTATGATCAAATAAAAGATGCAAATGTCAAGAGTGAAGAGTTGCTTTTAAAGTGGTCCATGTCTTAATCCCTTGTGTTGTCTATGTCCTGACTGTAAAAGATCTCTGTGTGACAGTTCATTCTTTTATACGTTAATTCCTTTGTCTAGAATATTCCAGGCCTGTTTCAGTGGACATGGAAAAACAGATGACTGAGGACTAATGGAGAGTCAGGGGTGAGTCCCTGGAACCCGAGGGCATGCCTAGCACAGCAGCTACCCTGTAGCATACGTTTTTCCATATTTGTTGAATTCAATAGACACATGTAATGTATCTTCAGTGTCACCTACCTTGTGCGAGGCTCAATAAAATTTTATCACGGTTCCTTGAAGAGGCAGACTTGGATCCCGATCATGGACATGGAACTCTATAATTCTTTGTGACACATGAGACATACCATAAATGCTATGAGTGTTATATGCTATATCAATGAGGGTACATTTACACCTCAGTCCCCTTGAATAATAAGCGACATTTACTTAGAGCCACTGTGAGCAGAACACCTCAAGCAGAACCAACATTTATGTATCCTACAGAGAATATGGAACTCAGAGTAGCTGAAACCACAGTGCAACGATTTATCCAACGATCGCAAGCCTGGGGAACGGGGAGACCAGCAGTCGCAGGAGGGGAAGGGGAACCGGGACAGCGGCTGACATGGTTCACTTGGCGTAACTTGTCATGAGAGTGAAGCGTGGTGCTGGCAGTGCCTTCTGGGAGGTCAGTTTATTGTTGAGGTTACAGAACAAGGTCAAGTGTGGCTCACACAGGGGCTCTGAGCTGGGTGTGAAGGATGGACAGGAGAGGATTCTTACTGGGGAAGGGCTGGGGTAGGAGCTGGTGTTGCTAGGGTGACTAGGAAGAACCCGGCCCAAGAACAGGTGGGATGAAGCCATGTAGGGTGTGGTCTGAAGGAGGCCTGAGGTCACACTCTAGCTCTGTCACTACTGGTTGTGTGACCTTGGCAAGTTCTGAATGGTCTTTCTAAGTCTCTGTTCCTCTTGTGGAAAGAAGGGGTGATTCACGTACTGCTTACTCTCCACATTTACTTGGGTTCTAAGTATGGATAATGACAGATTAGATAATGAGTTTGGTTAGTGGTCTGTCATCTAAATCCATTTAGTTACTGAATTCATATGGGAGCGTTCAGGTAGGGGAGGTGCCAATTATAACAACACTCTCTTAGAGCTCTTCTAACAATGACATGAGACAACGAATGTGAATGACAGTACCTGCGACATAGCAAGGTTCAAAAGTATTACTGCTGCTGCTACGACTACCAATTGCAGATTATTTAATTAGAAGGACAGTGGACAGGGGGCATTACCATTCGACAAAGAGGTGGTTTGCTTGATTGAAGTAGCAACTGTGGCTGAGCTCTTGTGCAGGGGAATCAGAATTATACCAGCGTCCCATCCGGAAGCCACCATGGCTGGACTTTGGGGATGAACCAGATGGTCTAAGTGCAGGTGTGGAGCGTTTGAGATGGGAAATCAGAGGTTCCTGCAAAAGCTCAGGAGTGGTGAGGGCTGAGGATTATTATGGTGTTTATGGAACTTGAAAGGAGATGGGTTTCTAAAATAAACATTCCAAAGGAAGAACAATGGGGCTCAATAAAACTCAAAGGAATTTCTGTGAAGGTGAAAGACAAATGGCTGATGATTTGCAAGGAAAAAGTGGTGAACTGGCCATCCAGATAAGTACAGGATGTTTTCCAAAACAGGGTTTGGCTGGGAAAAGAAGACAACGTACATCACATGTGGTCAAGGGGCCACACTTTCTCTGGTCCGTCTTCTCGCTCCAGCCCGACCCTTCACTCTGGCCGAATTCTTCCTCATCTCCCAGTCCTAGACTGTCGGTGCCCCGGCTCAGGCCTCAGGCCTCAGGCCTCGTCTTGGTTCTGCCTCACTCCCTTCCCAATCTCCTCCATCCTTCACGCCTGCACAGACTGCTGCTTGCTGGTATGGCGAGTCTTGACCTGGTGCAAACATCTCGGAATATCCATCTGCTTGCCCCTCATTTCTGCTCAGAAATTGGATTTCAAACGATTGATTTCTTTTTACCCTAAACCTGCTCCTCTCACAGCTCTCTCTGTCTCAGTGAACAGCCACTCCAACCTTCCAGTTCCTCGCGTCAAGTTCCTTGGTGCCATCTTTGACTCTGTTCTTTATCTCACACCAGGTATCTCCCCTGTATCTGGAAGCCGGCAGCTTCTCCTGGGCCCCAACATGGCCACCTCTGGTGGAAGCCGCTGCCATCTCTGATGTGGATTAGAGCAGCTGACTTTTGTGTGATCATCTGAGTTTCATCCATGGACTGTTCTCAACATGGTAACCTCTTAAGTCCTATGTAACTTCCTTGTTTAGAGCCCTTCAGTCACCTCTCATCTCACTTAAAGAACAAGCCAAGAGTCTCACAAAGTCTGATAAGGCCCTCTGAACCTCGTGTCTGCTACCTCTGGTCGCCCATCCTCAGCAGATCTTCTCACCCACTCTACTCTGGCCGTATTGAAATCACTGCTGTTTGTTCAAACCCCTCACCGTCCAGCTACCTCAGGACATTTGCAGTTGCTGTTCACTCTGCCTGGAAATTCCCTCCCCAAATATTTACATGGCTGCTCATCCTGTTCGTTTGGGTCTGTACTCAAATATCCTCTCACCGACACCTTCTGCAAGGATTCTATGTAGTACAGGAATGCCCCTCTCCACCACTACACACCCTAGCCTCCATACCTGCTTTAGTTTTTCTCACAGCACTTGCCATCTCATTTACTGTATATTTACTTCTTTATTAATTTATTGTCCATTTTCACTACCAAAGTGTAAGTGGTATGAGGGCAGAGACGTTGCACTGTTTATAGCTGTATCTTCAGCATCTAGAAAAGTGTCTGACAGATAAGTAAGAATTGAATAAACATACACATTACAACAAGCTTTTTAAAAACGTAAGTATTGCATTTCTATGTGAAAGCGAAATGAAAGAGCTGCACAGAGGGAAAATGGAAAATGTTGGCCCCAAAAATCCTTCAGTAAGCCAAAAGAGTTGGAATAAAAAGCTCTCAAAAATGCAAATGGTAAAAATTCTGAGGAGTAATGTGTTGCTTTGCAATGAAATTTAATCTGACAGCACCTCTTTTGCTTATGATAACCCAGATGGTAGATTGCTACTTCATCCATTAGCTAGCACGTGCATCGTCTGCCAATTCTAATTCATTCTAGAAGCTCCCATGGTGACTGTAATGGAGGTTGGGTTTTGTTGTTTGTGGGGAAGGGACGGGTGGTGGTTTTGTTTGTTTGCCATAAAACTACATGGGGGGCTTCCCTGGTGGCGCAGTGGTTGAGAGTCTGCCTGCCGATGCAGGGGACACGGGTTCGTGCCCCGGTCCAGGAAGATCCCACATGTCGCGGAGCGGCTAGGCCCGTGAGCCATGGCCTCTAAGCCTGCGCGTCCGGAGCCTGTGCTCCGCGATGGGAGAGGCCACAACAGTGACAGGCCCACGTACTGCAAAAAACCCCCAAAAAACCCCAAAAACAAACAAACCACATGGGATTGACTGGCTGCTGGTGGACAGTAACACACAGTGGTGACAAGGGCGGCTGCCCTGTAGCAAGAGTACTACCGCTCTCAGTAGTAGCAAGTTTTGCCACCAGATGAGACAGAAATATTAGATCTCATCTTCCTGTTTGGTTAACATATTTAAAAAATTATAATTTTTGTGAAGATGCAGATGCCTTTCATTATTTATGATTTTAAGTAACACTATTCCATTGTATTTAGCGGAAGTTAAACTCTGTCTTCCTCTGTCTGTTCTTTCTCTGCCTCCTTCTTTCCTAGGAGACCCCAAGCTCCCCATCACCGGCCCTGCAGTAAGAGGGCAGGTGGTGGAGAAGAGAAGCAGCCCCTTAATAGAGGGTGGTTAACTGCAGCACGGAGCAAGCACCCCACCTTGGGGTGGGGAAAGTTGGCTCCAAAAGATCTATCTGTCCCCTCGGAACTAATCTACCTCGAAATAAATTTAACAATCAAGTAGAACTAGTGCTTGTAGCATCCGTGCCAATGCAGCTCATCTACAAGAGCCTCTTCCCAACTTTCACCCCGTCACTACTCTCAAACCTCTCCCAAACCAGTTTATGAATTCTAGCCCTGTTCCTGATAAGTCCCTCCCGGAAAGGAAACTTCTCCAGGGCATGTAAGTCAGGAGCTGGAGGATGGCTGGCTCGGCCTGGGTCCACTATCCACTGACCCAGCTATTTAAAGCAACCCCAGGAGGCCAGCTGTGGAGGATCCACTGGCAGCTCCAACAGATGTATACTTTCCAGAGAAAAACAAGACATGGCTCCTTCCCACAGTTTAACTGTCTCAGGCAGAAACAATCAGAGCAAAAGAAATAGAGGGTCTTACAGTTAAAGGAAAGAAGTGTAGAAGCAGTATTTAAGTGAAGAATGTTTGATTTGTTCCAGTTGTCAACAGACTGTAAAGTGGTTCCATTCAGGCTTTCTAAATGGCCAGGCTACTGCCTGAGTACAGCGTACCTATTCAAGAAACGGCGGCTTTATTTATGGTTATAACAACTTCCAAGAGCTGGTATCCTTCAAGATACAGCATAACACCACAGTCAGACAGGAAAAAAAAAAAAAAAAAAAAGCCTGGAGTAGAATATCACATTGTGACTGGTCAGTGAATAAAATAAAGGCACTCAGGACAACCTACGTATGTCAAAACCTATACAGAGAAACTGGATTGTCTAGAAATTGGCAGATGGATCTTTTCCAAGCAATGAGAAAAATTTCACTTTGGGTTTTAAAACAAGTAAGTCCATTTAAAATAAAACTAACCAATAAAAGGGCTGATGAAAATTTCTTTAAGCTTTTTGTATTAAAAACCAAAAAATGACTTCAAAACCCATAAACTCAAAAGAGGGTTTAGTTAAATAACAATGAAACATTCTAATTCATTTTCTAAACAATGAGAACATTTAAAAAGAAACATTGATTATTTTCATATGAACTTCACGTTCCTATGTCTAAGCTCTGTCCATCTTTTCTGCTGAAAAGGCTAAAAAGGTTCCCTCTCTGTGTGGACAGACAGATACTTGAGGCTGATATGCAAGGAGGAATCAAATGTGTCCACCACATAAGCTCAGTGTATGTAGACCTTCAAAAGGAAAGTTTGTCCTCTTGATTTTCTTGTGTCGTCATGACTGTTTGGTATCGAGACATTTCCATATGGACAGCATGAGATATCTGACATCCTCCACCGCCCACAAATCCGATTGCCTTCTGATATTCCTTAATGTTTCTTAACACTATATCATCAACCTTCAGCGAGACGCCCAGTTGGACACTGAGACTCATCTGTAACTCCTTTCTCTTCCTCTCAACTTCCAATAGGTTACCCAACTCTGTCCGTTCTACACCAAAAGGTCTCCTGGAATTTGGCCTCACTAACTCTTTAGATCAAGGTGGACGTTTTGACCTATAGCAGTGGTATTGAAACTTAACAACAACAGCAATAGCAAAACGTGTGGTGGAATCCTTTCTTCAAACTAAGTCTTGTATAAACGTCCGTGACATGACACAGTAAAATGAAGAGGCTGCTTCAGCCTCCACTTCACCCTTTTGGTAGTCCCGGGGCAACGTCACCACTGGTTATGGGAGGGTCTCTTCATGCGGCTTCCTGGCCCGGCTTCTGCCCACTCTGGTCCACTGGCATCAGATTCAGTTTCCTGCCTCACAGGTCAACCTCAGGGGGCAGGGATGGCAGCAGGTGGAGCAGAGAAAATCCACCTGCCTGGGCTTGATCCCAGCCGGGCAGCTTACCAGCCCTACAGTCTTAGGCAGTTTGGTGACCTCTTTTAATCTGCTTCTTCATCTGTAAAATGGGGAATAAGCAATAATACCTCTTCTAAGACACTCTCGAACAGAAACAGACCCTCCATAGGGTCTTTGATTCCTTCAACACTCCCAGGGAACATTATTTTCTTTTCCAGGAACAACAGATCGTGTCTACTGTTATTGATTTTAAGTAAGGTACAGAGAAGATCCGTGCGTCACTGTGACAAAGAAGGACCAATGCGGAGTTGGCAATCTTCCTTTGAAAGAGTCTGACTTGCCCAGAAATTTTGTTTGCTTTATATTTTGAGATTTTATGAAAGAAAAAGAAAAAACATATGCCCCTCACTGTTCTCAATAATCCAAGACTATTTGACCGGATGCTAGCACGGGTCCAGAATCTCTGCCTGGAAGAGGCGCTAGAAGGTTCTTCCCCGTCCCACCCGACGCACTTTGAAATGGCCCAAGGACTTTGCTGGGAGAGGCTCAGCGGCAGAAAACTGGCTCTCTTTACACCACCAGTCCCACCCCCTGCCACCCCGTGGACTGAGCCAGCCCTGGGACACTGGCCCATTCATGTTATCGAAGGCTCACGAATTCCATAAGAGAGCAGGGTACGTGGGTAACATCCTGGATCTACTCAGTGCTACGTTTTATGGGGAGAAAGAAGACAATGAATGAGCCCCTTTGGCCAGTGTCTGTCCTGTGTTCTGAAATGTCTGTCTTCTTAGGATCAACATCACCAAGGAATGTCTGGCTGCAGAGAAATGGCAGCCCCTAGTCCTCAGGGGGCCGCTGGGAGGCTTATGGGAGATTTTGGCTTGAGCTTTTCCAAGCCCAACTCAACATGACACAGAGAAAAGCATCAGGAAAAGTTAGCTCTACAAAATACCACTGTCATCATTACCTCTGACTTGACCCCCACGGCTACAGGATAAACTCTGCCATTCTTAGCCTGTGCCAGCAGCCCCTTCCCAGCACCCAGCTTTCTGCTCTACTTGGTCTCTGCTCACTCCCTGACCCTGAGGCTGCACTCTGGCCTCACCATCTTCCCCGCTGTCTCCCGGCCGGGGCAGGGGTATGTCTGCACGTCCTGCAGGCTTTGCACCGTCATCTCAGCCCCACTGCTCCCCTCTTCCCTTCAGTCTCCCACAGGGTGCCCCTCCTGTGGGGTTTTCTCCTCTGAAAATCAACTCGAGTTGATTTCCTTCTCTACCAGATCACCCCACTGTCATTAGGTGGTTTCCTAAGGGCAGCCAACTAGGAGTTCCTTGTGCTCAAGGGCTGGTCTTCTTCATCCCAGGGTCCCTAATACCTTGCCTGGTCCTAGGCATATAATAGACAATCGCTAAGTTATGTGTTGACTAAATCAATGATTGAATGAGCAGTACGTTTTACACCTTATTTTAGACACAGAAAGGGAAGAGACAAAACGACACAAAAACGTTAACTGTTAGTTAAATCCAGGATGTGGATCGTGGGTAATTCTTGTTATAATATTTAAACTTTTCTTAATTTCCCAAATTTCATATTACATCAATAATTAGAGGAAACAAAAGAAGGAATAAGGAAAAACCGTGACAGTTTTTATAGCAATGCAGACAATCAAGTACTGTTAAGTATTAGCCTTCCTTAATAAAGGTTATGGGCACCTACCATTTCCTGTATGAATGTACAAGTTAGTGTAATACAAATTGCTTGTGGAATTTTTTGAATTTGATTTATGTTTTCTTAATTTATTCTGACCTAATTCATTAGCCTAAGTTTTTCATGCATCTCAGTTATAAGTCCTGCTCATTCAGCTGGGAATAAATCTTTGGTATTCTACAGGCGGACGCTTATTAAAAATGCATCAATATGATCCTATCTTTCAAACAAGACCTTTAGCCCAGAAGTAATACCCTCTGTTTTAAAGAAATTAGGTTTGTCATTTAAACAAAAAAAGGCATCAGTCCAACTGGCGACTTCAATTTCATCATCAAAAACCAGAGTCCCATGAAACTGGGTATAAATCTCATCTGAGGATTAAGAAAGAAAGAAAGAAAGAAAGAAAAGCTCTTATATGCGTTTAAATACAATGTAAAATTGCTCGCTCACTAAAAATATGAACAATAATGAACAAAGTGTATGCATGAGTACTAGAAAAGATGATCTACAGATACCATAAATTAGCCATTTCACATTTCTACATCAGGGCATGTTATAATGTTGATAGCCACGATCACCAGAAAAAGGTCAACTACATGGACACAGTGGCCTCTAGGGAATTAAGCTCCATGAATTCTTGTCTGCTTATGCAGTCAGGCTCGGACAAGTCCAGGAGGGCCTACGGTAATGAGAGCTGTGATGGTTTCTTCTGTAGTGGTCCATGATGTAAGGATAACACACATTCTTCTTACAACTGCTTGGCGCACAGAAGACGGGTGATAGGTAGGAATTAATTAGTTGACAGTCCCATGGCTCTGTAACCAGGGCTCAGTAGGCCAAAGCGGGAAGATTTTGAGAAGGCCGTGGCGTGCCCGTGGCCACTACTAGCTGGTCAGGTGGCCACGTCACCCACATTCTCCAGCCATGCTCGCCCCGACTGGTGTCTGGGGCCTTAGTCCCAGACTCACGGCGGCCCCTCTGTTGACGGCCCGTGTAGTTATGCACCTGCTTCCCTCTCCACCTGCCCAGCACACCTGAGGCAGCTCACCCAGTGCCTCCCCTGCCGCCAGATCAATGTCAGCGTTTGGAGCACCGCTTTCAAAAAATGACTATTCCTTGGGTTTCCCTATGAAACTTGTATTCGTGTTGGGGTTGTATGTGCCCAGTTTTCATTGTAATCGAAGCAAAATTTACTGACTTCTCCAAGATCAATGTATGCAACTCCTCTTATGACAGAAAAATAGGTTCATTTACTTTTCCTTAAAAGTGGTCTTTCGGGCTTCCCCGGTGGCACAGTGGTTGAGAATCCGTCTGCCAATACAGGGGACATGGGTTCAATCCCTGGCCTGGGAAGATCCCACATGCCACGGAACAACTAAGCTCATGCGCCACAACTACTGAGCCTGCGCTCTAGAGCCCGTGAGACACAACTACTGAGCCCGTGTGCTGCAACTACTGAAGCCCGCGCGCCTAGAGCCCGTGCTCCACAATGAGAGAAGCCATTGCAATGAGAAGCCCGTGCACCGCAGCGAGGAGTAGCCCCCGCTCACTGCAACTAGAGAAAGCCCACGCACAGCAACAAAGACCCAACACAGCCAAAAATAAATAAATTTTAAAAAAAGTGGTCTTTCTGCTTCAACCACAGGGGCGTCTTAGGTCCCAGAAAGAAGTAAAGGGCGGACAGTGTGTCTGTTTGCTGGAGAATCAGTAATAACAGCTAACTGAGCTTGTTACTGGTTCCACACACTGTCTTAGGAGCTTCCGTGAATTAATCCGTATGATCTTTATAGCCTGTGATTAGTTCTACTGTTAGTCTCATTTCACAAGCTAAGTCACTTGCGGCGGTGGGCTGGGACTCAGACCAGGCGGTCGGCCCCAGAGCCCAGGCTCGAACCCCTGAACCCACCTCCCTGCCCGGAGCTGCCCTTGACAAATTCAAGGCTTTCGGCCTGCAGGAGTATCTTGCTCTCCATCTGTCATTCTGTTCATCCAGGGTCATGTGAACATGAACTAGAGGTGATTGAGGACCACGTGGGAGAGGCATGTCCTGTCCGTGGCCGTATACCTTACTCTGTGTTTTAAAGCCCTGGGTGTCGGGAAGCCTAGAACGGAAGTTAAGCTTCAAGGAAGTGATTCTTCCGGGAGCTACACTCCACGTACTTCCACACCGAGTGGGCTGTGGAGTCCTCTCCACGGGTCACTTTGCCCACGGACTTGTCCCGGTTCTTTACAAGCCAGTTTTTAAAGCAGAGCTGGGCAGGGGCTAGAAAAATGAAGGGAGGTGGCTAGGTTCCTGTGGCTGCTCTAACAGAGAACCACAAACTGGGGGGGCTGGCAACAATAGAAACCCATTCTCTCACAGTTCTAGGGGCCAGAAATCCCAAAGCCAGGGGCTGGCAGAGCTGCTTCCTTCTCTACAGTCTGAGCTAACCTGTTCCACGCCTCTCTCCAAGCTTCTGGAGATCACCAGCAATCCTTGGCATGTAGCTGCATCACTCCAATCTCTGCTTCTGTCTTCACCTGGCATTCTCCTCTGTGTCTCTGTGTCTCTTCTGCTAAGGACATCCGTCAGGTTGGATTTGGACCCACCCTGAGCCAGTATGACCTCATCTTAATTTGATTATATCTGCAAAGACTCTGTTTCCAAATAAGGTCACATTTGCAGGTATTTGGGAGACCTAATTCAACTCACAATGGGAGATGACTTTTCTTTTCTCCTAAGGCACTTAGGAATAATGCATTTTGGCCCCTGAGGACACTAGTCTAAAATAGAATTCTGTGTGTAAGGAGGTAGGCTAGGGGTTCTCTGTGTGTGAAGGAGAAACTGCATCCTCTGTGCTTTGCTTCAGTACTTCGTTTCTGACACCAGATGCGTGGGTGCTTTTTCCACCAGAAACACTTCTCCAATCCTCTGCTGGTACCGACTCTGTGTCCTACAATTCAATTCAATTCTGACACCACCTACCTGTGCACCTTCCACAGGCTCAGGGCTCAGTCCCACAGATTGCCCCCCTCCATTTAGGTGTCAATAATAAGTCCAGGTTGTCACCTGTGCTTCTGACCAACTGGTTATAAATTGGAAGTCCCCAGGACCTCCTCCTTGGGATCAATAATTTGCTAGATTGGCTCACAGAACTCAGGAGCACAGTCTACTAAGTAGGTTGTACACCTCAGGAACAGACGGATAGGAGAGATGCATCGGGTGAGGTATGCGGGAAAGGGACTTGGAGCTTCCTGCCTTCTCTGGACGCATCACCCTCCCAGCACCTCCACACGTTCAGCAACCTGGAAGCTCTCTGAATCCTATACTATAGGGATTTTTATGGAGGCTTCATTATGTAGGCATGATTGATTAAATTATTGGCCTTTGGTGATTAACTCAACCTCTAGCCCCTCTCTCATCCCCGGGCTGAAAATTCCAACCCTCTAATCACATGGCTTGTTTCCCTGGCAACCAGCATCCATACAGCCGGTTCTCTAGGGGCTTTCCAAAAATCATCTCATTAACATAAATCAGGTGTGGTTGAAAGGGCTTGTTATGAACAACAAAGGACACTCCTTCACCTTTATCCCAACTCTCGAAACTACAGGATTTTATGAGCTGTGTGCCAGGAAGGGGACAAAGATCAAATACTTATTTCTTATTACAAATCACAATATCATACACTGTGCCTGTTTGCAGAAGGGGAAGCTGAATGCAAGGGCTTGTGCTTTGCTCTCAGAAACATAATAAGCAAGACAACCTGCCTGGTTTTCGATAAATCTCTAAGAATCAGCAACAGTGCATTCTTTTTTTAAGTATTAGTAGTGAGGCTGGCGTTACCAGTCTAAACGACAGATGTCTCCCAAGAGTGTCACTTCCTGGGGGGCAGAGGCTACAGTTCTTTGCACCGAAATGACAGCGGCTCAGAACCCACTCCAGCAGCCTGCAGTGGCATTTTCAAGACCACACATCCGTGTCCTGGCGCTTCCTGATTCTGTTACCGTTCATGCTGTAAGTCAGCATGTTCAACATTTTAATGCTTCACATATCAATAAATTGAGTGGATTATATATGGATTTAACCTTTTCAATATTCCAAGTATGGCTGACTGGCTACTCTAGCTCCTCCCTTGCTTGTAGTTTAAGTAACCTGGAGAGAAATGAGCTGGCCCACCGACAAAACAGACAGCGGAAAGAGCAAAGCCATAAAGCCAGCACAGTCTTTCGGAGACTTTACTAAGGGATTATACTTTTGATATTTCACAGTTTTTTTCTTTCCAGAGCAAGCAGTCATAGATTGAAAAGAGAAGAGACAAGAAGTCATACTGACTGCGATAACCAACGCTGCTGTTTTCCTCAGTTAATGTTATTATTCAGTCCCTCAGTGGTCTTGGTCTCTGCTTGCTATCAACCTCAAACATTTTATTCTAGAAACATTTTTGTCTCAGTCACATTTAGTAGACACTTTAGTAGAAACTATGGTGAAATCTCATGAGCTCTTAAGAAATCCCCTCTTGCTAGGCTCTGTCCACACAGTTCCTTTGTCTGAGCAGCCATGAATATGTTAGGCTAAGCTGAGTTCAACTTTCCTGGTGACTCTTCAATACAAATCAACTATGGTAACAGATTACTCAACCTACCGGGTTATACGAATAACAACTGACAATTCTAACATCTAGGCAGCATAGTCCTATTTCTGACAAAAGATGAGGAGAGGCAGATAATGATTTATATACCAAGTGTATAAATGGTATTATGATTCTGAGGAAAGAAACCCTCAACACCATTAATTAACCATATGTCCATTTTTAAAATACTAATGCCAGATGATAAACAACTCTTCATACCCATGTAAATGTCTAAACAAAATTGTAAATAATGTATTGATTTGTTTCTTAGTAATTAGTTTTAACAAGCTTTTCAGTTAACTTTGCTATGGAATGCTAATGTTAATCTTTCAGATATCATAGCACATTATCAACTTAAAATTTAAAAATGCTGAAGTTAAATAAAGGCTTTCCTGTACTAATCTATAAGTAATTCATTTCACAAGAACTCTTGGGCGACTGGTCCATTCAGGAATCATCCAAAATTAAAATTATTATAAAATCTTTTCAATGAATTTTCTACCCATCAGGCATAAAATTATAATGTCAATGGAATGTGCCTTGCTTAAAAGGATCTAGATTACCACTGACTAGATCTTTCATGACTATAAATGAATGGATTGATGAACCACACACAGAACCCTACCATATAACTTCACTCATTACTCATTCATTTGAAATATAGCTCTGGAGTGCTATCCACTTGGCCTGGCTTTCTGTACCGGTGATACAAGAGTGAATAAAATCAAGACAGCCTCTGCCCTCATGGCACTTTCATTCAAGAGGGCAAGATGAAAAACATGATGAAGATGCTGCGAAACTATCAAGTAAGTAAATAAATAAACATAAGTCATTTGGTGATATGTGCTGTGGAGTGAGGGGTATCAGAAGTCCTCAGAGAAGACCACTGTGGTAGAGTCGATTTGTGCAGAGTGTGAGTCATATGGAAGTTGGGAAAGAATTCCAGACAGAAGGAGCAGGGTCACAAAGACCCTGAGGGGCAAGTGTACTTGCTGATTAGAGAAGTGGCATGGCTGCTGTGGAGGAGGCTGGCGTGAGGAGGTGAGTGACTTATCAGGGGCCAGATCACAGTGGCCTTACAGCTGCTTTAACTACTTGGGCTGAGAGGCCATTAAAGGGGTTTGAGCATAGGGGGGATGTAATCCAACTTAAATTTTAAGTTGATCACTCTGGCATTTATTTGGAAACTGGTCTGCATGGACGCAGGGAGATCAGCTGGAAGGCCGCTGGAATAATCTAGGCAAGACTCAATGGTGCCTTGGACTAGGATGGCAGCAGTGGTCAGATTCTGTAAAGTATTTTGAAGGAACTGTCTGCAGGATTTGCTGATGGGTAGCATGTGTGGTATGAGAGAAAGGGAGGCATCAAAATGACTTGGAGGTGATGCTTTTGACCTGGGCACCGGGGTGTTCAATTACAATGAAGCCTGAGGCAGAAGAAGGATCAAGCTTTCATGTTTGAAAGTATGAAGCAGAGATGCCATTAGGAACGCACGGGAAAGTCAGGGAGGCAGCTGGAGGGTTAATTTTGGAGTTGAAAGGTTGGGCCTAGAGGTATAAATATTGAAGTTGTTGGCATAGGTGGGTATTTAGATCAATGATGAGTAAATGAGACTACCTAGAGAGGGAGTGTAAAAAAAGAGAAAAGGTATGGGGAGAAGGGGTCTGGGGATGAGCCCTGGGGGACACAACCTTTAGACTGAGGTTTTAGAGGTGGAGAGGAACAACAATGTCACACAATATCATAACGTATCATAGGTATGATATGAAAAGTTTAGCAGTCAGCATAGTGGACTGGCCATCAAAGTGTGGCTTTGTCATATTGCTCTTTTTAATCAATAATCTCAAAAAATATAAATAGATTACATTATCAATTTTATATTACTATACTCATGAATTATTATTACTGCTATTGTAGTTCCTGTTAAGTTAATTTCAGTTGCTGGCTATTCAAGTGTTTAATCCAAGAATTATCATGTTTCATTAATTCTAAGATGCACATTTCTTTCACATTTTAACATCTCTGAAATCAGAATGTGTCATCAATTGATGGCATCATACAATTAGAATTGGCGGCATATTTTTCTTTCCTAGAGGCACACATCAAAAAGGTACCTCATATAATCCATGGAATCTTAGACTTGATTAAATAAAAAATATATTTAAAGTCAAGGCTACTTTCAGTTGCCCCCAGTTGATGTAAAAGTAGAAGAGGTGGGTTCCTACACTGTTTCTATCTGGTCCGAGTGTCTACTGGGATGATGAAGAGCCCAGGAAAGGAAGGAGGTGGTGACAGGCAGTGACTCATGGGTCACCTGTCAGTCACCTTATTTTGCCTGGGTTTGCTATTGAGTAGCTCTGGGTGGCACACACCTCCAGTGACTTTGGCTCCTAGGAGGAAGGCATATATAGTCTTAAACTTTCACAGAGGTGTGTTCTGGCATCATGCTCCAGGCAGGTCTTTTCCTGGATTCAGACACTCCTTAAGAGCAGAAGCCATGTCTCAGCTACCATTTAATCCCCAGAGTTTAGCACAATTGACTGAATACAGTTGGTGCTCAATACATTAAAAAAAAAAACATTTAAACATTAACTCCCCCACTATCGGGCTATAAAAAATTTGTGGCCCACAATCTCAGAGGAAATGTCTGATGGACTTCCTCCCCCAGCTGTGACGGTTGAAGGTTACCCTCTGACTATGCTCACAGGAGGCCTTATCTAAGTGTTGAGGACCAGATCCTGGCATGGTCTCCATGGAAACAGAGAGGAGCGCTTAGATCCTTGCACAGAAACAACAAATGCATACTTTAGGATAATAACAGAATGCAGCATTTATAGATAGGATAATAACCCATATTATGAAACATGCAATTTAATAGGTCTCTCTGATGAAGAGGCAAAGACAACCGAGAGGCTGTAATTTACTCCTGGTGGTGGAGGTGCCTGAGGTTCACAGGCAGTGAAAATGAGCAGCAAGAATTAATCTTCCTCATCTGCTTGTCAAGCCACTGTAGGCTGGCTTGCTGCTTACTATGCCATTTTGTGGTTTTCCTCTTTTATTATGTTTTCCAACTCATACATCCTAACCTACTATTCTACTTAATTCTCCCCTTGCATCGTGACCTGTATTCTACATTCCTTACAAGAATGTCGTCAAGGAATTACAAAGGACTTTTAAAAATAAAGACATAAAATGTTTTACAGTTCCTACAGAAGCCTTTTTGTGAAGGCTGTGCTTTACATGTATTGAAAACACCTAGGAGAGTAGCCGTAAAACTAAATTTGAATAATAGTTGTAAGAGTGGACAACCTTGTCTTGTTCCTGATCTTAGAGGAAATGGTTTCAGTTTTTCACCATTGAGAATGATGTTGGTTGTGGGTTTGTCATATATGGCCTTTATTATGTTGAGGTAAGTTCCCTCTATGGCCACTTTCTGGAGGGTTTTTAATCATAAATGGGTGTTGAATTTTGCATCTATTGAGATGATCATATGGTTTTTCTCCTTCAATTTGTTAATATGGTTTATCACATTGATTGATATACCCTGAGAAAACAATAATTCAAAAACAGTCATGTACCACAATGTTCATTGCAGCTCTGTTTACAATAGCCAGGACATAGAAGCAACCTAAGTGTCCTTCGACAGATGAATGGATAAAGAAGATGTGGTACATATATACAGTGGAATATTACTCAGCCATTAAAAGAAATGAAATTGAGTTATTTGCAGCGAGGTGGATGGACCTAGAGACTGTCATACAGAGTGAAGTAAGTCAGAAAGAGAAAAATAAATACTGTATGCTAACACATATATATGGAATCTAAAAAAAAGAAAAATGTTTCTGAGGAACCTAGGGGCAATACAGGAATAAAGATGTAAACGTTGAGAATGGACTTGAGGACACAGGGAGGGGGAAGGGTAAGCTGGGACGAAGTGAGAGAGTGGCATGGACATATATACACTACCAAATGTGAAATAGATAGCTAATGGGAAGCAGCCACATAGCACAGGGAGATCAGCTTGGTGCTTTGTGACCACCTAGGGGGTGGGATAGGGAGGGTGGGAGGCAGATGAAAGAGGGAGGAGACGTGGGGATATATGTATATGTATAGCTGATTCACTTTGTTATAAAGCAGAAATTAACACACAATTGTAAAGCAATTATACTCCAATAAAGATGTTAAAAAAATAAATTTGAAAATACGTTTGAAATGTAGATAGTGTTTGCAGTGGTCATGTGATATTGCTTTAGGGCACAATGACCTTTAGCAAGAGCTCTGCTTAAGTCTTGAATTATCCTCTCCTCACCGTTTCTTGAATTATGTGACCTATGAGAAATACTCTGAGACCTAAATGGGTAGTACTCGACAGCAACTACAATTCCAAAACAATTCATTTTCTCTCTTGGGCTATAGAACTTTCTGAGACTGTAGAGTCTGTGTACGGTCTGTTGCCACTAGGAGCTACAAGGTGTGAAGCAGAGTCATTGCCCAGTTTTGTACTTAGTTACCCAACAGAAGAAAGGCTATTGGAGTAGTATCTAATAGTATCTGTCAAAGCCACATTAATACATAATATTAGAGTAATATCTATGGGTATCTATTGGAGTGGTATTGATAGGTACTGTTAGAGTGGTATCTACCAGTATCTATTAGAGTAGTATTAATAGATACTATTAGAGTATTAGCTACTAGTATCTGTTAGAGCAATATTAATAGATACTATTAGAGTAGTATCTACTAGAATCAATTGGAGTATTATTAATAGGCACTATTAGAGTAATACCTACTAGAATCCATTGGAGTAGTATCAATAGGTACCATTGGAGTATCTAAAGGTATTTCTCAAACAAGGATTTTTAAATTTTCTTTTAAATCAGGGACCATTGCGTCATAGATTTGTATAACCTGGAGCTCAACAGATCGATATTTGAAGATACAGAAAGCTCCTGTGTAGCAATTCCCAAGACTGGCCATTTCCAAGACCAGCTGAAATGCCTTAGAGCAGAGATCAGCAAGCCGGCCCAAGAGCTAAGGATGCTTTTTATTTTTTAAAATGTTTGAGAAAAAAATTAAAAGAACACTATTTCGTGACAAATAAAAATGATATGAAATTCAGATTTCAGTGCCCTTCCAAGTGTTTTCGGAGCCAGCGACAGCCACTGATTTAGTATCATCTAGGGCTGCTATCACACTGTGACAGCACAGCTGAGAAGCTGAGTCAGCATGTCCCACAAAGCCTAAAATATTTACTATTTGGCTCCTTACAGCAAAAGTTTGCCAGTCCCGGCCCTAGAGAGGCAGGCCCAGAAAGAACTGACCTGTTCTGAGAGCTCAGTGATCTAGTTTCACTTAGGGTGTTGTTGTAAGATTTGGTGATGGAATTCTGAAGGATGGAATGGGACACAAACAGGAAAGAACATGCCAGGAAAAATACTGGCTCTGTCAGACTATGGATAAGAAAGAAAAGCTCCTTGGTGGTGTAATTAGTATTTTAAGTAGCTTTGTCTGAAATTATGCTAAAGTAATCTCTAGTCCTTTATCATGCTCAAGCAGAGTGCACAAAACCGCTCAGCTCACTATAATTGCAAACTTCCCTTAATGAATATATATTTGCTTTGGCTCCTGTGCTCTATCTTGCATCAATTCTTGCAACTTTGCAAGTCGTAAAACGCCCCAGATTCCTTTCATTAAGGTATTTTCACCTGGATAAAAAGATGTAAACCAATTAGAACAATTTCATGTGAGTTATTCAGGAAACAAGGGTAACACAACTGGATTATGTCTCTTCTGATCTGGAAAAGTGGGCTGATATAGAAGAGAAAAAAATAATTCTCTCCAACAAAAACTTAGCCTTGGAGAAGTGTCTGGTGGGGAGGATAAGGTAGGGGAAGGAGTGTTGAGAAAGATGTGGTTATTCACAAAAGTGCCTGATGTCTAATGATACCCCCGCCTGACACCACGAAGAACAGGCATACAGAAAGTGATGAGCTAGAACTGAGTCTCAGGTTCTCGACTTCATAGCTGCCTGAGTCAAGCAAATCACTTCCTGAGTCCTCGCCTCGGTTTCCTTAGCTGTAAAGTGGAAGCATAAAGCCAGCATTCCTACAATTTCAAATGAGACAGTGTGGGCAAGAGGGCTTTCTAAACTGTTAAATGGAAACTTCTATTACTGATACCAAAAGAGTGCACCGAAAACATCTATTGAAATTTGAACATGATGTTAAGTCTCTTAAAGTTGAAATTTAAAGAATTCTAAATGGTGACCATCAACCTCAGGAAACTGAGAGGAGAAAGTGAAATGTTATTACGAATCTTGGGCTTAACTAACATTTGGGTACTTGGATTGAATCCCATGAACTGTTGCTGAAAGAAAACGAAAACTTTTCCATTGTAGTGAAGGAAACTGGGCAAAAAAATTTTTTTTAAAGAAGTGCTCTCAGGGGTCTTGGTTACTTATGGATAATAGTCAAAAATGCTAGTTTTAAAACTCTCAAGATACCTTATCCTTATCATGAAATTCAAATTATTTGCTTTACGAGGCAAAAAGTGAAAAAGGTCTATTTTTAATGGGATTATGTACTTTTGTTTTTAAAATTCTCCTTGAAGTCAAGAGTCAAGAAATGAAAGATGCTGATTTAGAGTCTAAAACACTATTTATCGGGGATATTATGATTAAATGCAATACTAAATTGTATTTTTCTTAGTGAATCACATGCCCACAAGAAAGTTAAGAAATGTCAACAATTAATTTCTGAGTAGAACACAGGCTATCATGATGCTCAACGTCAAGGTGCTCAAGGTCAACTGGAGAGAAGTCTGGTTGTAATTCTGGCTTCACCACTACTAGCTGTGTGAGTCAGTAGACTTCTTAATTTCTGAGGCTCAGTTTTTTCATGTCTGAAGTGGGGACAATTATAATAACGGTACTGACAAGGCTATAGAAGTTATTAGGAATGGTAGTAGGTCCTAGCTTCTGAATCCAGACCTCATATGGCATTTATACAGGGGAACAAACCCTTTAAAACACCATTTTCATTTTGGTGCCTGATTTTATTTAAAAAAATAATTTCAGACTTGGAAAGAAATGCACAAAGGAAAACACATCCATTTCATGATACACTGCTTATTGGTGACCCTGAATAGAAGTTTTTACAGTGTGGATCAGTGAGGTATTTAAGGGAAGAAAGGTCTCACACACACACACACACGCCCGCCATAACATAAGTCTATTATATATGCAGACATGCCCCCAGATGTCAGCGTCTTGTGCCACAGTGACACCTAGCAAACAGTTATCCTTCATTAACTTCTAGCTTGAATCAGGACCAAGACTTAAGGAGCATCAGCCCGTGGTGGGTTTGGGCCTGGTGGGTGTGATTCTAAGTAGCTGCTGCAGCTTCAAGGCCTAAAGGACAAGTACAGTGAGTTGCAATGTTCTGTGTTTTCAAGGCAAGTACATTCTACCGAAGCTTGTCTCCTGGGGCTGTTCAACATGCCTGCAAGACTGGCCTGGAGGAAAGCCCTCCAGCCTCTTTAGGAGGGCTGAGCTGAGCTGAATACACCAGGACAGCTGTGGTTCTGACCCCTCGAGTGGCCCTTAGGGGGAGTCCTGTTCTCAGGCTACAGTCAGAATGTTCCAGTTCCGTGGCCCTCCCCTCCCTAGTGGCCTTTGAAGTGTTTCCCACTTGGATTCTTCCTTGGCAAGCTGGGGTTCAAGTCTAACCTAGAGAACTCCAGAGAATATAAAAGCACCAAAAAAAAAAAAAAAAAAAGTGGGGAAATAAGTCTTAATAATAGATGCCTTTAGTTTAGGTTCATACCTTTTTTAGAAATAAGGAAAAAGGTTTTTCAATGTTTTCTATTGAGAACCAGCTTATTGTTAAGAGGAATGATTCCAGTATAGTTGGGCTTGTTGCTGGGGACAGCAAAGGAATACATCTTGTTGTTCTAAATAACTTTTCTGATCAAGAGATGGAAATGCAGTGACACGTTGTAAAGGATGTCAAAGAGCCCGTCCTCTCTCGCTTTAACTAGAGCACTCAGTATTTGTGATGAACTAGGCTGGATCACTCAACTACAGGAAATAAATCTGCTGAACAGTTCCATTTTCCGATTGCTAGCTAGGTTAACATGCTTTAATAAACAAATATATATCTCCATATGGACTATTATCCAAAACAACTGTAAATCATCGCCGCGCTGGGCAGTGGGTAGCTGTGACGTTCCTGGAACCTCTGAGTTCCGCTACGGTCCCCTAGCATCCATTGGAGTACCTGCCTAAATGAGGGGTGCCCTTCGGTGATGGAACAAGGTGACACTTTGATTAATGCAATGAGCACGTTGCCCAGTGCTACAGTGAGTATTAAACTGGCATGTGCTAATTTAATGTCTCGGCTGTCATTAGACCGGAGTGCAAAGGGGAGTCACCTTCTCAGAAGAGCGTTCCCTTCCCACAGGGAACAAAAGCAGGGCTGACTGTCGGCTGCTGCAAGTTTCTGGGAAGCCCTGTTCTTGCTCTGCTAACATCCTGAAATGATTTTGTTTTTCATGCTGAAAACCAAAAAAAAAAAGATACCAAGCAGATTCCTTGCGGAAAAGTACAAAATGAAAATGGAGGTTTTAATAAAACTGGCCAAAAAAAAAAAAAATCACAAAATGGAAAAAGGACAGAATTAAAAAATGATGTTTTAAAAATGTATCTATTAAAAGATCATCAGCTCTTACAGCACTCAGGAAGATGTCTTTCATTCTGACTGCTCTCTGTCAAGACCTCGACAAGTTGTGTGTCCTTCAATAGGCATTTAAAGATGGGTATATGCTTGTGGTCAAAAGGCAAAAGATAGATTCTTGACAGCAACTAAATGCAATTTGTTATTTGGAGTTTTTCCTCGTGATTACTGGAAAATCTACAAAGGTAGATAAGTTCTGAGTCATCAAATTTTTTACCTTTTTCCAATTACAACTAAAAGTGTCAAAATAAATGTTTTTTTTCTGATTGTCTCTGGAAGTATTGTTTAAAGAATACTTTCATAGCAAGGGTTACACGTGGCAATACAATTGAAAAGGCATATAATTTCCTACAATGCTATTTGATGAATTTTATTTTAAAGTTAGACACTCAGGCCACCACTATCTACAGTCTGGTTCCATGCTGGGGAGTTTTGCTTTCACATTCTGACCTGCGGCCCGTGGGGCAGGATGATGGACTGAGCCACATTTTGTCCACCTGAGCTTCCTTTTCTCCATTCCAAAATGGCAGCGACCCTTTGTACCTGCCTCAGAGGGTGTTTATGCTGTGGGGGTCAAAACAAAAGATGGCTGCCAGGGATGAGTGTCCACTCTCCTATTCCTTGCGGAATCCCAAATTCACTGAGAATTCTGGGAGTCCTGGAGGGGAGAGGGAGAGAGACAGTGGCATTGAGGGGAAGAAAGTGGAAAGGATAAAGATGGCAGACTCTTCCAAAATGGGAAAGGCCCAGGGGTTTCACATCCTAGGATCAGCTTCCTGGGAAGAGTCTGAGGGAGGCTTCAGGTGGTCCTGCAAAGGCAACTCCACTCAGCATGGGGGCAGGAGAACAGACCACCCTGGGACATGCGGACTTAGAATACGGTGACATAGGGAGATTCTTCAGATACCAAAGAGGCCTTCAAGACTCTTGGTGATGCACGGGAGAAAAAGAGAACCCTGGTAAGTACTGACGCTGAATTTCTTGGTCAGCCTGGAGTCAGATTTCATTTGGTTTTAAGAAAATCAAGAAGTTTGGCATTTCTTGCACCCTGTGGTTTAAAATGTGTACCCACCAAAACACAAAGCCAGGTCATTACTGTGCATCATGATAATAGGACGAACAGGACTGTAGTGCACAGACAGAGGAAAGCACCATTAGGGTTCCAGAAAAGGCTGCACTGAGCCGTCTGCTGAAGCCTGAGGAAAAGTGAGGTCAAGAGGATGTGGGGTTGGAATTCTAGGTACTAAATTCAGGAGAGTGACGTTATAGGTGAAGTGAAAGGTCTTCTGTTTGTTTTTAAGATTCTCATTCCCAAACACCCGGCGTCATAGGAGAGAGCAGAGGAATGTGTTGTGGGAGAGGAAGCCTGATGAGAACCACGGGTGGGGGGTGGGGCACACGCGGGCCTGGCATAAAGGGCCGCCCTTCCGTGGCCCAGAAAGGGACGGCGAGATGCTCAGGATGCACCCAGAGCCTCGAGGGAAGTCCTTCACTACTTTGCGCCTCAGTTACCGCGACAGCCCAAAGGAAACAATACTTCCCCCAGCAAAGCTGTTGTGCATCTAAACAAAATGACAACCAGAAGGTTCAGCGTGCACGCCTGGCACAGGGTAGGAGCTCTTCACAGTCTCCTCTTATCCTAAAAGCAACAGGAGCAGCAGTAGTTTATAGAGGGAGCGTGGCGGGCCCACGTTGGCCCCGGAACTCCCCAGCAAGGGCCCTAGAGGCACCGACACCGACATCCTGGGGGAGCAGGTCCCTCACGTCACAGGGAAAGAGGCTGCGGTCAAGGTCACTCCGCAGTGGAGGCCTGAAGAGCTGCGAGGAGTAGCGATTCTGAGAACAGCCCAGTGACAACAACTCAAGTCCCTCTTCTACCTGGTCCCCCAGATATGTGTGCCTGAGTCCTGGGAAGACAGGACAGTGGAAGTGGGGAGAAGTGATTTCATCCTAATCTGCAAAACAAGTGGCATGTGCTACTCAACTCTGGGACCCCTCTAACAGAGGGTATAACAAGGCGGGGATGGTCCTTCTTTCTGTCATTCTCTTTCCTGTCCGTCCAAGGGGCTCTGACATTCTAGCAGCCCAGGGTGCTTGTCTATCTAGTGGAACCTGCAGTGCTTGACAGGGTAGCGTGTGGCTAACTGGAGTGAATCTGTTCTCAGGTACTTGGGAACATACTCAGAGGGTCCCCAAAGTTGAAGAAGGGGAGCTTTGAAATTTTTGACTTACGGCTGAAACATGACTCAGTTGACAGCTGTAGGCTGGTGGGGTTCTAGAAAGAGAACTCTAGCAGTGGTGTGGAAAGATGGGTGTAAGGAAACAGTGGTGGCAGAGATACCAGCCTGGAGACAGTGGCAATGATTCAAGTGAAAGAATATAGGACTCACATGCGAAAGTGGCAAAGGGACACACATTCTTCATTTCAGTTTTATATAACTGAATTACCTACATAAAAACAAAAGGGTTCAAGGGAGAGATCGGATTGTCAGTGTTGGCATGGGGATGCCCATAGTTAAATGTAAAAATAAGAATACATCCTAAAGAGTACATATTCAAAGTAATTAACATTTTCTCATTCCTTTTAGGAAAAAAGATGTTAGATACAAGATGTTAGATAATTGTTGTTCAAAGTGGTCTACGAGTGTTTAAGAATTATGTCCATCTGGAGGAAGAATTAAAAAAAATTTCAGGAGAAAATCCACTTACTGGTTCCTATCAATCAATGACCAGTAGTCAGTCTTTCATCCCAACTGGCTAAGAAATGTGTCATATGATATAAATCATAATATTCACAATGTTATATCCAAAGCTTTGTGTAGTATCTCTCTATTCCAGTGCCAAGAAAATCTGTTATACACCTCATTAAAGAAAAACATGTCCAGTATTTGGAAAATGTATATAGCAATGACCTGGAAATAACCACCATTTTAAACACAAATGTAGATTTCTAGATCTATAAAACATTTCCAAAAAATGAGATAATTTGGCAAATAAAAGTTTCAGTGACAAAAACCATAATTATTTCAATAAGTTTTCTATCTTAGGTCATAGAAAATGCTTTTATGAAAAATACCAACTATTCCTATGCAGCACTTTACAGACTTCAAGGCATCATTAAACAGCTGAGAAATGAATTTCTTTTCAGAACAGAAGGGTCATGCATCACTTATATGGTATCTGCATCTAGTTGAATAGCAATTGAGTTACAATTCCTTCATTAGGGATCAGAAGCCTTTGGGAATTGAAATCAGTTTGTTCTCAAGGCTGGTGGTAACATAATCTCAATGTATTGAGACAATGGAAAAACTCCTGTTTGTTTGTTTTCTATTGAAACATGTATAATTTTGATGGTTTTGCCAGTATTTTACCAGGCAGATTCTTTTACTTCATCTGGTGGTAACACCCCATCAGGCCTCCCTGCACCCTGTGTGGAATGATCTTCACATAAAGGACTGTGCAAATGCTCATCAACCACAAACATGTTCTGGGATGAGGAGGCCAGCACAGCTTGTTTGGTCCATGGTCGGTGCTCCCACACGTTTGGATCCATGACAATCCAGCTGGTGAGCACTTGACTGCCTTCTACTTCATCGCGTCTCGCCTTCTCTTTTGTTAAATATTAATGGCAATGGAAAGTAAATGCCATGTTTCTCTGCTTGGAGAAGGAGACTTTGGATGACCTGGGGGTCCTAGAATGGAGAGACTTGAGCTTTACCATTGGAGACTGCCTTGACTGTCTGCTTACTTTTGCCAGCTGGCCGTAGGGTCCTTTTAAGAATCTTGAGACCCATCACTTGATTTCTTTAGTATCAGAACTACAAAGATGCACACCTCTGCAGCATCTTTGCATATTCCTCCTGGTGAACAACTTAGAAGAGTAGTAATTGAAACCTCAATTTGAAAACTTGATATATACCATTTTCTTACTAGTAACAACCCACTAATTAAGCTCTTCTTTAGAAACCTAACTGGGCACAAATACATCACCATTGTGCTCAAATATATACATATTATGCCCCCAGTATTGTTTTTTTCTTTCTTATATAGAGGAAGAGCCTAATGACTAAATATTATATCTATTTTAGAAAATTTTTGGATAAATTGTTGATCGTCCATGATTTTGTAGCGCTGGATCACACTATACGAAAATAGTGTCTTTGAGAGACTAAATTTTGTGACCGGCTTTGAAGTTCCTGGGAGTTTAGGTCATTAGCATTTAATTATCAATACCACCTTTTAGCTGTAGTTCTCTGTGTTTACAATTGGAGGCCTAGAGAAATTTGCAAGATTTTGGTATATTTAATGGCTCTCCATGCAATGTCATTGGATGGAGGAAACAGTGTAGGTGCCATGATATGTAATATCTGTCTTTCCTCATTTCTTTTCTCCCTCATCCTTCCCATGTGTTTACATCCTTGTTTTCTACTTAGTTCAAATTCTAACTGTCTCGAATAGGACTTATGTACACCTTATAATGCTTTTAAAACCATGACAACTTGTTAACACTGAATAAACATTAAAAAGCATAAATTGTTTATGAAAAATTGTTTATGAAAAATTCCTAAAACAATTTTAGGAAAAATTGTTAGTGAGTTTTCTTGTTATCGATCTGATCTACCCAGTGGCTTCCCATGATCTTTAGAATAAATTTCAAACTCCTTAGATTGGTATTAAACAACCCCAGAGGATTGCCAAAATTTTCTAATCTTCTTTCAAATGACTACCTATCAACACACAGGGATCCAGTTAAATCAGAATTGTGAGAGAGGAACCTGAACTTTCTGCTTTCAAGTCTTCACTAATTCTGTTACTTTGATCTGAAAGGCACTTAATCCAGACTCCCTGTCAAAGCAAACCATGCCATCTCTTCTGTGAGGTTTCCTCAGTTTCCCCAGTGGGCCTCCCCTCTAAGCCCACAGCACTGCACACACCATGACTACAGCAAGAACCACACGTGATCTTGTAGCCATAGCTATTGTTACTCATCTTACTTCCTTGAGGACAAAGTGAACTCGCTGAAGACAAAGGAGGTTTCTTATAGCTCCCCCTATGCTGTGCACATTCGCAAGATTGAAAAAAAATTACACTGAATGAAATTGAATTAAGAAGTAATGTCTGGGTAGTAGAAATGGAATGGACAATACTATTTTTAAAAGGATAAAACAAAAAATATTAAAATAAGATATATCTCTCAGTTATATATCAGGCATATTTTCCTATGTTTAGAATCTGATGACATGCAGTTAATGACATCAGGTATCCTTGGGTGTCTGCTCTCCAATGTAAATCTGTGCACAGTTGCACCCCACTTTAATCATTAATTGAAGAATGTTAAAGGTAAAATTGTAATACGGATTGTTTCATAATATATTTTCCTTTGGCTCCTTTCTACCTCTTGTTTCCATTTAAAAAAAAATTTCATATCTCCAATCCATGTGAAGTGAACTTCATTTCCTTCTCTCTTCAATCTTTTTTTTTTTTTTATGCGGACCTCTCACCACTGCGGCCTCTCCCGCTGTGGAGTGCAGGCTCTGGACGTGCAGGCTCAGCTGCCATGGCTCACGGGCCCAGCCGCTCTGCGGCATGTGGGATCTTCCCGGACCGGGGCACGAACCTGCATCCCCTGCATCGGCAGGAGGACTCTCAACCACTGAGCCACCAGGGAAGCCCTCTCTTCAATCTTTAAAAAAGTTTTCCCTCTAATTCCTATTCCTGCCGTTCAACTCTCTGCCTCCAGCCAGAATTCCTATCGCTCACAACTCATCTTAGTCTTTGAGCTGCATTGCTTTTCTGTGAATTATGCTGACTTCTTGATGAAGGAGACAGAAACTGGGAATGGTGTATAAACACCATCAGTGGGCGCTTAGTGAACTTCTGATGATTTTCAGCCCCCTGCCCTGGGACTGAACCCAGCCCATCATTCACTTGTTAGGGGAAAGTTTCCCTGTTGGTTATTTTGGAAGAAGTGATGACATTGTGATTTCCCTTTCCCCAGGGATAGCAGGGAGGATAACAGGACCAGAAGGGAGTATATTACAAAATATATCAAAGTATATCAAGAGTATATACAAACACTTGTAAGAGACTATGTTCTTATGTTTACATATTCCTAAAAATGGGTTTCATCAAAAAGCATTACTAAACCCTGTAAGTTCATGCAAGACTTTTAAAATAAGAAAACTATAACATTTTAAAAACATAAATTTCACTCATTTATAAACTTCAAATTTGCCGCCACCAAAAGCACACTTGCTCTGACTTCTGTGCCCAGTACTTTTCTTTCAGTGAATGTATACTAAGTTCATGTTATGGACAGGTCCTTTTCTAGGTGGTGCAAATACCACCTAGGATAAAAAATAGTAAGCTAGGTGGACATATCTATACTCAAAGAATTTACGTTTTTGGTGGGTGAAACAGACAATAAGGCAGCGAGTGAATAATCCAGCATTTTGCTGCATGGGCTCAGGTGGACTGTGGCCCATGCTCTCTGGAATGTCAAGTTCTGAGGCCAAGACATGTCAAGTGATAGCAGTCCTTCTATGTGGCACAAAGCTCAACTTAAGACATGGAGAAAGACACAGAAGTTTGAATTTCTGCTTCCAAGAAAACAATTCTACATATGACTGGCAATTTGTTTGGAGATCAGTCTGCAGAGCTGGGCTGAGATCACCAAGGGAGACTGGAAGCTTATTGCCTTCTCACTTTATTTCTTTGAGTTCAAGGACTATGAAGACAATCTCTTCTCAGTCAAAGAAAACTTTAATATAGCACTCCCTGATTTCCTCTATTTAATTCATACTCTCCCAGCAGTCCCTAAAGTGCATTCACTGTGTGTTCAAGTTTTGACTTAATGTTTGTTTGCATCAGAGAGAGAATTAAATTGTCCACAAAAAAGTGAATCCAGATCCTGGTTCCCTCAAGGCTGGCCTAAAAGTTATTGTTTTTATATCAGTTTTAATCAACTGTTTCTATAATGCTCTGTATGTCAACTTGTTCCACTGCTAATACTTTTATTTTCTAATGATTAACCTTAACACACAGAATTTTGCCTTAGCTTAGCCATTCTAAGTTATATAACGATTCTGAAGGAAAAGTTCAAATTTATGAATTTCTGGACTGTTCAGCACCTATAGGGACTGTTAAAAGCTTTTTTAAAAAAAAATTATTTATTTTATTTATTTACATTTGGCTGCATTGGGTCTTCGTTGTTGTGCACGGGCTTTCTCTAGTTGCGACGCGTGGGCTTCTTATTGCGGTGGCTTCTCTTGTTGCGGAGCACGGGCTCTAGGCACGTGGGCTTCAGTAGTTGTGGCATGCAGGCTCAGTAGTTGTGGGCTTAGTTGCTCTGCGGCATGTGGGATCTTCCTGGACCAGGGCTCGAACCCGTGTCCCCTGCACTGGCAGGCGGATTCTTAACCACTGTGTCACCAGGGAAGTCCCAAAAAACATTTTAAATAAAAATTATTATTTTCTATGCCAAGAAACCACTGGGTCATTGAAAACAGTGGGTCCATTTGCTTACAATCCCAGCATGCACCAAGTGTACTCAGTTAAAGCCTTTCTGGGGGTTAACTTGCTAGTTGTGCTCTTGAAACATGAATAGTTTTCATGCCCTACTTTAAACATTCATCAGAGGTTTTTTTTTTAATATTAAAATAATTCTGGGAAGGAATAAAAGATTTAACTTAGGATTGAATGAATTAGAACAGTCCATCTTGCAGTGAAGGAGGAGATTCCGTTCTCTAATTTCCTCATATGACCAAGTGGTTAGACTGTAAATTGTACCCTAAAAGATGAAGTCATTACTACTTGGTGCCATCTGCTTCCACCAGACTGTCTACTGCCACACTCTTGGCCTGTCCATTTAGAGATGACTGTCCAGGCAATGGCAGGCACTGCTATGGGCCTTCCTTACCCTTGGGTCAAAAGGAGAGCTCTGGTGTGTAGTGGAACATGTAGGGGATCTACAGTTGAACCTGAAGTTGAATTTGAACTCTACCCTAATGTTGAGAGTCCAGGCTCCTTTATGGGCAGCCCCCAGAGTCCTTATAAGAGGAAGAACCTGGAAGATGCTTGATGCTCATGGTTTTAGATCCATACCTAACCTGCTTCACTGCTAACTGCCTTACCTGGGGACCTTATAAACCTGTAGCTTACTCCACCAATCAGATTCTTTGCAGCCTTCAACCCCAACCTCTCACTTCTGAGCTCAGTGACTAAATGAACAACCTCTTAGGCCTGAGTCTTTCCTCCCAGGCTTGGCCTTGGCAGTCAGCCCTCTCCAGGTTTGCCAGAACTCATGGCCAGGACCAGCTCTACTTTCTCTGTCGGATACCCTTAATCCATGAATTCTGCTTTTGAACACTTTTTTTCTGAAGTTGAGGGTGAAGAAAGGCTGGGGCCGAAAGCAATACAACCAATATCTAGGAGAGGTATCTACTTGACATGGGGACCAGGTTTTTCTCTATCTGGATTGTTGAGTCCTGTAGGGATATTCTGGAGCCTGTACTAAAAATGGTTCCAGGCTACATCAGTGCAGTTAACACATGTTTACTATGTTTTAAGGAACTTGATGGGTGAAAATTTGCATGTGCAGAACAGATATGAAGAATTGAGAGTAAATATTTAGTTTGCAGAAAAATTAACCATGATATTCTTTAAAAGAAGAAGTCTGGTACATTTAAATTATAAATCAGTTATTAAGTTTTGATTTAAAAGCCCACTTTTCAAAACCCAAACACTGTACAATGTGATATACATTTACATACAGCTGATTCTCCTGATTTGCAGCAGTTGTGTTCCATAAAGTCACTGCACCACTCAATGAACAAATACTGGAACACTGTTCCCAGGGGAAATACCAGGTTAGGTCCCTGTGAGCCTCTGGTCATTACATTTTTATCAACCAGTTGATACGTAACCTTGTTTATATGTGTTTCTGTTCACCTTATTTAATACATGTTGTTGATTTATTAACAATGAGCTTATGGTCAATAACACTCTGACTCAGGCCTACTGAAGCTTCTCTAACACATGTCTTGATATATTTCTTCCCAAAGCACATCACAGCCCTCTTGTGCTTAGAAACACTGAATGGTACTTCAGTGCTATGCTTAGGGGCCATTTTAAACAGCAAAATCACCACCGAGAAGCACAAAAATGTGGAAAATGTGGCACTGAACAGACTGTGGAAAGGACTCTTTTACAGTCTGAGAGTTGAAACAAGAAGGCAGAGTGTTGCCACCTTAGACCAGAGCTGGGAACGGGCACATCATACGGCTCAAATTTTCTCCACTCTGGGGGTATCAGAGATGTCCACAGAAGCACCATAAGGATTGATTTTGGGGTTAAAATAAATTTTAGTGAATAGGCAAATCTGTAAATGCAGAATCCATGAATAATGAAGTTTGACTGTCATTACACTCTGAACACAATATTTTGGGAGTTTGCCAATTTATGAATTATCCAGAATTTGTGCTAAATTCTTTTCTCTCTCTCCAACTTTCTATGTTTTGCCTCTCTCCACGTCAATAGACAGCATCCTATAAAGGAAAAGGGAAATAAAGATGCTGGAGGAATTTGGGTATCGTGTGGGTTTTGCATGGCAAGCACTAAAGCCAGATTTGCCTCTAACGTATGCGGGATGCTCAAGCTGTGGAAGCACGACTTTAAGATGGAAATATTTGCTTTAAGGAAAAAAATAACTAGAGGAACTTGAGTCTTAAAATAAGTACTGAGAAGGAGAAAACATAGTAAAAACACAAAACAATTTCCTCTTACAGACTAAATATTTAAAGAAACACTCAAAAAAGCAAAATGCAGACTATAATCGCCCGTCAAATGAGCATTGTGCAGATAATTACTCTCTGTTGCTAAAATCAGTACACGTTCCTCTCCTTAGCTCCAAAACTTGAACGAGATCAAGGAAGAGCCAAAGCCATAAGCAGGTAGTGGTTTAAAATATTTTTTTGCAAGCTCTGACATTCTGGTCTTCCTGGGGATCTTTGTGAAGGGAAATTGTGAATATGGAAGCAAAAGCTTTCATCTTAATGGCTACAGGATGAGAAAAGATGAGAAGCTGCTATAAGAAAAGTGGGTACATATCACTACATGGTTTCAAGTAAAATTGGCTTTAGCAACCCTGGTAAATTTTTGTCCTTGATATTAAAGATTATACATTTCTGATTATATGAAAATATTTTTCTAATAATAAAAATAGATGCTAAGTCTTTAGAATTTGAAAAACACATACGTATATAAAGCAGATGATTTAAGGAACCTATAAAACAGAAGGAAAACCAGTCCTAAGGATTTTTGAAAACCAAATACAATATTGTTTTAAATGTGTCCTCCACAGAAAAATACTTTTTTTTTTTGAAGAGATAGATTTCTTTTTCTCTTCTTAATTATCTAAACAAATAATGGCTTATTTCTTCCTCCATTTCTTACAGGGGAGTAGGTATTTTATCTTAATAGGCTTCATTTTAAGGGGAAAATATAAGTAACTTATTTACTCTTCCAGGTGATAGTTTAATATAGGCTGACCAAATAATGAAATTGGCAAGTTTGGGGCACCTTTTTGTATTCAAATGCTCAGGGAAAGGACACTCAAAGTCCTCTGTCTTTGCTAAAAGTTGCACCTAATTATGACTATCAATAGGAATTTTGGAGTCTGTAACTCTAGCCTTCAAAATAAACTTGAAATGGAGTGTCAGAAACCCTCCCATTTATTTCTAATACTGGAAGAACCACGTCTTTTAAAATTAATAAGTATCATGAACAATTCGAGCTTTCCCAAATTTAATCATCACTAAACCACTTATGATAGGTTTTCTATCCCAGACCTAATTTTTTGGAAATACTTGTATATAAATATACAATACGTGTACATAATTAATTGCATAGCTATTAATGATGTACGTCCAATTCCCGAAGTTTCAAATGGTTAAATATTAGCCTAATGTGCTCAGTCAATGCACAGAAATGGCTCTTAGTCCTTCTGCAAGGGAAAATATTTACCAGGTACCACAGTTAGATTAGCTACAGGCACTAACAGCTGATGGAGAAGCCTAGAAATCCTTGTACAAGCCCTTGCACCTCTGTGAAGGACATCCTCAAAGGACAGAAATAAAAAGGAAAAGAAAAAGAAAAACCATCCAAACCCAGTGGTGTTACCTTGAGCATTCTGTGTAACAGTGCTTAGAATCAGAGCTGTGTCTGAATATCACTCCTTGAGACAAAGAAAGTCTCTTTGCTTTTACTAAGTAATGCAATAAAGATCACAGAGGACTTTTAACATTCTCCATTTATCAGATTATTCATTGCATATACATAGTTTATAACACTGGATTAAATTTTCAACAATAAAAAAGCTTTTGAGGATGGATTATGAAGGAACCAGGGTCACAGCAGATCAACTGTATAATGAATCTGACTTCAGAAAAATCAAAACAGTGAAATACTAAAGAGATGCACTTCACATAATTTTGCCCTTTTTTATTTTTAATTGGGGTAAATGTGCATAACATAAATGCCCTTTATTATTTTAAAAGCAATTAGGCATATAATGTACATTGATAACGACACACTGAACCAACTTGGCTTTTCTCCATTTGAGTAAAGTCATTATGGATTTAAAAAAAAATTTTACCTGTAGGAAAGGTTAGTATTACTTCCTTTCCTTAAATAAGAAATTCCTGACAGTCATGCCATGCCCATTACATTCCAATCCTCAGTTTTGTCTAAGAACTAGAGGAACATGTAACTTTCCAGTTCCCTTCAGGGAGTCCCACAGACCGATCCTTCTTAGAATCAGCAGTTACATTTCACACTTTCAGGTGTGTTGTGTGGCTGAAGGGCTCCCTGTTAGCTAGTACGAGGAAAAAAGTTGCAGATTTCAGCGCGACCTAAGGAAACATTTCAGGCAGAAGTGCTCTGAGGATAAAATGGAATTGGCACTTTGTGAAATGGGGGTTTCCTGTGCTCACTGGATGTTGATGTCACTGTGTATCAGAGTCTCCTGGGAGCTCTCCCACCACACAGATGCCCTGGCCCCATCCTTAGAATTCACTTTCAGTTGTCCTTGGGTGGGACCAGGCATCAGCACCTTTTAAAAAACCTCCCCAGGATTTCAATGTGCAGGGAAGTTTGAGAACCCCTGGGTTAATCAGAGGCCAGAGGTTCCCAGGTTGGCCAAGATGGCATCCTGAATGTGTTCCCACCCTGCTGTCCTACCTAATGACCACCCCTGCCCCTGTCAAGGGAGGATGGAACTGAACAGCATGGCACTGCCTTGGC
The DNA here is from genome assembly GCF_964341445.2 of Mesoplodon mirus. Classification (NCBI taxonomy): domain Eukaryota; kingdom Metazoa; phylum Chordata; class Mammalia; order Artiodactyla; family Ziphiidae; genus Mesoplodon; species Mesoplodon mirus. The sequence goes on along the minus strand of NC_138986.1, from coordinate 6,827,374 downwards.
TGTGACTAAATCAGGGACTGAGAAGGTCAGAGGGAGGCACATGGCGGCAGGACATACGTACTGGAAACCAAGGAAATTTATCCCAAATACCCAAAATCAGGGAGGTCTCTCTAAAACAATGAGTAAAAAAAAAACCAGTCCCCATACTGTTTTGATCTAATGAGGGACAGTCCATTTTCCCTACTGTATACTTTCCTTGCTCTTTGCCCACTTCTTGGCATACCTGGTAACCACCCTTTTAGGCTTTCAATGTCTTCCTCGATTCAAATGCAGTCTCAGGAAGAGCCTGCATCTCATCATGGAAATGAATGTAAGTTCACCTGGTAACCTCATTCAAAAGCATTGCATTTTGAGGCTTAAGACTCCATGAAATGAAAAGTTTTGACTGTTTTGAAAAGAATTTTCAAAACAATTGAGGGACTGTAGAGTAGGAGATATCTCCCAGCAACTGTGAGATCTCTCCATAGAAGTGGGCCACTAGAGAGGAAGACGAGTGACAGGAGAGAACTAAATAGGGGATTAGTCTCCGAAAGAAAGCTAGAATGACACACTTGACCTTGAGAGTTTAGGAAAACAATATAAAAAATAGTGACTAGATTTCTTTCGCTTCCATAAAAGATAAAATAAGAGTAAGCTTAAATCCTAATGTGATAAATTTCAAGCAAATAGCTTATGAGAAACACCTTTCTGATTACATACTTGAATGGGCGACGGGTGGATAGAGGTTGCAGAACTTCCTTTAATGGATGTATTTTAAAATAGGTTATCTTCACATATGCTTCACAGGAGCACTATGTGTATCTCTCTTTCCTCTCATCCATAAGAAAAGAGAGGTGGGGCTACATGACTATAAAGCTAGAGCATGAAAGAAGACAGCTATTAAGGAGTCAGATGAGAATCACTAGATAAAAAGGGTTTGGAAGAAGTAAAGCATTATACAGTTTTGGGATATCTTTTTTTTCCCAAAGTGAAGATATCCTATCCTTTAGGGTCTTTGATCCTCAATATATTTCAGAGGTTGATATCTTATTTTCATGGCCTAAATATTTGAGTAGGGTATTGGGAAGTTTCTATTCTGTTCAGTGAATAAAGGACAGAATTCTTTGAGTCCCAAGCAATTTATTTAAAAGCCCCAGGAAGATGTAAAAGTCGACTGAACCCTTCATGTTATTGCCTCAGGTTTTCAATATTCCAAATGTCCAGTTTAAGAACACACCTAAGAATATAAAAATGGGAAAAAAAAAACATACCTAAATCTCAGGGCATTCTTGACTTCTTACACAAAGTTTTAGAGGGTATTTGATAATAACATTTATTTAGTGGTCAACTTGGGAGATAAGGTTGGCGTTTCTAGTTATGGAATAGTTTGCACTGTGTTGTGAACATATGTGTGTATATATACATTTCCTAACCAGTGCATTTCGAAGTATGTGGTTATATTTCCCTATGAAATTTTTATTTATTTTAAAATTGCTTCAGAAGCACAGGATATAGATATGAACATGTGTGTTAGATGTAGCTAATTAGTGCAATGCATGCAAAGACACTACCTTTTTGTGATTTTTATTGTAAAAAACAATATTTGCATATTGTCAACCTCCATACTGAGCATCCAATTTCCCAATTTGCTAATATTTTGTGGGTGCATTCGGACTCAGTAAGTACAGGCAACAGGTCAACCCCACATTCTGACACTGAAACGGTGAGTGCCTGGGATGGCAAGCATGAAGCCAGTGTTTAAGGGCACACAATGCAGGTTCCCTGTTCTCAGTATGAAAGTGGATCTGGCTGCAGCTCAGGACCACCTAGACTACATAAAATCTTAAGGGACCCTGCGCTCTTCTTTTATGTGGCTCAGCATCAAATAGCCTATTAGTTCCTAAGTGACAACGTATGAGTGAATCACAATGCAGAATTTGAAATTTGGAAACTATGAGCAGTTCTCTAAGTGGTATGGCACCTCACCTGAATGTTTAGGGATCAGAAAGCTCTAGTTTTCCTGAAGCTCACCTTCTGATGTGGTGGAATTATAAGAGCTGATGTTTGTAACCTCCCACTTCTGGTACAGAAGGAAAGCCAATGATATAGAACGCACATGTTATAATATTACTGATAATTCTGGGCTTTTTATGAAAACCTGTATGCACTTCTTTCTCTACACAGCTGTGCTCCCACAGTCCCTATAGAATGTGGTCTCCCACAATACAATAGTGCAAATCCAATCATTCTCCAGTCTCAACACCCTTTATCTTTGTTTTTGGTTAACTTGCCCTTCCTCACTGGCAGTAAGTGAAATATACTTCACCTCCCCAGGACAGAGTAGCAGGATTAGAACATTTTCCTCTCTCTCTTCTCTAATCTTTTAAGCCACAGGTAGGTTCAATAGCTGCTTCCAAACACAGCCTCACTAACCATCATCTAGAAAAACTCAATCCACCATGACCTTTAAACTGAGAACGCACTTTAATTAAACAGCAAGGGGGAATAATTATTGAAAGTCAATCTCTGGCATTTTCTAATTGTAGAACAATTTTCCATGTCAGGGTCTGTGTTTATGTAGACTATTTCACATTTTTATTTTTCATTTTTATTAGTTCCCCCCCCCCCAAATTCTACAGTTATAGATTCGTTCCCCACTAACAACTACCCTTGTAGAATGTCCCAAGTATTCCTGTTCATCTCTTAGGCTGTAATTCCATGCCCAGCACTTTAGCAAGGCACATGTTTCATTACAAAACATATTAACATAGGTCAAAATCCAACCTAAGCTTCTAGTGTGAGACTAATTAAATCAAATTAAATTAATCACAATTGAATTAATTAAATGAATCAATTAAACTAAGAATGTCCCTGTATATAAAACAGATAACCAGTAAGGACCTACTGTATAGCATGGGGAAGTATACACAATATTTTGTAATAACCTATAAGGGAAAAGAATCTGAAAAAGAATATACATCTGAATCACATGTGCTATATACCTGAAACTAACACAACATTGTAAATAGACAACACTTCAATTAAAAAAAATTTTTTTTTAAAAGAATGTCCTAAGTTTCAGATGTACGTTTAAAGATCTACATATTTAAAATTTCAAAGAGCAACAGGCAAAAAATCACACCAAATGCAACTATGTGTACAGAGGAGGGTCTAATAGTGCAGTGGGTCTTATATACCAACAAATTTGAAATTTTTCAAGGGATTAAATAACAAACACATAAAAATACTATACAAGTCAAACAAAGGTCATTATTAATCTATTGAAACAAGTGTTTATTGAGGATGATTGGCAACTAAAGTTGTCTAAGAGAGCATAGTTGGTAGAATGCATCCCAGTGTAGGGATATGTTATATTTTTTATATCATTTACTGTATGATGGACAGTGTGTTAATCATTTTATTTCAGTACCCCATTTAGCTCTCATAACAACTCTGTGAAGCCAGTATGATTATACCTACTTTACTGAAAAAGTACCAGAGGCTTACAGAGGTTGAGCAACTTGAAAATGCCACAGTGCTAGGAAGTAATAGGGCTTGGAGGTAACTGAACTTTCCCTGAAGTCAGAATTGGGACTGACTTGTCACTTGGGTAAACTTAGGGACTAGCTTCCAGTAAAGAGTAAGAGCTAGTTAAATGAGTAATTAGGCAAAAAAGTCAAATGAGGAGGGTCCTTCCAACTCCAGAGACTGTGCTCTTCAACAGTGTAGCAAAATTCCCGTGAAAGGAGGTTCCTCCAAATCTCCGATTTTTCTTATCAATCCATTTTATATCCTTCATGAATTTGAGCATTACTTCTTAAAAATATTTTTTAATTCAAATCAGAAACTAGAGGAGAATACAGTGTTCAATTATGCCCAACAGAGCAGAAAGGTTAAGGAAGGGCAAGGATAAAGACCTTTGAACCTCTCTAGTCTTGCTGATTTCTCTCTGGGATTGTCATAACACTCCCTTCACAGGCCTGACTCTTTCCAGTGGTTTACTTCTGTGGCTATCAGTGTTATTCATGTCTACTAATTTAATTAAATTATATGCTCTCAGACTTCTGCTCCTGCTCAAGAGGAGGTAACAGGGACCAGATATAACCTCCCTCCTAAAAAAAAACAGACAAAATAAATTTTAAAAATTGATTTTCAAGACACTGAATTTCAAGTAATGTAAGGTAGCGATCCCTGAGAGATGTTCCCCAATTAGATGAGCCCTACTGGCACCTGAGCTGGCTGCCCTGAGCTTCAAGGATGAAACTCAGGAAGGGGAAATCCATGTGGAAGCCAGATGATTCCTTGAATCAAGGAGATGGAGCTGAAAGTTTGGGGAGAACCAGGAGGCTAGAGTTCACAGAATGGAGTTCCAGTGAGGGGAGAACTACTTTGAGAGAGAACCCTTGAGAGTCCCCTTGGGTATTCAACCATGTATTGACCAGCACATGCATGTGAGCAAACTACCAAAGAGAAGAGCCATTCAAAAGGATAAGGGGATAGTGCCTGATATTCACAGTGGGTCAGGAATAGTGCCCGCTTCCATCATCCAGACTAGAACAACTCTAGTGGTGGGGAATAACTGATCTTAGACTGAGCAACTACCCAGAACCCACCTAACAAACCATAAAAGCAAGACATGAAAGGATCGAACTATTTCTAAATAAATGAATGGTATTCCGGGAAAAAAACCTCAAGAATATTTATAGAAATACAAAAATATCTTAAAATTAACAATGTCTGGCATCCAATCAAAGATTACCAGGCATGTAAACAAGCAGGAAAACACAATCCATTAAAAATTAAGCCATAAATGACACATTAGAATTAGACAAAGACATTAAAATATTACTATGATAACAAGGAATATCTTAATAAATGGAATAATATACCTTTTAGATGGGTAAGGAGACTTGATATTGTGAGGATGTCAATTTTCCCCAAATTGATCTGTGTTCAATGCAATCCCAGTCAAAATCCCCACTGACTTTTTTTTTTTTTTTTGGTGGAGAAATTGACAGTTGATTCTAAAGTTTATATGAAAATGCAAAGCATCAAGAATGGGTAAAATATTTTAATAAAAGGACAAATTTGGGTGACAAACACTTCTGCCTTCAGGATTTGCTATAAAGCCACAGTTATCAAAACAATGTCGTTTTGGTGCAAGGACAGACAAAAGAGATCAATGAAATAAGATAGAAACTTCACAAATAGACACTCACATGTGTGGAAAACTGCTTTCTGACAAAGGTACTAAGGAGATTCAGTTGAGAAAGAATAATCTATTCAACAAACGGTGCTCAAATAACTTGATATCCATATGCAAATAAACTTTGATCCATACCAATTAGCACAAAAGAGATAACAGACCTAAACATAAAACTCTAACTTATAAAACTTCTAAAAGGAAAAAAGTAGAGAAAAACTCTGCGATCTTGGCTTAGGGAAAGATTTCTTAGCTATAACACTGAAAGCATAATCCACAATAAAAGAACAAACTGGGACTTCCCTGGTAGTGCAGTGGTTAAAAATCTGCCTGCTAATGCAGGCGACATGGGTTCGAGCCCTGGTCCGAGAAGATTCCACATGCCGCGGAGCAACTAAGCCTGTGCACCACAACTACTGAAGCCCGCATGCCTACGGCCTGTGCTCCGCAACAAGAGAAGCCACTGCAAGGAGAAGCCCGTGCACCGCAATGAAGAGTAGCCCCCGCTCGCCTCAACTAGAGAAAGCCCGTGCGCAGCAACAAAGACCCAACGCAGCCAAAAATAAATAAATAAATAGATAAAAAATAAAAGAACAAATGAATGAATTGCACTTCATCAGATTTAAAATGGCTTCTCTCAGAAAGACACTTTAGAAAACTAAAAAGACAAGCTACACACTGAGATAAAATATTTTTATAAATCTAATAAAGAACATGTAACCAGAATGTAGAAATAACTCAAAACTCAATATTAAAACAGTGCTATTAAAAATGCTAAAGATTTGAATGGATACTTTTATCAGAGAAGATATAAAGATAGAAAATAAGCACATGAAAAGATGCTTACCACCATTAGTCATTAGGGAAATGCAAATTAAAAATACAACGGGTACTGCCACACACCTGTTAGAATAGCTAAAATTTAAAACATTGACCATACAAGATGTAGAGGAACTGGCATCTCATATACTGCTGATGATAATGTAAAATGGTACAACTGTGTTTGAAAAACATTTTGGCAGTTTCTTAAAAAGTTAAACATATATTTAACATACTACCCAGCTATAACATTCCTAAATATTTACCCAATATATATTAAAGCATATATTCCTAAAGACTTATACATGAATACTTATAATAGTTTTATTTTTAATAGCCCTAAACAGGGAATGAGCCAAATGTCCACCAACAGGTACATGGATAACAGACTGTGATCTATCTATACAATGGGATGAATAAAAAGGAATGAACTATTGATGCATGTTACAACATGGATAGCCTTAATAATTATGCCAGCAACATATACCTCAATATAATTATGACGAGTGTAAGAAGCCAGGCAAAAAATGTATGTACTATATAATTCCATTACATAAAATTTTAGGAAGTGCAAAGTAATCTATATTAACAAAAACCATCAGTGGTTGCCTGCAGCCATGGGAAGGGAGAGAAGCATAGGGGAAAGGGATTACAGAGGGGAATAAGGAAACAGGTAGAGGTGACGGAGATGTTCATTATCTTGACTGTGATGGTGGTTTCACAGGTGTGTACATATGTCAAATCTTATCAGATTGTATACTTTTAATATGTGCAGTTACCTCAATAAAATTGTTTCAAAATTATACCATCTCTCAATTTTACTTCTCCTCCATTATTTACAATTTTAAATTAGTTGGAAAGCTTTAGAAGCTGTTACTGGGTGGACACCATATTGCTTTGCCTGAGAGGTCTGCAGTCACGGGTCTTTCTAGTCTTCCATGGCCTGCCTTCTCTTCCTTTGGTTTCCATCCATTTTGGCATTACAAGCTCCCAAATCATTGTTGATCTCATCACTAAGACCCCACGTTTTGTATGGCCTTTAAACATTTTTTTCCATCTGTTCTAATTACAGCACGGGTTCAGCTCCTGTTCACTTTCCCAGCTCTCCCCTGCACTCCAGTGCCCAGCTATACTAACTCTTCTGAATTCCATCAATGCATCATATTCCGCTTTAGATATCTGGATCTTTTTTATTAGAAATTCTCTATTTCTGAAAAACTTTTTTTCTACTCTTTTTCCTCTTGGCTAATTCCTATACATCCTTTAGGTCTCAGTTATTTTCTTGGGAAAGCATTTCTCCCATCAAGGTTTCCCTTAAGTGACTCTGATATATGACCCCTGAACTTTTCCTACCAGCATTTGCCCCACTGAATGATACTTACCTGTTAACTTGCCAGTATTCCTGTAGGGTATAAACTACCTTGATCTGATCTGACTGGGGACTTGATACAAGAAGAGTAATGGATTTGGCTGTTAGAGTCTACAATTTCTCCACTTACCTGGGGAAAATTTAAGGATGCCTCTGACTAAAACCAAACCAAACATTCATTTACTGCCCTTGAGCATAATATAAAAAATTCAAAACGTGGGATCAACTCTCTTATTGAGCATTTGTACCAAAAGAGGACATTTTGGTCCTAAGAAATACTTTCCCTGTAGGGTTTTAGGATAAGGACATTTTGAAATTAAAATTGCCAAATAGGGGCTTCCCTGGTGGCGCAGTGGTTGAGAGTCCGCATGCCGATGCAGGGGGCACGGGTTTGTGCCCCGGTCCGGGAAGATCCCACATGCCGCTGAGCGGCTGGGCCCATGAGCCATGGCTGCTGGGCCTGTGCGTCCAGAGCCTGTGCTCCGCAATGGGAGAGGCCACAGCAGTGAGAGGCTCGCATACCGCAAAAAAAAAAAAAAAAAAAAAAAAAAAAATTGCCAAATACATGTGGTTTTCTCAAAGTTGGCATTAGTGTATTAGTGTACCTTACCCAAGCAAAGATCAAACGGAAATCTCATCTAATTTGGGACCTCCCAAATAAATTCTAACAAGGTAACATTCCAAATGATGGAGGTTGGTTACATGATGAGTGTGCAGTAACTGACTGCTTGGCAGTTTGTTTTGTTTGTCTGTATGGACACAGCATATCAAAGTAAGACTATTTTCCTTTTAAAGATTTGGGGGAAAAAACTCTTTAGATTTATTATGTAAATCTTGTACAATTCTATCATTCTCGTAAGGGTACATGTTGATCTCTAAATTGTTAAGAAAGGTGACAGGAACTGAAGTAATCAAAGTAGAAAAGTATCACGGCAAACTCTTCTTGATATTCTAACTGTCACTATAATTTGCTCTCTGTGCAGGAAAGAGTTCTTCCTGTGGATTAAACTGTAGCATTATTCAGCCTCAAGCAGACATGTCTGTCTTTTTCAATTTTGAAACAGTTTCTGTTATTTGCAGCCCCTGCCATTTGCAGGCAATTGGGACGTGATGTCCTTATACTTTAGTTCTCCAAATATCTTGGAATAAATAAAACACAAAAATAAAGTTGCTGGGTTTTTTACTCTTAAGCTGTGGATTGCTGGCAAACATTTTATTTAAAGGTTATGACCTTTTCAAATAAATTAAAGAATATCCATAAGACACGATCCACCCTAGTTATACCATCCACAGTTTTTCTTCTTTTTAACCTATTATAAACTTATAAACATTGAACTATATCCTAAGTAACCCCTGAAAATTAGGGGTCTGCATTAACTACTATTGATCTGTATGCACAAAATATGTCTCAAATTTTTATCCAAGGTACTTACAATGATGATGGTTGCTGCATGTACATGCTTCAATTCAAAAGCCAGCATTTTAAGATATATTTCAAGTCATCATGTTTATTCCACTTCTCAAACATATTATGGGAACAGAAATACCTTCATTTACAAACAGAATATATCCCAAAGAAACTATGGGAACCTTGAATATCAGTTGTTCAGGAACTTCACGTGGTTGCCAGTGGGAAATATATGTATATGTTCTGTGCAGGGGGGATATATTTTTGATAAGTTGCATAGGCTAAGGCCCACCGTGGAATTAGTGCCAAATCAGTGGTGCCACAACTCTTCTACTTGCTTAATTGTAAGTTATTGCAACAGTTAACTGGGAATAATTCTCTGTTATTTTCCCAGAATAATCTATTCATCAAAGGTGAATAGACCTCACCTTTATATTTTAAGCACTCCCTGTGAAAATGATTTTTCCTGGCTTCTCTTTTTTACTTTATCCATGAGTTCTATTACCCTGGGATTCCCTTCTCAGCCTTTTTATAGGCATGTCCTCTTAGGTCTCATCCACATCAGGGGCATTAACAGTCTACTATGAGCAGGAAATCTATACAGCCCAGGACATTCAGCTTCCAACCTAGGTGATAACTGCCTAACGACTAGCTACCTGAGTCTATGTAGTAGCACACGCAATCAGGGTGCCTCATACAATCACTTCTGACCAGTCCTGTGGCCTCACCTCCTCTGATTCGGGCCCCTTCTGTGCCCAAAAGATTCTCGCTATCACCCAGGCCTCAGACTTTCCAGTTATCTCCGATTCTTCCTTCTCCATCATGCCTCTCATTCTCTCAGGTACGAAGAGGATGGCCCAGGTCTCTCAGCACTGTGGTGGTTCTCAGGCCAGGATGTGTTTTAGACGCAATGGGAGACTTTTTAAACATGTGGATGTCTGGGTTCCATCCCAAATATTCTGCTTTAAGTCTGTGGTTGGAGCCAGGCCTTGGCAGTTCTTACAGGCTCCTCAGGGAATGCTGGCATGAAGCCAAGGATGGAATCCACCAGAAGCGGAAGACTGTGGGCTTTGGAGTCAGATACATCTGTGTGGCTGCTTAACCTTTGTGAGCCCCAGAGCCTCAACTGTACATAGGACTCCAACATCAGCCTCAAAGGCTTACTGTGTAGATTAAAGAGATAAATATTTAAGTTTTCTAAAAATAAATGATGGGTACTCAATGCATAATAATTACATGCCTCTTTAGTTTTCTAATCTGTAAAATGGGAATAAAAGTACTTTATAGGCTTCACTGAATAGAATTAAAGTTGCAGCAAGACAGGCATCCCTAACTTTTCTGCTTTGCCAGGATGACGTTTAGATGCTGTAAATGGTCCTTGTCTCACTTATCCCATTTCCTTTTGCATTTCTCCTGCTGTCATCCTGGTGCCTGCCCCATGATATTGAACCTGCTAGGATTCTACTCCATTGCCAGATTCACATTGCCAGTGTTAATGCATAGCCCCAGTCACGCCATCATCTTGCTTAAAACTCTTCAATGTCTCTTCACTGATCACTGAATTATATGTTCCTTGTGCCCTCCCTGGGATGGAACCAACCAAACAGTTATTCTAGCCTTGCCTCCAGAAGCCCCATCTCTACCCCAGGTACTAGATAATGTGGATCTTCGATGTTCCATAAACTGCTGGTACACTTTCCTCTTCTACTCTGTCCCCACATCCTCAATTCTACCCATCAAGTCTACCCATTTTCAATCACCCTTTCTTAATGTGTTAATCTTTAATTGGATGATAAAATGGCTTTCGTGAGGTCATTTGAAGGGCTATCAGGAAGGGCTTTTTCCATCTAAAGAGGCTGCCCTGGTCTGTCATGGTAGTACAGTATCATCCTTCCTCAGTCTTTGCTTTACAACATTGAAACTCCTGAGTTCAAATGTTTCTGTGAGGACCGCTGAGCCGCCAAAGCAGTCTTCGATTTCTGAATTCTAATGAGTTTCCTGACCCAGAACATAGTCTCCATGGAATGGACATGGGATGGAAGTGTGTCATTGGGGATGAAGGATCATCAGTCACAGCACACCTCAGGGCCATTCTCCAGACGGCTTTCCTATCGCACAAATTGGATCATTAGATGAAGCCTCTGCTGCACGCATTCTGAAGCCTTCTCAGAGCCTAAAGGATGGTACCTAAACTCATCTGGATGTTATGCAAGCCTGTGAGCCTGGCCTGATTCTGCTCTAACCCTGCATCTCTGCACGACTGCCACCTCCTTCTCTGGACTTCAGCCAATGGACCGATCTGCAGCTCCCCGGCCCTTCTCTCTGCCCTCCCTTTGCCCGGCAGGATCCTGTTCTTTTAGGACTTAGCTCAGGAGTCTCCTCTTCGAGGTCACTACCACTGACTAGCCTCAGAGGGCCACATGCCCACCAAGGTGCTCCCATCAACCCTGGGTTCATTCCTCTCAAAATGCTTCTTAGTCACACAGTGAAACTTCCTTGAGCTGCCACGTGCTTTTCAATTGCAGCAAGGGTACCCTATTCATCTGTTCAAGGACAAGACAGGCACATAGGAAGAAATCAACAAAAGAAAGACACGTGGAGAAAAAGGAGCATTCTAATCTATACTTGTAGTATTCCAGGTGGCTCATTTATTCCATTCTTATACGTTAAAGAAATATTAAATCAACCAGAAAGAGAAAAGTTTTAAATGTTATTTCACAATAATCAGGAAACTATATCTTTAGAAAAGCTATAGTGAAAAATTATAGAAATTTTAACTCTCCAAACCATGGTTAGCATATATTTCTCATAAACCTTTAAACTTTTCGTGTTTACTTGTTAGTCTTATAGATGTCTCTGGTAGCTACAAAGCAATAATAGTTAGTTTAGGTCTAAAAAATATCGACTTCAATACTGTGGTTAATTTCAGTGGGATGCTATACTACCTACTTAAACAAGAACCCTTGGAAATGTGGTTACTTGTCATTTACATATTTTAATGTTAGCAATAAAATGGAAGGTGGTTAAGCTTAATCTGTATGCTCATAAGAGAAGGAAGGAGATTAATTCTGAGTGGGTCGTGGTTGCTACAATCAATAGAGTATATCATAACTGTGCATTAAGGAACTGTCTGTATGGTAAGGTGGAAGAACAATAACCACTAAATAAGTGGTCTCTCGGGAGTTGATGAAAAATCTCTTTCTCCAATAGGAAAGGAATGCTTTTTAAAATTTATAATACCATATGGACACCCAGGCATGTGGATGGCATGTAGATGCTCTACATTAAAGTGTTATTTTTACATTTTCAACATAACAAATACACTAAACAGGTGTTTTAAAATGTCACACTTTGAACAGCAGTAATTCGATTAGCATGAAAAATTCACTGTTCTTAGTAGTATTGCTGAAATATTAGTGGATTAGAGATTTTTATATCCAGTATGCTTCAACTATATATTTATAGTTGATTTTGGATTTTAACAGATATTTTTTCTCTCTTGTGAAATCAGAATCCCAATTTCGGTGATCTAATGACTCTGCAATAGGACAATGGATAGGTCTTTTTTATTTACATCTTTGTCACAGGCTGCTGCTTTGTTTTATCCAAGTAAGCACTCTTCCTACTGGATTCAAACTGACAATCAATCAGAAAGGATTCTGCTGGCTACTTACTCTTACAATTGTAGATTAGAAGTTCTTTAAGAATAATGTTCTACCTAGAAAAGTCTAAAAATAATCTAAATATTCATAAACAAAAAATGGTTAAGTAAATACCGTACATTTCATTTCTGGAATATTTTGCCTTCATACAATGATATAATATTTTAAGAGTGTCTAGAACTGTGCCTAGCATTTGTCAAAAAAGTGTCTGTTTCTAGCTATAAATGAGTAAATGATTTTTCCTAATAATGTAGAACAATTCTAATAATAGAATGGTTTAGTGAAAGGAACAGAATATGAAATTTTACTTAGAGCACATACAAGCTGTGTTTTAGTTTATAAATTAAAAAAAATCTTTAAAATGACTGTGTCTGATGGGAAAGGGACGGGAAGAAGGCCATTTATTTTATAATTTCTATTCTAGCATTTTTATATTTTTCTTTTATGGAATTATATAACTTTAAAATGAATTAGATATTCAAAATATCACAATTTTTTTTCATTTCATATATGCCTCAATTACTTAGCTTTGTTGAATATTTATTTTTTAGAATAAAAAAAAAAGTAACAAAGTTGGAAGACTCTGTGTGTATTGGGGCAGGGGGTGTTTCTGGACTTGTGAAATTGCACCAAGAACCATTCTTTCAACAAATACTAAGTTTTACAAACAATTGTAATAACAGTAATAGCTAGGGTACAAAGAGTTCTTCCTATGCTTTGGATTTTAAGCCATGAATTATCTCATTTAACCGTTAGAATTGTGTTAGGCAGATATCAATTTCATTATAAAAGGGAAAATTAAGTCTGCTCCTAAGTATTGGAGTCCATGGAGCCCACACAGCTATAAAGGATGTTGCGCTTCTGGAAAGGCCAAGGGCAGGGCTGGACGATGGAAGCTCTAAGTGAAGTCCAGTCTCTGCCCTCAAGAAAGTGAACAATCTAAAGCTGTGCTTTCTAAAAGAACCTGCAGTGATGGAGCGCATGCTGCACATCTATGCTGTCCCACACAGCAGCCGCTAGCCACGTGTGGCCACTGAACACTGGAAATGGGACTTCTAAATTTTATTTAATTTTAATTAATTAATTTGCATTTACATTTAAATAGTTAAATGCCACTAGTGGCTACACTATTGGGCATCTCAGTTCTAAAGAATTCCCCGGCCATCCAGTGGTTAGGACGTGGTGTTTTCACTGCCGAGGGCCCGGGTTCGATCCCTGATTGGGGAACTAAGATCCCACAAGTCGAGCTGTGTGGCCAAAAAATAAAAAAAAAAATTAAAATAAACAAAAACAAAAAGTTGAGGCAGGGATAAAGTGGCCTTTATAAAACAACATTCCAAGAGCTAATAATATGTTTTAAAAATAAAATAGTAAATCCAAGTGCTCTTGGAAAAGGTAATCTCTGCTACTACTACAAGGTGTGTACCCTGGCTTTCTGAGAATAATTTAAAGTTTCTCACCTTAACTGGAAATATAATTTTAACTATTTTGAATAAAAATAACTGGCATTCAAGTTGTCGGCCAGCATATATTTATTTCTGCTCAAAGTAAATTTATTAGAATCAGTTAATTATTTGAATTAATTTTAATTGTATGTGCATGGAAACTCTGTTGTTTAGAGAAAAAGTATATACAAACATTCTTGGTTTCTCCCTCAAAATACTTACCTCCTAATATACCAAGATGAGAACTAAGGCTTCCGCTGGGAACTTTGTTACTAAGTTAAGCCTTGGGGGTAAAATTCTAACCTTTGCTCTAAGTGTACAAATGCTGTATTTTAAAAGGAGCACCTTGGGTCAATAAGGCATGCATTTAGTTTGATTGATATTAAATCACAAGATTCAGTAATTTGAATGAAGAGTAAAGACTATAAAATCCTTAACTTCAGAAGCCAAACACTCCCCTGGTTATTTCTTTTAATTTATTGTATTTGATTTGCTGTCTCCATTAAGAGTCAAATTTTCTTCTAAAATCACTCAGGATTTCCATGCATTAAGTATTAAGCCTTTTATATGAATTCTCTATGTAAAATATCTAAGATAAAGTTTAAGGATGAATAAAAATCAACTCTAAAACCCCAAAATTACCAAGATACCTTTAAATTTCTTTGGGATAAAGTGCAACATAAATAATTTTGTGGAAAAGCAAATATATTAGAAAAGTTATCCCTTCTAAGTAAAATGATCATTCTTACTAAGCAGTCAATACTTTGTGGAGGTTATTAGATTTCAATTAGCTTTCTGGGTGGACTGCTGATTAAATGGCTCCCAGGATTAAGTGCAACCCAGTTCAGAAGACTGGTGTTTGCATATATTTTACACTAAAGATGGCATGTATTGAGATGATTCAAATCAAACACCTGAAAGAAAGGAAATACTTCCCCATGAAATTTTACCAATTGTTCAATTCCTTCATCACTTAAAAAAACCTAGCTAATCCCATCTCACCTTTAAAAATAAAACAATGGCTATATATTGTTGCCTCTTTTACTTGATATCCTCTCTGTCAAGCTAAGAACATAGGGTGTGTGTGTGCATGTACGCATGTGTGTGCATGTGCCTGCATTGACAGTTCACTGTCCTATGAGATTTAAACATCCCTAGAACAACTTATCATACAGGCTTCTGTTATGGTCCTAATCATATTTCACTTCTATGTAACTGTTCTAGGCAAGTCTGCCAAGAGGCCGAAGCTAGCTGCTGACCACTGGGCTCTATCCACATGAGTCAGAGCAAGAAATAGGACATCTTCTTGCTTTCCATGGCTACAGAGATAATCCCGCTCTTTCTTTCTCTTTCTCTCTCTTTCTTCCTTTCTGGCATTTATTTCATCCAGCAATAGATATGGCAAAAGAATATTTCTAACTCCCATTGTCTAAAAGACAAACAAGATAAGAAATTGAAAAGCCTATCTTTTGGGACACAGAGAGACACAGGGGAAGGAAGTCAAATCACCTGTCTCTATCTCTGTCTCCATTACACACAAATATATATATATATATCGTAGAGGACATATCATCATATGTGGAAAAGAGAAGGTGTTTAACTTCCTTGAGAATATGAGGTTTTACCCAATGATGATGTGATGGGCGCCCAGAGCCCGTGCTCCGCAATAAGAGAAGCCACCGCAGTGAGAAGCCCACGCACCGCAACGAAGAGCAGCCTCCGCTCGCCACAACCAG
Organism: Mesoplodon mirus; assembly: GCF_964341445.2. Taxonomy (NCBI): domain Eukaryota; kingdom Metazoa; phylum Chordata; class Mammalia; order Artiodactyla; family Ziphiidae; genus Mesoplodon; species Mesoplodon mirus. Next base: position 6,811,753 of record NC_138986.1, on the reverse strand, counting down.
AGAAAGCCCGTGCGCAGCAACGAAGACCCAACTCAGCCAAAAGTAAATAAATAAATAAATAAATTTATTAAGAAAAAAGCCAATTAAAAAGAAAAAGAAAACCATCCTACGGTATTTCTGAAATGTATCCATTCAGATTCCCAAAGAACCTTCCAGTGACTGAGGGCTTACAATTTCCATAGAAGTCCCAACCTATTTTCAGTAATACGGTTACCTAGCGGAGCCGCCCCAGGGTCCCTAACCCGCACCTAAACCGTCTCTATAAAACACAAGTACACCTGTCTTAGTCAAGGAAGCAAAGAAGCCCTCACCCCCATTTCTGATAAAAACCACCCTCTGGGCAAATTGCAGAAAACCAAAATTGACTGAATCTTCTAGATGTGTTTACATGACAGGAACAAGAGGACTTAACCACAAGAAACTGGTATAAACTGGCTGGACTTCAAAACGGGGACAAAGGTCACTCTACAGCTCATAATCATATCATTTTAATGGTAAAATCCCTGCCAGACAGCACCGTGTTGGTTCGATCTGCTTCTGACCCAAACCCCAAAGGACCGTAAAAGGGCAGAAAAGAGGTGCAGACCCCATTCCAGGAAATCGCCTCCAATTCCGTAAATCAGGATGACAAAAGACCCCCCCCCAATAACCTCCTTCACCTTTTTCTATAAAAACCTTGGCCCCCCTTGTAATGGGGAGAAGGTGCTTTCAGAGCATGAGCTCTCCTCCATTTCCTGGCCAACGAGGAAAGTTTCTACTTGCTGCTACAAATGGAAAAGGCTACTTCACCTTACTGGTGCAAACAATAACTGGGCAGGGAAAGAGCCAAAGGAAGGATCGATAACAGGACTACTTCTAAGATTTGTTCTTATTTTGAATATAAATCTGTTCCTCATTACATTTATTTCCATATGGATCCAAGTTCTTCCAAAAGAAATGACACAGATGAACTACACACCTTCTTTGCAAGCTTCCACCATATCTACTCTTCTCCAGGTTAAACTTACAAATTTCTTCAGTTATTCTTCTTAGGGCCTCCCTGTTCATCACGATTCTGCTCACACTTGTGTGTTCATATTTACTTTGCTTTTAAAAGGAGAGACCGGTTTGTGATACAATGATCCACCTGTGGCTTGCCCCGAGCAGAATATACGGAGGTCTGATTTTAGCAACAGGAGACCAGCCACTGTGGCCTTGGTGAATCACAGATTCTGAGAAGACGTGGGTAAAGGGAGCCCAGCCATCGCCTGGAGACTTTCAGAAGTGGAGGGGCGTCCATAGGCTCCACTTTCAACATCGAAAATCAAGATAGTGTAATGTTAGACTCCAAACGCAGAGAAGCGAAAAATAAAGGCAACGTCCTCACTTACCTCACACCTAAGAAATCTTTCTCAAAGAAACACATAGATAAGTGAGCACATTATGAAAAGATGTAGGCAGTGAGGACTTCTGTTATTATTCCCAGTACAGAAGCAAGAGAGATGCCCTGTTGGTTTTCAGCAGTGACTCCAAAGACATATCAGTGTTTCCATCTTTGAAACTGGTGTTTGCAGGTTTGGTAAATCCCCGCAGTAGAGTAAACTTCCATGTGCCCTCATGTCTTTCAAATACAACACCCTTAGCGCCTAACTTTATTCGTTCCCATTCCTTCACAGAACCCTTAGTAACCACAGATGATGACACGCCTGGCCCTTAATGTGGCTGAAGGTTTTAATGCCACAGTTATAAGCAGCCGCATATCTGCTCAGTCACATTACTGGGTCCCTGTTATGAAAATATGCACATTAGATGTTTTTATAGTTTTGCCTTCTTGGAGGTGGAGTAGCTCTGGGACCTGTCATTCACTGATATGAGGAGGTTGCCAATGGTAACACAGAATCCAATGTAGCAGATCACAAAAGGCAAAGAGAATTTGAATCAGAGAATTGCAGGGCTGGAAGACTCAACAGAATTAATTCTGTTGTCTTCCTAACCTTTAGAGTGATTTGAAAGATCTGCAAATATCCAGTTACTTTTTCTTGGTCGTGGGATTATGTATATTTCTGTTTCTTTTTTTTTGGCCGTGCCATGTGCAGAATGCGGGATCTTAGTCTCCCAACCAGGGAAGCTCAGAGTTTTTAAAAAAACTTTTATTGGAGTATAGTTGCTTTACAGTGTTGTGTTAGTTTCTATGGTACAGCAAAGTGAATCAGCTAAAACATATACATAAGCTTGGAGTCTTAACCACTGGACCGCCAGGCAAGTCCTATTTCTGGGTTTAGCTGTATTTTTACTCAGTGGGTGTGTACCACTTTTTAATATGAATAATATAAATTCTTTTTCATTTAGACATAGATGAGATTTGGTTAGTAATGATAGTTCTATGTTCACTGAAGGAAGGCTCTCCCACAAAGTTTTTACAGAAACAGGGGGAATTGCCTGGCTAGTTCCAAAGGAAGGTTGACACTGTTACTTCTTAAGAAGGGGGTGACAAAGAGGTCACCCCATTGCCCAGGCCCTGGTCCACCTCCAGTTGGCTTGGATGCTGCTCCCACATCAGAGCAGGTGGATATGTGTACACAGCCTGCTGACAGGGACCAGTGCTTCTGGAGCTGACCCAGAACACCCACTGCGAGGGGAGTGGCTGGGAGAGTTCCGGTCTCCCTGGGCCCTTCTGCACCCACCAGGACTTTCCGCTCTGACACCCTTCCCAGCGGCGGTTCTCAAAGTGAGAGGCCCACCTTGGCACTATCGGTGTCATTCAGAAATCTCTCAGAAATACAAATTACAAAGCTCTAACCTAGACCTACTGAATCAGAAACTCTGGGCTTGGGGCCTAGTAACCTGTCTTTTAACAAGCCCTTCAGGAGATTTTGACCTGACCTAGAGATACGGCTGCCATGATTGAGTCCATCATGTAAACTCTTCTTGTAAACCACTCGGAGGAGCCTGTGAGCATCACTGTGTCTCGAGTTCCTGGTGAGGCACAGATATACCCTGAGGAGACGGGGTTCTTCTGATGGGAACAGCAGCCTTGCCGCTGATGCTCCACTTACATAATTGCTGTTGGAGTGGTATTCTATCGCCAGATGTCAGTGCTGACAGAGAATTCAGAAATGGGCAAGAACTAGAGGCATTTTCTGGGCCTCCACTGTTTCTCTTTATTTCCAACATGCCACTGGCATGAAACATAGCTGGGCTGCATTGAAAGCAGCAGTGCCTATTTTTTTTTTTTTTTTTTTTTTTTAACGTACAGAAATTCCTTTTCCTTGTGTGTAGGTGACAACTTGTTGCTGGTAATAGCTTCAAAATCACGGCTGCACTATGAACAGAAAATGCTCTTGGAGGCCGAACCCTGTTGACCTCTTCCTGCCAAACAAACAAATAAACCCAAATGCTGTGTCTAAGTCCATCTGTCAACAGACACTTGCTGATGTCGTGCTTAAGGGATTTTATGTACAAGGTGTCTCAAGAGGGAAAAAAAACAAATACACAGTCTGTGTACCTAAACGATTTTTACTCTGGTTGGGCAGCAAAGGCTTGAGAACAATCAGAAGGAAACACATTGTTCCAATGACAGTGAAACGGAAACAGTGCAAAGTGAATCCCTGACAGCAGGGCTGGGCAGCGGGAGGTGGCCTGGGAGGCAGAGAGGCTGTGGGGACTCCAGCCTGGATCAGGGGGCGGGCGCTCTGATCAAAGATCTGGCTTAGAAACTGTAGGCAACAGGCAGCCGCTCTGGGCTCTTGAGCAAGGGAATGACAAGCTGAAAATCGTAGGCTGTAATCGGAGAAGGGCTCACCGGGGGTGTGTTACATCCCTAACAGCCCTAGATGTGTGCTGAGGCTGTATTACAAGCCTGGCTGGCAAAGGCCCAGCTCTCAGGGATCTTTCGTCCTGGTAGGGAAAAGATCTTTAAATCACCATGGAAATAAAAACACAGGATAGTTGTGGATAATTATCAGGGCTGTAAGGCCAGCAGCCCAGGAACGTGATAGTGGTGCTGTGTTAGGATCCATCTGGGTCCTGACGTCACAGCCCAGGCAGAAGGTCACAAGAGCCATCAGAGGACAAGACGGTGCAGAGCAGGAACATAAAGAGGGAGAGATGTGCTCGTGGCCACAGCGAGGTGGGAGGGAATGTCCTTCAGTGTCCCTAACCCACGGATAATTTGATGCTTGTTCACAGCTTTTTGTTGGCAAATCAGTATTAGTGTCTGTGTCAGTGATAACATCTTAAATTTGAACAACGCTCTGTGATAGCTACGATAACCCATGAGGTAGACAGAGAAACTCTTTTCACAAGATGCTTTAAGAGTCTAAGCCTTCATCTCTGCTCAGCAGCTGAAGAGGAGGTCTTATGTCCCTCAGACACTGTCCCCTGGAGAGACATTTGAGAATAACTGCTCTCGCCCACTTTCTGATTAAAGGGCAGTGACGTGGCTCTGGCACCTCACGATGTAAGATAAACTTCTCCTGGGACAGGCTAAGTACATCCCGGGCCCTCCACTTACAGCTAAGATGGTTAACAATAAGCCCGACACTACTGCCTATTAGAAATCTGTCTTTCGTTATAATTATGTATTAGTTATCTTTAGACCAACTTGTTATGCAGGCTGACTATTTTTAACCAGAGTTTTTGGGCTTGAGTTGTATTTATTTTTTGGAAGGAATCAAAAAATTTTCCCAATGGTCAGTAATCACACTTATATGTAGAACATGAAGATGTCAGATATCATTTGATCCACAGTCAAGAGATCCTTTGGATTTGGTAAAATTTCTCATTTTGAGATGTACAGTTCACTCTGGAACAACTCGGGGGTTGGGGGCACCACCCCCATAAAGTTCAAAAGCCACATATAACTTGTTGGCCCTTGTATCTGCGATTCCACATCTGTGGATTCAACCAACTTCGGCTCAAGTAGTACTGTAGTATTTACTGAAAAAAAGCCACGTGAGGGGACCCACACAGTTCAAACCTGGCTGTTCAAGAGTCAAATGTAAATTATTATGGTCTTTAATTAAAGAAAAAAATAAAAGTAAAATGAGATTTTTATCCAACTGTGTATGTGTTGGATAAAATTAAGGAATTTAACTGTTAAAGTATAAAATGGAGATATCCCTTGAAATAGGACTTGTAAATTGTATGACTTGTATGATGTGTAAAAGTCTACTTCATTAGAATCTGCAGAGTATATTTAGTTTTTTTTCAAAATTTCCTTTTATAGTGAATTTAGCATATATATTCAGATATAGGATTTCCTAGAGGGGCAGCCTAACAGCATTGCCAATATCTTTTTCCTAGTGCCATTATTTGAGCAATAGCCTACTCTGTCAGATAAAAATGGGGATTAAGATATACACAGAGGGCACTAAAATTCTAAGACGAAGCAATGATTATTTACTTGTTAAAAAAAATGAAAAGGAAAAATAAATTTTAAAAGGCTTCTAAGACCAGTCTTGCATGTAGAACAATAATACTAGAAAACTTACATGGATTTTACTCATGTGAGTGTTTCAGGCCCTAAGCAGTGGGCTCTGGGTACCCGTGTGCCCTGGGTCTGCCCCCTCAGCCCCTCCCTCCACTGTAACCTGCTGCCTTCTTTGTGTGCACTGCTTCCCTGGGTCATGGTGTCGCCCCTGCTCACTCAGTGAACAGGGAAATGTTACAAGACTTAAAACTCACTGTCCCTAAATACAGTTCTTCTCCTTGGGCAGCGGCAGGTTCCACGTGAATCTCAGCTTTTACATATTAAGTGGAACTGCTCTGTCCTCCAGCTCTCGGCTAAGGATGAGATAAGAAGTATTTGAAAGGGGATTAGAAAGAGACCTTAGATGAACTTGGTCTGGAAGCTACTCTTTTCCACCCAATATGATAGGGAGGGAATCTGCTCAAAGCACCGAACGATCACTCCTTCCTTTTTAGTCGGACATGCTTGCCTCTAAGTCCATCCTTTGGTGACACGGTGAGGGCTGGTCAACCTTTCTGAACCCCACCTAGTCCCCAGTTAAACCCTTAGCATCCACCCTCCCCCCACAAAAACCCCAAGACCCCCATAACTCTCTTCTGATTATGTAGAAAATTTGAAAACACAGGAAAGCACAGATACCCATAATGCTACCAGCATGCAAATACCACAGTTAACCCATTTTCGTGTGTAGATTTTTACATAACTGTATTCATAGTGTATATATTGTTCTCCAGTATCGTTTCAGTTAATGTGTCCCATATGGTTAAATATTTATCTACAGTGAGGGTTTTAGTAGCTGCAGAATATTTATCATAACAGTGTATCATAATCTGACGAGCCCAACACCTGTTGAACTTTTTCACGACTACAAAACATGCCTTAATAACAAAAATGAACATAATTCTGGTTATATATCTAGAATTTTCTTAGGATAAATTCGTAACAATATAATTGCTCATCCAAATGTATGAACATTCTAAGGGTCTTGATATATTAGCAAATTTTTCCCCCAGAAAGTTGATCTAGTTTATACACCATTCAGTGGTGTTCCTGATCCTATGCATCCTTGACAAAATGGAACATTCCATGCATTTTAATTAAAAAAATTTTTTTAAGATTTTTTTTTTGATGTGGACCATTTTAAAAGTCTTTATTGAATTTGGTACAATATTGTTTCTGTTTTCTGTTTTGGTTTTTTTGGCCCCGAGGCATGTGGGATCTTAGCTCCCCAACCAGGGATCGAACACACACCCCGTGCATTGGAAGGCGAAGTCTTAACCACTGGACTGCCAGGGAAGTCTCCACGCATTTTACAAATACTTTGCAATTAGATAAAATGGTGTTCTATTATTCTTTTAATTTGGCATTGTCTAAATTTCCTGTTTAAGGAATTGTTTGGTGTTAGACTTTTCCAATTTTTCTATTAAAAAATTCTCTATCTGGGTTCTCCCTCCTGACTTTGGGAGATTTTCCTCTGCTTTTAGCTCTTAAAATATCTCTCTCAGAAGATCTTTGCCCAGTTCCTCTTTTCTCTTAAAAACAATCCTCATTTAGGCATTTAGAATTGTATGTCTACACAACAGATCACTTTTAATGACAAATCCTTCCATCATCATATTTTTTTATTTTATTATTATTTTTTTTATTTTTTTTCTTTTTGCGGTATGCGGGCCTCTCACTGTTGTGGCCTCCCCCGTTGCGGAGCACAGGCTCCGGATGCGCAGGCCCAGCGGCCATGGCTCACGGGCCCAGCCGCTCCGCGGCATATGGGATCCTCCCAGACCGGGGCACGAACCCGTATCCCCTGCATCGGCAGGCGGACTCTCAACCACTGCGCCACCAGGGAGGCCCATCATATTTTTTTAAATGCATGGTGTTACATTTATATTTTAATCCTAACCTATCTACTTGTCTCCTATTTCCACTGCTATTTAGAACAAGGATTTCAGGGTTGGAAGGCTCCATGAAGGCCCCCTAGTTGAATTACCAGAACTGGAAATTGTCCGTGTATTCAGTAGCTATCTACCGAGGAACCAGTAGGTTCCAGACATGGCGCTGGACCACAGGGAGGCAGTGACACCCAAGGTGCACGCACATGCGCACACACACACACACCTGATTGCTAGTGTGGTTTAGCAGCTTTACCTAGCTTTAAGGCCATAGGTATTTTTTTCCTGTAAATTTCTTATTCGCGGCCTGTGCCTTTTTCCCATAAGGTCTCATGAGGCACGTGGAGTACCTATGTTCTAATCCTACTGTCCTAGGAAGAGCTTTTGCACACATTTTCTAGACTTTAGTTTCTCTCTAGATATATGGATTTACCCTGCCAGCTCCTGTGCATTTTGTCTCTTTCATTCTACTGTTTCATCATCATGTCTATCTATGGATCTGTGTGGGAGGGGAAACTACAGCTTATGCTGGGTTTGCCATCTTGAAGATACTGGCTTTCCAAGTACTGTAATCTTTGGGTGCGAGGAGATTGACCTATGGGCTGTGGGCAGCCCAAGATCATGAAGTTCAAACTCAGTGATGAAGAGACTGAAAGACAAACACTTTTTCTCATGAGTGTGTAAACAGTGAATGACCTGCAGAAGACTGAGTCTATCACTTTACACCAGGGCCTTTGGTCACCTTGGGAACTGACTCACATGCTTTCTGAACATCCAGTGCAGCCACCCATCTAGGCACAAACCTCCCCTTGCTCTAAATGCTGGGTCTCCTCTTCCTCCTCTCACTCGGGTTCCTTTTGGACACGACATCTCAGCAAAGACCTGCCCTTCCTCATTGCCTCAACACTGGAAACCGGAGAGTAGAAACGGGCTCAGCCTACAAACACTCGGCCCGCGGTCTACTTCATTGGGCTCCCTGCACTGTGACTGTGCACTGCAAAAAGTGTGGGAAGGCAGATTTTACAGCAACATTTCTCTCTTTAGTGACGCTGGGGGAAGTGAAACTGTTTTCCTAGTGAGGCCATAAGTCTAGCTTCACGGGTGCCCATTTACTGCCCGTAAGAAGGACGGGCTCAGGGGACAGTTCCCCAACTGCCAGGTCCTACCAATGTGACCACAGAGGGGAAGAGCTCTTTCATGTGAAATCAAAAGCGATATAGGATGTTACCTTTGGATTCAAGCACACAGGAACTCTCTAAATTGACAAGCATACATATGCACAGATACAAAAAGACATACGTATGGACCCACCACAAGCAATAGACATATACCTATATTTGTAGAAGGTCCTACCTGAGAATTTTTATAAGGATTCACACATTCAGGAACTACCTATGTTTCAGGGATGGTGCTTCTGATGATAAAGCTAGAGGCCTGAAAAATTATACTGAGTGTCTTGGTTACATTTCCAATTTCTATTCAAATTTTTACTTACCCAAAGCCTGACTTACTTTACCTACTCATCTGTTTTCTGGATTCTAGGCCTATAATAATTTTCAAGGTGCCTGAACTAAAATGCTATATTTTGTTTTTCCTCCATGTTTATCACATTGGCTGCAGAAATATGAGTTCTCCTCTATAATTCTGGGACCAGTTAAGTAGGTGGAAGCCTAGAGGTTACTAGAATTCACCACCCATTATCTGAATAATAATATTAATAACTGAAGTTTAATTGTGAATAAATGTCCAGAGGATTAAAAATTTTATCTATAGACATTTCAACAATCCAACAACCCAATTCTCTGAAAATAAAGATGGTGGATATCGTAACTTCAGACTAGTTCACCAGATCCTAGATTGACTGAGGGAAGCAGGCTTAGGACAAATAAAGGTAAGAACTGCATTAGTTGGTGCCTGATAAAGTAAGGAATCAATTACCTTCAAAGATAATATCAGCTAAATATTTAATGGGTTCACAGATGACAGACGCAAAACAGTTTGCTAAAGGGCAGGCAGGACAGAGCCTTAATCTGTCAAGGTACAATTAACAAAGACAACACCAGTGTTCACAGAATGTCCCTTGTAGCTCCCTATGGCCCACCGCACGTCTACACTGCTTGTTTCACAGGCAACTGTGTCATTATGCAACCAGTGCAATGAGCCTATGGGGCTCCAGCTGGGAGGCTGGAGCCCAGCCCAGTGTTAGGACTTCTGAGCCCAAGGTCTTAGGAAGATCAGTTATCTTTACGTCTTAGTTTCCTCACCCACAACATAAAGCAAATTCTTCTGTTTCAGGGTTGAAGTGAGCGGTGAATGAGATAATTTTGGCAAAGATCTCAGCACCATGCCTGGCACCTACTGTGACCTACAGTGACAAGTCCCACAGCTCCAATCCTCGGCTATTGCTCTTTATGTTCTGATCTACTATATCCTGTGAGAACAGAAGGGTAACCACAGCAGCCCTGAGTTCTCTCCATTCAAATGAAATATGAGCCAGGTTTATTTCAGCACATTCGACGACCATTATGCTAGAAGAAGGCAGCGTAGAATGCAGCTGGGATGAGGGCATTACTTCACAAATCAGAGGGTGTAAAGTCAGGATGAGGCTTCTGCCAATCTCCATCTTATAAATCTGGGTCCCTGCTATGAGACACTCATTCCCAAGGAGAAGGATTGAAATAAAATTTAGTTCACTTCACATAATAGAAATGACATTTATTCTATGTAAAAATAGCACCCAGGTGTATTCAAAGATGTGTCATATCATTCAGTGCATCTCTGGAAACTGTGCTGTTAGGAATTCTCAGGATCAAAGGAAGGCATGGATAAATAAAGTGAAAAAATGTGTAGGATAACGAAGATCGTTCATTTACTGCATGTGAAGAAAACTCTGCTGCCAAAGTAACTCGTGTGAAAGCACCTAGCATGTTACCTAGCACACAGCAGGTGCTTAATAAACGTAAGCGTCCCTTTTTGTTCCTTTTCCTAATGAAGGACTGATTCACATGGCCATCTTGACCTTGAATCCAAGAATGTCCTTCTGAGAGCATCATTTGAATACAGGTTTTAAGACAGATACTAGGGTTTCCCTGGTGGCGCAGTCGTTGAGAGTCCGCCTGCCGATGCAGGGGACACGGGTTTGTGCCCTGGTCCAGGAAGATCCCACATGCCGCAGAGCGGCTGGGCCCGTGAGCCATGGCCGCGGAGCCTGCGCGTCCGGAGCCTGTGCTCCGCAACGGGAGAGGCCACAACAGTGAGAGGCCTGCATACCGCAAAAACAAAAAACAAACAAAAAGACAGATACTAAAATCGCCGTTCACAAGAAATCAGTTTTTAGCCAAATGACCCTCTTTTTAACAGCCCTACAGCAGTCACATTTCAAAATGATAATACTGCCTCAGATTTGCTTTAAGATGTAAAAATAAAGATGATAGTAGTAAAACAGAAACACGAAAGGGAAAAGAGGTAGACGGATGCCTGATATTTCAGATAGCTCTCCCAACCAGGAATCGCAGCTCATGTTTCTGAAACTGTGAAAAGGAAATCTAGGCCTATATTCTTTTCAGTTGAGTGAAGCTCTTTCAGTGCTAGATCTTTTGTTTGGCTCCTCCAAACTAGTGAGAACAGGAAACCATGTCTGCAAAGCTGGCTTCTTTTGTCCTGGGTGTATTGTTGCCAGGTGGGAGAGCGCGAATAGTCCTGCCTTCTTGATTCTTTTCCTCACCTGTCAGTCCCTTGACTGATTCTGATTTTGAGTGATGCTCAATGATCTTTTCATGGACCCAAGGAGACAGGGAGAGGGATGCAGGGAGGAGACCGCAGATGGACATCAGAGTCACAAAGCCCACACAACTGCCAGCTAGTTACAATCTCCTCACAGTGGAAGCCCTATTTTCTCATCCTGAAGAAAGGCAGGTCCAAGGGACAATCTCCCACCTCAGTGGTTCACCTCCTGGTGAATGGATGCTTTAGTTTCCTGCTGTTACCCTGAGAATTGCCTTCTCCACAGAGGGAAGAGGTCAAGGGGGGGTGTGCTCAGTCTACACAGCAGCTGAAGCCCTTGACCTCTGTCCCCTTGAGCAACCACAAGTAACTGAATGATCCCTGTCATAAATAACAGGGCCTGAGTTGCCCATGAGAGGAGATTGCTTTTAGATAACAAGGATTATCTGGAAGCAGCCCAAATGAAGAAATATGCAAACATTTAATTACTGATCAATAAACACAATCCAGCTGATTGTAGAGAGAGCCTTAGCCTTGCTTACTTGGGTCCCTCATTTTATGGTCGTTTTAAGATGCTCACAGGGAATGTGCTGTGTGGATGATCCTCCTTCAAAGGGAAGGAGAGGCTGAAGGCCCTTTGGGACCTTCGCTGTCTTTCACACCCTGACACACAGGCGTCGGAACATGGCTCACAGTACTGGCTTTCCCTCCTCACAGACTTTGTGACATTGATAAAGGACACCAGTGGTTTCCCATAAGATTGGCTGACACTGTAACTTACAAAGACCCAGAATGCTTTTCTTTTCTTTGTTTCTGTAAGATTTGGTTTATTGATTGTTATGTTTTACTAAGTACTCTTCTCTGCATAGCAAGAATTTTTAATAAGGGGAAAGAACACTTCTGCACCTCCCAAAATGACCCTAAACATATTATTTTGTTAAATGCAGATTTTAAAGATGATTAAATCCATTGAGAACTGGGGACTCGGGTATTCCAAAGGAAGATGCCTGTCACCACCCCTTTTTGCTGCACTGGTGGGAATGTCAAGAGCAAAGGCCTTTGTCTCATCGTTAAAACTGGAGGCTGCACGTTTGTTCAGTTACTTTGTGCATGCTAAGAGATGCTGGGAGAGCTTTTGGCAATTTGGAAAATGTACATCTGTTTAAAATTCTCTTAGGTTTCAGCAGGTGGAGCTAAGAGAATGATTTTTTTTTTCCCTATCAAAACGTAAGAAAAAGACAGAGGAATTTTAATCACAGAAAATTCGTGATTCCCAATTTGGGACAAATGATAGCAGCTCTTTCTTTAGCTGATCTAGCATCTGCATTTACCTCCATTTTTTTCTCAAGGAGGTCCATCCACGTTGGCCTAACTGTCCTCTCTAAGCCCTGTCTTAGGGGTTCTAGCCACACCGGTGCTCTACCTGTCAAGGTTGAGAGGAAGGTAAGCTTTCTCATCTCTGCCCACCTGACTGAGAACAGAGCATATGCCAGGACAACCAGAATGCACATTTGCTGTACAAATTTCTGAGAAAAATATTCTAAATATTGCTTAAACTATCAACAAAGTAATAGATGCTCATGGCGAAAAACAGACAAAGAAACGGAACAGAAGAGAGTCTTCCTTCAAGTGTGCATCTGTTTATCTTCTGGTGGAACATTCCTTTGAGGCGAGGCTTTGGAACCAGCAATGCCCTCATGGGTGAGGGGAGAGGGGCAGTTTTGCCCCATCCGGTGATGATACCCAGGTTCCTGAAGAAGGAGGTAAAACAACCTTAGGAGATCCCAGCTACACTACTCTTCACAAAATAACAGGCCAAGCCAGGCAGAAACCTAATAACAGGAAAGCATTTTGTACAATAAAAGATGTGACTTGGTGCCCACTTCACACACCTCCTCGCTCCATTGTCCCCTGTCCTGCAAGAAAAATGACCATGGAATTCTAGAGTCTGTCTGCATGAAGCCAGTAAGAAGTCAAACTCAGACATATAGCTGTTTACCTGGAAGTATATCTAAAGCCTCTGAAATAATTCTAATACTCAAAAATTGTGATGATGAAAGAGATAAACAGAAGCAGTTAATTAACACAGGACAATTACTCTTCCTTTGTCCAACTCTTCTCATGAAATATAATTTACTTTGCTAGTGTAATTCTCAAATTCAACTCCATCAGTCAAGCATCTGAGAAACTGTATCACTGATCTTTTTTTTAATATAAATTTTATTTATTTACTTATTTAATATTTGGCCGCGTTGGGTCTTTGTTGCTGTGTGCAGGCTTTCTCTAGTTGCGGCGAGCGGGGGCTACTCTTTGTTGTGGTGCGTGGGCTTCTCATTGCAGTGGCTTCTCTTGTTGAGAAGCACGCACTCTAGGTGCGCAGGCTTCAGTAGTTGTGGCGCATGGGCTCAGTAGTTGTGGCTCGTGGGCTCTAGAGCGTAGGCTCAGTAGTTCTGGCTCAAGGGCCCAGCTGCTCCGTGGCATGTGGGATCTTCCTGGACCAGGGATTGAACCCGTGTCCCCTGCATTGGCAGGCGGATTCTTGACCACTGCGCCACCAGGGGAGTCCCTGTATCACTGATCTTTAATTAAGTAGGCGTAATAATTATTCATGGTGACTTTTGTACTTTTCTTTATGCTTGGACTCAGCAACTCTGATAACCCTATGAGGCAACACCAAACGGAGACCAAAGTTTTACATGAAACCTAAGGATTAAAATAATTAAAGGAAAATACCTACTTTTTAAGAAATTTTATGGATATAATTCTTCTCTCTTAATAATTAAAGAAGTGACAGATTTATTCTGTGTATTTGGATAAAGTAATAGTTTAATCAATTGTATTTTTAAGCAAAACCATTATTACATTTGGTTATTACAGGTTGGATAAATGTCTCCAGGTAGAAAAATAACCAACTTAAAAACTGTCCTGAAATTTTATATCTGTAAGCTACTTTGCACCTTGAGACCATTTCTCATTCTCTATTTCATTTAACCCAGTTTAAAAACTCAGTGCAGTGCTTCTTTAACCTGATTCACTGAGATGTCCAACTCAGATGTGATAAATGCCAAAAGGAGCTTGTAATTAATAATAAGGTACTAAAATTTGCAAATTAAAAAATACAGTAGAATGTGTAAGAGGTAAAACTCATAAAAACTCTACTCTAAGGCAGTTGCATTCTGGTATGTTTTCTTGTTGGGGAGATTAAAAATTGGAGCTGTGCTAAGGCATACAGGAATAATGCACAGACAATGGGCATACCCATGGCTTGGTGTTGGACAAAACCCATTTGTTGGGTCAAAACGGAAAAAAATAGTGTGAACTATTGGTGAGACCCACCACATGGTTGGTATCTTTCTTGCCGCTTGGAAATCTCTGTGAATGTTTATAATAACTATAGGCATTTCTAAACATCTAACCTTTTTCTGCAATTAAGCTAAGATTTTATACAGGTAACATTAAGTGAATTCACTTCTTTTGAATTTAACGTAAGGCATACATATTTAAAAGCCAATGCATTCATTTTGAGCATATATTTCCTTGTGTTGTGTGCATTTTGTGCATCCTGAATGTTTGTTTTATCTTATAAAAGATTTAAAGGTTTTAGGAAATATAGAAGTGGCTGATCCATGTAAAGAACTCTGAACTGAAGAAATGCAAATAGAAAATTATAGGATGAACAGAATGGACTCTAAATCAGAAGTTAAACTCCTTCAAAGATAAACAGAGATTGTTGAAGACAGAGAAGTGCATGACTCATGGACATGAGGACCAATTAAAATGAAAGTACTGAATGTGAATAAGCAAGAAGCTAAAATTAGCATGGAAGAGAAATTGTGAGCATAGAGTGTACTGTGACTATATACACATGAAATATATATGTGTATCTTATGTGAATAACCATGATGCTGGGTACAGCTCTTACATTTAAAGATACATGAGTCTTACAGGGTTATCTGAGTCTCAGTTATGTGTCCAGGGTGGTCCGTATTGTCTGGACCTCCTCATGCATGTTCTCCTCATGCAATCAATGTCTGGTCCCACCCTCACTTGTTGGTGGTGTGCAAATTTAATTAGCCTCATGTGGATTTTCCGGAGGACAAACGGTGATCTCTGATGTCACCCTCATGTCCCCCCATGAAGAAGCAACAGCACAAGATCAGACCATAACGACTTCCCACTTAATACTGCCCTTCTACTTGAGAAAATGATGCTTGTGGATCAAACAAATGGATTTTTATCAACTTGATAATAAGAAAATTAATATGTCAATGAATATATGATTCATTGTTACCAGAAAGATATTCAACAGTTAATCTTTACCTCTACTAGATATATAGGGAAAATATGTCCAAGTTTAATTTGATTTAGGGCAATGTGAATTTTTAAGTCTTAAAACGAATGGGAAAGTCTAAAGAATCTCCTTATATGGAAAAGTACAAAAATAAAAATAAAAGAACTCAGTAAAATGATCTCATGAATCCCTTCGTAGGTTTATAATTTTATTTTTTATTGTTAAAATGGCTGGCTTTATGAATCCCAATTTTATAGTCCTACTGTACCAGTCCTGTTGCACAAAGAGTAACACCCAAGCAGAATAATTTTCAAACATGAAAGACAAATGCGTATACATTTTGGGGGAATGATAAACCAGAATATCACAGGCAGTAAACTTTGGGAGTTATTACTAAACCTCCCAGAAGTTAAAAACTTCCTAAGCTTCTAGGCTGATGTTTGTTTGTACAACTTGATATAATTGTCCAGAATTTAATATTAAAGGTAATTCACTTTGATTAATTGAAACAAAGCTTCATCCCAAAGACAGAAAATGTTCCATCCTTGGCAATACTGTTGAACTGGCTTCATTTCTTTTGGGTTATCACAATAGCCAAGAGGTGGAAACAACCTAAATGTCCATGGACAGATGAATGAATAAAAATGTGTGGTACATACATAGAATGGAATATTATTCAGCCATATAAAAGGAAACCTTGTGACACACTACACAACATGGATTAACCTTGAGGACATGATGCTAAGTGAAATAGCCAGTTTCAAAAAGACAAATACTGTATGATTCCACTAATATGAGATACTTAGGGAAGTCAGAGAGACAGAAAATAGAAGGATGGTTGGCGGGGCTTGGGGAGGGGGAAATGAGGAGTTACTGTTCAAGGGGTATAATGTTTTGGCCAGGCAAATTGGAAAAGTTCTAGAGCTCTGCTGTACAACACTGTGCTGACAGTTAACAATGCTGTATTGTACAAGTAACACTTTGCTAAAAGAGTAGATCTCATGTTATGTGTTATTTGTCGCAATAATAAAAAAGAGTTCACACAATGGATCGACAGATTAAATAAAGATCAACTTTAGCCTCTGGAGAAAAATGTATGATGTAAGCCACAAGTTCGTGGTAATTTGTTAGGCAGCAAGACTGACAAATGACTAATTTCTCTAGGAATTCATGTAAATTTAGGTAAAAGTTCTTGGCATAGAGATTTTAATGCCAAAGTTTTAAAACAGTTGGTTCTTTCACCTGATGTTTCATAAATCACAGAGAACTGAATACACCTTCCAAGCTAATGATAAAATGGTGAGAGGGACTTGAATGACTAAAATAATCACACTACTTAAATTATCTATTGAACTGAACATATTTCATAGTTTTACTAAACTGTCACAGGAGTCTTTCCTATTTGCCTCTGTCACAGTGATGCACAGAACAAGTGATGCCTGAACACTGATATCACCAATATTATTTTCCTTTTAGAGCAGTTGTTTTAATTAAACTGAAGCTTGCAAACAGACTTTCCTTAGAAAAAATATTTTCTTGTACAATGCAATGTAACTTGGGGAAACACAGATAAGCAAAGAGAAGGATGCACAAATCACCCCGAGACTCACCACCCAATGCCAGCCAATGCTTTCTTGTTATGGTGTGTTGTCTGGCTCTCCTTCCCCTTATAAATAAGTATTTTGAAAAGTGAGATAATAAAAATCTATCATGCACCCCTCTTTTTAAAATTTTTCCTTTTACAAAAAAAATTTGGCTCAATAAATATTTCTAGACCATCTGCTATATAAATGTAAGATAACACATCTTTGCCTGAAGTCATGGGAATAAAACAGTGCATCTGTGCACTTGTTTTTCACTAGCTCATTGATTCATTCATTCATTGATTCATTCATTCATTGATTCATTCATTCACTATTTACTGAGGTATAAGCCTGCACAGCGGGGGACGTCGTACAGAGCAAGACAGAATCCTACCCATCAAAGAACTCACCCTAATGTCAACAGTCATATTCATACGAATAATAACCAAAGGGAAAGGGCTTTCAAATTATACAGACTTCCACTGCAATCTGGCCACTCCTCTTTGTAGCTGTATAATCTTGGCAAATACCTCTTTGTGCATCTTTATTTATCTGTAAAATGAAGACTACAATATCTACCTTTTCGAGGAGCAGAGACGATCAGGAGAGATAATATATGTAGATAATATACATAAGGTGGGGCTTTAGGTGTCGGCAGCTAACTGGTTACAGTATGATGAGATGAATTCTGTGACAGGGTGTACTTCTGAAAGCAAGGGGTTAAAGCAGCCTGCTTTCATGCACTCCCTTTCCCAAGAGTCATCCCACGGGGCTGGCACCTGGTCTAATCTCCTCATCAACTGGAGTTGCTGGGAGGAAGAGGCCTTATTTTCATAATATCCTTAGCAGGATATCCCTGGGTAAGGACTACCTGTAGATAATAGAACCCAGGATCTACAAGATGTGGCTTCCTGGAGAATGTCATGTAAACTATATAACTTTCTGTGGGTACAAACTAGAGACGTTTCATGTCTCAAATGCTCTCGGCTTCAGGAGAAGTTAGACACCTCATCCACTTTGGGAAGAGGGGCATGTCCAATGCGGAAGCAGGGACCTGGGGAGCTACACCTGTTGCTCGCATCTTTCTCTGTTTGTCTGAGGCTTTCCACTGCCTGCATCCTCTACCTGGTTTCATAAAGCTCGGTTGTGGGTAGGGTTTCAGGTGTGTGTGAGTCAGAGTTAACAAACTGCCTGGGCATAGATTAGTGGACCACTCATGGACGAAGGGGCCTGGGGGAGGAAGGCTCAGAGGGCATCAGCAAGCAGAAGACAGAGAAGTGAGGTGAGAGAGGCCTGGTGTGGAGTGAGAGGCCAAAGTTCAAGCTCAACGGGGAGAGGAGAGGCTGATCGCAAGGGTCAGGGGCACCTGGTGAAGAAATAAGGCCATGAGGGCCAGGGAAAGCCACAAAATGCTTTTAGTTAGGGGATTACTTGACCAGAACAGTGGACCTTAAGAGGGGATTAGGATGGAGTGTCTAGGGCAGGGATGGCCCTTGGGAAGACTGAGACCCAGATGAGGGACGATATGTGAATAAATGAGGAGCAAAGGCCGGGAACGGAAAGGAGAGAAAAAAAAATGGAAAGTTCTTTAGGAGTATACAAGACTTTCAAGAAGCCTTAATTTAATAAAGGAGTTAAAATATGGATAGAGATAAGTACAAAAAGAATAAGAACATTAGATCATATTTTTGAGCTCTTAAATTATATCAGTAAATGATGTATATGCTTCAAATACACTAACTTATTAAAACCTTATACTGACTCTTTGAGGTAAGCTCTGTTATTATTCCCATTTTATTTTAAAGACATGGAAAATGAGTCCCAGCAAGATTACATAGCTATGAAGTGGTGGGGGCCTTGGACTGTAACCCAAGACAGTCCAGAATCCAAACTCTTAACCATTACAATATTAGAGTATTCCATTAACATGGCAGAAAACCACAGAGCCATAGGAGAGATGGCACCAAAAAAGAGGTAACTGCTTAGGGCAGGATGTGATATCTAGCAGCTTACATAAGGTCATTCTAGAAGAGAGGGACTCACGTGTCAGAACACTCTATATTATATCTGATGTATCATATAAGAACACTCCCTATTACATCTGATGTATCACATATTAAATATAAACCATTAAGTTACTTTTATAATTTGGAAAGACCATATTTCCATGTCTCTAAAATAAACGATGTTTTTGAAAATATACATTTAACAAGCCCTCCTACCTAAATCTGGCCTGTCTTCTTTGATAAGACTTCAACCAAAAATAGCAGATGTGAGATTTGACTCCTGTTCAAAAGTGAGTTCAAAAGTGAGATTAGAAAGCAGATTTTTCTTAAATTGCAGCTGATTCCCCCTTTTAGCTTTTATTATTTAAAGAACAGAAAAGAAATCTTTATTTCTTTGAAAAGTAACACCAAAGCTTCACCCAAAAAGATGGAATAACTCATTACCAAGTGGGTGTGTCTTTCTCAGGAATTTAATTTTGGGAAAAAGAACCTTTATCACTTTGAGGTGTACTCAAGCAAACAGATGATTATAATACTGGCTGCTAAGAAGGACCAAGCATGCTTGCTTCATCTTTACAATCTGCATTTCCGAGCTCCATATTTTTCTTTTTTTTTTCTTTGCGGTACACGGGCCTCTTACTGTTGTGGCCTCTCCCGTTGCGGAGCACAGGCTCCGGACGCGCAGGCTCAGCGGCCATGGCTCACGGGCCCAGCCGCTCCGCGGCATGTGGGATCTTCCCGGACCGGGGCACGAACCCGCGTCCCCTGCATCGGCAGGTGGACTCTCAACCACTGCACCACCGGGGAAGCCCCGAGCTCCATATTCTTAATTCACATCTTATGACCTTTATCTTACTGGTGAGAGATTTAGCTTTTGTAAACCTGAAAATTCCCTGACACAGACCTAACGTTGAAGGAAAGAGAAGGACACGGTATTATTGTCTTTAGTGTAACACAGCAAAGGGGAGAAGTGTCCCTGAAAAATGAAAGCACAAGGACCCCACGCTAATGGGGCCACAAGCTGTCACACACACTGTGCTCTGGGGAAACGTGGACCCAGCGCCAAGCAGGGCTGATGGAGAGCTAGGTGTGAGGCTGACAGTCACAGAGGCTGCACCCGACAAAGCCCTGGGGTGCAGCCTCCGTGAGATGTGTGTTTGCCGTTTCTGGAGCTCCACATCCACCTTCGTCTTGCAGACGAGCTGTCCCAGCAGGCGGGCTGGCTGTGTCTGCAACCACCCAGCGGAATCCGAAGTAAAATCTGGGTGCTTATCCACATAAATATTTCAGTGGCTGCAAATGCCTAAGGTCGATCTTGCCAAGTATCTGGAGTAGAGAACCTAGTAAGTTGACTAAATATTAAAGAGGAGGAAACAGATATAAGGAAAACTGTAGGAAATAGGTGTATAATTGTCAGATGAGAAGGTCTGAGTTGGGGTAAAGCGCCCGCTGGAAATTAGGAGAACTTGAGGGTCAGGACCCTCTATGTGACTTAACTCATCTGACCTCACAGGGTCTGAATTTCTTCAGTTGTAAATAAAGGGGGGTATATTATTATTTTAAGTTTCTTTCATTTGTGAAATTTACAGCTTTTATTTGAATCACAAAAATTAAAGAGGCATGGGCTTCCCTTGGTGGTGCAGTGGTTAAGAATTCGCCTGCCAATGCAGGGGACACGGGTTCTATTCCTGGCCCGGGAAGATCCCACATGCCACAGAGCAACTAAGCCCGTGCGCCACAACTACTGAGCCTGTGCTCTAGAGCCCGCGAGACCCAACTACTGAGCCTGCATGCCACAACTACTGAAGCCCTCACACCTAGAGCCTGTGCACCGCAACAAAGTGTAGCCCCGCTTGCTGCAACTAGGGAAAGCCCACAGGCAGCAACAAAGACCCAACGCAGCCAAAAATAAATAACTTAATTAATTAAAAAAATTAAAGAGGTGTAATAGCTGTCCTGTAATTTAATTAGTCTGGGAGAAAAGTCTACACCAGTTCTTTAAATCCTTTCACAATCAACATTCCCTTTCACCACTTTTCAAACTGCTGCATTTGAAAGATGTCTGTCTGCCAAAGAAACAATACTTAAGTAATTTTCTCTAGTTTTCTTTCTCTTCTTTTTTCCTTTCTTCCTTTCATTTTCTAACTCAAAGCCACATGTTGCTGTTCATGAGGATTCAGGTCAGCCTGAGTTATAACTACTGTTGTCAGGCTGAGCCGATACAATTTCTGCCCCAAGCAACCTGACATTTCAGTTAAACTGTGCAGGCTTCTCAAAGGAAACTGGACACTTTCCTGTAAGCCCTTTTGCAATATTAAAGCTAGCACCTGGATGCCCACGGTTACCTTGTGGATCCCAGAACTGGGGCTGTTCCTGTGCACTCCTTGCACTGGGGGGTGTGCATGTCGCTGGTGGTTCTGTTCTTGTCCAATCAGGTGCAGCCCTTCTACTTCCCTTGTGCACGCAGATCATCATGGGTACCTGCCCTACCTCAGTTTCCCTTAGGCTGCAGGCTTACTTGTGGCTTCTCCGCCAGACCCTGATCACCTGGTCCAGACAGAGAAGCACCTGGACAGCAGCTGTTCCTGCAGGTGGCCTGTATCAGTCCCATGTTCCTGAGTGGTGATTCTGAATGGGTCTTTTGCAACGTCAGTGAACACACTTTAGAAACTGGATGTGGTAGTTGAATCAACGCCAGGCTTTACAACAAAAACAAATGGCTGACACGCAGGCAGGCAGCTTTGCTGTAAGACAATGTGGGGAACAGTCAGAGGGCCTGAGCTTCACAGCTGACT
The DNA here is from genome assembly GCF_964341445.2 of Mesoplodon mirus. Taxonomy (NCBI): domain Eukaryota; kingdom Metazoa; phylum Chordata; class Mammalia; order Artiodactyla; family Ziphiidae; genus Mesoplodon; species Mesoplodon mirus. Next base: position 6,790,017 of record NC_138986.1, on the reverse strand, counting down.
AAATGCGGAGGATCACATCAAGGCCTTTGGCCTGTCGATCATTAAAGAAGAATTTATCAGTCAGTGCAGTAACTTTTGGTGAAACAGTGAAGAGGAAAGCCTATCAAAAAGCAGATGATAGGCCTGTAGGATAAAGAAACAGACAAGGTAGATTGCATTTTGATCTCCAGGGAACAGGCAGAGTTTAGATTTGCAAAACATTGTCTCACTATCTCAACTGAATTGATAGTTCAAGGGCTCTAAAATACAGATAAGCCTAGTTTAAGAATAATTGGATAAATTTACAAATAACTGATGACTACCTTGTAAGTTCAGAATATACCCAAATATATTTGCTAATGTGTCCACAGCCATGTGTTTTTATTCTTAATTTAGCCTATTCTCCAGGGTCCAAGCTTGATTCCAAACTTCTGACATTACCTTTGAGAACATTCAGAAGCCTGTCTGTCTGCTCCAAGAAGTTTAAAAGCATCTGTCAAATCATTATACAATTTCTCCAACAGCCTGTATTCATGTAAGGGTAATTCAATGGATTTATTCAGTCGCCATGACATCTAATTGTTTCTCTGAGGACCTGATTAAATCCCTTAAAACTCAAGCCTGGGAACAGAAGCAATCTCCAAAGGTAACAAGACATTTGAAATGAAAAATCTCAGAGACAGAGTAAGCAAAACGGAAGGAGGTGACTCAAAGGCTGAAGGCAGAGTCACAGGGGCCCGGGGCATCAGAGGATGAAAGCGCTGTGTGGTCACATCAGCCTGGAGACAGTGTTTTCGTGCCGGCAGCGTGACCTTGAGGGGCTCCTGTCTCTCCAGGGCGACAATCCTGTGCATTTCACCTCCGAGGCAGCATGATCCCCATAGACCTGGGGGCACTGCTTGTTCCATATCACACTGAGCCCCGAGCATGAGGCCCGAGCAGTGAGAACCACTGCGATGGGAAAAATGCTCTGGGTGCCCTTGCTGTCGAGTGCACAGGGGGATTTGTCTAATTCAACCTCTCTGCCTTGGGAAGAACAAGACTTATGCCATCCCAAATTAACAAGAGCTATCCCCTAAGTAATTCCTGTGTTTCACTTTCTCTAGTGCACATTTTATGGCATGTTTAAAACAATATTTTAGCAATCTCCATGTGTGCCCTTGAACTACCCCCAAGGCCTTCACACATTCAACCTGGAAGCAAGCAGTGGGTACGTTCCTCAGCAAAGCTCTCACAGATTCAAGGAAATTTCAAGCTCCCAGGGCCCATAGTTATCAGCTTGTGTCCCTCCCCTCACTTTTCTCATGAGAAAACCAGAACTCTAGGAGGTAAAGAAAGGTGGTCTTTGTTGAGGTAAAGAAAGGTGGTCTCTGGAATTCTGCGAGGCACCCTCAACAGGTTGGCCCGTTTAATTCTCACAGCCGCCGGGAGAGACGGTGTCATCAATGGCATTTTGTACAGAGGAAGGGACAAAGGCTGGAGATGCAGATGGAGGATCTCATATCCTTTGTCTGACAACTAGGCCCACCTTCCTAAGGTCACAGAGGTTGTGAGAAGAGCCAGGATTAAAATCTGCCCTGGTTCAGAGGCTTTCCTGCTTCCGGTTGCAGAGTATTTAAGACTCCAAGACGCATCTACAGCGTATAATACTGAAACAAGCACGAGTCCCTCACTGCCTTCTTTAAAACAGTTTTCAGTAAGCTTCAGCTTCCTTCTTTAATGGATATCCTCTTCACAGATGCGGTGTGACCGAGAAAGAGGAACATTCTGATCACTCTTTAGCTGGCTGCATCGTTTTCCATCTTAGCTCATCCTCATAACTCCTCTCTAGCGTGGCCTGTAATTCCTGCCACCCCTCCTGCCCACCTCCAGCAGCACGTGACCCCTCCAGGCAGGGCGCGGGGCCGCTTCTTCACCCCACGTCCTGGCACACCGCCAGTGCACAGGTGGGCAGCGTCTGCTGAGCGAAGCCATGACTATGGGACAGAGCCTGGCGGAGGCCGCTGCACCGCGTGGAAGACAGGTTTACACGTGGTGGAGTCGGCTCTTCACTGTCTGTTTTTCTCCCCTTGAGGTAAACAGTGTTGTTGTTCAGATCGCCCTACGCGCATATGTCAGTGAGTATAACCAGCAATGTCATTCTGAACAGGATACAATTCTGGCAGCAGCTCTAACAAAAGAAAGCATTGAGAAGTCTGGTAAATCCTGCTGCAGATGTGCCCACAGGAAATGAATATCATACGGACACGCACGCATTTCTTATTGCTGTCTCTCTACTCTGAACAAGCGGTTACCAAACTGTGTTCCACGGAGCCCTCTGGTTTGCTCATGACCTTGGAGGCCTCTGAGAGGGAGAACACGAAGGAGTCCTGGGGAGGCTGCTTTCCCTCTCTCCACACCTCTACCCTGGTCTGTGTGGTTTCCGTTTCAGTTCATATGAAAGCATCATTACATGCTGGTTTTTGTTTGTTTATATGTACATTTGTGCTTTTTAAAAAACTAATTTAAAACCATTCAATAACTTGGCTAATTTTATTTTGTTAATTATTATCTTTTTGTTTTTTACAAACTGGGTGTAATAAACCTCAAATTGTGATACTCATAAAAATTATTTTGCGCCTGAAACTTTCAGATCTCCACACGAAAGTTTCCAAATAACCACACCTGGGACAATGATGTGAACGGTGGGTAAAAGCTGCTTGCCCTGGATTGTATCACAATGTGAATTATCACAAAAATTGAACAAAAACAGTAAGTGAGAGGTAATATTAGATACAGGACAGAGAAGCAACAGGGCCCATTTCTATAATAAAAACTACCACTTATTAAGTAGCCATTGTTAGCTCTGCATACCTTATTTCTGATTCTTATTATTCTCTACGGAATGTATTAATGATTTAGGAATAATATTAATATTCTTAACATTAGGAATGATGACCAAGAGGATGATTCACACGGCCAGGCCACAAAGCAGAAAGATCCCCCAAACAGCCTTTAATCCTGGTCTTTCTGTCTCTGAAGTCCATGGTCTTCCCATCACCATCCTCATGCCATCCTAGCTTCAAGAATGACATGTGGCTTCAAGAATGACATGCAGGGCTTCCCCGGTGGCGCACTGGTTGAGAATCTGCCTGCTAATGCAGGGGACACAGGTTCAAGCCCTGGTCCGGGAAGATCCCACATGCCGTGGAGCAACTAGGCCTGTGAGCCACAACTACTGAGCCTGCGCGTCTGGAGCCTGTGCTCCACAGAAGAGAAGCTGTGACAGTGAGAGGCCCGTGCACTGCGATGAAGAGTGGCCCCTGCTCGCCACAACTAGAGAAAGCCCTCTCACAGAAACGAAGACCCAACACACCCAAAAATAAATAAATAAATAAATTAATTAATTAAAAGCCATGCTCATAAAATCTTAAAAAAAAAAGAAAAAAAGAATGACATGCAATACAGGCTCCCGCGGTGACTGTGCATTGTTTCTCTAGCCCTCCTCTATACTTCAGTTTTGTCCACAGACTGGCTCCCACCATGGTCACAAAAGGGTTGTCACTTGTGAGGGGAGTGACGGAGACAAAGAGACTGCTCCTCCAACTACAGTGAAAAATGTTTCTTAAGTCTCCTTGGATTAACCTGTAGCAGTCCAGAGAAGAAATCTTGCACAGAATGGCTTAAGGTTGGGCTTTCAAAGGGTAAGTGGCAAAGGTGTGGAATCATCACCAGGATCCAGTACTACTCAGTCCAGGAGAGGGATCATGCCTAGGCTTGAGGTGGGTTGCTGAAGGAAAGTAGGGTTTTGTTGTTAGTTAAGGAGGAACTGAAGCTGTGTGGGCGACCAGCAATGTCTATCACACTCTGCTGAAAAGGAACTGATATGTGTGTGACTGTTCTAAAGTCACTGCAGAGGCAGTCCATGACTCAATATGCACTTGGGGAGAATATCACAAAATGGGCCATTGTAAAGTGAAATGGAGAACGCGCATGATTTTTATCCTGACCGCATGCATTAGTGTCTTTATATCAGTCCAAACATGACTGGGAAGTATTAAATGAGCAAGTAAATATAAAACAAAGAAAAATGAAGGAATGACACGTGGGCAGGCGTGTTTCATAAGGATTTGTCACGTGACTAAATGAAATACGACTCTGAAAAGGTACCTTCCACAGGCGATTCTAGCTCAGTTTTTAACAAAAGCCAAGTCCATGGCATTTGAAATCTCTCTTTTAATTGCGATGATAGTGACCATGACAGCAGCAGCCCACATGTGCTGAGAGATGACCTTGTGCCAGATGCTGCTCCAAGAACCTTATTCTGTCTCAGTGAGCCCTAAGTGTAGATATTAGTGTGGTGCTCACCTGATAGGTGGGAAAAGTGAGGCACAGAAGGGTTAAGGACGATGCCCAATTTCACACAGCTGTGGAATGGTAGTTGTGTGGTATCTGAACATAGGAGTGTTGGAACACAGTCAGTCTGGTTCCAGAGCTCAGATTTTTAGCACAGAGCTCCTATTTTAATGCATATGGAACCATGAAAGGATATTATTCATAATACAGAAGTTATATGGTCTCTGCTTCTTCTCTGAAAGGAACTGATGATTTGATCAGGGAGACACAAAACAATGAAATGACTGTGTGCAGGGTCAAGGCTGAGAGAGGGAACCCTCAGTGTGGACAGACGAAGTCAGGGCAGACTTCATGGAGGAGGTGAGCCTCCCAGGGTCCTGGAAGGATAACCAGTTCTGAGCAAGGCTGAAAGCATTTCCTAACAGGAGAACCCAGGAGTGGAGTCATGAAAAGGAAGTCTGTGAGAGGATGCTGACCTGACCAGGGGACAGGGTGGTATACAAGAAGGAGGGCTGGATGAAACTGATCAGCCAGCCAATGCAGCACAAAAGAGCACGCGGTGACCTGCGCTGAGGATGGAGTCATTTTTTTGCATCGGAATGAGAATGCCTTTTGGTCAGTCCACGCACTCCCCAGTTGGCCACTGAGGACACTTGAGTTTGCAGACATACTGCGGCACCATTTAGAAGCAGCAGAAGACACAAGACCAGAGGATTTCGGGGACACAGTGGCAGTGATCACAAGCGATGGGGCAGCTGGTGCACAACTGTGTGAAGTGGGGCAAAGGCCAGGGAAGGCACAGTCGGCCGCCGCCCTGAGAGGCTACCACCCACAGCGTGCTTCAGGTGGGGGCTAGGGGTGGGTCGTTCCGTCCCACTCTTGCCAGACTATCAAAACGAGTTCAGTGTGGATTCAGTGGCCTATATTTCCCTACATAAACTTGCTGTTAGAATTTCATTCTGTTTTCACAGGAGGAATCAGATTAGAGGTGACCCTGTCTTAAAAAAAGGAGTGGGGATCAGACTTCCGGGTAAGATGGCGGAAGAGTAAGACGCGGAGATCACCTTCCTCCCCACGGATACACCAGAAATACAGCTACACGTGGAACAACTCCTACAGAACACCTACTGAACGCTGGCAGAAGACCCCAGACCTCCCAAAAGGCAAGAAACTCCCCACATACCTGGGTAGGGCAAAGCGGAGAGATCCCCACACAGAGGATCGGTGCCGAGCGGCACTCACCAGCCCGAGAGGCTTGTCTGCTCGCCCGCCGGGGCGCGCAGCGCTGGAAGCTGAGGCTCGGGCTTCGGTCAGAGCGCAGAGAGAGGACTGGGGCTGGCGGCGAGAACTCAGCGTGAAGGGGACTAATGTGCCACAGCTAGCCGGCAGGGAGTCCAGGAAAACTCTGGAGCTGCCGAAGAGGCAAGAGACTTTTTCTTCCCTCTTGGTTTCCTGGTGCGCGAGGAGAGGGGATTAAGAGCGCTGCTTAAAGGGGCTCCACAGACGGGCGCGAGTCGCGACTGAAAGCGCGGAGCCCAGTGACGGGCGTGGGACGCTGGGGCTGCTGCTGCCGCCGCCAAGAAGCCTGTGTGCGAGCGCAGGTCACTGTCCACACCGCCCTTCCGGGAGCCTGTGCAGCCCGCCACTGCCGGGGTCCCGGGATCCAGGGGCGGCTTCCCTGGGAGAACGCACGGCGCGCCTCGGGCTGGTGCAACGTCACGCCAACCTCTGCGGCTGCAGGCTCGCCCCGCACTCCATGCCCCTCCTCCCGCCCGGCCTGAGTGAGCAAGAGTCCCCGAAGAGGCTGCTCCTTTAACCCTGTCCTGTCTGAGCGAAGAACAGATGCCCTCCGTCGACCTACACGCAGAGGCGGGGCCAAATCCAAAGCTGAGACCCAGGAGCTGTGAGAACAAAGAAGAGAAAGGGAAACCTCTCCCAGCAGCCTCAGAAGCAGCGGATTAAAGCTCCACCATCAACTTGATGTACCCTGCATCTGTGGAATACATGAATAGACAACACATCATCCCAAATTGAGGAGCCAGGAGTCAATGCTGTGCCTCTGAGGTGGGAGAGCCAACTTCAGGACACTGGTCCACAAGAGACCTCCCAGCTCCACATAATATCAAACGGCAAAAATCTTCCAGAGATCTCCATCTCAACACCAGCACCCAGCTTCACTCAACGACCAGCAAGCTACAGTGCTGGACACCCTATGCCAAACAACTAGCAAGACAGGAACACAACGCCACCCATTAGCAGAGAGGTGGCCTAAAATCATAAAAAGTCCGCAGACACCCCAAAACACACCACCAGACGTGGACCTGCCCACCAGAAAGACAAGATCCAGCCTCATCCACCAGAACACAGGCACTAGTCCCCTCCACCAGGAAGCCTACACAACCCACTAAACCAACCTTAGCCACTGGGGACAGACACCAAAAACAACGGGAACTACGAACTGGCAGCCTGCAAAAAGGAGACCCAAACACAGTAACATAAGCAAAATGAGAAGACAGAAAAACACACAGCAGGAGAAGGAGCAAGATAAAAACCCACCAGACCTAACAAATGAAGAGGTAATAGGCAGTCTACCTGAAAAAGAATTCAGAATAATGATGGTAAAGATGATCCAAGATTCTATTTCCCAGATCCAAAATCTTGGAAATAGAATAGACAAAATGCAAGAAACAGTTAACAAGGACCTAGAAGAACTAAAGATGAATCAAGCATCGATTAAAAACACAATACATGAAATAAAAAATACTCTAGATGGGATCAATAGCAGAATAACTGAGGCAGAAGAACGCATAAGTGAGGTGGAAGAAAAAATAGTGGAAATAACTGCTGCAGAGCAAAATAAAGAAAAAAGAATGAAAAGAACAGAGGACAGTCTCAGAGACCTCTGGGACAACATTAAAGGCACCAACATTCGAATTATAGGGGTTCCAGAAGAAGAAGAGAAAAAGAAAGGGACTGAGAAAATATTTGAAGAGATTATAGTTGAAAACTTCCCTAATATGGGAAAGAAAATAGTTAATCAAGTCCAGGAGGCACAGAGAGTCCCATACAGAATAAATCCAAGGAGAAATACACCAAGACACATATTAATCAAACTGTCAAAAATTAAACACAAAGAAATCATCTTAAAAGCAGCAAGGGAAAAACAACAAATAACACACAAGGGAATCCCCATCAGGATAACAGCTGATCTCTCAGCAGAAACTCTACAAGCCAGAAGCGAGTGGCAGGACATAATTAAAGTGATGAAGGAGAAAAACCTGCAACCAAGATTACTCTACCCAGCAAGGATCTCATTCAGATTTGATGGAGAAATTAAAACGTTTACAGACAAGCAAAAGCTGAGAGAGTTCAGCACCACCAAACCAGCTTTACAACAAATGCTAAAGGAACTTCTCTAGGCAAGAAACACAACAGAAGTAAAAGATCTACAATAACGAACCCAAAACAATTAAGAAAATGGGAATAGGAACATACATATCGATAATTACCTTAAATGTAAATGGACTAAATGCTCCCACCAAAAGATACAGATTGGCTGAATGGATACAAAAACAAGACCCATATATATGCTGTCTACAAGAGACCCACTTCAGACCTGGAGACACATACAGACTGAAAGTAAGGGGATGGAAAAAGATATTCCATGCAAATGGAAATCAAAAGAAAGCTGGAGTAGCAATTCTCATATCAGACAAAATAGACTATAAAATAAAGACTACTAGAAGAGACAAAGAAGGACACTACATAATGATCAAGGGATCGATCCAAGAAGAAGATATAACAATTGTAAATATTTATGCACCCAACATAGGAGCACCTCAATACATAAGGCAAATACTAACAGCCATAAAAGGAGAAATCGACAGTAACACAATCATAGTAGGGGACTTTAACAACCCACTTTCACCAATGGACAGATCATCCAAAATGAAAATAAATAAGGAAACACAAGCTTTAAATGATACATTAAACAAGATGGACTTAATTGATATTTATAGGACATTCCATCAAAAAACAACAGAATACACATTTTTCTCAAGTGCTCATGGAACATTCTCCAAGATAGATCATATCTTGGGTCACAAATCAAGCCTTGGTTAATTTAAGAAAATTGAAATTGTATCAAGTATCTTTTCCGACCACAATGCTATGAGACTAGATATCAATTACAGGAAAAGAGCTGTAAAAAATACAAACACATGGAGACTAAACAATACGCTACTGAATAACGAAGTGATCACTGAAGAAATCAAAGAGGAAATTAAAAAATACCTAGAAACAAATGACAATGGAGACACGACGACCCAAAACCTATGGGATGCAGCAAAAGCAGTTCTAAGAGGGAAGTTTATAGCAATACAATCCCACCTTAAGAAACAGGAAACATCTCGAATAAACAACCTAACCTTGCACCTAAAGCAATTAGAGAAAGAAGAACAAAAACATCCCAAAGTTAGCAGAAGGAAAGAAATCATAAAAATCAGATCAGAAATAAATGAAAAAGAAATGAAGGAAACGATAGCAAAGATCAATAAAACTAAAAGCTGGTTCTTTGAGAAGATAAACAAAATTGATCAACCATTAGCCAGACTCATCAAGAAAAAAAGGGAGAAGACTCAAATCAATAGAATTAGAAATGAAAAAGGAGAAGTAACAACTGACACTGCAGAAATACAAAAGATCATGAGAGATTACTATAAGCAACTCTGTGCCAATAAAATGGACAACCTGGAAGAAATGGACAAATTCTTAGAAATGCACAACCTGCTGAGACTGAACCAGGAAGAAATAGAAAATATGAACAGACCAATCACAAGCACTGAAATTGAAACTGTGATAAAAAATCTTCCAACAAACAAAAGCCCAGGACCAGATGGCTTCACAGGCGAATTCTATCAAGCATTTAGAGAAGAGCTAACACCTATCCTTCTCAAACTCTTCCAAAATATAGCAGAGGGAGGAACACTCCCAAACTCATTCTACGAGGCCACCATCACCTTGATACCAAAACCAGACAAGGATGTCACAAAGAAAGAAAACTACAGGCCAATATCAGTGATGAACATAGATGTAAAAATCCTCAACAAAATACTAGCAAACAGAATCCAACAGCACATTAAAAGGATCATACACCATGATCAAGTGGGGTTTATTCCAGGAATGCAAGGATTCTTCAATATACGCAAATCAATCAACGTGATACACCATATTAACAAATTGAAGGAGAAAAACCATATGATCATCTCAATAGATGCAGAGAAAGCTTTCGACAAAATTCAACACCCATTTATGATAAAAACCCTCCAGAAAGTAGGCATAGAGGGAACTTTCCTCAACATAATAAAGGCCATATATGACAAACCCACAGCCAGCATCGTCCTAAATGGTGAAAAACTGAAACCATTTCCACTAAGATCAGGAACAAGACAAGGTTGCCACTCTCACCACTCTTATTCAACCTAGTTTTGGAAGTTTTAGCCACAGCAATCAGAGAAGAAAAGGAAATAAAAGGAATCCAAATTGGAAAAGAAGAAGTAAAGCTGTCACTGTTTGCAGATGACATGATACTATACATAGAGAATCCTAAAGATGCTACCAGAAAACTACTAGAGCTAATCAATGAATTTGGTAAAGTCGCAGGATACAAAATTAATGCACATAAATCTCTGGCATTCCTATATACTGATGATGAAAAATCTGAAAGTGAAATCAAGGAAACACTCCCATTTACCATTGCAACAAAAAGAATAAAATATCTAGGAATAAACCTACCTAAGGAGACAAAAGACCTGTATGCAGAAAATTATAAGACACTGATGAAAGAAATTAAAGATGATACAAATAGATGGAGAGATGTACCATGTTCTTGGATTGGAAGAATCAACATTGTGAAAATGACTCTACTACCCAAAGCAACCTACAGATTCAATGCAATCCCTATCAAACTACCACTGGCATTTTTCACAGAACTAGAACAAAAAAAATCACAATTTGTATGGAAACACAAAAGACCCCGAATAGCCAAAGCAATCTTGAGAACGAAAAATGGAGCTGGAGGAATCAGGCTCCCTGACTTCAGACTATACTACAAAGCTACAGTCATCAAGACAGTATGGTACTGGCACAAAAACAGAAAGATAGATCAATGGAACAGGATAGAAAGCCCAGAGATAAACCCATGGACATATGGTCACCTTATCTTTGATAAAGGAGGCAGGAATGTACAGTGGAGAAAGGACAGTCTCTTTAATAAGTGGTGCTGGGAAAACTGGATAGGGACATGTAAAAGTATGAGATTAGATCACTCCCTAACACCACACACAAAAATAAGCTCAAAATGGATTAAAGACCTAAATGTAAGGCCAGACACTATCAAACTCTTAGAGGAAAACATAGGCCGAACACTGTATGACATAAATCACAGCAAGATCCTTTTTGACCCACCTCCTAGAGAAATGGAAATAAAGACAAAAATAAACACATGGGACCTAATGAAACTTCAAAGCTTTTGCACAGCAAAGGAAACCATAAACAAGACCAAAAGACAACCCTCAGAATGGGAGAAAATATTTGCAAATGAAGCAACTGACAAAGGATTAATCTCCAAAATTTATAAGCAGCTCATGCAGCTCAATAGCAAAAAAACAAACAACCCAATCCAAAAATGGGCAGAAGACCTAAATAGACATTTCTCCACAGAAGATATACAGACTCCCAACAAACACATGAAAGGATGCTCAACATCTTTACTCATTAGAGAAATGCAAATCAAAACTACAATGAGATATCATCTCACACCAGTCAGAATGGCCATCATCAAGAAATCTAGAAACAATAAATGCTGGAGAGGGTGTGGAGAAAAGGGAACACTCTTGCACTGCTGGTGGGAATGTGAATTGGTACAGCCGCTATGGAGAACGGTATGGAGGTTCCTTAAAAAACTACAAATAGAACTACCATATGACCCAGCAATCCCACTACTAGGCATATACCCTGAGAAAACCATAATTCATAAAGAGACATGAACCAAAATGTTCATAGCAGCCCTATTTACAATAGCCCGGAGATGGAAACAACCTAAGTGTCCATCATCGGATGAATGGATAAAGAAGATGTGGCACATATATACAATGGAATATTACTCAGCCATAAAAAGAAATGAAATTGAGCTATTTGTAATGAGGTGGATAGACCTAGAGTCTGTCATACAGAGTGAAGTAAGTCAGAAAGAGAAAGACAAATACTGTATGCTAACACATATATATGGAATTTAAGAAAAAAAAATGTCATGAAGAACATAGGGGTAAGACAGGAATAAAGACACAGACCTACTAGAGAATGGAGTTGAGGATATGGGGAGGGGGAAGGGTAAGCTGTGAGAAAGTGAAAGAGCGGCATGGACATATATACACTACCAAACGTAAGGTAGATAGCTAGTGGGAAGCAGCCCCATAGCACAGGGAGATCAGCTCGGTGCTTTGTGACCGCCTGGAGGGGTGGGATAGGGAGGGTGGGAGGGAGACGCAAAAGGGAGGGGATATGGAAACATATGTATATGTATAACTGATTAAATTTGTTATAAAGCAAAAAATAAAAAATAAAAAAAAATAAGAAAAAAGAAAAAAAAAGGAGTGGGAATGAGATGCTTACAAGATAAGTTCAGTAGGTAGCACCGTGGTGAAAATAATTTTGTGATTTTTTTTAAAAGTTGGTTTTCTTTATAATAAAGTGAGAGAGATACTAATTTGTGACTGAAGAAATCACTGCATCCCTCACTTCAACGGAATGATCACCTGTGTTTGAAGGGAGCACGGAGCTTTCTGAGGTATATGTTGTTATTAAGCTTTCATTACTTGGGGTCCAAAGTAAACAAGAAAAATCTAAATATCAACTATTACGTATTATTTTATTCAGTTTTTCTTAGTTCACCACTTAAGAAAACAAAATACAGCTTAATTGTCTTATAAGAATCTCCCTTTTCTATTCGAAGGTATTATTTTTAACTACTGTTCAATATAAATACTATAATCTTCATTTTCAAAAAATTTGATGACATGAAATACTTTAAGATGATTTGATGCTTAGCTTAGAAACATAAACAATGATTTTGGCTTGCAGAGAAATTTGGTGTCAATTTGTTAGTATTAAAACAATTGACTTTGCAGTATTCTTGATTTTATAATATTAATAACATCTAGCCAAATGATTTCCATTTGGTGCCAGTGTGCTCTGGATAAAGAATAGCACAAAGAAAAACTTTCGTGGGGGAGGGATAGATTGGGAGTTTGGGATTGACATGTACCCACTGCTATATTTAAAATAAATAACCAAAAAAGACCTATTGTATAGCACAAGGAACTCTGCTTAATACTCTGTAATATCCTAAATGGTAAAAGAATTTGAAAAAGAACAGAATCAGGTATATGTGTAACTGAATCACTTTGCTGTACACCTGAAACTAACACAAAGTTGTTAATCAACTATACTCCAATATAAAATTTATAAAAAGAAATAACTATTCTTTTCCATTGAATGGTCTTGGCACCCTTGTTGAAAACCAATTTACCATAAACAGGAGGATTTGTTTCTGAGCTCTCAGTTCTGTTCCATTGATCTGTATGTCTGTCTTTATTCCATTACCACATTGGCTAGATCCATAGCCATACTACGGCTTACTACCATAGCCAGTAGTAAGTTTTGAAACTGGGATCTGTGAGTCCTCTAACTTTTTTCTTCATTTTCAAGGATGTTTTAGATATTCTGGATTACTTGCATTATCATGTGAAATTTAGGATCGGCTTGTCAATTTTTTTTTGCAAAATAAAGCCAGCTTGGATTTTGATAGGGGGACAAAAAAGAAAAACTTTCCTTGTAAGAATTGTTTATTCAAAGTTTTATGCTTTGATAAATTGACCAGATATTCTCTTCCAGGGCCTGGTTTTAGATAAAGTAGTAGACTTAATTACTCAATATAATAGTGATCTACCTTTCTTTTCCATAAATCATGCCAATAAAAACACAGAAAACAGATATACATCTTATACCTACATGGATATAGAAATATGGGACAAATAAGGAAAGAGTAGAATTGCCAGTAAAATGAAAATGGAGAGAAAATATGGGGATTCTTGCGAGGAACACAGGTTTAGATCCTGCCTTGGGCAAATCTTGACTTTAGTAACCCAGGTTGCAGCAAAAAACAGCATACGATTAATACTCTACTCAAAGGCTGTTATATGGAAGCAGAATCTGCAGTATCATGGACTTTCCAGGTAAGAGGGGAAGGTCTTGGGAGGGGCTGGCAAGGGGAGGATTGCAGGTGGGCTCAGGGATGAGCTGATGTCCGCTGTCTCCATATAAGCCTGATGGGAAGAACAAGTGAGCGTTATTATCCAGTCCATTAGACATAAAGCATGATTGCTGCAGCCTGGTGTGTATTCAGTTAGGATTGTAGTATGATTACGCTGAGGGTAGGCATATCGTACATTTCCTTGTGTCTGTGCCTGACAGCAAGGCTGAACCAGAGTCCCTGCTCCAGCCACAAGCTGAGTCTCAGGGTCACCTCCTTCTTCTAGGAGGGAAGAGAGGTTTTCATCAGGAGAGCCCTGACTAGCTAAAGGACAAGGCATTCTGGGGCTGCAGTGCACAGAGAGAAACTTGCATTCATTAAGAACCTACTAAGATCCAGGCATGTCTCCTTGGATGTCACAGTTCTCTCTGGGCACTAGGTATTATTATCCTAATTTTACTGATGAAATAACGGACTGAGAGGCCAAATAATTTCCTAAAGTGGTACCAAGATTCAAACATAAATCTCTCTGCCAGCCAAACCCAGGATGTTTTCACTATGTCATACCACCTTCCCCCTGTGCTATGACAGAAAGCTTTGGGAGAGGGTCTCCAGGAGCAGAGCTGCTAATTCACCGTCGACGACTCTGTGAAACCTGGTTACGGCGCAGAAAGAGACGCTTGGGCAAGAAGTCAAGTCCTTACTTGATAACTGGGTGGCGATTGGTCGGGTCTGTGTCCAGATTCTCCCCCAGCTTAATGCTCAAACACACACGTGGAGAAAAGACAAGGAGAAAGGCGGGAAGGGAGGGATGGCGGGGAATCAACCCAGTGAGCCAGTGAGTGGCAACTGCTGGGTAAAAGGAACGTATACCTGTGTGTGCAGGCGTGTGTGTGTGTGTGTGTGTGTGTAATATTAAATCTGATATAAGTGACTGTCTTAACAAAGATCTTATCCATAAATATAATCAGAACTCTAATCCTCAAATTTTATGTTGAGGTATCTGTTTGTTACATTATTGTAGATGCATTTTCAGTTGATTTGGATGCATTCATCAAACACTGACTGAGGGCTTCCTAGATGAAGCGCTGGCAGAATAAGTCCATGTTGAGTCCGTGGGCATTTATTGAGCACATACTATGTTCTGGACTCTGAAGAGTCAAACATAAAAAAACAAGGCCCCTGTCCTGTAAGCACATGCTGCTCGGAATAGCTAAGAAAAACTGTGACAAGAAGAAACCGTCATCAATTCTCATTCCTCTCTTCTGAGCTTTCCGTAAGAGACGATGAAAGTTACAACCACTTTAGATGTCTACCTGCTTGCCTAGAGAGGAACTAAAGATAAATCACTCTGAATCCACATAAAGAATATGTAACTGAAGTGATATTAGGTTCTTTTTTCTCATCAGGATATTGATTGCTGGGGGGAAAAATTGCAGAGAGAGAGAGGAAGTGATGGGGGTGGAGGCAATGTATTTGCTTCAGAGTTGACTCATGAAGTGTCACAGTGTGCGCAGCTATATGCACTTCTGTAGCGCCGCCAAAAATCAATGGAAACAATTAACTGCAGAAAACACGTGGGCACAACAATATTAGCAGTGCATAATCCTTTCTAGTTAAGAGTTCCTACTGGATTACTGCAGAAAAGCTCTGGTGTTCTAATTACCTGTGGAAGTCACACAAATCTACTGCAAAACATGGTCATTAGATGGCTGTAATATAAGGTGTTAGTTGGGGATTGAGGATTTGCTCTAAGTACTGTGGTGTTTTCATGGCTATTTACTGAGCAAAGTACCAGAATTTAATGGAATTTGGTGGAATTCTCCAATGGCTCTTGTGAGCGTGTAGTTAACAAAAATGTATCTTAATGAGTTCCCTGTTTTTTGTGGAAGGGCTGAAGACTCTGATCCTTAACTAATATATGGAAAGTATATAACCTGGGAGGTAGATTATGTGGATTTCTTTTCAGGATTTATTGTTATCGTCTTCAGGAGGCACTTTATTGGGGGGTATTACATAGATTTTTTTTTTATTATTATTACATAGCTTTGAGATAGTGACGTCGCTAGAAAGATCCCAGCGTTAGAGAGGAAACGGCGCAGAGCTTCCCTCAAACCCGGCATTAACTAAGAGTCCGTTCTCTTCCGCAGCTCCTTTAATGAGACAAAAGCGAAAGGAGGCTGCTGGGAAGGCAAGGCTGCCAAGTGTGCAGAGAGCCAGATGCCGCTGCTGCTTTGGAGGCCCTCCACCCTGAAATAATCCCCCTTCTGCTTTGGCGGCCATGAGAGCTCAAAGCCTCTCTCCAACCTGTAAGCAGAGGAGGAGGGGACGGTTGCTCTGCTGAGGTGCCTTTTAGACACAAGCTTGAAGTGAAAGCTCTCTGCGGCGCTGCCTGCCCCGATGGAACGGCTACCACGTGAGACAAGACAACCAGAAAGAATGAAACAAACAAGCAAACATGTAAACCTCCCCAGGCAGCCGGGAAACACTCTCACTGGCGGAGAGATGCAGGGTTTGGCAGGACCAAGGGAAGAGGGTGACTCTTCACAGCAGGTATCAGGAACAGGGGGCTGCCCTCCGGGAACCCTGATCATGTCTCGTTAACCCCGCAGGGTCTAACTGCTGGTGTAACATCACAAACCCAGCCTCGAGGGGCACAGCTTGTGTCTCTGACCACTGTGAAACCTGGAGGCCAGATGCCATGTCACATCTATCTTTGTAAACCACACATCGACGAGCAGGATGCCGCGCATGTATGTATGCACGGACATATGCATGCGCATACACTGGTACCCTATTTATATATAAATATGTTATTAGATATCATTTGTGTATGCTAAATTATACCTCATTTTAGTGCTTTCAAGGTATTTTCAGGATGAATTTCTAAGAAGAGGAGGTGATACTTGGTATATTTTAATGCATTAAAATTTTCACTAAGTCTTCGACTCCAGCAATTTAAGTTTTATCAAAAGGGTCCTCGGTTTTGCTGCCCTCCTTCGCCTGCACTTCTTACTATCCCAAGGGAACAAGAAAAAGATCCCTTCCTTGTAGCGCTCTGGAATATTCTAGATCCTTCTGAGGAGACGTTGCACTGGATGAGGGGGATGTTTGTAGAAAGAAGGGCTGAGAGTCTCTGTAATCCATCGGCCTCCAGGCTGACCCACTTCAGATCCTGTCTCCTCTTGGGGAGCCTCCCTGCATGAACAACTCGTGTGGGTGGGTCTATAAATTCTCATCACCTCAGTCGTTCCCTCTTCACCATCCACTCACTCCCCTCCCTTTTCCTTTCATCTCTCACTTACAAGAACTGAAAATTAGAATGCTTCGGAAAACAAAAAAAAGAGAAACTCAACTGATTTTATCTTTTTAAAAGCCCACTGTTTCTACATATTTATATAAATGCTGAATTTATATTCCTCTGTGTTTACATTTCCTTTGTTATGGTAGCTAATTCCTTTCTATAAGGAGGGATAGCTTGGTTGAGGCAATATAATTTGACTAATTAAGAGGACATTAATGATAATAGCACAAGTGTATGTTTTATATATATATATATATGTATGTGTGTGTATATATATATATATATATATATATATATATATATATACTTTTTAAAAAATAGGACAAACTTATTTTATCTTCTGACTTATAAAGCCTGGAACCCAACTCCCTCCCCCCACATCTTTTTTTCTTATTACATAGACATGTTAAGAGTTTTTATATCTTAGCAAAATATGGGCTGTAATTTAATTGACTTAGCAACCTTACCAAGTAACACATTTATTCCCCAGGGAAATTTCTTTTCATGCTTTCTATTGGGACTTCTAATTGACTTCTATTTCTGAATAACTGTTGAAACTAATAAGTTGGAAGCGCTGGTGATTTCAAATAGCTATAAGTGAGGTATCAGAGCCTTTTTTTTCCTCCCTGCCAAATCCATAAGTGAGCTAATATATTAAAAGTCAGTACTGAAAATTCTGTCCTTTGAATTGATTTAATGGATGAATAAGTCTAGTATGACCATCATAATGCAAGAAGATTAAGATCCAGGTACACCAAATATGTAATTATGATAGAGTTAGTCATTCAAAAGGGGATGCAATTGTGTTTCACTAGTCAGAGAAACAGCAAATGGAAAAGAGGAAAAACTTGTAAGAAATTCAGATGAGTTTTTATTTGGAACTGTCACTCTCTGGGTAGGCATATTTGGTTTAAAATTAACCCCAGATCTCCCTAACATCATATATGTTATTTTTCATTTCATTGGTAATGAGCTATCAATGCCACAAATAATATATATTATTGAAATGTGTGAAAAAACAGTTCAACAGAACCAATTTACAAACAATGTAAAATATGTAGCCTTAGAATAATGTCATTTACAGGGGTCTATTTTCTTGTCCAAATCATTAACTTTTCCTAATCCTGGTAAATACCTAAATGGACAAGATGAGTAAATCTCTCTTTAGGTTAGACCTCTTCTCTGTTTGGTTTCCTCCAAGAGGAAAGACAGAAATGATGCTCTCCTCACACTTCAGATCCATCATAATTCTATCAGCCAGCTCAATACCCTGGTACACTCAGTGCCTATCAAGTATTAAAAGCCTCCCATTTTTAAAATTCAAATAACAGCTTTGTCTGTTATCTAGCACTGCATCTGTACTACATTACAGATTTATGATTACCTGTAAATTTCATGCTGATATTTCAGTTTTAAAATACGTTGATGCTCTTAAAAGTGTGTGGGAGCGTAAAATTATGCAATCATAAAGTAAGTGAAGAGTTATAGCAGCATTGGTGCTGAAGCCTAGATTTCATCTGAAATGTATTTGCATTAAATAACCCAACTGATATTTGCTGTGTTCCTACTATGTGCCTGTAGACACAGTGAAAAGCACTGAGAATTCAAGTGTGAGCAGGATGACATTGTTCCTGCCTTCTAAGAAATGACATCAAATAAACTAACAAATAGATAACTGCAAATTGTTACAAGGAGTATAAAAAAAGCAAACAGGGAGCTGTGACCAGGCTACCTGGTTATATGGTTAAGACTTTTAAAAGGTGAGACTTGAAGGATGAGAAGGAGCGATGAGCATAGCAGGGGAAAGGGTGGGGTGTTGGGTGGTAGGGAAAAGAGCATGTGGAAAGGCCCTGAACTGGAAGACCGCTTAGTTTGCTTGAGGACCAGAAAGGCAGCCAATATGACTACAGAAGGGCAGGAAACGGAAAGAGAGAGATAAAGAAAACTTTCAGGCCTTTGTAGAACATTATGAAAAATTTGTATTTTTTTTCCCTGATGAAACAAGAAGCCACTTTTGGGGCAGGGATATAACACATTCTGGCTTGTGTGTGGTAAATGGACTGTAACGTGCCTGACAGAGAGAAGAGAGACGTTAGTAGATTATCACAGTACTTGAAGAAACAGACAGTAAAAGCTTGAACTAGCTAGGGTGGTGGCCCAGAGACGGAGGGAAGTGAAAATATTTGACATACTGTGGGGATGGTAATCAACAGGAAGTGGTGATGGCTTATCAGGGCATCAGAAAGGGAGGGACCAAGAACGGTGCTGAGATTTCTGGTGTAAGCTTGGACGGGGTAACATCGGGGAAGGTTAGAGGAATAGGTCTGGCAGGTGTGTGTATGGGAAGGGTTGGAATCAAGACTGATTTTGAGATCAGCTGAGGCTGAGATGCTTTTGATGGCTTGGAGAATCTGTATGGGGTTTTTGTGGAGTCAGCTTAACATGAAATTCTGAAGGTGTGAGGAGAGCTTAAGATATAAATTTTAAAATGATGTGAATGGGAGGCAGAGGAGGAGAAGCCAAGAGAGGAGGCTGAGAAGGAGCCGCCATCGAGCGAGAAGGGACCCTGAGACCAGCAGCCCACAGTGGGTGCTCGTCAAATAGTTCTGTTGTTATTAACTGGCTTTTTTTTTTTTTGTTATCTATTTTTTTTTCTTTTTATTAGTTTCTGCTTTATAACAAAGTGAATCAGTCATACATATACATCTGTTCCCACATCCCTTCCCTCATGCATCTCCCTCCCTCCCACCCTCCCCATCCCACCCCTCCAGGCGGTCACAAAGCACCGAGCTGATCTCCCTGTGCTCTGCGGCTGCTTCCCACTATCTATCTACCCTATGTTTGGTAGTGTACATATGTCCATGCCTCTCTTTCGCTTTGTCACAGCTTACCCTTCCCCCTCCCCATATCCTCAAGTCCATTCTCAAGTAGGTCTGTGTCTTTATTCCCGTTTTACCCCTAGGTTCTTCATGACATTTTTTTTTTTAAAATTCCGTATATATGTGTTAGCATACGGTATTTGTCTTTCTCTTTCTGACTTACTTCACTCTGTATGACAGACTCTAGGTCTATCCACCTCATTACAAATAGCTCAGTTTCATTTGTTTTTATGGCTGAGTAATATTCCATTGTATATATGTGCCACATCTTCTTTATCCATTCATCCGATGATGGACACTTAGGTTGTTTCCAGCTCCGGGCTATTGTGAATAGAGCTGCGATGAACATTTTGGTACATGTCTCTTTTTGAATTATGGTTTTCTCAGGGTATATGCCCAGTAGTGGGATTGCTGGGTCATATGGTAGTTCTATTTGTAGTTTTTTAAGGAACCTCCATACCGTTCTCCATAGTGGCTGTACCAATTCACATTCCCACCAGCAGTGCAAGAGTGTTCCCTTTTCTCCACACCCTCTCCAGCATTTATTGTTTCTAGATTTCTTGATGATGGCCATTCTGACTGGTGTGAGAGGATATCTCATTGTAGTTTTGATTTGCATTTCTCTAATGATTAATGATGTTGAGCATTCTTTCATGTGTTTGTTGGCAGTCTGTATATCTTCTTTGGAGAAATGCCTATTTAAGTCTTCTGCCCATTTTTGGATTGGGTTGTTTGTTTTTTTGCTATTGAGCTGCATGAGCTGTTTATAAATTTTGGAGATTAATCCTTTGTCAGTTGCTTCATTTGCAAATATTTTCTCCCATTCTGAGGGTTGTCTTTTGGTCTTGTTTATGGTTTCCTTTGCTGTGCAAAAGCTTTGAAGTTTCATTAGGTCCCATTTGTTTATCTTTGTTTTTATTTCCATTTCTCTAGGAGGTGGGTCCAAAAGGATCTTGCTGTGATTTATGTCATAGAGTGTTCTACCTATGTTTTCCTCTAAGAGTTTGATAGTTTCTGGCCTTACATTTAAGTCTTTAATCCATTTTGAGCTTATTTTTGTGTATGGTGTTAGGGAATGATCTAATCTCAAACTTTTACATGTCCCTGTCCAGTTTTCCCAGCACCACTTATTGAAGAGGCTGTCCTTTCTCCACTGTACATTCCTGCCTCCTTTATCAAAGATAAGTTGGCCATATGTGCGTGGGTTTATCTCTGGGCTTTCTATCCTGATCCACTGATCTATCTTTCTGTTTTTATGCCAGTACCACACTGTCTTGATTACTGTAGCTTTGTAGTATAGTCTGAAGTCAGGGAGCCTGATTCCTCCAGCTCCGTTTTTCGTTCTCAAGATTGCTTTGGCTATTCGGGGTCTTTTGTTTTTCCAAACAAATTTTGAAATTTTTTGTTCTAGTTCTGTGAAAAATGCCAGTGGTAGTTTGATAGGGATTGCATTGAATCTGTAGATTGCTTTGGGTAGTAGAGTCATTTTCACAATATTGATTCTTCCAATCCAGGAGCATGGTATATCTCTCCATCTATTTGTATCATCTTTAATTTCTTTCATCAGTGTCTTATAATTTTCTGCATACAGGTCTTTTGTCTCCTTAGGTAGGTTTATTCCTAGATATTTTATTCTTTTTGTTGCAATGGTAAATGGGAGTGTTTTCTTGATTTCATTTTCAGATTTTTCATCATTAGTGTACAGGAATGCCAGAGATTTCTGTACATTAATTTTGTATCCTGCTACTTTACCAAATTCATTGATTAGCTCTAGTAGTTTTTCGGTAGCATCTTTAGGATTGTCTATGTATAGTATCATGTCATCTGCAAACAGTGACAGCTTTACTTCTTCTTTTCCAATTTGGATTCCTTTTATTTCCTTTTCTTCTCTGATTGCTGTGGCTAAAACTTCCAAAACTATGTTGAATAAGAGTGGTGAGAGTGGGCAGCCTTGTCTTGTTCCTGATCTTAGAGGAAATGGTTTCAGTTTTTCACCATTGAGGACAATGTTGGCTGTGGGTTTGTCATATATGGCCTTTATTATGTTGAGGAAAGTTCCCTCTATGCCTACTTTCTGCAGGGTTTTTATCATAAATGGGTGTTGAATTTTGTCGAAAGCTTTCTCTGCATCTATTGAGATGATCATATGGTTTTTCTCCTTCAACTTGTTAATATGGTGTATCACATTGATTGATTTGCGTATATTGAAGAATCCTTGCATTCCTGGAATAAACCCCACTTGATCATGGTGTATGATCCTTTTAATGTGCTGTTGGATTCTGTTTGCTAGTATTTTGTTGAGGATTTTTGCATCTATGTTCATCAGTGATATTGGCCTGTAGTTTTCTTTCTTTGTGACATCCTTGCCTGGTTTTGGTATCAAGGTGATGGTGGCCTCGTAGAATGAGTTTGGGAGTGTTCCTTCCTCTGATATTGTTTGGAAGAGTTTGAGAAGGATGGGTGTTAGCTCTTCTCTAAATGTTTGATAGAATTCGCCTGTGAAGCCATCTGGTCCTGGGCTTTTGTTTGTTGGAAGATTTTTAATCACAGTTTCAATTTCAGTGCTTGTGATTGGTCTATTCATATTTTCTATTTCTTCCTGAGTCAGTCTTGGCAGGTTGTGCATTTCTAAGAATTTGTCCATCTCTTCCAGGTTGTCCATTTTATGGGCATAGAGTTGCTTATAGTAATCTCTCATGATCTTTTGTATTTCTGCAGTGTCAGTTGTTACTTCTCCTTTTTCATTTCTAATTCTATTGATTTGAGTCTTCTCCCTTCTTTTCTTGATGAGTCTGCCTAATGGTTTACCAATTTTGTTTATCTTCTCAAAGAACCAGCTTTTAGTTTTATTGATCTTTGCTATCGTTTCCTTCATTTCTTTTTCATTTATTTCTGATCTGATTTTTATGATTTCTTTCCTTCTGCTAACTTTGGGATGTTTTTGTTCTTCTTCCTCTAATTGCTTTAGGTGCAAGGTTAGGTTGTTTATTCGAGATGTTTCCTGTTTCTTAAGGTGGGATTGTATTGCTATAAACTTCCCTCTTAGAACTGCTTTTGCTGCATCCCATAGGTTTTGGGTCGTCGTGTCTCCATTGTCATTTGTTTCTAGGTATTTTTTAATTTCCCCTTTGATTTCTTCAGTTATCACTTCGTTATTAAGTAGTGTATTGTTTAGCCTCCATGTGTTTGTATTTTTTACAGCTCTTTTCCTGTAATTGATATCTAGTCTCATAGCATTGTGGTCAGAAAAGATACTTGATACAATTTCAATTTTCTTAAATTTACCAAGGCTTGATTTGTGACCCAAGATATGATCTATCCTGGAGAATGTTCCATGAGCACTTGAGAAAAATGTGTATTCTGTTGTTTTTGGGTGGAATGTCCTATAAATATCAATTAAGTCCATCTTGTTTAATGTATCATTTAAAGCTTGTGTTTCCTTATTTATTTTCATTTTGGATGATCTGTCCATTGGTGAAAGTGGGGTGTTAAAGTCCCCTACTATAATTGTGTTACTGTCGATTTCTCCTTTTATGGCTGTTAGTATTTGCCTTATGTATTGAGGTGCTCCTATGTTTGGTGCATAAATATTTACAATTGTTATATCTTCTTCTTGGATTGATCCCTTTATCATTATGTAGTGTCCTTCTTTGTCTCTTCTAGTAGTCTTTATTTTATAGTCTATTTTGTCTGATATGAGAATTGCTACTCCAGCTTTCTTTTGGTTTCCGTTTGCATGGAATATCTTTTTCCATCCCCTTACTTTCAGTCTGTATGTGTCTCTAGGTCTGAAGTGGGTCTCTTGTATACAGCATATATCTGGGTCTTGTTTTTGTATCCATTCAGCCAATCTGTGTCTTTTGGTGGGAGCATTTAGTCCATTTACATTTAAGGTAATTATCGATATGTATGTTCCTATTCCCATTTTCTGAATTGTTTTGCGTTCGTTATTGTAGGTCTTTTCCTTCTGTTGTGTGTCTTGCCTAGAGAAGTTCCTTTAGCATTTGTTGTAAAGCTGGTTTGGTGGTGCTGAACTCTCTCAGCTTTTGCTTGTCTGTAAACGTTTTAATTTCTCCATCAAATCTGAATGAGATCCTTGCTGGGTAGAGTAATCTTGGTTGCAGGTTTTTCTCTTTCATCACTTTAATTATGTCCTGCCACTCCCTTCTGGCTTGTAGAGTTTCTGCTGAGAGATCAGCTGTTATCCTGATGGGGATTCCCTTGTGTGTTATTTGTTGTTTTTGCCTTGCTGCTTTTAATATGATTTCTTTGTGTTTAATTTTTGACAGTTTGATTAATATGTGTCTTGGCGTATTTCTCCTTGGATTTATTCTGTATGGGACTCTCTGTGCCTCCTGGACTTGATTAACTATTTCCTTTCCCATATTAGGGAAGTTTTCAACTATAATCTCTTCAAATATTTTCTCAGTCCCTTTCTTTTTCTCTTCTTCTTCTGGAACCCCTATAATTCGAATGTTGGTGCGTTTAATGTTGTCCCAGAGGTCTCTGAGACTGTCCTCTGTTCTTTTCATTCTTTTTTCTTTATTTTGCTCTGCAGCAGTTATTTCCACTATTTTTTCTTCCACCTCACTTATCCGTTCTTCTGCCTCAGTTATTCTGCTATTGATCCCGTCTAGAGTATTTTTTATTTCATGTATTGTGTTTTTAATCGATGCTTGATTCATCTTTAGTTCTTCTAGGTCCTTGTTAACTGTTTCTTGCATTTTGTCTATTCTATTTCCAAGATTTTGGATCTGGGAAATAGAATCTTGGATCATCTTTACCATCATTATTCTGAATTCTTTTTCAGGTAGACTGCCTATTACCTCTTCATTTGTTAGGTCTGGTGGGTTTTTATCTTGCTCCTTCTCCTGCTGTGTGTTTTTCTGTCTTCTCATTTTGCTTATGTTACTGTGTTTGGGGTCTCCTTTTTGCAGGCTGCCGGTTCGTAGTTCCCGTTGTTTTTGGTGTCTGTCCCCAGTGGCTAAGGTTGGTTTATTGGGTTGTGTAGGCTTCCTGGTGGAGGGGACTAGTGCCTGTGTTCTGGTGGATGAGGCTGGATCTTGTCTTTCTGGTGGGCAGGTCCACGTCTGGTGGTGTGTTTTGGGGTGTCTGCG
This sequence comes from Mesoplodon mirus, assembly GCF_964341445.2. Lineage (NCBI taxonomy): Eukaryota > Metazoa > Chordata > Mammalia > Artiodactyla > Ziphiidae > Mesoplodon > Mesoplodon mirus. The sequence goes on along the minus strand of NC_138986.1, from coordinate 6,765,093 downwards.
GACTTTTTATGATTTTAGGCCACCTCTCTGCTAATGGGTGGCGTTGTGTTCCTGTCTTGCTAGCTGTTTGGCATAGGGTGTCCAGCACTGTAGCTTGCTGGTCGTTGAGTGAAGCTGGGTGCTGGTGTTGAGATGGAGATCTCTGGAAGATTTTTGCCGTTTGATATTATGTGGAGCTGGGAGGTCTCTTGTGGACCAGTGTCCTGAAGTTGGCTCTCCCACCTCAGAGGCACAGCACTGACTCCGGGCTCCTCAATTTGGGATGATGTGTTGTCTATTCATGTATTCCACAGATGCAGGGTACATCAAGTTGATGGTGGAGCTTTAATCCGCTGCTTCTGAGGCTGCTGGGAGAGGTTTCTCTTTCTCTTCTTTGTTCTCACAGCTCCTGGGTCTCAGCTTTGGATTTGGCCCCGCTTCTGCGTGTAGGTCGCCGGAGGCCGTCTGTTCTTCGCTCAGACAGGACAGGATTAAAGGAGCAGCCGCTTCGGGGACTCTTGCTCACTCAGGCCGGGCGGGAGGGCGGGGCATGGAGTGCGGGGCGAGCCTTTTGGGAGGTCTGGGGTCTTATGTCAGCGTTCAGTAGGTGTTCTGTAGGAGTTGTTCCATGTGTAGCTGTATTTCTGGTGTATCCGTGGGGAGGAAGGTGATCTGCGCGTCTTACTCTTCCGCCATCTTACCCGGAAGTCCCTAACTGGCTTATTTTATTTAGAGAAATACCCCAGTGGAATGGAGGGACCAAAAGCCAGACTGAAGTTAGAGAAGAAGAAAAGGCAGGTGAATCAGTGGAGAAGGTGGATGGCGAGCACACTTAGAGTGGGCGACGTGGAGGTACTGACGCCCAGCTGTGCCCAGCTGCCCGCGTGCAGACACAGGAGCGCGGGCTGTACATGGGGGTTAGTTAAGTGTCAGGTCAGACTGCTCACCAGGAGTGAAGGCAGAGTCTGGGGAGGAGGCCAAGGTTCAATGAGCAGGAATGACCAGCAGACCCAATGTCACATGATGAGGAAGGAGAGAAGGTGGTTGAGATGAATGACATGAGCCTCAGAAGCACTTAGGACTAAAGAGGGCAACAGGGACCCAGAAGAGAAACTGGGCTGAAAGGATGCTGGCTGTATCTCTGGTCCTGGGGCCGGTCAACAGGGAAGAGAAAGGCTGCCACTGAGAGGGAAGCCGAGGAAGAGGTGTCTTGGAGGGCTGGCCTGGTGCCAGTGGAGTCCCAGGGGGAGAGGCCATAGGCTAAAAGGCAGAGGAGACAGGAAAGCTCACTGGGCATGGGGGGAGGGTGGTGAGGGCCCAGGGTCAGGTTCAGGAGGGTGAGTAGGTGGGTATTTGTGGGAGTCTGGGGGGTATGGATTGGCGGTGGGTGACAGTATGGAGGACAGTGGGGCCCAGATGAAGGAGGGAAGACCAGAGGGTCCCTGAGGTCTCTAGGACGGCTGGGCACACTGGATTCTAGCACTGCCCTCCCACGGTTAGACCACAGAGACTGTAGGTGGTAGTGACCAGCCCAGATTCCTTTTCTTTCCTTTCTTTTTGGCTCTTGTCATCTTTTGTGCAGAGATGACAAATACTGTGCTAAAGAATTTCACAATATTCCTTACATCTAGTTCAATTATTTTAGACTCTCAACTTCTTACTTTAAAATAAAAATACAACTGTCTCAACGTTAGATCATGATGTTTAGCACATCACAAAGATTCTATGTGTCACAGAAACTTTTACTGAGAATCTTATGAAGGCTGTGGACCTTTTCCCCTAAACAGTGTTGAAAACTGTCCCCCTTCTCAGGTTCCTGCTCTGGGGGAAAAGCTGTACCACTGTGTCACTGTCAATGGAATTAGCTTACCAGTGAACATTTTTTTTTTTCTTTTGAGTGGAGGTACAGTTAACGAAGTCCAAAATGCAAAGTATTTTATTGATCACTTTACCTGACTTAGATTTTTTTTTTGTATATTCAGTAATAATACTGAGCACCCACAGTGCGGGAGGATTTTCTCAAGGGTCTGGGGATACTGTGGCCACAAGAGTGCCCACAAGGGACCCTACACGATGGGGGGAGTTTCTACTATTCTTATCATCTATGCCCTCTGCAACAATCCTCATGGGTAACACATTCTTCTCAAAATACTGCATCGTGCTACATCAGCAGGTCCCTGTAAACAAGAGGGGCACCTCGGCAAAAAAGATGTGGAGGAAAAGAAAACCCCACAATAATCTCTGTCATTCTTGGTGACTTCTCATATGACAGTAATTAGCATCACTGTCAAGTAGTTCTAAAATTGCCGTGTTGGGAAGGTCTGATAACCATTACCACAAAGGGGACTTGATAAGAATATAGAAGGACTGTGCCTATATCTTCGTATGGTGTGAAAGAATATATTATACTCCTAACCGATAGTGGGTTATTGGTAGCATTTTTATACATAGGAAGGAACAGGTATTTCAAACAGTGTCTCAGCTCTGGCGAGGAGTATTTAAGTGATTGCTATCACCATCATAATGATAAAAATAGTTTATTGCTTTAATTATGAAGCACATTGCAAAAATGGATACTAGAATAACACTATTCATAACGATTCAAAATGAAGCTACTGGAAGTAAAACAACATATCTATTATCCAGAATTTCATCATTTATTATAACATTCCATTAGTCAGGATTTAGGTGTATCATCGGCTGTCTATCTTCCTGGTGACCAGTTCATAGGGAATATCTTATAAAGCAAGTGAATGAGAAACAGACTTTCTCCCCAGAGGCCCGCAGAACTGGCGATTGCCCTCTGTTGCCAGTAGATGGTGGCCATACACTGTTATATAAGACACGGAGGACATTTACATGTGAGCCTTGAAAATGGACTCATCAGCAATTGAGAATGAATAATCAGCTGGGTTGAAACTGATAAATGAAGGAATTAAAGTGATAAAAACTGACGAGACTGATTAAAGGCAAATTCGCAAAAAAGCTAATGGTTTTTACTTAGAAATCATAGTTCACAAAAATTAGTTGAACTAAACATTCTATTAAAGAAAACTTTCTATCCACTTTTAATTTTTTATTGCTTAGTGTTCCCCAGTTCTTTCTTTAAGACTCTTTTTCATATGCAAGACCAAAAGAGCTGCCTTTTTAAAAACTGAACTCTACATTTTACGCGGCAGAGTGACGTTAGCACTGGCTAAAGACGCAAAGATATGGAGACAAGTCACAGCATCCTCGCTCAGACTTTGAGTCAAAAGACAACAACAACTAAAACCTAAAACAGTCTAGATGACTTTGCAAAGGAAGGACAAAGTTGGAGAATAAACACTTTCTCATTTCAGTACTTATTATAAATCGACAATAGTCAAAACAGTATGCTACTGGCATACAAACAGACAAATAGATGATAGAATGGAACACAGAGTAGAGAAGTAGATCCTCATGTTTATGGACAACTGATTGTCGACAAATGTGCAAAGTTAATTCAGCGAAGGAAAGGTATTCTCTTCAATGAATGGTGTTTGAACAACTGGATATCCATATTTAAAAAAAGGAACTTTGATTCATACCTTGCACCACACACAAAAGGTAAATGAAAATATATTGAGACCTTAATATAAAACATAAATCAAAGCTTCTGGAAGACACTGAGTGACAAAACCTTTGTGACCATTAGTTAGGCAAAGATTTCTTAGACATAACATGTTAAACACAATCCACAAAAGAATACATTGATACACTGGACTTCATCAAAATTAAAAACTTCTGGTTTTTGCAAGACATTGTTCAGAAAATGAAATGATAAGCTGCAGACAGGGAGACAGTATTTGCAAATTTTATCTGATAATATACTTGCATCCAGAATACATAAAGGACTCAAATGTTTATAACATGAAAATAACCCAAGTTCTTTAAATGGGTAAAAGATTTGGACAGACACTTCACCAAAGAAGATAAAAGAATGGCAAATAAACACATGAAAAGATGCTCAACATCATTAGTCACTAGGGAAATATATCCTAAGACCATAATGAGATGCCACTACCCACTTGGGAGAATATCAAAATTCAAAAGGCTAATTATATCCAGTGTTGAAAAGGATATGGAGCAACTAGAACCCTCATACGTTCCTGGTAGGAATGCAAAATGGTACAGTCACCTTGGAAAATAGTTTTGTAGTTTCTTAAACAGAAGCTCTTAAAATATGATCTAGTCATTCCACTTCTAGGTATTTACACACACACAAAAGAAATATATGCACATACAAAGATTTGCATAAAATTTCACAGCAGCTTTGTTTGTAATAACCAGAAACTAGAAACAACCCAAATGTTCATCAACAGTTGAATGGATAAGCAAATTGCGGTTATATACATATGATAGGATACAATTCAGCAACAGAAAGGAATAAACTTTTTTTTTTTTTTTTTTGCGGTATGCGGGCCTCTCACTGTGTGGCCTCTACCATTGCAGAGCACAGGCTCTGGATGCACAGGCTCAGCAGCCATGGCTCACGGGCCCAGCCGCTCCGCGGCATGTGGGATCTTCCCGGACCAGGGCACGAACGTGCGTCCCCTGCATCGGCAGGCGGACTCTCAACCACTGTGCCACCAGGGAAGCCCAGGAATAAACTTTTGATAAACACCGCAATGATAAAATCCCCCAATAATCTTGCTGTACAAAAGAAATCGTACAAAAAAAAGTATATACTATGTAGTAACATTTACACACAATTCTAGAACGTGTAAACAGGAAATGAAAACAGACCAGTAGTTACTTGGGGAATGGGAGGTGGGGCAGGTAGGTGTGGGAGAAATTGATGGGTATGTGCGTTATACTGGTCATGGTGATGGTTTCACTGGTATATACATATGTAAAATCTATCATTTATTTAAAATATAGGCATCTTGGGCTTCCCTGGTGGCGCAATGGTTGGGAGTCCGCCTGCCGATGCAGGGGACACGGGTTCGTGCCCCGGTCCGGGAGGATCCCACGTGCAGCGGAGCGGCTGGGCTGTGAGCCATGGCTGCTGAGCCTGCGTGTCCGGAGCCTGTGCTCCGCAATGGGAGGGGCCACAGCAGTGAGAGGCCCGTGTACCGCAAAAAAAAAAAAAAAAAAAAAAAAAAAAAAATATATATATATATATATATATATATATATATATATATATATATATATATATATAGGCATCTTGTATCAGGACCACTTAGAGAATGCCTGAGGTCACACAGATTGAAAGAGTTGAAATTCAGTCTCATGTCTGTCCAAGTATAAACCCTGTCTTTTTCCCACTATACCACAGCCAGTTGCCTTAACCTTTCTAGACCTCTGTTTTCTCATCTATGAAATATCCAGGTGGGTAAAATAATCCCCAAGTTTGCTATCAAATTTAAAGTTCTAGGAGTCTACATGAAGCAAACTCATTTCATGAACAACTTCATTCATTAAAAAACCTCTTATTTCAGAAGATGCCAGATTTCCTCCAAAGTGTACAAGGAGGGTAGCAAACATTTCAGTATGTGCTGATGGCATCTCTGCACTGTTTCCATCAGTAACTGATCTCTAGATTCCCTCTGGCACATTCTTCATCGTAAAGGACTGTGAGAGCACTTCCTTGACCATCCGTTAAGAGTGTGTTTGGTTGGAAAGATTGGCCATGACAGTAAGTGAATGCTACAAAAAGCACCAAAAAGCCATTAAAAATGAGACTGAATTTGAACTAATGAACCATTGTGTCCCATTTTCACTTCTAATAACCATGACTCCTGTGCCTTCAGTACCTCTTAAGACACTAACCATTCTAATAAAGCTGAATAGCAATACAGATTTTTCATCACCTACCAGATTTAGGGAGCATTCATTTTCTACTTTTGTTTTAGTCTACATACGTTCTATGCCACTAATACATATCATGTTTCAATTATCTCTTTCTCTTCATGGATTGAGATATATTTAACTTAATTGCTAGGTCCCTATATGTTGCTTTTCCATTGTTAGGCTTATGTGACCTTACTTCTATCATAGGTTATATACAATGGTCATGACATTTCAGACTGTATATCTCACCTTTCAAGTGTGTTTTGGGGTTCCCTGGATATAGAAATATATATATATAAGCATAAAACTGGGTTCAGTTTTCTAAAGTGTGACCAGTTAGTTGACATGTGATAGTTCAACATAAAAGAAGCTTTGTGATAAAATTGAAGGATGCTGTGTACTTTCAATGAACAAGGCATCACAGCATAAATGTAATGGACTGAACTACAAATCATGTTTGTCAATCAAATGCCTTTTTGTCTTTCTTGTCTCTAAATATATCCTTTTACCACACATTTTCATTCTTGAAAAACATCCTGTGGTCATAATGTCAATTGCTAACTTTATTTTCTGTTTACATCATCCACTTATGAATACCCTTTTCTTCAACTTAATTAGTGTCACTCACACTTTAATTGGTAAGAACATTAGACTGAGCTGAATCTGAAAATGATGTCACAATGTCAGACCAAGTCACATCAATCTTATAACAACACTCCACAGTCAGAGCACTAGACAACCCTCCTGCATATATTTGTGTACTAGAATTGGATTTTTACATTTTTAGTTTACTAAAAATGATATATTAAATAGAGTAAACACCTTTAAAGAGGGGAAAGACCCACTTTTTCCCCCTCAATTTCATTTCTGATACCTTCAGTTCAGCAAAATCAAAACTCAAGGCAAAAGAATGTGAGGTGAAGCCTAAGTCCTCTAAGAGTATAAATCACCACATATTGCTGATGTTTCCTAATATTTGTGGGTTTCCAGACTGTCCCTGCACATATTCACATGGTTACTGATGACGTGAGTAGTCAAACGTTCATTAAGGCAATAAGTGTTTCCATTCAAAACATACACTTTGGCCACAAAACAACAAAGTGCTTCTCCCTATGCCATGCTTTTAGCATTCAGCAATAATTTCAGGAGGACTGACTCCCTTAAAATTGAGGCCAAATCCCAACAAAAGAAATTCTATAGCTTAAACAGATATTCTAGAGAATTACTCAAACTTAATGTCCTGGTCACAAGATATCATGACCACTTTTATTAAGAACAAATAATACAATGAACCATTACGTCGCAACAAAAACCATTACGCCGCAACAAAAATATTTGCCTCAACCCTTCATTGTCATATTTTTTTGTATATCTGTTTCCAAATAAACTGGAAGCTCCCTGAAAGGAGAAATTATGTCTTTTTTAACTTTTTCATTACTATTGCCAGCACAGTGCACCAAGCTCAGGAAAAATCTAATCTATGGGTTGTTGGATGGATGGATGGATGGATTTGTGCCATGTAGCACAAAATAACAGGAGACCTTGGTAGAGGGTTGCAAAACGTTCACGCTCCAAATGGCAGTCATCAAATTTACCAGATGCATAAGTTAAAATCAGCAATATCTATCAGCTGACAATATCAAGATATATGTACAAGGGGACCTAAAAGTAAAACAGATTAGAAGACTGACTTGACAAAACTGCAGAATTTTAAACTGATAGAACCATCAGCAACGGACTAGAGCCATCAGCAACTGACTAGCCCAACTTTACAAGTCAGGAATCTGTTCTGGAGTGAAGGCAGGGGCCCAAGCTCACACAGAGAGCTGGAAGCAGAGCTATCACCAGAAATCCAAGGCACTAACTTCGGTCCATGGCTTTTATGACCTCAGCAATTCAACTGATACGTACTTATGAAGTGGTTTTTCCTGAGGAGGTCAGCACTGAGCAAAATGGGGAATCCAAAGAGAGAACAAGGTTTGAAGGTTGTATTTGAGGTGCTTACAATTTAATTGGAGTTATCAAGAGTGATTTATATCAGGTAATTAGGGAGATTCCAAAATGGAACAGGAGATGAGCATACTGAGGACATGACCTTGGGCCTAGGGAGGTCTAGGCAGGTAGAGGACACACTGAGGTCTCTGGAGTCACAGAGAGGAAGTGGGCAGGCACTCCAGGCAAGGGGACATAGATTGAAAAAGGATTTCTCCAGGTGAGGATTCAAAAGCAAAACAGCACTCACAAAGCAGGTGCAGAGAGCTCATGAGACAGGAATTCAGGGAGTCAAGGAAGAAATCTAGGCAGATGTGATACTAGATTTCAGGTGCAATATGAAGTCACAGTGGGCTTAACCAGAACAGTGATGTGGTGAAAATGGAATCTTGATTAGTGCAAAAAGAGTGAGCAAATGGACAGTACTGAGAGGACCTGGGAAAAAGGAAATGGATTTCGAGGTTCCTACAGAATTCAGGAATAGAGTAAGGTAGGTATTTTGATAGCTACAAAGCCAGAACAGAAGCAAACAAAAAAGACAAAAGCACCACAAATATAATTAAAAAAGAATCAGAAGGTGTAAGTTTGGGTCTTTTAATTCACAAGTTATTTTCAAGCTATTAATGAGGAAATTTCAGACTATCTGATGTCATGCTGTGCAACAGAAATTTCTGTGATGGTGAAATGTTCTATATCTGCTCTAATATGGTAGCTATTAGATATATTTAAGTTGTTTTGTGATCATGAGAAAGTGAAATTTAATTTTATATAATTTAATTGATGTAAATTTAGATTTAAAAAGCACATATGATCAGTGGCTACGTATTAGACTGTGCAGGTAATCCATTCAGTTTACTATAAAGCCATGGAATAAATGCCTAAAGAAGAAGAATAAAATTCTACAGGTAATAAGTTCTGTATTGTTACACTTTTGTTGTGTATCTGCTGTATTCTAGGCCACAATTGTTCTCAACCATTTTATTAGCACCAAGAAACGCTATTACTATTTTCAAATGGAATTTTTAATGTATCCATCTACTCATGCAACATCCAAGAAAGGATTTGAGGCAGTTGTACAAATATAAATAAACAGTAAGATTAAAGTAGATAAACAATTGGAGAGAATGTAAAACAGTAAGAGGCTCCTAAGGACAAAGCTTAAGGAGAGCGCACAGAAATCCAAGCCATAAAATAGTGCCCTTGCTGAAAACACGCTTCGGAAGCTCTGATCTTTCTAGCGGCCAGAACAGAGGAAACATCATCATCTTAACAGTTACGTTATGGACATCATAGAAAGTATTCACGAAATTCAGGAGAATCAGCGTTTTTCCTGCACTAAAGTCTGCATATCTTTGACACAAATGAGTCAGCTGACCAAGGCGTATGACTCTCTGAATTTCAGTTTGTGAGCTAGGTAAGGATGGCATGTTCCTGCTCCAGAGACCCAGAAGCAGAGGAAACTGGTTTACGGCAAGGGAAGAAGAAAGCAGATAGGCAGAGGCGAAGGAGACAAAGAAGGAGTCTGTTCCACACTTGTCCTTCCGCAACGGGAGACACCCCATCCTTGACCATATGCCCCTCTCTCCTTACGCCAGCTTTAGGGGCTTCTGTTCATGCAACCACAAGAGGCCTGGTTTTGCGGGAGAGATTTCTTCCGTGAGTCGACGCTGCCAGTAGGCACAGCCCTCCATGGCGGCCCTACAGGAAGAAACTCTGAATTTGCCTCGCGTTGATTGCCCTTCGCTGTGATCTGAGAGCAGAACTCTAAAGCAAGTTCAGCCAGAGTAATTCACAGAATTCCATGTCATTAGCCCTCTAACTGGCTTGCTTCCTTTCTTACAAAGTGAAATGTACAATGTTACCTACATCACACTGAATAAAAATTAATTTTCTGTTCGTTTTTAGGATCCTATGATACTCTTCATGAGCGTTTGCAAGTTACAACCTGAAGATCACTCTGTCACCACGAGATGAGCTGGCATCATGTCCAGACTGCGATGCCCAGACACTCCTTCCCGGCCTGTCCCCTCCACTCTCGCTTCTTTGAAATAGTTTTCCTTCCTCCCGCTTGACTGATCTTTTAAAAATGCAAATCTGCTCATGCCACTTCTCCTGTCTTAAGCTTCAAGGCTTTCAACTTCTCCCAGGGTATTTAAAGAAAGACCAAAGTCTTCACAGCAACTTCAGGTGCGGCCAACACGGCCCTGCCCACTCTCTGGTCTTTTCTCACCCTGATCCACTCTGGTCTGTGCTCCACTCCTCAAACCTCCTCGTTCCCGCCTGCCTCAAGGTTTTATCTAAGGATGTTCCTTTGGTCAGAACTCTTGCCCCTTTTCTGTCCCACTTCCTCCATTTCTTCTACCTCTTTCCTCAGTCAGTAATTGCATAACTCATGGTTTTTGATGAATGTCTGGAACCCCCTTGAGCTGTAAGCTCCAGGAGGGCAACAAGCTTATCTTGTCTGTGAACTGTTGTTTGTCCTTTGACTCAAACAGAGCCTGGGATGAAGTAGATGCTCTTTCCTATAAAATGGCCATGACGATAAGATCTGCTTTATCTGGCCTATACAGATGCCATGGTTCAACATATTTCTTAAAGATGTGACCATGAAGATTTTTTTAATGGAAATTAAGGTCCACTTCTAAGGTAAGAGAACATTAAACTATTTGTATAACTTTTTAAGGATTCAGTAATTAAATTTTCCACTTCTACATGAAATAAAAAGAGCAAAGTTATTAGGGTGCTTTCTGTAATATAAATAATTAATATTTGCAACTTAGAAATCTATCTCCTTACAATGTACAGTCTCATCAGAAAAATAACATTCTTAAAACAATAGCTAAATGCTTTCAAGTGTACTTTGAATTAAACCCCTCAGGCATCAAAATAGCTCTGTAGACTTTTCTAGAATAATATGTCATTCTGAAGCATATTTTATTGGCATCTGGAAAGCAACTGCAAATGTTTCTCTTATATTTAAAGTCCCTAAAAAAAAGCCTCCATCACTAAGCTCTGACAAACGTGCTTCCTACCAGCACGCTGGGCTCCTTCGCAAACACACAAGTCACAATTATAAGCAATTTTGTAAAATGCACGCTATTCTCCCAGGAGACCAGAATGCCTTGGAGTGGTTAAATATGTAATTGGGTAATTTTCTGAAATGCTTATTATTTACTTGAGTCTCACTGCAGTCTCTCTGGTAAAGAGAATATCCCTGTTAATGGTTATTATCCCCCCAAAAAGCTTCTGCAATTGTCAGCGTTCCTCTAACTTTCCCATAAACACATCATATGACTTGGGATGTAGATCATGAAAAACAGAGCTACCTGTGCCAGCCTCCTTATTTAAATGGCAAGGTGGGCCTCCTTTTCTTTGAACTGGGGTTTTCTGGATTTTAGGCACAGTGGAAAATGAATAACAGGACTTTTAAACTTTCTCATGATTTAGATCGTGTCTTAGCTGGTTGCAAATCTCATTATCAGATTTACAGCTGTTTTTCCACCTTGATTTATTTTTGTTTTTTGGATCAGAAGGAAGAATGGCAAAATTGCAGCCTAGAGGTTTCTCTGGAAAATAAAGTTTGAATTTAGCTGTTGTTGATTTATAGCCTGTGTGCTACACTTAGCATGTAAATACAGTTAAGCATACTTTATAGGTAATTACTCCTATTGATATGAAGGTAGCTACAGAAGCTGTGCATAGCCTAGAATAACACCCAGTTCCTGAAACAGTACCTTCTAAAGTGGTATATTAGGTAAATACACTCTGATGATGGTGGTGGTATTTCATCAACAAGAGATCTTATTCCTTCTGAACCAATATCTTTTACTACTTGCCTAGGTTTGTATGAATGATAAAAACTCACCAAGACCACTGATTTAACTGAAGTGAAAATGAATAACAGTCTCTAACTGAAATGAGCACGTTCAAGTTAGAACAAGGAGTAAGAAATCCAAAGGATACATTACTTTGAGTTGTTTTACAGGGTTAAGTGCCCCAAATTCTTTTACTTTTGTTCCTACTAAAAATGTTCCGTAACACAATATTTTAATAGTAACAAACTCAAGTTTCCCTTCTATGTCAATTCTACAGGGCAATTAAAATTTAGTCTTGGCCACTTTTAAATTATGCTATTTTAATTCACAATACAAAGTGTGTAGTTCTTTTATTTTACTCTTCAAAAAATGTAATATAAAGAAAACAACACCACTGTAAACAAATTCTCTGCTATGACTTGAGGACTGTAGACCCATTTTGCCTGGTATAATCTTGGTAAGTACTGACACAGGACCACAGGTAACATAACAGGAATACTGTTACTGTCCATCCACTTCCTTCTACATAAAATCATCCTTGATGTGCCATATGGACAACCCCTCATGGTCCCATGGAACACAGTTCGATAACCACTGATCTAAAGACACCACATAGAGAGTGAGATGTTAGTATGTCTTATACATCTATTAGGAGGTGCTTTGTTCACTTATTGAATTGATTTTGTTTTTTACTCTGAGTCTGATACATTTCATAGAAGTAAAAAAGTAACTCCTGGTTTAGGGGCCAGGAGTCAAGGATCTTAGTATTTTTGAGGTGGCAGAGGTCCTGGAGATGAAATGAATTTCATGAATAAAAGGTGGAGAGGAAAACTTAGCTTTGGAGTCAGGCAGACTTGTGCTTGAATTTCACTTCTGAGAGCCTTAGTTTTCTCACTTGATAAATAGGATTATTAATGCCGACCACACAAAGTCATAATGAAGTTTAAATAAGGTTACGTATACACAAGGCCTGCCCCAGTCCCCAGTTGCTAGCAGGTGATTTGACCTAAAATTAACAAGGTGTTGATCTAATGGTAGAGTCAGGACTAGTGTCAGGACTTCTAGTTCAGCACTGCTTCTACAACAGTAGTCTAGTTTGAGAAACAAATTCAAGTTAACTAATGAATCCATCTTATTGCAGGTCCCAAAGAACAAATATTAAGCCTACTGTTACCATTTCCCTTAGAAGAATTAACATGGCAGAAAAAATAACACTCGGAGACAAAGTTGTGAACATTAACCATTGTATTTCTGATGAGTCTCTAACAGGGAATTTATTTATAAATTAAAACACAATGGAGAAGTAAATGTTGTTAGAAGTCACTACCTTTTAGGGTAGGAGAATATTTAAATTATATTTCTATAAAAGCTACTCTACTGAATGACAGTTATGAAGTTGTCTGGCTTGGGGGTGGCTGGGAGTGAAAGGAGGTGGGAGCCCTCTGACCTCCTCACTGGAGGCAGCACCCTCCCACACCTGTGTGTGAGTCGGGGGGGAGCTCCATCCAGGAATGTATTCCTAGAGCTTCCACGTTGTCTCTATCTTTGGTAACGGCATTCCTGAAAATTAAATGTATACCTAAAATGTGGTTTTTTATTAATTAAGTTGTGTCAAAATTTGACATGCTTTATCACATATTTTTTAAGTGACCAGAAGAATGGATGGATGGCTTTGTTTTTCTACTTTGTTCAAACCTAGTCTATTTAATTAATTTTTTTTTATTTCAGAGTAAGACATGAGTTATGTTTTAAAATTATATAAAAATTATTTTTCAGTATGGTACTTGAGTATATCTCTGGTACTTGAAATGCCTGAACACTAAAATGGGCTCCTAAGGGAAGTTGTGGTATTCCTTTGAAGGGTTAGGGCTTAAAATGAGCTGATTTAAAATAGGGCTAACTTTTTACCTGTTTTGGATGCATCTGAAATAGGTTAAAACTGAAAATACCAGAGTGTGTCTCATATAGTAGGAAAATATTGTTTTGTGAAGACTTTTTTTCAATTACATATATGTGTATAATTTATATATTTACCCTATTATGATGTAAAATATATTTCTTTCTGTGGGTAGCAGTCAAAATGTTGGAAAGCCACTGGTCTAAATCAGTGCTCTCCAAAATTTTGGTTGGGAACCTCTACCAATTTTTGTAAGAAAACAAAAATTGAATATGAATCCCAATATTAATTTAATATAAATATTGCTACTATTTTATGTACATTTAAACACATACACAAATTAAAGGATGATATAAAAAGTAAATAGCGGGGCTTCTCTGGTGGTGCAGTGGTTGAGAGTCTGCCTGCCGATGCAGGGGACAAGGGTTTGTGCCCCGGTCCGGGAAGATCCCACATGCCACGGAGCGGCTGGGCCCGTGAGCCATGGCCGCGGAGCCTGTGCTCCTCAACGGGAGAGGCCACAACAGTGAGAGGCCCGCATACCGCAAAAAAAAAAAAAAGTAAATAGCGGCTGTAAAATTTTCTTCCTGCGTCACACAGTGGATTACTTCTTTTAGTGTATCTCTCAATTCCTTTAGAATAATATGATTTAAATTTCAGACTACATACTTGTTCAATACTATACTTGATTATAGTCCAAAAGCACTTGAGGGAAATTTACTCATTACTTATTGATGGCCTATTCAGAATAAAAAATTTTTGAGGAAGGACTTAAAAGTTATACTAACAGTTAGTAAGACAGCGTGTTGATACTATAAGTAAAAGAAGAGAAATACCAAATAATGGTAGCCTTGTTAATGCAACTGTTTATATTTCTACATATGTCCCCTATATAAAAGACTAATTTGGGAAATCTGGTTATATAGAGTGAATCTAATTTAATAATTTTAATAAGATCTTGTATCAATAACAGAGTTTTTTTTTTTACAGGATTATATTTAGGTAATGTTTTAAACTTCTTATGATGTTAATTCTTGATTCATAGGAATTAATTATCTCCATTAATTGTTAACGTGCTAACATAGAAAATGTCAAAAAGAAATCATATTTTCACTTCTTAGCCAGGAAGCCTTAATTAAACCCAAGTTGCAGCTTTAAGTTTCCTGCTAGAATTGTAAGTATTTAGAAAACAATCTGAAATTGGGGCCCATAATTGGTCTTGACTGGAAAGCTGTCACATATAGAATACCTATGCTGTATCAGGAAGTGTGCCAGTCATTTTTACATACAATCCTATTTCATTCTCTCTGAGTTAAGACTTATTTTCATTTTAAATGAGGAAATCAGCTCAGCGGCTGGTAGAGCAGGTCAGAAGTTGGATGAGCACCATCTGATCGCAAAGTCAGGACTTGGCCCACGATCCCTGAATCGTGGATGCAGTCACATCTACTGACTTGGAAGCTGAGGCCCCAACCCTCCAAAGGAAGACCTTTGACAGAGACTGCCAGGTGTCTACTCAAAGTCTTCTTCTCTGTACCCAGGTATTTCTCTAGACCTCATTTTCCAGGCTCCTTTGCAGCCCACAAGGCCAAATGGCAATGTCCTAGGCAACGAATGAAGGGTCATGTGCCGTTTCCAGGCCAGGTTTGAGAAGAAAGATGCATGTCTCATCTATTATTTCTTTCCCCTCTGCCAACTGGACCCTGGATGTGGAGGCCAGTCTGACCATGAAGGCAGCGATAAGTCCTAATGGGATGGCAGAGCCAGAAAGTAGAAGCACCACTTTGAAGAAAAGCACCCACCTCCCACCCCAGGCAAGAACTGAGCTGCATTTGTGTGTCTGCTGTGACATCCAGGTCCTGCTGGTTACAGCGCTTTAGACTACAGCATCCGGTAGAGCTTTCTCTAGGGGCCTCTGTTTGTGACAATCCATCTGGGGGAACCAAGGACTAAGGGCTGCAAATGCCATCCTAACCACCTCCACCTCAGAGATGATTATTGTATTTTTATTTTCACAAAGAATGGAAAAGTTCAGAGGATCCTCCCTGAAATGTTTGTCAGTGAGCCCAGATTTTAAAATTAGATAATTGGCAAAAAGTTTCCTGTATTCCTCAGGCATATGGGTGTTGCTACCTGGGAAACCAGCCAATACTGAGTACGGGAGGGGGTGGGGCGAGAGGGAGGATGAAGAACAAGTCGTATCTTAGGAACAGGGGGAAGTTAAACCCTGTGGAGCAGGGCCTGTATGCAGGGCTCATGTCCAGGGGACCTTCTCAGCATTCGGGCTGCCAAGCATGTGCAAACTGCTTCGGAGTCTAGAAGGTGGCTATTGTGGATGGAATTGTGTTCCTCATTTTGAGGGACACAACTGAATACTGTGAATACATATGAATAATTCATATGTTGAAGCCCCAGCCTCAGAGTGTGGCCGTGTTTGGAGACGGGGCCTTAAAGAGGTCCCTAAATTAAAATGAGACCATTAGGGTGGGCTCTCCTCTAACCTGACTAGTGTCCTTGTAAGAGGAGATGAGCACACACAGAGAGACACCAGGGCTGCACATACAGCAAGGTGACCACGTGAAGAGGCAGCACGAGGGCAGCCATCCCCAAGCCAAGGAGAGAGTCCTCAGAGGAAACCAAACCTGCTGGCACCTTGACCTCGGAGTGCCAGCCTCTTCTTACTTGTGAGAAAATAAAATTCTGTTATTTAAGCCTCCCAGTCTGTAGTATTTTGTTATGGCAGCCCTAGAAAACTAATACAGTGACCAATTACAAAAGCCTTCTTACACGCGAGCCATAAGAAAGCCGTTTCTGACAGCAAGAGGGGCAGAAAAGAGAGTTTCAGAGCGAAGTCAAACAGAATGATACCATTTCCTTGAACACTATTACCATCCCCCTCCTTTCAATATTGCAACTCTTTTCACACAATGTTTCCCTCTATAAATATATAATTCCAAGATAGATGATTTCTAGTAAAGGCTTGAAAAGCTGAAAATATAAGAAATATTCATTTTCCAAACTCTTAAATGGAGTCAATAATAGAGCATATAAGATGGTCTGAAAGATGTTCAGATTTTACTGGGAATATACACCATAATTACTTGATTCAGATATTATATATTTATATCCATCTTGGCATTAAAATAGTAAACCACTCCTCCCCTTGCTAAATTGGTCTGCATTTAAAACATTAAATTGTTTTACTGTCCTCCTTAGGAACCAAGTGATATAAACGTGCATGAATCTGTAGATCAACTCTCTAAGCACATTATTAATTATTTCAAAGATAGCTGGAGGTCACCAGCTCGTAGCAATGTCTGTGCATGAAGTCTCATTAATACAAGACATCACACAGTAAGGAAGAATAAAGTTTTATCACAGTTACTGCGTGTGTATGTGTGTGTGTGTGCGTGCGCACGTGTGTTTCAAGTGGCCAATGTGCAGAACTAAACACAGAACCAGCAGGCACTGAATACAGCCTGTGGATGATGATGGGAAAAGAGAAGTAGTAAAGGAAAACATTCTGCAATTAGAACAATTTTTAAAAAGCAACATCTGTCCAAATCAGGAAATGTGGACTTAAAATCCAAAGCAATTTCTGTCTCAAATAAACTTAAATTTTCTTGACCTAGAGGCCACAGATAGCTGTGATTTGTTTGGAATAAAGCTGCGACTAGCTCCAGAAGCGTGTGGCTCATGAAGATACAGCACACTTCTCCTCTCCTGAGACGCTGGAGAGATGAACAGAGGGTCTGGCCCGCTGCGTCTTTCATGCCACACTCTGCTGAGAGCCTCTTTGGCAGCTGTAAGCTGCAGCCGGAATGCCCTGATATAAACCGTGCAACAGCTGCCATGGAACCCCCCAAAAATTGAATGCAAAACTGTCGATAGCGTCACCTAGAATTACCCACAAATGAAGGAGCGTATTTAACATTGTTGGTGAGCTGTGCTTTTTTAAAATTCATAATCTGAGTATAAGATTCTTATTTTCGCCAAATTGTGATAAAATTGATCTTCTTGTCTAAGTAACTCTTCAGGGTTCCTACTATAGTTTTCTTTTATACCTCTGAATGTGAACTCAAAATTTACCTGTTCAAAAAGCTAATTAAAAAACTGTTTTCACACACGACAGCACCTGAGATGAGGAAGATAAGCATAAACAAAGCCATTCTCTAGCGTGATTAACACAATACACATAACAAAAATAATACTGAAAATCCTGAATATTGGAATACTTTGCACACGTGTTCAGAGTTTTCTGACTAGGGGTGTAACTGGAATTGAGATTGCTTCTGGTCAGGGAAATTTGGCAAAACCTTTCAAGCAACAATTTGAAAGTTAAAAGCAGGCAAATATCTGTATTATTTAGGAATGTATAGACATAGGCGGTGATGCTATGAGGAAAAGCAAGGTCATGAATATCACGAAGGTCAAGATCATAGTTGCATCAAGGCAAGAGGGAGGAGGCTGGGGTTGAGGAGGGGACATGGAGGGCGTCTGGGATGCTGGCGATGCTGCCTTTCTTGACCTGGGTGGTGGTACCAGAGGTCCTCTGTAACTATACAAATCTATATAACAATATGAATGTACTTAAACACTGTTGTGTATGCATGGTATGTCTCATAATAAATTTAGGAATGCATCAAGCCATTTAAAATGATACACTTACAGGTCAATTAATATTCTACTGACTATGATTATAATCCTTCCAGCCTCTCTACTGACAGTGCCAAGTGTACAGACTCCAAAATCATGCTGGCTGCCAAGAAGGCCAGGGAGAGGAATTTGGTTACGTACATTTTAATAAAAAGAAGAAGAAAGCCTAAAGACAGCTGTTTTGAACAACTCTTGGAGCTGTCTTAAGGATTTACAAGCATCTTTCTAGAACCCTTTGGATAAGTAATAAATTTATACTTAAAACTGGTTTGCTTTTGCCCTTATAAAACAAAGGTAGAATGCTCTTCTTAAGAGTTCAGGTCAGAAGTAGGTGGAAAGAAATGATCTTTGCCTTCTCCGCTAGCTATTCAAGGCATGCCCGCCTTACTGCTGCTATTTAAAATGTTATTGTATTTTTAACTACTTAATAAGATGCAAAAGAAGATGAAAGGCAGTTTGGAAGGTAGAAACCCAGGCAAAGTAAGAATCAGGGGAGCCGTTTACTGGGAGGTGGGCTCCTCCGAAAGATAAACAGAGCAGCGCTGCTGCTGGTACCACTTCAGACAGACGCATGGAGTCACTTCGTTTGTAAAACGCTAAAGACACAGGCGAGGGCATCAAACACACGTTCAAGTCCTTTGTCCCCTGTGAAGCCGGATTCCACAAAGGCAGCATTTCCAAGGCCAAACAGAAGAGTGCACAGACAAAGCCCGTTGATCTAGCTAGAACGAGCTCCTGGGCACCATCAATTCTGTCCTACAGCTTTTTCTGGTCCTTGTCCGTGTACAAGTCACTCCTTAGAATGAAGCTACCTGACGGAGTGTTGCTCTGATCGCAGGCGGGGGGCGGGGGGAGGAGAGCTAAAAATACGTTCAGTAAATTTCCCATCCATCCTCCTCTGCGCAGCGTGAGACAGGGCTCCCTTGCGGGTACACAGCCAGACCACAGCCCCCCTCTGCCGGTCCCCCTGCCCACACCCTGTGCGGGTGGGAGAGGCTGCGGGGATCAGTTCTGGAATACGGAACGTGGGAAGAAGTGATGGGCTCCGTCTCCAGGCTTGGTCTCAACCCCCCCACCCCACCGCCCCTCCATGATGCCCCTGCTCTGGCTTCCTGGTCCGGTCAGCCTGGGTGAAGGGGACCCAGTGGGGACTCTGAGGTCACTGAGGATGGCAAAACCACTAGGTAACAGAAGGCTGAGTCTGAGTCCCTGAGTGATGGGGTGGGGCAGAGGCCGCAGAGCCGAGCCGCATCGGAGCATGGACGGGAGAAGATCCCCCTTGCTTCTGTGATTTCAGTGTTGCGTTTGCTAGAGAAGTTAGATTACTAGCCTGATTTTACACTGCCTCATACATCCAAACCACAGCAAAACTACCAAACTTGCTAAACCACCCCAAAAATAAGACAAGAAGTTCAGCATTACCCTCAGAAAATTAGGAAGTTTGATTTCATGTCAAATAATTTTGAGGTAGAAAGAACATTGACTTTGGACTGGAAGCCCTTCAGCTGCTTGAATCCTGCTGCTGCCGTTTTCATGGTGACTGTCACAGTTTTTCAAGATCTAGGAGCTGGGAAGAGAATAGGCTGTATATCTCAGAGGCAGAGACAGACACATAGGGAATGTGTGTATGGACAGGCTTCTAAGCAGTTTGTTACTGTTTTAAAGCTGATAATATGATTTGCCCAATTGCTTTACAGGAATATTTAAATTTATATTTTTATCTCTTGTGAATATATGTCTATCACATTATATTTTATGCTTTAAAATGGGCTATTCTTTAGAAACCAATTACACTGAGCTTTCAATAAGCGTACTGGTCATTTGCACACCTTCTTTGGTGATCTATTTTTTAATATATTTCCTACTTTTCAATGTGGTTTTAGGAATTATATGGACTTGGATTATGTGTGTGTATTTGGGAAAGCACTGTTCTAAAGCCAAAATGATCATTTATGTTGGGTTTTAGGCTTAGCTTCCTGAAAAGCTGACTAGAAACCAGCCTTCTTGACTCTCCAGGCATCAAGAATATCTCTGATTCTCAAAAGGGCCAGAACTATCTGCCTCGTGCTTAGTATTGCCGACTAAGACACTTGGGACACGACTGGACTGTAGCTGGTGAGTGGACTTATTCCATAGAAAGGAAATGGTTTCCATGTTATATGAAAATGGGAATTACATGAAAAGTGACCTGGGAGGAGAAGTGTTAAAAGAAACAGTGAAGCACTGAAGGCGGGGATGCACTTGGATGGCACCAGTGGCAATGCCAATGGCATATTATAGGGAAGGTGGGAACTATTCCCAGGGACTCCCCGTTGCTATAGGAAATCTGTGTGACCAGGACCCTGAATGGACTGAACACATTTTGCATAGTCTTCATCATATAAATTTTATTTTTATTTTAGCTACACTCTAAAGTAAATCTACCTAAATCTCGGAGGCTCCACTGGGGCGGGTAAGTGACACTCAGTGCTAAGAGAAGATACACAAAATGCTCTGGCGTTTCAAGTTAATCCCTAGCATAGGATGTGATAACAGTAGGTAGAGCAAAAAGACAGCCAATATTTCAAAATAATTATGAAGTTCTTCCCAAAGCCCTTAACTTCATGCAAGAGTTTGTTAGAGGCTCTGGAAAGAGGCCATTTTGGCTGTGTTTGCCCATCTTTTTTTCAAATCCATCAACGTTTATGGAAAAACCTATGCTGGTTAGCAAGTCAGATCCCTCGTGGACAAAATAGATAAGGGGGGAGGGAGTATTTTCACGCTTGCTAGCGCTACAGTCTCCCACGGAAAACACCTATTGCCTGTAGAATGTTCACCCCGGAAGCAGTGCTCAAACTTTCAAACCTGGGGCCTTTAACAAATACTGAGGGCCGTCCCCCGAGGCATGGCCTAGGCATCGGGACTTTTAAAAACTGCCATGTTATTGAAAGGTGCATTGTGGTTGAGAACTCTGCCCAGAGAGAAGTGGGATGGGAGGGTGGGGGGAACACAGAGCTCTGGAGCAACCACACCTGGGTTGAAGTCTCAGCTCTACCCTTCCTGCCTCTGTGATGCTGGGTGCTCAGTCCTACTGAGCCTTTACTTCTTCCTCTGAAAAATACAAATAATTCCTGCTTGTGAAGTTTGCTGCTGGTTTAAATATGGAAAAAGTGCCCCCAAATTAGAGGTACTCTTCCCTTGAACTTCCTTTCCATATAACTTTCAGAGGTATAGTACTTTTTTGTTTACAGGCTAATCTACTCACATAGTGATTAAGAGTCCAAGTTCTAGAGCCACCACTAGCTGGCTCTGAATACCAGCTCTGTTACTTACCAGTTGTAATACCATGTGCGGTTTAATTAAATTCTGTGAGCCTCAAACACTTCATCCATAAAATGGGAAGAATGACAACATCCATTCCGACAGGGCTTTGTGGGGATTAAATGGATGTACGTATGTAAGCATCCCAGTGGTATCTTATATATGGTAAATACTCAGTAACGGCTCTAATCATTGCTTATTTTTTACTCTCAGGGAAATAAAATTCAGCATCCTACTCTTACAAAGCATAACAAAATTTCTGGTCAAATGAGGAGCTCACACAAAGGAAGCAGAGTTTGTATATGAAAGGTGTTTTGAACCAGTTTTAATTGTTTATCATAAAAATTATGCAAATGGAAAAAGTTGGTTCACTGTTGACTAGTCACACCTTAAAGAATACATATGTCTAAAATTGAGCTTTGAAGGCATTTAGCTTAAGGTGGTTGAGAAAGGTTTGAAAGACTAGGTTTGGAAAAAAGAACATCTTATTACATATGTTTTGGGGGTAAGAGATATCAGACTTTTATACAGAAATGGTGAACTTATATGGACACTTTGTTAGCAAGACATTTCGTACATGAGTCATACAGCAATAGAAATAAATGCTTTATACCCCTCTTTTGTGGCTTCTGTGGGGCCAGTGTTATTGGAAAAATAGTTCGCTAATTCTACACACAGACTCTATTTTTTGATATATAGTTAATAGTCCCATGAGACTGATCTCAGTTTTTTTTTCTCATAATGTTACTATTCAAACACTAAAGAAGGGTTTGTTTCCCAGGCTCTGGAGATATTAAATAATGAATTTTGGGGAAAGGGCTGTTTTGTATGGATCTGGGGAAGTGTGAGGGTCAAATAGCTGCATTTACCACAAAGTGAGGAAGAACAATCTCGAACAGGGCTGTGCAAGAGATAGATACGTACTTCACATCATACCCATGCCACCCTAGCAGAATAATTCATTCTAGTTTGTGAGCATCAAAATATCCTTTGGCCTATGCCCAAGTAGAAATACAACCAGCAAGTACATTCAAATCTTATTTACCAGTGAGTCTCCCGTTTACGGCTTCATGCAAACCCCATGGTCAGAAAAGTGAACGAGTTGATTCAAGCCGTGGGTTCCATTGCAAGAGTATCCATCACTTGTGGTTAGATATAGACTTTGTCATTAAAAGGAAGTGATAAATTGGGAGTGTGGGATTGACATTTACACACTGCTATATTTAAAATAGATAACCAACAAGCACCTCCTCTGCTAAGGGAACAAGCACAGGGAACTCTGCTCACTATTCTGTAATAACTTAAATGTGAAAAGAATTTGAAAAAGAATAGATACATGTATATATAACTGAATCACTGTGGTGTACACCTGAAACGAACACATTTTTAATCAACTATACTCCAATATAAAATAAAAATTAAAAAAGGAAGTGATGGCTCTAGAAATAAATGCCCCCTGCTTGCATAAACTAATCTTGCTTTAATTTTCTTGCCTAGCAATGTTCAAACAGATCTCTGAATTTTCAGCCCCTCAGTAGGGACTGGGTATATCTAAGATAGTTTTATTTCAGTAATTTTCCTCTTTCTGTTCTTAATCAGAATTAGAAATGGAGGGAAAAGTGCTAGACTTACCCACACAAGGCAGAGAGTAACCAAGCTGAGGGTCGTGGACAAACTGCCGATCATTGAGTCTCGTCACACAGTACAGGTGGAAACAGTCTAAGCAAATCACGTGGCGGTAGTTGCACTGGAAAACCAGGACGGGGCTTCTGGTGGAGGTAGAGTAGAACACTTTCTGTAATCTCGTAGGGTTGCTTAGGGCACGCTCTATGTAAAGACCTGCGCTGCTAAGCACTGAGCTCATATATATCAATGCTACATCTTAAAAACTGGAAACACCTTGTGAGCTATAAAGAAGATTGCTGTTCTTAATTTTATATTTTTTACATGACCACATTTAGCAATCAGCTATTTAAACCCAAGCTCAGATACCAGCTCTTCCTAGAAGCCTTCCTTGACTTATAATTCCTGACTAACCTGCTCATCATTCCATCCACTTACATATATTTCGATTGATCCATTATTACATTGTAGTATTGATATGTTTCTCTTCTCTTGTAGACTGTGATCTCCTTGAAAATAGACACTGTCTTCTTTATATTGATATTCTCAAAGCACCAGGCATTGTAAGTTTTTAAATAAATGTTCCTTGAATTTAGTTATAATAATATATAGAATCTGAACTTCCCCAAAGTCGAAAGAAAAACTACTACTGCATCAAACAAAGTAAATGTGTTAAACAGTCATTCACATTTCATTGGCAAATGGAAAAGTAGAATTTAGAAATAAAAGATTATCTAGCAGAGATCCTTCTATTATAAGATTTTGTCTATTGTGCTACCCCCATCCACCCAAATATTCAATTTCTTAAATTAAAGTTAGGGGATTACTAACAAATCAATATGCACAAGTCCTAAAAATTTTGAACTTCCTTAAAACACTTTGTAGAAAAAAATATCTCCTGAATAACCACTTTTTTGCTAGTAAATGAACCACATGATTTTATGACAAAAAGGAGACAAAATGAATATATTAACTTGAGATCAGCCCCAAGGCAATTTTAATAGTAAGAAAGTCATTGGATTTTATTTAGATAAACCTATTTTCTATGTAATGATAACAAGATACAAAGTATTTTTCATTTTATACCCAATTCTTAACAGATATAAGAGCTCTTCAAAAGCCCTTTCCCTAAAAAACACTGATATTAACATTAATATTAGTAGAAGATAACTCCTTAACAATTACAAGATTTTCAAAATTCTGTTTTCCCACTTATTTCAAAACAATATATAACACAAAACAAAATGGAAAAAAAAAACCTTGGTATTTTAATGTCTTGGATCTACAGGATGATGGTCAATTTCATCTAAGCATCCCTGAGGTTTTTATGTGTTTTCATTTCCCGTCTCTGAGCCTATTGATGTCCCTTCAGGGCCCTTTCCATTCCCAGGGCCTTTTTCAATTAGGTGATGACTGTGTTCTGAACTTTCAGCCTCTTCCCTCCTAACAACTTCCCCTTGAAGATGATAAAATATAACGCTTTCCTATATCTAACAGGAGAGTCAGGCACACACGCACACAAGCGCAAACACACCTCATTCCCTCTGTGTGACCCTATAGAGCTGCTATATTTTGCCTCCTTCTTTCAGAGCTAAGTTCTATGAAAAATGTTCTTCATTCTGATTTTAGCAACATGGTCGACTCAAACTTTATGGACTCTTGATCTGTTATCAATACACAGAAACACTGGAGAAACTATGAGATCATTTATAAAAATGTTCCTATATATAACAAGGTTAAAAAGAAAGCTTGGCAATTACCCTGTAGAAAATATAAAAAGAAAACTTATATAAAAGCCAAAGCAGTCAGTGTGGACTGTGGACTCTGCCACAGTGTCCCAGAGAGATGTTAAGATGCGTGGCATGTAGCCATTGATCTAGCAAATGTGTTCTTTTCCATCCCTATTAATAGAAGGAAGAATAGAAAGAGTTCTCTTTCATGTATGGACAACAGTACACATTTATAGTTTTGCCCTTCAGTTAAAATATGGTCAAAAAGAACTTACACTATCTAGACAATTCAAAGAACATCAGTTGCTCTGGTTTATTGATTACATCCTGCTATTTGGAACAGATTAGCAAGAAATGGTAAATATACTGGAGGCCATGGTGTGAGATAAACTCTATGCAGATTCAGGGGTCAACTACATTAGAGAAGGTTTTTAGAGGTCTAATATTTGGGGCATGGAGGGACACACCTAACAAAATAAAGGACACAGTAGTCACTTTGTCCCCCCCTACTAAGAATGAAGTACAAGGTAATCACAGGCTCCTAGGACCCTCAGAGGCTGTGGTTCCCACAGAGTGAAGCACATGCTCCTGGGGACACAGAAAACATCCCATGGAAAATTAAGCTCCAGTGGTACCAGTTCCCTTCAGCCTCCTTAAACTGGAATACAGGCAGGAAGGAAAATTGACCATCCTGGCAGGGGTAATTGACCCTAATCATCAGAAAGGGCAAGAGCTGCTGTTACACATGGGGGCGGCAAAAATTCACATGGCATCTAGGTGGTTCCATGGGACATTTCCTGATACTCCTATACACTTTTAATGGCAAATGGACAAGGGCAGCAGTTATGGCTTAAGAAATGCATGGTGACCAGGATTTGAGACCCTTTAGGATATATATTATATATATATACACACATACATACATACTTATGTGTGCATATATGTATAGATGCATATATGTGTGCATATGTATGTACATATGCACGTATGTATATATGCATGCATATGCATATTTTTATATGTAGATATACAGAGATAGAACAGATATATGTATATATTGATAGATAATAGATAATGATAGAGATAGAGGTAGTATATGCACATATTTCAGATAGAATTATCAGTCAGTTGGCTTTCTTGATATAGTTATGAGGTAAGACTGCTCATCTCTTAAGAATATTCTTAGTATTTATGAAAAAGTTAGGTGAGTGATAAACATGACACCCATAGAAAGGTTATTAATCATCTGAGAAAATGAAATGAATAAAAATCATATCATGGCTGGAGGGACTACATAATTAATTTCTCAGGAGCTAGATGAAAGAGGAAAGGGGGAAATACTGGTATTTATGAGCACCTATTTTGGGTTAGGGACCTTGCTAGAACTTCACACATGTTTTTTTTCCATTTCATTCCCCTAAAGTCAACTCCCCTGACTCTACTGTTCATCGTGTTCCTTTCTCCATCCCTGCCCTCTCTGTGGGCGTGGTCCTAACCTACCTCAGCATACACTTCTAGCTCCTTTACTCCTACACCCCTGCTCCTTAGCATGCATTCCTACAGTACAATACATCCAGATATATTTATATTGAAATCAAAACTCTAAATTTCAAGGTCCAGTTCAAGTGTGAAGACCTCCAAGGGACTTTCTCTGGATTCCCATTCTTTATTAATTCTTCCCTTTCTCTTTACCATTTATCTGTAAGGTCTATTCTCAGTGTGTTTCAGATATTACCTCTTCACTTTTATTCGAGGTGAATACTGTCAACATTAAATGAAAAGTCATGAAACAACAGAGGCCATTCTTGTTTAACCCTTTCATGACCCAAGCATCACCATATACAGCATTGAGCCCATGGTAGTTACATTATCAACAGTTACTGATTGTACCAGTGGATAAATGAATGGCATGTGTTTACTTTATAATTTCTCTGCCCCCCATTTGTACATTTTTCACTCAATGAATTACTGAGCATCTACTTGGCTAAAGAAGGCACTTAATAAATACGTGTGGAATATGACACTGAGTGAATGAGTAAACACTTTCTAGTCAGAATTGGTTTAAGCATTGGGAAACACACACACATACACAATCAGAAGGCATAGTTGGGTGACACAAAATGCATGTGGAACAAGAATTACAAGGAAACATATGCAGTCACCAAACTCTGTTGCCACAGAAGCTAGGAGAGGAGGGAAGTAAGACTCAGAATGGTACCATGAGGGAACCTGAGCTGAATTTAAAAGGATGGGAAAAGTGACATCAGGCCACTGGAGAGAAACATGGCTCCTGGGCAAGGGAGGAAACACAGACACAGAAAAGAATTCTTGGAACAAAAAAGTAACGAGTTGGGCTGACTGAGAGGATGTATCAGGAAAAGAGTGAGAGGAGAGATGACAAAGTTGGACACAGAGACAGTGGCATAGGGATTCTAGGAGACAAACTTAGTAGATAACCTCTAGATTGTGGAATTTGCTGAAGACATCTAAGCATGGGAAGGGAGTGATTTTTCAGTAAATTTAATTCCAAGGAAAGCTTGGAGGGAAAGAAATTAGAAGTCGTGAAAAGTCATTGGAGGTCATTTTAAGACAGGGGTTACCTAGGAATTAGACCATGGTGTGCTGGTGGTTCTAGGAATGGAAATGAGAAGATTGATAAGAGTGACATTTCTGAGGAGGACCCGCCAGGACCTGCCGTCTCATGGGTCTTTTTTTCCTTCTGACATTCCTCTGTGCCCTTTGCTCCAATTGTACATAAATGTTAATTGACCATTCTAGAAAATGATTTTACTCCAGTGAGCCAGGTTATAGAGCAGTTAATCAAAGGTTAAATAAAGTTCTCAGCCATATGTAAAAGGAATTATAAATGCTGTACTTGACATTACTTTAGAGTTATTTGTAAGCAATGATTTCTCTGCTTTTATTAAAGGAGTGATCCAAAGACCCTTTATTCACAAAGTATTAGGCATAATTGAAGGAGTCTTAGTAAAATATATGGCGAGCCATTCACACACACGACACAAAGTAGAATATTGTCTGCAGTAGTTCAAACATTTAAACTCTTGTAAAATTAGTTCTCTAGTACCTACAAAATAGTATCAATTTTTTCATATTTGTCTGATAAAATGGCAGTTTGCTCTCTACCTCATTTGTTTTCTCTCTCTCTCTCTCACACACACACACACATTTGCTCGCTTTACACACCCTCTCTCTGCCAAAGTCTATCTATTTCTCTGTCTCTGTCTGATTCTTTCCCACATGCACATTTTCATTTATACCCATTAAGAGAGGGGCTGTGGTTCCAAATTCTCAACTGAATGTGACACATACTGAACACAATGTGCCAAAAATTTCATGATGTGTAAAGCTAAGGAAGCAAGTCTAAACTCTAAAGAAAATAAAAACTAATAGCGTGGGTAGGAAAGGGACACACATAATTGTAATACAGAGCAGGATATTTAAGTTATGTTAGAGATGTAGGAAATGGTAAGAAGCCTCCAAGAGGCTCCCCAATGATCCCCACCCCCAGGTATTGTGTAGTTTCCTTTTGTGTAGTTTCCTTCCACATTATGTGAGGTGATTTGCTTAATCTGTGGGGAAAATGCAGAAGTACCAATATGCGACTTCCAGGACTAGACCAGAAAAGACACTACAGCTTCTGTCTGTGCTCTTTCCTGGGTTACTTTCTCTGAAGAAAGTGAATGGCCATGTTGTGAGGACACTCAAGCAGTCTATAGAGAAGTCAACAGGGCAAGGAACTGAGGCCTCTTGCCAACAGCCAGCACTGACATGGCAGCCACCCAAGTTAATCATCTCTGAGGCAGATCCTCCAGCCCAAGACAAGCCCTCAGGTGACTACAGACCTGGCTGAGTCTTGACTATAACTTCATGAGATACCATGAGCAAAAACCATCCAGATAAGCTGCTCCCAAATTCCTGGCCCACTGAAATTGTACAAGATAACACTGACTGTTGTCTTAAGACACTTGGCTTTGGGATATTTTTTTATGCAGCAATATATAACTGACACAGGCTCAGAGGAGGAAGAGATCATGTTAAGATAGCAGATCAGAAAAGAATTCATAAAAGTAGTGGCATTTGAAGGAGGATCAAGATTCCAGTACATGGAGACAGAGAAAACATTCCAGGTCAAGAGAAGACACAAAGTTGCAAAAGTACAGGGCATGGAAGAGGGAAGCTGAGTTATGTAGTACAGCTGGTTTCTTCATTTCCCCCAGTGAAAAGCAAAATTAAATATAAATATTATATTTAGGGGTAGTAGAATCTGAAATACAATGAAAAGCAATGACAATTAGAATGGAAATGTTAAGTACGAAATCACTGAGGAGATAAAAAATACAATTTTCCTGGAGGGGGAAAGTTAGCTCTTAAATTTAGCTAACACTTGACCCTTGAAACTTCACATGTTGTTTTTACAGAATTTAGTTTGTGTGGCAGTAACACAGATGTTATGCCCCAGTTAGCAATCTTTCGAAGCTCTCTTCAAACTCCCTGTGCATGAACAACTATGACTCCTGGGAATTTAATAAAGCATTTGATTAGATAAAAATAATTAGAGGGAGAGAGCTGCACCATTAAATAACTTGAATTTGTCTTCTTAACAACTGTCACTTTAAATCCCTTTTAGTTAGAGATAGCTTATAAACAATAAGTAAATAAATGACTGAAATCTCAGAAACCAAATGCCTTTTCATTTCATCTGTATTTAGCCACATTACCTACTAATTGCCCAAATGCACTACCTACAAAGAAGTATCCAAGCAGGCGCCTGCCTGCAGACAAGCCAGAGAGAACATTTTCACCCACATATGTCATGTGAGTTCATTATTTGAGTTAGCCAAGTGAGCAGTCCCCGTCACTGGAGAGGCCCCGATCCAAGATACTAATTGACAGACCCAACCTTTAGAAATTAAAATAAGCTTCAACAGTTGAATGACCTTCAAAATTCCTTCCAGCAGCCAAGTTAAAATCCTGAAGTAAGTTCGTTTGCCCCTTAGTCACCTTGGAATCAGAATCCTATTAAGGCCCTGGCAGATCCTGAACAAGCTCATCAACTACATCTTCCAGTTTCTCCTTGCCTCGTCTGCTCACGTCCTCGTGGCTTTATCTGGTCCACTTTGCTGCACGTGTGCGCGCGCACACACACGCACACACACAACCATGAGCTGGCTCCAGCTCTGTAAGCTTAATTGCAGGGGTACCAGTGTTTCAGCGTACACAACATACCCAGGATGAAGACGCTTTATGTTTACATTTTTGAATCACTTTCATTCATACATCCTGCCAATACTTTAGAACAACCACTACATGCCAGGCACTGTCCTGTTGATGTCACGTAAAACTGAACAAGGCATGGTGCTTCCCCTCAGGGTCCTATAGGGTTGAAGACAAAAAAGTAATTGTCTCAGTGTAGTAAGTGCTACCATAGGGATGAGTTTAGAGACCACCTAACTTGTCTCTGGGGTCAGTGGAAGGGCTTCCAAGAAGGCTTATGCCTCAGAACATTCAGTCCCTGTAGAGACAAGACACTGAACAAACTAAATGGCTTCCCTTGTTGATAAAGGCTTTGAATAAAATATATAAAATGATATAGTAGGGCTTCCCTGGTGGCGCAGTGGTTGTGAATAAAATATATAAAATGATATAGTAGGGCTTCCCTGGTGGCATAGTGGTTGAGAATCTGCCTGCTAATGCAGGGGACATGGGTTCAAGCCCTGGCCTGGGAAGATCCCATATGCCGTGGAGCAACTAGGCCCGTGAGCCACAACTACTGAGCCTGAGCGTCTGGAGCCTGTGCTCCGCAACAAGAGAGGCCGTGATAGTGAGAGGCCCACGCACCGCGATGAAGAGTGGCCCCTGCTTGCCACAAATGGAGAAAGCCCTCGCACAGAAATGAAGACCCAACACAGCAAAAATAAATAAATTAATTTTAAAAAATGATATAATAAATATGTTATAGCAATATTATTCTAAAGTAGCTTTCATCATGGCAGGTCTTGGCCAAAATTATGAATTAATTACCCAATGCCAATGTATTAAGACCCCAGGTTTTCCTTTTGTCTTTCAGAGTCCTCTGTAGGTTAGATTCACCGCACAATATGTATCTCCCATATTGTCAATCACAAATCTTTCTGTTTCTCACAGGTCAGTCTCTTTGCAGCTTCTGGACCACCTTTTTCTTTACGCTCTTATCTCTATGTGTAAGATTCTTCTATTTGTCTTCATTTTCCAAAAAAAAATTGTCAGGGTTCAGCTCCAATCCAACCTCTTTTAGGAAGCTTTTATCAATAAAAGACTCTAGCTAACATGGATTCTCCCACTCACTTCCTAATTTCCTGTAAGGCTTCTGCTTATAAAGCGTCATTTTGTATTCCATTTAGTATTTTGCTGCATATCATTCCTGTTCTTCTGTATCACTTTTAGGAGCCCATGTCAGGTCCCCAAACTCAAATTCAACACATAGTAATTGGGAAGCTCCTGTGTGCCGGTTCTTTTGCTCAACATGGGGACGGTTCTTTTGCTCAACATGGGGATGGGGAGATATAGTTCTCCTCAAGGAATTCTACTTGCTGGTGAGATAAATAAGTCTGGGGCACTTTGGGAGACTAATGAGAGGCAACTTAATCCAAAGGTGGTCAGGCAGAGAATGTTTCCTAAAAAAGAACAATATAAACTAAGACCTAAGAGGCAAGAATGAGGTAGCCTGACCAAGAAACTAGAGGGCACTGAGAAAATATGTAAAAAACACTTAAAATGGAATAAAATTGGTTAAGGTTAGGGAACCATGTTGTATAATTTCATATCACCCCCTCAGCCTCTATCAAAGTTCTGAATTCCTCCAGAAATTAAAAACGAAACTACAAAGTAAAGATACTGCTTCTACAAGCCACATAATATAAGTCTATGTTTTAGGTTTATATACTACCTTAAGTGTAGCTGAGTTAGGTTGTTTTGAACTGTTAACAATAAGTAGGCTATGCAAAATAAAAATATGAAGCCATGGTTACAAGAGGGAATTCATGGATTGTTAATTTCCTCCAGATGATGTCCATCTTTGAGAATACTATTTGACTTTAGTGTAGCTTGTATATTGTATTTCTAAATATAACTATTGACATGTTGAACCCAAATATAAACTATTAAGTTCTAGGAATTTTAGATTGCAAACATTTCAATATATTGACACATATTACAATTAAAAAATAAACACCTTTTCTTTCTTTAAAAGTATCAATAAGTTAAATTTTTTTTTTTTTTTTTTTTTTTTCAGTACGTGGGCCTCTCACTGCTGTGGCCTCTCCTATTGTGGAGCACAGGCTCCGGATGCACAGGCTCAGCGGCCATGGCTCACGGGCCCAGCTGCTCCGCAGCATGTGGGGTCTTCCCAGACCAGGGCACGAACCCGTGTCCCCTGAAACAGCAGGCAGACTCTCAACCACTGCGCCACCAGGGAAGCCCAATAAGTTAAATTTTCTAAAAGCAAAGTGGTCAACCCTCTGTTGTAGTAATTCATTAGAATGATTTGATTTCCCAGCAACACCCCAACTTTTCTCCTTAAGGCATTTATACTGTGAAACAGGTGCTGATAAATAATTGTAAATAGCAGGTAAATGATAATAATTGTTGCATGTAACAAAATGAAATTACAAATTCCAAAGGGTATTGGCCTATGGGATGAAAATGTATCTCATGAAAAATTATCATATTTCTTTCCTATCCCCCAACTAATAGAATTAATTTCAATTCTCAGAATTATATTTATGGGTTAAGTGCTCCTGAGTTATAATCTCAGAGCACACTCTATTCAGGCTGTCAGTGTGTATAGTTAAAGAAAGCTGAAACCAGATTCAACATAGAATACTTTAGGGGTCACATCGTTTGCATAGTTGTGCCACACAACAGCTCTATGTAGCCACTGGAGATGCCATCAGTAACACATACCAACTCATGCACATATCTTGTTTTTGTTTTTTCTTTTGTGAAAAACAGCTAGGATTAGCTATGAGCTGCAGTAGCATTCTGCTAAATTGAGAAAGATGTGAGGACAGATCTTGTTTAGATAAGAACCCCACTGTGAAATAAATTATTCTAGTGTATCCCCAAATCTCATGACAGGAAATATTAATGTGCTAAGAATCAGTTCAGTGGCTATGAATATTAGGAGGTATTTAACCTAAGAAATTATTACTGACACAGAGTGGTTTAAAAAGATATGTTTTTTGTTTTTTTTTTTTTTGCAACTAGCTCACAAAAACCTTTCACAGAGGGTTTCTCACTGGTCTTTCATTAATTCTTTTTTTTTAATTTTTATTTTATATTGGAGCATAGTTGATTAACAATGCTGTGTTAGTTTCAAGTGTACAGCAAAGTGATTCAGTTATACATATACATGTATCTATTCTTTTTCAAATTCTTTTCCCATTTAGGTTATTACAGAATATTGAGCAGAGTCCCCTGTACTATACAGTAGATACTTGTTGATTATCTTTTTTTTTTTTTTTTTTGCGGTACGCGGGCCTCTCACTGTTGTGGCCTCTCCCAGCCGCTCTGCAGCATGCGGGATCTTCCCGGACCGGGGCACGAACCTGTGTCCCCTGCATCGGCAGGTGGACTCTCAACCACTGTGCCAGCAGGGAAGCCTGATTATGTATTTTATATATAGTAGCGTGTAGATGTTAATCCCAAACTCCCAATTTATCCCTCCCCTCACCCCACCTTTCCCCTTTGGTAACCATAAGTTTGTTTTCTAAGTCTGTGAGTCTGTTTCTATTTTGTAAATAAGTTCGTTTGTAATTTTTTTTTTTAGATTCTGCATATCATATGATATTTGCCTTTCTCTGCCTGACTTAGTTCACTTAGTATGATAATCTCCAGGTCCATCTATGTTGCTGCAAATGGCATTATTTCACTCTTTTTAATGGCTGAGTAATATTCTATTCATTCTTAAAATGAGTGAATGAATGAATGTCAGTAGAATGCTGGGTCTTTCATTCTTTTTATCAGAGAAACATTATGAACCAGGTCCTCTGAAGTAGAATAGTTTAAAATGAAGAACGCATCTAATAAAAGATTGTAGACATCTGAAAACAGTTCTACCATGAAAATCTTTAACAGTGAGGAGGTACTGTGAAATTTCTGAGGTATCATTAGATGGATTCGGCATTAAAATATTAATAATTTAAGAATTTGTGGTGCATAGTAGATAAAATTATTCTAATTGAGTTGTTTTGTTTTACACATAGCCAGGAAAGCAATGTATAGCATGATAAAGTGTTTCCCTAAAAGTAATAAAAATCAGCATGATATAGTCATACATTTCCAAATGGATTCACATATAAAACCTAGATAAGGAATCCTGCAAAGGGGGATCCCAAGATATCAGAGGTCGGGGAGGTTGGAGAGAACGCTAGGAGGTTGTGAGTGGCTGCACCACAAGCTGGCCTGGGAGCCCAGTTTTTTAAATGGGGATCTGTGAAGTGGCAGGTTCGCTCTGGCAATCCCTGGAGACCTTTCGGATACTGAGATGTTAGAATCTTCAGCCTATATGTTAACATTTCTTCCTTCTTGTAAACTTGTGGAACTTAAACCTTACTTGAAACAATGTACAAAAGACACTTAGAATTCCAGCTTTACACCTTGTGAATGAAGGAACACACACATGCTGCTGGCAAGGCTAAAATCTGGGGATTTCTGGGATTCACTTCCTGGAAGATGCGTTGGGAGAAAGGCCCTGAGCCAGAGTACTGAAGGAAAATCAGAAAAGGTATCTGGGTATTTTTTTTTTAAAAAGCAACAAAATATCTCATATAGCTTTCAACAACTAGCAATTTAATTTTAAAGCGCTTTTTTCCTTCTGTTTTTTCTAGTAAGTTGGTTGGAGCTTGGAGTCAGCAAGAGACAGAGTGGCAGGTGCCTCGGTGGTGCTCCCTGCTCCCACATGCCTCACCGAGCCTCTCTCACAGCCCCTACCCCAGAGCAGACAGTTATTTGTTTAACTGTCTACCTTCTCACTAAACCAGAGGTCAGCAAACCCCAGGTGGGGACCAAATCTGCCTCCCCTATCTGCTTTTGTAAATAAAGTTTAATTAGAACACAGCCATTTTTACATATCATCTATGGCTGCTTTTGCTCTATAAAGGCAGAGGAGGGTAGCTGTGACAGAGACTGTACAGACCACAAAGCCTCAACTACTTTCTGGCGTTTTTTCGAAAGGGTTTCCTGCTCGAGGACTTTCCTGCATTAACACAAGGGCTGCCTTCTGGTATCCCCAGTGCCTGGCCTGTGGCTGGTGTTAATAATGCACGTTTTCTGAATGACTCCCTAGTTGTTTGACTGGATGAATGAATGACTATGAAGGAACAGGGACACACAGGGAAGGCAAACAGGAAAAGCACCAGCGAGCCAGAGGCCAACAATGCTGCAGTGTTAAGCGGTGTGCAGTAGGTAGCTGGATTTGAGCTAAGCCTTCGATACTACTTTTCAAGGCTGCAAACATCATCTTCCTTCATCCAGGCCGCTTCTTTTGATTAAGCTATCTGGTCTCATCCAGAGGGTGTCCAACGCTTGCAACACCGACATGATAGAAAGGAAAAGGGAAATGGACATTGATTAGCTATGGAAAGTGATTGCAAGAAAATAGGATGGAACCATGTGACAGTGGCTGGTGGCTGGTACAGATTCGGTGGTCAGGGAAGGCCTGGAGAGAGGACATTTACACTGACCCCTGAATGGCCCGCCATGCACAGATCTGATGCAAGAGGCTCCGGGGAAGGAGCAGCTGGTGACAGGCCCCTTTAGGCGGGAACGCCTGGGCATGTCTGAAGAATTAAAGGAAAGGTCAGTGCGATGGGAACACGGTCAACAAGGGGGGAGTGGCGCGAGGTGAGGTTAGAGGAGGCGGGAGCAGCGCGTGAAGCCTTTGTCTAAACAGGATTCGACTCTTGGACAATGTGAAGCCACACAAAATTTAAAGCAGGGATGCAACACGAGGTCATTTATGTCTAAGAAAATCCCTCTAACTTTGCGTAATGAATGGATTACAGTGAGGCAGGGAAGAACGGGAGAGTCCCATGAACACTGTGACGTCCTCCTGGGAGAGAAGAGGGTGGTTTGGACTAAGTGGTGCGGCCAGAGAGACGTGGACGGGTGGAGGGCACGTGTGGGACAACATAGCATTTGCATGTCTCCTGCCGAGCTCTTTTCCTTTTTTACTAACATTTGTGATTTTCCCCATTTTTAGGAAACCTCAGGATCATGTCCCCAAATCGAGGGACCACTGTTATAAAATTAACATCTTTCAAATTACCTTATATGGAGACGGAGATTTTTCCAGTGGTTTCTAAACAAATTTCATTCAGAATCTTCACTTAGGGCCTAAATTAAATGATAGTGAACCTGATAATCAAATAGCACATTAATAAAAATTTAGAACTATAATTCCATTATTCATCGAACTCCTGTAATGAGCCAGGCAGTGGGCATAGTGTGGGGAATAGATCAAGGGACAAGAGATGCCCTGATGACCCACCGCGGGCTGTGTCAGCGCCACCCACGTCGGTGAGGCTGTGGGGATCAGAGTCTCCAAACAGGGCACTGATATCGTCGATACCGGAGATACGCGCGAAGTAAAGCTGAGAAGATTCGGAGGTTAATTAACCCGAGGCAGAAAGGAGATTCCAGCCCTTTGTCTAGCTTCTCCTTTTAAACATTTAGTGGTGCCTCTACTATGCCAGCTTCCCTGCTAAGTGCTTTTTCTGCATTATTTATTTAATCCACCGAACCGTACGGCCTCAGGAGGGCAGGGCCCGTATCTGTGTTTTCTCTTCTGCAGTCTCACTGCCTAGCACTTGTTTGTAGGGGGAGCTCAAAAGTATTTGTTGAGTGAATGGATGGAGGATTCCCCTGTTCCTCTCATGACAGCAGCAGCAGTGAAATACCCCAGCTCAGAGAGGAGCCGGTGAGGACCCTGAGGCTGAGAGAGATAGTAAGTGACGAAGCGGGTACCAGACCTGACTTGCCTTAGACTCCTCAGTGCCACGTGACCCAGCCTTAGTCCAGGCCCTGCCAGTCTCCCTTCACCCAGCTCTAGTTTCAGGTTCCTCATCCATCAAATGAGAATAATGTGCCTGGCCGCATAGGGTCACAGAGAGGTGACAAGATCATCTGTGGAAAGCTTCTAACACACTCCTTGGCTCGTGGATGGTGCTCATGGTAGTAGAGTTTCTCCTACTTCTCTTCTTCCTCTCTTATTCAAGGGAAAGAAAAAAAATCCATATGACTTTCTATAATTTGCAAGGTAAATTCATCAATTTGTGGGAAAATTGCATTGGAAAACTCTGGTGATATTTCCCCTTTACCTCTACAGCCTTGCCGCATATGGCCTGGGTGCAACTATCCTCTGCCTTTCTAGGCTTGCTCTGTGTCCCAGAAAGCCGAACCCTCAGGGTTTATCAGTGAGGCTCCCTTGCTCTCTGGTTGCCAGCTCCGCACTCCCCCAAGCTCTGGACCACATTTTATGACAGTGACTTTATCCCTCCGGGACTGTAAGTCCTTTTGGGCACCCTCTCTTCCTCCACAACTCACAGGGCTAATTACCTCTCCGTTCCTTCCAGACTCTGGGTGATGAGGGAGTTGCCTTTTTGGGTGCCTCACTATTCGTGTCACACCTCTGTACAAACACATCTCTTCATTGAAGCATCTAGCGTGATTTGCTTTGATTCTTTTTGCTGCTCAGGCCAGAATTCAAAAAGTCTCAAAAGGTAAAATGGACAGAGGTGGAGCAAGTCTATCAACTAGAAGAGGATCCTTTATCTCATGCTTAGAAACTGGCTCACAGAAGGTAGGTCTCTAGTGAGTGCTAAAATGTCCCTTCTCTGGGAGCAAACATCAAAGCAGCACTGACTACCTGTCTTCAGGGGCAGTGAGCAAGGCTGGCCACCTAGTTTTCTACTCTTACTACAGTTATGATCCTATGAAAGAATCAATACGGTGCTGTTCTCCATTCCTGTTTCCATCCTTGTTAAAGCACAGTGCAAATACTAATGCCCAGCCCAGAACAACTCTGCTATTTGAGGCATAACTCTTGGAAGGCAAATGTGCTATGACTTAACAGGGTTCTGAAAAAACACATTTTCTTCTCTAAAAATTACATCGTGTAGGGGTCTGTGAGGAACTTGTGTGAAAATGAGAGAGATTCTCTTTAGGTGGATGCAACCACATACCAGGGCACTAAGTTTAGAGAGCAGAGTATGAGATGGATTTCAGCCCAATTCATCTTCAAAGCCAGCCCTGCTTGTGCAGTACACAACTTGCACAACGGCAAGTGGCAGCCCTCACTTCCTCTGATTCTAGGACAGCCACAGTGACTCTTCGGACACCAATTTTCACACGTATAAGATGATTAATACTACACACTTTTCACCTAGCTCTATACAACCAGAGATGATACACTTGAGTTCAAAGAACTATGTATTTATGTAATAATGTTCAGTTAAGTCTCCTATACAAAGCAAAATTATCATTCCTTTATGGATTGATTACAGGTTATTTAACAGATTACTTTTTTCCCCCTGCTGATTAACTTATCAGCTCCTAATATCCAATTAGTTACTTAGTCAACTTTCAAAACTTCTTTACCAGAATCCACTTCTGGCCAAGATGGATTAACAGGTGCTGGATTTATCCTCCTGCCCCCGGCAACCTGATTATCTGGACAGAATATTGGGAGCAGTGGTTTTCAAGACACTGGATGGCAATGAAGGACAGCACCTCATGAGAGGCAGGAAACGAATGAGCTGAGTCCTATGCCCACCTCAGCTTACTGTCCTAAAAGAGTTTCCAGGCCCTGGATTGGAGAGGGAGAACCCAGGAAAAGCCCAGGGGACTCACAGAAACGAGGGGACAAACCTGGGTTTCTTGGGAGGACCATGCAGCTAGAGTGTACAGGACTGAATAAGGAGAGGAGAGAACTGCACGGGGGGCTGCTCTCAAGTGTAAACATAAAATTGTGCAACCACTTTGGAAAATGGCTGGGCAGTTTCTTTAAAAGGTAAACATATACCCAATACAAGATCCAGCCAATCCTCTCCTAAATATGTAACCAGTGGAAGGGAAAGTATATGTCCACACAGAAACTTGTACATGCATATTCATAGCAACTTTATAATAGCCCCAAACTGGAAACAACCAAGTGTTCCTCAACTGGTGAATGATAAACTGTGGTATATCCATACAATGCAATACTGCTTGGCAATAAAAAGGAATGAACTGTTGACAGATGAAACAACATGCATGAATCTCAAAATAATTCTGCTGTGTGAAAGAAGCCGAAAACCAAAAAAAAAAGTACATACTGTATGATTCCATTAAAAAATTCTAAAACATGGAAACGAATCCAGAGTGACAGAGCAGAGTAGCAGTTTACAGGGGATGGGAAGGGGGGACAGGGAGGGGTGGGAGGGAGAAAATACAAAGAAACATGAGCAAATTTTGGGGGGTGATGGAGATGTTCATTATCCTGTTGGTGATGGTAGTTTCACAGGTGTGTACATGTGTTGTAACTAATCAAATTGCACATTTTCAATACATGTGTTTTATCACATGTCAATTATACTTCAAAAAATTTAATGAAAAGAGAATTAAGAATGAAATGGTTTCTTTAACAAAAGGTTTTTCATACATGACTACCTTCTCACAATCTAATTAGAGGGAAGCAGCAACTAGAATCCTTTCATACATGATTGCTTTCTTAATTCCATTGTAGTTACTGAGCAGTATATAAAAGAATTGTTACCATGCTTCATTTGAAAGCATGCTCTATTTCAGATGCCCCAAATAGCGACAGGGTTTTTCACAAAGAGAGCTGAGTAGCAATAATCTGCCATATGTCTTGATTCCTGTCCTCCCAAATGGGGCACACAAATCAGCCCTCCCTACAAAACAGAACTAAAGAAATAAGGTCTTGCTTTAAGCTTTAATTATATTCCTCACACACACATACATCACATGCATATATGTATACACATTTATGTGCATAGATATATATTTTTGTTCTGTTACTGTGATTTCTGCTTTCATTTTCTCAAGGGGAGATGCTGGGTCATAGGATTTGAGCAATTCCATTTCCGAAATGTGTTCCCAGTGCATTGGAAGAGAATTCATCTGGAATCACATAAAAAGTCCTGACATCCCACCACTGCCACTTCTGGAGGAAATGAATAGGAAGAAAAAAATCACTGTGCTTTGTGTGTCTTTGTGTCTTCACAGACTTCTAATAATCTCTGGGCATCGATCCTGCTTCAATTTTAAGAGGCTCCAAACGATGGTGGATATTGAGTCTTTCAGGTGGAGTGAAGCGGCCCCTTCCATCGGCAGAGTCAACAGGGCAGTGCATGCTTCCTCAAGCCCAGTCCACAGGGTATGTGGTTTTCACCCCTGACTAGTGATGAAGCCAACTTTTTCATTTAAAAGAAAATCCTTTATTTGGAGGCTATGTTTTCTCCTTATGTTGAAATACTTTCCTTATAATGAATGATACTGAGAGTAGACACTTTTGTTATTGTGTTTTTAAACATCCTCACCTGGTAAAATAAAACATCGCAAACTTATACTGCTCTCTCCTCCTCTTGTTTTTGAACATTACTTTGTTTGTAAAACCCCAAAGTCCTGGCTTTATCACTGCTTTTCAGGACATATGAAAAATTTTATTGACATTTTGATTTTGGTCTATATAGGCTAAGTTGTAACAAAAACAAAGAAGTTTGAACATAATTGCACATGGTTACAAATAACAATGCTACTTCTACGTGTAAGAAATCTCATATTTAATTTCCTCAGTGCAATATCTTCAAAAAGAGCTTGACCCATCCAGCTTTCAGACAAAACAAACAAGGAATCAGGATAATCACTGTTGCTCTGAGGAGACCACTGAATGTCTGGTGATGCAGAGCTCTGATAAGGGAACTAAAAATTCCTTTGAAAGTATCCTGGAGAAGGGGCCATGGAAGCAGAGAACAACACTGGCAATAATGAAGGATAAGCTTGGATCATAATACAGACATACATTTTATTAGTAAGACTGCATATAGCAATACAAGATTATCAAGTATCCACAAACCTAATCAGGTTGTGCAGGGAGGGAAAGAAGGAAACAGACAACAGTCCAGTGGCTGTTTCTACCCCCGCAGCCCCCAACCAAGAGACCAGGTCTGAGTCACCATAAGGAAAGTGTGTGTAGATGAAAGCTCAGGGGCCATTTTTTGATAGGGAAAGTCCTCGTGAGACTCAGAGCAGAAAAAGTATGATATTGGAGTCATGCTGACAGAAGTTTAAAACAAAGTGGGAAAGACTGGGCATCCTCTTCACTTTTAAGCAAAATTTAGCA
Source organism: Mesoplodon mirus (assembly GCF_964341445.2). NCBI lineage: Eukaryota > Metazoa > Chordata > Mammalia > Artiodactyla > Ziphiidae > Mesoplodon > Mesoplodon mirus. Next base: position 6,723,882 of record NC_138986.1, on the reverse strand, counting down.
AGGAAAAACATTTTCACAGAGGGCACTAAAACTGTAGCCGTGGTGTAATATTTTCCCTCAGATAACTAGAAGGCAGTTGACTTCCAAAAGCAGGGGCTTTGTACTTAAGCATACTTACTTCTGCATACTCTGTGGAGTTGCAAACAACTGAGGAAGGCTTACAGCGATGGGGGAGATGTGGTAGGTACAGTTATACAGGTGGGAACTGAGAGCCAGCAGAAGCCGGTGTACAGGTTAAAATGGTCTTATTTGTCTAACACTCTGGTTGGGCATGCAGACATTTGATGCAAAGCATCTAACTCTATAAATGCTTTAAACCCTCAATTCACTGGGGTTATGTTCTTGAAAATGTACATTTTATTCATAAATAAATCATAGCAATATTTTTTGAATCTTTCTCCTAAAGCAATGGAAACAAAAGCTAAAACAAACAAATGGGACCTAATTAAACTTAAAAGCTTTTGCAAAGCAAAGGAAACCATAAGCAAAATGAAAAGACAACCTACCTAAGGGGAGAAACTATTTGCAAATGATATGAGCAATAAGGGATTAATATCCAACATATATAAACAGCTCACAAAACTCAACATCAAAAAAACAAACAACCTGATTAAAAAATGGGAAGAAGACCTGAATAGACATTTTTCCAAAGAGGATTTGCAGATGGCCAACAGGCACATGAAAAGATGCTCAACATCATTAATCACCAGAGAAATGCAAATTAAAATCACAGGATATCACCTCACACCTGTCAGAATGGCTATCATCAAAAAGAAGACAAATAACAAATGTTGGTGAGGATGTGGAGGAAAGGGAACCCTTGTACATTACGGGAGGGAATGTAAATTGGTGCAGCCACTGTGGAAAACAGTATGGAAGTTTCTCAAAAACTCAAAATAGAACTACCATGTGACTCAGCATTTCTACTCCTGGGTATATATCTGAAAAAAATGAAAACAGTAATTCGAAAGGTATATGCACCCCAATGTTCATGGCAGCATTATTAACAATTGCCAGTATATGGAAGCAACCTAAGTGTCCATTAACAGAAGAATGGTTAAAGAAGCTGTGTTTTATATATATATACACACACACAATAGAATACTACTCAGCCGTAAAAAAGAATGGACCTTTGCCATCTGCAACAACATGAATGGACTTAGAGGGTATTATGCTAAGCGAAATAAGTCAGACAGAGAAAGAAAACTACTGTATGATATGTGGAATCTAAAAAATAAAATTAGTGAGTATAACAAAAAAGAAACATACTCAGATATAGAGAACAAACTAGTGATTACCAGTGGGGAGAGGGAGTGGGGGAGGGGCACAATATGGGTAGGGGATTAAGAGGTACAGGATTTCCGGGTAAGATGGCGGAAGAGTAAGACGCGGAGATCACCTTCCTCCCCACGGATACACCAGAAATACAGCTACACGTGGAACAACTCCTACAGAACACCTACTGAACGCTGGCAGAAGACCCCAGACCTCCCAAAAGGTAAGAAACTCCCCACATACCTGGGTAGGGCAAAGCGGAGAGATTCCCGCACAGAGTATCGGTGCCGAGCGGCACTCACCAGCCTGCGAGGCTTGTCTGCTCGCCCGCCATGGGGGGCGGCGCTGGAAGCTGAGGCTCGGGCTTCGGTCAGAGCGCAGGGAGAGGACTGGGGCTGGCGGCGAGAACTCAGCCTGAAGGGGGCTAATGTGCCACAGCTAGCCGGCAGGGAGTCCGGGAAAACTCTGGAGCTGCCGAAGAGGCAAGAGACTTTTTCTTCCCTCTTGGTTTCCTGGTGCGCGAGGAGAGGGGATTAAGAGCGCTGCTAAAAGGGGCTCCACAGACGGGCGCGAGTCACGACTGAAAGCGTAAAGCCCAGTGACGGGCGTGGGACGCTGGGGCTGCTGCTGCCGCCGCCAAGAAGCCTGTGTGCGAGCGCAGGTCACTGTCCACACCGCCCTTCCAGGAGACCGTGCAGCCCGCCACTGCCGGGGTCCCGGGATCCAGGGGCGGCTTCCCTGGGAGAACGCACGGCGCGCCTCGGGCTGGTGCAACGTCACGCCGACCTCTGCCGCTGCAGGCTCGCCCCGCACTCCGTGCCCCTCCCTCCCGCCCGGCCTGAGTGAGCCAGAGTCCCCGAAGAGGCTGCTCCTTTAACCCTGTCCTGTCTGAGCGAAGAACAGACGCCCTCCGGCGACCTACACGCAGAGGCGGGGCCAAATCCAAAGCTGAGACCCAGGAGCTGTGAGAACAAAGAAGAGAAAGAGAAACCTCTCCCAGCAGCCTCAGAAGCAGCGGATTAAAGCTCCACAATCAACTTGATGTACCCTGCATCTGTGGAATACATAAATAGACAACACATCATCCCAAATTGAGGAGCCAGGAGTCAGTGCTGTGCCTCTGAGGTGGGAGAGCCAACTTCAGGACACTGGTCCACAAGAGACCTCCCAGCTCCACATAATATCAAACGGCGAAAATCTTCCAGAGATCTCCATCTCAACACCAGCACCCAGCTTCATTCAACGACCAGCAAGCTACAGTGCTGGACACCCTATGCCAAACAACTAGCAAGACAGGAACACAACGCCACCCATTAGCAGAGAGGTGGACTAAAATCATAAAAAGTCTGCAGACACCCCAAAACACACCACCAGACGTGGACCTGCCCACCAGAAAGACAAGATCCAGCCTCATCCACCAGAACACAGGCACTAGTCCCCTCCACCAGGAAGCCTACACAACCCACTAAACCAACCTTAGCCACTGGGGACAGACACCAAAAACAACGGGAACTACGAACCGGCAGCCTGCAAAAAGGAGACCCCAAACACAGTAACATAAGCAAAAAGAGAAGACAGAAAAACACACAGCAGGAGAAGGAGCAAGATAAAAACCCACCAGACCTAACAAATGAAGAGGTAATAGGCAGTCTACCTGAAAAAGAATTCAGAATAATGATGGTAAAGATGATCCAAGATTCTATTTCCCAGATCCAAAATCTTGGAAATAGAATAGACAAAATGCAAGAAACAGTTAACAAGGACCTAGAAGAACTAAAGATGAATCAAGCATCGATTAAAAACACAATAAATGAAATAAAAAATACTCTAGATGGGATCAATAGCAGAATAACTGAGGCAGAAGAACGGATAAGTGAGGTGGAAGATAAAATAGTGGAAACAACTGCTGCAGAGCAAAATAAAGAAAAAAGAATGAAAAGAACAGAGGACAGTCTCAGAGACCTCTGGGACAACATTAAACGCACCAACATTCGAATTATAGGGGTTCCAGAAGAAGAAGAGAAAAAGAAAGGGACTGAGAAAATATTTGAAGAGATTATAGTTGAAAACTTCCCTAATATGGGAAAGGAAATAGTTAATCAAGTCCAAGAGGCACAGAGAGTCCCATACAGAATAAATCCAAGGAGAAATACACCAAGACACATATTAATCAAACTGTCAAAAATTAAACACAAAGAAATCATATTAAAAGCAGCAAGGCAAAAACAACAAATAACACACAAGGGAATCCCCATCAGGATAACAGCTGATCTCTCAGCAGAAACTCTACAAGCCAGAAGGGAGTGGCAGGATATAATTAAAGTGATGAAGGAGAAAAACCTGCAACCAAGATTACTCTACCCAGCAAGGATCTCATTCAGATTTGATGGAGAAATTAAAACCTTTACAGACAAGCAAAAGCTGAGAGAGTTCAGCACCACCAAACCAGCTTTACAACAAATGCTAAAGGAACTTCTCTAGGCAAGAAACACAACAGAAGGAAAAGACCTACAACAACGAACCCAAAACAATTAAGAAAATGGGAATAGGAACATACATATCGATAATTACCTTAAATGTAAATGGACTAAATGCTCCCACCAAAAGGCACAGATTGGCTGAATGGATACAAAAACAAGACCCATATATATGCTGTCTACAAGAGACCCACTTCAGACCTAGAGACACATACAGACTGAAAGTAAGGGGATGGAAAAAGATATTCCATGCAAATGGAAACCAAAAGAAAGCTGGAGTAGCAATTCTCATATCAGACAAAATAGACTTTAAAATAAAGACTACTAGAAGAGACAAAGAAGGACACTACATAATGATAAAGGGATCAATCCAAGAAGAAGATATAACAATTGTAAATATTTATGCACCCAACATAGGAGCACCTCAATACATAAGGCAAATACTAACAGCCATAAAAGGAGAAATCGACAGTAACACAATCATAGTAGGGGACTTTAACACCCCACTTTCACCAATGGAAAGATCATCCAAAATGAAAATAAATAAGGAAGCACAAGCTTTAAATGATACATTAAACAAGATGGACTTAATTGATATTTATAGGACATTCCATCAAAAAACAACAGAATACACATTTTTCTCAAGTGCTCATGGAACATTCTCCAGGATAGATCATATCTTGGGTCACAAATCAAGCCTTGGTAAATTTAAGAAAATTGAAATTGTATCAAGTATCTTTTCCGACCACAATGCTATGAGACTAGATATCAATTACAGGAAAAGAGCTGTAAAAAATACAAACACATGGAGGCTAAACAATACACTACTTAATAACGAAGTGATCACTGAAGAAATCAAAGAGGAAATTAAAAAATACCTAGAAACAAATGACAATGGAGACACGACGACCCAAAACCTATGGGATGCAGCAAAAGCAGTTCTAAGAGGGAAGTTTATAGCAATACAATCCCACCTTAAGAAACAGGAAACATCTCGAATAAACAACCTAACCTTGCACCTAAAGCAATTAGAGAAAGAAGAACAAAAACATCCCAAAGTTAGCAGAAGGAAAGAAATCATAAAGATCAGAGCAGAAATAAATGAAATAGAAACAAAATAAACAATAGCAAAGATCAATAAAACTAAAAGCTGGTTCTTTGAGAAGATAAACAAAATTGATAAACCATTAGCCAGACTCATCAAGAAAAAAAGGGAGAAGACTCAAATCAATAGAATTAGAAATGAAAAAGGAGAAGTAACAACTGACACTGCAGAAATACAAAAGATCATGAGAGATTACTACAAGCAACTCTATGCCAATAAAATGGACAACCTAGAATAAATGGACAAATTCTTAGAAATGCACAACCTGCCAAGACTGAATCAGGAAGAAATAGAAAATATGAACAGACCAATCACAAGCACTGAAATTGAAACTGTGATAAAAAATCTTCCAACAAACAAAAGCCCAGGACCAGATGGCTTCACAGGTGAATTCTATCAAGCATTTAGAGAAGAGCTAACACCTATCCTTCTCAAACTCTTCCAAAATATAGCAGAGGGAGGAACACTCCCAAACTCATTCTACGAGGCCACCATCACCTTGATACCAAAACCAGACAAGGATGTCACAAAGAAAGAAAACTACAGGCCAATATCACTGATGAACATAGATGCAAAAATCCTCAACAAAATACTAGCAAACAGAATGCAACAGCACATTAAAAGGATCATACACCATGATCAAGTGGGGTTTATTCCAGGAATGCAAGGATTCTTCAATATACGCAAATCAATCAACGTGATACACCATATTAACAAATTGAAGGAGAAAAACCATATGATCATCTCAATAGATGCAGAGAAAGCTTTCAACAAAATTCAACACCCATTTATGATAAAAACCCTGCAGAAAGTAGGCATAGAGGGAACTTTCCTCAACATAATAAAGGCCATATATGACAAACCCACAGCCAGCATCGTCCTCAATGGTGAAAAACTGAAACCATTTCCACTAAGATCAGGAACAAGACAAGGTTGCCCACTCTCACCACTCTTATTCAACCTAGTTTTGGAAGTTTTAGCCACAGCAATCAGAGAAGAAAAGGAAATAAAAGGAATCCAAATTGGAAAAGAAGAAGTAAAGCTGTCACTGTTTGCAGATGACATGATACTATACATAGAGAATCCTAAAGATGCTACCAGAAAACTACTAGAGCTAATCAATGAATTTGGTAAAGTCGCAGGATACAAAATTAATGCACATAAATCTCTGGCATTCCTGTACCCTAATGATGAAAAATCTGAAAGTGAAATCAAGGAAACACTCCCATTTACCATTGCAACAAAAAGAATAAAATATCTAGGGATAAACCTACCTAAGGAGACAAAAGACCTGTATGCAGAAAATTATAAGACACTGATGAAAGAAATTACAGATGATACAAATAGATGGAGAGATGTACCATGTTCTTGGATTGGAAGAATCAACATTGTGAAAATGACTCTACTACCCAAAGCAATCTACAGATTCAATGCAATCCCTATCAAACTACCACTGGCATTTTTCACAGAACTAGAACAAAAAAGTTCACAATTTATATGGAAACACAAAAGACCCCAAATAGCCAAAGCAATCTTGAGAACAAAAAACGGAGCTGGAGGAATCAGGCTCCCTGACTTCAGACTATACTAAAAAGCTACAGTAATCAAGACAGTATGGTACTGGCACAAAAACAGAAAGATAGATCAATGGAACAGGATAGAAAGCCCAGAGATAAACCCACGGACATATGGTTACCTTATCTTTGATAAAGGAGGCAGGAATGTACAGTGGAGAAAGGACAGCCTCTTCAATAAGTGGTGCTGGGAAAACTGGACAGGGACATGTAAAAGTATGAGATTAGATCACTCCCTAACACCATACACAAAAATAAGCTCAAAATGGATTAAAGACCTAAATGCAAGGCCAGACACTATCAAACTCTTAGAGGAAAACATAGGCAGAACACTCTATGACATAAATCACAGCAAGATCCTTTTTGACCCACCTCCTAGAGAAATGGAAATAAAGACAAAAATAAACACATGGGACCTAATGAAACTTAAAAGCTTTTGCACAGCAAAGGAAACCATAAACAAGACCAAAAGACAACCCTCAGAATGGGAGAAAATATTTGCAAATGAAGCAACTGACAAAGGATTAATCTCCAAAATTTATAAGCAGCTCATGCAGCTCAATAGCAAAAAAACAAACAACCCAATCCAAAAATGGGCAGAAGACCTAAATAGACATTTCTCCACAGAAGATATACAGACTGCCAACAAACACATGAAAGGATGCTCAACATCTTTACTCATTAGAGAAATGCAAATCAAAACTACATGAGATATCATCTCACACCAGTCAGAATGGCCATCATCAAAAAATCTAGAAACAATAAATGCTGGAGAGGGTGTGGAGAAAAGGGAACACTCTTGCACTGCTGGTGGGAATGTGAATTGGTACAGCCACTATGGAGAACAGTATGGAGGTTCCTTAAAAAACTAAAAATAGAACTACCATATGACCCAGCAATCCCACTACTAGGCATATACCCTGAGAAAACCATAATTCAAAAAGAGACATGTACCAAAATGTTCATAGCAGCCCTGTCTACAATAGCCAAGAGATGGAAACAACCTAAGTGTCCATCATCGGATGAATGGGTAAAGAAAATGTGGCACATATATACAATGGAATATTACTCAGCCATAAAAAGAAATGAAATTGAGCTATTTGTAATGAGGTGCATAGACCTAGAGTCTGTCATATAGAGTGAAGTAAGTCAGAAAGCGAAAGACAAATACTGTATGCTGAAACATATATATGGAATTTAAGAAAAAATAATGTCATGATGAACATAGGGGTAAGACAGGAATAAAGACACAGAGCTACTAGAGAATGGACTTGACGATATGGGGAGGGGGAAGGGTAAGCTGTGAGAAAGTGAAAGAGTGGCATGGACATATATACACTACCAAATGTAAGGTAGATAGCTAGTGGGAAGCAGCCGCATAGCACAGGGAGATCAGCTCGGTGCTTTGTGACCGCCTGGAGGGGTGGGATAGGGAGGGTGGGAGGGAGACGCAAAAGGGAGGGGATATGGGAACATATGTATATGTATAACTGATTAAATTTGTTATAAAGCAAAAAATTAAAAAATTAAAAAATTAAAAAAAAAAGAATCATACACCATGAGCAACTGGGGTTTATCTCAGGATGCAAGGATTCTTCAATATACACAAACCAATCAGTGTGATACACCACATTAACAAACTGAAGGATAAAAAAACATATAATCATCTCAATAGATGGAGAAAAAGCTTTTGACAAAATTCAACACCAATTTATGATAAAAACTCCCCAGAAAGTAGCCATAGAGGGAACCTACCCCAACCTACCCCAACATAATAAAGGCTATATATGACAAACCCAAAGCCAACATCATTCTCAATGGTGAAAAAATGAAACCATTTCCTCTAAGATCAGGAACAAGACAAGGTTGCCCACTCTCATCACTAGTATTCAACATAGTTTTGGACGTTTTAGCCACTGCAGTCAGAGAACAAAAAGAAATAAAAGGAATGCCAATTGGAAAAGAAGAAGTAAAACTGTCACTGTTTGCAGATGACATGATACTATACATAGAGAATCCTAAAGATGCTACCAGAAAACTACTAGAGCTAATCAATGAATTTGGTAAAGTAGCAGGATACAAAAGTAATGCACAGAAATCTCTTGCATTCCTATACACTAATGATGAAGAATCTGAAAGAGAAATTAAGGAAACACTCCCATGTACCACTGCAACAAAAAGAATAAAATACCTAGGAATAAACCTACCTAAGGAGACAAAAGACCTGTATGCAGAAAACTATAAGACACTGATGAAAGAAATTAAAGATGATACAAACAGATGGAGAGATATACCATGTTCTTGGATTAGAAGAATCAACATTGTGAAAATGATTATTCTACCCAAAGCAATCTACAGATTCAATGCAATCCCTATCAAACTACCAATGTCATGTTTCACAGAACTAGAACGAAAAAATTTCACAGTTTGTATGGAAACACAAAAGACCCCGAATAGCCAAAGTAATCTTGAGAAAGAAAAACGGAGCTGGAGGAATCAGACTATACTACAAAGCTACAGTAATCAAGACAATATGGCACTGGCATAAAAACAGAAATATACATCAGTTGAACAGGATAGAAAGCCCAGAGATAAACCCATGCACATATGGTCACCTTATCTTTCACAAAGGTGACAAAAATATACATTGGAGTAAAGACAGTCTCTTCAATAAATGGTGCTGGGAAAACTGGACAGCTACATGTAAAAGAATGAAATTAGAACACTCCCTAACACCATACACAAAAATAAACTCAAAATGGATTAGAGACCTAAATGTAAGGCCAGACACTATCAACCTCTTAGAAAAAAAACATAGGCAGAACACTCTATGACATAATTCACAGCAAGATCCTTTTTTACCTACCTCCTATTGAAATGGAAATAAAAACAAAAATAAACAAATGGGACCTAATGAAACTTAAAAGTTTTGCACAGCAAGGAAACCATAAACAAGACCAAAAGACAACCCTCAGAATGGGAGAAAGTGTTCACAAATGAAGCAACTGACAAAGGATTAGTCTCCAAAATTTACAAGTAGCTCATGCAGCTCAATATCAAAAGAAAAACAACCCAATCCAAAAATGGGCAGAAGACCTAAATAGACATTTCTCTAAAAAGATGTACAGATTGTCAACAGACACATGAAAGGATGCTCAACATCACTAATCTTTAGAGAAATGCAAATCAAAACTATAATGACCTATCACCTCACACCGGTCAGAATGGCCATCATCAAAAAATCTAGAAACAATAAATGCTGGAGAGAGTGTGGAGAAAATGGAACCCTCTTGCATGAGAATGTAAATTGATACAACCACTATGGAGAACAGTATGAAGTTTCTTTAAAAAACTAAAAACTAAAATTAGAACTACCATATTACCCAGCAATCCCACTACTGGGCATATACCCTGAGAAAACCATAGTTCTAAAAGAGACATGTACCAAAATATTCGTTGCAGCTCTATTTACAATAGCCAGGACATGGAAGCAACCTAAGTGTCCATCAACAGATGAATGGATAAGAAGATGTGGCCCATATATACAGTGGAATATTACTTAGCCATAAAAGGAAATGAAATTGAACTGTTTGTATGAGGTGGATGGACCTAGAGTCTGTCATACAGAGTGAAGTAAGTCAGAAAGAGAAAAACAAATACTGTATGTTAACACATATATATGGAATCTAAAAAAAAAAAAATTGGTTCTGATGAACCTAGGGGCAGGACAGTAATAAAGATGCAGACATAGAGAATGGGCTTGAGGACAGGGGAAGGGGGAAGTTTAAGCTGGGAAGAAGTGAGAGAGTGGCATGGACATATATTCACTACCAAATGTAAAATAGATAGCTAGTGGGAAGCAGCTGCACAGTACAGTGAGATCAGCTCGGTGCTTTGTGACCACCTAGAGGGGTGGGATAGGGAGGGTGGGAAGGAGACACAAGAGGGAGGGGGTATGGGGTTATATGTATGCATGTGGCTGATTCACTTTGTTGTGCAGCGGAGACTGGCACAGCATTGTGGGGCAATTATACTCCAATAAACATATTTTAAAAAATGAAAAAAAAAAGAGGTACAAACTATTATGTATAAAGTAAATAAGCTACAAGGACGTACTGTACAACACAGGGAATATAGCCAGTATTTTGTAGTAACTATTAATGGAATATAACCTTTAAAAATTGTGAATCACTATGTTGTACACCTGTAACTTATGTAATACTGTACACCAATTACACTTCAATAAAAAAATGAAAAAAACAGTAACTAGGTAAGTAAAAGTTGAAGAAATATGAACAACAACACTGAAAACGTTATTATTCTCAATATATAAAGAGCTCTTATAACTCAGTAAAAAATAGTATATTACGGTTACAGAAGAAAAACCAATGACATATACAGATCTTTCTCAGTAAATACTCAAAACTGTTCATTCAACCTTATTATTAACAGTAATTTAAACTTAACAATAAGATATAATTTTGCCTATCAAATATATAAGCTTTTCAAAAATAAATTCAATGGCTGTTAGTTGTGTAAGATGGGCTCAGTCATACGCTGCTAGTGAGAGTATTAACTAGCAAAATCTTTATGAAAAACAAATTAGTCATATGGTTTATATCAAGAGTTTTAAAAACACAACTCTACTTCTAGCAGTCTCTCGTATGACAACAATCCGAGATAGGGACAGGCACTGTGTATAAATATGTTCATCACATTATTTATAAATAATTAAAAAAATTGCAAATAATTTATATTTCCAAGATTTGGAAGTGATTAAATACAATATAGTATTTGTAGTTTAAATACACTACACTATAGAAAAACATTAAAATAAACCTTTTGAAATGTAAATGACTTTGAAAGATGCTTCTAGCATGATGCTTGTACTAAGATCAACATCAGAATATAAAACTCTCTATATGGCATGATTCTATCTTGTTAATATAACAGTACACAAACACAGACATGTATTTATACACAGACACACACGTTTGTGTAGGTAAAAAATATGGACAAAAATACCAAAATATTATTGATATATTTTCTCTTTAAAAAATTTTAAAAAGAAAATATATTCTGATAAAAATATAAATATTGAAAGATTATATGAAGCAAAAAGTAAGTCCCGAATTACCAAAATTCCCAATAATCTACTTACTTGCCAACCCTCCACCACACCCACTGATGTCAGTGTGAAGTGTAGAATATACTTAAATATGTAATGTTAAAAAGTATGAGTGTGATTATGCTGTGTATATTGACATGTCTTGGAGATCTTTTCAAGTCAGTATATAATCTTCATTCTTATTAATGTCTGGTTATAATTCCACAGCTATACAGAAATTTAACCCACCCCAAGATAAAGAACATTTTTTTTTTTTTTTTCCGGTACGCGGGCCTCTCACTGTTGTGGCCTCTCCCGTTGCGGAGCACAGGCTCCGGATGCGTAGGCTCAGCGGCCATGGCTCACGGGCCCAGCCGCTCTGCGGCATGTGGGATCTTCCCGGACCGGGGCATGAACCCGTGTCCCCTGCATCGGCAGGCGGACTCTCAACCACTGTGCCACCAGGGAAGCCCAAGAGCACTTAGTTTTTTATCCAGACTCACTGTTACAAATAATGCTGCCCTGAACAGGTTAGTACACTTCTCTCTGAACTCTTTATTTAGGAAACACACATAGAAGTGTAATTTTTAGGAAAAAGGGATTGTACATTTGTTTTCACAGATACTGTCAAACTGTCCTCCTAACTGGCCCCGCTAGTTTACACCTCCAAAAACTGTACATGAGAGAACTTATATCCCTTTAACCCTGACTGAACATTTTCTTTCTGTTTCATTTTTGTGAATTAAGAAATAGTTTAATTTGTTTTTAAAAATTACTGAGTTGACTTTTAAAGTTGCTGGGTCATTTATATTTCTGTTGTGAAGAGCCTATTTCTATCTGGAGCTGAGACCATTAACTGTTCCCTAATAGTCATTCTCTTTGTCTTTCTTAGTAATAACATCCCTATTTTTAATGGACTCAGGGTCATACTTGATGAAGATTACATTTCCCAGTCTCCTTAAAAGGATAGCCATGTAACCTAAATACTGGCCAATGGGATAAAAATAAAAGAAAAAAAGAAAAAACAAATAAACAAAAAACAAAAAAAAAAACCTTGCTACTTCCAGGAAGTGCTTTTTAAAAAAGAGTGCAATCACCTTCCTATTTATTGAAATTTGAATAAGACAGCTGAAACTTAAGCATCCATCTTGAGCCGTTTGTAAAAGACAAATATTGTAGATGTTAGAGCAGAAAAATTGAGGGGTTTTAGACCATGATAGTGACTTAGAAGCCTCCTTACCAGACCTGGACGATTCAGACATTGTTTAAATGAGAACTAAATGTTTGTGTGTTTTTAAGCCCCTTTTATTGTGGAATTTCTATCATCTGCAATTTAACCTAATCTTCACTGACAAAATATCCTTTGCCAGATTTTCTTGTTTTGTTTCTTATTGCTGTGAAGCTCTTTACAAAACATAGATAGAATATTCTTTGCCTGCCAACAGAAAATTATGAAACAAATTACATAAAATCCATTTATTCATTCATTCATACATCACCTTAATAATTCACTACTCTGTGCAACTTTTATCCAAAGGCAACGCTTGGGGTGGGGGTGGCTGGGAGGTGCACTGCAGATACCAGGAGGAACCCAAATAAACAAGGAAAATTCCCCAAACTTTCTGTTTATATGTATATATTTGCTATTACAGTTATCCTAGGTGATGAAGATATTTTCCTCATTTTCAATAAAGGAAAAAACTCTAACTTCTTGCTTCTATTGGCTAGAAGAATAGTATTCAGCTTTGTTTTAATGGAAAATAATCTCAAAATCTCAGTATTTTTAACTCTTAGCGTATTGCATTAAAACCACATTTGGTAAGTCCCACGTCATTCCTTAGATACAAATACTGAGAAGCACACTCTATTGGGACACAAACCTAATGCACTGCCTGGGCAGATTTTCTGTTCAGTTACTGAAGATAAAGCTTTAATGCTCTTTACTTGCATAGGCCCCTTCGTGGCTCTAGTGGGGATCTAGCAATGTGCTCACACGGCCAGGGATTTCTGGAAATTTGAAAAGATATTTGAACAGCAATTGGTTAGGACAGGTGTCCCTTTCCACTCCAGTGCCCTCTCTGGTACAGTCCTCCTGTGCTAGGTGGTTTTAGCGTGGTGCTGGGCATTTGGGGGATCTAGCAAAGGGGAATTGGAGCTGGCTCTACATTTTGCTTGTCGTTTACAGTTCTTTCTGCATTGAATTAACTTACTGCCAGGTATCCCAGGGTCGGAACACCTTCCAGGGATCACCTAGCACTGACTGTGTCAACAGCCCTGGCCGAGGTCAGGATCAGGGTTATGATATGGCACCCATCACCAGCACCAGACATATGTGGATGGGGGACAGGAACAAGGTAGGAAATTTAAGGGAGGTGGAGCTAGTCTGGGAATATTTCTTCTACTCATCAGATGTGTACAATGATAAGCAGAAGATTGACTCCCATCAACACTGTGTGTAATGGAAGTTCCTTTGGGACAAGAATACATTTGACAATGCAGTTTATATGATTATAAATGCAACACTGGTGCTTTTTCTTTTCTTTTGTAAAGGAAATCACTTGGCATCGAATTTGCCAGAATTTACATAGAATTCCTGTGTTTGAAGAGCAGAAACCTGCAGCATGATTACAGTGCATGTGCCTGCCAACTAGGAAGCTGCATGTTTTACGTGTCCCGACGTACCAGGTCGTGCCCTACTGCATCCAACAACATCTTAACCTGAAGAAATCTGGTCTCTGGATGAAGCAGCACACAAACTGCCATAGTCTAGCAAAGGGCCTCAAGAAGCAAGTACTGTATTCCATTGACCAAATTCCTACTTTCTTCATCAATAAATATCTATACGTAGCAATGAACAGGCTTTTCAATAACTTGATAATTAATGGAGAGGAATAATCACAGGGCCATTATGCAAAAAGATTGAAATGTTTTGCTGACTTGACATGATATACTAACATTGACAAAAACAACATTGAACTCATAATATACCAGGATGAGGAAGACTGAAATTTATTGATGAATTTTCTCAATGTATGGAGTATTTAAGAGTAGTCACTAATGCCAGAAAACTTGAATGCTCTGAAATCTTACAGACCTTATGTGAAAGAAAATGACTAGAGGTTTTCTCAAATTTGAAAACAAGCTTAAAATTTTTTATCTTTCCAAAAATAAGTTGTGAAACTGAAAGTTACTTTCAAAACCATCAATAATAAAAAATAAATTTTAATCAACCATGCTAAGGGGAAAGGCTAGATTATCTTTCTATTCATTCTACAGAAAATGATACTACAAAAGTCTTGCTATATAGAGGCCATCAAAGAGTATGCAACCGAAAAGTGTAGACAGAAGAGCATTACAGCGGAGTGTCAGGCATTTACTAAATATAAACACAAGGCCACTTTTCCAAAAGTGTGATTTTTATGGTGACTGTTGGCTTCTTAAAATTTGTAATCTGTTAGGATTTATTTTCCTGTTCTCAACTATAAAATGATTTTGTATTCTTTTTCTAAAAAAGGACCCCCAAAGTGGTGTAATCTCAGATCCCAGAAAACCTGAATCTGTCTCTACTTATGGACGTCCCAGGCCTTTTTGGCCACCCTCATACTTCTGAAACACCTTCTGGACCGGGCTGTTTACCACCCTAGCTGCCTTTGCAGGGACTGCCCTGGTTAAATGCTTTGAAATTTAACTTTAATCAGAGTTAAGGTCTTGGGCTTATCTGGCCCTCAGCCCCACACAAAGAGCCCTTTCAGCTTGAAGCTTCCTCTCCATTTCTGAGCTTGAATGAAAAGTCATCATCTCCTGGGCATGGACTTTTGCAAAACAATCTGGGGATGCAAACTGGAAATGGTGGGTGGGGGGAGGTTCAGCTCTGCGTGGGGCACCCCTTGATCAAAGTTAATGGGAGACCGGAGGAAGCTGGCAGGTAAATCCCTCCTTTCTGCCTTCTGAGGGATATCCAAGTTGTGGGTTTTTTCCTTGCAAATTTTCCCCCAAAGCCCTCTGTCTCTTTATGCTCCCGTGAAGTAGCCTGACGAATGCATTGACTGGCTCAGCAGGTCTTCTTGCTCAATTCCCTTTATTTTTTTACCCTAGCCACTCTGAGCTTCCACTTCCCAAATAAGGAATAATTTCCACCCCCGCCCCAGGCTCTGCTCTGTAGAAGACTTTGGCTAAAATGAAAAAGTTCTGGCGATCTAGCACATAGGAAGCTTTCATTACTGTCAGCTGTTGTCATTACCACGCTCATCCACATCAAAACACGGCACTGTCAGATGACCTTGTATTGGGTTGGCCAAAAAGTTCGTTTGTAAGATGTTACACAAGACCCGAACGAACTTTTTGGCCGACCCACACAAGAAATAAAAACAATAAATGGAATTCAGTTAAAAGGCAGAAAAAAAAATACATTTTAAAAGAGAGGAATATTGTATTAAAAATAAATTATTAACTTGAAGAATGAAAGTATAAAAATAGACTTTGTTTTGATAAAGCAAAGTTTGGGTTAAGCTGTGATAAAGCACGTATTTATAAACACACAGATACACCTACTATGAATGTAGCAAAAATAAAGCATTTCTGTTCATTCTTGCAGAAAACCTATTCCTGTACAAATGCAAGAGTGAAGGTTCCTAACAGTTCAATTTGTGCACGTCTGCACCCGTGTTTTATTTGCTGTCATTTTTCTCCCATGAAAAGCGGTGGCCACTCCTGTCTCAGAAGTAGGGCGAGCTTGCCTGCTCACCCAGTCAGTTCTAGACAGATGGCCAATACGCATTTTCAAATCATGCCAAAACAAAGATTGAATCTGGCAGAAGCCTTAACCCATAACTTCCTTCCCCAAACATTAAATACATTTGCTTGGTAGCCTTTCTGACAGCACAGGGGCATGTAGAAATTAAACACAGGGGCATGTAGAAACCAACGCACTGAGCTGAGTTTGACAGGAGAAAGCAATGCAAAAATGCATGATTGAAATAGGCCTCCCCAAACAGGAAGACTTATGTTCCCCTCTCTCTGGAAATATAAATCTCATGGAGTGTGTGATTTTGATTTGCGTTTGGAGTGTGGGAATATAATTCAACAAGATGGCACCGTGCTGCATCCAGGTAGGGACCTCAGAATGATGGTCTTAATGCTGAGTACACTCTGAACTGCGGTTGTATAATAAGCTTGGAGGATCACCACATCTATAAGAGAAACCGTAGAATTTTGTCTGCCTGACTAACATGCATTCCATGGCCAAACAGTGTCCATAATTAACACGTCTAAAATAAGGGTCCTTGGCAACTGCTCTCACTTGCACTTTTTTTTTTTTTTGCAGTACACGGGCCTTTCACTCTTGTGGCCTCTCCCGTTGCGGAGCACAGGCTCCAGACGCGCAGGCCCAGCGGCCATGGCTCATGGGCCCAGCCGCTCCACGGCACGTGGGATCCTTCCGGACCGGGGCATGAACCCGTGTCCCCTGCATCGGCAGGCAGACTCTCAACCACTGCGCCACCAGGGAAGCCTTCTCACTCGCACTTTAGTCACAGTGAGTACAAGTTACTGAAGGGGTGCAGTAAATCTGAAGACCACGCTAATGATGTCCTTTGCAAATGGCACTTTCCTCTCAGGTCACAGACACTCCAAGAGCCCAGGTTCTCCACTGGTGCATTTTAATGTAATCGACAGAAAAGTGTAGGAAGACACAATTTTCTAGACCCTGAGCAAATTATCAGTGCAGGTAGGTATTCAGAGAATAAATACATCTACTGTGTCATTGGAGTTTTAAAAATATAATCAATTTGTACTAGAAATGAGGGCTCCATCTCAGATTCATCTAAATTAATTTGTCATTTTAAATTGCAGCCCATTTGTTCAAATCAGCAAAGCACAACAGAATTCTGTTTCCAACCAAGATTATTTACTAATTATTTACCAGGGTTACTAATCACTACCACGTTTATTCAGTCCTTCCTTTTCTAGAACGCCACTGGTCTGCTCAATAACTTGAAATTATTTTTGTTCCCATGATATTTCCCCAGGTAACAAAAGGTCAGACTTGGGACCTTTAGGAATGAAGAAGTCACCTCTCACTTCATGTTTTAAGAATAAGGATGGGAATAGGTAGAAAGATTCCCTTTCAATCAAACACTATTTACCGCACAACCTCTGAGTAACCAGCAAAATACCGTGGGCAGTAAGCGACCCATCAGACACCGTTCCTCTCCGCAAATAATGAGAAATGTAGTCAGCTAAGTCACAATAAAGCTTTACTAATAAGAGTAATTTAGCATAGTACTTTCTCGTTTTCTGCTATTTTTAGAAAAAGAGGAACCCACATAAAGGAGATTTAAACTTGCAAACATTTTCAACCTTACGTATTTTAAGTACATCTTTGACATGCCCCCCTGTTGCCGAGAGTATCCCATGTATACTCATGTGGTTCAGGGACCTCCGGACGAGCAGTGATGAACTTGGGCCCAGCCAGGCCCCTGGGAGCGGCCAAGTGGGCGCTGCTTCCTGCGGGTTAACTGGCCGCGCTCCCTGTGCTTCTGCCTAAAGGGGTCGTTTGCGGAGCTGTCTGGCCCCCCCTCCCTCAGCTGCCCCTCCCCTGTCAAAACTGCTACGTGCTGCATCCCAGCCCCTCTCCCTGACCTGCTGCTTCTACCTGCTGGGCTGGGAGCGGCACGAGAAACAGTAACAGAGGAAGCCCTGACGAGGTGCGTGCCTTTCACACACGGGCGCTCACGGGCTACCAGATCCTGCGGGCCCTCCTCGGAGCAAACTGCTTCGATGGCACTGATTTTTTTTTTTTTTTTTTAGTTTTATTTATTTTTTTATACAGCAGGTTCTCATTAGTTACACATTTTATACATATTAGTGTATATATGTCAATCCAAATGATGGCACTGATTTTTGAGACAGTTTCCTCCGAGACTTTTTTACAAATCTGGGCTTTGGGCACATTTCACATGTATGTGGGCTCCCTGCCTTCTTCGCAGCAGCCTGACAATCAGACAAGTGAGTGATGCCGGATACGACTGGAGTCGGAGCTCATTTCCGAGGCCGCCTTGGCTGAAAGTGCCCTGCAGGTTCCACTCCCCCTTCCAGGTGGGCCCCAGGGCCCCGGAAGCCCCTGGCAGCCGCTGCCTCTGGGGAAAGCCAGGCTAGCTCCCGCTCACCCAGAGCTTAGAGGGCAGGATGCCCATGGCTCAGCTCGGGGCCAGCAAACTGCAACCCAGCCCCTCAGCTCCAGGAACTCAGGGAAGCCGTTTGGGAGACTGTCAGAGCTTCCAGGACTGGGATCTGGGGGCCTCCAAATCTGTAAGCCTTCACGCCACTTAGCATTGAGTGCCAGCGCAGGCCAATGCAAGGGCTTGGGACGGGAATGCACCTCACACGGCACGTTTAAACCAGGGACTTTTATCCCCACAGGGCTGCGGATAACGACTACTCTTGGTATCCTCCACTGGGTCAGACGCAGGAGAAAGTGCTGGTGCCCTGCTTGGTTAATTTGCGACTTTGTCCTGTGATTCTCTCACACACCTTGCAGAGCAATCATACTCTGTTAGCCCATTTTCAGGCTGAGCTAAGTAAGTCTCAAGGAGGTAAAATCAATTTGCCCCAAATCATGCTCCACAGTGAAGAAGTGCTAGGATTTGTCCCCAGGCCTCCCTGGAACCACTTCCCCTGCCACCTAGTCTGTCATATGTCAGCAATGGCAAAGTCTCCCTGGGACACTGTTACCTGACACAAGACATCTTCAATCCTAAGTGTCTCTCTGCTGTCTGGAGAAAACTTCTTCGCATGAGATTGTATTTGCTTTGTCCACAATATCCTTCTAATGGTGTCCAGCTCATCAAGGAGAACAAAGAAATTGGCCCTGGGTGAGTCCTGACACAGAGGCGGCCACAGTCTCCGTCCCCTGAGACTCAGGGCCTGGTCCCCAGCTCATCAGGCCAGTGGTGTGCACAGGCCGGGGAGAAACACAGGCTGCCGGGCTCCTGGGTCCCGGCTCATCTCACTTGCATCCAGCTCCCTGTCGACTAGCAGCAAACATTTGCTCCTTGGTAACGGCAACGTGGTCCTGCCAGATGGAAGAAAGAGCCGCTCACGGGCCCACGGGGCCACTGAACCCACACAGCCTCATCAGAGATGATGCTTTAATCGAGAGATTCAGGTTACTAGAGAAACACACAGGGGCCCTGTAGCCTCCACTTACAGCATTAGTAAAACAAAACACAGTGAAATAAAAAGAAGAGCTTCGTATTAAGAACTGGCCTCTATCACCCGACTGATGTTTATTGGGTGTGAAGCTGTTTTTTGTCCAGATGTATTTCTAAGTCCATGTGACTCGTCAGCTGCTCACAGAACATCTGCTTCCTCCTCACATATCCAGCTCAACGGCAACATGAAGTGATAGAAGGGAGGAAATATCGGTGTCCTGCACTCTGCTCACAAAACCACCTTGACATGTCAACTGACAGTAGACAAATCCCAGGCCCCCATTGAGGTTCCTGATTTTCGTAACATCGGCCGTGAATTTCAAGGAAATGCGCTTCAAAATAATCAGCTCTGAACCCCAGGGCTTGGAGAGGGAGCACTGAGTGTGTAGGAGAAGCAGACATTCTGTTCCTCTCTGAGGTTTTCTGGACTCTGATTGTCTAGTCTTAGGAGGGGCAAACTTAAGTGGAAGTGAGATCTAATCTGGATGGATCCTTTTCATTGTGGTGTACAGGTAAATGTCAGCTGGCTCGGTACCCTCCTCAGAGCCCTGAAGCAACAGAAGCTAAGGGAGGGAGACAGGTGTGGTGGAGAAGCGGGGAGGGGGATGGGAGAGAGGAAGGGGATAACGGGGGTGGGAGTGTCGGGAAACAGATCGGGCTGGGGGCGGATGTGTGGCTGCCTCTCCCATCACAGAGGAGGCCTGCAGCCGCCCTGGTCTACAGCCCCGCTGGGAGGGCTTCTGGTAGCAGCAGCTGTGGCCACACAGGACCTGCCAGGGAGCCACAGAGGTCCCAGGGCATCTCCCTCAGAATGTCCCCCACTCTCTGGGGTCCAACGGCTGTCTGACAATCTTGAGTTCATCTCCATTTGAAATTTCTCCCATGAAGGATCTCCTTGGCTTCTTAGTTACCAGTTGGACTCACCTGTTACCGCTGGACAGCACCCAAGAAAGTGTCAGGTCACTGCATTCACACGTTCCTTCCTTTTCAAGTCATTTGTGCCACACTATTTCCTCCTGAAACTTTTCAACTGGCGACCACTTTTGCAAAAGTGCAAGCTCAAAAACATGCAAATGTTTATTAGAGATGTCTGAATTTTAAAATCCAAGTAGGAATAACTTTCTGGGGTCCCAGAGAAGCAACAGTTTTTTAATATCTTAATACTTTACTGAATGGAAGTATATTAATGAGAATTACAGCACTGCTTTTCAGGTGCTAAGAGACCTAAGTGGCGTATGCTGGCGAGATTGCACAGAGGCACATCCCTAAGCTTCCTCGGGGCTTTATAGTCACAGTGTGTTTGGATACATTAACGGCCGACCTCCCAGCACAGAGTTCTCGCTCAGCACAGCCGACATGACATGTGTGGCCAGCTGGGTGATTCTCTGTTGTAGGGCTGTCTGTGCAGCCCAGGACGCTCGGCAGCAGCCTTGCTTGGTCTCCACACGCTAGATGTCAATGGCACCCTGCCCCACAATTGTGACCACCTAAAATGTCTTCACACGTGGCCAAATGTCTTGCTTGGGGCGGGGAGGGGGGATGCCCAGGCTCGGGGGGTCCCCTACCTTTCCATGCACACCCCTTCAAGACCTACTCTCTTAGAATGAAGCCAAAAGAGGTACTATTATTGCCCCACTTCACAGCTAGGTAATCACCCGGAAGGTTAGTGAGAGGAACGCACTTGCCCGGGGTCACACAGAGAGGTGTATAAGGGAAGAGATATGGGAACATATGCATATGTATAACTGATTCACTTTGTCATAAAGCAGAAACTAACATACCATTGTAAAGCAATTATACTCCAATAAAGATGTAAAAAAAAAAAAATAGAATGAGCTCATTCTAGACGACACCAGTGAGGCATCAAGTAAGGAGCTTTGGGATGAACGAGATAGAGTCGCCTGACCCCCTGACTGAAGCCTCCCCCCTTTCCGACTGACTTGGCAGGAATGGCTTACAAGCCAGGGAAGCCCCGAATCCCGGGAGGCAAGACCACCCCTGCCTCAGGGGCCCCCCATTCCTGGAGTCTCTGTGTGGGCCCTACACAGATACAGTCTCCTGTGTGGCCAAATGACTCTCCTTGTGCCGAGGCGTTTGCCCTGAAGGCTGAGTTATCTCCTAATCCTTATGCTTAACACCTTCAGAAAGGCTCTTGTAAAAAAGAGAACGAGGTTGTACTGAGATTAGTTAGGTTGCTTATAATGCGAGGTGCAATGCCTCGCCTAGAAAAGTGCAAATGAAAAGGTTTTGAGTAGAACGCCTAGTCTCTAACCCAATGCTGGTCTAGGTCCCTTAGCACTTCGTTGCTGTCCTAAATTCTGACCTTTTCGTGTCTGCCTTCCTTAGTTCTAATACTGTGAGAGCTTTTCCCCAGCAGCAGCCTTCTCTGACCACCCCCCCCGCCCCGCCACCATGGGTTCTGGGCAGCTGGCTGGGGATGGAGTGAACAGTCTGGGGTAGGAGTTCGGTTACAGCATCGTGGAGAAATTAGGTGAGACCGCAGCATCTGACCCATTTTATGGATAATTAAGCATTTGAGTTGGAGGCTAGCATCTACTGCAGGGGCTGCAGCCACTGAGGGCTGTTGGGATCACAGGTACGGGGCATAAGGTGCGCCGGAAGGAGGGCGAGGGCTCAATTCCCATCCACCAGGCTGCTGGGGGGCACTCTGGTCTCCTACTAGAACTTTACACGGAGTCCTTTATTGTAGACGTGCACTTCAGAGTTAACCTAACAACTTCAAGGAATTCATGATTCATTATTTATTTCTGAAGCCATGGTTATGACATGGTTCTGATTCCATGGGAAAGCAATTAATTAGAAAACATGCTACTCCGAACCTCTAAAATGATCAAAGTAAAAGATGGTGAGAAAAAGCACATTGTGGTTAAAAAATGTCCCAACCAAGAGAGTTGCGTTGTAAGAAGCGTAAGAAAGAAGGGTAAGAACAGCCACGGGGTAGCTGGGTCTCAGGTACACAGGTAGGGGGTGGGGATCAGCCACATCTCAGCTCCTCCATCCTTTCCGGGCAGCGTCAGAGGGAAGCTTTCTCTAGCGCCCACACACATTTAGGCGCTGATTTAGAAGCAGAGACGTGCTGGATAAATGCAAAGTGTTTGTCAAAGCACTTCTCTCCAAGTGGATCTGCACAGCCAGATAACAGAAAAACGCCTTCCCCCTTTGCTCTCTGAAGGCTGGGACACAGTCTCACAAGAAAACTGATGGGTGAGACCATCTCAGACTCCACAATGAACCACACCTAATTTACAGGAAGAAAAAAAAAAAACCCTGAGTACACCGCCCGATCTTCACACTCTCAGAAAAGCCTGTAGAAGTCAGGCACAGTGATTCTTCCACGGTTCTCACCCGTAACTTGTTTGGGAAAATGTAATAAACTGATGCGCAGTGTGAATATTAACTTCAGTGAGACGAGATCCTTTACCATCATTTTTTTCTACTTGAGAAACGTGAACGCTCATTAAGAACAAGCTGGCTGGAAGCTCTCGATGTTACTCTGCAGACGGTGCGCTGTCCAAATTGCTCTACGTGTGGGATAGAGGGAGTCTCGCGTGAAATGAGGATAATGATACCCTCTTGCAGGACGGTTTGAAGGGTTTCAGATGATGCGTGTGAAGCTAATGCTACAAGGCTTTGCCTCATGGGCTCGTGGCAGTGGAGGTGGCCCCCTGGGACCTGGGCGGCCGTCTGGGGCACGTGGCCCAGCTGACTCCCAGCATGCTCCGAGCAGGGTGCCCAACACCACGGCCTGCCCCAGGATTTGCAGTGGGGTTGCAGGTCTAGCTGCCCTGCAGAGCTATGTGACGTTTAAACATGCAGCAAATAAACACGTGGGCACCCTCAGGAGGCGGGGCTTAGCCCGCACTCACTGGCCGTCATGAGACCCCCGTGGACAAGTAGCAGCCCACGCCTGCTACTTCCTGATTTGCACTAATTCTTTCTTACCCCTGGAGTTTCACGATATTTAACAATTCTGCAAATTCTTTAAAGTGTGAGATATGAAAAGAGTTAAATATGCTCTAAGGAAAAGGGAGGAATCATCTCGAATTAGTATTTTCAAAGAAGTTAGGGACGTGGCTTGTTTAACCCTTACGAAGGTATGACTAGTACTAATTAATGCAGGTAAAAGGGAACTGATTCTAATACGCGAAGGAGGGGCTGCCTGGACCAGGGATAATTTTGCAAACAGATCCAGATGCAACGCCCGCTGCACCCGCCGTGGGGAAACATGCTCCCCGGGATCTTCCTCCCCTTGTTTAATCTGTGACATTGCCATTGGAATTTGTCATTCAAGGAGTTACAGCTGATGTTACAGCCTGAAGCGCAGCTAAACCAAAATAAACAATCTGCTCTATTCTGCTTAGACTAACACGACAGTGATGTAAGGCCCAGCACACTGGCAGTGGCAAAATGCTTCTCCCACACTGTGTGTCTGCGACGTGGCCTGTGTGCGCACAGTGGCTTTGTCGAGAGAGGCCTCTGGGACTCCGTTCATTGTTGACGCTGGTGAAGGGACCCGAGAGGGGCTTTGGGCAGAAATCTAACATTTTACCTTGGTCTGCATCGGAGAGACTCTGTTTATAACAGCTAGGAGAACAAGCGTCTAAGCTTAGAACACAAAAGCCTTTTTTATTTGATTTTTCTTGGGCGGGGGTGACCTCTGTCTTCCTGAGTCAGGAGGTTTTGCAGATACACTAACGGGCGGTGGGAGTTGTCATTACAGTTCACAGAAAGGGCCTGCAGCTTCCAGTGTACAGAGATTTGAAGCCACCCACACAGACACATTTCCAGTTGTCTTAAAGGCCCAATATATTTTTTGGTATCACTTCCCAGCAAGGGTTCTCTCGGTATTTTTAATGCATTTTGCCACAAAGGTAACAGGATTTTGTCTTTAAATGGGGGGAGGGGGTAGTTATGAGCTCATAACTGGCTTCCTCTCTGAAGGAGCGCTCACTCTGCCTGGTGTGATCATCACTGCAGCCTCCCTTGCACAGCCACCTTCGGCAGTGCTACATCTGTGCATTCCGCTCCTAAGCCCAGTGTTTTCCATCTGAGTGTAATGTTATTCTCCTCGTTTTTTTTTAAATCCCCACCCAGGGTCCCAGGAGCCCTGCCATACTCCAGAAGCACGTGAA
Source organism: Mesoplodon mirus (assembly GCF_964341445.2). Taxonomy (NCBI): domain Eukaryota; kingdom Metazoa; phylum Chordata; class Mammalia; order Artiodactyla; family Ziphiidae; genus Mesoplodon; species Mesoplodon mirus. The sequence goes on along the minus strand of NC_138986.1, from coordinate 6,698,981 downwards.
GCTGTGTCATGCCCGCGGTGACAGGGAGCTCCCTCATCCGGTTACGCCTTCCACTCAGGAACACTCGCTCCAGATGAGGGGAAATTGCCACACATAACTCAGTTAAAATTGTCAGCTTGAGTGGCCTGGATTAAATCTGGCCTCCTACACGCAAGCAGTTTTCAATTTTATCACCTCATTCTAAGCAAAGCGTGAACGAGAGTTCAGTGCATTTGGATAGAGATGAAACAGGGTCCTCTTTAATAAACAGATGCTTTTTTTTTTGTTTGTTTGTTTTTTGTTTTTTTTGGGTTTTTTTGCGGTACGCGGGCCTCTCTCTGCTGTGGCCTCTCCCGTTGCGGAGCACAGGCTCCGGACACGCAGGTTCAGCGGCCATGGCTCACGGGCCCAGCCGCTCTGCGGCATGTGGGATCTTCCTGGACCGGGGCACAAACCCGTGTCCCCTGCATCGGCAGGCGGACTCTCAACCACTGTGCCACCAGGGAAGCCCTAAACAGATGCTTTTTAAAGCTCGTTATTCTAACTTGTGATTTTCTAAGCGTAAAACCAGACACGGTTATAACGACCACATCCCTCTCCAGGATTTCCGCGTGGAACAAAAACTAAGAGTGAGTTCACCGAAAGGGAAGGGGGAAGTAGGAAGAAATGAAAATGCCCTGTCCTGCTGGCCGCTGGGCTGGAAGCACCACCCCGTTCCTGCCAGGTGTCCCCTCCTCCAAATAGGCCAGGCTGTAAAGTGAGTGGGGCAGGTGAGGTGCCCAGGTCTGTGACAGCACCTGTGAAACTGACAAGGCGTCACTGTGCATTGGGGGTCTGCATGCCTCTCACTCCTGCGTCGCCCACCCTACCATGCGGTGCCTCTCGCTATAAAGCTCATCCACGTCTGCACTGCCTCACGGCCTGGGCACTGAACGAGGGGGCATCTTGCTGCTGATTTCTCAGCACAGGTAATGCTCTGGCAGTGACACGCTAGGGAAGCCCCCCCCGGGCACCCCCGCTCCCCTCACACGTGTCCACCTCTCCTTAAGACAGCCTTCAGCTTCTCTGGGAGGATGACAAATAATTCTCATGACTGCAGATCTGTGAATGTCCCTCTTCCTCCCACGGATGGGATGGTGTGAATGAACATGGAAGAGGAAAACAAAATGAGAAAGAAGGAAAACCATGACGTTCCACCTCTAGATGGGGCTACTGTCTGCAAGTGTCCTCTGTTTGGTCTTTAAAATTCAGTTCACTTCAACTGAGATTGAAATTAGGTATCAACAGAGAATTTACAATTTAAATCAAACTTTGACTCAAGTAATGAAGTCTTTAGTCCTGCGAACCTCATTCACAGCCTCAGGCCGCTGTAGAATGGCTAAATTTCTTAATTTCCTGGGTGCCTGTTTAAAAAAAAAAAATCCCCAATATTGAATACACTAAAAGGGAAGAGTAGCAAGCAGTTAATGTTTATGTGTTCTTGAACTTCAGACTATGGATAATAAGAGATCAACGGTGAGAAGAGACTTCCCGAAATGGTTGGCAAAACCCTGGTAAGTTTCAATTTGTCCACTTGGTAAACAAGTCTGAGGGAGGAAAGCCACGTTTCCATTGGCATCAGTACTTTGCTCTGCATAGAAGTACTAGGAAATAATAGCTCTGGAAGCTCTTTTAATGTTTTCAGAACAAGAAGTGCAGGTAATCTTATTGAGGAAGCAAGAATAATGGGCCTTTCTATGTTATTTCTGAGACACTGAGCATGACAGTGGCAGGAAGCTACGTGTGAAGTCATCGGGAGAAGGAAAGCTTTGCATACGTCATCTCTTTAGACTTAACCCCCTTGCTCAGGACAAAACAGGAGAGCAGGAGTGGCCCTGCCTCGTGCATTTCTTAATCATTCCTGTCAGCTGTGGTACTGTTATTATTATATGACTGCTGAAATAGGGGATGCTCATCGAATCTACACTATGTGTCAGACACTGTTTCAATTGCTCCATATACATTGACTCATTTAGTCACTAAAGCACGCTGTGATTTAAATATTATTGTAAAAAAAAATAAATATTATTGTAATCCTCACTAGAGAATTAAGTAACTTGTCCAGAATCATGTCCAACCTCTTAATCCTTACTACAGATTCTTCCAAGACTAGGGCCATTCTGAAAACTCAGCTTGACCTGTAATATAACAGAGGGGCACCCTATTCATCAGGAGACAGTGTGGCTTAAAAAATGACATGTGCCGTCAAGACAGCCTTATATCCAACTCCTCCCACTAACGCTCCAGATCGTATGCCTCGGGGCATCCTCTGACTTCAGAACTTAGCTTGAACCCTTGAAAGCCTTCTTGGGTTCAGGAGAGACAGCTTGGATGCAAAGTGGAGATGGGTGATGAGTACATTCAGGTAGCACTGATCCTGATTCCTGGGCACCACAGAAAAGCATCCGATGGGTGAATCAGAAGGCATACGCTAGTAGGCAAATACACAAAATGTATCATATTATAAAATTTTATTAGCAGTGACAGTTTTAAGGGAGCTTTAGCAATATTTCAAACTCAGGCATCAAAGTCTGACAGATTCAATTTTGTGTTTATCAAGTTATCTGATGACATACCAAAAAAGAGCATTCCATAATCTTCAGGCCAGCCCTTCATATGCCAGGGGTTGCTTGCCTACAACTGGTAGAGCCAAAATGGAAAGCATCTTTCCTACCTGCTAAGGAACAAAGGAGGGCTCAGTCCCCCAACATCACCTACTTAGCGCAAGTTCATCTCAACAGAAACCCCTTGGCCAAGCAGGCAGCCAATCAAATGGAAAGTGCAGACAGCGTAATTACAGAGGGGTGGAGACGTCAGACGGTACTGGGGGCATCACAGTTAACAAGCAGGCTGTTTCTGGACACTCACAGATTAGCACATTATTGCAGCAACTGGAACCAGCAGCTAAAACACATCTACCTGATTATCCTGGGAGCAACCTACTCTGCACAGCCGAGAGCTGGAAAAACTCTATCTGGAAGATCACCAACATCACAGGTGTCAAGCCCCATTTCTCTTAATAAAACCCAGGAACAAAACAGAAGGCACTGTGAAGCATGGTGAAAGGTCACTGCAGCAGCACTAGGGGATGAAAAGGGAATGGACACGTTTGAATATCTCCCAACCTGAGTTTGTTTTCCTTGTTCCTTACAGCAAGATGCAAACAGCACCCCATGCCTGCACTTACGTTGCATGTATTAAATGGCTGTGTGAATTTATCTAAGCCCAAATTCCGATCTCAAATATGAGAAAATAAAGCAAACAAGAGAAAAGAGTGTTCACTAGGTAATCCAAGTGAAAAATCGGGGCCTTCATCAAGAGCGAGCCTGCCTGTCGGCTTCCCGGGCCTCTGACCTCCTGGCCCGCTGAGGACTCCTCCTCCTCCTCCCTCTCCTTTTCCTCTGTATTCCTCATGATGATGCACCTTCTCATTTGGCAGTTTCCGTGGATTGAGGCTGAATGTTAAGTTTTCTGCCGAAATGGGTTCAGGATCTTGTCAGCTATTTCCTTTAGTGAAATGCACTTTCATCTTTAATCTACTGAAGAGTGCTACTTATGACAGGGGCTCCTTAGAGAAAAGAACTCTGAAGGATGGGCCGCTACCATATTTAAATTGGCCTTACCTAGATAAGTAAATACAAAGATAAGGTCAAAAAAGGTTAATAATTTATACTCAGAAAAGCTTAAAAGGATTCCATAATTTAAGCCTCTCATGAAGGTCCGGAACCAAACTCAATATGATACCTCTGAAGCCAGCTTGACACTGTGACTTTGCTTTGTTCAAGCTAATGGTGCCATTATTCTACCAGCTACGCACTCTCAAAGTCAGAGAGGCATGAAAGATACCTTCTGCTTCTTCAGGGAATCATTTATCAGTAGTTAGATTTTTAGTCACTAGTTCTTCCACAACCCTTCTATTTTATTTTTATTCTTACTAGGACAATTGAGAAGAAGACTCTTTCTCTTATCCTTCCTTGTTTGAATCCACCTTCCATTTTTAAATTATGCCAAAGTATAGTTGTGAGCATGTCACTGCCAGTTCAGACGCAGGTTACATCTCTGGTGAACCTCCCCTCCTCCCCAGGAATTCTGATTAGGCTGTCAGTTGCCTGGAAGCCTCAAGGCATGGTCCCCGCCCTGCTGGCAAATTCAACTTTAAAGTCTTTGTGCTACCATATGATCCAGCAATCCCACTCCTGGGCATATATCCAGAGAAAACCATAATTCAAAAAAACACACGCACCCCAATATTCATTGCAGCACTATTTACAATAGCCAGGACATAGAAGCAACCTAAATGTCCATTGACAGGAGAATGGATAAAGAAGATGTGGTACATATATGCAATGGAATATTACTCAGCCATAAAGAAGAACGAAATTATGCCATTTGCAGCAACACATTTGGACCTGGAGATTGTCGTAGTGAGTGAGGTAAGTCAGAAAGAGAAAGACAAATATCATACGATACCGCTTATATGTGGAATCTAAAAAAATGGTACAAATGAACTTATTTACAAAACAGAAATAGAGTCACATGTAGAAAACAAACACAGTTACCAAGAGAGAAAGGGGGAGGGGAGGGATAAATCGGGAGATAGGGATTGACATATACACACTACAATATATAAAATAGATAACAAATAAGAACCCACTGTAGAGCACAGGGAAGTCTACTCAGTACTCTGCAATGACCTATATGGAAAAAGAATCTTAAAGCGTGGAGATATGTATATGTATAACTGATTCACTTTACTGTACAGCAGAAACTAATAACACAACATTGTAAATCAACTATACTCCAATAAAAATTTTTTAAAAATTAAAAAGTAAAGTCTTTGTGTGTAGATGAGGACAGAGGGAGAACCTGACGCTTAAGGGAGCAAGACAAGTTAGAGTGGAGAGTAGCAGAGATGAGCAACAAGGGTTACTTCCAGGCCATATAAAGGTGAAGGTTCAGGCTGCAGTTTTGCCCCATCACCTTTAATAAGCATGGAGCCAAGTGAACAAAAAGACACCTTAAAAGTTTAAAGAGCAAAAGGAATCTTTCAAAAATGTATTCCTTGTTTATAAAAGTGTCAAAAACTCTTCCCCTTGTCACCTAAAAGTATAAGGTAGCTGTAAAACCAAAAATAAATGTCTACAGAATGGGAGCAGAATATTTTACCCCTAAGGAAAATAATCATCCAGTTTGTTAAAGAGCCAACATTGCCCCTGGCGGTTGGGCTGAGACGCTAAGACTGAACAGCCATCACGAGGGGCTGTTTACGGAGCTGGCCAGTAGAACTTTCTGCTTTGATGGAAATGTTCTTTATCTGCTCTGACCGTATGCTAGTCACTGGCCACCATGGCAGCCAAGCAATTGAAAGGTGCCTAATACAATCGAGGAACTAGAGGAAACTCAGGCTTAGAAAGTTAAAACAGCTCAGCCAAGATCACAAGCTTAACTAATGGTGGAGTCAGCTTAAACCCACCCCTGTCTGACTCACCATCAATGGGCTCTTAAAGCACTAAACACTAAAATGGGCCTGCACTTGAGCACTTCAAGCCCTGGGCCAAGAACTCAATTCCCAGGGGCCTCAGGGCTACAGTGGGTCCAGAACCGTCAGAGCCCCAGGTCAGCGGCCTCCAGGCTGGTGGCCTCTGTCCAGAAGCAGCACTGTCTTTCCACCCTTGTGAGGCCTACACGTTATCATCTCTTTTCCTTGTGTGCCATGAGGCAAACGTGGGGAGTACTGAACAAACTGGGGAAGTATTTTTCTGGGAAAAGCCACATGGGCCTATGCCCCAAATTAGCAAGGATTCCAGAACACCCATGAATAGCACTGGAGGCTGGGAAATTTTCTCATGTGTTGTGAGATTTTAAAATCTTGTTTGTAGTAAAAATACTACTTACTGAGCACCTGTTCAATAGTAGGGGAAATTTCTGATCCATTGATGTCTTGGAGGAGCATTCAACACTGTCACCAGTGAGGAAAATATACCCAAAGTATTACCTCGTAGCTCGTATATAAGAGGAGAACTGGATGGTGGAGCTCTTGGCACCCCTGGTGGAGCTCTAGGGAAGACTGAGGTCTCTCATTTATTTTGCAAGTGAGGAAACTAGTTATCAACAGAGACGGAGTTTGTTATTGGAGGCCCCCAGGCTTGTGAGAGTCTGTTGCACTGGGTCTCAGTTACTACCTCCTCAGGAAAGCAACAGTAGGCATTTGTGAAGGTCAAGATAAAAGAGCATTTTAGCCTTATTTTGTCTTTTTCCTCTTTATATTGTTCTTTTTGGATAATTGCTTCCTATTAAATTCATATTCTTGCATATTTTTCCCTCATTTGTGTACGATTAGTTCTTACTGGAAAATTAATTCTGCATTTCCAATAATTTATATAATTTGATGTCACTAATATCTGGATAAATTGATAAAGCATCAAAAAAGGCCTTCTCTACCTTCATATACTGTCATATAATGCATTCTCTTACCATCAGAGGGAAATCAAAATATGACTTTTTAAATCCTTTTTGTTTTTCAAATTTTATGAGTTTAACATGGACGGTATATAAATCACAATCAAACATTTTCTTCTTACCTCATCTGATTTAGCTTGATAAAAATCAACTCCATTTATATGTATGTCATTTAGAAATATGTCTCTGTTTTTCCCAAATGGATATGTCTTACATCCAATGCTTAAGAAAAAATTCCAGTAGCACCTCCCTGGGGAATCTGAACTAGCCCCTGATTATGCTAATAGAAGCCAAGAGGTTTTCAAAGCAGAAGAACTATAATAAAATATTCATAAATAGGCCTCTCTTGATGGTTTTGGTGTTTCCGGATTTTCCAGACCATAGAGGATACTTGATATGATATATGTAAGCTGAGCTGAAGATGTACAGAGGGAAATGGGAATTGGAAGTTAATTGCAACTTTAAAGCATTGCATTTTTTCATTCAGTATATTTGTAGGAATTGGCTGGGCAAAGGCAAAGACCAGGGAGCCTGCCTGTCTGATTGTCCTCAGTGGCTGCAGGCACTTCTCAAGGGCAGGGACTTGTTTCTGACAGAGCTGTGGTCCAGTCCCCAAAGAAAATGACTCCCCAGGAAAACAAAGGATGACTCCCTTGCTTACCTGCCTCTACAAAAACCCAGACCTCCTTCATTTTATTTGAGACTCATTAATGGATGCTCTCTTCATGGTAATAACCTAAATAAAATTATCTCCTTAGTTGTCTGGGGCACTTTGTCTTTGATATGGAATAGACTTCAATTAGTACAATATTCATGTTTCCCTACAATTTAAGAAAGACTGTGAAGAAACTGAGAATAACTGGATTTGAAAAAGATAAGAATGAGGTGGGTGAGAGACGCTATAAGTCCTGATGTGCCTGGAACAGTTCAGATTTATGTCAATTGTCTCAGTATAATTATTAATAGAACCCCCTACTACTCTCAAAAGTATCCTGGTCTAAAAGAAACATATGATATCACTTATATGTGGAATCTAAAATATGACATAAACGAACTTATTTATGAAACAGAAACCGATTCACAGACATAGAGAAGAGACTTGTGGTTGCCAAGGGGGAGGGGGGCTAGTGGAGGGATGGAGTGGGAGTTTGGGGTTAGCAGATGCAAACTGTTATACATAGAATGGATAAACAACAAAGTCCTACTGGATAGGACAGGGAACTATATTCAATATCCTGTGATAAACCATAATGAAAAGAATATAAAAAAGAATGTATACATATGTATAACTGAATCACTTTGCTGTACAGCAGAAATTAACACAACATTGTAAATCAACTATACTTCAATAAAAAAAGAAGTATCCTGGTCCAGACAAAGAATTATACGGTCATCAGCTACTGGTCCTATCATAAACCCCACACCCCAGCACGGTCCTAAGCATAGAGCCAAAACACATCTACTGAAATGCAAATAGGGAGATGCCAACAACCCTTCACCTTCACCGTGGTGTGAGCTACAGGAAGCTGGCTCAACTGCATAGTTAAGGTATCACAGGTATTAAACACTGGAAAGCGGTAAAATCTCTATGGCTAGCATTTTTTTTTTCTTAATTAGAATATTTGATTAAATAGTTCTAGTTTGTCACAGATAGATCTTAGACTTGATGATGATTTCCTAGGGATTTCTGTAGAGATAGAAGTCCCTGAATTGTTTCAGCCTGTCCTCTGGTTGGGTGGGTACATGTGTAATAGACTACTGGCAGTTGGCCATGGGTAGATATTTATTGTGTATATTTTTCCTAATATCCGCTAAGGAAAAATCAATTTTGATATAGCTCTTGAAGGATGAGTCCTCAATATTTAATCAACTAGTGGAAAATACAAGAAAGGTTAAATAACTTTCAACAAAATAGAGTCATCCAAACGTTCTCTCTTGCTTGTCTTTATAAAGGGCTATTTTTCACAAGATAATAATTTCCCTTCTAGTGGAACAAAGCTTGAGACGATATCAGGAATGTCAGGAATGTTTTGAAAGCCATGACAAATCTGGTCTAATTTCTTCATTCTGAATTTTTGACATATTATTCTATTTGTATTTAACTTCTTGTTAGCACTGATGCTGTGTTTATAACAGTCATACGAATGTATGTTTGAATGAGACCTGCAATGATAAACTATTGGCACTTCAATCCTATCACCACTCTTCTTATTATCTCTTTGCCTATCCCATCTCTCAATCTCTACCAAACATGGGTGATTCTAAAGATAACTGAGTTTACACTATGGAGTTTCCATGAAATTATAAGAAAATACATTTGAACTGTCAATGCCCCAACATCCACAAATAAATACCTGTATTACATTCTGCACAAATAATGTTTCCTTAATTCTTACTGTGGCAGAGATGATAATCACAGAGGGAATTTAAAAAACAGACAATTACAATCAGAAGAGGAAGACGGAAGAGGAAGTCAAAAACACAGTCACAGGGCTTCCCTGGTGGCACAGTGCTTGAGAGTAGGCCTGCAGATGCAGGGGACACGGGTTCGTGCCCCGGTCCGGGAAGATCCCACATGCCGCGGAGCGGCTGGGCCCGTGAGCCATGGCCGCTGAGCCTGCGCGTCCGGAGCCTGTGCTCCGCAACGGGAGAGGCCACAACAGTGAGAGGCCCGCGTACCGCAAAACAAAAACAACAACAACAACAAAAACCACAGTCACAGCGTATTGATCAAAAAGGCCAGAAAAAAGCAGAAAGCAGAATGTTGGGATCTCAGGGCAGAGATCAACACTCAATTCAAGGTATATTTAATAAGAATTTAACAGGACTAACAATCTAGTAGGTATTACAGTGAATATAAAAGTAATATGAGTCTCTTGCCCTAAAACAATTTAGATTCTCTAGAGAAATATTAAATGTACATATAAAACCTTTGAATGTGTGACAGTATATGACAAAATGCCTCCTACAGTGGTATGGAATAAAAAGGAACAAAGAAAAAAGCAAAAACAGAAGGAATAGCTCTGAATTTAACTAGTAATATCTACTTGAAAAACTTTAGAAAGAACAGTTTTGGTTGTTAGTCAAATGCAGCTAATAGGATTCAGAGTGAGCATGGAATGGGCATCAGAGGGCGGGAAACAGAAGGAGGCTGAGAAATGAGATGAGGAACAAAAGGCAGCAGCAAAGAGACAGCCAGGATAACAGGAGAAAACACATCACAGCTGGTTTTCATGTTTTATGTCAACTTTAAAGGAAACTGGTGTTTTCCTAAAAGCGTATATATTTGATGGAGAAGTGCTGCCCATTTCAGTAGCAGAATAACTTCATTATATTGCTGGAAGAATTTAAGAATTGAATATTGGAAGATAGCAGGTGGAAGCTATACATTTTGTATTAATATGGCAATATGGAGCGAGACTTAGGAGCTCTGATATAATATAATCTTTTACTGAAAACAATTTTATTTTCTCAGTGATTTCACCCTGGCTTTATACTAACATCTTTTTAGGGAAAGTATTTTTCTGCATATAGTTTATTGTATTCAAGTGATAGCTTAGAGATAGTCATTCAGGGACTTTTGGGTCTATAAATGCAACAGTCTGATAATATTGTTAAGCAAGTTTTGAGAGATTAAAAGACAACAAAAAAAGTTTTGCTTCACATAAGTTTGGACAATGACATATTTGAACATAATGGTTTTTCAAAGTCAGTATTCATTGTTAAACTATAGAGGAAGCAAGCCTTTTGCTTTTATCTCAAGTATATTTCAGAGTCTTAGGTCAAGCACTAAATTGAAATTGTAGTATGCAATATGGCTGTATTTCATAGCTCTAGGAATACTGCGAATTTGCAAAGGCTGAGTTACTTAGACTTTTTTCTTGGAAACTAGAATGACTTCCTTCAGGACTTACTGTCCTCATAGCTTTCCAAATATCATTACATTATGTAGGAGGTCTTTACTCAAAAACACTCATATCACACAAATTCATAAATAAGGCAAAGAACTAAAGCATTGAGTTGTTGGTCAATCTGCAAAATATTGACAGGTTTTTTATGCTCAGCTCTAAGAATTTTACACAAACATTATTAATCCCATCATGTCAGGTCAATGCAAAAGCAGTGACAATGTTTCAAGTGTTAATTCAGTGAGGTAGCCCTAGGACAATGAAAACAGAAGGACAGAAAATGTTAAACATGAAAAACTGACTGAAAATGAGAGATACTGCTGCTGCATATGTCATGACATGTTAGAAGGAATGAGCATGAAGGACAAAAACAAGCCAACAAAACTTGTGAAAAGTGTATTTTGTATCTATGCAACCCATAATGATCAGATGGTTATATTTGGCAAGTAGGTAGGTGAACTACTATATAACCTATATAAACTTAGGTTAAGGTTTTTTCAAAATAGTAAAGAGTAAAATGGAAAACTCCCATTATGGATAGCCTTCTAGAAGGCAACATCAGGATTAATTTATTCCTTGAGCTTTCTCTTGGTCCTCACACCCATTCATCTTGTAACCTATACAACAACTTTAATGTCCTATCGTAAGATCACTTGGGGAGCTTTTTAAAAAAAACTGATGCTGGTTTTCCATTCCTCCCCACCCAGAAATTCTCTCCGCAATAGTCTGGGATGGAGTCTGCACATTAATAATTACAAGACCTTCTCAAGTGATTCTAATATGCCACCAGAGTTAACAAACATTGGTTTACAGGGAGTAAGTTTGAAGCATCTTTTATCAGACATCTAATGTCTCCTTATTTCATTCATTCTCAAATCCCTATTTTTACCACTTTCTTCTTCCTTTAGAATTTGGATAGGGATCCTAACAGTATTAAAATTAATTTAATATGTCCAAAACCATTAATTCATTTATTTATTGCACACACACTTATATCTCACACCCCAGAATTTAGAAAAGGACTCCAGACACAGGTTGCTAAATCCTTACCTGCTTATTGAGTCACTTTAAAAAAAATTGTTCACTGTTATAGTGACAATAATTTTATGCTTCAGGGTAAGCTCAAATATAATTCCCCTTTTTCTACACTGTTCTTTATTGGATTTTTTTCCATTATAGTAATATTTAACAGATAATCATTATTTTACACTTGTTTCAAATACTGAAAACAACTTATGGGACTAATATAATCTTGATACTAATATAATTGGATAACAACACTATAAGAAAGTCACAGGCCAATTTCACATAAGAATACAGAGTGAAAATCCTTATGAAAGATAACCTAACTGAAAAAATGTACATTTAAAAAAACAGAATCAAGAAGGGCTTATCCCAAGGATGCAATAATAGTTTAGCATCAGAAAATTTGTGTAGTTCGTGAAATTAATAGACTGAAGGAGAAAATGCTAGAAAATGCTACCTTGAAAGATGCTGACAAAACATTAATATATATATATATATTTGTGTGTGTAGATAGATACAGATATAGATATAGATGTATGAAGCTGACGCAAAACTAGGAAGACAAAGGAACTTCCTTAATGTGATAAAGTGTATCTATCAAAAGAAATCCTCTTGCTTTTGTAGGGAAACATCACACTTAATGAAGAAACTTTAGACCCATTTCTTTTAGTGTCAGGAACAAAATAAAAATGTTTAGTATTACTCCTACTGTTTAATGTATATTACCAAATGTCCTGGACAATACAATAAGAAAAGAATCAGAAATAAGAGGTATAGGATTTTCATGGAATAGAAACAAAAGAAAAAATGTTACTTACAGATGACAGGCTTATCTACATACATCCCCAGAGATCAAAGGGAACTTATCAAAAAATTGTAAAATTCCATTAAAGAACCTTGAAGTGGATTTGATGAAGGGATATACTCCATTCAATAAGGAGAACAGTTAAAGTTGTATAGATACCAGTTCTTCCCAAAATAATCCATAAACTTAGTGTGTCTTTTTTTTTTGAGGGGGTAACATATAGGATTATTTTCTAGTTTCCTCAACCTTCTCACACATTAAGTATAAATCACATACTATCTAACAATACTTCACAGTTTTTATAAACGGTTATGAAACAGTAGGCAAAATGAAAGGTGCAGTAGACTTGCCAGCTGGGTGCTACTGGCTCTCCCACCAACTGGATGAGTCAGCCAGTTGCATCATTTTCCTTCCCTGAAACTCCTTTTCTTCACTGATAAAATAAGATTAGACAATAGTAGGTATTCTTTACATTTTAAAATGCATTCCTTTTTGTAATAAGCTTAAAAGTCTAATAATGCCCACCACGTCTGCACTCTGAGTACCCCCCAACCTGCAACCACACAACTCATATATAAGCTTTCTGACATAGTTCTTTAGGGTGATATTCTCCACATTAAGCTAGAAGATGGACTGTATCTTCTAGAGAACTTCATCAGAATTTAAAAAAAAAAGAGTGCTTGTATATGCTTTCTGTGACTCAAGGGTTTTTAAAAATCTTGCATAAATTTATCAAATATACCAGTTTTAATCTATTAGAGCTGTACGTTGAAAGTGTTTTTTTTTTAATTCAGTGGTACTTATAATAAGTAGTGAGTAAAGCTGATGAAACAAGATTTTCAATATATTTTTACAAATACACATCCCCCTCTCCCCAGAGTGTAATCACAGGGTAAAGTGATCTCTAGGTTTCTTCTGTTTCTATGATTCAAGAATTATTCCTGCTGTAAAACTGACTAGTTTGCTGGTTTCTTTTGAGGTGCATTGGAAGACCAAACTCATCCATCTGTTTCTCCTTTCTCCCTTCTCTCCCACTCAACAACCTAAAATGGAAGATTCCAAGCACTAAGATACCAGGGCTTATACACATTAGAAACAATTTCTTCCTGAAAGTCAGACTGTCTTTAGGGTCACTGCTAATACTAATGTGCATTTGCTGAGATCAGGGGTTGACACATTTTTCTGTAAAGGACCAGATAGTAAATGTTTTGGCTTTGTTGACCATATGTTCCCTATCAGAACTACTTAATTATTCCCCTGTAGCATGAAAGCAACCATAGACAATACATAGATGAATAAGTCTGGTTGTATTCCAATAAAACTTGATTTACAAAAACAGGTTGCGGGCTGGATTTGGTGCATGGACCCTAGCTTGCCAACCATGGGCTTAGACGTAGTTCACCCATTGAATAGGTGTGTCCTATTCTGAAAGGAGGCTTCATGTGAGCATGAGCAAGTCTCTCTCTACTTATTTCAAACGAATAAGATATTTTTTCAAATGGCACACATTTTCAATTGACATGGAGTGTGTGTGTGTATGTGTGTGCATATGTACACACTGACTTACATCAATTTGATTTTAACATTTTTAGACACAGGTCACATAAGCAGAATATCAGCCCAAAGCAGTTCTAACAGACTCAGTTTGAAAAATAACAACATATGTGTTGTGTTATTAATACTGCCACTTCTACACTTTCTCCCATCATTCATTAACAGTAGTCCAAGTGTGACTTCAGATAATGATCACTTCAAGTGAACTCAAGTCTATTGCCAAAGTGTGAAGTTATAAAGGAGAAAATACAACTTCATGGAGAAGCAAATCATTCATGACCTTAACATTGAGTAAGTGTTAAATGTCTACCAGGTATCAGTTAGGCAAGTTTTGTTGTAGCATCCAATTATCAGGTTGGCAAAAAGCCACTCAGTAGACAGCATGTAACAAATGGCCAAGGATCTTAAATTCATGAATTGAGTTTAAAAAACATATTTACCATCACTCCTTCTCATGCGTAAGTTGCTCTACAGGAATGTATAAAGCAGGCACTGATAATGGAACAAAAGAACTACAGGATTGTCATTACTGAAGATACTTGATAATGTAGTTGAGTCCTTTTGAAACTCTTCTATCACTTAGAAAATATTAATTGCAAAATATTTCTTGTTGTCCATACACTGGTTACTAGGTTACAGAATAGAAATATGATTCTTTTTAATTTTTAACACTGATTCTATATTTGTAGGCAGAAAATCAGATAGTACTCATCTTGAAATCATCGTCAAAAACTCTACCGACTAAGACATTAGTTCGTCAGTCCGTCAGCACATCCTATGGAAAATGGATATGCTGCATGGTTTGGAGAGCCTCTGATGCTCTGGGAATAGTTCTAGCCATCAAGATAGTAAAGGCCAGAGTGACCTAGAGACTTCTGCTTGCTGAGTATCCCCTCTTTGCCTCTTCCCTTAATGATGCTAATGGAGCCCATGTACATTCTGTTCCAGAGTGAGCCTGAAACGGCACTTTCTTCAGTGAAATGTTCTCTCAGTTGGCTGGGAGAAGCATCCCTCTTTGTTCTAATCTCTGCTTCCCTCAGAGGAGGAAGAACACTGCTCTTCTCTTAGGGTCATAAGATGATGGCTGGTGGGTAATTGCTGTGTTGTGCCTTTCAATTACCTATGCCACAGTTGTGCTTTTTGATTTGTCAGACTAAGTAAAGCTTCCGTTCAAAGTTTCCTGTTTGAAACTTTATGGCGTCTTTATGCATATGCCAAAAAGCCTGGACCATGTCGGGCACAATTAAAATGGGCCATGTGAGCTAATTGCATACATTTCTCTTCTCATATTCCAGTTTGTTTAAAACAAGAAACTAGATTTCTTGTGTTTCTAAAAGTTAACAGAAACATTCCTGCTTCTTACTTGCTGGTCACGTTTTAAATTTCCTATGGTTACGCTTATCCAGTTGACTTTAGTGTTCTAGCATGTCTAATAGTTTTCTAGCGTGCCTAAGACTATGATATTATCATGACAGAAAAATGAATGTATATCAAGAAAAATGTTTCTAATATTTATATGTAAAGCAATGATAATGGCAGTAATAATTCTGTGGTGTAATCTCGGAAAAAATGAACTTGGTTAATCTTAAAATATTCTATAGTAGAGCTAAGAACTTAGCATAACTGCTTGCTATTCTTTGGTTAACTGCAGAATCTAGTTTGGTGAGCTTTTTTTTCAGACACTTCAAAATGATCATGTCTTCAACTTTACAAGTTAAAGTCTTGTAGTGTATAATGGCAAATTTACAGTTTTAAAATTTATCATTAAGAAAATATTAATTGCAAAAGAAATACTAAATAGAAGGAAGGGGAAATACAGATACTGTGATAAAGAGAAGGACTTTCACTGTATCGGTGTTTTGTTTTTTCGGTATGTGGGCCTCTCACTGTTGTGGCCTCTCCCGTTGCGGAGCACAGCCTCCGGACGCGCAGGCTCAGCGGCCATGGCTCATGGGCCCAGCCGCTCCGCGGCATGTGGGATCTTCCCGGACCGGGGCACGAACCCATGTCCCCTGCATCGGCAGGCGGACTCTCAACCACTCTGCCACCAGGGAAGCCCCTATACTGGTGTTTTAATTTCTTTATTTATTCACTTAATTCATATTTATTGAGTGTCTACTTCTGACAGACCATTTGCGCAGTACCTCCATTTAGTAGACTCTTTCTTTGGATGTGTGTAAGTTTTAGCTAAAGAAGTCCATGTATACATGCAAGTGGAGAGTCTGACACACATGTGGTTATAAGGAGCTGGAAAAGAAAATTCATATGCCCTTTTAATCTCATTTTTCAGTTTACTCTTTGCCAGCTCAAACTTTCCGTTTCTAAAACAACTCACTGAGTGTCCTTCCTTCTCACATCCCTAACACAGAGCTCCCTCGTTCTGGCACCGACACCATCACCTTCCTTCCATCATCACTTCCTTGAAGTCACGTGCACCCTGAGAACTGCAGAACTCTCAGCCCAGAACAACTGCGCCCAAACCCTGCAGCTAAGAGACTGGGCCAAACTCTAGCATAGCCCAAGGATGACCCCAGCCCCCATGAAAACACCTGCCCAAGGAAGCTCAAAGCTGCCAGGAGAATTGACTGTTAGCCAACACCCCGAGATAGGCCCCTGAGCCCCCCTTCTCAGAGCATTTATTAAAAAGGGCTTACTCTGTGAGGATGTATCTCTTACAACTCAGAAGTGTTCTCTAGGACTTGAGAGACCTTCCTCTGAAACACACTCATTGGGAGGGCGGGGCCTCTGTCTCCCAGTCCCTGAGGGAGGAGAGAATTTTAACTTGGAGCTGCTGGCTGCAGCTGGCGCATTTACAGGGAGTGGCCCTTCCAGCTCCGCCACTCTCCTGACCCTCCTGAGTCCTGCTTCCCCTTGCCTCCAGTCCCTTTGAAAGGCCCAGTCTCCTCTGCACGAGCAGGACTGGAGCTCAGCTCCATCCCCAGCCTCCTGCCCCCACTGTCAGTAGTTACTGAATAAAACCTGTTTACCCTGCAAAAGGCAAAACGAATGTGTTTATCTTCCCTTCTTTTGGATGACAACCCTTTCTTCCCCTTTCTCGTGTGCAGACAATCCCCAAATCCTATTGATTCTTCTTTAAAATGTTGCACAATCTGTTTTTTCCTTTCGGGTGAGATATAAATGCTACACATCTTTCATAGACTTGACAATAACTGCAAAAGGTCTATGAGTTCCCAGCTGAGCTGACAACGAGGCAGAGTGACTATTCATTTCCTGTCACTGCCACAAACTTGGTGGCTTAAAACAACAGAGATTTATGCGCCCACAGTTCTGGAGGCCAGAGTCTGAGATGCTGCAGGACAGTGGCTCCTCTGAAGGCTCAAGGGGAGAAGCCATCCTTGGCCTCTCTCAGCTTCCAGGGCTGCCCTGGCACTCCTGGAGCTGTGGCCACATCACTCCAGTCTCTGCCTCCCCATTCACTCTTCTTTAAAAAAATATCTTTATTTTTTTAAATTTATTTATTTTAGTTATTTATTTTTGGCTGTGTTGGGTCTTCGTTGTGGTGCGTGGGCTTCTCATTGCGGTGGCTTCTCTTGTTGTGGAGCACGGGCTCTAGGCACGTAGACTTCAGTAGTTACGGCTGGTTCGAACCCGTGTCCCCTGCACTGGCAGGTGAATTCTCAACCACTGCGCCACCAGGGAAGCGCCCCCTGCCACCCATTCACTCTTGTCACTGGATTGAGGGCCTGCTGGATTATCGTCCGGGGTGATCTTGTCTCAAGTTCCTTAACTTCACTGAATCTGCAAAGACCCTATTTCCACATAAGGTCACATTCACAGGTCGTGGGGATCAGCATGTGGATATATCCTTTTGGAGGCCACCATTCAACCCACTCCATTGCTAAGCCCCATAGCAGCAAAACAAAAGTAAATACCTAACCTAATTGCAGTTGCAGACTCCCCCAAGGAACAGGATTTTAAACCAATCAGTCTGGAATTTCCTGGTTAGTGAGGTAATCTGCCTGACAGACCCCTGCCGCCCTTAACTCAAAGGAAGGTGACCCTCCCTGAAACAATCCTTTTTTTTACTTTTGACTTCCTTGTGCCACCGCCTTTCTGCCTTAAAACCTTCCATTTTGAACAGCTCTTCCAAGCGCCTTTCTACTTGTTAGATGGGATGCTGCCTGATCCACGAACAATGAATAAAGCCAGGAAGATCTTTAAACTGACTCAGTAGAATTTTTTCTTTTTTAACAAGAGAAGGAGTATGACAGTCAAGGACACAAGAGAACATGATTATATAGCAATAGTCATGGTAGATGTACACATAAAACAGTAACGCATGTAGGTAATCAGACCATTACGAACTCTTAATATTATTGCACAGGATGAACTGATTTTAACCTAAATGTAAAGGTCACAAAGAACCAAACTGCTTTTGGGCTAACATTATCAACAGTGTCTCAAAGTAACGAAAACATCAGTCAAAATAAAGAGACTTGAAAGTGTAAGTTGAAAATTATTTGCTTGCAATTATTCCATCTATTTTTGTAATGTTCTTTTCTATAACACATTTATCCCAAAAGATTTTCAATGTTTAAGATAAGAAGAATATAAAAGATTGTTCCAAAACAAAGAAAAAAGAGAAAAAAAGATTGTTCCACAAGATAAAAAAATATATATATATATATTAGTTTGATACAAACTTCTACTTTCCTGTTCATCACTACTGTTCATTGATTTTTTTTGAAATAGGAAAAAGTTCTGCATTGTTGTCTATAAGTTTTTACATTAACAATCTGCTCAGAACTCACAAACATGAATTAATTCGATACAAAAAATCTGGAAAATAATTTATGCTTAACAATTATGCCTTCCTTTTCCTGTGGATGTGTCCTACTCTTCAGGAAAAATGAATTCAGGAAGATACTTAGCTATGTGATTTCTCGAAATTGAAAAATAGTGGTATTTCCTGGAGGTGATAGTGAAGGCAACCTGTATCTGATAATAACCCCGTCATCAGCACCACTGCAGAAGGGGAGGGGTGGAAAATCCCCATCATCCTCAACTCGTCCCCCAAGTTGGAAAGTTACAAGGTCGGGGAGGGGGCTTGTGGTCTGTGAGAAGCTTGAGCACTCTAAGGTCTACAATTTCTAAGATGACTGCTATAATTGGCTATGAGGAGGGTTGGGACGGCTATCTGACATTAACCTTTGGAAATAACTCAGATTCTGAAAAAGCCCTTCTTAACTTTTGCCTTCAGACTTGCTCCAGGAGCAAGGAAGGGTCCAGATTCCCATGTGGACCGCAATCGCGGCTGTCTAGAGCGCCCTTGCTGTTGACTGATCCACAATCAGCCCTTGAGCCCGTGCGGTGGGTCTTGATTTTGATCCAGACCCTGAGCCATGTATTCTTGCAGAAACTGGACAAGGTGTGTACAAGTTTCCAGTCATCAGTCTTTGTATTTTTAATATATCTATCTGTTCTACATTGTGGAATGATTCTCCATCTTTCATACTGAGATTATAAAGCCTTGAAAACATCTGTCTTTGATCTTAATATTTTCATTTTTTTTCTGCCAAATGTCTTGAAAGGATCAGAGAGTAAGTATCTTAGGGTTTGAGTCCCAGACAGTCTCTGTGGCAACTACCTAACTACTGTTGTAGCTCAAAAGCAGCTGTCAACAATCCAGAAAAAATGGGTGTGGCTATGTCCTTCCAAAGCTTATTTATGGGCACTGAAAACTGGATTCCCGACACAGGCACACCTTGTTTTATCGTCCTTTGCTTTATTGCACTTCACAGGTATTGCGGATTTTTTTTTTTTTTTTACAAATCGAAGGTTTGTGGCAACCCTGCATTGTCAGATTGACAGCACGTTTTAGCAAAAAATTATTTTTCAGTTAAGATATGTACATTTTTTTAGACATAATGTGATTGCACACTTAATAGATTACAGTATAGTGCAAACATAACTTTTATATGCACTGAGGAAGTAAAAAATCTGTGTGACTCACTTCGTTGGGACATTCGCGTTATTGAGGTGGTCTGGAACTGACCCTGCAGTATCTCCAAAGTATGCCTGTAATTTTCACGTATTGCTGTATCATTCTTAAAAAAATTTTTTACAACCTCTTAAATATGTAAAATCTATTCTTAGCTCATGAGTTGGTCACATTTAGCCCATGGGCTGTAGTTCGCTGTCCTCTGGTCTACAACAAGGTCATGAGAAAGTATGGCTTTAAACAGATGAAAAGATGATGATGAGAGTAAAAGAAAAAGGTGATGATGATGATGTCTATTTAGATTAATGACATAAGCAGATAAATGCTTGCCACTGTAAGGAACTGCCTGGCATTACAGTGAGAGGCACAAGTTATTGCCATGAGAACTGGTTCCAGTTTCAGTTTATCTGTAACCTGTTAGTAGTCTTGGTAAATCACTTAATTTCTTTAATCTAATTTTTTCTCCTATAAAATAATAGAAAAGGATTATAAAATTTCTAAGATCAATTTTACCACTGAGATTATTCCATTCTTATGTTTATAGCTTCTCCTTTTCCCCCTGTATAACTAGCTACCTGTTTATTTATTGTTTTACTTATATACGATTGTAAGAGATAAGCTTTTAAAATAGAAGGTGACTGGTACAACTGAAAATGAACGCCTGTCTCTAATTTGTCTTTAATGCACAAGGTACTTGTAAAAGAGCACAGCCTTTAAGCTTGCCAATGATTTGCAGCAGATCATCACCAAGCACACATTTTGAAAAAGCTAAGAAATATAAAATCAAAGTAAGACAGAAATTATGCAGCAGAGAAGTCCAGTTAAAAGGAGGAGAAAGTATTGGGATACAGATAGGCTACCTCTTGCTGCCATCAAAAGCGTTTGACAGGATTAGGCCCTTGCTGCAGGTGCTGAAGTCCTACTTATTTAGACTTTAATGGCTGACGTGGTGCATTTTACAGTGTAATATAATTATAATTTCAGTTTTAAAAACAATGTACTGTCCAGCATGCACACACCCTATAAATGGCATAATAAATGGTCAATAAATAATAATGTGGAGTTCACTGGGACTGAACCACATTTTTACATTTTTCTAAAGTAGAAGATGCTAAGAAACAGAAAATATAAAATAAAATAAATAAAGGGGTTTATGGCCAACCTATACATGTTTCTAAGAGCACTTGTGCTGTGTCTAGGGATGATGATGAAGCCCAAGGGTAAATTGGCCCCATGATAATTATATTCTCTATCATACACGATTCCTTTGTAACTGGAGCACACGTGGATGACCCAGAAGTCATCTTTGACCTGCTTCCACCCAGGCTTTGCTCCTTTGCTGTTTTCGTCAATAGAACCACATTTCTTCCACTCACACACCTGAGGTCATCTTTGGCTCCCCTCTCTTTATTTCTCCGTCCTCTCAGGCTCCCAGCCCTGTGGGTCCTTCCTTTGAAAAACCTCCTCAGCCATCAACTCTCTTTCATTTTCCTGCCAACTTCTTTACTGTCTTCTTCCCAGTGCAGACGCCAGGTCTGGCACACAGTGGGGATCCAGACAAGGCTTCTATGAAGGTGAGAAGTGAAGGCAGTCCTCAAATGGTTCATGACCCAGGGCAACCTAGCTTCATTGAGTCAGATTATCTGCAAAGGTTTAATTCAGTTTATGAATTGATTTCAAAAGATTTCAGCCCTGTTTTCTTATCTCCTTTCTTCCCTTCTTATTCAAACAATAAATATATTTTGAGCATTTATTGTATACAAATAAAATAAAATACCAACCAGCTATGGAATGGGGGTGAGAGGAAGAAAAGAATGTATCCTAATGTCCAGATCACAGCCTGTCCTAGGGGTGTCTACAATACAACTGAGAAGACAGGTAGTACAAAGAAAATGACAATATAGGAAGCCCACCATAGCTCAGCACATGATCAGCCAAGTTAGTGATACGGATTCCAAGTGCTGTGGGTTACAAAGAAAAGGGGATGATTGTGTTTTAATGTGCTTTAACTTCATACTCAATTAGACATGTAAACTAATTCAGTACATATTAGGCCACACCAAACAAAGCCAGGGGAATCATCTTGCCCACTCCCCAGTCAAATGCACTCAACATAATTATCTCATGCTCCTCTTTGTGGAATTATTTATGCATGGTTTTCTTTTGTTGGCACGAGTCAGAATTGCCAGCTTAAGTTTAACACAGTCTATTTACACCTCTACCAAAATAATATTTTATATGCCTTCTGATCAGCGGGCTATCAATATTTCATATTAATTGCAGAGAAAAGATATCAGTGGAGCTATTTAAAAATTGTTCTGGTCTGTGAACAGAAGGTGATAAGAAAAGTGATTAATTATTAATTATTGATATTATACTGTGTGCCAGGGACAGTACTAAATGTTTTCATGGACTTCATCTACTTCAATTCCCACCAGGAACACTGGTGATAGGTCTCATTATGAGGACTGTCTTTAGAGGTAACTAGAGAACTTTGGGGAGTTAGTCTGGGCATCATAGAAAGTCCCTTGTGCTTAAATTACAAACGGGGGGGTGGACACTGAAGAAAGTTTTTCTTGCAGGATGAATTTAGAGGTAGAATAACCACCTACTTAGAAAAGTCAGACGAGAAGGGCTGAAGACAGAAGACAGATAAGGGAGAGGAGAGGACAGAGAGGGAGAGAGAGACAGAGAGACAGAGAGAGAGACAGAGGAAGAGAGAGGAAGAGAGAGAGAGAGAGAGAGAGAGAGATTAGGAACAAGAAAGAGAACAAGACAGACAGACCCACTGACCATATGGAAACTACATTGTCAGAGAGAAAGAAGAATATTTCACCTAGAAAAAACTCCAAGCTCTGTTCAGCGGGCCAAGAAAATGCCCTACATGTTGACCAATCTGCAACCATTCATGCTGCCTATTTTGTGACTCTGCACTATGTCCTGGCACTGTTCTCGAGGCTGGGGACAAGCACTGGAGGTGACAAGACATACACAGCCTCAGGTTTCACCAAGTTTACAATGTAACTGGGAAGAAACTTGAAGAGCAAGCTAAGAACTTTGCATACATTACTTTTAGTCATGCCAACAACCCTGTAAAGTTGGAGATTTCTGTCCTCTGCCCAGGAAACAGAGGTTAAGACATTCTACATCCTTTTCCGAGGAAACAAAGGCATGCAATCTCACTCATCATCGCTCAAAGGCTGGTGAGGGACAAGCAGGATTTGCCTTCAGGTGTGGTTGGTGCCACTGTCTGTCTCACTGTCCCCAGTGCCCTGTGCAGCCTCCATAGCATAACTCCCTCCTAGACGGGGGAGGAGGAGGCCAGAGAAAGGAGAGAGGAGAGAACAGCGTTTCCTTTCCCCACCCTAAATGCCAAGTTGCTCTAGAGACAAAGCACAGTCTCTCTTGAGATATTCTATTGAAAAAAAAAATCAAAACTTAGATGGAAGAGCTTTTCCAGGTAAGGGGGACATCTCTTTCTTCTAACTATTATTAAAGGGAAAACATAAAAAAGAGTTTTATATACATACATTTTAAAAAACAGTAACATACCCTGATTTTAGAAAATGAATAGGACTAGTTAAGAAGCTTCCAACAGAATCTGTGAATGAAAAATAGGTGTGTTTTGTAACCAAATATGAAAGAATGGTAGTGGAAGTCACCATATGTTTAGCAGACACTTCAATGGAACAAGTCTTACAGATGGTTCATTACTATCAGAAACTTCATCCCTTTGACTTAACAGCATCACATTCTAAAAGTGTACAAAACATTCCTAGGGTTTTCAGTGAGCTATGAATTATCCTGAAAAATATCTTAATCATTTCTTTTCTGGAAAATACACAATGGTGGAATGATACATATTTTATATTAGTAGAGGTATACATCTCATTTCCAGTGAAATGGCCCCCAGAAGTCTCAGAGAGAAACCGTATGGAATCACCGATGCAGTCATTAAAAGAATACAATGAAATTATCCTAGTCTGCATTAATTTGGGGTCTACCAAGAAAGGTCCTTCAGTGATGAAACCTTGTAACCATTGCTTCAGCCACTGTAAAGTCACGTGTGCACTTAGAACTGAGCCTACATGGTTTTAGACACTGTTGCAGCCTCATTTCAAGCTATGATGTTGTACTACACTTTTAAAAGTGCGATAAAAATTACCCCATTTTACAATGTGACTCAAAGAAGAAAGAAGAAAGATGCGATATTTCCAGGGATCCTTTGTGGGCAAGAGGACTAGAAGACCAGAGCCCTTTCCTCATGGGGTTTACAGCACAAAGCTCTCTGTGTAGGATTTTGAGACACAAGTACATATAATACATTTAAAGATATTTGGTGGCTATTGCATAAAGTTTAAGATGTGTGTCTACTTTTCCTACTATGGATGAGAGTAGGAAATCACACCATGGGTTCTTAGTGTGTAATTCTCAGCTGGTTTAGTCCATGTGCAGAATTCTTAACATGTCTGTGGTAAGAATTTTTAACACTCCAACTGTACATTTGTCTTTGGGGTACGCTGTGGGCATCAGGAAGTGGAAAATTCTAGCATTCACTGATTGCCTTCTATGTGCAAAGACTCTGCAGCCCACTTTCATAATTTTCTCATTTAATTTTCACAGAAATCAATTAAATAGACATCTTCATTGTTACAAACTCAATAAGGAAATATTTCAATGACTATTCACAGAGCCTTTGCTTTTCCCTGGGACTGTTCTAGGTACTGGAGAACAGTGTTGCTCAAAACACACAAACTTTGGCCCTATTTGGTTCACATTCTAGTGAGGGGGAGAGATAATAAACAAAGGGACAAACAAATGCACAATATGACATCATCCAACAGTAAGTACATGAGGAACTTGCAGCAGGATGGGGGGATGGAGTCATCTGGAGGGGACAGCATGTGAGTGGGGGCCTATTTTGCAGAAAGTGGTCAGAAGATGCCTCCTTGAGCGGACTTGCAAAAGTGAGAGGAAGAGCCATGAGTAGTTAAGTAACTACCAACGTTACTAGGTCATCCTGATAATGCATTTACAGTACTTTGAAAACCTGTACTTCCACAAACTGATAATTTAATAGGGACAATGTTGGACATTTATATCACTTCGTATTTCTCAAATATTGTCTCTGGAATCAAATATCAAATCTTTTTATGAACTTGGGTTAACCCTTGTGTCAGACTGCCTCACCCATCAGCTCCTCCTATCCTTGGATCTGTGTGGGTCCTGGCCACCTGCACACAGTTAATCCCAGCACTTTGCCTCACATGCTGGGCTTTCCTGCTCACACTGCCCCAGACATGTCCTGGTACCCCGATGCTTAATCAGTGGCCCCTTGTATGGAGCAATCAGTTGCACTTAGCACTGACCAGCTCCGTAAGGCGTCCTCAGTCTCCCTACTTTGCCCCCATGTCCCTCGCTCCTGCATCCTGGGCTGGTGGGCAGACACGGGGTACCACCCAGCACAGAGACTTCACCCCAGGCTCTGTTTTCTGGGGAGTCCAGACCTTGACACTCCCCTCCTAGACACCCAAATCCTTGAAGGGAGATGGCCTGTTTTCATTTTTCATCTCTCTTAGTGTTGCAAATAGAGTTATTCTCCTGAGGGTTTACAAGAATCTATCGCAATTTTTGGTTAAATTGTGAACTGATGGCCATAAGAAATATAGTAATTGCTTTCAAAAAAGTTAGATGTGAGCTAGTATGTTGTTGGTTATCAGGTAGGAGATGGGCTACTAGCAATGCAGCCACGAGAGAGCAGTGAGATTTAGAAAGAGTGATCGATAAAATGAATCAGCTGCAAATCCAGAATGAAATAAAAGCAAGCTCTCAATGAATTCTGTGCCGACTCCCCAAAACCACCACCCCAAACTCCAATTGCATTCACTGTTTATCTCTTCTTTCCAAGCACCCTGTCAATCTTTGCAGTTTTCATTTCTGGAAACTTTCCCAGACTTGCTGTTTTGGACCTTTCTCTGTAGAAACTGGTGTCTCCTATACCCAGAAACTGTCTTCCTATTGGGCACATGCTTAATCCTAAATCAGATGTCACAAGGCCTAAACTGTGGTGTGGACTCATTGGAAACCATGTTAGCCTGAAACGTATACAGTCACGAGAGAGAGCAAGACACACAAAGAACTAATCTTTCAGACACAGTTCTACTTAATAAGGTCATAAATGCCATGCTAACCATATCTGAGAAATTCTGAGGAAGAGAAAGGCAAACCTTAATTAGTATCTGCCTTACACCAAGCATGAGTCACACTGATAGTGTGAGAGAAAATGGGAATCCCCTTTTTAGAAAGAAAATAATTATTTCATATTCCAAACTGTAATACAAAACAAAACAAAACCAAGAAAAAAACACTAGTTTGCTGGCTGAGGTGTTTGATTACAGAACTGATGTTCTGTAATAAGCAAAATGACACTTGTCAGAAAAGGTCCAACGTCTTGTATTGGCACTAGAAGGGAATATGTCTATTTCAATGGGGTTCAGAGTTATAGGTGGAAAAAAAAAAGACAAAAAAGAAAAGGTCCTATGTCCCTTGAAACCTTTCTCAAATTTCCCCTTTGTCTACTATTAGCTTAGCCCTAGACATTCTGTTTCCTCCAAGGTTCTAAAATTTCCTAGAGGCTTGTGATTATTTTATATATCTAAATGATACATGTAAGATTTTTTTGAAGACTACTTTTCTTTATAAATACATTTTCATCAGCACCTACCAGCTGGCTGACTATCTAAAAAGGGCTAGGATCTCCGCTTGATGCATTGAGCAATAATCATGGTCCTTCTCAAAAAATATCCACTTGTGAAATGGGATGGGACGAGAGACTAACATGTAGCACGTCTTGCACTGTTTCACCTGCAGCCCTAATGCCTCAATGACATTGGCATTATTATCACCATTTACCAAACTTCTCTGAGAAACTTGCCCACAGTTACGTTGGGTTGGCCAAAAACTTCATTTGGGTTTTTCCATAAGATGTTACGGAAAAACCCGAATGGACTTTTTGGCCAACCCAATATAATTAGTAAGTGGAGGCAATGAAATACAAACTGAGATTGTCTGATGTCAAAGCTCAGGTACTGTGACCACCTCTAGTTGCTTTCCCACTTGGGGACATGTGGACTCTGGTAGGATGTTACCAAGTGTTCACTGGGCTTAATTAGTTAACCAGTGATTTTTTGCCTTTACCCAACAGCTGTATAACCTGAGACTTATATTCACAGTTAGGGAAACACTGCCGAAGAGGTAGAGAGTATAAGGATGTACTTAAGTACATATATCTTACAGTACTCCTTTTCCTTCTTTAAAGGTTGCCAAATTAAATTTGTTTAACATTCTTGTATGTCATATCGAGTATTATCAATGTATTGGTTCTTCTGAGTACTTAACAACATATTATTTAATATCAGTCAAATACTTACCACCACCCTTGATTTTGAGATTATTGACTTCCTTTTTTTGCATTTAAAGCAATAATTTTCACTTTTCATATTCAAAAATGCATAGCATCTAATATAGCTCTAGGTCAAGGTCCATCTTGAACACATTTACGATTCTGAAAATATTTTTCATTTTTACTTTCTACTGTTAGTAATTTTTCTACTCTCATATCACTGTTGATTTTCAGGAAGGCTAATATCTGTGAAATATTTTAAGTTTTATAAAATAATGGATCACATCAAACACTGATAAAGATCCCACTCTCCTTTTTCAAAAATAACATCTGGAAACCATTGAAATCTTTCACATTCAAAGCAAGATTTCAACAGTTTATTAAAATGCAATTATTTTTGAAATATTTTCATTACAATTTTTAGGAGTATTTATATTGACTACCAAGAAATTCTAGTTTGAAATCCAAAGAACCCCTTCTGAGGGACCAGGTCATTTTTATAATCATATGCATTGACCATGACAAAGGATGCAATAGCTCAGTTTCTGAATCCCGATGTAGATCCAAACCTTCTCACTTGCAGAGAGACACTTTCTCAAGCCATTTAGCTTTCCTGAGGCTTCATTTCTGTGTTCAGAAATGTACACCTGTGTTCAGCTTTGGTAGATCCAAACGCTGATTTGTTGTACCAATCTATGCTTCCTCCTACACAGTTCCAAACTCCGCAGAATTCTAGCTGCTCCACACCCTCACCAGCACTTGAAATTTTCTCTTTTTCAACCTGGAGATGTGCTCAAGTAGATTCCTACACTCTACTCCAGACATAACTAAATCCATACCAATGGAGTTTTTTCTCCAGATTCAGTATTTTTCAAAGCTCCCTAAAGGATTCTTCACTAAGCCAAGTTAGGAATCACTGCTAATCAAATGAGCTGTCTTGGGACTTCCCTGGTGGTGCAGTGGTTAAGAATCCACTTGCCAATGCAGGGGACAAGGGTTCGAGCCCTGGTCTGGGAAGATCCCACATGCTGTGGAGCAACTAAGCCCAAGCCTGTGCTCTAGAGCCAGCGAGCCACAACTACTGAGTCCGCATGCTACAACTACTGAAGCCCACGTGCCTAGAGCCCATGCTCTGCAACAAGAGAAGCCCTGCACAATGAGAAGCCCGTGCACTGCAAAGAAGCGTAGCCCCTGCTCGGCGCAACTAGAGAAAGCCTGCGCACGGCAACGAAGACCCAACTCAACAACAACAAAAAAAGCCGAAAACCAAAACCAAACAAACAAACCAAAACCTTACAAATGAGCTATCTTGTGATGGACCAAAAAATGTCCTCACTGCATGGGAGTCAAATACAAGTTGAAGGATTGAGAATATCTAGGCCAGATTGTTACCTTGCCAGGAAGACAAGGAAGTGACAACAAAGCTGACTAGAAGTACCCAGGCCAGGAACATTTTGCATGACTGCTCCAACGTTTCCATGAAACTAAGGGTCAGCGTTGTCTGCACTGGCAGAGTGCAAGGGTTTATGAGAGAGGACGAGGTGGTGACTTTGAGCTACAAACTTGATACTCTGAAAACACACTTTGAAAATTATCATTATAGAGTCTTTTTCATTTTCAACCTTCTAATTTTTATTTTAGATGATCAAAGTAAAATCACACCATTTTACATAATTATAGCATATTTTAAAGTTCTTCTTTTTCTGTTTCAAATCTGTAGGATAACCACTCAGCAACAACGTGCCATTTTCTTCTATTTCCTACATTTTAGGCATCTGCAAATTAGAAGTGAATGAAAATGTACAGAATAAAGGGAATTCTGTCAAAACTATATTGAACTTCAGAAAAGAAGCTTGCAGTCTGACACCATGTGCGATATAAACAGTAGCTTGGGGTTCACATTATCATATTTGTGCTTTTTTAGAAGACCACATCCATGGGGATGTTATATGTAAACGAGCCTGTCTCTGAAATATCCTATTTAAAATGCTAATCGGCAACACTTTTCAATATTTTGTGTTTTCAAAGCAAAAAATCACTCATAAAAGAAAATTTCCTTCTGCCACATGGCGTATGTATAGGTGCATATGTTTTTCTTTGTTAGATAACGTGCTAAGATAGATTATAAAAATTAGTATTTTGGGCCATCTTTCCAAAATTATATTTTTAAACTAGCACATTTATAAAGCATAAATGTAAAGCTCTGTAACACAGAGAGATGTGATCATATTCTTTGTAGTGTATCCAACCTGTTAGTCACATACATTTGTCTTCATTTTAGAAGTGTGAGTTCCTGGGTAATTTCTATACCAGAAATATGCACATCTCTGAATGTTTATTACATCTTCCCATATGAACTAGTATTAAGGTCTCCTTTCAAGTGGGAGAGCAGGGCATTATCCTATTACCTGTCTCCGGAAAGGTAGTGAGGTCACAGCCACACTGCCTGGGGCAAAGCACTGGCTCACAGTTTGGCTGGTGGCGGTGGGCTTCCTACCGTGGTCGGTCCTAAGATGCCAGAGGTGGTTTCCTGTCCAGAAGGAGGCCCGTTTATGTGGCCCAGTGTCTCGAGAAGAATGCACTTGTAGACATTTCCTTCCTACCCTTTCCTTCCCTTCCCTTTGCTTCCGCTGAAGAGTTACTGGTAATCATGGAAAGAGGAAGGAAACCTAACCTGTGCTTTCGTGGTATTTCAGTCTGCCGGCTGCTATAAGGAACCTCCATAGACTGGATGGCTTATCAGCAATGGAAATGGACTTCTCACAGTCTGGAGTCTGGGAAGTTCAAGATCAAGGAGCCAACAGGTTCGGTGTCAGGTAGGGACCTGCTTCCTGGTTCTCAGGCCATTTTCTTGCTGAGTCCTTACCTGGGGGAAGGGGCAAGGGAGCTCTCTAGAGCTTTTTTTTTATATATATAAAAGCACTCGTCCCATTCATGAGGGCTCTGCTCTCATGACCTAATCACCCCCCAGAGGCCCCACCTCCTAATACCATCACAGTGGGGTTAGGGTTTCAACATACAAATTTAGGGGGGGACACGAACTTTCAGTCTATGGCACATGGCAACAAACAAGGGCAGGGTCATTTGTTCTGAAAAAGTCCCAGAAAAACCCTCTAGATTCAGTCATGATGTCCAAGACTGGGAGAGCTTCTGCCATGGTTCCCCCACTAACGCCTGACCAGTTACTTCAAACAGCACTCTGAGAAGAGAAAACCAGTTATTCAGTGTTTTTTCATTTTCTAAGCGTACTTAAAGAAGAGCTTTGAAGTAAAGACGAAAACTTTAAACTGTACCATTAGGACACATGAAGAGTAGAAAGAAAGGCCGTATCGATGCTCCTGCAAATCTTCTGCCCTACTTCCCTTGTTCAGAGCTTCCGTGAAATTCTGTTAAGAACTTGAAACAAGTTTCCCTGGAAAACAGATGTCACAAGGAGCACACCTGGTTCCTGAATGTTCCCTGTTTGGAGACACATCAGTAGTCAGGCAGCTGCTGGAAACAGGCACAGATGTTGGAATCCAATGCAGGCTTACTATCAATAATTCTGTTTAGAGGATCAGGAAGGTTTTTCCCCCTTTTTTGTGGGTGAGGTGGCACATAAAGGGGAAGAACATTTGTGCAAACCGCCGGCATCAAAAAAAAAAATGAGATTGTAAGGTAGGAGAGCAGCCCTGTCAGATCAGCCAGTGCTTCCCAGAATGGGTGGGACTGGAATGGTTTAGAGCAGTGTCCTCCTCACAAAAGACCAGATAACATGAATCCAGCTAAGTATGGTTCCTCCCGCATTACAGAGGGGAAAGGACAAAAGGGAAGACCTCTGCCGAAGTTTACTAAGATCCGTAAGGATCCAATGATCAACAACTTAAAAAAATGGAAGGCTTCCCTGGTGGCGCAGTGGTTGAGAATCCTCCTGCCAATGCAGGGGACACGGGTTCGAGCCCTGGTCTGGGAAGATCCCACATGCCGTGGAGCAACTAGGCCCATGAGCCACAACTACTGAGCCTGCGCATCTGGAGCTTGTGCTCCGCAACAAAAGAGGCCGCGATAGTGAGAGGCCCGCGCACCGCGATGAAGAGTGGCCCCCGCTTGCCACAACTAGGGGAAGCCCTCGCACAGAAACGAAGACCCAACACAGCAAAAGTAAATAAATAAATTAATAAAAACTCCTACCCCCAGCATCTTCTTTAAAAAAAAAAAAAAAAAGGAAAGTTATACTTTATTGTCTCCTGGAAAATTGGAATTCAATAATAAGGTCAGAAAATATACACATGAAGGGGCTCCTTAGAGCCTCAAAATAGCCATGGAATGGGAAGGACTGAAGATGAAGAAACTGAGGCTCAGAAACGTCAGCCAAAAACAGAACAAGTCATTCCTCCTTTGTTTCCGTTTATCCACGTTCCCACAGGTTTCTAAGTTCCCAGAGGTTTCTGAACACCCAGCCTGGGTATTTTCTTTTCTGATGCTGAGGAGTAGGGCAGCTGGCCAGGTCACACACGAATGCTAGGATGAGGAGATGGGAATCTGAAATTTACGTCCCTACCCACTCCACCCTTTCCTGCTTTAAAATGTGAACATTGTTGGTGGGCAGACCATCACTTAATACAGTTAACTGATTCTTTAGAAGAGCTGTATCGGGCCTTGTTAATTGCCTTAATTCTAGAATAGAAACAGCAAATGTAAAATACACACAAAACAAAACATGTCTAGCCTTGTGCTTTGGAACACCAGCCCAACACCTCTAGCCACACAGACCACACACCTGTAGGCTACGCTTTACTTTCTTTATATCTGTACTTCTGTATTCTGTATTCTCAGACTTCCCCACAATGTGCAAGGATGTACTTTCTGACGTCAAAGTCCATGAACACCTTGAGCACGGTGATGGCCTGGGACCAGGGGACCATCAGGATTGGGCAGGAGGCGTACCTCCCCACCCCCCGCCCCCTCCCCTGCCTTCCCTGGGAGAGGCAGAAAGGCCTGGCCCCAAAGCAGCAGCCTTCCCACAGGCCTTCCCACAGGAAAGCAGATTCTCCAGAGAGAGCTCAGGCACTGCCCATTCCAGTCATCTTTTCATCAATTATCCCAGTTTGGGGGTAATTCTCAGTTTAGGGATTAAACTAAATAAAAGTCAACCTCAGGGCTTCCCTGGTGGCGCAGTGGTTGGGAGTCTGCCTGCTAATGCAGGGGACATGGGTTCGAGCCCTGGTCTGGGGGGATCCCACATGCCACGGAGCGGCTGGGCCTAGTAAGCCATGGCCGCTGAGCCTGTGCATCCGGAGCCTGTGCTCCACAACAAGAGAGGCTGCAACAGTGAGAGGCCTGCGCGCTGCGATGAAGAGTGGCCCCCACTTGCCACAACTAGAGAAAGCCCTCGCACAGAAATGAAGACCCAACACAGCCAAAAATAAATAAGTTAAAAAAAAAAAAAAAAAAAGTCAACCTCAGGTTTCTCAAGTCTTAATTACTATGGGAGAGGATGTAGCCACGGGAGCCAAGCATGTTTCACCTGTTTCCTCTCATTTCTGTACTAAAGCAAAATCATGTGAAGACTGATGAATAATGTTAAATAAATAACTGTGGGTAGGTGTTAAATCTTGCCTTGTATATCTACCTATCCATCCATCTATCCATTGAGAGAAAAATATACAGTTAAAATTTAATAGTTAACCAAGAGATTTAACAAACATTTTTGGTAAACAAGCATAATGGAATAAAATAGTGTGTCTAAACTTTGATTTAATCACGTACTTTAGAAACTTAATCTCTGAAACACAACACTGAAGATTGGTGACCAACATACACCTGGAAGTAGTAACTAGAAACTACTGACATAAGAGCTAGAGAATGATAAGATTATTTTCTTTTTGTCACTCTTGAAAATTCAGTCTATGGAGTGGGCGGTAAAGTGACATTAAATATAACATTGAATTAACTGGCAACTAAACCTAATTTACTTAATAATTTCTGCAAGGATTTCCTTCTAGGGTATACTTTTCACAATGGCACTATTTATCACCTAATACATTGTACAGCTTCAAGAAATACACTATGATGATAGAAAATGATCACATTCTGAGGTGCATTGGTATGATTCTAGTGTAGTGATTTTTGTGAAGATGTTTCCTTTTAACTCATTTTACCAGTTAAGTATGCCTATCAGTTTACATACCATGAAAATGAAATTTCAAGTCCTATGACAATACACAGCAGACCACTGCAATGAGTTGAATTTCATTTTGTAGCTTAGTTTCATTTTAAAATTCTGAGACATATTTAGCTAGAGAAAGATATTAAATCCAACTCTTGTGTATTTAATATAATTCAACTCAAAGTTTCATACCTTCATCTTACTTTATGTGACATTAAAATGTTGGATATGCAACTTCTTTTTGGATATACAACTTTTTTTTTTCTTTTAATGTTTATTTATTTTCTTATTCGTCATCCATTTTCTACACATCAGTGTACACATGTCAATCCCAATCTCCCAATTCATCACACCACCACCACCATCCCCAACCACTTTCCCCCCTTGGTGTCCATACATTTGTTCTCTGCATCTGTGTCTCTATTTCTGCCCAGCAAACTGGTTCATCTGTACCATTTTCTAGGTTCCACATGTATGCGTTAATATACGATATTTGTTTTTCTCTTTTTGACTTACTTCACTCTGTATGACAGTCCCTAGATGTATCCAGGTCTCTACAAATGAGCCAATTTCATTCCTTTTTATGGCTGAGTAATATTCCATTGTATATACGTACCACAACTTTATCCATTCATCTGTTGATGGGCATTTAGGCTGCTTCCATGACTTGGCTATTGTAAATAGTGCTGCAATGAACATTGGGGTGCATGTGTCTTTTTGAATTATGGTTTTCTCTGGGTATATGCCCAGTAGTGGGGTTGCTGGGTTATATGGTAGTTTTATTTTTAGTTCTTTAAGGAACCTCCATACTGTTCTCCATAGTGACTGTATCAACTTACATTCCCACCAACAGGGCAAGAGGGTTCCCTTTTCTCCACACCCTCTCCAGCATTTGTTGTCTGTAGATTTTCTGATGATGCCCATTCTAACTGGTGTGAGGTGATACCTCATTGTAGTTTTGATTTGCATTTCTCTTATAATTAGTGATGTTGAGCAGCTATTCATGTGCTTCTTGGCCATCTGTATGTCTTCTTTGGAGAAATGTCTATTTAGGTCTTCTGCCCATTTTTGGATTGGGTTGTTTGTTTTTTTTAATATTGAGCTGCATGAATGTTTATATATTTTGGAGATTAATCCTTTGTCCGATCATTCATTTGCAAATATTTTCTCCCATTCTGAGGGTTGTCTTTTCATCTTGTTTATGGTTTCCTTTGCTGTGCAAAAGTTTTTAAGTTTCATTAGGTCCCATTTGTTTATTTTTGTTTTTATTTCCATTACTCTAGGAGGGGAATCAAAAAATATCTTGCTGTGATTTATGTCAAAGAGTGTTCTTCCTATGTTTTCCTCTAAGAGTTTTATAGTGCCTGGTCTTACATTTAGGTCTCTAATCCATTTTGTGTTTATTTTTGTGTATGGTGTTAGGGAGTGTTCTAATTTCATTCTTTTACATGTAGCTGTCCACTTTTGCCAGCACCACTTATTGAACAGGCTGTCTTTTCTCCACTGTACATTCTTGCCTCCTTTGTCAGAGATAAGGTGACCATATGTGCGTGGGTTTATCTCTGGGCTTTCTATCCTGTTCCATTGATCTATATTTCTGTTTTTGTGCCAGTACCATGTTGTCTTGATTACTGTAGCTTTGTAGTATAGTCTGAAGTCAGGGAATCTGATTCCTCCAGCTCTGTTCTTTTCCCTCAAGACTGCTTTGGCTATTCGGGGTCGTTTGTCTCTCCATGCAAATTTTAAGATTCTTTGTTCTAGTTCTGTAAAAATGCCATTGGTAATTTGATATGGATTGCACTGAATCTGTAGATTGCTTTGGGTAGTATAGTCATTTTCACAATATTGATTCTTTCAATCTAAGAACATGGTTTATCTCTCCACCAGTTTGTATCATGTTTAATTTCTTTCACCAGTGTCTTTTAGTTTTCTGCATACAGGTCTTTTGTCTCCCTAGGTAGGTTTATTCCGAGCTATTTTATTCTTTTTGTTGCAGTGGTAAATGGGAGTGTTTCCTTAATTTCTCTTTCAGATTTTTCATCATTAGTGTATAGGAATGCAAGAGATTTCTGTGCATTAATTTTGTATCCTGCAACTTTACCATATTTATTGATTAGATCTAGTAGTTTTCTGGTGGCATCTCTAGGATTCTCTATGTGTAGTATCATGTCATCTGCAAACAGTGACAGTTTTACTTCTTCTTTTCCAATTTGTATTCTTTTTATTTCTTTTTCTTCTCTGATTGCCGTGGCTAGGATTTCCAAAACTATGTTGAACAATAGTGGAGAGAGTGGACATCCTTGTCTTGTTCCTGATCTTAGAGGAAATGCTTTCAGTTTTTCAACATTGAGAACAATGTTGGCTGTGGGATTGTCATATATGGCCTTTATTATGTTGAGGTAGGTTCCCTCTATGCCCACTTTCTGGAGAGTTTTTTTCATAAATGGGTGTTGAATTTTGTCAAAAGCTTTTTCTGCATCTATTGAGATGATCATATGGTTTTTATTCTTCAATTCATTAATATGTTTTATCACGTTGATTGATTTGCATATATTAAAGAATCCTTGCATCACTGGGATAAATCCCACTTGATCATGGTGTATGATCCTTTTAATGTGTTGTTGGATTCTGTTTGCTAGTATTTTGTTGAGGATTCTTGTGTCTATATTCATCAGTGATACTGGTCTGTAATTTTCTTTTTTTGTAGTATCTTTGTCTGGTTTTGGTATCAGGGTGATGGTGGCCTCATAGAATGAGTTTGGGAGTTTTCCTTCCTCTGCAATTTTTTGGAAGATTTTGAGAAGGATGGGTGTTAGCTCTTTTCTAAATGTTTAATAGAATTCACCTGTGAAGCCATCTGGTCCTGGACTTTTGTTTGTTGGAAGATTTTTATTTTTTATTTATTTTTTTTTGCGGTACGCGGGCCTCTCACTGTTTGGCCTCTCCTCTTGCGGAGCACAGGCTCCGGACACGCAGGCTCAGCAGCCATGGTGCACGGGCCCAGCCGCTCTGCAGCATGTGGGATCTTCCCGGACCGGGGCACAAACCCGTGTCCCCAGCATCGGCAGGTGGACTCTCAACCACTGTGCCACCAGGGAAGCCCTGTAGGAATATTTTTAATCACAGTTTCAATTTCATTACTTGTGATTGGTCTGTTCATATTTTCTATTTCTTCCTGGTTCAGTCTTGGAAGGTTATACCTTTCTAAGAATTTGTCCATTTCTTCCAGGTTGTCCATTTTACTTGGCATAGAGTTGCTTGTAGTAGTCTCTTAGGATGCTTTGTGTTTCTGCGGTGTCTGTTGTAACTTCTCCTTTTTCATTTCTAATTTTATTGATTTGAGTCCTCTCTCTTTTTCTTGATGAGTCTGGCTAATGGTTTATCAATTTTGTTTATCTTCTCAAAGAATCAGCTTTTAGTTTTATTGATCTTTGCTATTGTTTTCTTTGTTTCTATTTCATTTATTTCTGCTCTGATCTTTATGATTTCTTTCCTTCTGCTAACTTTGGGTTTTGTTTGTTCTTCTTTCTCTAGTTCCTTTAGGTGTAACGTTAGATTGTTTATCTGAGATGTTTCTTGTTTCTTGAAGTAGGCTTGTAGAGCTATAAACTTCCCTCTTAGAACTGCTTTTGATGCATCCCATAGGTTTTGGATTGTCATGTTTTCATTGTCATTTGTCTCTAGGTATTTTTTGACTTCCTCTTTGATTTCTTTATTGATCTCTTGGTTATTTAGTAACGTATTGCTTAGCCTTCATGTGTTTGTGTTTTTCATGTTTTTTTCCCTGTAATTGATTTCTAATCTCATAGCATTGTGGTCAGAAAAGATGCTTGATATGGTTTCAATTTTCTTAAATTTACTGAGGCTTGATTTGTGACCCAAGATGTGATCTATCCTTGAGAATGTTCCATGCACACTTGAGAAGAAAGTGTAATCTGCCGTTTTGGGATGGAAGGTCCCATAAATATCAATTAAATCTATCTGGTCTACTGTGTCATTTAAAGCTTGTGCTTCCTTATTAATTTTCTGTTTGGATGATCTGTCCATTGGTGTAAGTGAGGTGTTAAAGTCCCCCACTATTATTGTGTTATTGTTGATTTCCTCTTTTAGAGCTGTTAGCAGTTGCCTTATGTATTGAGGTGCTCCTATGCTGTGTGCATATACATTTATAATTGTTATATATTCTTCTTGGATTGATCCCTTGATCATTACATAGTGTCCTTCCTTGTCTCTTGTAACAGTCTTTATTTTAAAGTCTATTTTATCTGATATGAGCATTGCAAGTCCAGCTTTCTTCTAATTTCCATTTGTATGGAATATCTTTTTCCATCCTCTCACTTTCAGTCTGTATGTGTCCCTAGGTCTGAAGTGGGTCTCTTGTAGACATATATATGGGTCTTGTTTTGGTATCTGTTCAGCAAGCCTGTATCTTTTGGTTGGAGCATTTAATCCATTCACATTTAAGGTAATTATCGATATGTATGTTCCTATTATCATTTTCTTAATTTGGGCGGGGTTGTTTTTGTAGGTCCTCTTCTTCTCTTGTGTTTCCCACTTAGAGAAGTTCCTTTAGCATTTGTTGTCAAGCTGGTTTGGTGGTGCTGAATTCTCTTAGCTTTTGCTTGTCTGTAAAGCTTTTGATTTCTCCATCTAGTCTGAATGAGATCCTTGCTGGGTAGACTAATCTTAGTTGTAGGTTCTTCCCTTTCATCACTTTAAGTATATCATGCCACTCCCTTCCGGCTTGTAGAGTTTCTGCTGAGAAATCAGCTGTTAAGCTTATGGGAGTTCTCTTGTATGTTATTTGTCATTTTTCCCTTGCTGCTTTCAAGAACTTTTCTTTGTCTTTAATTTTGCCAGTTTGATTACTATGTGTCTTGGCATGTTTCTCCTTGGGTTTATCCTGTATGGGACTCTCTGTGCTTCCTGGACTTGGGTAGCTATTTCCTTTCCCATGTTAGGGAAGTTTTCGACTATAATCTCTTCAAATATTTTCTCGGGTCCTTTCTCTCTCTCTTCTCCTTCTGGGACCCCTACAATGCAATGTTGTTGCGTTTAATGTTGTCCCAGAGGTCTCGTAGGCTGTCTTCATTTCTTTTCATTCTTTTCTCTTTATTCTGTTCTGCAGCAGTGAATTCCACCATTCTGTCTTCCAGGTCACTTATCCGTTCTTCTGCCTCAGTTATTCTGCTATTGATTCCTTCTAGTGTATTTTTCATTTCAATTATTGTATTGTTCATCTATGTTTGTTTGTTCTTTAATTCTTCTAGATCTCTGTTAAACATTTCTTGCATCTTCTCGATCTTTGCCTCCATTCTTTTTCCCGAGGTCCTGGATCATCTTCACTATCATTATTCTGAATTCTTTTTCTGGAAGATTGCCTATCTCCATTTCATTTAGTTGGTTTTCTGGGGTTTTATCTTGTTCCTTCATCTGGTACATAGCCCTCTGCCTTTTCATCTTGTCTATCTTTCTGTGAATGTGGTTTTTGTTCCACAGGCTACAGGACTGTAATTCTTCTTGCTTCTGCTCAGCTATGCAACTTCTGATGTAGGGCTATATTTTAACTGTAAGACTTCAATATGAATTGCCATTATTTTTTCAAGTAATTTGTTTTTACTCTCCTGCTTTCTACACTTCCTGTTTTCACTGAAATAGAAAATCTACTCCTAAGAGAGTAATTATTTAGCCCATAATGTTATACAATGAAATTAGCTCTTACACTTTTTCTGAATCTGTAGTACTGAAAAGAATCTAGATGGATGGTTATCCGTATGTTTATCTATACAAGAAACAACCATATATTGCCTAAGCAAAAGAATTACTATTATTTACCATGCAGACGAACACTGGTGCCCTCATTCAGGCTGCATGTCCCTCAGGATGTACAGAGAACTGAGTTTCCTGAAGGTAGAACAGGGTTTCC
This sequence comes from Mesoplodon mirus, assembly GCF_964341445.2. NCBI lineage: Eukaryota > Metazoa > Chordata > Mammalia > Artiodactyla > Ziphiidae > Mesoplodon > Mesoplodon mirus. The sequence continues at coordinate 6,659,773 of NC_138986.1, read as the reverse complement.
ACCCCATAGAGGGCAGGCAGTGGTGCCTCCATCAGTGCAAATCTGTTTTCTTTCCAACAACTATGATATATAATACTGATCTACACTTGTAGGATTGAGCAAAATATATTCTCTAGATTTAACTGAATGAATCCTCCCAAAACAAAGGCTTTCAAGTGTTTCCCTCACAGAAGCTGCAAAAACTAAAATAGTACTAATAATGTAAGCACAACTGAACAGCAAGGAAATGAGAGAGCTATTTCTTTATCTAGTATGTTCTATCCATGTACCACATTATGAGGTAAAAATAATAAGAATTAAAATTTTCAACTTGTAATGATAAATAAAATGGTGATTATCTGAAACATAGATTCATATTTACTGTCATTAATGATAAATCTCTCTCTAAGGGGGTAAAGTACCTGGTGATTTCAGCTAATAATTGGAGGAAGTCATTGTTATTAGCAAAACTTTTAAAAGCTAAGCCTTCAGAACGTGAAAATAAACTTCTTCAAAGTTTTAAATCATGTGATGTTTATCTCAATATTAAAATTTTCTCAGATTTTAACAATTATAATCTAGAAGTCGATTCTGAGGTTTTTTATTATGTTTGGGGTTTTTTTTTTTTGTTTCTTCATAGTGAAAGAAGAAAAGATATAGTTTAGGGGAACTTTTTTCCTACTGCAACAAAAGTGGTTGAAATCATACAGAAAATAATATGGCAATAGCTTGGTATATATTTGTTAAAATTATAGAAAGATGTATAGAAATTATTACTGAAGACTTGAAGAAGCAGATATTAGAATGGATACAGTAAAGAAGATGTGCTATAATGTTGGATATACATGTTTCTCCCATGTGTCAGCTTATAGTACTTTACCTGTTCTCTTCCAATAATAAAGATGAAAAACTTATTTTTGTTAAGTCACTAAGTAAAGTTTTACTCTAAAAGATGTGGTCTCAATATAAAGTTTCTTGGATTAGAAAATATTATTTGATGCTTATGTGGGGTGACTTAACCACTAATCAGGTGGCTCTCTTGATCAGATAAAAAGATTCAAGCAGAGTGCTTAGAGAGAGAGAATTCATTCAACACATGATTTATGGGTAAGACGTTGAGAAAAGAAGTTGAAGCCAGAGGTAAAAAGTGCTACAGGTGTCATTGATGTACTTTCTTCTATAAAAACAAGACTTCCGTAATGTGGCAGACTTTTCCCCAGTAGTTCAGTTGAAATAGGGAGTGATCATAAAACTTATTTGTACCAGGCAGAGTTTCACTATTTAACTCATAGTACAAACTTTGTAAGTATCGTGAAATTTACAGTTCCTCATTTTGCTCATAACAAATTTCCTTATCTTTTCCAGGCCTTCATGTGTGATTGTACAGGTGAAGCACTGTTCAATTTCAGGAGATACCATTTACATTTATATGATTTATAATTTGTAGATTCACATTTCTTTTTTACCCCACCCCCAAATTTCCAACTGAGAGCAATATCTTGAGGAAGGGTAAGTTTTAAAAAATTATATTAAAAAACTACATAAAAGTGCCCCATGGGATAGTGGTTGGCTTTTCTGTGATATCACATGGCTACCAGAAAAAATACAATCTAGGAGATATTTTTGAAAAAATTAAAGTTCTCTGTCTCATTAGGGTAGATGCAGCACAAAAATATCTCCCCCTATTTCTTTTTTCTTTTTTTTTTTTTCTTGCAGCATGAGGGCCTCTCACTGCCGTGGCCTCTCCCGCTGCGGAGCACAGGCTCTGGATGCGCAGGCCCAGCGGCCATGGCCCATGGGTCCAGCCGCTCCACGGCATGCGGGATCCCCCCCGGACCGGGACACGAACCCGCGTCCCCCGCATCGGCAGGCGGACTCCCAACCCCTGCGCCACCAGGGAAGCCCTCGCCCTATTTCTTTTAAAGGAACTTGAGCTTTATTGAGAACACTTTGAAAACAGAGGTTTGGAAATGTTTTCATTCCTTTATGATTTTCTTTTTAAAAAATAGTATTATTAAATACAGTCATACCTTCACCCTTAAAAATGCTTGGAATTAAAATGTATTCTCTGTTTAAAAATCATTCAAATGAAAGGTTTCAGTGAGTTTTGAATCTATTTAGTTAAAAATGCAAGAATGACTCACCTTCTAAGATTGCTTGACATCAGTGAAGAAACGTATTACTCATATTTCAAGAAAAATCTTTGCCTAGTTAGTGAATGTGATTCAAACATTAATACTGTGACTCAATGGGCAGCCGACATCATGGTCCTTCCATTCGGAGGAATTATTTTTGTGAGTTAACGTCTTCCTCTATGCCAGAGTGTGACAGCTGACTGTCAGAGCTTACTTTCAGCCCATCCATATTACAACTCTTTGCATCCCTCCTAGATGGCATGAAGATTATTTTCTAACTTTCCAATATTAATTTGTTATCATGCTTTGTGACCTCAACATTCATGTAAAACATTCACCCAGTCTGACTTCAATCTCTTTTTCTCCTCACATCAAATGGTTGAACCCTCCTCTACTTTGTCCTCCTCTTCATAGTTACATGAAGCAATGGTTTTCAACCCCCAGCAATTGCTGTGGCCCCAACCAGGACCAACTGAATTAGCCTTTCTAAGGGTGGAGCATGGGTAGCTGTATTTACATTTTTTTCCCGGTTGATTTTAATGCACAGAAAACCTCTGGCTTAGGCCTGTCACTACCAATAACTGTACCCATAATCTCCATAATCCCTAAGCATCCTTTGATCACCATCTCCTACCCTCAGTAATCAATCCTTTCAGTAATCTCACTTGAATAATTCTTCAGCCTCATTAGAACCTTCAATCCATTGACCCTATCAACTTTTCATTATCCATTAATCTTCATGTTCTTAGCTCCCTCCTTATCCAACTTAGATTTCATGCTTCCTCAATCCCTTTGCTGAATTTCTTCTTCATAGTTTTTACTGGCAAATCCCCAAATGTGGATGATTATAGTTTTTTTCTTATTCTGTGCCTGCCTCTGAAGTTGACATTGGGCAGATAAAAATTCACATCCGTACCCACAGGTCTGAATTTAAACATAATTACCCAAACCCAATTTTATTTGCATAAAACCTGCACTTGAAGATTGGCAAGGGAAAAAAAAAGAAATAGAAGCATGCAAATTAAAAAAAATTATATTACTAAGTAAAAAGAAAAAAAATCCAACACAGCAACGATGAGGTCAGAGACTTAGAGAAGCATGATATTTAAATGTCCCAGAAGAAAGTTTCAAAATGGAAGGGTGGACAAAATGATCACATTCTGAAAAAAAAGAGAGAAATGGGGACCTATGTTCATACAAAAACCTGTACATGAGTTCTTACAGTAGTTATAGTCAAAATTGTGAGGAACTGGAGACAAACTGTGTCCTTTAGTGAGTAAATGCTCACATACAGTGGGATCAGTGTACAATGAACACTACTGAGCACTGACAGGGACCAGCTATGCAAACACGGAACAACATGGATGAATCTCAAAGGCATCACACTGAGTACAAGAAGCAAGTCTTGACGGTTGCCTCCTATACGGTTCTCTTCATGTAACAATCTCAAAAAGGCAACTATAGGGATGGAGAACAGACCAACAGTGCCAGGAGTGAGGGGCACAGCGGGGGATGATTATAAAGGGAGAGCGCCAGGAATCTGGGCTGAGGAAGAGTTCTGAATCCTGGTTACGGTGGCAGTCACACTAATTTACACATGTGTTAAATTCAACTGTACATCAAAAAACAAGTCAAACTGTAAGACCATTAAAAGAAAAATCGTGCTGAGAAAATGCATTCATTAAGCGTCGAGTCCACTATTCAGAACTTTAAGGAAATAGTACAAAAGGCTTAGGAGAGTTGAGGGCTGATGAAGGTACAACTTCCAATTATCTGTAATTTCCTTGAAAATCTTTTTAAAGGATTTATATTTTATTTGCAAAGAAGGTTACAATAAAATGTAGTAATTTTTTAAACCAAAAAATCATACATTTAATAAATCAGTGTATATGTGAAAATGACATGTGCCTGAAGAGCTGCTGGGACCCCCGGGCCTCTCACTTAGGCCTGTGGAGTCAGAGCTGCTCTCATCACAGCTCTCCAGATCCCCAGTTCTATTATCCTGCCATCTCCCTTGTACGACTCTAAAGCAATGAGATGATTTATATATTCGAGTCCTATGAAAATCAGTTCTTACTTTACAGTATTCTGAAACTCCTCTTATCTTACTTCCTATCTTTTCTTCCTAAGATGCTATTTCTCAAAATCAGATTGATTCCTGAAAGAGTCCCTCTTCTCATTGCCAATCTCATCGTAGCTGGTGAACTTTCTTCTTTTCCTTTGGGATGAAGGTGAGTTAAATCCATCTCAGACAATATTCTGGACGTGGCAGCCTGGGGTCTTGGTGTCCCTTAGCATTCAGTAAATGATATACAGCTTCCAAATATCCCAGCCTTTGGGGTTCCACAACTGAGGTGAAGGTCAAGCATTTAGAATGTTTAGAGGAAAAAAAATCTCAAAATGTTTGGGAAATAGATCATTTTTTAAAAGGCAAAGAATAAGTATATAATTTAACTCAAAGCAAAATTGGGCAAAGAAGAATCTAGTATCACTTTACTGCATATATAAAGTTATATGTAGAGAGACCCTGGACTTTCTGTTTTGAAGCTGGAATACTTGCAAATAAAGGGTTTCTGCATTCTACAGTGAAAACTATAATTTGGGGCTTCCCTAGTGGCGCAGTGGTTGAGAGTCTGCCTGCCGATGCAAGGGACACGGGTTCGTGCCCCGGTCTGGGAAGGTCCCACATGCCGCAGAGCGGCTGGGCCCGTGAGCCATGGCTGCTCAGCCTGCGCATCCGGAGCCTGTGCTCCGCAACGGGAGAGGCCACAACAGTGAGAGGCCCACGTACCACCAAAAAAAAAAAAAAAAAAACAACAACTATAATTTGTCCTTGGGACAGATTCCTGGATTTGTTTTGGCTTCTCTTTTCTGCAAAGACCACTATAGAGGGTGCTTTTAAGTTATAGTGATTAGGGTAAATGCCTACACATTGCCTTTTCTAATGCCCTAAATGGAGGTGAAGTTCCAAATAAATATCAACACATTTCAGACTGAATTAGTTCTACTCACACTAATGACTCTAATAAATAAACAACAAGATTTTCAGTTCCTTACAACAATATAAATTTATTTGTCTTACTTCTCTAACTGTCCCACACAAGTGTTCTGGTTACCCTGTTGGCTTTCCCTCCCAATATGATTCAGGGACCCAATTTCCTTGGATCTTGTGACTTCACCAACCCCTGGGTTTTCAGTTCTCTGCTCCCAGCCAACAGAAGGAAAAGGCAGAGTGGAGAAGTAACACCTGCTTTCTGCTGCACTGACCAGGAAGGGACTTGTAACAGTTCTACTCACTTTCCATGGGCTTCACCTGAACTTGTCCCTTGATCCCACCTAGATATGGGGGCCTGGGGAGCGTGGCCTCTGGCTCCCAAATAACTAACCATGTGACTATACCACAAATGTCCTTGTAGAGGTGGGCACCATTGTGCAGTGCACCCCTTAGACATCTGTACAAGGCAGGCTTGTGTTTTATCTAGGCTTTGGGAGTTAGGTTTCTTTTTGTAAAAGCTGGTGTTCATTACCGAAGGGAAAAATGGGTTAATCCCAAGTGAGTTGGACCTCAGAGGAGGGAAGAGAGAAATCCCTCATCCTCTGGGACCAGGGAAGCACTGGGGCCTAGACTCTGGGAGGGGGAGAGGTATTTAGAGATGTCCACTGAGACTGGGTGGACAGGCCTTCCACAGCTGGAGACCAGCATGAGTTAGGCAGAGATTCTGAGATCAGGTACTGGCAGTTACAAATAGCTTCTAGAAGTAGTTGTTAGTTACCTTTCCTGTATTACTTCTATTATCTCTAAGCATTCAGTCAAGTCTTGTAAGAGTTCGAACTTGCTTCTTTTAGCTATGATGTGAGAAAACTGGGAAGCAGCCATCACCAACGCCCAAGTTGGGGTCATCTGAGCTGGTCACCAGTAAAAACACCATAATGCTCAGAAGAGCAGCAGTTATAATCAGAGGCCACAACATGATGACAAGACGAGACGTCTGGAATGGAAGAACCCAACGCATTTGTTTTTGAGTGTGCATGTGGCAGAGCCCTGGAAAATTGTGGCATCGTTTCCACCAAGCCTAAAAGAAGTTTGTGTCCTAGTGATTTGGAATAAAAATAAAACGTATGTTAATTGTATTGCCATGAGTAAATGATCAAGAAAAACAGGGGTGCATACATATTATTTTTAAATACTCTTAAACATGGTGAGATTTTTACAAGTGACAAAAATATACAATCATATAGCTTTGTTTTGGGTGAGAAAGGAGTAAACGGGGTCCAAATACAGCAATTTATATATGTTACACATTGGGAAAAGTATGCTGAGTCAGAGGCTCACATACTGATGATGAAGTGTGTCCAGAGGTGTATGAAAACCCCGGGGAGATGCTGTGGAAGGGCCGGTGCACACTCAGATTTAACGTGGTCCTAACAGAGATGAGCAGAGAGACCCAGTGACTCCCCTCCACCCCCGCCAACTTTCCTCCTAGGTGTCTGCACCCTGAACATAAATCCCTCTCAGGGATTTCCCCAGAAGTCTGTCTTATTTTGTTCTAAGCACTGTTGATTCATTTGGGGAACCTAACTCTAAATCCCAGTAAGTGGATCTACAAGACAATAGGGAAATGATCACTTTAGTTTTCTAGTAGAGCTTACTTCCCGTCAAGTTATTTCATAGCAAACTCAGCTCCATTCCCCCTCTCTCTGTCTCCAGGGTCTTAGAACAATCACTTCTTCCAGAGGAGGACACTGCCAACCAGGAGAGCAGACGGCAGTTAGAACTTGCCTTTAGGGCAGAAAATGAAGTGACATCTATGATCTATGGTGGGTATGTCTCAATCCATTCTCAATATATATCCCAAAGGAGATTTCACTCTTGCTACAAAGTAAGAAATAACAACAATAACAATCACCACTGTAATAGGACATGTTGTGAGGGGCATTCTTTTAAAAGCCTCTAAAATGCTACTGGGAGAGTTTTATGGCTGCACCAAGTCAGAACTCAGCCATGTTTAAAAACAAGGGGAGAGGGTGGGATGGTGGTGGCCCCAGGAGGGCCACAGCTCAGCATTTGCTTTGCTGTTTCACTTTTGTTGATAGTATCACAACTGAGTTCATGGATGCCTGAGGAAACACCAGGCACAGCTTGAGCTGTTCAAAACAATCTTACTAGAAAAGCGACTCTTCTTTTAAAACCAAAAAGCACTTTTTGTAATAAGAGGTTAAAGCTAAGACACCAGTGAACACTGCCAGTTTCTGTTTACTTCCTCCAATTTCCTATTGCTCTGGGTATGACTGAAAATTGGATATCAAAGATAAGAACTAGGGTTATTTTGCTGGATACCTATTCTCCTAAACATGAGGCTTCGAGGTCTTATGAGCTTGAGTAATTCTTCAGAAACTATGGAAAGCTTGTTCTCAGAATGTCCTCCAAGAATCAGCCCTTTTGCCCAACACATCTAAGCACTAAGATACTCCTACCGAATTTTCAAGGACTTCAAATTGCAGCCAAACCACCTGATGGCTTAGGGCAGGGCATGCGCATCTGCAGGGGAAGAGACAGAGACATCTTTGCTCCGACATAATCTGGGGTTTTCAGAGGTGAAAGCCTTAAAGTGTGTGAGCAACCTATGGAGAAAGCAGTTAGATCTAATTATAGCTCTTAATAGAGAGAATTGGCTGTATCAAAAAAAGCAAATATGGAGGTTAAGAGCACTGTTAAGAATCAACATTGTGAAGATGACTCTACTACCCAAAGCAATCTACAGATTCAATGCAATCCCTATCAAACTACCACTGGCATTTTTCACAGAACTAGAACAAAAAAGTTCACAATTTATATGGAAACACAAAAGACCCCAAATAGCCAAAGCAATCTTGAGAACAAAAAACGGAGCTGGAGGAATCAGGCTCCCTGACTTCAGACTATACTAAAAAGCTACAGTAATCAAGACAGTATGGTACTGGCACAAAAACAGAAAGATAGATCAATGGAACAGGATAGAAAGCCCAGAGATAAACCCACGCACATATGGTCACCTTATCTTTGATAAAGGAGGCAGGAATGTACAGTGGAGAAAGGACAGCCTCTTCAATAAGTGGTACTGGGAAAACTGGACAGGGACATGTAAAACTATGAGATTAGATCACTCCCTAACACCATACACAAAAATAAGCTCAAAATGGATTAAAGACCTAAATGCAAGGCCAGACACTATCAAACTCTTAGAGGAAAACATAGGCAGAACACTCTATGACATAAATCACAGCAAGATCCTTTTTGACCCACCTCCTAGAGAAATGGAAATAAAGACAAAAATAAATACATGGGACCTAATGATACTTCAAAGCTTTTGTACAGCAAAGGAAACCATAAACAAGTCCAAAAGACAACCCTCAGAATGGGAGAAAATATTTGCAAATGAAGCAACTGACAAAGGATTAATCTCCAAAATTTATAAGCAGCTCATGCAGCTCAATAACAAAAAAAAAACAACCCAATCCAAAAATGGGCAGAAGACCTAAATAGACATTTCTCCACAGAAGATATACAGACTGCCAACAAACACATGAAAGACTGCTCAACATGTTTACTCATTAGAGAAATGCAAATCAAAACTACAATGAGATATCATCTCACACCAGTCAGAATGGCCATCATCAAAAAATCTAGAAACAATAAATGCTGGAGAGGGTGTGGAAAAAAGGGAACACTCTTGCACTGCTGGTGGGAATGTGAATTGGTACAGCCACTATGGAGAACGGTATGGAGGTTCCTTAAAAACCTACAAGTAGAACTACCATATGACCCCGCAATCCCACTACTGGGCATATACCCTGAGAAAACCATAATTCAAAAAGAGTCATGTACCAAAATGTTCATTGCAGCCCTATTTACAATAGCCCGGAGATGGAAACAACCTAAGTGTCCATCATCGGATGAATGGATAAAGAAGATGTGGCACAAATATAGAATGGAATATTACTCAGCCATAAAAAGAAATGAAATTGAGCTTTCTGTAATGAGGTGGATAGACCTAGAGTCTGTCATACAGAGTGAAGTAAGTCAGAAAGAGAAAGACAAATACCATATACTAACACATATATATGGAATTTAAGAAGAAAAAAAATGTCGTGAAGAACCTAGGGGTGAGACAAGAATAAAGACACAGACCTACTTGAGAATGGACTTGAGGATATGGGGAGGGGGAAGGGTAAGCTGTGACAAAGCGAAAGAGAGGCATGGACATATATACAGTACCAAACGTAAGGTAGATAGATAGTGGGAAGCAGCCACATAGCACAGGGAGATCATCCCTGTGCTTTGTGACCACCTAGAGGGGTGGGATAGGGAGGGTGGGAGGGAGGGAGATACAAGGGGGAAGGGATATGGGAACATATATATATGTATAACTGATTCACTTTGTTATAAAGCAGAAACTAACACACCACTGTTAAGCAATTATACTCCAATTAAAAAAAAAAAGAGCACTGTTAAACCTTGAGATATTGATGCCATCGCAGGCTTTTAAGAGCAATGCCCTTGTTTCGTCCTTATCTAGATTTCTTACAAATATTCTTGTGTAGTCTTCTTGCAAGTGGATGGTTTACAAATTCCCAATATACTTCCTGTATATCCCAATAGACTCTTGGATGACCTTTAACTATATCCAGTAAAGGAGCAAACATTCTGAAGTTTGAAATAAGGCAAACAATCCCCAACGTTGTTATTATAAATCCTCATCTTTTCTAAGTGCTTTTCTCTTACTATTCTTAAAATAATGGTAATTTATTGTGATGAAACTGGTCATCAATTAAAGGCTCTAGAGAACATATCTAATGACAGAAACCAACAATTTATTTTAAATGTGCTTAATGAAGAATTTTTTCTGTATTCCCCTTTTATAGTGTTAAATCAAAAGCTGCTTTCAGTAAGCTCTGTCAAGCAAAGTTATAGCTAGTCTCAATCACTGGGATTTTACTGAGTAACCTGAAAGTAGAGCGAATACAAAACTGTACTACTGCATCAATGACTGGCTTAGCCAGTTAAAGCACAGAACTTATGAGGTTTGGTCACTGGTTTATACCCCATGTCGTCCAGTTGGCTTTGTTCTCATTAGGAAGCAAAATATCCCATAGATGCATTATGTTGACAATAAAGAGGATATGGTTTAAAATAGATACTGGGCTTAAACCTCATATACGGTCTGCATCTTCATAAGATTATCTGTTTCACTGTTGAAGGAATAGGGGCTGACCACGTGTGTGACCTTGGGCAAGTCACTGATCTTGGTTGAGCCCCAGTTTCCATTTGTGAACTACATACTATGTAGTCAGCAGGTTCTGTGAGGACTAAATAATAAAATATCTTTAACACACATAGCTTGGTGCTCAGTGAACAATAACTCAACAGAAGTATGACTACAATCATGATCACGACCAACCATGGTCATGGGGCAAGTAAGAAATAATGATGTGGAGTTCAAAAGGAGCCAGTGTTTCTGATTCTGCTACTGTGCTTATTCTGTGACTTGCTCAGGACACCTCATGCCTTTCTCCTCAAAGCTGTTTGTGCTCTCCTAGAAAGAACTGTGTAAGTCATCTCTGCATTGGCCAACTTTTTAGCACACCGCTTGGCACACAGAAGAACACAATACATTATTTCTGAATGAACAAGCATATTGAGTCAAAGCCATCTTTGTCATGGAGCCCACTGCCATCCTGGCTAAGCCCAGCACGCTGCTGCTTTTATGTTCTAAAAGGAGGGGGGTTTACTATACTCTCAGATGGAAAGTTCTAAACCCTGGAGGCACCTGTCATACCACCCGCTCTATTCATTAGCTGTACTATTCACCCTGTAAACCCCTCCGCACCATCGGCCCTACCATCAGGTGGCTGGGAATCTTCTGCGGCCACTGCCTTCAGCGGCTTTCTCATCCACCCCTTCCCTTCAACTAGTCACTGTTCCCGTTCAATCCTACTGCTTTCTTAGAACACTATGGTATTCTACCTATCTTGCTTAACTCTAATTCAGACTACAAGTGACTAAAATATTAATCTTCCTCAGTCATAGCTGCAAGAACATTTATACTTTCTTAAAAATTTCAGTGGAGTTCCATTTCCTTCTAAACTGAAACCAACCCATCAGGATGAGATCCAAAGCTATGCTCAATATGGCGCCTGCCTTCCTTTCCAAGACTCATTTCTTACTGGTGCCTTGCCTGGACCTTAGCTCATCTTAAATATTTTCTTCTTCCAAATCTTTCTTTGCTCATGCATTTCTCTGTATCTGGAACATGCTCTTCTCAATATCTTCACCCTTGAAATTCTTTCCATTTTTATGTTCCAAGTGAAATTAGGCTTTCTCCATGAAACCTTTTCAAATCACCCTTCCAAATGGTCACAGTTCTTAGTGATCTCTTGTATGTGCTTATGAGAACATCATTGTCAATGTCTATCTTGCTATATTGTTTTAATCATTTTCTAATTATTATTTACAAGCATTAAAATGGTTGTAATATTGGTTAAACATAGCTCATTATTTATAACTCTATTCATTTAATGCTGACATTATTATTTTTTTAATTTATTTATTTTATTTTATTTTTGGCTGCGTTGAGTCTTCGTTGCTGTGCACGGGCTTTCTCTAGTTGCAGCGAACAGGGGCTACTCTTCGTTGTGGTGCTCAGGCTTCTCATTGTGGTGGCTTCTCTTGTTGCAGAACATGGGCTCTAGGCATGTGGGCTTCAGTAGTTGTGGCACAGAGGCTCAGTAGTTGTGGCTCACAGGCTCTAGAGCACAGGCTCAGTAGTTGTGGCGCACGGGCTTAGTTGCTCCGTGGCATGTGGGATCTTCCTGAACCAGGGCTCGAACCCATGTCCCCTGCATTGGCAGGCGGATTCTTAACCACTGCGCCACCAGGGAAGCCCCATACTGCTGACATTATTTTGTTCTGTCCCAAAATCTAATGATGTGCTCATTACACCAAGCCTTTAAAATGGCGAATGTGAAGCAACTCCAAATTGTGAGGTGGTAATAGATGTTATCTCAGAGGTTCACACCTCACTCTATGCTATAACCATGATATTTTATACAACACTTGTTTGGTGCTTTTTAAAAATCTTTTTATTGATTTTTTTTTTTTTTTTACATTTAGTTGCCTTCATGACCAGTGGGAAATTTTTTAGTAAAAATAAAGCTGAGAGGAATAAAAGAGAAATGGAAATACAAAGCCTCACATTTAACTGCCGCAGCAGGAAAATTCAAAATTGAATTCCAACCCTAGTTATTAAACACCTTGATCAAACCTCCTTCCAACTTTACTGAGCCAGGCAATTTTTCTCTTTTTCCCACTGACTGGGAGGCAGCAAGAGAGAGAGCTGAGTGGCTGGCAAAAGAAAATGAATACACTCTGCACCACTGGTCTCATGAAGCTGCAGCTTGCTAATTGTGGCCTGACCTGCCTGCACTCTGAGGATATTACTAACGCTGAGAGTCCACAACACAAAACTGCTACACGACCTGGAGACCCAAGTTCCAAGTTTAGCTTCTGAGGTTAATGAGATCGCCCAGCTAATCCTTCCTCATGCTCTTCCCCACCTGTAGTTAGTTGTGGTGCCTACTTGTGCCTCAATAAATATTTGTTAAGCAAATAACTGAATAAATAGATGAGCGAATAAATGAATGAGTAAGGCCACAGTGGGGACGAGGGACAGGGTGTGAGGAAAGGCCTTCTGGAGAATCTAAGCACCAAAGGACAAGCAAGGGTTATCCAGATGAAGGAACTTGGAAGAGACCCCTGGAGGGCGTTCAGGCAGCTTAGTTGGTGGAAGCTGAACGAGTACAGTTAAGAGGCTGGAAACTAGTGGGTTGTGAGTAGGAAGGAAAATCCACTCAGCAGTTCTGAAGAGATTAAAGTGGAGATGAAGCAGGACAGGTATGATGAGACAAGGTAATGGGTGAGAAGGCTATTTTCCTCAGAGATCTGATCCTTAAACCTTTGTCAGCACCACTGGATGGACGCTGGCTGAGTCCAGGAAGTGAAAACTTTGGCCTGTTGAAGGAAACAGAAGTCAAAGTGTACTGAGTCAACGAGGCAAGTGCAGTAGCTGGTTTCCCAGCTGACAGCAAACAGCCATGGGCTTCCCTGCAGCCTCTGAGGGTCATGTGGTTTTGAGAGTGAATGAATGTTCAGCTTTATTTGTTGAGTTGCTAATCAATTTAGAGACAGAAAAAAGGGTAAGACAGGGAACATGAATTTATATTCTGTTCCTAGTAAGGCCGACTGAAAATCGTAGCTTAGATTTGTGGTCAAAAGAGCTGACCAATCATTTGCCTCAGAATTACACAGCTTGACTTGCTTACAGAGGTAAGGAGGGAAGGGATGTGCGGAGATGAAGGATACAGAGAACTTCCTGATGACAGACTCTAAGGTCTGGAGGACAAGGGCAAAGGAACAGGAGGGCTGAGGGGGTGAGAACGACGATCAGATCAGAGCAGCAGAGGCTAAACGTCCCAAGGGGATGACTCTCCACTACTGATTTCTTCCCCCCACGCCCCCAATTGTTGTTTATCATTTTTATTTTCAATTCTTACATTGACTGATGTTTTACCTTAAACATATGTTGATTTTTTTTAATTAAAAAAATTATTTATTTATTTATATTTATTTATTTGGTTGCACCGGGTCTTAGTTGTGAACATATGTTGATTTTTAAGACTTATCTACCTCTTGACCCAGTAACTTGGTCCTATCCTCACTATCCATAATGTAAAATGAAGAAATGAGGGTCTGTGTGGTGTCTCCATCCCTTCCCCCTCACTTCTGAGCTTTCTTCAGCTCCACCATTATTTTTATATTTTCAAGATCTGTAACATTTACCTTTTGTTCCGAAATGGTTATATCTTCCATGCTTTGCCTAAAGGTATATTCTGGAAGTTAAGTTAAATAAACACATTCATTATACTAAATTTATGCCAATTGTATTCTCTGGTTGGAATTTAAGGAGGAGTCCCACTCCTATGTTATGAAACATGGGTCACTCAAAGGAGGAAGTTTCCAAAATTCACATCAAATGAATTATTATTTCTTATACTCAATTAACTACTTTTGTCTTTTTGCTTTATACATGGATAGTTTTCTGGTACAAACTTTTGCTTTTCTTGAGTGTCAAATTGCCTTTCTTTCTTCTTGTTGACAGAATAAACATGTCTTCTCTGTCTGAACACTAAGCTCTTCTAGCTCTTTTACCATTTCATCAATTGACTATTCTAAAAGGACTCCTTCCTTTTCAGGTCTGCCACAAAGATGTCTTTCTGGAATTATCTTAGTGAATCCCCTATCTTCCTTTATCTTGGGTCTCAACTTTATTTCTTTAGGAATAGATTTTTAGGTCATTTTTGTCTCCTCTAGTAATTCTTTTTATTTACTCTGAATTGCCTATGCTTTTTGTGGTGTTGATTTCCTTGTCTTTGTTGGAGTCTAGATCACATAATAAATATTTTCAGAAAAGCTGCATAAGAGGTAAAAATTTCTGGATTCTTCACATCTGTATATGTCTTTACTTACTAGGATGGTTAATTGTATGTGTCAACCTGACTGGGCACCCAGATTAACCATTGTGTCTGGGTGTGCCTGTGAGGATGTTTCTGGTTGAGACTGGCATTTGCATCTTTGGACTAGATAAAGCATATTGCCCTCTCCAATGTTGGTGGGCCTCATCCAATCTGTTGAGGGACTGAATAGAATAAAAAGGTGGAGGACGGCAGAATTTGTCCCTTTTTATCTTCCTGCCTACCTGTCTGATCTGGGACATCAGTTTTCTCTTGCCCTTGATCTAAGATTTATACCAGCGGCTCCCCTGGTTCTCAGGCCTTTGTACTCAGACTGGAATTACACCATTGGCATGCCTGGGTGCCCAGCTTGCAGATGGCAGGTCATAGGACTTCTGGACCTCTGTAATTGTGTGAGCCAATTCCTCCTAAGAAATCAATCTCTCCCTAGTGTGTGTGTATGTGTGTATATATATATATATATATATATACACACACATATATGTATGTATGTATGTATCTATCTATATATAGAGAGAGATTCACTGAAGAATCTTGACTAGTAGACTTATACACTTAATAAAAACTTGGATAGGATTCCATGTTGAAAGCAAATCCCTCTCCAAATGTTGACAGCATTTCCTGGACTCTAGCATCAGTATCAGTGGACTTCCGTGTGTGTGTGTGTGTGTGTAGCACTTTGGAGTCAGCCAGCTTCACTTTGCTGTAGGTCGGAGACCTCTCAAGGAGATAGGCTGGATCCTGCCCAAGGGCAAGAGGAAGACACTACTCTGAGGCTCCATTTTGATTGCTCTTGGTCAGATGATAAATGCTATTTCCAAGAGCTTCTTTTGCTATTAATTTTGTGATTGATTTTATAACCTTCTAGGGAATAGTATGAGTTATATTCAGTTTCTCTCTGAGGAGTGAAATTTTGAGTACTATTTCTATGGTTTTGTTCTCTTTTTTTTGCCTTTAGAGACTAAATTGCTTTACTTCATTTTGGAGTGCATTATTTGTGCTGGTTTTTGAAGAATTTCAGTGATTTAACAGAAACTTCAGTGTGCTTTGACTAAAAATGAGGCAAAAGCTTCAATGGCTTTGCCACTATTTGAAAAAAAAAAGATAACAGAAGACAAGTATTGCATGGATTATTCATTGTTAAGGTAATTAACATCTTTACTACTATATATGCTTAAAAATCATTTCTGCAAAATAACCACACTTGCAGATGTCTAATCCTTACACATACAGACACATAGTCTATATTTGTACTGAAATTTTGCTCACAATTTACATTTGCTAAGTTATTCTAAATTATAGAATTTATTTTCATATTTTCATCTTTACTTTGTTGCTTAAAATAAAACATTGTGCCATTGATTTATTTTCATGTGTGTGCATTGGAGATACAGGAAAGGACAACGGTAGAATAAACATAAACAATAACATATAAGTGACATGGGACGTGACCCAGGACTGTCTGCACAGTTCTGTGTATTTCCTGAGGTTAAGAAGACCACAACAGCCCTTTTAGCACAGGTATAACTTTAAGAACATAAAGGATTTTCTATGAAACTGAAACATAAAATTCATAATTTGTGAAATATGTGTGAACAACAGTATTTAATCAATTTAGCTCTGAATCACCAAGAACCAGTAGAGCAAGTGAGAGTCTCAGGGTCTGATCGCAGGTGTACATACCACACCTAGAGGAGTCTTGGTCTCAGAGAATCTGCTGGATCCACAATCAGTACCTTGTTTACACAGCCTATGTGGTCCACTGCAAATTCTTCTGTGTGTTCTTTCTCTCTCCTGCCACACTGTCAGTTACTTAGAGCACAGTCCTATCTTCTGACTCTTCTAAAGTATCTCCTGCTATTTGACAAATACACTGTATTCTGGAGATTTAGTGAATTCTATTTGATGACAGAGGTACAGTAAAATGGCATGAAATTATTTTGGCAGAGGTTAAAAATATTTTATTCCCCATTTTACTACATCCTTCTTCTGCCTGAAGTGATTTTTAAAAATCTAAGAGTTTAATTTAAAATCCAGATTTTTATGTAACTATCACAAAAATCAGTAGAGCTCTTTTCAAAGAAAGAAGTAACGGTTCTATAATTTGGACATATGAAATTTAGCATGATTGCAGGGTGGTTCTGATCAGAACCCTTCCTAAGCTTTCAGGACATGGGATGACTCCCACTTGCTGAAAAAAGTATGAACATTTTTCCTCCCTAAAAGCAGGTTTTACCTGACCAGAGGAGATCCTGCCTCTGTGGTAATACATTTCTATACATACTCTGTAATAGAGGGAACATATCATAACTACTTGGTAAGTAAACTAACGAAAGAATGAATCAGTGCTTTAATGACTTTTATCATGGTTATAGATGCCAGTATTTCCTTGGCAATCGTGAAATATTTAAATATTTTTTCTGTACATTAATAATATAGATTGGTAGTGCTAGAAGGAGCTATTTTCAGTGAAGAAATCAGTACCAATAATATTTTGCAACTATTCATGCAGCAGTAAAATTATGTACTTCCAGGCAAATTTTATTGAAGTATAGTTGACTTACAATATTATATTAGTTTCAGGTGTACAACATAGTGATTTGATATTTTTATAGATTGCACACCAGTTATAAAATAAGTCACAGGGATATAATGTACAGCACAGGGAATATAGTCAATAATATTATAATAACTTTGTGTGGGGTGTGATCTATAAATACATACATATATAAAATAAACTTTCTCTAACTCAGGAGAACATTTCTTTCCACTTGCCCCATTTTCTGAAGGAACCAGAAGATGAGAGAAAACAGGTATGGGCAGTCCTAGAGAAGAAGCCAAGACTTGTGACCCATGGGCCTGTTCCATCCCATCCCATCCTACCTAGACTGCCCTAGTGAGGAGGTGAAGGAGTCACCCATGACATACAGCTGACACAAGTCCACAGGTGGGAACTGCTGATAGAGTGGGACCATCAGATAGAGTGATGTGCAGCTGTACCCACCACATATAATTCAGATGGACACAGTCATATAGTCTCCTTGCTCATTTTTTATTTTAGTATCTATAAGAAGGCTTAAATCTCCTTCCTGTGTTCTATAGAAAAGGAAGTGGTGACGCCAGGGGTTGTGTTTTCTTAGCCATTATTCTTTCTGAGTTGCTGCACCCAGCTAGATATCTCACCTCTTGCAAGAGCTTCCTCTGTCCATCTCATGTCACCCAACCCTGGAAAATGTCTCTCTGTTTTCCATGTATTTCGAAACATTGAAAGTATCTACCATTCACAACAGTGTGGCGTTATTGTTGATGTAGGGAAATTCAGGAAGAGTAGCAAATAAAGAGTATGGCAGTAAATAAACATCAATATTGGAATTTAGTATATAATAAAGATGCTGCTTCAAATCAGTGGTAAATGAAGGATTATTCCATAGACAGCATTGAAATAAACAAAAAATAAAGTTTAATTCATATCTCCATTTCATCTTTAAAAATAAAGTGAATCTAGATGAGACAAAAATTTAAATGTGAAAAAAATCAAAGCACTGAAAATATTAAAAGAAACAATAAATGAAAGTTTTGTAGTTTTGGAATACTGCAATCCTTTCTAAGGTGGCATTAAAACCAGAAGCCTTAAAGAAGTATTATCTGACTACCAAGAAAAGATTTTAAAATTTCCTATGACAATAAAACTAACAAACCAAAGAAACACCCAAAATACCTTCTGGTAGTCTGCTATATTGGTGGTCGCCAAAAACCCCCATGCCTTGTAGAAAGCTGCCCTTGTAGATCTCCCTCCTCTTGAATCTGGGCAGGGTGTATAACCTGTTCTAACCAACAGGATGTGATAGACGGTTCAGACCAAAGCTCCTGCCTTTGCACTCTTGGAAGTCCTGAGCTACTAAGTTAGAAGTCCAGCTACTCTGCAGGAGATACCAGATTAAGAGATCTTGTGGAGGGGCTATGTGGGAAGGAGAGCCCTATGTCTATCTACATTGAGGAAAACCAAGACACCTAGCTGACACAAGGTCCCAGAACTATAACCGTGGTCAAGCCATTCCAGCCAGCTACTACCCAACTTAACTTCTTAGCTAGGTATGGTATCACACAGAGAACCACACTATCCTCACTGTGCTCTGTCCAAATTCACAACCCTTAGAATTTTGAGAAGTAAAATTCGTTTTTTTATTTAAAGACATGGGGTAATTTCTCATGAAGCAATAGGTAACTGGAACACTTCGGTAGTCAAACAGCAAACTGGGAAGAGTACAAGCAATATATATCACAAGACTAGTTTCCTAAATATACAAAAAGATCTTAAAATCAATTAGAAAAATGACAAATAACTCAATACAAAAATAAACAAAAAGATTTAAGAAGTAATTCAAAGGACCAAAATATAAGTGGTCAATAACCTTTTGGAAGATGTTCAAGCTCTCTTAATTTTTTAAAAAATGCAATGAGATTCCATTATTTGCCTGTTGGATTGGAACATATTTAAAAGCTGAACAATTAACAGAGTGGAGATGATACAGAGCTAGTATTCTCATGTACTGCTTGCTGGGAGCGATTTATCAGTGTTTATAAAAATGCAGTGCATATATTATTTGACCCAGCAATATAATTTCTAACAAGATGTTTTATAACATATTTAACTCAAGGATGCAAACATATATGAAATACTATGAACTGAATGAATGTTTGTCTTTACAAAGAGGAAGGCTTCACTTCCACTGTGATGGTGCTTGGATGTAGGGCCTTTGGGAGGTAATCAGGTTTAGACGAAGTCATGATGGTAGGTCTCCCATGATAGCATTAGTGTCTTTATAAGAAGAGGAAGAGAGATCTGAGAATTTTCTCTCCCTTTCCCTCTCTCTCTCTGCCATGTGAGGACACAGTGAGAAGGTGGTCATCTGCAAGAAATTCTTGAGAGGGCTTTCACCAGAATTGAATCTGCTGGCACCTTGATCTTGGACTTCCCAGGCTCTATAACTGTGATAAATAAATTTCTGTTTTTCAGGACACCCAGTATATGATATGTTTTTATGGCAGCCAGAACAGACTAAGACATGAACAAAGATGTTCATTAAGCATTATTTATAATATCTTACATGTTGGAGACTTCCACATATCCATCCATAAGAATCTTATTAAAGAATTACAGCACAGCTATACAATATATTATTGTGTAGCTATTTACAAGAATAAGGTAGAACTTTCCATACCGATTTAGGAGGATATCTAGATGTTAATAAAGTGAAAAAAAATCAAGAGGTAGATCAGAATAGACGGTAGGATAATATTTGTCAACTTTTATGAAAGAAATACAAGCACACACATATTGCACATTTGTACACACGTATACTTGTATAACATTTCTAAGTAGACACAAGAAACTATTAATGGTGATTAGCTCTGAGGACTGGGAGTACTGAATTAGACAACATGGTGTGAGAGGAAACAGACACTTTTCACTCTACACCCATCTGTACATGTTAGTAGTTAACATGGAACTTTTATTAAAAAGAAAAGAAAAAATAGTGAAATCTCCAAAGGCCTTTGTGCCAAGAGCTCCGCCGTTCCCCAAGCTCAGAACACAGGAGTACTGTTAACCTTTATCTGTTCTTTGGGCTCACATATGCACACAGAGTTGTGTTGTGTGACATTATGCAGACACCATCCCTCTCTGCTAGGGTGGAGCCGAAACAGGAGGATTTGGAAGAAGGCTGGAATTTCTGGGAGAATAAGAACAGCACATCATCCCCCACTGGCTCCCAATGCTGAGACACACACTAGCAGCCACAGGCTCCACTAACAAGCCGACAAGGGGTGCCGTCCTCCCCACCCCAGACTCACCAGTAATAACCTGCCTAAGGAGCAGTGAGGCCGCTAAGGAGCACTTAAGAGACTCCTGGCACCCTGAGCCCAGGTTCTGAATTCAGAGGGAAATGGATCCGTATCATTAACAATTATGTTGTTTCACATGTTCTTTAACCATAGGTTAATTTTCCTGAACCTGAAAGGTGTTCTGTGGGAGAATACCTTATTATTTGATGTTCAAACAGAATCACACCCACTCACAAGCTTCACTTAGCTATGCTTGTTCTGATATATATATATATATATATATATATATATATATATTAACATCTTTATTGAAGTATAATTGCTTTACAATGGTGTGTTACCTTCTGCTTTATAACAAAGTGAATCAGCTATACATATACATATATCACCAAATCTTCTCCCTCTTACGTCTCCCTCCCACCCTCCCTATCCCACCCCTCTAGGTGGTCATAAAGCACCGAGCTGATCACCCTGTGCTATGTGGCTGCTTCCCACTAGCTATCTATTTTACATTTGGTAGTGTATATATGTCCATGCCACTCTCTCACTTTGTCCCAGTTTACCCTTCCCCTTTCCCATGTCCTCAAGTTCATTTTCTATGGCTGCGTCTTTATTCCTGTCCAGCCCCTAGGTACTTCAGAACTATTTTTTTTAGATGCCATATATATATGTTAGCATACAGTATTTGTTTTTCTCTTTCTGACTTAACTTCACTCAGTATAACAGTCTCTAGGTCCATCCACCTCACTACAAATAACTCAATTTCATTTCTTTTTATGGCTGAGTAATATTCCATTGTATATATGTGCCACATCTTCTTTATCCATTCATCTGTCGATGGACACTTAGGTTGCTTCCATGTCCTGGCTAGTGTAAACAGAGCTGCAATGAGCATTGTAGTACATGACTCTTTTTGAATTATGGTTTTCTCAGGGTATATGCCCAGTAGTGGGATTGCTGGGTCATATGGTAGTTCTATTTTTAGTTTTTTAAGGAACCTCCATACTGTTCTCCATAGTAGCTATATCAATTTACATTCCCTTTTCTCCACACCCTCTCCAGCATTTATTGTTTGTAGATTTTCTGATGATGGCCATTCTCACTGGTGTGAGGAGATACCTCATTGTAGTTTTGATTTCCATTTCCCTAATGATTAGTGATGTTGAGCATTCTTTCATATGTTTGTTGGCAATCTATATATCTTCTTTGGAGAAATGTCTATTTAGGTCTTCTGCCCATTTTTGGATTGGGTTATTTGTTTTTCTGAAATTGATCTGCATGAGCTGCTTGTAAATTTTGGAGGTTAATCCTTTGTCAGTTACTTCATTTGCAAATATTTTCTCCCATTCTGAGGGTTGTCTTTTCATCCTGTTTATGGTTTCCTTTGTTGTGCAAAAGTTTTAAATTTCATTAGGTCCCATTTGTTTAATTTTGTTTTTATTTCCATTTCTCTAGGAGGTGGGTCAAAAAGAATCCTGCTGTGATTTATGTCATACAGTGTTCTGCCTATGTTTTCCTCTGAGACTTTCATAGTGTCCGGCCTTACATTTAGGTCTTTAATCTATTTTGAGTTTATTTTTGTGTATGGTGTTAAGGAGCATTCTAATTTCATTCTTTTACATGTAGCTGTCCAGCTTTCCCAGCATCACTTATTGAAGAGGCTCTCTTTTCTCCATTGTATATTCTTGCCTCCTTTATCAAAAATAAGGTGACCATATTTGCATGGGTTTATCTCTGGGCTTTCTATCCTGTTCCATTGATCTATATTTCTGTTTTTGTGTCAGTACCCTACTGTCTTGATTACTGTAGCTTTGTAGTATAGTCTGAAGTCCAGGAGCCTGATTCCTCCAGCTCCGTTTTTCTTTCTCAAGATTATTTCAGCTATTTGGGGTATTTTGTGTTTCCACACAAATTGTGAAATTTTTTATTCTAGTTCTGTGAAAATGCCACTAGTGGTTTGATAGGGATTGCACTGAATCTGTAGACTGCTTTGGGTAGTATAGTCATTTTCACAATGATTCTTCCAATCCAAGAACATGGTATATCTCTCCATCTATTTGTATCATCTTTAATTTCTTTCATCAGTGTCTTATAGTTTTCTGCATACAGGTTTTTTGTCTCCTTAGGTAAGTTTATTCCTAGGTATTTTATTCTTTTTGTTGCAGTGGTAAATGGGAGTGTTTCCTTAGTGTCTCTTTCCGGTTTTTCATCATTAGTGTACAGGAATGCAAGAGATTTCTGTGCATTAATTTTGTATACTGCTACTTTACCAAATTCATTGATTAGCTCTAGTAGTTTTCTGGTAGCATCTTTAGGATTCTCTATGTATAGCATCATGTCATCTGCAAACAGTGACAGCTTTACTTCTTCTCTTCTGATTTGGATTCCTTTGATTTCTTTTTCTTCTCTGATTGCTGTGGATAAAACTTCCAAAATTATGTTGAATAATAGTGGTGAAAGTGGGCAACCTTGTCTTGTTCCTGACCTTAGTGGAAATGGTTTCAGCTGTTCACCTTTGAGAACAATGATGGCTGTGGGTTTGTCATATATGGCCTTTATTATGTTGAGGTAAGTCCCCTCTATGCCTGCTTTCTGGAGGGTTTTTATCATAAATGGGTGTTGAATTTTGTTGAAAGCTTTTTCTTCATCTATTGAGATTATCATATGGTTTTTCTCCTTCAGAGAAATATGTAAATATTTACATATGTAAATATGTAAATATGGTTTATCACATTGATTGATTTGTGTATATTGAAGAATGCTTGAATTTCTGGGATAAACCCCACTTGATCATGGTATATGTTCCTTTTAATGTGCTGTTGGATTCTGTCTGCTAGTATTTTGTTTAGGATTTTTCAGCTATGTTCATCAGTGACATTGGCCTGTAGTTTTCTTTCTTTGTAACATCTTTGTTTGGTTTTGGTATCAGGGTGGTGGTGGCCTCGTAGAATGAGTTGGGGAATGTTCCTCCCTCTGATACATTTTGGAAGGGTTTGAGAAGGACAGATGTTAGCTTTCCTCTAAATGTTGATAGAGTTCACCTGTTAAGCCATCTGGTCCTGGGCTTTTGTTTGTTGGAAGATTTTTAGTCACAGTTTCAATTTCAGTGCTTGTGAATAGTCTATTTATATTTTCTATTTCCTCTTCATTTGTTAGGTCTGGTGGGTTTTACCTTGCTCCATCATCTGCTGCGTATTTCTCTTTCTTCTCATTTTGCTTATCTTACTGTGTTTGGGGTCTCCTTTTCTCAGGCTGCAGGTTTGTAGTTCCCATTGTTTTTGGTGTCTGCCCCCAGTGGCTAAGGTTGTTTCAGTGGGTTGTGTAGGCTTCCTGGTGGAGGGGACTAGTGCCTGTTTTCTGGTGAATGAGGCTGGATCTTGTCTTTCTGGTGGGCAGGACCATGTCTAGTGGTGGATTTTGGGGTGTCTGTGACCTTATTATGATTTTAGGCAGCCCCTCTGCTAATGGGTGGTGTTGTGTTCCTGTCTTGCTAGTTGTTTGGCATAGGGTGTCTGGCACTGTAGCTTGCTGGTCGTTGAGTGGAGCTGGGTCTTAGCGTTGAGATGGAGATCTCTGGGAGAGCTTTCACCGTTTGATATTACGTGGAAATGGAGGTCTCTGGTGGACAAATGTCCTGAGCTCGGCTCTCCCACCTCAGAGGCACAGGCCTGACACCCGGCTGGAGCACCAAGACCCTGTCAACCACACGGCTGAAAGAGTAGACATGCAAATCCAAAGAATCACAGAATTTCCTTCAAATTGGTGACCAGCCACAATATCAATCTGGAGTGGGAAGCCTCTTTCTTCAGTCTCTCTTGGCCTTTTGAGTTCGGGGCCAGTTTCAGACTTCACCCCGGGCACTCCAGAGGTTTCCAATCAACTTGCAGGGAGAAGATGTTTTGGGAAGCACTGAGCATCAGGGTAGCTCAGAGAATCACAGAATCAGGCTGAGGCCCAGCAGAGTCAACAAATTCCCAGAAGCTTTTCTGATGTATTTTTAAGGGCTTGAAAACCAAAGCAGATTTTTAATCTTCTTATCAAAAAACACAAGCCTTTATATCAAAGTGTTAGATTTCTTAATATCTTTTGTGTCTTCCCTTGTAAATGTGGGAACTGAATGATCTCTTCTAGGTGTGTGTGACGGACCAAATCTAAAACATCGTCAGAGGCAAGCAGACCTTGAAAATCTTGTGGAACTGGAATGTTTTCATGCCCCACACCACACTGTGTGTTTAACGGGTATGCGACCAGTTTGTGGATCTAGCAGGGCGGTGCGGATGCAAATTTGTATGACTGGGGTGATCGTTTCATTAAGCATTCTCATTTGGAAAACGTTCTGGAATATGTGAATAAATAACAGGGAAATGTCCAAACAGACATAGTATCATGATAAAAAATATGAATAGTTACCAGAGAGAGAGAGGGAGAGTCACTTCAAATCAAATAATGAATGAGCATGAACCCACAGTGCAAACTGGAAGGATGATCATAGATGTGGAACCCGAGTTATGACTAACAAACATATATAAGATTTATTTCTAACTGTATCAACCGGCAAAGAAAATAGCTATGCATTTACTGGAAAAAAAAAAAAAAAAAAAAAAAAAGCATTACTCCTATTTGGTTAGAAAGACAAAAGAAAAAAAAAGGAAAAGAATAGATACAC
The DNA here is from genome assembly GCF_964341445.2 of Mesoplodon mirus. Lineage (NCBI taxonomy): Eukaryota > Metazoa > Chordata > Mammalia > Artiodactyla > Ziphiidae > Mesoplodon > Mesoplodon mirus. The sequence continues at coordinate 6,634,582 of NC_138986.1, read as the reverse complement.
CCAGTTGGAACCCTGAACAACCAAATGTCACAAAAGGTGTTAAGAACACTAACATTCTTGTTATGTTTGAAGGCTGTATTATGTACGAATGTTTGGGAATTTTTCAAAAAGAAAATTTAAGTCTATTTTGGTGTTTCAGGCTCCATAGAACCAAAGGGTACTCTGGAAGGCTTATAGGGAAATGTGAGATTGAGAGAAAACTCATGAGAATATCAAGATGGAACCATTTATGAAACAGCAAAGCTCGCATATAATTGAGCAAGGACAATGGAAAGTAGTTTGAAATGCAATATAACTCTGTAAGAATACAATGTACATTGCCAGTAGCTGAGTGTTGCAAGCCAAATTCAAAGCAAACAAATAAAGAAGTAAATAAAAATTTAAAGCCATTAAGTGGAAAAATATTATCATGAATGACTTATATGATTACATTTGAATTTTTAAAATGATGTCATTAGAAGGATGCAGGATAAAGCCGAGAAGAAAGGAGTTACGAGTCTACTACAGTAGTTTGGGTTCTGTTGGTATTTGCTCTTTAGTCAAAATTGGTCCTTTATTTACTATTCATTCTTTCTTCCCTGCTATCTTCTGTTCTCTATTTTTTACTTCCTTTATTTAAATTTTAACTTTCTTTATCTTTCTTTTCTGAATTATACCGATCTTATAAACATAAACCATTTAGTTGTTTATTTTTAATTGTTTCATTTCCACCTCAAATTTATGCCATGTGTTTTGGATTCCCCCTTTAAAAATTTCATAACATTTAAAAAACATTTTGGGATTAATATTTGTGGTAGTAATGAGATTTTTATTTGATGGTTTCTTGGCAGTTTGATGTGTGAAAACAATAGGTTACGATGATGGAAGCATTCTTACTGTCAATAAGGCAAGGAAAATTATATGGTCAAGTGAATAGATTTTTAGGACTGCTAGCTTCAGGTTTTTATGAAAACCTAAGAGGTTCATAGCAACAGGTTTTACAACATTTAGATACACAATGGCGTAACACTACAGTAGCTACAAACACTAGCAATAGCCAGAGTCTAAATACAGTCAAACTCATTTTGATTGTAAAAATTTAGTTTTCAATTTGCCTCCTGCTGCATAGAAGTAATATACCAGGCGATTCATTTCCACATTTGAACTGTTGTTAACCACAGTGGGCGAAGGAGAGCTAGATGCAGGGTTTGGCTATTATGTCACACTCAGAAGAAAAGGGAATAACATTACAGCACAGAATGACCTATCAAATTTCCTTGACAGGTGCTAATTCACTTTGATCTATCCTTCACCGTAATTTCATGGGTGGGAAGGACATACATATTTATAAGTGTGGAAGCAGGCTGCCGTTGTTCTGTTTGTAATTTACGGTAACAAAGAATTCATTTAGATTTTCATATTAGAAGTTCCAAGGTGACCGTGTAGTAGATATCAGCCCCCTGCTGTTTAGGATTCCTAACATAATAAGAATAAAGCAAAACAACAGTACATCACAACCTGGGCTCATGGGTAATCAATTCACATATTTACCACTAAAACAAAAGCACTGTGCAAAGCAGCGTCATTACTACAATTTGCTGATAAAAACCCTAGGGATCCCAGAAGTATCTGCCTGGAAAGCAGCTGATTAATCTAAGTTACTCATGCTTTGTTAAAGAGTTATTGTTTTAATCATAATTAACAATAAGTAGTTCTCATGGAAAAGTTGCAGGGGAGATGCAGCTCAGCCCCTTGTGAGGTAGACAGCTTTTATGCTTTTTTTAACCATGAATTATGAACAAATCTATAACAAAACAGAGAACCAAATGGGAGAACAATAATGATTTTGGTGCCAAAAGTTAGATTTAGAATCTCGTTAGCTATGAAAAATAGTGTTTTGTATACAAATATCTCTTAACTGACATGACCATGGTGCATCATTTTTGTATCACATAAAATGCTTTAAAAGCTCAGTGGGACGAGTTCTTTTACTTCTAAGGAAGGGCATCTCAACTTCTATGTACACAGCAAACATTCCAGCATGTTGTATGATTTTTAAAATGCCATAATTAGGTAAAATATTTGAAAAGAGATTTCACTAAACAACATATATGACTGGTTAATAAGCACATGAAAAAGATGCTCAACAGGACTAGTAATTGGAGGGATGTAACTTAAAACCCCAGTAAAAGACCGCTACATACCCACTAAGATGGCTAGAATGGAAAAGACTGAAAATATCAAGTTGGTGAGGATGTGGAGAAACTGGAACCCCTCTGCTTTGATGGGGTTGTAAAATGTTACAGCCACGCTGAAAACATTTAAGTAATTTTTTAAAATCTTAAACACACATGACCATAGGACCCAGTGACTCCTCTCCGAGATATCCAACTGAGAGAAATGAAAGCATTTAACCACACAAAGGCTTGTATACAAATGCCCATAGCTCAAGTCATAATAATCTCAACTAGAAACAATACAAATGTCCATCAACTGGTGAGCAGATACACCAAATGCTTCCTATCCGTTCAGTGGGATTTTGCTCAGCAAGAAGACAGATACACAAAACCACTCTGAAAAAAATCTCAAAATAATTATGCTGAGGGAAATCAGCCAGATGACAGATTGCATATTGTATGATTCCATTTATATGGAATTTCTAGAAAAGGCAAAACTCTATAAGCAGAGAACAGATCACTGATTGCCTGGGGCTGAGGGTGGGAGTGGGGATGTCTTAAATATGCAGGAGGAAACTTTTTAGGGTGACAGAAGCATTCTAAAACTGTGTGTGATGATGGTACATATTTACTGTCTAACTGTACCCTTACACCGGCTGATTTGTATGATTTGTCAATTATACCCCAATAAAGTTATCAAATGCATCAAGGCATAAACAAGATTTGTGAAGCTTGTACACGTTCACAAATTGTAAAAAGTTTACTTTAAAAATAAATAAATTAGGGGTAAGATGGGAATAGAGACACAGAGCTACTAGAGAATGGACCTGAGGATATGGGGAGGGGGAAGGGTAAGCTGTGACAAAGTGAGAGAGTGGCGTGGACATATATACACTACCAAACGTAAAATAGATAGCTAGTGGGAAGCAGCCGCATAGCACAGGGAGATCAGCTCGGTGCTTTGTGACCACCTAGAGGGGTGGGTTAGGGAGGGTGGGAGGGAGGGGGGGAGACGCAAGAGGGAGGAGATATGGGAACATACGTATATGTATAACTGATTCACTTTGTTATAAAGCAGAAACTAACACACCATTGTAAAGCAATTATACTCCAATAAAGACGTTAAAAAATTAAATAAATAAATAACTGTTGTAATTACACGTTAATAAAAGCAGTATCTTTCTCCTAGGGAGGGTATCCTGAGACTTTCCTTCAGAAAGCTAAGAATATAGCTTGCTCTATATGGTGAAAGGTTTCAGGTATTCCTTTTTATGATCAGACCACTATGCATTTTCCTGTTCCCAAACCACTGAGAAGTCTTCAGAAATGCTCCAAGTACAGGGCCTATAATTTAAAGGGGCAGCCAGATCCTCAGTCGGCCAGTCAACAATATGTACTAAGCTATTCCAATGACCTCACAGAGCAAGCGCTCATGCTGAAAAGTGCCAGGGAGATTTTCCAGGGAACTGGACAACTTGATTAAAGAACTGTGTCAGCATTTCAACAGCTTTGAAGTAGTGACAGCAACACCGAGGCAGGAGTTGAGAGATCATGTTCTTCTCTTCCAGGGCAAGGGTGGTGAGCACGGGTTTTTAATCATGAAAATGATCTTCTGCTTCACCCACTGAGGAAAATCATCAGGAATGTGTCCTACATCATAGGGTGGCATTTATTGATCTGTCAGAAAATCTCCTTGTTGAAGCTTTCTGAAACGTCGTCCTCTGATCTACTCCTAATTCTTAGTAAGAACACAAGTAGCATATGATAGGCTGACAACTGAAATGAACACAGATATAAGGGCCTTTACACCATTTCTTGTAGAACACCAGTTCATCTACCAAGAGAAAGTGGATTCTCGAGGATGCTACAAGGCAGATGTCAGCTTCAATTGGTTAAACCTGGGAAATGTTGACTGAATTTCTCATAAGCAATAAGAAATCCCACATCTAATTCTGATTCATGTTTAAAAAGCCCAGAAAATTAACAGTTACCTAGAATAAGGCAAGTAATACACGATTAACATTTTGTTGCCACTCAGGATTCAAACAAAAGAGACTCTAGTAAACCCCTCTGTTGTCAAATGTAGGAGCATCTGGCAGAGCATCAGCTGCCTAGGAAAACTTTATTTCCCATCTTTTTTTCTAACTATTCCCTGCTTGTGCCTTACCATTCTCATTAAGTCTATGGTTTTAAAAAAAGATTTTCCTAATCCTCCAATGTGCCCTCATTTCCAGCTACCTTATTCAGAGTCTGTTTAGCTGCTGCCCCACATTTTTGCCATGGTGTGCAAGACCAATGTCTGTCACTCCTCACATTGCATTCAGACACTCATACTTACTTCTTTCTCTCATATTAGACAGTAATTTGTTAAGGGTAGGCATAAACATAGATGTGAATGTGTGTGTGTGCATGCGCACACACCTCTGTGTGTGCACATGGAAACGAGCCTAAATTTCTAGGTCCTGAACCAGAATTTCATAATTTGTTTAAGACATGACATAGCTACATGGAGTAATTAGTGAATGAAATGGAGTAACATATGTCAGCATTGTATGTTGCCATACAAAAGTTCTAGAATACACATTACTCATGATTAGATACTGTGTAACCTGTAAGGAGGTCTTAATTCTGGAAATACAGAAAATGATTACAAAGGGGTTAAGAACAAAGGGGCCAGCATTAGGCAAAGTTAACCAAGAAGGTTTTAGAGAGATTTCAGTTTGTTTTCAACTTTCACACATTTTGGAATTTATAACAAAGAAGACAATTAATTATACTAAAAAATGGATGCTGTTATTTTAACTATGATTATATTTCACCATTGAAGTCTAAACAGACCACAATCCAGTTTGCTTAGCACTATTTCCTGTTGTGGATGTCTATGGATGTTAAATCTCAGATGAACATAGATGCAAAAATCCTCAAAAAAAATATTAGCAAATTGAATTCAACAATACGTTGAAAGGATCATACACAATGATCAAGTGGGATATATTCTAGGGATGCAAGGGTGGTTCAAGAACCACAAATAAGTCAATGTGATGTAACACATTAACAAAGTGAAGGATAAAAATTGTATGGTCATCTCAATAGATGGAGAAAAAGCACTTGACAAAATTCAACATCCATTTATGATAAAAGCTTTCAACAAAGTGGGTATGGAGGGAATATACCTCAACATAATAAAGGCCATATGTGACAAGCTCTTAGCTAACATCATACTCAATGATGAAAAGCTGAAATCTTTTCCTTTAAAATCAGGAACAAGACAAGGATGCCCAATCTTGCCAATTTTATTCAACATAGTATTGGAAATCCTAGCCAGAGCAATTAGCCAAGAGGGAAAACATGAAATTGGAAAGGAAGAAATAAAATTGTCATGTTTGCTGGTGACAGGATATTATATATGGAAAACCCCAAAGACTCCATCAAAAAACTGTTAGGACTAATAAATAAATTCAGTAAAGTTGCAGGATACAAAAATCATTACACAAAAATCTATCATGTTTCTATGCACTAATAACAAATTATCAGAAAGAGAAATTAACAAAACAATCCCATTTACAATTTCATCAAAAAGAATAAAATCCTAGGTATAAATTTAACCAAGGAGGTGAAAGACCTGTGTATTGAAAACGTTAAGACATGTAACTGAGTGGATGGGAGAAGATACTTGCGAGTCATATCTCTGATAAGGGGTTAATATCCAAAATATCTAAAGTACTCATACAACTCAACAGCAAATAAACAATCTGATTTAAAAAATAGGTAGAAGATCTGAGTAAACATTTTTCCAAAGAAGACATGCAGACGCCTAACAGGTGCATGAGAAGATGCTCAGCATCACTAATCACCAGGGAAATGCAAATCAGCACCACAACGAGGTATCACCTCACACCTGCTAGAATGGCTATTATCAGAAGATAAATAACAAGTGTTGGTGAGGATGTGGAGAAAAGGGAGCTCTTATGCACTGTTCTAGGAATGTAAATCAGTGCAGCCAGAATGGAAAACAGTGTAGAAATTCCTCATAAAATTAAAAATAGAACTACCATATGATCCAGCAATTCCACTTCTGAATACTTATTTGAAGAAAATGAAAACACTAACTCAAAAAGATATCTGCACCCCCATGTTCACCGCAGTATTATTTACAATAGCCAAGACATGGAAACAATGGGTAAGTGTCCATTGATTGCTGAATGAATAAAGAAAATATTTACACACATACACAATGAAATATTATTCAGCCATAAAGATAATGAAATCTTGCCATGTGTGACAACATGGATGGACCTTGAGGACATTATGCTAAATGAAATAAGTCAGACAGAGAAAGACAAATACCATATGATCTCTCTTATATGTGGATTCTAACCCAAGCAAACCAAATAAAAAACCAAGCTCACAGATACAGAGAACAGATTAGTGGCTGTCAAAGTTGGGGGGTAGTGGGTGGGAGAAATGGGTGAAAGGGGTCAAGAAGAAGAAGAGCAACAACAAAAAGCAATTGATAAAAGGAATCTTATGCAGCCATTAAAATAATGTTTATGATGGGTGTTCAACAATGTGGGAAATGTTTCAGCTATAACTGAGATGAAAAGGGTAGGGTATAAAATTCTATGTAGAAATGACACCCAGTGTGTAGAAACCGTGCATGAAAAAAAGACTGTGCAGGTAGATTCTAAAACTTTGCTTTCTATCTGCCTCTCTCTCTCTCTCATCATGATCATCATCATCTATTCAATATAGATAATATATATTTCTTAGTATATATAAATTATTATTGTTGTTGTTATATGTTTGCTGAGCTGTTTGAGAGCAAGTTGCAGACATCATGACCCTTTACCCCAAATAATTGAATGAGTATCTCCTAAGAAAAAGGAAGCTCTGTTATCTAACCACTGGGTAATCATCAAATTCTGCTAATGCAAAGTTTTGATGTAATTTACAAGTTCCTTCATGATCTGGCCCAGCTTGCCCATCCGGCCCCATCTTTCCCTGTCTGCCCCAGTGCCTTTGCACTTTGTGCTCTAGTGTACTCAACTGTCAATTCCTTGATGTTCCACACTCCCTTGCTCCCTTTCAGTCCTTCATAAGTGCAGTTCCATTACTTTCAGGTACTTTTGCCAGCTCTGTTCTCCCCTCAGCTGAACTTGCTAATGAATCTCTGTCTGGATTTGAGTCCAGGCTCTGCCATTTACTAGTTGTGGGCACATGGGGTGGTTACCTCTCTGTGGCTCAGGTTTCTCATTTATAAAATGGGATTAGAAGAAGTAACTGTCTTGTGAGATTGTTGTGAGGCCAAAGTGAGATACTTTAGGCCAAGAGCTTAGAAGGGTGCCTGGGAAAGGTGAACGTGTAACACTCGCTTTTACTCCTCCTCCTCTTCCTACCACCACCACTGCTACTTCCATTAGTACTAGCACTGGTCCTGCTGCTGCTGCTATTACTACCATTCATTTAAGACCTTAGCTTAAAGTTCACCCACTCTGGGAAGGCCTCACTGATCCCCAAGGATGAATTGAGTAACCCTGCCTGTGCATCTAGCTATCTTGTACTTTCCCTCTAAACGTACCTACCATAAGTTTTTTGAAGAATTTTTTTATCACTGTTTCTTCTAGACCGTGTTTGAAGTCTTTGCATTAGTGACTAAATTTGACTTATTCAACTTCATAAGCCCAGCATTTAGCAAAGTGTCTGGCACATGAAAATGTTTTAATAAATACTTTTTGAATCAATGAATGAAGATCAGTAATTCAGAATTCAGAATGAATTTCAGGATCTAATGGACAAAATAATTTTCCCAAACTAGGTTGACAATTGATTTTTCAGGGAAAGTCCAGATAGGTTAAGTGTAGAATACATACTCATGCTTCAGGGAGCTCCAAAATACCCTAATACCCAGGGAAAGTTATTTGCACGTAGTGCAAAACTTTGTGTGCTGATTTTCAAGCTGTTAAAAACACAGGAGGAAATTAATTCTTCTGAGCAGTCAGTTTCTCACCATCTCCTCAGCATTAAATTCAATGTTAGATTTGTTTTTTAAACAAACTTAACAGGCAGGAAGTTGAGACAATCCACTTGGTACTCAAATAAAACAGCAAGAAGTCAGTGAAACTGTAAACTGTGGAAGTGCCATGTGAGTAAAAGGGGAAACATAAGAGTCTTTCAAACACCGCCATGGGGCGCTCCTACAAACAGGACGCAAATGCAGCCTCCGGCAGTTCAAGAACATGCTTAGAATTTGCCAGACATCATTGTTGAGGTCAAAGGTCAAGACTCACTGGGAAAAATATTTTTTCTTTTCCCTAATAAATTCAGGGGAAAACCTACAGAGGAGGGTGTATTTTCAGCTTTAACAGATGAGTAAACTGAGGCCCAGAATCTAGTTAAGGAACGTGATAAGGGTCACATAGATCCCCAGAGGCAGGACTGGAATCTGCTTATTTTTCAAAGCATCTCACCACCGCTAAGCCTTTGGAGTTGAGAAGGGGACTCTGGAGTTTCTTAAACTTGTCCTGGACCCATTGTGAGAAATGGGCTCAAGTTCCTTAAAAAGTTAAACACAGAATTACCATGTGTTCCAGCAATTACACTCCTATATACCCAAAAGAAGTAAAAACGAAGACTCAAACACACACCTTATACAAATATTCATAGCAGCACTATTCATAATAGCCATAAGGTGGAAATAACTCAAATGTCCATCACCAGATGGATAACCGAATTGTGTACACACATACACACACACATATACATATATATCTACATATATACACACATATTTCAACATATATATATATATATTTCAACCATAAACAGAAATAAAGTACTGGTACATGGGACAACATGTATAAAACTGGCAACCATTATGCTAAGTGAAAGAAGCCAGACGCAAAAGGACAAATATTGTATGATTCCACTGATATGAAATACTCAGAAAAGATAAATCTATAGAGACAGAAAATCATTTAGTAGTTGCAGGGGGCTGTGAGGACTGGGAAGTGGGAGTAACTGCTTAATGGGGATGGGGTTTTATTTTGGGGTGATAAAAATGTTTTGAATAGATAGAGGTCATGGTTGCACAACATAGGAAATACACTAAACACCCTTACATTGTTCATCCCGTAAAAAGATTATTTAAAGTTGTTTTATGTTATGTGAATTTCACCTCAAAAAAATAGGCTCAAAGCACTTCTACAAATTATAAGAGATAACTAGGATTCCCTGTTTTCATAATTGAATAAACAAGGGAGGTGTTTCCTTTGTCTTTGCATACTGAACTTTCAGTAAGATGGAAAATCTTTAGCAACTGAGTTGGATCTTCCGGAATCCTGCATTCTTCCTCAGGCAGAAAAGCACTGATGTGCCAGAATAGGGATCAGAAGACCAGTTCCAGGCTCTGTTCAAGGAAGTGTGTGAACTGGGTAGGTCACACCCTCTTGGTGTCACTTTATCTATCCATCCATACAAATGGATGAAATTAGGCCAGAGAAGTGATTGATACATTATCTTCTACCTCCCCCCAAATTATAAGTTAATATTTTATTAGTGAAATGAAATAAAGTATGACTTTATCTTGTATATAATAGGTATAAGATTAAATAGTGTCCAGAAAGTACCTGATGCAAAGCAATACATTAGGAATGATGTTCGGACAAATGAAAATTAGTTGTTAGGGTACGGGTTAGTGTTCATGTACGGGTTAGGATTAGGGTACGGGTTAGGGTAAGGGTTAGGGTTAGCAAACGGGTAAGGTTTAGGTTACAGGTGAGGGTACGAAAACGTGTTAGGATTAGGGTACGTGTTAGGGCACGGGTTAGTGTTCATGTACAGGTTAGGATTAGGGTACGGGTTAGGCTTAGTGAACGGGTAAGGTTTAGGGTACAGGTGAGGGTATGGAAACGTGTTAGTGTCAGGGTACGTGTTAGGGTACAGGTTAATGTTCATGTACGGGTTAGGATTAGGGTATGGGTTAGGGTAAGGGTTAGGGTTAGGGTTCGGTTTAGGGTTAGCGAACGGGTAAGGTTTAGGGTACAGGTGAGGGTACGAAAACGTGTTAGGGTTAGGGTACGTGTTAGGGTACGGGTTAGTGTTAGGGTACGGGTTAGGATTAGGGTACAGGTTAGGATTAGGGTATGGGTTAGGATTAGGGTACGGGTACGTGTTAGGGTACGGGTTAGGATTAGGGTGCGGGTTTGGTAAGGGTGTGTGTCCGAGCGTGTCTCCTCGGACAATTCATTTCTGAGTGTTCTGCAAATGTTGGCTGGGAAACGAGCTTGAGTCATACTGGATCAAAAGTTTATCACATTTAACTTAATCCACTTAAATCCAACAGTGTGTGATGGGATATGTTTTCTTCCCCTCTACCTACAGAGCTCAGCACTTCATGGTAACACCAGTGTTCCTGCACGTAGTAGAAATTCTGAATTGTTGAGTAATCATGACTGGTTGAATGACTGTGAACAATGAACCCCAGTGACGTCTGTGACGTAATCCCAGGAGCCTGGGAATATGTCCTCGTACATGGTAAGGGGAATTAAATTTGCACATGGAAGTAGTGTTGATAATCAGCTGACCTTAAATAGGGAGAGTAGCCTGAACTATCTAGGTGGTACCAACGTAATCACAAAGGTCCTTAAATGGCAGAAGAGAAAGGCAGAGTGGTCAGTGTTAAAATGGTAACAGTGCGAGAAAGACCCAGCTGGCCACTGCTGGCTTTGAAGATGGCAGGGGGCTAGCTCCAGGGAATGCTGGCAGCTGCTAGAAGCTGGAAAAGGCAAGAAAACAAACTCCCTGTGCACCTGTAGAAAGGAACACATCTCTGTGACCCCTTGATTTTACGACTTCTAACCTATAGAACAGTAAGACTGTTAGGGAACCACTGACCGAAACCACCTGTCCTGGGCAGGCATGCTAACAACCGCTTCCCTGAGCTGTCTCACAACAGGAGGGCCTGGTAAGGAACATGGTGCTGCTGAAAATTAACCAGGAGAACTTGGGAGGGGCCCAAAGGAGGGAGGAGACGCCAGCCCATAATATGTCTTGCCAACCTCCCAGAAACCCTCACGCTGGAATCCACCTTGGCTGAGAGATGTGCACGCCGCCAGAAAGGACCTTGAGTCAGACCAAATATGGGCACAAGAAAGATGACCGGCCAGAGACAACCCAGAAACTAACCCCATTACCATAAAACCTGAGACTGCGAGCACGCGGCAGAGCAGTCCTCCTGGGTTCCCTGACCCTCCTGCCCTCCACCTGGGCGCCCTTTCCCCGCAGAGTCTTTTGCTTTGTCAGTATGTGTGTCTCCTCGGACAATTCATTTCTGAGTGTTAGACAAGACCCCATTCTTCGGCCCTAAAAGGGGTCCCTCCTTCCAGTGACAAGATGATAAACTGTGTTGTTTTTAAGCCACTAGGTCTGTGGTCACTTGTTACAGCAGCTAAAGAAAACTAATACAATGACTAACTGAATGAATGAACCCATGGATGTGTGTGGTCAGAGCAGACGTGGCACTGGTGCACCCTGAGGCCCTGAGTGAAGTCCCGTGAAGGGACTGGGAGGCGAGTCTGCACACACAGCCGTTCTCCCAGCGGCTCTGGTGCTGCCCTCTGTGCAGGTGGCTGCCGACGAGAGAGAAGCCAGATTTGGGAGTGAGAAAGGGGGCCTGAGGGCTGCTGATGCTGTCCAGGTAGCTCCTGATCAGGACCTCGCCACTCTTAAGTGCAGTGTGTTTTGTTTTTTGGGTTTTTTTTTTAGTAAAGACATCATTACTACCCTTACATAATTCAGATTTTTTTTTGGTGTGTGTGGCATTCACAACATTTTCACCTACAGGTCATTCGATTTCCCACATAAGGAGCTGAAGTCAGCATTATTACACTAATCCATTGAAGAAGCTGAGAGACGTCTGAGTGACTCTTTGCATAAAACTATGCAGGAACCAAAATAAGAAGTGAAACAAGACATTTAGCTGTGATGCTAAATACCACTGCTGTCCAGGCATTTGGACTCATAGTCAGAACCACTACCTACCTAGAGAGGGCCCTAGCACATCTTTTATCAGGAAGCTTCTGGAGTCCCTGGGGTTCCCTCACAGCAGTCAGGACCAAGTTATCCAAACTGCTACCACAGAGAGATTCTCTATAACCCCAGAAATTCTAAGTAACTGGACTAGGGACACCCTCTGATTAACCTGCATCTGAGCCCACATTCAGCCATGCAGGGTCCTGTCGACCCTGGCGTACGAGCATCACCATATACATTGGGATATCGGGTGCTAACTGAGGTGCTCACAGGTATGGACTTGAGTATTCCAACTGGAGAGTACACATTTTAAAGAAGATTATGACAGTGAAGAGAGGGATGTGGGTAAAAATAAATTACTAAAGAAATCAGAAATAGAACCTATAAGGAAAAGAGAAAAGATTAATCAGTATAACTGAAGACAAGACAGGTATGAGCAAACACCCCATCTTTATGGTGCATCCTTGGACAATAAGAATGGTCTACATACCATGGATCCAAATAAGGAGATGAAACATACATTTTTAGATAAAAAACTGAGTGTAATACAACAAGAAAAATATACATTGGTCTCTGTCCCTGGTTCCTAACACAGAGCTCCTAAGACCTTTGCAACTTCCTGAGTGACAGGAGTGTCTGCCACTGAGCTCCTAAATCTCTTGGAATTTCCTGGGCGACAGTAATGTCTTTTGTTCCAGTGAAGTATCTCTTGGACTCCTGGATGGGGGCTGGTCACCAGAAAGACCAAGCCTTGTTTAGAAGCTTGAAACTTCCAGCTCTACTTCTTCCCCCAGCCCCCATTCTTCAGGAAGTGGCTGGGGATGGAGTTTATCATCTATCATGCCTCCATGATGGAGCCTCCCAAAATATCCCAACAGTCTGGGTTTTGCAGAGCTTCTGGGTTGGTGAACATATCTATTACATGCTGGAGGGTGGTGCACCCCAATTTCATGGGGACAAAAGTTCCTGCATTCAAGACCCTTCCAGACCTTGTCCTGTGTATCTTTTCATCTGGCTGTTCATCCATTTCCTTTAGCATATCCTTTATTGTATAATAAACTAGTAAACGTGTTTCCCTGAATTTTGTGGGCTGTTCTAGCAAATGACTGAATCCAGGAGGCGGGGTCAGGGGAACCTCTGATTTGTAGCTAAGGCAGACAAAAACTGTGGGTAACCTGGGCACCTGCTACTTGCAATTGGCATCTGAAGTGGGGTGGTCTTGTGGGACGAGCCCTTAATGTGTGGGGTCTGCTTTAACTCTGGATCGTGTCAGAATGGAGTTGAACTGTAGGGTACCTAGCTGGTATCGGAAATTTGCTTGATGTGGGAAAACCCACACATCTGGGGTCGCTCTTATGTGGTAATATTAGTATTATGTGGTAATATTACACAGCATTATGTGGTAATATTATGAAGTATTATGTGGTAATAGGACAAAGTACTGCGTGGTAATAGGATGAAGTATTATGTGGTGATAGTGGGAGAGTAAAGGAGAGATGCACACAGGAGTGTTTTTCCTTTATACTGAAGAGCTGTTAGATGCAGGCTTGGCAAAAGGCTAAGTCATTGTGAATTGTTCATCACATGGGTTTACAACCAGAAGGCATTTTAGCAGTGATTACTTTTCCTTTTTCTTTACTACCTCCATGGCTTCTGGGGGTGATTTTGGTATTATTTTTGCTACACAAAGAGCTTTTCCTTAAAAAAACAAAAAAGCAAAAGTCTACCTTATCATTAAGACTTGAGCGCTGGGTCTGCCCCTCTTGTTTCTGCCTGGCACACCGTCAGTAGGGCCCCGGGGGAGCTCCCTGAGTGTAGCCACTTCTCCCCCACCTGCCAGCGGTGCCGACACCCACAGGCTCCTATAGCATCACATGTTCCTGCTCTGTGCGACCAACAACGAACCTGAGAAAAACGTGTTCTCCATTTTAACAACGCCATTGGAAGAGATACTGTTCTGAAAGAAACCAGAAGTGGATACTTCCTCTAAACTTAAAAAGAAATCAAAATGTTTAATAATAGTTTATAAGTATGAAAGTATTGATGATGGTGACTGCTGTGGACCACTTAGACTGTCCCCTTTGGAAGGCAGAGAGATTTCAACAGCCATGATTATCAAAGTGCATACAAACATGATGTTAAAGACAAAGCTGTGATTTCAAGAGAATTAAACATTTTCATTTCTTACCAATTAGGAGATTGCAGAGCATGAAAAGGAAAGGAAAACAATGCATCCACTGAAGTCAAGGTTATCCAGGAGTTTAGCGGGACAGGGAAAAAAGCCTTCAGCAGTTTCCCCATGTCAAACTATTCCTTTAAGAAGTTTACAGATGCTTCAACGTTGTCAGTCAAAAGCTTGGCTAAAGAGGGCGTGCGCAGCAGCGCTCTAATCTGGCCAAGAGAGAAGTACCAGGGATCTGGAGTCTAGCGGGAGAGCATTCATAACAGAAAGAGGTGAAGAGGCGCCAGAGCCATGGAGGTGGATGCAACGATGTCACACAAAGTGTGAGAGATGCAAAATGACTTCACTTAGCTTAAGGAAGCATCGTCACATAATCCAAAAGACTTCCCACAGTTTAAAGGCTGGTAGAAACTGGGATAACAGCACAAGAAAGTCTTCTCAATTCTGTGTGGAAATGCCTTCGTTTTCTTTTTCTTGGTTGGGGAGCAACCAGACCCTACACAACTGCAGAATAAGGGAAATGAGTATATCAAAAAAAACCCACAAAAAACAAAAAGAAAATAACAGAAATGACATCATAACAACAGTAAGGAGAAGAAAACACACAAAAGAAAGTGACTGCAGCATGAGGATAAGGCTTGTGAAAATTTAAAGCTATTTTAGAGTGTAGGGCTAGAAAAAATCAGACCCACCTATAGAATACCAATTTTACCCTTATTAATTTCTACTTCTCTTTTCTGAATTGTTAAAAAAAATCTACATTCATAATAACTAGGACGATCAGGTGCAAAAGGTGAAATTGTCTGTCTCAGTTCTCACTCCCTTCATTTACTACTGGTAAGTAGCAGCAACACCCTGCCACGGGCTTCTAGTCTTCATGGTGGGTGAACTGTTGACTTCCCCAGAATGCGCCTGGGCCGACGGGACTTGACGTGAGCAGGGGTGAGATGCCGGGCTGCCCTCTTGCACTTCTGCCGTCACCTTGGGAAGGACAGCTCCTGCTGGCTGCTGCTCCCAGAACACAGAGCGGACCTGAGCCCAGCACTGTGGAGCCCAATGAAACAAACCCCAGCTGACCTGCAGACACAGGAGCAAGAAACATGTCTTCTTCTGTGCCACTGAGAATTTCAGGTGCTCACAGAGCCAAACTGAATGATGTCTCATCTGTCTGGTCTGCCCAGAAAACCCCAGTTTCTTCCTGTTGCCCAGAAAATTATTCATAATGCCTCGTTTCATCCCCAAACTATATGGTCGCCATAATAATAACAGATGTTTAGCTTCCTAAAATAATTTGTTTCAAGTTTTCACTTGGGAGCTCTCTTTGAATACTGCTCTCTTCTGTCCACTTCCTGCTACCTCTGAGGGCAGGTCTGTTACTCACTGGCATCTGTCTGCACCCCGCCTGGTGCCTTCCACCCCCCGGAGGGCTGCAAGGCTCTCCCCCAAATCAGTCAACACCCCAGCCCTAGCTCCTCCTCAAACGCTGCCCCCCTGGCTCTACCTTCCTCTCTTTCTCCTCTTCTGTCTCTGGACCTATTTGTTTTTCGGTCCAAACATTCAACTGACATTTCTCTCATATCTTAGTACCTACAGTTCCAGGTAGAGCTGTTAGTAAAAGCGCTTGAAAAAAAAATAGTTTATTGAAGTCTACTTGATTTACCATGTTGCGTTAGTTTCTGCTGTACGGCAGCAAAGTGACTCAGTTGTACACACATACATATTCTTTTTCATATTCTTTGCTACTATGTTTGATCCCAGGATACTGCATATAGTTCCCTGCCCTCTAGAGTAGGACCTTGTTGCTGATCCATTCTATACATACTAGTCTGCATAGTAAATGCGCTTTATCGTCTGGCCTCTGTACCCGCCACCACCAGGCAGCCACCTTGCCCTCCTTCCAGATCCTCTATAATACCAAGCGGGCGGCACCCAGGATGCAAATTTAAGGAGACAAAGGTAAGGGGCCACACGTTTCCCCACAGTGACACATTTACACAGCTCCTTCCCTGGGCTGGATTGTTCTTCAGCTGGCTAAATCCTGTACATTTTTCAGAACTCAGCTAAAACTGACTTCTGCACAGAGCTCTTCACTGACACAAGCCAGGCACTCAGCTTTATTTGTAGCAAAGCACAGAAACACAAGTGAGACGGGAACGGGAACTGAGTGTCAGCTGTAAGTCCTCCACTCACGGAGCGCCCAGCACTCTCCAGCGCCTCGCTATTACCTCACGCACGAGATGAGAAGGGGGTGCCGCGAGGGCTCCTAGGGCTCTTTCCGCGGGAGGTGACGCTGCTCTACGATAAGCTCTGGTGTGTGATGACAGGACATTTTGGTGGAGAAGGAAGGGGTGGATGAGAGAAAGTGGGAGCCATCCAGGAACCGTAAATCACCTAGGATTAGCCAGAGCCATGGGCTTTAATTGCCATATAATCTGAGGTAAACAAGACAAGGTAGCTTTGGAGGATTTCCCCAATAGATGCTTTTCCCCCTTGTGTCTACGCCAAAGCCCGAGTCTAAGCCATGATTCCTTCTCCGCTGGACAGTCCAGGAGCCCCTAAATTGGAGTTCTCCTCCCACTCTTGCTCCACTCCAGTCCTAGGTCTCGTGATGTTGGAGTGACAGTCGAACATCCACGAACAGAATCAGGTGATCTGCAGCCTAGATGCTTCAGTAGTTTCCCACTGCTCTTAGCCTAGGAGTTGAAATTCTTAATGGGCTTACACGTTATCTGACTTCTCAACAATCAACTGATGTCTCGCTACTTGTTCTGGGTTTTGTTCAAACTGAGATCCGCAGGCTCCATCCTGGGGGCTTTCCCAGGTCCCTCCTTCCTCTCCTCTCCTTTCTACCCCACCCCCATATGCCCTTCCCAACACCAAAGTTAACTCGAGTAAAATGTTAGTTGCTACAGCTCTCTTCTCTGATCCTTGAGCACTCAGGTATGGTGTGTCAGAAAACTTCATCATACTTTGGAGCACTGAAGTGCAGTTATAACTGTCCCATATCTGGATCCCCAACTACAAAGCGTGCCCTAAGATGGCAGAGACTCAACACTGTATCCCTGGGACCGTGATCACAACAATATCAGAAGCTCATCACCTGTGAAGTGGCCTTGCCAAAAACGCTTAACCTGAACCTGCCCATGAAGAATTAATCAGACAAATGCAGAAGGTGGCGCATTTTAAAAGAAGACCAGCCAGGGTGCCCTTTAGAATTCTGGGCTGTGTCTAACGCTCTAAGTTACCTGATCTTATAGTGTGGTCTGTGCCTTTCATTAACTTTGAGCTATTTTACTCCTCTGAAGGGTGTAGAAGAGTGGCCTGAATACAAATGTGAATTTTGTCTGGTGCAGGTGGAATTGTTTTCCCTCCTCAGCCCAAAGAAGCCAGTTCTGCATCCGTTCAATTCATGTCAGCACTCATAAGTGCTTGTGTATGTTTCTGCTGTTTGGATTCTCCTTTGAATGGGTTTTTAATAGTTTATTGGTTCTCTTGTAATTAATGAGTTAACAAGTTATTTGATATTGTCCATTTTATATTTGTATGGGACTCATAATTTTATTCACCTTTAAAATTATCTTAACACTTTGGGATATCATCCACCAAGATGTCCAATGAATTCACCTGACAGGGCAGGTAAGCTACGTGGCTGAGAAGGACACTTCCCAGGAAGTGGGAGCCCAGGTGTGCCTCTATTGGCTTTCAGAGTGAATTCCAAGTGGCAATAGATTTTTAACTTTGTTGACTCTGTTTCTCTACACAGTCTTTGTTTTCTTTTTCTTTCTAGTTATCCTCCTGGGGTGGCATCAGTGATTGGGAACTTGGTCTTGTAAGTTGTTCACTTGGTGACTTCTGTGGATGGTTGACAGAAATGTATTCTCTTTTGGGAGACAGACAAATCACTTTTGTTTTTATTTGTTTGTCTATTTGTCAGGTCTGATCCTAAATTAATGAAGAATTTTGTGCCCATTGGAAAGAACAGCTCTTTGATAACTGGACCAGTAAGTTGTGGTGTCTCTCTGTTTACTCCTGACACACAGCTGAAGTTGTAAGAAACTGAAGTCTAAGTTCTCTATGTGTCTGTGAGTGTGTGTGTGTGTGTCCATAATGCAGAAAGGCCTTCACTTCTTACTGTAAGGGTGTGAAGTGTTTGCCTAAATCCAGAGAGCATTAATGAGTTAGATGATAAAATCTCTTAATTAAAGAGCTCTGTTCTTATTACCTTTACAATAATAAATAAGTGCTTATAAAAATGGAAATTACTACTACAATTTTCAGAAAATGAAGATATTAATCTTCTGACATTTTAAGTGTGCTAGATAAATTTTATTCTTACAAAAAATAACTCGGGAATATTTTTAAAATCCAAGTCCATACAATTAAGATAACTCTTTGGCACATGAAACTAGTTTAATAGTTTTGGTGTAAAAATTCACAGAGGATTTTTAGGGCAATGAAAATACTCTATAATGATGGATACATGTCATTATACACTTGTCTAAACCCACAAAATGTACAATACCAAGAGTAAACCCTAACATAAACCACAGACTTTGGGTGACAATGACATGTCAATGTAGGCCCAGAGTAACAAACATGCCACTGAGGTGAGGGATGCTCATAGTAGGGGAGGCTTGGGGCTGGAGGAGTGTATGGGGAGTACCTCCCTTTCAATTTTGCTGTGAACCTTAAGCTGCTCTAAAACAATAAAGTCTTTAAAAAATTCAGACATGTCTTTTCTCTAATTTATCACCATTAATCATAAAGCAATCATGCATTTTATTTTATGTGGGTTTGTGTTTCCCAAACTTATACACTATACTGTTCAAATACCATAACATTACTCCTACATAATGTTTAAGATTATAAAAAAAAGAAAAAATATATATTTGTGTTCATTGAATCATTACTCTGACATGCTTTTTTATGTCAATTGTAATTGTGTTTTGTAGAATATCAGCTTAAAGATAATTTCCAAGATCTTTAGGTACCTACAACCTTGGGTTAATATTAAATTATTTAATGGAAAATCACTGGATACTTAGACAATTTCAAAGTAAGATGGAAAGAATACTGAAACATTAACTGTCAGGCATAATTTCAAGTTTGTATACTTTTCCTTTTTTTTTTTTATATGCTACAGTGAGGCCATATCTTTTGATTATGTTAATGACTATACTCAGTTTTCCCACTTTACAAAGTATAAAAGGAGTGCAGGTTACTGTAAAAATTATATTATGTGTGTCTATGAACTTTGCTAGTCTACTAAATTCTTGTATATGACAGATAGTTCTCAATTATCTATTCTTCAATTATCTTTGTGAAGTAGATGTTAAGTTATAGTTAATATGGATGATTACAGCTATACTAATAACATAACTACAGAGAAATATAATGCATATATTCTTTTTTGTTTTCTTTTTTTATAAAGTAGTGGTTCTCAAATGCTTGGTCTCTATATCCTTTAGAGTCTTAAAAGTTACTGAGGACTCTACCGGCATTTTGTTAAAATGGTTTATGAGTTATAACTATCAATATTTAAGTTCAAGAATCAAAACAGGAATTTTAAAATATTTATTAATGTACTGGGAAATAACAAGGATAAACCCAGTGGGTAGTAACATAAACAACATAATATTTCTAAAGCAAAAAGTTTTTTAAGAGGAAAGTCTCACTCTTTAACAGTTTTACAAAAATAATCCTGAATGTCTAGCTTAACAAACAACTGGTGGATTTTCAAATTGGCTTCTTCATTCAATCTACTGTGATCATGTAGCCTCTGGTAAACTCTATATATTATTATCATTATGAAAATGATTTTGATCCCAGAGATCCCCTGAAAATATCTCAGGGACCCTCAGAGTCCTTGGGCCACAGTTCGTTAGAAAGCAAGTTGTTTCTTCCACAGTATTAAAGAACATACTGAAGGGCCACTCTTAGAGAGTGGTTTTTATTTGCCTTGGTTTATATATAAAAACTGTATCTGAAAAGAAGTTATAAAAATATGTTAAAATTTTAGCAAAGATTACTCAGTTGTGATGGGTTTGCTTAATGCCTTCACCCACCATATAGGGACTTCTCCCACAATATAAAAACAAATTCTATGAAAGTGTATCCTTTACCTTTGGTCTAATCTGCCTACCTAGCAGAGATTCTGTGTCTTACCAGAATAATTTTCTGTGCTTTAGAATGACTTTATAATGCCTTTGATTATTTAAGAAAAAAAAAGTTTCATCACTTAAGAAAGAGCTGAGATTCTTTACAATTGCCTTGTCTTCTATGTTTGTATTTTAAATATATGTTGTCACTTTGCTAAGATAGTATTTTTCTCACACATCCCTGATCCTATCTTAACCTGGTAACCAAATCTCCTCTAACAATTTTTTTTTCATTCCCCAAACTGGACCTCAAATATTAAAAAAAAGAAAAGAAAAATTTTAGGATGCTTTCTCTGTCTAAAACTATCTTTGAGGTTTCCCAAAAAACCCTGGAAAATCACCAAGGTTTATTCTTTTATCTTATAGAGACACTGGAAATAAATAGGTCTGCTTAATGTATTATTATATTAAGAGTTGCATGAGAAGGACTGTCAGATCTGAAGAAAAATTCAGCCCCTATGTTATGGTTGTATAGGCAAATAGAAATATTTCAGAAATTGTATGCTTTACGGAAAGTCCCTGGAGATTTCATAATGCCCTTTCTGTCTACAATATGTTCTTAGTATCAGGGGACGAGCATATAAATTCATTGAGAGTAGAGAATTTCATTCTCTTCCATTTTGATAGTATTGGTTACAGTAAAAACAGCTTCCAAGTCTTTGTAATCTACATAAAGTTTTATTTCACTCCGATGCCTTCCTAAGGCTCCGCTCTATGGTACAGAGCATAGCATGTGTCTTCAACAAAGTAGAAGCTCAGAACTTTTTAGAAAAGGACTGTACAAGGTACTCTCAACTACAATTGACATTTCAAATCATTATCACTTGGGTATAGGTTTCTGAGCTGACAGTGCTTAGACAAATTTCAGATATATCAACAGACTGAGTCAGGATTTCCAGGATTCTTTTTTTTAAAAACAACTTTCATATATAACAAACAGCAGTGTTAATTATATTAATCATGTTGTGCATTGCATCCCTGGTACTTATTTATCTTGTAACTGGAAGTTTGTAAATTTTTGCCCATCTTTGTCACCAAAGATACTACATTATTACTGACTATATTTCCCATGCTACACATTTCATCGCTGTGACTCATATTTTGTAACTGAAAGTTTGTACCTATTAATTTCCATGACATTTCACTCATCGCCCCTCAACCCTCCCTTCGGGCAACACCTGTTTGTTCTCTATATCTATGACTTTTCTGTTTTGTTATGTTTGTCCATTTGTTTTGTCTTTTAGATTCCACATCTAAGTGAACTCATATAGTATCTGTCTTCTTTGTCTGACTTATTTCACTTAGCATAATATCCTCTAGGTCCATCCATGTTGTCGCAAGTGTCAAGATTTCATCCTTTTTTAAAAATTATACATATATATATATATATATATATATATATATATATATATATATATGCCACATCTTTTATCAATTCACCTAATGATGGGCCCTTAGGTTGCTTCCAAATCTTGCCTATTGTGAATAATGCTGCAATGAACATAGGGGGTCATATATCTTTCCAAATCAGTGTTTTTGTTTTCTTTTGAAAAATACCCAGAAGTGGGATAGCTGGATAGTATGGTAGCTCTATTTTAAAATTTCTGATGAAACTCCATACTGTTTTCCATAGTGGCTGCACCAGTTTACATTCCCACCAACAGCGTATGAAGGTTCCCTTTATTCCACATCCTTATCAACACTTGTTATTTGTTGTCTTTTGGACAATAGCCATTCTGACAGGTGTGAGGTGATATCTTACTGTGGGTTTGATTTGCATTTCCCTGATGATTAATGATTTTGAGCATCTTTTGATGGACCTGTTGGCCACCTGTATGTTTTCTTTGGAAAAATATCTATTCAGGTACTACACACATTTTTTCATCAGATTGTTTATTTTTTTAAAGTTGAGTTGTATGAGTTCTTTGTATATTTTGGATATTAACCAAATGTCAGATATATAATTTGCAAATATCTCTTCTTGTCCAATAAACAGCCTTTTTCATTTTGTTGGTAGTTTCCTTCACTGCACAAAAGCTTTTTAGTCTGATGTAGTCCCATTTGTTTATTTCTGCATTTGTTTCTGTTGCCTGAGGAGATATATTTTAAAAATATATTGCTAAGACCAATGTCGAAGAACATGTTGCCTATGTTTTCTTCTAGGAGCTTCATGGCTTCAGGTCTCCCTTCAAAGTTTTTAATCCATTTTTGTAGATGGTGTGAGAATAGTCCAGTTTGACTGTTTTGCATGTAGCTGTCCAGTTTTCCCAGCACCATTTATTGAAGAGGCTGTCTTTCCTTCATTATACTTTTGCCTTCTTTGTCATAGATTAATTGGCCATAAAGTGTGGGTTTAGTTCTGGGCTCTGTATTCTGTTCCATTGATATATGTGTCTGTTTCTGTACCAGTACCTTACAGTTTTGAGTACATTAGCCTTGTGTTATAGTTTGAAAGCATAATATCAAGAAGCATGATACCTCCAGCTATGTTCTTCTTTCTCAAGATCGTTTTGGCTATTCAAGGTCTTTTGTGTTCACATACAAATTTTAGAATTATTTGTTGTAATTCTGTGGAAATGCCATTGGTATTTTGATAGGGATTGCATTGAATCTATAGATTACCTTGGGTAGTATGGTCATTTTAACAATATTAATTCTTCCAGTCAATGAGCACAGTATATCTTTCCACTTGTTTGTGTTGTCCTCACTTTCTTTCATCAGTGTCTTATAGTTTTCAAAGTACAGGTCTTCTACCTCCTTGGTTAGATTTATTCCTAGGTATTTCATTCTTTTTGATGCAATTGTAAAAGGAATTGTTTTCTTAATTTCTCTTTCTGATAGTTCATTGCTTTTGTATAGAAACACAATAGGTTTCTATATATTAATATTGTATCCTGCAAATTTACTGAGCTTAATTATTAGTTCTAATAGCTTTTTTGGGTGTCAGCAGGATTTTCTACATATGGTATCATGTCATCTGCAAACAGTGACAGTTTTATTTCTTCCTTTCCAATTTGGATTCTTTTTATTGCTTTTTCTTCTCTGATTGCTGTGGCTAGGACTTCCAGTACTATATTGAACAAGAGTGTCAAGAGTGGGCATTCTTATCTTGTTCCTGATCTTAGAGGAAATGCTTTCAGCTTTTCACCATTGAGTATGATATGGGCTGTAGGTTTGTCATAAATGGTCTTTATTATGTTGAGGTATGTTTCCTTTATACCCACTTTGTTGAGAGTTTTTATTATACATGGCTGTTGAATTTTGTCAAAACCATCTGCATCTACTAAGATGATCATATGATAGTTATTCTTCAGTTTGTTAATGTGGTGTATCACATTGACTGATTTGAAAATACTGAAAGATCCTTGTATCCCTGGATAAATCCTACTTGATCATGGTGTATGGTCCTTTTAATGTACAGTTGAATTTAGTTTGCTAATATTTTGTTGAGGAATTTTGCATCTATGTTCTTCAGGGATATTAGCATGTAACTTTCTTTTTTTTTTTGCTCTTTCTTGTGGTATCCTTTGTCTGGCTTCGGTGTCAGTGTGATGCTGGCCTCACATAATTAGTTCCTCTTCAATTTTTTGAAATAGTTTGAGAAGGAGAGGTGTTAATTTTTCTTTAAATGTTTGGTAGAATTCACCTGTGAAGCCATCTGGTCCTGGACTTTTGTTCATTGGGAGTTTTTAAATTACTGATCAATTTCATTACTGGTAATTGGTCTGATTATTTTTGTATTTCCTCCTGATTTGGTCTTGGAAGACTGTACGTTTCTAGGAATTTATTCATTTCTTTCAGGTTGTCTATTTTATTGGCATATGACTGTTCATAATTTCTTATGATCCTTTATATTTTGTGGTTTCCATTGTAACTTCTCCTTTTTTATTTCTGATTTTATTTGTTTGGGACATTTCTCTTTTTTCCTTGATAAATCTGGCTAAATGTTTATCAATTTTGTTTACCTTTTCAAAGAATCAGCTCTTACTTTCATTGATATTTTCTATTTTTTGTCTCATTTAATTTATTTCTGCTCTGATCTCTATGATTTCTTTTCTTCTACTAACTTGGGGTTTTGTTTGTTCTTCTTTTTCTAGTTCCTTCAGGTATAAGTTTAGATTGTTTGTTTGAGATTTTTATTGTTTCCTGAGGTAGGCTTGTACTGCTATAAAATTTTCTTTAGAACTGCTTTCGTTGTGCCCCTTAGATTTTGGATCATTGTGTTTATGTTTTCATTTATCTACAGGTATTTTTTAAATTTCCTCTTTGATTTCTTAGTGACTCATTGGTTGTTTAGTAGCATATTGTTTAGCCACCACATGTTTGTATCTTTTTGTAGTTTGTTTTTTCTTGTGTAGATTTCTAGTCTCATGGTGTTAAGATGCTTGATATGATTTCAGTCTTCTTAAATTTATTGAGACTTGTTTTGCAGCCTAGCATGTGATCTATCCTGGAGAATGTTCCATGTGTCCTTGACAAGATGTGTATTCTGCTGCTTTCTGATGGAAAAATCTACATATATCTCTCTCGATCTCTCTCTCTATATATATCAAGTTCATCTGACTTAATGTGTTGTTTATGGCCAGTGTTTCCTTATTGATTTTCTGACTGCATGATCTGTCCATTGATGTAAGTGGATTGTTAAAGTCCCCAACTATTATTGTGTTATTTGCTTTATGTAGTTAGTTGTTTCTATGTTGGTGCATATATATTTACAATTGTTATGTCTTCTTGCTGAATTGATCCCTTTATCATTTGCAATGTCCTTCTTTGTCTCTTGCTACAGTCTTTATTTTAAGGTATTATTTTGTCTTCTATAAGCACTGATATGCCATCTTTCTTTTTGTTTCAATATGCATGGAATACCTTTTTCCATCCTTTCACTTTTAGTCTGTGTGTGTCTTTAGATTTGGAGTGAGTCTCTTGTAGGTAGCATATATATGTGTCTTGGTATTTTGATTGTTTTAATCCATTCTGCCACTCTATGTCTTTTGGTTGGAGCATTTAGTTCATTTACATTTAAAGTAATTATTGATAGGTATGTACTTTTTGTCATTGTGTTAGTTGTTTTGGGTTGTTTTTGTAGCTCTTTTGTGTTCTTGTGTTAATCTTTTGCTCTCTTCCCTTGTGCTTTGATAACTATCTCTGTTGTTATGTTTGGATTCCTTTTTATTTTTAATGTATGTATTTATTATAGAGTTTTGGTTTGTGATTACCATGAGGTTTATATATATGATTATTTTAAGCTGATGATCTCTTAAGTTTGAATGCATTCTAACAACCCTTCATTTATTTAAAAATATTGGGGACTGACTGAAAGTTTTAGAACCAGAGACCATAAAGGGTAAATAATGCCTAGGCTTTTGATAACATATAATCTGCTTTTTGTTTCTCAGATGCTTAACCAATTTATATTTTCTATGCTCCTTTGTTTCAGACACTTCATAAAAGAGTAATGTATTCAGTTCATTAACATATATTGTCATCCCAGAATCCTAAAAAGAAGAGCCAGAAAGTGCCTGTTCAGGAATTAGAAGGTCTATATTACATGTGGCAAGAAAGGAGGTAAATTCCTGCTCTCTGCGTCTTCACAGTTGAAATACAACGTCCACAAATCCTCAGTTTCTGCATGGCTAACTCTTAGAGGTACTACTATATAAAAAAAAAAAACACACTTTGGTGCTCTTGTTTCCCAGCTATATTAGACTCTCCCTTCACAGGCCATGAAATTCATCTATGCTACTCTGTTTGGCTACATAATACTGTTGCTGACAGAACTAACTGGATAGAGACATTGATAAAGATCCTAATGAAGAGATGGGATGTGGAGGAAAGGGTGTGCAAAAATAGGTGAGTGTACAATTTTAGGACAAGATAGAAATTTTTATTAATGAAGCAAACCAGTAGGTATTTTAATTTTGGACTAAGTTTTTAGTTAAAACATTTTGTTTATAAAATAATATTCTCAATAAAGCATAAGAGAGTGCCAGTGTTTGTACAAAACAAAGATATATTCTTATAAATTATAGAAAATTTGAAATATGACACTGGAGCTACCAAATTTACTGGCACATGTCTGCAGTACTTACAATTACAGATTATTGTTCTTCACTGGCAAACAATAGGCATCTCTGGGGAAAGGCAGAGCATTTTCCTGCTGCTTCCACCAAAATATTGATTTGAACTAAAGGCATTTGAAATTATTCCACTCAACAAGGCTTTGTTCTTAGATGCTTCCTTTTGTTCCAATTCAAATATAGTGCAAGACACTGGAATTGCAAATTGATCTTATTGTAGTTACTCAAAATGGAAAAACTCAAGAGATTTGATCAAGAAATATGAACTCCTTCACAAAACAAAGTAAATGAGAAAATATGGTTGATATCATTTATTTGGAAACATTAAGGTGGAAACCACAATCTAAAATAAGGACAGGAAAATTTATATTGAATATCGGTAATAAAAAATACAGCATTTATCCCTTTAAGATTAGGCAAACACACAAAAAATTAGCTGGAGTACCCATCAGTAAGTATTTTAAGGTAAAATTTAAATTAGACATTTGCAAGGATAATGATTAGTGAGGATTGTTTTCTTTCAAAGATACATTCAGGGAAGGCAAAAAAAATCTTTATTCTTATCTGAGTTGCAAGTGGTACTTTTTGCCATACAAATGCTACTTACTTCTAGAATAAGGTAAAATGCCATCAAACTTTTCTTTTTAATGCCTTCTTAAGGCAAAAAGTACTTTAATTTAGTTTTAAGATATTTAGGCTTATTAACCTCTGGAGTGAACTTGAAGATTTTCCATTAAATCTGCTGTCCAACAGCCTATTTTAGATATATTACAGTTCTCCTGCCAATATCTTGACTCCTCTATGAAGATGGCAGGAGGGAGAAAATGATTTGGTCAAATTAGAAAAAAACATGAAGAAACTACAAAACTCTATTTGATGTCATTCATCAAATGCTATTGACATACTTTGTGCCAAGCATTGTGTTAGCAGAGGAGGGAAATAACATTATTTATCACTCATTTTATTTTTACCTACGTCTTTTTTGCAAATGCACAAATGAATAAGTAGTTTTTAGATATGCCAAGTAATATCTGGAGAGTATATTTTGAAGAATATAATAGTTTAATGTTATTTCACAAACTACCACTTTATGCTTTTAAAGAGTTTTGCAGTAGGTAAAAGTTGAAAGCATGCCAGATTTCTCAGACTGTGCTGAAAATGGAAGTTATATTATTGGACTTTATCCCATCTTCTCCCACCATGTTTTATATTATCCATAATCTATAATTTGATACAATATCAAGATCTTATTCCTAAAACTCTGCACCTAGAGGCTTAAGGTATCTGATAATTTGACAAAGGATTGGGGGAAGATTTCACCAGGATAATTTTCAGGGCTCTTACAACCCCAGGCCTTCAACCTCACCTCCCTGCAAGGCCTGGCACATTCTAGATGCTGAATACAGAGTAGCTGCTGTTTTCCTTGCTGCTCTAGTCATCATTTCCTTTCTGTTCTGCCTCCTTCTTGGGGCATCACCGACTCAGAGTGCAGTCCTGACTCCTTTCTCTGTGCTGTCCATACACCTCAGCTATAACCTCAACACCTTGTACTGTCATTTTTCCTTGATTGTGAGCCTTTCAATGGTATAGGCTGAATTTCTCTCTTTCTTGGGCCTGAGCACAGTAAGACTTGGGGCCAAGTCTCATAAGAAGGATATCACTGAATTGTCTGAATAAAATAAGAAAGAGTCTGTCCAAAATAGGCACTTTATGAACAGGATCCTTGTAAAGCAAAAAAGGTGTCACATGATTGATTTCATCACAACTAAGAAGTTAATATTAGAAGAAAATAACCCTTTTCTCAGCCTGGCAGAGACTTTGATGAGTTAACTTTTGCTGGATCACAATGACCTATTTATTTAATGCTATGAAGAACACAGAATACATGCTGTATTTACAAACTTCAAAGGAAATTAGCTATTTGCATTTTTATCTGTAGGAGAGGAGAGAAACACGCTTTATTTTTGACTTTTTATCCTCAAGTTATATATGAAGAAGATTAAATTTGTCTGTATTGTCAGTGTAATCCAGTTAGAGTTGAGAATCATAACAGTGGAAAATATCAAGACTGACTTTAAAGCCTACTGAATATAAAAAACTTAAAAAAAATATTGGATAAGAAGTTGAAATGGAGAGAGGAAGTCTCAGTTATTTGAGGCTCCATCAGAAGACGTTTTTCAAATAAGAATCAGAAGTAATGGACATCCTATTACTTGCATACAGAAATTAATGTTTTTCATTTGTTCTAGCAAGGTGATAAGAAAATTGTGTTATCATCAAAGCCCTGCATTATAGTAAGCTCAAGCATAGATCACATAGCTTGAGTAAGCAAAGATGCCCAGATATCCCATAAACATGGGATAAAATGAAACACAAACTCTCATTTACCTGAAATTTTCCTCCTCAAAACCAGTGGTGTTTGTTTAGGTATTAGGGTCCATGGTTGAAGAGGTATAAGAATCCAGGTTGAAAGACAAGGTCAAGCACCAGAGAAAACTACTTCAACTTATGAATGATAAGGATGAATAAACCATGAGTGAGAGACTGTGACTTGTCCAAGTTCTCATAGTTACTAAAAGCTGAAATCTCCTGGTCAGTGAAAGCGGGCATAGTATAAAGGTGATCACAACATTACACTTGCAGGTGTCTTGTATGATACCGGAACATGACAGACACCCAAGGAACTGCAGAAGGAAGCAATAAATGAGTAGGAATTACTTAGAAACATCTCAGTCATCCTTTCCTTCTGAAGAGTCAGAGGTCACATGGTAAATGTTTAACAACTGGTTTTCCGAGGGGATAAAAAGGCCTGATATGTAGGCTTCACTGATTTCTGTGGTGTAAATACTCCTGCAGGGTCAGTTTCAAGCTGCCAATCTGAAGCCACTGAACCAGAGTTGGGCAGAGCTGCTCAGTAGCCCACTATCCTACAGCATTTCCACCATCTTCACATTGTAGATGAAAATTACTTTAAGAACAGAGATAACAGCAAAATGTAGTAAGATTATTACTAAATGATGAGTTTAGAGTATTTATTATCTTTTAAAAATACAATTTACTAAATTAAATATATAATTTTTAAAGTAATTGTGTTTAATAACTGGCTCATGAAATTCCTGAAAATTTAACAACTGATTCTCTCTGGCCAGTAGGGCCAACTCCAGTGCACCACAGCTCAGCACCTCTCACAACTTCCCCCTGAGTTGCATCCACTCCACAATTATGGTGTGATAAGGGCCTGGGTTCTCATCTAAAGTGGAAAGGTACACATCATCACTGAAATCTTCAGCATCATTGGCAACAGCAGCAACAACAGAATTCAGGCAGACCTCCTCTGAGAATTCACATAGTGTCTTCACAGTGTTTCCCAATCAAAAATGCTCAACAGTGAATCAACTGCTACTCTCTCCAGTTCCCAACCCTATTTAAGAACTTGAGCTCCTCACGTTCTTCCCTAATTTCTTCCCGAGGAGTTCTTCACTTCCTTAAGGTACATTGAGTGCATTTTCCACCAGGGTCTCTTGGGATTGTTCAGAGATTGAGTTTCTACCTTGTATACAAATTTCACCTTGAGTTGACTTAATGTTTGCTCTTTCTGTAGGAGCCATTACCCAGGTTCATGGAGGCCAGAACTCCATGTAGTAGCACTTTTCCTGATTCATGATATTTCTGTATCTAACTTCCAATTATTCAGTAGCTTGAACTTCATTTCTCATTCATTAGTAAATTATGATACAGCCCTTATGGCTCTCTAAGAGAATTATCATCTCAGTTTAAGCCAGGTATCACCTATAAAAAAGCTGCTTGGTTTATAGTTCAAGATGTATCAGAATGTTCTCTTTGAATTGGTATAATCGTCTTCCAGCTGGTTTCCCTCGCTCTGTTCTCCTGCCACTCTGCAGTATCATTGAGAAGATTAATTTTCCTAAAGCCCAGCTGAGAAAATCCCAAATATGCAATAGCTCCCATGACACACCAGGAAGCTCCTTATACTGTATTCAAAGCTTTCCACATTGACATTAACCCAACCTTCCTTTCATCCTCAGTTTCTCTCTCGCATACACCAAGTTCCAGCCAAGCCAGATTATGTGCCAATACATAAATATTTCCTGTTTCCATCACTTTGCTTAATCTTTGCCACCACTTATACTGCTCTTTTCTCCACCTCCACCCATCAAAGTCCTCCCTGGACTTCAAGGTTCAGTTCAAATTGTACATCCAGCTTGAAGCCAGGAATGATGGCGTCCCTCGTCTAGAGTATCAAAGAAATGTTTGTACTCACAATACCTGTCACATTGAACATTTTAAGATCCTTGCATGAATGAGCCTTTTGTTACAATTTTTGTATTGCCCACTGTCTTGCCAAGTCCCTAGAAATATTTTTTAAACTCCTATGTCTTATCCCTCCCAACAATTCGATATGGTAAAGAGAAATTCCTTATGGTAAGCCTGGTTTTTTATTATTAGTCTTATCCCTTACTGTACTTCGGACTTACTTAGTAAGTTCTCAACAAATACTTGTAACTAAATGAGTAGAAACTGTCAAGTTTTTTTTTCCTTTAAAATACAAGTAGGAATTTTGTCTATCTCAGAAACTTCAGAATATTCTCAATATTTCAATAAAGGGCAGTGGATTAGCATAAATGGAACACCCTTGAAGCATGGAAATGTTGAATCTTCTTATTTAGCATG
Source organism: Mesoplodon mirus (assembly GCF_964341445.2). Taxonomy (NCBI): domain Eukaryota; kingdom Metazoa; phylum Chordata; class Mammalia; order Artiodactyla; family Ziphiidae; genus Mesoplodon; species Mesoplodon mirus. Next base: position 6,603,288 of record NC_138986.1, on the reverse strand, counting down.
CTTTTTAAAATTTATTTACATAGAGGCGCTGTTAGGCAAAACGATACCTTGGTCCAGAATTGTTGAGATGAAAATAAATATACAGCTGGAGCTTCAAGATGGTGGAAGAGTAAGACGTGGAGATCACCTTCCTCCCCACAAATACATCAGAAATACATCTACGTGTGGAACAACTCTTACAGAACACGTACTGAACGCTGGCAGAAGACCTCAGACCTCCCAAAAGGCAAGAAACTCCCCACATACCTGGGTAGGGCAAAAGAAAAAATAAAAAACAGAGACAAAAGACTAGGGACAGAAGAATGAAAAGAACTGAGGACAGTCTCAGAGACCTCTGGGACAATATTAAACACACCAACATTCGAATTATAGGGGTTCCAGAAGAAGAAGAGAAAAAGAAAGGGACTGAGAAAATATTTGAAGAGATTATAGTTGAAAACTTCCCTAATATGGGAAAGGAAATAGTTAATCAAGTCCAGGAGGCACAGAGAGTCCCATACAGAATAAATCCAAGGAGAAATACACCAAGACACATATTAATCAAACTGTCAAAAATTAAACACAAAGAAAACATATTAAATGCACCAAGGGAAAAACAACAAATGAAACACAAGGAATCCCCATAAGGTTAACAGCTGATCTTTCAGCAGAAACTCTACAAGCAAGAAGGGACTGGCAGGACATATTTAAAGTGATGAAGGAGAAAAACCTGCAACTAAGATTACTCTACCCAGCAAGGATCTCATTCGGATTTGAGGAGAAATTAAAACCTTTACAGACAAGCAAAAGCTGAGAGAGTTCAGCACCACCAAACCAGCTTTACAACAAATGCTAAAGGAACTTCTCCAGGCAAGAAACACAAGAGAAGGAAAAGACCTACAATAAGGAACCAAAAACAATTAAGAAAATGGGAATAGGAACATACATATTGATAATTTCCTTAAATGTAAATGGACAAAATGCTCCCACCAAAAGACAAATATTGGCTGAATGGATACAAAAACAAGACCCATATATATGCTGTCTACAAGTGACCCACTTCAGACCTAGAGACACATACAGACTGAAAGTAAGGGGATGGAAAAAGATATTCCATGCAAATGGAAATCAAAAGAAAGCTGGAGTAGCAATTCTTATATCAGACAAAATAGACTTTAAAATAAAGACTATTAGAAGAGACAAAGAAGGACACTACATAATGATAAAGGGATCGATCCAAGAAGAAGATATAACAATTGTAAATATTTATGCACCCAACATAGGAGCACCTCAATACATAAGGCAAATACTAACAGCCATAAAAGGGAAAATCAACAGTAACACATTCATAGTAGGAGACTTCAACACCCCACTTTCACCAATGGACAGATCATCCAAAATGAAAATAAATAAGGAAACACAAGCTTTAAATGATACATTAAACAAGATGGACTTAATTGATATTTATAGGACATTCCATCCAAAAACAACACAGTACACGTTTTTCTCACGTGCTCATGGAACATTCTCCAGGAGAGATCATATCTTGGGTCACAAATCAAGCCTTGGTAAATTTAAGAAAATTTAAATTGTATCAAGTATCTTTTCCGACAACAACGCTATGAGACTAGATATCAATTACAGGAAAAAATATGTAAAAAATACAAACACATGGAGGCTAAACAATACACTACTTAATAACGAAGTGATCACTGAAGAAATCAAAGAGGAAATAAAAAAATACCTAGAAACAAATGACAATGGAGACACGATGACCCAAAACCTATGGGATGCAGCAAAAGTAATTCTAAGAGGGAAGTTTATAGCAATACAATCCCACCTTAAGAAACATGAAACATCTCTAATAAACAACCTGACCTTGCACCTAAAGCAATTAGAGAAAGAAGAACAAAAAACCCCCAAAGTTAGCAGATGGAAAGAAATCATAAAAATCAGATCAGAAATAAATGAAAAGGAAATGAAGGAAATGATAGCAAGATCAATAAAACTAAAAGCTGGTTCTTTGAGAAGATAAACAAAATTGACAAACCATTAGCCAGACTCATCAAGAAAAAAAAAGGGAGAAGACTCAAATCAATAGAATTAGAAATGAAAAAGGAGAAGTAACAACTGACACTGCAGAAATACAAAGCATCATGATAGACTAGAAGCAAATATATGCCAATAAAATGGACAACCTGGAAGAAATGGACAAATTCTCAGAAAAGCACAACCTTCCAAGAATGAACCAGGAAGAAATAGAAAATATGAACAGACCAATCACAGGCACTGAAATTGAAACTGTGACTAAAAATCTTCCAACAAACAAAAGCCCAGGACCAGATGGCTTCACAGGAGAATTCTATCAAACATTTAGAGAAGAGCTAACACCTATCCTTCTCAAACTATTCCAAAATATAGCAGAGGGAGGAACACTCCCAAACTCATTCTACAAGGCCACCATCACCCTGATACTAAAACCAGACAAAGATGTCACAAAGAAAGAAAACTACAGGCCAATGTCACTGATGAACATAGATACAAAAATCCTCAACAAAATACTAGCAAACAGAATCCAACAGCACTTTAAAAGGATCATACACCATGACCAAGTGGGGTTTATCCCAGGAATGCAAGGATTCTTCAATATACGCAAATCAATCAATGTGATACACCATATTAACAACTTGAAGGAGAAAAACCTTATGATCATCTCAATAGATGCAGAGAAAGATTTTGACAAAATTCAACACCCGTTTATGATAAAACCCCCCCAGAAAGTAGGCATAGAGGGAACTTACCTCAACATAATAAAGGGCATATATGACAAACCCACAGCCAACACTGTTCTCAATGGCGAAAAACTGAAACCATTTCCTCTAAGATCAGGAACAAGACAAGGCTGCCCACTCTCACCACTATTATTCAACATAGTTTTGGAAATTTTAGCCACAGCAATCAGAGAAGAAAAAGAAATAAAAGGTACACCAACTGGAAAAGAAGAAGTAAAACTGTCACTTTTTGCAGATGACGTGATACTATACATAGAGAATCCTAAAAATGCCACCAGAAAACTACTAGAGCTAATCAATGAATTTGGTAAAGTAGCAGGATACAAAATTAATGCCCAGAAATCTCTTGATTGTCTATACACTAATGATGAAAAATCTGAAAGAGAAATTAAGGAAACACTCCCATTTACCATTGCAACAAAAAGAATAAAATACCTAGGAATAAACCTACCTAAGCAGACAAAAGACCTGTATGCAGAAAACTGTAAGACACTCATGAAAGAAATTAAAGATGTTAGAAACAGATGGAGATATACTATGTTCTTGGATTGGAAGAATCAACATTGTGAAAATGACTATACTTCCCAAAGCAATCTACAGATTCAATGCAATCCCTATCAAACTACCACTGGCATTTTTCACAGAACTAGAAGAAAAAACTTCACAATTTGTATGGAAACACAAAAGACCCTGAATAGCCAAAGCAATCTTGAGAAAGAAAAACGGAGCTGGAGGAATCAGGCTCCCTGAGTTTAGACTATACTACAAAGCTACAGTAATCAAGACAGTATTGTACTGGCACAGAAACAGGAAGATAGATCAATGGAACAGGACAGAAAGCCCAGAGATAAACCCACACACATATGGTCACCTTATCTTTGATAAAGGAGGCAAGAATGTACAGTGGAGAAAAGACAGCCTCTTCAATAAGTGGTGCTGGGAGAACTGGACAGTTACATGTAACAGAATGAAATTAGAATAGTCCCTAACACTATACACAAAAAGAAACTCAAAATGTATTAAAGACCTAAATGTAAGGCCAGACACTATCAAAAACTTAGAGGAAAACATAGGCAGAACACTGTATGACATAAATCACAGCAAGATCCTTTTTGACCCACCTCCTAGAGAAATGGAAATAAAAACAAAAATAACCAAGTGGGACCTAGTTAAACTTAAAAGCCTTTTCACAGCAAAGGAAACCATAAATATGATGAAAAAACAGCCCTCAGAATGGAAGAAAATATTTGCAAACAAAGCAACTGACAAAGGATTAATCTCCAAAATATACAGACATCTCATGCAGGTTAATATGAAAAAAAAAAACCCAATCAAAAAATGGGTGGAATACTTAACAGACATTTCTCCAAAGAAGACGTACAGATGGCCAACAAACACATGAAAAGATGCTTAACATCACTAATTATTAGAGAAATGCAAATCAAAACTACAATGAGATAGCACCTCACATCAGTCAGAATGGCCATCACCACAAAAATCTACAAACAATACAGGCTGGAGAGGGTGTGGAGAAAAGGGAACACTCTTGCACTGCTGGTGGGAATGTAAATTGATACAGCCACTATGGAGAACAGGAAGGAGGTTCCTTAATAAACTACAAATAGAACTACTATGTGACCCAGCAATCCCACTACTGGGTATATACCCAGAGAAAAGCATAATTCAGAAAGACATATGCACCCCATTGTTCATTGCAGCACTATTTACAATAGCCAGGACATGGAAGCAACCTAAATGTCTATCACCAGAGGAATGGATAAAGAAGAAGTGGCACATATATACAGTGGAATATTACTCAGCCATAAAAAGGAATGGAATAGTGCCATTTGTAGAGATGTGGATGGACCTAGAGACTGTCATACAGAATGAAGTAAGTCAGAAAGAGAAAAACAAGTATCATATATCAACGCATATATGCAGAATCTGAAAAAAACTGGTGTAGACGATCTTATTTACAAAGCAGAAATAGAGACACAGACATAGAGAAAAAACGTATGGATACCAAAGGGGAAGGGGGGGGGTAGGTAGTGGGATGAATTGGGAGATTGGGATTGACATATATATACACTATTGATGCTATGTATAAAATAGATAATTTATGAGAACCTACTGTATAGCACAGGGAACTCTCCTCAATGCTGGTGACAGTTTAAATGGGAAGGAAATCCAAAAAAGAGGAGATACATGTATAGGTATAGCTAACTCACTTTGCCGTAGAGTAGAAAGTAACACAACATTGTAAAGCAACTCTGCTCCAATAAAGATTAAAAAAAAAGAGAGAAATACACACACACACACACACACACACACACACACACACACATATATATATATATATATATATGTTTAATACTAAAAAATAACAGACCTAAACCTGCCTTGAACCTACAGCATTTGAAAATGCATACAGGCCCTGTCCACCCTCATCTCCTTGAACAAGTTATGGAGAAATGACGTGCATGTGACACTAACACAATGCTCTAATACTCAGATGCCTGCCATCGAACCAGGTCTTGTATTCATACATTAAACTGGCCAGTATAACTGATTTATGAAATGAAAGAAAGTTCACTTTTAGTGAAACAGAGTGTTATAGAATGGTTATTCAATTTTAAAAGGGTACTTTTCACATCAAAAGATGATTTAATATAGACTTACCTTTTTAAATAAGCTGCCTTAGTACATTTGAAATGTACTTTGATTTACAAATGTTTAACTTACACTCACATACTCAACAATACCTAATATGCACCACACAAACCTTCTGCTCAGATTGGAACTTGAGATCAAACTGGAGGCACATTCTCCTATGCCAGCCTCTTAGAGCATATTTTGGGCTGAGAATGTCTATTTTCTGTTTTCCTACTATACATCACAGGATGTAATTTCAATAACAGCTCTCACCAACTATTGTAGATCTTCATTCTGGGCTCATTCATTCATTCAGGAGATATTTATTAATTTCCTACTTCTTTTCATTCACTTTTGTTAGGTGCTGGGGTACAAGCATGGATATAACAGACACAGTTCAAATCTACTGAGGGCAACAGACTGTAATTCTATGATGTCATAAATGAAAGTAGAATATCAAACCGTATTATGATACATGAAGGAAGAGAAAGGAAGAAAGTGAGACATTAGGTAGCAGGCTGCAGGCATCAGGACTGGGTGTCTTGTCTGTGGAAGGGATGCGCAAGCAGAAGTCTGAGGACTGGGTGGGAGTCAGATGCATGAAAAGCCAGATATGGTTTTCCTAGCAATGAGACATGCAAAGGCCCTGAGGTGCAGAAAGGTTTGGAGCACGCCTGGGAATGGGAATCCAGTCTGTGAGTCTGGAGCACAGAGACGAAGGACTCTGATAGGAGAGGAGATGTGACATGGGCACGGATGCGTGTCAGTAAATACATGTCTGTTTCAGGCTTTCATGATAAGGCTGGCATCTCAGCTTAGATCTTTCTCGCAGTTGGTTTGCATTTACCGAATAGGCCTGTAATTAACTGTATATGTTCTTATGTCATATAAAATGTCACATGAAATTCTTTAGAAATTTGCCCTAGAATTTCAACAGAAGTGCAGCTCTCTAGTTCCTCCTGGGAGGCAAAGAGACTGGAGGGAAGCAGAGCAGAGAGGACTGGCTGTGGGCTGCAGGGGACCTGATGGAAACTTCGGGTTCCAGGCTGCTAGGTGAACACAGCTTGGGATGAATGATTTCAGCTGGTGCTTTTACGTAGGGCATAACTGCACAATGGAGAAATCCTGCTCCCCCACCCCGCCGCCCCGCCGCCCCTCCCAGCCACCAGAATTACCTTTCTAAGACACAAAACTGGCCATTATATTCTCCTAACTTAAAATTTCAATGACTTCCCAGTGGCTAAGTGATACAGCAGCTACTCTTTGGGAGGATATACGCCCTTTTTGAGTGGTCCCCAAGTTCTTCTCTTACACTGTCTACTTGCAGTTCACTGAGGTCAAACTCTGACTTCCTCTGCTCCCCACCTGGGCCAACACACGGTTCTCTGTGACGCCACACGTGCGTCCCTCTTGCAGGGATGACGAGCGAACCACCCTGCCTGCTAACCTACCGCTGATCTTCTGAGACAGCGGGCCACCTCTGACCCCTGGGAGTCACAGCTTTTGCAGGACGGCACAGGGCACTGAGGAAAACACAGGATACCCACCTGGTTATCCAGGTGAGCTCAAGTCAGTGGTGGTCAGTGGGTTACAGGTGCTGATGCCAGATGTCCCTGACAGAGAAGCTCTTTTTTTTTTTTAAAGCTTCGTCTCATTAGGTGAAGTTGTTGGGAGGGGAGTGGGTTTAAGGCGAGGGAGATTGGGAGAACGTTACACGTGAAGGAAGTGGCACGTGCCCAGGTCCTGTGGCGAGAGGGAACAGAGTTTGCTGGAAGAACTAGAGGAAGAGCAGGGCTCTGGACGCGACGAGTGAGGTAGGTAAGAGGGAGCCAGCAGAGGGGGCTCTGATTATGTTTCTGAAGACTGAGTGTCGAGGTGGGTAGAGGTGGGTGGCTGGGGGTAACTGCCTTTTTCTCTCATTTCATCATTTCTCAGCTGGACTGGCGGCTGATCAACACCCATGTGGAACTGCAGTATATACAACATAGAAAACACAAATGGATCCAACTCTATATCACAATAAATTGGTTCTATCTTTACAGTAGTGAAGAGGAAAAAAATAATGGTTACAAACCAAAATATGGAAAGGCACTGATAAAATTTGAGTTGACAAATTCTTCCTGCTGCGAGGTCACGAGGTGCATGGTAGTGCAGGGCATGTGAGAGCTGGAGGCAGCGCATTGACCGGGGCAGCGATTATTGGGCATCAGGCAGTACCGACACAGAGGGAGTGGGAGCCCCAAACAAAGAGGCTCCAGAAACTTCATACAGTGTGTGAGAATTTGCATTGTGTCGTCAAGCATTGAAAGAGCGGGGTGAAGGGCTAGAGGTGGATGTCTCAGGAGAAAGCAGCAGCAGCAGGATTAAAGCACTAAAACAAGAACACGAATGGCTGGCACGTTCCAGAGGCATCAAGGAGAACAGCCTACTTGGAACGAAGGTGATTCTTGGAGAAAAGGAAAATCATTCAGAAATTAGAATATTAAGAAAAAATTGTCAAAGAGGAAAAAAGTACAGGGATGAAAATAATCAGCCTAAAAAACGTTATGAGGGGGGCTGCCCTGGTGGCGCAGTGGTTGAGAATCTGCTTGCTAATGCAGGGGACACGGGTTCGAGCCCTGGTCTGGGAGATCCCACATGCCGCGAAGCAACTAGGTCCGTGAGCCACGACTACTGAGCCTGCGCGTCTGGAGCCTGTGCTCCGCAACGGGAGAGGCCACAACAGTGAGAGGCCCACGCACCGCGATGAAGAGTGGCCCCCGCTTGCCACAACTAGAGAAAGCCCTCACACAGAAACGAAGACGCAACACAGCAAAAATAAATAAAATTAATTAATAAAAACTCCTACCCCCAACATCTTCTTAAAAAAAAAAACGAAAAAAAAATGTTATGAGGTGATTTAAAAATTTATTCCCAAGAATCCATGGATAGGGTCCAAGTTAGTATTACTTTAAGTTACTTTAGGCAGAACTAAGCTTGGAGGAAATTAAGAATTTCTTGATAATTAAAATATGAAATAGTGTGGCAAGAGAGGATGGGGAATCTCCAAGTCTATCTTAATTAGGTGTTAAAAATAGATGTTTCTAAAAGTGCTGTTTCCTTTCTAGGCTGTCCAACATTCTGGAGAAGTGCTTTTAATCTCAGCAATGTGCTAATTGTTTCTAATGGCCTATGAACAAACTCCCTAAACTATTAACCTTCTCTCTTTAGCCAGAGATTCAGGAAATTAGTCTTTGAAAGAAAAATACCCAGCAGGTTGCCCAAGAGTATCTCCCAAAGTAGAGAAATTGTCACTTTATTTGGAGGAGACTCAAGGTCAAACCAGACATAAGCTTGTGGTGCGGAATAGATAAGCTAAAATCTTTTTAAAACATAAAGGCTAACTCCTCCTCTCTCTTGTGTGCCTATCTGTAGGGAGAAATATAAATGATAGCACGTCTCAAGTAGCTTTCAGACACACAAACCCATAATTTCAGGATTTTTTAAAAACAGTAAAACAGTATCCCACATTTGACAAAAATATTTGAAGCCTGATCCTTGTACATTAATATTGATGCCATATTGAAAACGGAGTTTAGTTTAGTCTTAGAAAGGTAATGGCCACTGAACCATTGGGATGTGACCGGGGGAATTTGAGTTGCCCCCTCTGTTTCTACTCATTTTCTTTAGTGCGTGAAAAAATTCATTTGTTCCTAAAAGAAGAACAATCATAGACTAGCCAAAAAAAGTTATGAAAAAGATGGCCAATGACTTTTCTAACCATATTTCAAATTTTACTTAGTTACAGTAATTTAACTATGTGCTTGGCACAGAATGAGTAATGAACAGAAGTAGAAGCCCAGATAGAGGTCTAAAAGAGATACAAATATATCTGTGTGATTTCAAACTAGTGAGATATTAGATGACTTGCTAGGGGGCATTAGAATAGTTAATATAGGGATGATAATGACAATAAAGTTTGCATTCCTCAACACAGATACTTAGGTAGGTCAAAAAATCAAATGTTTAAAAAAAATAGAATTGTAAAACAGTTGAGAATACAACACAGGTAAATTGAATCAACAACCCAGCATTGGCAAAGAAATTTCTAAGGGGTCAGAAAAATCAAAATCACTGATAATTGAATACATAAAAAGGTAACACTTGGTAGGGAAAAACACTAAAAACAGAGTAAAAGAGAAACGATAAATGGGGAAACATTTACATTTATTATATGTATAGAAAAGTGCTAGAATTCTTGACATGTAAAGAAATCTTCCAAATTTATTTTTAAAAAAGAAAAAAAGACAAACATTGAAGAAAGCTTGGCGGGGAAAGGCCAAAACAAGACATTCACAGAAGAACCAATAAAAATAGCCAGTTTACCCAGAAAACGTGCTCACTGTCAGGGCAACAGGTATGCATCCAGTGTCCACTCACCAGGACCTCAGTCATATCTCTGCATACCTGTTGACCCCGAGCCCTGTCGGTTCTGACATGGAAAGTGCCAAGATACAACGGGTAGGAAAAAGCAACAAACGAGGCATGTGAGAGCAGGCATGGTAGAACTGTATTGCTATGAAATGTGACACACATATAGTATTTATATCGCATGCGTCAGTGTATTCTGAGAACAACATCGGGTAGACAAAAAGCACCAAGGCGGGGGACAATGTGGCATGATGCACCCAAATCTTAGGTCCCTGAATAAGGTCCTTCCTGGATGCATTCAGCAGTAACCAGGCAGCGTGGAGTGTACTCAGGAATACATATTTTAGCATAAGGCCTGGATTGAGACTCTGTTGTCACTTATCAGCTATGCGACATAGGATTTACTTCCTAAGCTCCTCCCACTAAGCCTCAGGTGATTTATGTGAGGACCAGGGACAGTAACAGTACCTGCCTCACGGGGCTGTTCTGAGCATTAAAGCAGATGATACCTGCAAACACACTTAGCAGGAACGACCACTGAGAGGTCTGCTCAGGAGGAGATTTTCCACAGCCCGGCGCGGCTCCGGCAGAATTTGGGACTTGGTTGATGGGAATCTCATATCGCCACGTGCAGCTCAAATGTGGCTTCCATAACCCATGGAAGCTAAGCACTTGGAAACATATGGCTTCTGCAGAAGTGGGCTGCAGCCCTGAGCAGGGTCTCACTTATCAGTCCTACTAAAGACCTGAAACCTGTTATAATCCTGACAGAGATCAGGTTTCAACCAGAAACTCTGCCTTCTACATCACTATTGTCATGGGTGACCCCCAGTAAGGCTGAATTTGAAGGATGGCAAACACCCTTTCATACAGGTCTCTTTTGCCTGACCTCTTTTCCTCCTTCATTCTCTTTGCTTTCTAGTTACCAAATAGCATGAAAAAAAAATTCTGCAATAATTCTGAAATCACACTGATGTATAATGGAGGGTTTTTCTTCCAGAATGAAATTAAATGACTTTTGTAATTGGTTTATTAGAGAACCACAAACTTGTTTCCATTCTTCAGGAATTTACGGATTCACTTCCACCATAGGGGAAAAAACAACTAACACAAACTCTAAGGGTGACACCTTTTAAATCTGATTGAGGTTTTCAAATTTATTTAAAATACAGAACTTAAAAATTACAGTCGGTTGGCTCAGGAAAATGACTTTCAGAATTGTTTATCTCTGTGCACCAGATTCAACCTCTCTTCACAGTACACATTTCCTAATCACTACACTGCCTGAGACCCATGAAGCATGTTTTCCAACACTCGTTAAGCCGGGTTTTCTTCCTTACTTTATCAAAACCCAATGGAAAAGAGCCAGCTCCATGGCTGAATATAAAGGGCAAGGCATTCACATGCACAATCTGCAATTTGGAACTAAGTTTGTTAAATGACTTAGAGAAATAGTAGAGTTTGGAATGCAAGGTTTAAGAGTTCAGATGGAGATAGCAGTCTAACAGGAAGTGAGCTTCCTGCCTTTTGAAATCATAGGTGGGCGGGCTCCACTGCCTCCTCCACCTACAGCAGGCTTTTCCAGCCTCAGCACTCCTTGATTTGGGTGCTGAGCGTTGTAGGATATTCAGCAGTATCCCTGGCCTCCATACACCACATGACATTAGCACCACACCTCCACCTCTGCGCTGTGACAATCCAAAATGTCTCCAGATGTCATAAAACCACCCCTGGGTAAGAGGCACTAACCTACAGCTATGTAAGAACATTATATCTATGTGTTCTTGCCTCACACCATATCATTAAAGAGAAAAGTCGGTTTGCATGAAGTGTCAATTAAATTTTATGTAGTCATAGCTATACCCATAAAAGTATAGAACTGGCCTTAAAAATATTACTTTTCTCAGAGGAAAAGAAATATTCCCATTCAGCGAGCTAATGAAAGGCTTGTTCATGAGAAGTTTTGTCAGATGATTCCTGGGATGTTGAGGCAGACATACCAGTCATAGAAAAGATTAAATACTCTTCACTTATGCTTCGTATAGCCAAGGTTGATGTACGTTTGGAGAGCAAAATGTAGAGGAGACAAGATCAGTAAAAACGTACCTACAATATGCTCTTTTAGTTAGCAATTCAGAGCCAAAATCTTAGCTAGTGTTTACTGTGTTTGCTATGTTGCATGCACTCTTCAAATTGTATCTCATTTAATTTTTCAGACCCTTTTGAAGAGGTTCAGAGAAGCTGGGGAACTTGCCCAAAGAACAAGGCAATTGTTCTAATTAGAGGTGGAACCAGGTTTCAAACCCAGCATTCTTTCTCCAGAGCCTAAGCTCTCCATCACAGTCTCTGTTCATCAGAGGCTGACTCGGTTGGCATCACTGAGTGGCTCTAGGGCAAATCAATCCATGCTCAGAAACAAATGTCAGTGGAAACTGGGAAATAGGAAAATCAGACATAGTGAGAGACTGGGGGAGGAGAGAAAATTCTGTGCCTTCTGCTAGTCTCATTACAGAACAAGCTTGGTGTAAAACAGACATTGCAAATGGACAAGAAGCAAGCTGTAGTGCTAAGGAAGGCATTCCAATATATTTATGGGAAAATAAACTTAACTAAGCCGAGTTTTCAAGATAAACAAAAGGCTAATTCCACCTATTTAGTGAGTATACAAAAAAAAAAAGGTTCAAAGAATGAAGTTTGTTTTTTTAAATTTGCTGAATCAAAATCTCTTTCCATATGGACTTGGTGTTGCAGGAGCCAAAAATATCATTCCAGAAAACCAGATTAGAGCTGAACACTGACAGTTCTGTGAAAGCTAATGTGTATGATGGGATCATCACACGCCATGCATTTTATCATTTTCCTAGAATACCGTTCTGTATAAATTCTGTAATAAGAGTTACTTGTGATAGAGCCACTCTAGCTATTATCTTACTGATTTTAAAGGACACTTAAGGAAACGTCTGTGGACAATCTTAACTTAAAAGTTTAGTATGGGCATCTGGTCCAGGAGAGCGTCTTGGCTCGCTCTTCCATGCACAGCTCCCCAAGACGCCTACACACTGGACTCCATGACAATGTGGAGGTTTGATTCCTTAGACCTCTACTAGGAGGACGCGTCCATCAACCAGCCAGCATCACACTAGTTTCCTAGCACAGAATTGGAGTGAGACAGCACCCTACAGCACCCCGTCTCAGTTCAAACATGCAAACCTCTGGAGTAGCAGAAGCTCTAAGAGGGGCTGGCAAATCTGGGGGAGATTGTCCATTGCTAATAACACTGAATACCATTTTACAGTTTACCAAGCACCTTTACACAGATTTTATTATTGGACCATTACCCCAACCCTGACAGTCCTTTTAAGTGGGCATTATCAGCCTCACTGGATAAAACGGTAGCTGAGGGGTGAATGACTACCTTGTAATTAAGTCCCGGTCTGACCTCAATTGTGTTTGCTTTCTGCCCCATCATGCCACCAGGGGACAAAGGAATCAACTCAGTGGGAAAGTCTTCTCAACTCCTTTTCAGTCCAGGCTTTAATTCGGCTATGTGGATCCATTAACCTACCCATTCCTCTTTTGTAGAGGATTACTTTAACTTAGTCAAGACAGGTTTATTATGGACATAATTTGAGGTTAACCTTTGAAATGATCACTGAGAAAATATATTTGTAAATATAATAGCCTTTAAAAATGGGCATAAAAACAATTCAAATTAGGAAAGTCTAGTTGACAACAAAATGTAATTCCACATGCCAGAAGCTCATGGAATTCCATAAAGCTTAAGATGTTAATTTTGATATCAAGTCCTTGAACAGTGAAAAGGCACAATTAAGGAGATACAGAATGTTTGCATTTAAGAATCAGTGAATTAATTATTAATTTACTAGGGTAATTTATGAGTGACATTGTTGATTATTTGTACTGTGGTAAAGTTTTAGGGTGACAATAGTATTTCTTATAATGCACGTGGATCCTTCATCTCTTCTCATGCCTCTTAAACCATATGGGTTTTGAATATGAAACTAAATTTTGAAGTTTGTTTCCTAAACTTAAGATACATTTTGATTATGTATTTTATGTTTTTTAAAAGTGATCATTTATATCACATATAACAGTAAAAATTTACAGTAGTTTCTACATGAAATCAATATCATGATATTTGCAAAAAAATGTGAATGACTAAAACTTGGATTTTCTTTTGCAGCTATTAGCATTGCGACAGGACTTGCATTTTATGTAAGGTCCAGGTGTGTAAGGAATATGGTAGTTCAGTCTATTTCTGCTCTCAAAACTGTATATTATTCCACTGAATGGAGTAAGTTCTTGGTAATCACATTACAGCAATTACCAGAAGAGGTTAAATGTGATTATATTTGTTAATTCTTGTCCAGAAATACATATTGTACACTCTACTTTCTAATACTGTCCTAAATAACTCTTCTCAGGATTCTCAGGTTCTTTTCATGCCTCTTGTCTATGGCTTGTAGGGAATACAGAGTGGTACCACATAGATCCCGTTTCAAAGGACTTGCTGCCCAGCTGCGGGGCGTGTGGTCAGCAGGTGCTCCCAGCCCTCAGCTCCTTCAGGAACTGTGTCAGTGACCGTCCAGCAGCAATGCCGTGAGGCTGAGCAAGGCAGGAGCTAAGGGCTTGGTTCGACTCAGCCCTGGGCGCTCTATGGGCCACACTCACTCCAGAGCGCCCCATGCAGCTGGTCAAACTCGTTCCTTCCCTTTCCCCTTCACAGGCCTTGGGCTCTAATGAATAAGTAAAAAAATCTTACACATCAACTTCTGTTTTAATTTCTGCTTCTGAAGAACTCAACCTGCTACATGTCCCCTGTCACAGCTTTTACAGTAGCCACATTTAAGAAATTAAATCTCTACTAAAATTTCTAAAGCTATCCTATTAAAGAAGTCTCATCCTTCCCAAATATATTTTAGTCACCAAGGCCCAATTTCTTTTACAATCACTTTTTATACAGTCATATGCCCACAAAATTCCTCCCGTTAATATCAAAATTCTTTTGCCTGCAGCAGCGTGGTTCCTCGAAACTCAAAATATTTCCTCTGAGTGGAGACTTAGGGCCAGATATTCCCGATTGGATTAATGTTTCATTTCTAAAAAAACTACTTATGTACATATATTTCCCCAAGGGGAAAAGGATTATTAATAATAATCATTACAACTGATGTGCTGCATTTGAGTAGAGATCTAAAATTTTCAAAGTGTATTCACAGAAATTAACTTACTTGATTTTAACACCACCTCAGGAATTAACCAAGTTTAGGAAATGAAGGTCAAATTAACTGACGTGCCCCAAGTCAGATCATCAATTGCTGGTGGATTCAGCAGGCAAAACCTGTCCTGATGACCCCCTTCCTGGAGCTGTCTGCACCCGATGGTGCCACCTACACACTTGCACACCTTTTGTGAAGTGTAATGCATTTATTTCTACTTTCTCTGAGGAAATGGGGTAGGGAGCGTAAAATCTAGGCTTCAGAAATTAGAACTTTGGAACTCACCATCTGAGGCTGAAATTGCAAGGCTTGACGCACTTAATCCTCACAGTAACTCTGTGAAAATGAGGAGGCGCTCTTCTCATCTGGAAAGATGGGGTGAGGAGGAAAGAGCCGCATTTTGGAGCCACACAGTCTGTCTTCAAATAAAGCGTCTGGAACCACTATACCACCCGCCCATCTCAGGAGTCTGGAAGGCCATTGGAGTCAAACTAAAGACCCCATAATCTTAAAAATGAAAAAAAAGAGGGAAAATGGGAGGGGAAGAAGGAAGAAGCAGACTAACTCTCCTTCAGCTCTCGGGGATAAATTCTGCAGTAAGGATATAAGAATTTAGGGAATGCTTTAAGGCCACTTATGCAATAATACATGTCTGTAAATAACTCTTGGATTAATGGTCTAGACATATTTCTGTACTCGCGAGCGTGATACAAATAGGAAAAGCCTTCCCCAGAAGAGGTATTCTGAAAGAGATGAGCTTTAAGTTAAATGTGAAAGTGAGGTGGAATGGGGATTAGTTACTGTTAGCACAGGGGGTGTGCTGGAACAATCAAGGATTGCTGCTCACTGGGGACAGAAAGTCAATCTGTCTTGCTTGGAATAAAGTGTCGTTGTCAGAACAAGGAATCAGTCAGTCTGTGGACATAAGAAAACCAAATGCCAGCCCCTTACCTAGCCAGTAGGCAGGCTGCTTTTCTAATGTTGTTTAGGAACAAAAAGAATAATTCCCTTATCATTGGGGATTCTCACTAATGAGCATGGAGGACGATGCAGGGACACCCTGTCATAGGCCCTTGTTTGTGTATAACACTAATTATTATTATCTATACTGGGCCCTCCCCAAACCCCAGTGGTTCTAGCATCACAACTTGGGGTTAATCTAGTGAAGAGAGAGACAGATTTGTTATGTGAAATTTTGGGAAACGTTATGGTTTCATCTTGCATGCCAGCATTGGAGAATGAGGCTAGCAGCATCTCAGACTGAAGGGTGGAGCTTAATGAAAGTTGAGCCCTCTCTGGATTGCAGCAACTGTCACCATCCCCTCCCATTTCATTCTTTCTCATATTCAAGTTCATATTTATCTCCCAATAAACAGCGACACATGACCTCGGAAAGGAGGAGGGATAGGGTTGCAAGTGTGACTTTTGGGTCTCAGCTCACAGGTGTTTACCTGTAAGAAGTGATGTGCTAGTGTTATATCTCCTTCCTATGGTCTCTGGGCACTCGGGTTACCAAATGTAGAGCCAGAGAACCCCTGGTCTCAGAGGCATACATAGGAGGACGATATGACAAGGTACACCCAAGACAATCCCAATATTTGCTTTTGTCTGTGCCTCCTGTCTGATTTAGTGTTTATCCTAGATTTGTCATTATTCAAAGTAGTAGTAGTATTATCAGCTACGTTCAGATAAGCTGGACTGGTTTGGGTACACATACACACGTACTTCTATGTTCTCTGCCACTGTCTCATCTAGAGCATGTGAAGTACATGTGTCCATCTGTGCTGGGACTGGTCTGAAGTCTGAGAGATGCACGAAGCCACCAGGCCAACAGCTGGTGGGGTCAATGGAAATTGTAGGAATTTATAGGTTCACTCTGCATGAAGTGTGTACAGATAGAAGACACACAGTATAGAGACCACGGAAAAGTAGTCAGAAGGCTTCTGCTGCAGGGCTTTTTGTCACTTATTAATTACAAATCTAGAACATTGTTTACTGTGATTGTTGGTATCAGTTACTTATTTTGGAATCAACCCTTCCAACAGTAATATGTTAAAAGAAGTAGTTTAATAGGTTAATATGTTAAAAGAAGTACATGTTAAGTACATACGATTCTAATACTAATGCCAATGTGTGGAGGCTTCCCACCACCAGCAAACAATGATCCGACACCAGCTGAGGGACCTGCAGTTCGTTTCTGACACTATCTACCAGGGGATAGCATCAGATTCTGCAAATTAAGTGTTCAGCCTTACAAAACTACCCCCTACCACCTTCAGATGCCAACCACAACTCCAGGTTGTCACCTGGGATTCTGACCCACTGTTATAGATCGGAAGTTCCATGACCCCTCCTTTGGTTTCAGTAATTTGCTAGAGTGGCTCACGGAACTCAGAGAAATATTTTACATACTAGATTACCAGTGTATTATGAAAGGATAGAACTCAGAACAGCCAGGTGGAAGAGAGGCAAAGGCAAGGTATGTGGGAAAGTTGGAACTGAAAGTTCCAACCCTCTAATCACAAAGGTTGGTTCCCCTGGCAGCCAGCCCCCATTCTCAGGTGCAACCCAAAGTAACCTCCTTAACATAATGAAAGTCACCATTGTTGCTCTCAGCACTTAGGGAATTCCAAAGGCTTTAGGGGCTCTGATGGGGGACAGAGAACAAATGTTTCTTATTATAAATCATAATATTGCAGTACAGAATTTCTATTTCTCAAGAAAGTTAATGATGACTATTTAAGTTGCCTAGGTATTAGTCAACATTTTTTATCTACCAGAGGGGCTTTTAAAATATCACTGACCAGACAAAGACCAGAGACACAAACCTACTGAAGAAGCATCAGCGTCTACCACAAAGTCTTTAGTTATTTTAAGAATACTATGCACAAAGAATTCAATTTCACACATGCAGCTCAGAAGGTACACTTATATATTCTTCAGTGAAGTGTGACTTTTCATTTAGATCAAATGACAGTTAATTTACTCAGTTTTGATTCCAAGTTTTCTTGTGCATATACAAAAAGTTAAGTGATAGCTGTCAGTGTAGCTTGCTTAGCAGAAGAACTTCATAAGGAGTTAAACTGAATAGTTTTCTGTCAGTGTCACTGTATAATAAAAATGGAAAACCTGTTAAATCCAATAATAGTTCCATTTTTCTTTTCACGTAATTCATCGACTCAAAGTAAAGTGTTTGGAAATTTATTCTCTTGATGGTGAAATATCTGAATTTATTGTGAATTCTAGTGCAAATTCAGTTTAAAAGTTCCACACTGAATATGTTCTTTGTTTTTAAAGTGATGATGTGAATCTATATTCCAGTGGAATACAGCCTTACGGTTAAGAACAATGTCCTTATTAAGTTGAGGAATGTGTGGAACATGCTTGGAAGTAATCATGGGATGCATCTAACTCATAATTGTGTTCAAACAAGCTGTGATATTCTACCGATCAAAGCAGAAGCTGCAGTTGTCAAAATTTACAAATATTTTTATAAAGACAGTAACTGAACCACAAAATTGTGACAAAACAGACTTTGGATACAAAAGCATCTCTGTTGTCTCTCTGCAGCTCATTATCAGTCCAACTTCTAGGAAAGTTTCAGCCTTGAAAAAACTATTTTGTAAATCAAGTCTAGTGTCAACTGAAGGGTGGCAAAATATGCCAGCCCAAAATGTGTCACTTTGGCATAAGAATTATTTTGAGCTGAAGCCGACTGAGAGGGAGCAGACATAAGAAAAGCTCTCTGCCCTCCCTTATTTGCCTAAAAGCAGGACAAACATTTGTCAAAGTATCCCCCTCCCCTCTCTATCAAGGACAGAAGTTAATCACTGGAGACAACTTTAGATCCTTATCAGCCCAGAGGGCACCAGAAGAGTCTATACAACAAACTTTACTAACTAGTCCTTACCTTTCATTAGTTCCACCATATATTTACCTTCCCCCAATCTGTTGCCATAGAAGTTCAATGTCCTTTTCCTTTGTCTTGTTGCTTCTCCACAAATTTATTGTTCTTTGGCTAAGGGGCTACAGAAGCCCAAGTTCTAACCATCTGTTTGAGTTACTCATCTCTGGGTACTCCCATGTGTATGTGTGTTGCATGCACTAATAAATTTCTTTCTTTTCTTTTTATTCTGTCTATTGTCAGAACCCCAGCTGGAGAACCTAGAAGGGTAGAAGTATTTTTTTTTCCTCCCCTACACTACAATAGTACTAACTACTTTATAAGAGTCTTCTATATTTGTTTGCATTTTGTTCAAAATCAATTAGCAATCGTTAATCAAAGTATTCAACAAATGAGTGCCCCAAATCTTCAGCTTTTGAAGGCTCAAGTAACTATAAATCACTGGAAAAGGTCTGCGAGAAGACACTGAAACTAATTTCTGTAAAAGTAGGGGGGAAACTGATAAGATTAAATGATGAGAACTCAAATGATACACTGGATTTCCATTCTGAAATCTATAACTGAACTTTTGGAATATTTCAATTGGTGGGAAGAATTTTTCAGTGAAACTTCTATTTTTAATTTGTAGTTTCCATATTGATATCACAAAGAAGTGGAATTGAGAAAACTGATTTTGCTGTATCTAAATGTGGTAGAACTTTCAAAATATGCATAAATAAAAATAACTTATTTGGCAAGTTCTGTTTTGTAAAAACGCTTGTCAAAGAAAGGCTCTCTGAGTGGAGCAAAAAACAGTACTTGGGATAATATTCTGTCAGAAATATTTGCTCATTTTAATTAAAAACATGTTAGAATTGAGATTACTTTATCAAAATCTTCTCTGAGCTTGCTGTCAGTAGAGGTAGGTTTCCTCAGTTAAAATAAAAATATGATCTGTAGAGAAATATCCATTGGAGGCATTAACAATTTTAAATGTTTTAGTCACACTACAACTGAAGAAGACTTTAGGCACCTGTTTTTTTGTTTTTGTTTTTGTTTTCTTTAGTTAAAAAAATACAAACATACATTTTAAACAAAATCGCTCAGGAGGAGGAACTGGATGGAGATGGATAATGACAGCACCAGGTGTAAGAATTTAGTTTTGGGGTCAAGGGTCAAGGTTCTTTCCAGGGTGACATGAAAGGAGGAAGGGCTTCAGCATAGCAGGTAATGTCAGTATCTAGCTGGCTGGATGTAAGATAGCAAATTATCCTATGTATTTTTAAAATGTTGTCTTGGTCAAGTGAAAAAAATCACTGGGAAATCTTGGCCTAAGGAGCTAAGTTTGGGTCCCTGTTTCATAGCAATGACACCGAGAATGTGCTGAAGTTGCAATGTCAAGTTCTGCCTTGCCTGGGTGAGCCCATCTCCACCACACTACTCATCTACAGGCCTGTGCAGCTGGCATTGGCTCTCCCTGCATCTGACTTAAAAACATGTTTATCTCAGCTTGAAGCCCCTGAAACAGTTCCTTGAGTCACAGATGAGCTCAATAAATATCTGTTGCATGAACAGATTGATTGACTTTTAAGTTCTCTCTATAAAAGAAGGAGGCATTAAAGACAACAGACTTCTGAATAAAATTGCTTTGCCCATGATATTGATATTATAGGATGCT
This sequence comes from Mesoplodon mirus, assembly GCF_964341445.2. Taxonomy (NCBI): domain Eukaryota; kingdom Metazoa; phylum Chordata; class Mammalia; order Artiodactyla; family Ziphiidae; genus Mesoplodon; species Mesoplodon mirus. The sequence continues at coordinate 6,582,654 of NC_138986.1, read as the reverse complement.
GGCTTCTGTGTTCACACTTCTGCACATCAATGTGTGGCTGTGATGGTGTAAGGACTGTCACAACAGTACATGAAGCAGCCCTTAGTGCTGTGAAAATCTACGTCTAGACCTAGAAACCCTTGAAATTCCATTCCCAGTGTACTTCAGATGCCGAAATCGAGGCCATGTTTTCCTTGACATAGAATTTGTCAAATTAACAAGAAACAGAATCAACACATCATGACCCTTACTTCAATAAATAACTTGTCTGCCTCCAGGTTATTGAGACCATTGCTTATTTGGTTGCAAATAGTTCTACAAGCTGTGAAGCCACAAAGGACAAATCTGCAAATACCTAATTCTAAATGTCATGGGAAACAAGAACTACATAGATGATGTAATAGAGGGTGAGGTAGATGATATCATTGCTTACCAATAAGAAATATCCCAGCAGTTTAAATTTTCTGAGGATATGAATCAGTGCAAATATTATTTGCAATACACATAATTTCTTTCCCTCAACAAGTTTATAATGAATTGCTAATTATAAGGATAAAGTTGCAATTAAAAGCAAATGCACAAGTCACAATATTTTTCTAAGCAAAATTAGCTCTTTAAAGACCCTGTGGGCATTTATTTCCAATGAAAATGGACCTTAAAAATAATAGTCGGCTGTCACCAAAGTCCTAGTGAGGGCCACTTGGATGCTTTAGGAATACAGCCGCTTCTTAACATCCACCATCAGAAAATTAAGTGCTTAAAATCCAGACGGTTACAACATGGAAGGTTGACCTTAATAGATACAAAATTGGTCCAGAAGGATTTGCAATAATGTCCTACTAGTGCCAGCGGGGGCTGCTGTGCACCTGCAGTGACAGTTGAATGAAAAGGTGAGGCTTATGAATTTCATGCACAAGCACCTGTAACATCTCCAGGAAACCCCGCTGATGCAGCCACTTGCATCTGAAATCTACAGGGTTCACTGCAGGAGAAATGAAGGTCACTGACTGACATTAAAACTGACATGGCTCACATTGCAAAGTCTCAATGTTGATAAAATACTTCTTCTGTTTTTATAAGTAACTGACCCCAAACAATATAGCTGAGTAATCTGTCTCCTATGAGTACGACTCTGAAATTTGGCTTTTTCCCTTTTTTCTAATAGTGCCTTAAAACTCTCTATTGATTTCTGATTAATTTATTTTGTTTAACTCAGTTTGGAAAATTCCATTAGATTCAGAAGGGAGTTTTAAAAGTAGAGAGTTCCATATAAAAAGAATTTGTTTTCTGTTTGTCACACTGAATAAAACAGCTTTACTTTAATCCAAACCAGCAAATATTTATTTAAATCTCTTGGATGCAAAGACTTGTGCAGGACATTGTATCAATAGCATCAGTCAGGTTTGCACATCAGTCAAGCTTGGACCTCATCCTTCTAGCAGCTTACAACTTAGAGTGGACAGGCATGTATACAGCTGTTTTCTTCAACTCTTACTGGTGTTTAAATTGTCTTTGTATTTCACTTTACTGCTAGTATTTTCCTTTTCACATGCAAACCCACCTTCCAACCTCACCAGATAGCTTGCCTTTTACTGTCCAGAGAAAACTGGGACCATGCAGGGGGTAAGGTGTGATGAGAGAAAAACACACAGGCCTTGACGTGTAGGTTGGTTCAGCCAGTTCCTCATGGTAAGACCAGGTGTAATTTTTGAAATGTCTTAGCCTCAACTTCTTCATATGTAAGACAGACGTTCAAAGAATTTGAAATTAAAGAATTACAGGTCATTAAGCACCACCTTCGAATTTCAAAGGAGGCACTGCAATTGCCTTAATGTAAGGCTTTACCCACATGAAGGATTCTCCTTTCTGGAAGGGTTTATAACAGCTCTCCCTCAAGATTGGATCAGACTGAGGTGTGCCACACTTTTTCAGGAAAGAATCTCCAGCTTAAGTAGAGAGATCTTACTCCAATGGGGTCTGGGCACAGTGTGAAGTAACTCGTTTCAAGCTAGAAGACATATCTTTGAAGTTTCCTCTTTCATCTTAAAAAGTTATGATATTCCATTCTGCTATAGAAGGGACTCCTGTTTATTCTCCTATTAATTTGGTATTCTGATTTACCTTTCTCTAGAATGCTATGTAAGATGGACACTCCAAGATACTCCCATACTTAAAGGGAAGTATTTTTTGTTCCTGGCATGTTACATTACCTAGGAGTACACATACTATTTGGGCCAGATAGGAGAAATATATAGATCTGTATGCTCAAAGAATATCACTGCTGCTATGACACATACACACACACACAATTTCAAGGATTTTTCCATTGCAGAAATAAAGCCACTTACTGAAAAAGACTCTGTGATGACCTAGATGGGTGGGGTGGGGGAGGGTGGGAGGGAGGTCGAAGAGGGAGGGGATATATGTACACATACAGCTCATTCACTTCACTGTACAGCAGAAACTGACACAACATTGTAAAGCATTTATACTCCAATAAAAAAAAAGATTGCAGTTAAATCCTATGTGAATATACCTGCAGTCTCTCACAATGCTCTTCAGAGCCTGATGATGAATAAAATCATACGTTTCCATCTGACACCAAAATGTCAAGAAACGGTAAAGTTGATAGAAGATAGCCATTAAGCAACATAAAAGGAACTTCTATATAGAATTGACAAGAGAAGTGTAGACATAACAAATGCATTCAAAGGGAACATAACTAAGATACCCATTTCCCATCTCTCTTTGTTAAATCAACAAATGAATTCATACCAAAATACTATCAAATCATAGTCAAATCACTCTCCCCCAGGAACACCAAGAACAAGTCCAAACAGGCTTTCAGATAAACCTTTACTAATCTCCAAGCCCAAGTAAATCTTTTAAGTGTGCAATCCAAGGCATTGCTTCAGTAGGCTGAATGAACCTTAACACAAATTTGAAAGCAAGAAAATTATTTAAAAACATTTATATCAAACAACAATGACATTGAAAACATAAGACTTTTTTGGAAGGGTTAAAGAAGATTACAAGGTAGTAGTGCTTCTTAGATTTAATGTCCTACGGGGAAGTGGACTATAGAACATGTTTCTGGAAGGTGAAATTTTGACTGTAAACATGGTTGTTTTTTAGTTTGTCTTCAGCTTTGGAAACCGAGGAATAATGAATAAAGGTGAAAAGTACAGGGACGCACTAGGCAGCTTTAGAAGAAGCAAAGCTATGGAAGGAGGGTGGTGATTTTTTTCTTTTTGCCAAATGATATCATGGTAATAATTTTTCTATTTTGTTATATTTTTAAATTTTAAGAAGGCTCATTTTGTAAAGTAAGATTCACGGTGCAGAAATACTGTTTTCCCCTGAAGCTACCTGATATCAGGTTGAGCCCCAAGGTATACATACTGGTTGGGGAAGGAATACAAGTCTTACTTTGGCATTGCCCGTGTCATTTTTTTGTGGCTGAATATCGTTATTTCTGAGTGCAATTGAGGTATCCAGGAATGTGTTGAACCTTTCTGATATAATTTCTATTGTAAATACTTAACAGCACAGCTATTATACCTTCAAGTGCTGTAATTTCTGGTTTTGGCTCAAGTTTTTGCTTTTGGCTCAATTCACTATTTACTCATAAACCTAAGACTATCAACTGATAACCTCAATTGGATGAAGATCAAGCCACTACTGTAAATAAGGAGTGGGGACTGCAAGGCTGGATGGCAGATGGGAACCTGATGGCTCACACAAAACCTCAGGACGTTTTAGCCCTCAAATAGTTCACTTTTTTTCTTTAAGAGACAGGAAAATACTTTATATACAATATAAACTCAAAAGACACAAGTCACGTACCTGAATTAAAATTTAAGCCTAACATCTGGAAATGAATAGCACATTTATCTTACACATTTTTCTACATATTACAACCACATATGTGTCATGTGGAGGGCAGTATCATTGAAAACCTCATTTTTTATTTCTGCATTTGTCAGAAGACAGGACCACAAACAAGTGCTTTCTCAAATGATACTATTGATTTATAGGCTGTGAACAAGGACTGTTTCTACCTTTTGCAGTTCTTCAGAACCCGTCAGAGCCTTACAGATTACCTACTTCAATTCTTGGGTTTTATAAGGAAACTGAAGGCTTAAGAGATTGTTACATTGCTAGGTCAAAAAGTTAGCTTAATGGCACTGGAGTTCCTTGAATATGTTATGTTATTATACACTTGTAAAGAATCATAAAAAGAGAGAATTATTATTAAGAAGGTAGATGAAAAATGCCAGTCTCTTTTTATACAAAAGTACATGTTTGTAAGCATAAAATTAAATAAAATTCGTACCTTGCTACCAATTCTCTACAAACTATTTCAGAGAATAGAAGCAGGATAAATGCTTCCTAATAAATTCTAGGAGGCCAGCATTACCTTAATATCAAAACCAGACAAAGGCAATACAAGAAAACTACAGACCAATATCTCTCATGAACATAGAAGAAAAATCCTCAACAAAATATAGCAAATCAAATCTTAAAATGTATAAAAAGTATTATACACAATGGTCAAGTGGGATTTACCCTAGAGTTTACAAGGCAGATTCAACACTGAAAAATGAATTAATGTAATCCATTACATCAATAGACTAAAAAGAAAAATCACATGATAATATCAATAGATGTAGAAAAAAAATCTGACAAAGTTTAACATGCATTCATGATAAACACTTTCAGTAAAGTAGGAATAAGAGGGGGACTCCCCAAACTTGATAAACTCTATCAACAAAATATCTACAACTAATGTCCTACTTAATGTAAGAAACTTGAACTTTCCCACTAAGATCAGGTACAAAACAAGGATGTGCTTTCTCACTATTCCTTTCGAAATCATACTGTAAGTCCTAGCTAATGAAATAAGGCAAGAAAAGGAAATAAAGGTATACAGATTGGGAAGGAAGACAGAAAACTGTCTTTGTTCACAGATGACATGATCATCTATGCGGAAAATACAAAAGAATCGCCAAAAAAGTCCTGGAAGTAATAAGCACTTATAGCAAGGTTGCAAGGTACAAGGTTAATATGCAAAAGTCAATTGCCTTCCTATATACCAAGAATGAATATGTGCAATTTGAAATAAAAACACAATACCATTTACATTGGCACCTGAAATATGAAGTACTTAGGTATAAATCTAACAAAATATGAAATAAGACTTGTATGAAGAAAACTACAAAACTCTGATTGATGAAATCAAAGAAGAACTAAATAAATGGAGGTATTCCATGTTTGTGGGTAGGAAGACTCAATATTATCAGGTTGTGGGTTCCTCCCAAATCAATGCACACATGCAATGAAATTCCAATCAAAATCCCAGCATTATTTTATGGATATCAACAAACTGATTTTAAAGTTTAATTGGAGAGGAAAAGACCCAAAATAGTCAACACAATATTGAATGAAAAAACAAAGTTGGACTGACATTACCTGACTTCAAGACTTACTATGAAGCTATAGTAATCAAGACAGTATAGAGTTGGTGAAAGAATAGACATAGAGATCAGTGGAACAGAACAGAGGGCCCAGAAATAGACCCTGATCTCTGACAAAAGAGCAAAGGCAATACAATGGAGCAAAGATATTCTTTCCAACAAACAATGCTGGAAAAATGGGACATCTACATGCAAAAATGGACCTAGACACAGACCTTATTGTCAGTGAATATTGTCAGTGTTAAAAAGAAATGAGCTGTGAAGCTATGAAGATATGGAGGAACCTTAAATGCATGTCACTGAGTGAAAGAAGCCAACCTGAGATGACTACATACTGTATGAGTCCAACGATATGACAGTCTGGAAAAGGCAAAACTATGAAGGCAATAAGAAGTTCGGTGGTTGACAGAGATGGAAGGTAGGGAACAGAAAAATTTTAGGGCAATGAAAATACCCTATGTGATAATAGAATCACTGACATGTCATTATATATTTGTCCAAATTCATAGAATATAAAGCACTAGGAGTGAACCACAAGGTAAACCATGGACTTTGGGTGATTATGATATGTCAGTACAGGTTCAACCTTGGTAAAAAATGTACCATTCTGGTGAGGATGTTGATAATGGGGGAAGCTATGCATGCGTGGGGACAGGAAGTATATATGAAATCTCTGTACCTTCTTTTCAATTCTGTTATAAACCTAAAACTGCTCGAAAAATAATGTCTTTAAAATTCTTACCTTGCACTAGTATGATAAGGAGCATACAGAAAAAATATTTACAGGTAAATTAACACTATCCTCTGGTTTTGATCTATTATGTGGTTAATTATGTCTAATTTGACTAATGATGTATGATTGGTACACATGTGAAAATAAATAAAATAAACATGGACATTTACAATCTAAAATGGTGCAACCTTTCTCTGGAAATAAATTTGGCAACATGCATCAAGAACTTTAAACATGTCCATTCCACTGCCCTCCTGTTCCAATTCCTTTGCCTGTGTTCTTAGATTCAAAGCATGCAATAATTTCTGGAAAGGGGTATGGAGTTCAGTGTTACTTAGTAATAGGGAAATGACTAAATAAAGTAAAATATTCCCATATGATGGAATCTTAGGTACCTATAAAAATGTGTTTTCATGTAATATTCCATGACAGGGATATCTTATCATGCTACCATGTTAAATGGAAAAAGCCATATACAAAACTCTATATACAATTACATATAGCACACACACACACATATGTACATACACACACACACAGGCACCATACAGACATGCAAATGTTCAGGCATACTCAAGATACTGGAAAGAATTAAACCAAAATCTTATTAACCATGAGGATAGAATTTCTAACACTTTAAGTTAATTATTTCTAAAATAAAAAATAAAGCATTAACAGGAAAAAAACCACAACAATCAGCAAAATACAAATGCAGAATATTGGGGTGTCCTCATGCAGGCTTTAATGACATCCCTATGCATGAATCTGTCAAAGTAAGGAGAAATAGTCATTTTCTCTAACCTACAGAGAGGGCATTCCTCTGTTGCCTGATATGAGAAGGGGCCTTATTCAATCAAGTGGTTAGTTATACATACACACTTAAATCTAACTGTGTATGTATAGTAGCTGTGTATGAATACAGTAGCTTTTATTTATAAAATCTCCAAAAAATAATGACAGGAAAATTTTTCTTGCAGGAGACAATATTATTTTTCCAGCAATTGTCTCCTTGTGTATCTGGGAGGTGGTTCATTTCCTTAGAAAGATGTTGCAAGTTATTAATATAAAGGTCACAGCTTAACAGCAGGAAACACAGAGGCAATGCTCCTAGTAAGATAATATGATCAACATTACATATTTTAATGCCATCTTTATCAACTTTAATGGAAGGTTCTAAAATACTGGCTGGTGGGCTGCACTCTGACTTATAGAAAAATGTTTCCGATTTCTCCTTTGAAAAATTAAAAAGTGACTTCAATTACCTATTGTTTTCAGAGAAGTTGAGAAAGCCAGATGTTGAGAGCAACAGTTTTTTCAGATCCTTACCTGATGTCCATACATGTTATGCAGGTGATGTCTCGACTATTTGTTGTGATCAGGTTCAAAGCTACAGATGTTTCCTTGTCAGAGGTCGGGTGTGCTCCACATTTAAAGAAAAATTCCTGAAAGAATGAGAAATACGATCGCTGACATGGAATCCGGCTGGCCATCTCCCCCTCTACACATTTTCACAGTAAAGAATCTCTTCAGGAGGAGAAGAGATCTATCATTAGGTGTGAGTCTGAAATAAATCAACATCAACTCTTTTGAGGGAAACTAATGCCCTTGTGCCAAACTATTCAACAAGTCCTCTTTTTAGAAGGGTCCAATTGTCTGCTAGTCTTTTCTTCTTTTACTCTTTCAGCCAGGTTGCTGGGGGAACACTCTGTGTGTGTCCCTAGCTCACCTCTCGGTGAGAAGTGAGTCTGGTAAAATAACACAATGTGGATGCAGGAGGAAGCCTGAAATAGCATCTCAAAAATGAGGAAGAGGAGACCCTGAGCCACGAAATGATTTGCCCAAAGTCAGACAGTCAGAGGTGAATCCAGGAAGTAACCCAGGCTTCTTAAAGGGAAACTCAGTGCTTTCTCTACAGGATCACCGCACAGTTGGTCAGTTAGCAGCAAGAATACAGTTCAGGGTAAGAAATCTAGCAATCTCAACTACTGATGAGCAGGCAAATATTGCAGACTTATGGAGGAGCAGAGTGTGCCTCTCCCCTCGTTGTGCCCCCTTTGGCATCCCAGAATTCCCTGGGAGTCTCACCTGCCCACCCCCTGCCAGGCAGCTAGAAATGTTCTAAACCCGCACCTCTTTCCTTCTTAGTTCATTGCCCAGCCCTGTCCTGCCACACACTCCTTTATCTTACCTTGTGGGATCCTAGTTCCCCAAGCAGGGACTGAACCCTGGCCCTAGGCAGTGAGAGTGTGAAGTCCTAACCTCTGACCGCCAGGGAATTCCCAAGATACATCTTTTGATTGATAATATTCTCCCTTCTCAAACAAAATATTTTTTTTGTTTTTCTTATTCTTATCTTCTGTTATTTCTGTATTTTTCACACACCCCTTTTCCCTCTCACACACCAAAGTGTTTGACAGGTAAGTACTCTGCTTCTTGTCAAACATCTGTACAGCTTCCATGGTAATAACATCCATGAAGCTAAATTGTGTGCTGCTGCAGAGCTTCTGTACCAATGTAACACTGGAGGACAGAAGAACCCTTGCATCTACACTTAATCCTCAGCTCCGTTTGTGTATAACTACTGGGATATAGAAAGTATTTTCCCTTTACACACTAGACCTGGTGTCAGCAAACTTTTATTAAAGCACCATATATTAAATGTCTTCAGCTCGGCGGGCCATATGGTCTTTGTTGCACTGCTCGACTCTGCGTTATTGTCTAAAAGCAGCCATGGACCATATGTAAATGAATGGATGTGGCTGTGTCCTAATAAAACTTTATTTACAAAAACATGTGGCAAATTGGATCTTGCCTGTAGGCATAGATTGTCCAACCAAAAGACCCTGAGATATTTGTGCAATGTCTTATTCACATTTGTATCCTAACAGTATACAGGACAAGCATTGGATATATTTTTTTAAATTAAAAAAAAAACAACAATAGATTTACTTAATAAACGCTACCCGTGTTTCTTTATACATCTGACACCACCGCTCTTAATCTATCCTTTCTCTGCTTGTAACCAAACTAACCTCCTCGTCCTCTGACCTGAGACACAGTGAGCCACACCCATGGGCATCGGAATCACCCAGGAGGCTTGTTAAACCAGACATCGCTGGGAGCCGCCCCGGATGTCCTGACACGGGGCCAAGGAGTTGCATTTCCAACAAGCTGCCAGGTGATGCTGATACTACTGCTCTGCGGACCACACTTTTGAGGACCACTGAGTCACAGCAACGCTAGCGGTGAGGGGAGTGAACTCTACTTATTCTTTCGGGAGACAGTGGCTGTAGCAGACCTCGCTCATCACATGTGAAAATAACGTCATGTCTCAGGGAAAATATGTTACTCTTAAAAATCTGGAGTGTGCAGAGAAATGTCCTCAAGCCAGGAGTTAGGAACCCAGGCTGTTCTTAAGAACAAGTGTCTCATCAATTCCAGACGGTAGAGCTGCCAGTGAGCCAGAACCCATCCTACCTGGGGCAAGTGACAGAGCAGCCAACCTGCCAGCCTGCAGCCCTCAGCCCCGAAGATGAGGCTGTGCCAACAGTCCTGCTATGGTGGGTGGGGTGTGCAGTGCAGCTGACGGGAGCCCGTCAGGCGTGTCTGTAAAGTCCAACGTGGCTTCCCTTGAAGCAGCATGGAAATCATACTGATTGTTTTTGTTTTCTCTTTTAACATGGAATGCCACCCTTTTCACTCAATTTTTTGAAATGATATACATCCTTCAAAAGTCAGTTCAAGGGTATTATGAAAAAGAGTTAAGGCAAACCTTGACTATCAAAACAAGACGTCTGGAGGACATGACTGATCCTTGTGAAATACACAGAGCTAGCTGTGACTGCTTTTTGCAGATATGAAAAAAATGCTCACTCATAAGGAAAAGTAATTCCTACAAAATAGCTGAGTTGGCTGGACTATTGAGAAGGTATTTCATATACAGATAAATAGATAGTATTTATATTTTTTCTTAGCTTGCAGAAAGCTACTGGTAGACATTCAGCTAACAAATCACATACTGCTCCAACACCAGCTAAAAGTCAGATAAAAGCCAAAATCCTTTTTAACGGAGGTAGGGATTTTACAAACAATGGTATAATAAGTTACAAATGTTTGGAAAATTCCAGTAATTCACATGGCGTGATAGAATTAAAATACAAATTACCAACTCTGTATATTAAATATGTATCAATCATCAGTGAATTTCTGGGCCTTCTCCACCAGTTTTTATGAAAGGAGGTTCTTTTCTAGTGCTAGAGTAGCAAAACTGGTGGAGGGTCCGAGATTTTGCCCAGCTTGCAAGCTAAAAGGTTAGCCTGCCACCATCTCAGGGATGCTGGCAGAAGACATGAGACAAAAAAACTGCATGGCTCAGAGCCCAGGCAGAATGAAGTATGGACATCATGATTATGTCAGTTTCTCTGCATCCCAACTCCCAGGAGATGAAGTGGCCAGGCCAAGCCAGCTGGGGGGTTTCTGCATCACAGCTGAGGACCCTGAGCTTAGGGAACCCAGATCTTTTAAAAGGATCTATAAGCCAACTTCCCCTTTGCCCTGAAGGGAGACACTGTGTTTATTATACTGAACAATAAGCAGGTCCACCTTTTACTCTAGAGAGAGATACTATCATTATTTTCCAGGTCGTTTGCTATACAATTTCCTTGAAGAGATTATCCAGTAAAAAAGGGTAGTTAGTGCTCCCTCACAAGTTGTGCAGAAGCTTGAGAGAACCCTGGAGGAGTGTCTCCCAGTAGTTATAACACCTTTTCCCACAGACTAATCAGCAGAACGATCTGATCATTTCCTGTCCTACACAATCAATGGGTTAGCATTTTCAAAATCTTTCTGATATTTGCAGGCTGCATCCAAAACACACAAACAATAAAGCAAAACACAACAGAAATAAGAAGAACCTTGTTGAAAAATTCTACTTTGGGTATTTCAACTTGCTTATGTAGAGTTGTCATCTCACACACAGCTGCATGATTCTTTTGGAGTAATCGTCTATGAATTCTGCTTTTCTATGATGTTTTTCTCTTGATTGTTCAGATCAAAAAATCAAGGATGCCAAAGCCAGAAAAATCTTATAGCCAGAGTCTCAGCAGTGTGGTCAGAAAGCTGACACCACAGTGAGGTCTGGCCATCAGGAGCATGACACCCGCTGATCCCCACAAGGACCTAGGAAACAGCTCACTCTGGGCCAGATGACAGCGGTTGTGCCCCAGGGCCTGGCTGCTTGAGGTGGCATTACTCTAGTTCCAGTGGGTGCCGGGTTTGACAAGCAAAGTTACTTCTATACCACCAGGGATATAGTCCCCTATGGGTGCAGCAGAGAAAACTTCTTGTTCATTGTGGAGAGGGACATCTGTCAATTCTGGTGAAGGAAATATAGGATCCTTATTTGGATAAATAAAGAATCTCAAAGGGACCCACCCATCTTTCACAAATGCCATCTCACAGGTAAAATCAGCTACAAAAAAACAAGAAAGAAAACCAAACAAATCAAGTCCCAGTAAATGAAATGAATTCCTCCACCTAACCAGGAGCTGTAGTTCCCACTGGCTGGCTCACTTCATTTGGATCCATATACTCAGTTCTGGGAGGCCCTAATTAGCTATGGAGCTAAAATCTATGACAGTAATTGGCCAGGATTTTTTTCCCCCAAAATGATAGTGTGAACTATTTTAAAAAATGAAAAAAAAAAAAAATCCCAGAGTAAGACCTTAAAAAATGTGCTTGGGTTTATAATGTGACTCTGTTAAATGCTATTCAGTACCATAACATGCTTTTCACCTTATTAATACTAAAGAGAAAATCCAAAATACAACAGAGTTATATTCTTTAAGTTCTTAGAAACATACTCATATTTTTGCCATTTCTGTGGACAAGGCTACGATTCTTTCCTTCCATTCTCGCTGAGGCCTCGTATTTTATCATAACCCATCCATCCTTTCCTTTCAGATCTTGGAGGCCTAGCCCGCTGGCTGAATGATGCCCATAAAAGGCAATGTTATACCAAGGGAAAGACCTGTGAACAGTTCAGCTGTTGGAAGCTACCTCTTTCTCCTCATTCCATTCTGCTACCTGACTCAAGACACTGCCAGTGTTTCTAACAAACAAAGGGGAAAATGAAAAGTATGGAAACGAATAAATAAACCAGCAAAATCTGAATTGGATTAATACCAAGAACCCAGTTTACAAAAACTTATATAATCAGAAGCTAATCATCAACTCTAAACACAAATTAATGTGTTCCAAATTTCTATAAAAATAACTTACAACTACCATCTGGCAAGCCCTGCTTGTCTCAAACACAATCTAGTTTCACAAACCTGAAAAAACAGCAGTGAGGCCTGACTTCTTCCCTCATGAAACTTCAAACAACTTTTATCGAATTTCTTAAAGTTAACAATTTTAATAGATATTGCTTAACAATTACATGTTTTCCACATAAAAATGGTCTCTCTTTACAAAGAGTTAAATCCCATGTTAGTCTCCAACTCCTTCTTAGTTAATATCCCCCAAAGGCAACGTATCTTTCTTTTGATAAAATAAAAGGGACACACAATTTTCACTATAAGGTTGCAGTGGATCTACGGTTTGTACTAAAGAAGTAACTGGCCATCTGTATGGGTCAGGGTCAAGTTAGGGAAGCAGGGCCCATACTAGTTAGTTCAGTTGAGAGAATTTAATGCTGACTGAGATCTAGTTGCAAAGGTGGTGGAAACCCAGAAGAACTAAACCAGGGCAGGAAGCTCCTTGCCAGGAGCAGCATCAGTGCAGGGTGATCTAATCACCAGGGACTGGGGGACGGGGGGTAGGTGGGAGGATGGATAAGATGTAGCCCCTGCCAAAGACCCCTCCCAAAGAGAAAGGGAGAAACATCCCAGCTTTGCCCTCTCTCCGCCCTCCTATCTCCCACCAGGCTGTGCTTGGGGAAAGCCTGCCTGAAGCAAGGAGAGGGGGTCTGTCTGTCCAGCCCACGTGCCAGCAGAGAGAGGAAGGGCAGGTTGAACGCCACCAGCACGTGCTAGTGCACTGTCAGGAGGCAAAGCCAAGTCAAAAGTCTTCAACATTCACTGCTTGTTAGTGGGGACATATTCTAATCAGCCTCCAGAAAAGGAAAAATGATACATTCAGATACGGTTCTGTAAAATGTATTAAATAAAGATACATAAATATTTACACTAAATACTAAACCTGTCAAAAGACTACCCACCCAAATTTTCAACTAAGAGGGCGTGAGGACACAGGGGCATTGTTATTTATGAGAAAACTAGTAATGAGCATCTTACATCCCTATCAAAGAGGTCCTCACGGTTACCAAGTTACAAGAGACAAACTGTCACTTAGAATCAATCTAAATGTCTCTCATGAGCCTAGAAATTCTGTCCGTAGTGTCCTCAGTCCGTCTCTCCTCAGCCTGCCCACTCCAACAGCTGCGCACTTGGTTATCTGCAGATTCTTTTGTAAGAAGCAACTGCTAGTTTTAAGTCTCATTATCCATTCAGAAATCTCATTATTAATGTGAATATGATACTTTTAATTTTCTCTAAGCTAAAACATGACATATGAGCATAATTACCATACTCTCTGCCGGGCACATAAAAAAAAACCTGTAAATGAGCCATGCCATGACCTGCGCATCTGTGCCTTATTATTAGTGAATCTCAATTTTCATGCTGATGTGTTAGACTCCCTTTATATTATGTAAACCCAGGAAATAATTATATAAGCTTGGATATAAAATAACTATGCAACTTGTTAGGTTGTATAAGACTTGTAGACTTTGCTAATTTAACAATGCCAGTTGTAAAGTTAGGTTACACCTAAGTAAACAAATAAAACCTCGAAAGTTAACGAGTCTGCTATCATGTTCAATGATAAGTTTGTTTTCTCTTAAGTAGGTGTTAATAAAGCCTCTAGATGATGTGCAAAGTTTACTAGGAGAAAGAAAATCAACATACTCCCACAAAAAGCAAATCATGTCAGACCTTTGCTGAGAAGGTCAGTTGCTGCCTGTAAGCATCACAAACAATGCCAAAACCTTACAGAAGGCTTTCCGCCTCCTCCAAGGCCGCCAGTCCTTCAGTTAACAACAAATAAATAGATGATATGCATGTAAAGAAGCATGCACATGTGCACAGGCATGTAAACGCACCAGACACTCAACATGCCAAGCCAAGCCATTCTAAGCAGGAAAAAGTCTTAGCTGTGAAGTCAGCAAGCACACAGCTTTCTCATCTCACCACTGCATCAGATCCAATGGCACAGCCATTTTCACATCAATACAGCTATTGTTATATTCCAAAAGAATTTTAAAAATTTTATCCTATTACCAAAGTTAAAAGTATAAGCCAGGTCTGCTACCTAATACAATGTATAAAATAAAAATAAAAATGAAATTCTAAAATCCAAAAGGTGAGGAGGAGCTTCAAAATGGCGGAAGAGTAAGACACAGAGATCACCTTCCTCCCCAGATACATCAGAAATACATCTACACGTAGAACTGCTCCTATAGAACACCCACTGAATGCTGGCAGAAGACCTCAGACCTCCCAAAAGGCAAGAAACTCCCCACATACCTGGGTAGGGTAAAAGAAAAAAGAATAAATAGAGACAAAAGGATAGGGACGGGACCTGCACCAGTGGGAGGGAGCCGTGAAGGAGGAAAGGTTTCCACACACTAGAAGCCCCTTCGTGGGCGGAGACTGCGGGTGGCAGAGGGGGGAGCATCGGAGCCGCGGAGGAGAGCACAGCAATAGCGGAGCGGAGGGCAAAGCGGAGAGATTCCCGCACAGAGGATTGGTGCCGACCAGCACTCACCAGCCCGAGAGGCTTGTTTCCTCGGCCGCCCCGGCGGCCAGGGCTGGGAGCTGAGGCTCAGGCTTCTGTCGGAGCGCAGGGAGAGGACTGGGGTTGGGGGCGTGAACACAGCCTGAAGGGGTTAGTGCACCACGGCTAGCTTGGAGGGAGTCCGGGAAAAGTCTGGAGCTGCTGAAGAGGCAAGAGACTTTTTCTTCCCTCTTTGTTTCCTGGTGCACGGGGAGAGGGGATTCAGAGTGCTGCTTAAAGGAGCTCCAAAGACAGGCGCGAGCCGCGGCTAAAAGCGCGGACCCCAGAGACGGGCATGAGACGCTAAGCCTGCTGCTGCCGCCACCAAGAAGCCTGTGTGCGAGCACAGGTCACTCTCCACGACTCCCCTCCCGGGAGCCTGTGAAGCCCGCCACTGCCAGGGTCCCGTGATCCAGGGACAGCTTCCCCGGGAGAGCGCACGGCGCGCCTCAGGCTGGTGCAACGTCACGCCGGCCTCTGCCGCCGCACGCTCGCCCTGCCTCCATGCCCCTCCCTCCCCCGCCCCCCCCCCGCCCCGGCCTGAGTGAGCCAGAGCCCCCGAATCAGCGGCTCCTTTAACCCCGTCCTGTCTGAGCGAAGAACAGACGCCCTCCGGCGACCTAAACGCAGAGGCGGGGCCAAATCCAGGCCAAATCCAAAGCTGAAACCTGGGAGCTTTACGAAGAAAGAAGAGAAAGGGAAATTTCTCCCAGCAGCCTCAGAAGCAGCGGATTAAATCTCCACCATCAACGTGATGTACCTGCATCTGTGGAATACCTAAATAGACAACTAATCAGCCCAAATTGAGGAGGTGGATTTTGGGAGCAACGATATATATATTTTCCCTTCTTCTCTTTTTGTGAGTGTGTATGTGTATGCTTCTGTGTGTGATTTTGTCTGTATAGCTTGGCTTTTACCATTTGTCCTAGGATTCTGTCTGTCCGTATTTTTTTTTTTTTACTAAAATTTTTTTTCTTAATAATTATTTTTTATTTTAATAACTTTATTTTATTTTACTTTATTTTATTTTATCTTCTTCTTTCTTTCTATTTTTTCTCCCTTTTATCCTGAGCCAGGTGGAACCAGGCTCTTGGTGCTCCAGCCAGGCGTCAGGGCTGTGCCACTGAGGAAGGAGAACCAAGATCAGGACATTGGTCCAAAAGAGACCTCCCATTTCCATGTAATATCAAATGGCGAAAATCTCCAAGAGATCTCCATCTCAATGCCAAGACCCAGATCCACGCAACAACCAGCAAGCTACAGTGCTGGACACCCCATGCCAAACAACTAGCAAGACAGGAACACAACCCCATCCATTAGCACAGAGGCTGCTGAAAATCATAATAAGGCCACAGACACTCCAAAATACACCACCAGACGTGGACCTGCCCACCAGAAAGACAAGATCCAGCCTCATCCACCAGAACACAGGCAACAGTCCCCTCCACCGGGAAGCCTACACAACCCACTAAACCAACCTTAGCCACTGGGGACAGACACCAAAAACAATGGACACTATTAACCTGCAGCCTGAGAAAGGAGTCCCCAAATACAGTAAGTTAAGCAAAATGAGAAGACAGAGAAACACAGCAGAACATGAAGGAGCAAGGCAAAAACCCACCAGACCTAACAAATGAAGAGGAAATAGGCAGTCTACCTGAAAAATAATTCAGAGTAATGATAGTAAAGATGATCCAAAATCTTGGAAATAGAATGGAGAAAATACAAGAAACGTTTAACAAGGACCTAGAAGAACTAAAGAGCAAACAAACAGTGATGAACCACACAATAAATGAAATTAAAAATTCTCTAGAAGGGATCAATAGCAGAATAACTGAGGCAGAAGAATGGATAAGTGACGTGGAAGATAAAATAGTGGAAATAACTACTGCAGAGCAGAATAAAGAAAAAAGAATGAAAAGAATTGAGGACAGTCTCAGAGACCTCTGGAACAATATTAAACGCACTAACATTCAAATTATAGGGGTCCCAGAAGAAGAAGAGAAAAAGAAACGGACTGAGAAAATATTTGAAGAGATTATAGTTGAAAACTTCCCTAATATGGGCAAGGAAATAGTCAATCAAGTCCAGGAAGCACAGAGAGTCCCATACAGGATAAATCCAAGGAGAAACATGCCAAGACACATATTAATCAAACTATCAAAAATTAAATACAAAAAACAATATTAAAAGCAGCAAGGGAAAAACAACAAATAACACATAAGGGAATCCCCATAAGGTTAACACCTGATCTTTCAGCAGAAACTCTGCAAGCCAGAAGGGAGTGGCAGGACATATTTAAAGTGATGAAAGAGAAAACCCTACAACCAAGATTACTCTACCCAGCAAGGATCTCATTCAGATTTTATGGAGAAATTAAAAGCTTTACAGATAAGCAAAAGCTAAGAGAATTCAGCACCACCAAACCAGCTTTACAACAAATGCTAAAGGAACTTCTCTAGGCAGGAAACACAAGAGAAGGAAAAGACCTACAATAATAAACCCAAAGCAATTAAGAAAATGGGAATAGGAACATACATATCAATAATTACCTTAAATGTAAATGGACTAAATGCTCCCACCAAAAGACACAGAGTGGCTGAATGGATACAAAAACAAGACCCATCTATATGCTGTCTACAAGAGACTCACTTCAGACCTAGAGACACATACAGACTGAAAGTAAGGGGATGGAAAAAGATATTCCATGCAAATGGAAATCAAAAGAAAGCTGGAGTAGCAATTCTCATATCAGACAAAATAGACTTTAAAATAAAGACTACTAGAAGAGATAAAGAAGGACACTACATAATGATCAAGGGATCGATCCAAGAAGAAGATATAACAATTGTAAATATTTATGCACCCAACATAGGAGCACCTCAATACATAAGGCAAATACTAACAGCCATAGAAGGGGAAATTGACAGTAGCAGAATCATAGTAGGGGACTTAACACCCCACCTTCACCAATGGACAGATCATCCAAAATGTAAATAAATAAGGAAACACAAGCTTTAAATGATACATTAAACAAGATGGACTTAATTGATATTTATAGGACATTCCATCCAGAAACAACAGAATACACATTCTCCTCAATTGCTCATGGAACATTCTCCAGGATAGATCATATCTTGGATCACAAATCAAGCCTGGTAAGTTTAAGAAAATTGAAATCGTATCAAGTATCTTTTCCAACAATAACGCTATGAGACTAGATATCAACTACAGGAAAAAATCTGTAAAAAATACAAACACATGGAGGCTAAACAATACACTACTAAATAACCAAGAGATCACTGAAGAAATCAAAGAGGAAATCAAAAAACACCTAGAAACAAATGACAATGAAACCACAATGACCCAAAACCTATGGGATGCAACAAAAGCAGTTCTAAGAGGGAAGTATATAGCAATACAATCCTGCCTCAAGAAACAAGAAACATCTCAAATAAAGAACCTAACCTTACACCAAAAGCAATTAGAGAAAGAAGAACAAAAAACACCCAAAGTTAGCAGAAGGAAAGAAATCTTAAAGATCAGATCAGAAATAAATGAAAAAGAAATGAAGGAAACGATAGCAAAGATCAATAAAACTAAAAGCTGGTTCTTTGAGAAGATAAACAAAATTAACAAACCATTAGCCAGGCTCATCAAGAAAAAAAGGGAGAAGACTCAAATCAATAGAATTACATACAAAAAAGGAGAAGTAACAACCGACACTGCAGAAATACAAAGCATCATGATAGGTTCCTAGAAGCAAATATATGCCAATAAAATGGACAACCTGGAAGAAATGGACAAATTCTTAGAAATGCACAGCCTTCCGAGAATGAACCAGGAAGAAATAGAAAATATGAACAGACCAATCACAGGCACTGAAATTGAGACTGTGACTAAAAATCTTCCAACTAACAAAAGCCCAGGACCAGAAGCCTTCACAGGAGAATTCTATCAAACATTTAGAGAAGGGCTAACACGTATCCTTCTCAAACTTTTCCAAAATATAGCAGAGGGAGAACACTCCCAAACTCATTCTACGAGGCCACCATCATCTGATACAAAAACCAGACAAAGATGTCACAAAGAAAGAAAACTACAGACCAATATCACTGATCAACATAGATACAAAAATCCTCAACAAAATACTAGCAAACAGAATCCAACAGCACATTAAAAGGATCATACACCATGACCAAGTGGGGTTTATCCCGGAATGCAAGGATTCTTCAATATATGCAAATCAATGTGATACACCATATTAACAAATTGAAGGAGAAAAACCTTATGATATCTCAATAGATGCAGAGAAAGCTTTCAACAAAATTCAACACCCATTTATGATAAAAACCCTCCAGAATGTAGGCAGGGAGGGAACTTTCCTCAACATAATAAAAGCCATATATGACAAACCCATAGCCAACATCTTCCTCAATGGTGAAAAACTGAAACCATTTCCACTATGATCAGGAAGAAGACAAGGTTGCCCACTGTCACCAATATTATTCAACATAGTTTTGGAAATTATAGCCACAGCAATCAGAGATGCAAAGGAAATAAAAGGAATCCAAATTGGAAAAGAAGAAGTAAAGGTGTCAGTGTTTGCAGATGACAGGATACTATACATAGAGAATCCTAAAGGTGCTACCAGAAAACTACTAGAGCTAATCAATGAATTTATTAAAGTTGCAGGATACAAAATTAATGCACAGAAATCTCTTGCATTGCTATACATTAATGATGAAAAATCTGAAAGTGAAATTAAGAAAACACTCCCATTTACCACTGCAAGAAAAGAATAAAATATCTAGGAATAAACCTACCTAGGGAGACAAAAGACCTATATGCAGAAAATTTTAAGACACTGATGAGAGAAGTTAAAGACGATACAAATAGATGGAGAGATATACCATGTTCTTCAATTGGAAGAATCAACATTGTGAAAATGACTCTACTACCCAAAGCAATCTACAGATTCAGTGCAATCCCTATCAAACTACCACTGGCATTTTTCACAGAACTAGAACAAAAAATTTCATAATTTATATGGAAACACAAAAGACCCCGAGTAGCCAAAGCAATCTTGAGAAAGAAAAACAGAGCTGGAGGAATCAGGGTCCCTGACTTCAGACTATACTACGAAGGTACAGTAATCAAGACAGTATGGTACTGGCACAAAACCAGAAATATAGGTCAATGGAACAGGAGAGAAAGCCCAGTGATAAACCCATGCACATATGGTCACATTATCTTTGATTAAGGAGGCAAGAATATACATTGGAGAAAAGACAGCTTCTTCAATAAGTGGTGCTGGGAAGGGCTTCCCTGGTGGCGCAGTGGTTGAGAGTCTGCCTGCCGATGCAGGGGACATGGGTTCGTGCCCCGGTCTGGGAAGATCCCACATGCCACAGAGCGGCTGGGCCCATGAGCCATGGCCGCTGAGCCTGCGCGTCCGGAGCCTGTGCTCCACAACGGGAGAGGCCACAACAGTGAGAGGCCTCTGTACCACGAAAAAAAAAAAAAAAAAGTGGTGCTGGGAAAAGTGGACAGCTACATGTTAAAGAATGAAATTAGAACACTCCCTAACACCATACAACAAAATAAACTCAAAGTGGATTAAAGACCTAAATGTAAGTCCAGACACCATCAAACTCTTAGAGGAAAACATAGGAAGAACACTCTATGACATAAATCACAGCAAGATCCCTTTTGACCCACCTCCTAGAGAAATGGAAATAAAAACAAAAATAAACAAATGCGACCTAATGAAACTTAAAAGCTTTTGCACAGCAAAGGAAACCATAAACAAGACGAAAAGACAACCCTCAGAATGGGAGAAAATATCTGCAAATGAAGCAACTGACAAAGGATTAATCTCCAAAACATACAAGCAACTCAAGCAGCTTAATATCAAAAAAAAAAATAATCCAATCAAAAAATGGGCAGTAGACCTAAATAGACATTTCTCCAAAGAAGATATACAGATTGCCAACACACACATATAAGAATGCTCAACATCACTAATCATTAGAGAAATGCAAATCAAAACTACATTGAGATATCACCTCACACTGGTCAGAATGGCCATCATCAAAAAATATACAAACAATAAATGCTGGAGAGCGTGTGGATTAAAGAGAACCCTCTTGCACTGTTGGTGGGAATGCAAATTGATATAGCCACTATGGAGAACAGTACAGAGGTTCCTTAAAAAACTAAAAATAGAATTACCATATGACCCAGCAATCCCACTACTGGGCATATACCCTGAGAAAACCATAATTCAAAAAGAGTCATGTACGAAAATATTCATTGCAGCTCTGTTTACAATAGCCAGGACATGGAAGCAACCTAATTGTCCATCAACAGATGAATGGATAAAGAAGATGTGGCATATACATACAATGGAATATTACTCAGCCATAAAGAGGAACGAAACTGAGTTATTTGTAGTGAGGTGGATGGACCTAGAGTCTGTCATACAGAGTGAAGTAAGTCAGAAAGAGAAAAACAAATACTGTATGCTAACACATATATATGGAATCTAAAAAAAAAAAAAAAGAAAAATAGTCATGAAGAACCTAGGGGCAAGATGGGAATAAAGACACAGACCTACTAGAGAATGCACTTGAGGATATGGGGAGGGGGAAGGGTAAGCTGTGACAAAGTGAGAGAGTGGCATGGACATATATACACTACCAAACGTAAAATAGCTAGCTAGTGGGAAGCAGCTGCAAAGCACAGGGAGATCAGCTTGGTGCTTTGTGACCACCTAGAGGAGTGGGATAGGGAGGGTGGGAGGGAGATGCAAGAGGGAAGAGATATGGGGATATATGTATATGTATAACTGATTCACTTTGTCATAAAACAGAAACTAACACACCCGTGTGAAGCAACTATACTCCAAGAAAGATGTTAAAAAAAAAAATCCAAAAGGCTCTGAAAACACAGATTTTTTTTTTTCTAAACTTGGCATGAAAATTTATTTATGGCAAAACCTGACATGAAGTGGCATGATGTTGTTTCTGGTCTATATTTATCCAGCCTAGTGTCACTATTCATGCTTTTCACTGCAAAATTACTATTTTTTAAAAAACTGACAGGGTGTAGACATTCCTGGAGATATTTCAGTTAAAATGTATGAAGTGTAGAATATTTCTAATATCTAAAAATTTCTAAATTTAAAACACTTCTGGCCCCCAGGTAGTAGATAAGTGACTACGATTCTGCAACATAAAATTGTCTTAAATTCTTACTAATCCAGCAGGGTGATCCTTGAAGTTCTCCACACAGTCTTTTATGTGAATCACTACGATGGTACCTTTAGTTCAGTCCAAATGAATAATTTTAGTCTACTTGAAATATGTACATAAATAAATCCATGTGCACTTGCTACATTTCCCTTTATGCCAGACATAAACAATTTGAAAACCTTTAATGCCACATACCTTCAAGAAGTCTAACTTCAAAACAAAAGCCACAAATACAATGATTATCTTCCCCT
Organism: Mesoplodon mirus; assembly: GCF_964341445.2. Taxonomy (NCBI): domain Eukaryota; kingdom Metazoa; phylum Chordata; class Mammalia; order Artiodactyla; family Ziphiidae; genus Mesoplodon; species Mesoplodon mirus. The sequence goes on along the minus strand of NC_138986.1, from coordinate 6,560,123 downwards.
CTATACCTGGATTGTAAGTTCTTCAGTGTGCCTTGATGAGGGCTTATTCAAAAGTAATACTACTCAGTCATAATTGACTACTTATAATTTACAAATAAAAGGGAGAATTGTTGGGCTTCCCTGGTGGCGCAGTGGCTGAGAGTCCGCCTGCCGATGCAGGGGACACGGGTTCGTGCCCCAGTCTGGGAAGACCCCACATGCCGTGGAGCAGCTGGGCCCGTGAGCCATGGCCGCTGAGCCTGCGCGTCCGGAGCCTGTGCTCTGCAGCGGGAGAGGCCACAACAGTGAGAGGCCCACGTACCGCCAAAAAAAAGCGGGGGTGGTGGGAATTGTTGAAGGAGACATATCAAATGATTCCTGAAGAGTAAACTAGAAGGTTTGGGGTCATTACTGACGCTTATAAAGTGCATGACTTTACTAAATGTCTTTGTTCAGGTGGGAAAAAACAATCCTCATTCTCAGCTCAGGCAGCTGCTCAGACACCCTCAGACCCTGTTCCTCCCCTTCTCCTTCTCAGCCCAGGGTGAACTGGCATCTCTGGCTTCTCAATCAGAACACAACATCCCTCCTCTTGCAGCCACAGCACGAGAACCCGTCCAAGAATGAAGCCAGTGCTCAGAAGGGAACAGGGACAAGAGACGGAGAGGCAGAGCCCATGACCACATTCGTGTCCTGGATTGAGCTGTGCCTGTGGCCCAGTTAATTCGTTTATTTACATCCACCTCAAGACATAACCATGCTTCTGGGGATTCTTCCCCCCAATGTTTACTCATTCAGAAACAAGTGTGATATTTTCTCCTTGCTCAGCCCTCAACTAAAAGCTGAGGATACAAAGGTAAACAAAATCCCTGCAAGAGTCCATAAGCCTGAAGGATAATGAGACACATCAACAAATATTTAAACAAAATTAAAACATGGTAAATACCTTCCAGACACCTGAACACTCATCTGGGCAGGGGCGAGAGAACACGGAGCAGCTTACGGGAGAACGGGAAGGCTCCGCTTTGAAGGGATAGTTCAAGTGGGTTTTAAACGGTCAGAGTTTGCCAGGTGGAGATAGTAGAGAAGAGAGCTCGGGAGCAAAGGTGCGTGAGAACAGTGTGCTGGGGGAGGGGAGGAGACTCGCCGGAGCCTGGGACGCCTGGGCAGGGGAATGATGGGAAATCTGCAATTTTCTGTGCACATAAACACTGGCCACACCCCATCCAACTCATGCTAGTTCTTTGAGAACCTGAAATATGTTGCTTATGTGACTCTTCACTGTCATTCTTCAACGACAGAAAGGTGTGACAGCCAAGAATAGGAACCACGACTATTTCCTTGTCAGCAATTTTGAACGATCACGTTTTCGAAACAGGTGTTTGATTTTAACTTAGCAGTACATGTAAACTTCCAAGACTAATGTCCACATTATCTTTCAGACTGGAAAACAGGGATTTTCTTTTTCCTTTATTATCTTGGAGAAAGTTTCACCCCAGTGGTTGTGCCCTAGATATTACATCACTGCAGAATTTTGAGAGCAAATGCTTTGACTATGGTTGTTACTGTGTCTCAGCTTGTGCATAATCATCTTGCCCTTAACATTCCTTAAAGGCCCTGGACTCCAATCTTTCTGGAACTTAAGGACAGCTTTCAAGGCTGTGTTTATTCCACAGCGTATTGTGAGCTGAGAGGCACCTAATGGCCAGAGAACACAGCTTTTCCTGACATCTAACTTATTCTCAGTAATTACTAGCCATTTCAGGAGAATCTGGTTAATTATTTACACACACTACAGCTGTTAGTCTTCTTTACCGAGGTCTGACGTTCAGCCGACCAATTAGTTGCTCCAGCATGGTCCTAACTTGCCCTGGATTTCCATCACCGTTCCAATAATGTCTAATAATGTTAGCTTCCCTCTAACCACAGTACAACAGCAGCTACTTATGTGATGTCATCTGCTCAGTGTAAAAGTTGAGCATATCTTTTCTTTCAATTTTGTAGCCCAGCCAGACAACAAAAGACAATATTCATTATTCTAATTGTGCTTTATTTCCTTTAGAAGCTAAAGGTTTCATAAGCCCTCATAATGTGTCAGCTTGAAGGAACATAATGGCATCACAGCATCTGCTAGTTTCATGTTTAAGCAAAGCTTTCCTGCTTCTGTCCTCTGATAAATAAAATGAGATGTTAAAATATTTTGTTCTTAACAGAATGTTTCCTTTGTAATTTTGATTACTTGAGTCAACCTTCCAGAGAGGATACATAAACAAGTATCTGTTAGCTGATAATAATCTGCAAGAAACTGAGGAGACGGGTCATAATTTTGAAAATTTACAATGACTCACCATCCCTAGATGAACTGTGTTCCTACCATTTTCTAGGCAATCTCTAGAAGTTGGCAGTTATTTCATGTTTGCTTCTAAATGTGCAAAAAACTTACTCCAATCAACAATGGTAAATAATGTAAAGGAACTAGTTAATCATATTTTCCTGGTTCTTTATCCTCCATATTAAACACAGGGGCCTGAGCAAGGCTTCTGAAGCCTTTCCAGCACTCACCTGTCTCACCAGCTTTCCCTCCACATTGCTTTCCCAGTCCTGCCAGAAGGACCTTTTCTTGTCACCCAGAAGGCTGCACTCTCTCTCGTTCTGGTTCCTTGCACAAGATTTCCTCCTACCTGGACTGTCCTCCTTCTCCCACTCATTTAAAACCCCCAAGTGTCCTTCACGCCTCAGCTTCCTTGTCACCAGCTCCTGAAGCCTTCCTGATTTCCCAGGGCTGGGTGAGAGCTATTTCCACGTTATCTTCTGTTTCTATCCTGCCCTGTGTTTAGTGCCTTCGGAGCCCTTACCTGTGGGACTGAGAGCACCTGCTTGTCTAGTGGACTCGTCACAGGGCAAATGAGCTGAGGGCATTTCATGCTGGTGCCTGGCACAGGGCCTGGTACACTGTAGGTGTCCGAGTGGTCGAAAGAATGAGCTCTCCCAGCGTATTTGAAGAGCAAGAAAGAAGGTGCAGAAGAACTCTCTTGGGCCTGGAGACATGCTCTGGGGAAAGTGATGGACAAGAAATTCTGAATCACAGCCTTCTGTGTTCCTGGGAATTGTGTTCGTTCCTCTATCTTTGCTGGCCTGTGCCTTCCTCTGAGCTTTTATTGCTGCCGTGGTTCCTGCTGTTGAGTCCACTGTGCTGCTTGTTAGGAAAAGTGTCCCCAAGCCCTGGATCCAGCGGCAGAATGATGGTGTCGCTTTCCTCTCGTAGCCAGAGGCTGAGACATGCAGCCACTGTAACTTCAAAGTGTCCAGTCTAGACATGGAAAGTGCAAGAGAAACATACTTTTGTGTAGCAATAACTCACAGAACGATAACGTAACTTGCTTTTGGCTACAAGCAAAGAGAGATACGGAACAACAACAACAAGAAAAGCCTAGCTTTAAACCATTTTAAATGACTTTAGACTTGGAACCTAAACTTTTTTTTTCCCCTCGAAAGCCCTTGTTTCCTCGGCAAGTAGGATTTAAAGCTTCTTTTTATTCCTGTTTTCTTTATTGCAGGCAGCACAAGCAACCATAAACACTCCACTCAAGACAAAACTGGGCAAAGGCAAGTCCTTTATATACTTGAATAGTTTCCTGCATTCTCTGCATTTATTTCCTCATTATAAAAGGAAAAAAATAAAGCATGATTTGTAAATTTACCTATGAACTATATACATACAGGAAAACTAAGATGGATAACATTCGGAAATAAATGTTACAGAGTGATTTTTTTAAAAATTAAAACAAGTTTTTAGAAGAGTTTTAGGTTAACAGCAAAACTGAAGGGAAGGTACAGGGATTTCTCCTATACTCCCAACCCCCTACATGCACAGCGTCCCTATTATCAACATCTCCCAAGAGAGTAGTACATTTTTCACAGTGAGGAACCTATATTGACATGACATAACCACACAAAGTCCACAGTTCATATTACTGTTCACTCTTTGTGTTGCACATTCTACAGGTTTGGACAAAAGTGTAATGACATGTATCCATCATTACAGTATTTTACAGATTTTCACTACCCTAAAAATCCTCTGTGCTCCAACAGTTCATCCCTCTTCCATCTCCCAAGCCCTGACAGCTACTGATTTTTTTTTATTATCCATAATTTTGCCTTTTCCAGAATGTCATATCGTTGGAATCATACAGTATGTAGGCTTCTCAGATTGGCTTCTTTCACTTAGTTCTATGCACATAAGGTTCTTCCAGGTCTTTTCATGGCTTGATAGCTCGTTTCCTTTTAGCACTGAGTAATATTCCATCGTCTGGATGGACCAGTTTATCCATTCACCTACTGAAGGACATCTCAGTTCCTTCCATGTTTTGGTAGTTTTGAATAAAGCTGCTATAAACATCCATGTGCAGATTTTTGTGTGGACATAGATTTTCCAACTCCCTTAGGTAAATACCAAAGAATGTGATTGCTGGATCATGTGGTAAGAGTTTTGTGAGAAACCTCCAAACTATCTTTCAAAGTGGCTGTACCATTTTCTTTTTCCACCAGCAATGAATGACAGTTCCTGTTGCTCCACACCCTCTCCAGCACTTGGTGTTGTCAATATTTGAGATTTTGATCATTCTAATAGGTGTGTAGTGGTATCTCATGGTTGCTTTCATTTGTGTTTCCCTGATGACATATGATGTGGAGCATATTTTTATATGGTTATTTGCCATCTGTATGTCTCCTTTGGTGACGTGTCTGTTAAAGTCTTTGGTGCATTTTTAAATTAGGTTGTTTTCTTTTTGTTGAGTTTTAAGGAATTTTGGTGTATTTTGGATAAATCCTTTATTGGATGTGTGTTTTGCAATTATTTGCTCTCAGTCTGTGGCTTATCTTCTCATAAACTTGACATTGTAGAGCAAAAGTTTTGTAGAGCAAAAGTTTTGAATTTTAATGAGGTCCAGCTTATCAATGATTTCTTTCATGGATTGTACCTTTGATGTTGTATCTAAAACATTGTGCTAGGCCCAAGGTCATCTAGGTTTTCTCCTATGTTATCTTCTAAGAGGTCTATGGTTTTGTGCTTTACTTGTAGGTCTATGATGCATTTTGAGTTAATTTTTGTGAAGGGTGTAAGGTCTGTGCCTAGTTCCATTTTTTGCATGTAGATATCCAGTTTTTCCAGCATTATTTGTTGAAAAGACTATCTTTGCTCCATTGTATTGTCCTTTGCTCTTTTGTCAAAGATCAATTGATTATGTTTATGGGGTTTATTGGGGGTTCTCTATTCTGTTCCACTGGTCTGTTTGTCTGTTCTTTCACAATACTACACTGTCTTGATTGCTGCGGCTTCATCATAAGTCTTGAAGTCAGGTAGTGTCTGTCCTCCAACTTTGTTCTTCTCTTTCAATATTGTATTGGTTATTCCGGGTCTTCTTCTTCTTCATCTAAACTTTAGAATCAGTTTGTTGATATCTGTAAAATAACCTGCTGGGATTTTGATTGGAATTGCATTGCAAGTATAGATCAGGTTGGGAAGAACTTACATCCTGACAATATTGAGTCTTCCTATCCACAAACATGGAATATCTTCCCATTTACTCTTACTTCTTTGATTTCAATCATCAGGGTTTTACAGTTTTCCTCATATAGGTTTTATACACATTTTGATAGATTTATATGTGAATATTTGTTTTGAGATACAAACATAAGTGGTATTGTGCTTTTAATATCAAATTCCACTTGTTCATTGCTGTTATATAGGAAAGTGATGGACTTTTATTAACCTTTTATCCCACAACCTGCTATAATCACTTATTAGTTCCAGGAGTATTTGGGGTTTTTTTTCTGATTCTTTTGAATTTTCTGCATAGATGATCATGTCATCTTTGTACAAAGAGAGTTTTATTTCTTCCTTCCCAACCTGTAAACCTTTATTTACTTTTCTTGCCTTGTTGTGTTAGCAAGCTCTTCCAGTATGATGCTGAAAAGCAGTAGTGAGAGGGAATTCCTTATCTTATATCTTATCTTAGCAGGAAAGCTTCTAGTTTCTCTATATCAGGTATGACACAGTATTTTCTCTATGTCAGCATAACAAATTACAAATGCAAGAAATAAAAACCCAATTAGCCATTCTCCTTATGGAATATGTATAGATGTGTGTAGGCATGTATGTTTTATAAATATGTATATTTCTCATTGACTGGTCAATTTAAAAGTCAAATAAATTTATACTATCTATCTTTCACAGTAAGTAAAACAATAAGGAAAAAATCAAACCCTTTAAGTCATGAGAGCACCATTAAAATACATATGTTAATGTCTATACATTTATCCCAATTGTTTTGAGAAATGCATGTTATGTTGAAGCAACAAAGATGAAGAACAGTCTCATCCCTGAGACTGCATAGTCTAGTAGGAAGGAAACACGTAAAAATAAACATGCAAACAAACAAAATTAGGGATTGTGGGGAAATATCAGTGTGACCCTCTTTATCTCTTAAGTATGCTTATCATTAAGCCTACTTAATTCTCAGAGAAGGGATCTGTGCAAGGTTTGTGTGTGAGGGGAAAGTCTCCAGGGCAGTTCTAGTCCACTGCCAGCAGGGACCAGGTGGCAGACCCCCTCTCTGCATCCATGCAGGAGAGACTCCTCCTGATGATGGCTGGTAGCCCTGGGGTAAGTTATACCCTTGGGAAGCATTTTTTTTTAATCTAAAGAAAATTCTTAAGGAAATATAACTGGGACACAATAAAGTGTTTTAATCAGGTTTAGGTGTAACTTGAGAACATAATTTAAGAATTTAAAATTTCAATTAAAAACAAACAAATGAAAGAAATGTATACTGCTCCAAGAGTGAAGGCAGAGAAAAACTATTAATAAAATGGAAATCATGAGTGAAAAGATCAGAGCCATGAATGTGAAAATGGGTACATCAATATGCAAATCATAAACAGAGAGAAGAATTAAAGAAATAACACAAAAGATCTTCTGTGAGCGGAAGCATTGACATTTGTAAGCTACCCAAACAAATCTAAACCATAGAATAAGATAAAACAACATCATAATTCACATGAAGAAACTAGTATACATTAATTTGAAAGGCCAATAAAGCTACCAGAAAAGTAATACAATATATTGATTTACTCATGAATGATGCAAAAATTCAAAATATATTTCCGACAAATTAATACTAGCATTGTAGTAAAATATGAATACGCCTTGAACATTTGTTTATTTATTTAGCAAATATTTACTGAGCATCATCTCTGTGCCAGATATTATTCTAGGTGCCAAAGATACAATGATAAACAAAACAGTCATAGTATAAACATTCTAGGATGAGGAAAAGACCATAAACAAACAAATGAATATGTGATATATTTCCAGACAGTGAGGACTGCAAGAAGAAACTAAGGTAGGAACGATGTATTTTGAAGTACAAGGATGCAACAACCTTAACAAATTTGTCAATTTAATTCATACTATCCAAACTTAAAGGGGATATTTGTGATTAGGTCAATGGTAAACCCAAATCACCTGATCAAAATCAGAAGCCATTCCTAAAAATCCTGTATAAAATAAGAAGAAAATTCAGCTACACTAACATGAAAAATAATATTCAGCTACCATAAATTTAATAAAGTCATCTGTCAACAGGAAATCATTTCAACTAAATGAAAATGCTCACTAGTACTAGTATTATCCATGGTTGAAGAAGAAAACAGAACACACATCATCAATGTTGAAAAAAAATGACAAATTTATCTTTATTCTAGATGACATGATGACATACCTAAAAAACTCGAGACTCTATTAAAAGTTACGAAAGTTAACGAGAAAATTTTGTTACATGGATAAATACAAAGTATATAGTAAAAATTAATTGATTTTCCCTGTATTAGCAAAATTCAGTTAGAAAAGAAAATAGAAAAAAATCCCTTTCCTAATAGCGACAAAAGCCATAAAATAATGGTACATTTATTCAACAAGAAAGGCAAAGGATTTATTACAAGTATTTAAAATAAAGACTTGAGTAAATGAAGAGGCAGAGTCCTGAATGTAAAGGTTATTATCAATGAAAAAATAGTGCTAGAATTTATATATACTTTTGGTTCAAGTCACATTGGAATCCTAGGTGGAATTATTTTGGTGGAAGAGAAGAAGATTGGCACAAATATATTTATTTTTTTGGTCATTTTTTTAAAAAATCTTTATTGGAGTATAATTGCTTTACAATGGTGTGTTAGTTTCACAAAGATTTTTTAAAAATCATATGAAAAATAAAGGTGTGAGAATTTACATTTTTATATAATGAGAGTGAGGGTAACACCTAAAAGGTGTTACAACTTATTAAGCTATATAATATAATAATATAATATAATAGCCAAAGAAACATAGTATTTGTGTAGAAATACATAAATAGGCCAATGGAACAGAATGGAGAACCTAGAAATATCTGTAAATATATATGCAACTTATATGACAAAGTTGGCATTTCCATTCAGTGGGACAAAGATGGGTTATTTGACAAATGGTGTGGGTATATCTGAATAGCTAATAGTTGGATTGAATAAATGGTCAGCCATTATTAAAGAAAAGAATTACAAATGGATTTAATATCTAAATATGAAAACAAACAACAAAAAGTTTAATAAATATTAAATGGAAAAAATTGTTGGAAATTCATATAAATTGCAATGAGTGGTGGGGAGAGCTTCTTTGGAAAAATATAAATGAAGTCTCCTTGTATAAAGAAAATGCTCTGAATTTCAAAACTTTCTGCAATGCAAAAAGACTAAAATGTTTATATAACACATACTAGACAAAGGGTTAATATACCTGCTCTTAAAAAATATTTCTGCCAATTACATTAGAAAATAGCAAACAGTCCAATTCAATACCAAATAGAATATGAGATGGCAACTCCTGGAAGAGAAAATTCAAAAAGAGTAATAACATGAAAAGATGCTTACCTTTACTGGTGGTCAGAAAAATGCTAATTAAGAACAACAAGCACGTGCCATTTTCACACTTGACTTCAACACACACTAGCACTAGCATTCAATGCTAGTGAGTGTGTGTTAAATGAGAACACTGTGTGAGAGGGTGGGAAATGCCTCAAGTTCTCTGGAAAATCATCATAGCAGTTTGGATGAAAATTTTAAATGTACATATTGTTTTATCCAGTTATTCTGATTCACAAAAATAATAGTACCGATTTATAAAAATTTACTAATTGGGATTTTACTTCAGTATAGTGTGTTGGACAGAAAAAAAGAACCCATCAAGAGCAGATTTGTTCAATATTTATGTTATGGAATATTATGAAGCTACTAAAATGAATGTTTGATCTATATACATGTATTGATCTTAAAAGTTTTATAGGAACTGCTATTATGTGAAGAAAGTTATGGTGAAATAAATATAGTATCATTACCATTTCAAGAAAGAGAATTAAAACACCCATACAAATATGCCTGCTTTTTAAAATGAGCACAGAAAAATGTATAGAAGAATAAACAGAAAAAAAGTTCAAATTAATCATCTTGGGGGAATGAAACTGGGAGAACAGAGAAAACAATTTATTTTCTTTACATGTTTCTTGTTGTTTAAATTGTTACAAAGAGTATGCACTCTTTGAAAATAAAGTACTCAAAATAAAGACAAGTGACATTGATAATAGCAACAAAGCAAAGACAAACTGATGGGCACTAGTCCAGAGGATGAATTTTGGAGATTGTTGAAGGGTAGAAAATCAGGGGGAACACGGCACAAGACCAAGCTGGCTGGGGTGCCAGAGGTTAGATCAGAAAGGATGTTGCGCCCTCAGGGGGATAGATGGCTTCATCCTGAAGGGAATGGGCAGCCTTGAATGATTTTAAGCAGGCAGGCGATATGATCAGGTTAGAAATAATGCATACACTGCCTAGTTAGAGAATACACACAAAAGAACACTTCCTAACCCTCCCTTCGGAGCTAGAGGTCTCCTGCTCAGCTGGGATATTCAGTAAAAGACTTCCCTGAATGTATGGGAAACACCAACCCCAATCTGGTTACCTGATCTTTAGTGTATGACTCAGACTAAAGGTTCCCATGCACTTTATCAAGCCACTGGTGTGTACTTTACTTTAGACCACATTTATTATCTTTTGGGCTGATAAGCCAAAATGTGGTTGATTGATCAAAAATAATATTATAATTTCTAACAGTGCTCCAAACTTACTGAATTTTATTTGTCCTTAACTACTTTTCTCTGATTTATAGCAACTCTTAATAATCAAATTTATATGTACTTGGTGTTAAGTAATATTTGGTTAATTATATGAAGGATAGCAGATTCTCAGAGAGTAAATCTTTCATTCTGTTATGAATTTAAGAAAGTTACATTAATATATATTACTATTTATGTACTTTTATGTTTACACAGTTAATGATACTATTCAGCGTTAGATAGTATGTGTGAAGGGCAAATTATATAAGTATATAAAACAACCGCCATCCAGAATGTCTTTTGCTTGGGATTTCATATATCAAGCATTAGCCTAAAGGAGATGTTTATGGTTAGGTTATAAACTTTTCTGGGAAAAAAGTTGTTTATAATGAACATGGAGAAAGCACCTAAATCATCATACTTCAAAAGGAAGTCACACTGAAAACAACCCAACCACAAAATGTGCCCCTGATATTGTACTTAGATCAGCAGGTAGCTCACAACTGAAATGACCCATAAATCTTTACAACCTACTCTACTTCTGTGTATATAAAAGAGTAGGCTTCAGTTTAAGTTCATGAACGACACCAAGTGCATACAATGAAATACCTACTACACTGAGATCTAGGTGACCAACATGTATAACACAGTATTCTATTTCATAGACATATCCCATTCTCTCTGTTGGTGCATTAAATTAGATGAAGTTCTTCTCCCTATATACAGAGATCTATGTACTCATTAATTATAGTGACTTCTGCAAAAAAAAATTTCTATACTGCAGTAGAAGCCTAGGAAAACATTAATTTTATGTTACTCAGGGGGTATATACTACAATCTTCTACTTAGAACAGGAGGTATAAAAACCAGGCATCTGGGTTCTGTTGCTAACTTTTCTGAACTGCTAGAGGCTTTATCTAAGCCATTTGACCTAATCATCTATAATTTACCACAATAATATACCATTCAGTATCAGCCAGCTAGTTGGCATACCTCAAGGCATTGTAGTAGAAGACTGATGGGTGTTATTTCCATTATACTTTTCAAATCAGTTGGGTCAATCAGTCTATGCAGAACACATTGAGTTATGTCAGGCACCTACTGTTTTGTTGCTGCTGTGGGCTCTTCTTCCTTACCCCACTCGTGTAAATCTAGATTCTTTTCAGAAATCTGGCAACTACTTAGGCTTATACTGCTGGCTGAGACACCATTCCCAAACCAAAATATATATGTAAGTAACCTCAAGATGGACAGTTCTGTCAATATGTTTTGGCTGCAAACATTTTTTTTTTCATCACAAACATCTGGTGCTCAGTGAATACATCATTACCTGGCTGGTTATAAATAAGCCCATCTGTGCAAAAATGGCCAAGTGCCGGCTCAGAGTTGGCCAGATCTGTGCCTTCAAACATGAGTGCCAGGCAATAATGAGCTTTGATGACCTTCATAACCCTATGAAAGCAAGAGAGCTGCTTTCATAAAAAATAAAAAAATGTTTTATATGAGACAATAATGTGGAGATACAGAAAACACATATTATGAAATAAAATATAAAAAATCTACACTTATATGGTAACTATAAAGCACTTTTAATATATTATTTCATCTTGTCTTTTCTTTATGAGGCTTTTGGAAAATATGAGCTTTACTAGTTTATATTTAGTGGGGAAGTAATACCAAGAACACTTTTGGATAATCTATGGATATAAAAATTATAAGTTGACTATTTTTAGCCTATTATCAGCTTCAACTCCTTGTGCCCACATATTAGATACACTGTCAGAAGTCTTCATTTGTGCTTGAATGGCTGCTAGGAGATTCTTCATTTATGTGTAAATCATAATTGACATGAACTCATGTTTGCTAAATACATAATAACCACTTTTTATAAAACTGAGAATGAAATATTAGCTGTATGTGTGAAATTCCATATATGTTTGAATATAAATAAACATTTGTGTGTTTTGCCAAATTTATATGTTTGTTTGTCTGACAAAGATAAATCAAACTATATCAGTATAATCTCAAGTAAGCAGTGAATGTGTTGCCAGGGCTTGGTACCAGTTATGCTGGTTACAGCTTTCTACTCTGGTACCAGGTTTCATTAGCTATAGTTTGCCCACTATGCTGAGATTGCAGTACTTAAAAAACAACAGCAACCTTTACTCATGCATTAAATGAGAGAAAGTTTAGATGAATTTTCTGGGCTCCAGTAAAGTTTCAAGAGAATAAAAGACAGTGAATGAGAAATCCAATCATTTTATAAATATTTGCAGTGTAAATATGTCAAAGGGTCCATTTGTAGTATATTTCCTCCCCCTAAAATGCCTCAATATAAGTGGGATCTTCAGGGAAATCATATTGTGGAAATAAGTGATTTGTTGTGTTAGTTTATGTTTCCAAGAAAGAATAGACTGAATTGAGTACGTGTGATAATTTTTCTACACTACCATAATCATTCTTTGTTCCTTTGATAATAAAAACCATTCTATTTTATTTTGTGCTCTTAGCATACAAAAGCGTTTGCTGGAAATATATGTAGATGCTCAATAGACTAAGGGAGGGTGAATGAAGAGAGATTTCCAGCACCTCCAACACAAGGTTATACATAGCTGACACCTATCACAAAGGGTTTGCTATATGGCCCTCCTCATCCCTTTAAGGATCATTGCCATAGTGAGCTATCATGACTCAGAAGTAACAATAAAAGAAAAATTATCAGCAACTGCCTACAGAAGAAATATGTCTGCATGGATGTAAAATTGACAAGTACCCAAAGGGGATGCCTCTGCAATGGATTTCAGGGTGCTGATGCCACTTGTGCCCATCTGTACACTGAAATGTACTGGCCAGTGATATCAAGAAAAGTGATAGTGATGTCAAGAAGAATGACTGTCCCGGCCATGTTCCAGCTCCACAACTCCTGAAAAATATAAGGTGACTTGTAGTGAACATTAACCCAAAGCAAGAGCACACAGCAGCAAATCCTCATCTTTGCGTGGGTGAGCATTTCCTCACAAGTCTGTTCATGCACTGACATTCACTTTGCATCTTCCTTGTGTCAGGCAACGTGTTGGATCCTGTGGGTCACATTTCATGTGATTATTGTTATGGTTTGACTTAAGTCTAGCATCTTAACTTTTTACTTTCTATTTTTCCCATCTATTCTTTGTTCTTTTTTCCTGTTGTTATGCCTTTTTTTGTGTTAGTTATTTTTGTCTCTATTTTATGTTCTTTATTGGCTTATCAGGTATAGCTCTTTGTTATTAATAGTTTAGTCATTGCTTAAGGATTATAGTACACTATATTCTTATGTACTATTATTATACTATTATTTGTATATATTATTTATAAATTATATATAACTATTTATATGCAAGTATATATATTTTTTATAGTATTCATTTTTAACTCATCAAAGTCTATTTTAGAGTGATGTTATGCCACTTTTCACAGAGTGTAGGAACTTTCCAGAGTATTCTTCATTTTTTTTTCTACACCCAGCTTTGTGTTATTGTCATACATTTTTATACATGTATTACAAGCCCTGTAATACATTCTTGTATTTTAGTTAAAGAGTTGATTATTTAAAATTGTTTAAGAAATACAAAATATTATATATTTAATCATGTAGTTACCATCCCGGTGCACTTTATTCCCATGTTTCCACCCAACATAATTTTCCTTCTGCCTCAAGGGCTTCCTTTAATATTTATTATATTTATCTGCTAGTGATAAACACAGCTTTTATGTCTGAAAAAGTCTCTTTCACTGTCATTGTAAAAATTCACTTTTGCTGGGTATAGAAATCTAGGTTGATAGATTTTGTTCTTTCAGTACTTAAAGCTACTGCTCAATTGTCTTCTTTCTTGGTATTTTCCTATAAGAAGTATGTTTTCATTCTTATTTTTGTTCTTCTGTATATAAAGTATCTGTTTTCTTTGTCTACTTTTAAAGCTTTTTTCCTTATCATTGGTTTTAAGCCCTTTGATTATCATGTGTATGATGTAGTTTCATCATGTGTATTGAAAAATTTTCAGTCTTTAGTTATTAAAATAGTTTTGTTTCTCCTCTTCTCCTTTTATTCAGGAACTCACTACACATATATTAGGCTGATTGAAATTGTCCCACATTTCACTGATACTCTTTTCCTTTAAAAAAATTATTTACTGAGTTTCAGTTTGGATAGTTTCCATTGTTATGTCTTTAAATTCACTGATCTTTTATTCTGTAAAGTCTAACCTGCCACTAATCCCATCCAGTGTATTTTTCACTTCAGACATTGTGGTTTTCCTCATTAAGAGTTCAATTTAGGTCTGTTTTAATAAATCCCATGTCTCCATTTAACTCTTTGAAAATATGGAATATAGATATAGTGATTATTTTAATGTTTCCATGCCCCACTTCTAACATCTGAGTCAGTTCTGGTTCAATTTTGAATTGTTAGTGTTTTTCATTATTATTGTAATGTATTACTGCTTCTTTGCATGACTTGTAATCTTTGATTTAATGCTAGGCATTGTTGATTAGCGCCGTTGGACTTTTATAAACTAAGAAATATTCTTGGAGTTTGTGTTGGAATACAGTTAGTTACCTGGTAATAGTTTGATCAATTAGGGTCTTGTTTTTAAGATTTGGTAGTTGAAATAGGAATAGGAACATACATATCAATAATTACTTTAAATGTAAATGGACTAAATGCTCCCACCAAAAGACACAGATTGGCTGAATGGATACAAAAACAAGACCCATATATATGCTGTCTACAAGAGACCCACTTCAGACCTAGAGACACAAACAGACTGAAAGTAAGGGGATGGAAAAAGATATTCCATGCAAATGGAAACCAAAAGAAAGCTGGAGTAGCAATTCTTATATCAGACAAAATAGACTTTAAAATAAAGACTATTAGAAGAGACAAAGAAGGACACTACATAATGATAAATGGATCGATCCAAGAAGAAGATATAACAATTGTAAATATTTATGCACCCAACATAGGAGCACCTCAATACATAAGGCAAATACTAACAGCCATAAAAGGGGAAATTGACAGTAACACACTCATAGTAGGGGACTTTAACACCCCAGTTTCACCAATGGACAGATCATCCAAAATGAAAATAAATAAGGAAACACAAGCTTTAAATGAAACATTACACAAGATGGACTTAATTGATATTTATAGGACATTCCATCCAAAAACAACAAAATAGACATTTTTCTCAAGTGCTCATGGAACATTCTCCAGGATAGATCATATCTTGGGTCACAAATCAAGCCTTGGTAAATTTAAGAAAATTTAAATTGTATCAAGTATCTTTTCCGACCACAATGCTATGAGACTAGACATCAATTACAGGAAAAGATCTGTAAAAAATACAAACACATGGAGGCTAAACAATACACTACTCAATAATGAAGTGATCACTGAAGAAATCAAAGAGGAAATTTAAAAATACCTACAAACAAATGACAATGGAGACACGACGACCCAAAACCTATGGGACACAGCAAAAGCAGTTCTAAGGGGGAAGTTTATAGCAATACAATCCCACCTTAAGAAACAGGAAACATCTTGAGTAAACAACCTGACCCTGCACCTAAAGCAATTAGAGAAAGAAGAACAAAAAACACCCAAAGTTAGCAGAAGGAAAGAAATCATAAAGATCAGATCAGAAATAAATGAAGAAGAAATGAAGGAAATGATAGCAAAGATCAATAAAACTAAAAGCTGGTTCTTTGAGAAGATAAACAAAATTGATAAACCATTAGCCAGACTCATCAAGAAAAAAAGGGAGAAGGCTCAAATCAATAGAATTAGAAATGATAAAGGAGAAGTAACAACTGACACTGCAGAAGTACAAAAGATCATGAGAGATTACTACAAGAAACTCTATGCCAATAAAATGGACAACCTGGAAGAAATGGACAAATTCTTAGAAATGCACAACCTGCCAAGACTGAATCAGGAAGAAATAGAAAATATGAATAGACCAATCACAAGCACTGAAATTGAAACTGTGATTAAAAATCTTCCAACAAACAAAAGCCCAGGACCAGATGGCTTCACAGGAGAATTCTATCAAACATTTAGAGAAGAGCTAACACCTATCCTTCTCAAACTCTTCCAAAATATAGCAGAGGGAGGAGCACTCCCAAACTCATTCTACGAGGCCACCATCACCTTGATACCAAAACCAGACAAGGATGTCACAAAGAAAGAAAACTACTAATATAACTGATGAACATAGATGCAAAAATCCTCAACAAAATACTAGCAAACAGAATCCAACAGCACATTAAAAGGATCATACACCATGACCAAGTGGGGTTTATCCCAGGAATGCAAGGATTCTTCAATATATGCAAATCAATCAATGTGATACACCATATTAACAAATTGAAGGAGAAAAACCATATGATCATCTCAATAGATGCAGAGAAAGCTTTTGACAAAATTCAACACCGATTTTTGATAAAAACCCTGCAGAAAGTAGGCATAGAGGGAACTTTCCTCAACATAATAAAGGCCATATATGACAAACCCACAGCCAACATCATTCTCAATGGTGAAAAACTGAAACCATTTCCACTAAGATCAGGAACAAGACAAGGCTGCCCACTCTCACCACTCTTATTCAACCTAGTTTTGGAAGTTTTAGCCACAGCAATCAGAGAAGAAAAGGAAATAAAAGGAATCCAAATCAGAAAAGAAGAAGTAAAGCTGTCACTGTTTGCAGATGACATGATACTATACATAGAGAATCCTAAAGATGCTACCAGAAAACTACTAGAGCTAATCAATGAATTTGGTAAAGTCGCAGGATACAAAATTAATGCACAGAAATCTCTGGCATTCCTGTACACTAATGATGAAAAATCTGAAAATGAAATCAAGAAAACACTCCCATTTACCATTGCAACAAAAAGAATAAAATATCTAGGAATAAACCTACCTAAGGAGACAAAAGACCTGTATGCAGAAAATTATAAGACACTGATGAAAGAAATTAAAGATGATACAAATAGATGGAGAGATATACCATGGTCCTGGATTGGAAGAATCAGTATTGTGAAAATGACTCTACTACCCAAAGCAATCTACAGATTCAATGCAATCCCTATCAAACTACTACTGGCATTTTTCACAGAACTAGAACAAAAAATTTCAAAATTTGTTTGGAAAAACAAAAGACCCCGAATAGCCAAAGCAATCTTGAGAATGAAAAACGGAGCTGGAGGAATCAGGCTCCCTGACTTCAGACTATACTACAAAGATACAGTAATCAAGACAGTGTGGTACTGGCACAAAAAAAGAAAGATAGATTAATGGAACAGGATAGAAAGCCCAGAGATAAACCCACACACATATGGTCACCTTATCTTTGATAAAGGAGGCAGGAATGTACAGTGGAGAAAGGACAGCCTCTTCAATAAGTGGTGCTGGGAAAACTGGACAGGGATATGTAAAAGTATGAGATTAGATCATTCCCTAACACCATACACAAAAATAAGCTCAAAATGGATTAAAGACCTAAATGTAAGGCCAGAAACTATCAAACTCTTAGAGGAAAACATAGGCAGAACACTCTATGACATAAATCACAGCAAGATCCTTTTGGACCCACCTCCTAGAGAAATGGAAATAAAAACAAAGATAAACAAATGGGACCTAATGAAACTTCAAAGCTTTTGCACAGCAAAGGAAACCATAAAGAAGACCAAAAGACAACCCTCAGAATGGGAGAAAATATTTGCAAATGAAGCAACTGACAAAGGATTAATCTCCAAAATTTATAAGCAGCTCATGCAGCTCAATAGCAAAAAAACAAACAACCCAATCCAAAAATGGGCAGAAGACTTAACTAGGCATTTCTCCAAAGAAGATATACAGACTGCCAACAAACACATGAAAGAATGCTCAACATCATTAATCAGTAGAGAAATGCAAATCAAAACTACAATGAGGTATCATCTCACACCAGTCAGAATGGCCATCATCAAGAAATCTAGAAACAATAAATGCTGGAGAGGGTGTGGAAAAAAGGGAACACTCTTGCACTGCTGGTGGGAATGTGAATTGGTACAGCCACTATGGAGAACAGTATGGAGGTTCCTTAAAAAACTAAAAATAGAACTACCATATGATCCAGCAATCCCACTACTAGGCATATACCCTGAGAAAACCATAATTCAAAAAGAGACATGTACCAAAATGTTCATTGCATCTGTATTCACAATAGCCCGGAGCTGGAAACAACCTAAGTGTCCATCATTGGATGAATGGATAAAGAAGATGTGGCACATATATACAATGGAATATTACTCAGCCATAAAAAGAAACGAAACTGAGCTATTTGTAATGAGGTGGATAGACCTAGAGTCTGTCATACAGAGTGAAGTAAGTCAGAAAGAGAAAGACAAATACCGTATGCTAACACATATATATGGTATTTAAAAAAAAAATGTCATGAAGAACCCAGGGGTAAAACGGGAATAAAGACACAGACCTACTTGAGAATGGACTTGAGGATATGGGGAGGGGGAAGGGTAAGCTGTGACAAAGCGAAAGAGAAGCATGGACATATATACAGTACCAAACGTAAGGTAGATAGATAGTGGGAAGCATCCGCAGAGCACAGGGAGATCGGCTCGGTGCTTTGTGACCGCCTGGAGGGGTGGGATAGGGAGGGTGGGAGGGAGGGAGACGCAAGAGGGAAGGGATGTGGGAACAGATGTATATGTATGACTGATTCACTTTGTTATAAAGCAGAAACTAATTAAAAAAATTTGGTAGTTGGATCCAAAGAAGTATTTAGTTTATAAAAAAATATTTCACACTACTGAGGCAAAGTCCTTCTGAGTATTCTATACAGTGGCTCATAAAGTTTTCCAGTCTGGCTGCTAGAGAGAAGCAGTGTTCCCAGCCCTGTGTGAGAGTTGGATTATTGTTTCTTTAATCATTTCAGATAGTTCTTAGTATAATCCATGGATTCTTCCTCTATACAGCTTTTTTTTTTTTTTTTTTTTTTTAATCTCTGGACTTTGTCCTACAAACTCCAGCTTCCAGGTCCTCAGATCAGTCTTTTCAACTGAAGGAATCTGTTGGGCTTTGTCTGGGCTATTCCTCCCTGTGCCATAGCCTGAACACCCTCTCAAGGCAGTGAGTTGGGGCAATCATAGAAATCACATTTTTCTCTGTCTCTCAGAAATCACAGTCCTTTGTTGCTTATGTCTTGAACACCATTATTTCATGTATTTTGCCTAATTTTTGTTGGTTTTAATCAGGAAGTGGTAAATCTAGTCCTTGATTCACCATCTTGATGGAAGTGAAAGACAGACACTTTATTATTATAACAATTGTTAAAAACCTAGCTTGACATGAATGTGCTAATCAACAGAAGCAACACTCTTTACATAGTTTCATTCAGTTCAGACTATTCTAGGTTAATAGATAGGTAATAAGGTTCACCTTTCCCCAGCTTCATCCTTTTCTTATGTTTTCCCCACACAAATTTTGGAAGTAGACTCATGTCAGCCTGGAAAGAGATGAATAAACAAGACTGCAAGGTATTCTCACCCTGAAGCAATTCATGTCCAAACCTGAAAAGCTTGGGGTCTAGCACACTCAACACAAAGAAATTAAGAATTTATCTGAGAGAATGCCATAAACGTTCTCTGGCTGGCAGATGATAGTTGAGAACTACTGTGTAATCATTTGCTTGAGGATAATGAGTGTTTATAGAGTTACAACAGGATAAACAAATTTCTTAAACTCCCTGGAGGTAATGACAGCACAAAAAGTTTTCTAGAAACATCTGTTGCAAAATAGTAGCTCAGGAAAGGAACTATTGAACTGGAGCACTTGGAATCCACATAGTAAGTCATCCATCACACTGCAGAAACTCTTCCCCTGTGATGAGCAATGATTGTTGAAAACTGGGTATCAACCAGCTTCACTTCATAAGTGCCTTCTCAGACCCAGGTTTGATTGTGAATGGAAAATAAGTTTCATGAAAATATTTTTTTTATGCTGAGGTCAGTAGGGTAAGCAAATTTCAGGAAAAGTCTGAAGATAATGTTTTATTTAAATTGCTATTGATTATTTTGCAAAAAAACTTAAAAATATACAGTTTGCTCTTAGTAGAAACATATTATTTGTGTTTAGGGATAAAAAAGAAAACTTTCTTGGGCAATAACTTATTTTAAATGAAATAAATATTACAGTAATTGCTTTTGAAATCAAGATATTAATCTGGAAAATAACAAGGTAATACAAAACATAGAGCTAAACTTTTAAGTATATTAGTACAATTAAATTAGAAAGAGAAAAATGGCAATATTTCAAACAGGTGCTTCTTCCAAGATAAGGTCTCTAACTTTGAGGGCTTTTAGTTTGGTCTACATTCAACTTTTTTTTTTTTTTTTTTTTTTTGCATTACGCGGGCCTCTCACTGTTGTGGCCTCTCCCGCTGCGGAGCACAGGCTCCGGACGCGCAGGCTCAGCGGCCATGGCTCACGGGCCCAGCCGCTCCGTGGCATGTGGGATCCTCCCGGACTGGGGCACGAACCCGTGTCCCCTGCATCGGTAGGCGGACTCTCAACCACTGCACCACCAGGGAAGCCCATTCAACTTTTAATTGATAAGAAAGGGAGTAAGGACAACATAGAATGCCAGGAAAGTTGAACAAATTAGGAATTTTGTAAGAAATAGCTCTGTAAAAAGAAGGTAAAAACTGTTGACTCACGAAGCATGTTATAACATATGGTAAGACATTTTACCATATCACTAAAAATTAAGTTGACCTGTTACTTTGCTTAAACAGGAGAAAGGCTCTGGGAGATTAGGTTCAATGAAATACAAATCACCTCTCTTGCTCTTTCTCTCTCTTTCTTGCTCTCAGCAGCAGTATTAAATTGCTAGGAAAGAAAAGAGAGAGAGAGAGAAAGAGAGAGAGAGAGAGAGAGAGAGAGAGAGAGAGAGAAACTCTTTAGCTCCCACTTGCTTTCTTGCTTGAGTGTTGACAACTGAACTTATTGTCCTGCCAAGAATGCCTCTGGCTACAAAGAAGAAAGACTGCATTCATGATAAAAGCTCCTTGGGCTCAGTTTATTTTTCCAAGTTAGCTTTAAAGCACTTGAGATACAGACTGCAGGGTCTCTGCTAATATATCAAACCTGACCTTTTTGGGGAAAAAAAGTTAACTTTAAAAACTGGTGCTAGACATAAGGGTTAGAAGATGGTAAAGAGAAAAAATGTATATTATTTCTATTATCTAAATCTGTCTAATCCTATAATATGACTTCATAACTGTAGAATTTTAAAGCCATTTATGAAGTCAAAATAATATAAAATGGTATCATATATCTATTGACATTTGATGTTGTGATATTGCTAAATTTAATTAAAAATAAGGCATATGAAAACATAACTATCCTATTTGAACAAAAATAGGTAAATGTGTTTCTCTCTGAGTCACTATAAAATGCATCAAAAGTTTATTTTTAAACAATTAAAATAAAATTGTATACTTATTTGTGTGGTTTTGTTTTGTTCCATTTTGTTTCCCACTTAGCACTGTTCCATAATATCCAGCAGTTAATTGATAAATATTTGTTGATTAAACTGAATGAACCATTGGCAGTTATTGGGATTTTAAAATGTAATTGAAAGGGAAATAATCTTACACAAGAAACTGATGCTTTGCCACATTCTTCCCACAGCAAGATGAGTCTTTCAACAGCATAAGCCAGATGATATTCTTTCCCTATTTAGTCTCTAATTTTACATCCCACTTGGCAGACAACCCTGCATGATCTGGGCCAGCTTGGTCTCCACCCATCATCCTGGCCATACTCCTCATCCTCATCACACTGGTCCTCCTCTTTCAGCTCCTCAGACACGCCCTTCTCTTTCCCTGCTTAAGACGCTTTGCATTAGCTGTCTCTTTGCCTAGAGCTCTCCACCTTCTGATCTTCACATGCCTGTTTCTTTCTTACCATTTAGATGTCAACTGAAGGTATTTGAGACTCAATCTAATGTAGCTTCTCACCTCTACCCTGTTCTCTCTTGATGATGTGATCCCATACTGATCTTTATCATAGCACTTGTCGCTACCTGACATTATCTTAATTAATAAACATTTTAAAACTCCTTTTGATTTGCCTTCCTTCACCCCCCACCCCACTCTGCGAATATACAAGGCCAGTCACCTTCTCTTTTTTATCACTGTATTTTTAGAAATCAGAGCACTACCAGGCACATATATACAGCTAAATGAATGAACCAGTGAATAGTTGAATGAATGAATGAATGAATGAATGGATGGATGAATGAAAAGTACACTATTTATCAGCCAAGATCCAAAAGGTGGTAGAAAAAGAGCATTTTTTAAAAACAAATTTTAACTGTGCCTGAAAAGCAATGTTGCTGTTATTCATTTCTCTATATTTAATGAAGGGCTGTGCCTTTAAAGAAATGCCACTGGTCTGAGAATATAGTATAGTGGTCATGTTGAAAGGAAGGAAAAAGCATCTCATGGAAATACAACTATGTCAGGTTAAAGAAAGGCCATGGGGTTCATTCTGTCATGCTAAGAATTTAAAGAAGATATTCTTCAATAATAATAATAATAGGTAATAGTAATAATAATACCATTCACAAACATAGCTGCACACACATTTTAGGCAAGAAGTCAAAGCTATTTAAAAAAAAAAGCCCCCATCCCAGAGAATAATTTTATAGATTGACACATGTTTCTTCAGCTAGGGAAAGAAGGTGTTTTGAGTATATATTTCTAAAAATGAAAACATAATGAAAAAACAAATTTAACAGGTAAGAGTTTTTCAGTCTCAAAGTCTAAACTTAATAGCTACCATTTAAACTGTTGATGGCAGAATCATCAATTAAGTTTATAGCAGAGCTGAGTAAGAAATCAATCAACAAAATATTAGTAATCCATCTGCTCATCACAACAAATTCTGGCAGACAACATTATTACCTTAATGATACAATATTTGGAGGATAAAAGTAAAGAGAATGGCTTAGCATCTCCAAAGGCAAGCAATATGGTTCCAAATCAATTTGAATTTATAGCTATCCTGAGTCATCTATAATAACTTCATTCCATAAACACTAAATTTTGAATACCTTTAAAAAAAAACAGAATCAATATACATTCAAAACAACCAGGTGCTCTATTTATATGTCATTCTGATATAGGTGAATGAAAGGCTTTCCTATACAACCTGAGTTTGAAAATTATAGCTGTGGATACATTTTCAGATGTCCGTAGGGGAGTATTTATAAGATACCCCACACTTAGGCAAGATACTAAAATAAAAAATGAAGCTCAACTGAAAAAAATTACCAAGGGAAAGGAGGTATAACTAATTTGTCTAAGACCAACAATTTGAGCTTCTTTTGGCAATTTTAAGAGAAGTAGGAAAGCAGAACTACAAAGCTTATCATGAAACTCCTTGTAAATTCTCAAGAGATGGGAGAAGTTCAGAAACGAGATAGAAGGTGTGTCAGAAAATTTTTCACAATATAGTGACAAACATAAACATGTGCTTGGAAACTATTTGGGCTGGATATCTGCTATTTGTCACTTCAGATCCCCTTTTCACCCTCTTTATTCTGCTCTCTGTCCCAGGAAGCTGCCCTAGATGGGCTAGTTGAGCTTTTTGTTTGTTTTGGTCACAGAAGAAACTGGAGAGGTGTTTATTTCTCAGGTCTCACTGTGTATAACAGCCATGACTGAGGAGTGAAAAATGTAGCAATGTGCATACTATTTAGTGTTGATTTTATACGATTATTTACCATAAAATAGAAGTTGAACCAGGAACTTGACCAAAGTCTTGGGATCAATAACCCCCAGATAGAAGCTGGAACAACTAAGACTATAGTGGGCAAACTCAGTTACATTAATCAGTCTTCTTTGGATTTAAAATACAATTCTGTATGGAATACTTACAATTTAAAATAAAATAAAATAGACTTAGGAATAGAAACATAAACCTGAAGAATGTGTCACACAAGAAAGATACCACAGCCTTCCATGGGGATAAAAATATTGGCTTTATAATAGGAATGTTATTTACATAGCCTGACAGTACTTGAAGGGAATTGTATCAGCAAAGATAAAGGAACATGACTACTGTAGAGAAAGGCTTAACTATTTCTGAGAACCAAAAAATGTGGATATGCTTAAAATAGTTCTGTGGGTTTAGGAACAAAATAAATGCTACAAGAAGGATCATAAAGAAGACAGCACCTAGACTCAGACCTGGAAGGCAAATGGAAATTTGGAAATAAAACTTGGAAAAATGGAACTCAAAGCAACTCACTCCCAGAAGGAAACCATCAAGGATTCATCACATTTTGCAAGTTAGGGAAACATACTTCTTTCCAGAAATTTCAGCAAAATGAAAATAAAACCACTACCATCAGCACTGCTATTCTTCAATTACTTAAGGCAAAAAGGGAGGGAAAAGAATATCAGTTTCCACAAGGAAGAAAAGCTGAACCTGGAATACAAAGTCACAGGTAATTTTTCTTTTTAAACATCTTTATTGGAGTATAATTGCTTTACAATGATGTGCTAGTTTCTGCTGTATAACAAAGTGAATCTTCTATATGTATACATATACCCTCATATCCCTTCCCTTTTGCGTCTCCCTTCCACCCTCACTATCTCACCCCTCTAGGTGGTCACAAAGCACTGAGCTGATCTCCCCGTGCAATGGAGCTGCTTCCCACTAGCTATCTATTTTACATTTGGTAGTGTACATTCTGACCGGTGTGAGGTGATACCTTATTGTAGTTTTGATTTGCATTTCTCTAATGATTAGTGATGTTGAGCATCCTTTCATGTGTTTGCTTGCAATCTGTATATCTTTGGAGAAATGTCTATTTAGATCTTCTGCCCACTTTTGGATTGGGTTGTTTGTTTTTCTGATATTAAGCTGCATGAGCTGCTTGTATATTCTGGAGATTAATCCTTTGTCAGTCGCTTCATTGGCAAATATTTTCTCCCATTCTGAGGGTTGTCTTTTCGTCTTGTTTATGGTTTCCTGTGATGTGCAAAAGCTTTTAAGTTTCATTAGGTCCCATTTGTTTATTTTTGTTTTTATTTCCATTTCTCTAGGAGTTGGATCAAAAAGGATCTTGCTGTGATTTACAGCAGAGTGCTCCCTATGTTTTCCCCTAAGAGATTTATAGTGTTAGGCCTTACATTTAGGTCTTTAATCCATTTTGAGTTTATTTTTCTGTATGGTGTTAGGAAGTATTCTAATTTCATTCTTTTACATGTAGCTGTCCAGTTTTCCCAGGACCACTCATTGAAGAGGCTGTCTTTTCTCCATTGTATATTCTTGCCTCCTTTATCAAAAATAAGGTGACCATATGTGTGTGGGTTTATCTCTGAGCTCTCTATCCTGTTTCATTGACCTATATTTCTGTTTTTGTGCCAGTACCATACTGTCTTGATTACTGTAACTTTGTAGTATAGTCTGAAGTTAGGAAGCCTGATTCTTCCAGCTACGTTTTTCTTTCTCAAGATTGCTTTGTCTCTTGTAATAGTCTTTGTTTTAAGGTCTATTTTGTCTGATATGAGAATTGCTTTCCCCTTGCCCAGCCCCCATCTCCACCAGTGAAGGGTCTTCCTAGTGTGTGGAAACTTTTCCTCCTTCACAGCTGCCTCCCAGAAGTTCAGGTCCCATTCCCTATTCTTTTGCCTCTGTTTTTTCTTTTGCCCTACTCAGGTATGTGGGGAGTTTCTTGCCTTTTGGGAAGTCTGAGGTCTTCTGCCAGCATTCATTAGGTGTTCTGTAGGAGTTGTTCCACATGTAGGTGTATGTCTGATGTATTTGTGGGGAGTAAGTTGATCTCCATGCCTTATTCCTCCACCATCTTGAAGGTCTCTCCAAAGGTTTTTTTGTTTCAACCTTTGTGATACATACTGAAGATAAAATTGCTCTTCACGGGCACAGGAGGGTGTGTGAATTGAAATAAAAGTTTTCTGGTTTATGACAAGGCATATTTATAAAATGTTATTTGTAAATTTAATTCTTACATGCTAATTTCCCATAGGGTTGGAGTTACTATTTACTGAAACAAACAAACAAATGAAAATCTTTTGGACAAAGTAAAGGAACGTTTCTGAGACACAAATTAGTTTCTCCCCCATGAGACTGCCATAGTTATTACTTTCCTGGCCTGCTGTCAGCATGGGGAGACCCTCCCAGAATCAGATCCTTGGCTATTAGAATAAAACTCTGATTTATAAAGATACTGAAACTTTTGAGACTAAAACTAAGTTTAAATATTGGCTTGGCATTTTAATGATCCATTTTACTTTGTTTACTGTGCTGTGAATAATTGACAGGTGGCTAGAATAACCATCCCTACTCTTACAGCTAAAATCTTGATAGCTTAGTTTGCTCAGTGGTACTATTTTAAAACTATATTTAAAAGGGTTGCTTTGGGTTAATAACCTCTCTTTAGATTAAATCTATATCTTAAAGAATGATATTTTGCCATTTCCAGCAACATGGATGGATTTGGAAGGCATTATACTAAGTTAAATAAGTCAAACAGAGAAAGACAAATACTGTATGATATTACTTATATGTGGAATCTAAAAAATAAAACAAACAAATATATATAGCAAAATAGAAATAGACTTACAGATATAGGAAACAAACTAGTAGTTACCAGTGGGGAGAGAGAAGGCGGCAGGGGCAAGATAGGGTAAGGGATTAAGAGATACAAACTATTCTGTATAAAATAGATAAGCAACATGGATCTATTGTATAGCACAGGAAATTATGGCCATTAGCTTGTAATAACTTTTAATGGAGTATAATCAGTAAAAATACTGAATCACTGTGCTGTATACCTGAAATGAATATAATACTGTAAATCAACTATACTTCAATAAGAAACAAATCTGTATTTTAAAAATTTTAAACATTTTGTGTACTCTGACCATAAGAAGTAACTAAAGGTGTACAAAGCTTTTTAAAATAGCAACTATCTGATTATATTTTACTTCTACTTATCCAATTTTTTTTTTTTTGACTAGCAAAACTGTACTTTAATGGAGAAATGCTTTAAAAACTTACGTTTGGAGGAAATACTGGGTTCCGTAACATCTTATGGAAAAACCCAAATGAACTTTTTGGCCAACCTGATAGGTAGGTAGGTAGATAGATAGATTGATAGATAGATAGACAGACAAATATGAATAGACTGACTTAAATTACAATATACTACACTGTTATATTATGATATTCCAAAGGCTCTAAATGTGTTGTTATATGTAGATGCTTCAACAAATCTGTCATGTGGGTACCTTCACTTCACCATTTAATCTTACAGTGGCAATATAACCATAACTCCAGCCTTAGTCTGATGCCAAAGCCTATATTTGTTTTTTTTCTTACGGAATTGTAAAATTTTTTAAAAGTATATTTATTTATTTATTTAGGCTGCACTGGGTCTTAGTTACAGCATGCGGACTCTTAGTTGCAGCATGTGGGTTCAAGTTTCCAGATACAGGATCGAACCTGGGCCCCCTGCATTGGGAGTGTGGAGTCTTATCCTCTGGACCACGAGGGAAGTCCCTGGAATTTAAAAATTTTGAAATAACTTCAGATTTATAGAAAAGTTGCAAGAACTGTACACAGAAGTGATACATTCTTCATCCAGACTCCCCAAATGTTTGTACATTACCACATTTAGTTTTTTTCTCTCTCTAGATACACATGTCATATAAAATTACATACACTTTATGTACATACAATTTTTTTCTAACTCATTTGAAAGTAAATTGCAGACATTATGTTCTTCTGCACCGAAATACTTTAGTTTGTATTTCCTGAGAATAATACAATTCTCTTATGTAAACATGATGCAGTTATCAAAATCAGGAAATATTGATATGATACTGTTATCTAATTTAACAAACTTTATTCTTATTTGTAAACTGTACAAATTATGTCAATAATGTTATTATCTACAAAGTACTATTCTTAGAGTTTTATTGTTCTGTCCATTTAATCTCCTCTGCTCTGGTACAGTTCTTCAACCTGTCTTTTTCTTTCATGACATTTTCATTTTCTGTTGACTACAGGCCAGCTGTTGTGTAGAATGTCCCTCAGTTTGTGTTTGTCTTATATTTCTTCATATCAGGAGACACATGCCATTGACTTGTCCCAATACGTCAACTCTGATCATTTGGTTGAGGTGGTATCTGCCAAATTTGTCTACTGTTAAGTCACTAATTTTCCTTTTATTATGAGTAAGTATTTTCTGAGGAGATAATTAAGGTTATGCAAATGGCCTGTTGTTAATCAAACATCTACTCACTGAAGAAACTTGTCTGAATCAGTTATGATTACGATGGTTGCCAAACTGTGATTTTCTAGACGTATCATTCGTTCTACATTTGGCATTTTACTGAGAGGAAGAAGCCCTCTAACCATTCATTTACTTATACATTTATTTGGTTGAATTTATATAGACACACGGATTCCAATTTTTTTTTTTTTTTTTTTGCAGTATGCGGGCCTCTCACTGCTGTGGCCTCTCCCGCTGCGGAGCACAGGCTCCGGACGCGCAGGCTCAGCGGCCATGGCTCACGGGCCCAGCCACTCCGCGGCATGTGGGATCTTCCCAGACCGGGGCACGAACCCACGTCCCCTGCATCGGCAGGCGGACTCTCAACCACTGCGCCACCAGGGAAGCCCACGGATTCCAATTTTTTACTGGGTTATAAACTGTTGATTGTGAATCATTATTTATTTTGATGCTCAAATTCTCAGATTTAGCTGATGGATGCCCCTCAAGCTGGACCCTATGCCTTTTTTGGCATATCTCTGTGGTTATGTGCATCCTTCCTTACTTTCTGGTGCAATAAGATGTTCCAAGCTCATATTATACCTTCCCTGAAATCAACCCTCTCCCAGAATCAACCATTTCTCCAAGGAGCTGCAATGTTTTCTTAGTGGAGAAAATGTTTAGAAACCAAGACCTGAATGGTAGGTGTGCTCATTGCTACTGGGACACCATTGCTTCTAGATCTTCTCAGAAGACAAAACTAGGACATATGTGTGTGTTAATATCTATATCTATGACAATGCTGAGTTCATAGTGATAACTATACAGATGATCCCCAACTAGAATGGTTTGATTTAGGATTATTTCACTTTACAGTGATGCTAAAGCAATAGGCATAATCTGTAATTCATATTTTGAAATTTGATCTTTTCCTGGGTTAGCGATATGCAGTAAGATGTTCTCTTGTTATGCTGGGCAGTGGCAGCAAGTCACGGCTCCCAGTCAGCCCCTCCATCACAAGGAGGGGCTATACTCAGAACTGTTCTGTACCCAGACAACCATTATGTTTTTCACTTTCAGTACAGTATTCAGTAAATTACATGAGATATTCAATACTGTATTATAAAATAGGCTTTGTGTTAGATAATTATGCCCAACCATAGGCCAATGTTAGTGTTCTGAGCAAAGTCAGAGTAGGTTTTGTAGGTTAGGTATATTAAATGCATTTTTGACTTTCAATATTTTTAATTTATGTTAGGTTTATAGGGATTCAACCTCATTACAAGTGGAGGAAGATCTGTAATTCCAATCAAGCATCGAAGAGTTTAATCTAGACTCTTTCCTTTCAATATTTGTTTTGTTTTCTCCTCTATCCTTTTTGATTTCTCTTTAAAAAAAGAATCATAAAACATTGATGTGGCTCCAAAGGTCAAAACTGTAGGGGACTTCCCTGGTGGCACAGTGGGTACGACTCCGCGCTCCCAGTGCAGGGGGCCAGGGTTCGATCCCTGGTCAGGGAGCTAGATCCCACATGCACGCCACAACTAAGAGTTCACATGTCACAACTAAGGAGCCCATGTGCTGCAACTAAGGAGCCGGTGAGCCACAACTAAGAAGCCAGCAAGCTGCAACTAAGGAGCCCGCCTGCCACAACTAAGACCTGGCACAACCAAATACTTAATAAAAAGACACTGTGCAAAAATATACATTCAGAGAAGAGTCACTCTCCTTACCGCCACCCATTCTACATCATTGCTACCCCCTGTGCCTTCAGTCAATTCCAACTCACCCCCTATAGAGAATCAATTTCACTTGTTTCTGGTTTATTCATCCTGTGTCTGTAATATAAAAAAGAAGACACATGTATATTTTCTTATTTCTGAGGAGTCTGGCTCCTGGTTAAAACCTTATGTGTGATTTTTCAGGCCTGACCGTAAGCAGTTTCAGAGGCCTTACCAGAGGGCCTCAGGGGGGAAGCTGCCCTCCGCACACCAGGCTTCAGTGCAGCCAACGCACAACAGCACTGAAGGGAGTTGCAGCCAAGGTTTCAGGCCCGCCTGGCTGGTCACGCTCTTTCTCAAGTCTGCATACCTACAGCTCCTTCATTCCTGGGTCTCTTTATCTGAGGCCTTCAGCTAAGGTTCTCTCCAGGCTCCTCTGCTGAGGTGTCCTTATGGGGAAGGGAGATTAGAAGGCAACTGTTCAAATTTATCAAATGTTTCCTTTAGTGAACTAGTGGGTTAAGTTCCTCTGACTATGAGTTTTGAAATTTTATGCTAACAAACCAGCACATTGCCTCAGTGAAGAAAAGGAACTCACAAACCAAGTGCATCTCTGGGCTTCACTCTTTTGGTGGGGGACCTTCTTGAGATTACAGGATTGTTTTCTCTTCAGTTGCAGTAACATGTGTTTGAGCTAAAGATGATGGTCAAGTACTTGAGGAAAAAACAAACAAACAAACAGAGATGTATATCAAGTAAGTGCAAAAGGAAAAGCAGGACAGCAATACCAGCTTTCAGTCAGAAGTGCAAAACCAACTGTATTCAGGGCTGTAATATTCTCCCCTTTGAGGTCCAGTTTCAGCTTTAGCTTAATTTCCAACAGAAAATGACATTTGTAAACTGGAGACTGTCTGCTATGTTCTTATTTCAAGAAAAATGTATTACTATTCCTTTCCTTGCTCCACTGTCACCTTTAACAGCTCACCTTTCTATTTTGTGAAATAGAAGCAAATTGCAATGTATTCTATAAGCTTCAAGCTAGAAGAACCGAGGATTTATTCAGATATAAACAACATAATATAGCAAAGTCCTTGGGTGAGAAAATAGTAAGCTGAGGACTTTCCGACGTTGGGACTAAAAATATGAATGGTTATATGTTACCGTCAATATATAAGGCTGAGGTCAGAAATCAAATGTAAATGACATATTCATAGAAAGTGTCTACTTGTAGCATAGGATATTTCATTCTTAGAGATGGAAATCAATTTGTTTTAAATTGACTTAAGTTGGTTTACACAAAACAGAACCTTTGTGCAACAGACCATAAACTGACAAGATAAGTATTCATTCTGAGCCTCTAAAATGGAAAAGAACAGTTCACAACCACCAAGATGAAGGTCTCCATCTGGCATTTTGGATTTACTGGTATTTTATGAAAGTCAGTTTTATGTTATAGGGCAATTCTCTGCCAGAGGAATAAAAAGCAGGACTAATTCTTGCTTTAAGAAAACAGTGAATCCATAGCAAAGGTAACGTATCTGTTGCCTTTCCAATTGCCTTTCTGTAAGCTGTGCAAGTCATTTATAGGTCCCGTATATGAACCAGATTCAAATGAATAACAGACTCATCAAAACACAGTTAGGTCAGATAATCAATGAGTTTTATTTCCACCACCCATTTTCCATACACAAGGCATGACTTTACTCAGAGTCTTCCAGACTTCCCCTTGGGGAAAGCACAGTCTTTGAAGTGGGTAAAATGCTCCACATATCTTCCTTTTGGTCCTGATGGGTATAAAGGGCACAGGACTATTGAGCACCCTTGCCTGGCCTATGCCAACTTCCTTCAACTCCCATCACCAAGAACAGAGAGTGCTAAGCTGATGACCAAATTTAGCTCACTAATTGGGCCGTGTTTCTTGTAATTGGAAGTGGGGGATTAGAAAGTCACGCAAATGACCCAGGGGCACTCTCCTCGTGGTCCAAGCCTGCTGGTCACTGACTGATAAAAACCCTGAGATCACAACTTATATTTGGTGGGAACCAGAAGGTCCTCTTTGGCCTTAAGCCTAATTAGGCCATGTGGTCCAACCTAGTCTTCACTAGGGAGACATGCGTGGAGCTTCAGGAACAGGCCTGGCTATCAGTAAGGTGGTCCTTTGTTTATTTCGTGGAGTTGCTTCTACGTATGGTTCCCCAAGGAACGTGCAGTAATGAAAGGGGATGGGCAGGATGGCTGTATAACAAATACATCAAAACCAACCCAACAAAACTCTCAGAGTCTCTACTATCAAATTTGCTTACTTCCACTCAATACAGACTGCACAGATCTGACTTTAAATGTATACCTCCATCACAAGCTTGATCAAATGTCTGATTGTCTCATAACCAATTTGTCTTGAATACTTAAATCATACCATACTGATCAATCTTTTGTTTTTTATATGTTTTAAACTCATTTTGTTACTTGTTAAGCTTTATGAAAAAGCAAAATATCTTTTCTAAATCATTGTTTACAGAACTTTAATAGAGAGATCAATTTTATGGAGTTTGCTCTACATTGTAGTTGAGTCTATTCTTTGCATTCACCAAAACTGTTTTGAAATCCAGCTCTAGGAATTACCATTATTAGACGGTTGCTAATCTAGGCCTAGTTTCCTTGTCTGTAAAATGAGGAAACAGAATCACGTGGGGTTTCTTTACGATTAAATGTGTAGAGAGCACATGACATGGTGCCTGACAAGATTAAGCGCCCAATTAATTGTATCCATCATTGTCATCTCATGAACATTGTGAAAAAATGTCTAATTCAGACCAAATGATAGAAAATCACCACCTTCAACACAAAACTAAAAGTTAAAAAATTAAAACTATTTCAAGAATGTTTGAAAACCAAGGTTTGTTTTAACAATCGATGTGAGAATTCTTCACTAAGAACATAGTTTTTCTCAGCAGAGGCTCAACAGCACTGGCTTTTGTGTCTAATTAATTCAGATGTTTTCTCCATCACATTAAAAGATTCCTTTGAGAAAATCAAATCCATCATTTTCTGAAACTTTGCCTGTCACAGCGAGAGACTATAGGCTTTTACATTTCATAGTTAACCCTTTTCAGTCACTTAGCTTTTCTTTTTCTTTTTCACTTCCAATAAGACAAGCTGTGTTCATCTTAAAATAAACCAGTACAAGTATGGACAAAGAAACCCCAGGGGACAGCCACTGTTGCCTGAACACACCCTGCTGAGGGAGCTGGTTGCCTTGCAATAAGCACATAGACCCAGTGGGGAAAATCTGTACCAGTGTTGAAGAACAGAGGCTCCAGAAACTTCCACGGGGAGGCAAAGCACTGAGTCTTGAGGCTCAATAGCAAGTTAAAAACAAATGTACCAGTGCTAATATTTTATTCCTTGGAAATGTGGTTAAAAGAAGATTAATTTACACTAATGGTGAGAAAACCCATTTCTGGATTCGTTGAAGAGTCTCAATTACAAAATATTTTAAAAGAAAAGCATTTTTATTACTTTTAATTCTTTATGATAATACAAATTAAGCTCCTATAATATTGACAGATGTCTCTTAGGGCCTGCTTTAAAAAAGCAACATGATTTACAATTGCTGTGGAGAATTATAACATGTAAACTGATTATTTCAAGTGACTTATGAATTTCCTCAAATTTTCATAATTGTCTCTAATATTTCTTACGTACTTAGAACACTTTTAACCCCCAAGAGCCTAAAAATATCTTGAGTATAGCCCTATATCGTTAAATAAATCCTAAATAAATGGGTTCTACAATAATGAGATAACTACGTAAAGACTTTATGAATATTATCTGAAAGTCTAAGTTAAACATAAAATCTAAAGCACTACATTTAGAAAGGCACCTGTCTTTATGTGATTATTTCCCCATAACTTAACCCTGATGCACTACCTGAATATCATTTCAGTCTCTGACATTTAAATGGCTACACAAATTCTTCTGCAAAGCATTCCATTCTTCCTTCTCATCCAGTTTGGTGATCAACCACACCCGGATTGTTCACTGGCTCACACATTTCAGGATGACCTACCAAGATATTTTCTTTCCGCTGTCAGAATCATAATCACTACTGTTAAAATTCTATTACTAAATTGATATTTTGTAGAGAAAAAAATGAGCTACATGGAGACCAAGGTTATTTGTCACTTAAGCTTTAAGTGTTAAGACTTAGCCTTGCTCTCCTCCTTGTTCACTCTTCCTTTGGACCCTGGATGACTATGCTTTCAATAAGTAAATAAAAAGTGCTCTAGCTGTTGGCGTGTCATTAGAATCCCCAGAACCATGCAAGGCCCAGGCTAAGGTGTCTGAAGAGTACTTTGACGGGTACCGAAGTGTTTCCAGCTCTCGCATGCCTCAGTGCATCCTCAAAGCACTAAGAGATGGATTGAAAGGTGCAGTTCAAAACAAGCCTCCCAGTACTCCGAAATCCACAGATCACTGAAATGATAAACTACAATAACTGCCCCCGGCACGTTATGGCGTATTGCGCTGATGTGTAATTAATCTGCTGAGCGGTGACAGGCCATAGCTACAGAGCGCTTCCCAAGCTTCTAAGCTCTGGCATGCCAAGGGATGCTTAGGGAGTCCTCCGTTCTCACTTTATTAGCACAGCAGACTTCAACAAGCCTTTACTCAGTGATCCCACACGTGCTGGATTACATTACTTATTAAAAACTGCAAAGAGGGCTTTCCTGGTTGCGCAGTGGTTGAGAGTCCGCCTGCCGATGCAGGGGACACGGGTTTGTGCCCCGGTCCGGGAAGATCCCACATGCCGCGGAGCGGCTGGGCCCGTGAGCCATCGCCGCTGAGCCTGTGCGTCCAGAGCCTGTGCTCCGCAATGGGGGAGGCCATAACGGTGAGAGGCCCGCATACAGCAAAAAACCAAAAAAACTGCAAAGAGGTTTTGCTCAGTTTTGATCCAATAGCAGCTGCCCCTGTAAGTTCATTCACCTTTGCAACCTGTGCTCCCGACGATGGGGGCGGCACATTCGCCCTGTGAGGAGGTACATTTCTGTGGTGCGTTTCCGGTTGGTCTGTGAGCCCAACACCGTTTGTGACTGCGGTGCACTGGGTGCACTTGCGATTTGCAGTTAACGAGAGCGAAATGCAGGTACAGCAAGGATAGAGCTTGAATTCACGGTGACAGAATGTGAACTGACTTTTGAATTCAAAAGAAAAGGAACAGAGGAAAACAAAGGAAAATACAAATGAAGTCTTAAAATGAGCCAAATCCCACTTTAAAATATCAATGTTTTTTTAGGTACTTGTGTAGATGATATCAAAGGCATTTCATTTGGATATCACAAAGTGGTTGGTGAAGCTGGAGGTGACTGATAGTCTAAACAGACATTTCTCTGGCTATGTTATAGCTTGAAAGAATTTGATGGGGGACTCTCAACCACTGCACCACCAGGGAAGCCCATCCCATTCATTTTTTATTCCCAGCATGTGCACTCATTGAAAGCCTTTTTTATAAATTTTTAAAAATTTTTTTAAAAATTGTGAATTATATTCATTACATATTTAATTTTTATGATATATGTATATCTGTTTGTATATTATGTAAATTTATCAATATATACTTATTACATATTATTTATAAATCATTTCAAAAGACAAAAATACTCTCATTTCACCATCAAATCTGCAAAATTATTTTATTCTCTCCCTTCCTGTGCAGTATAGGAAGTGACGTTCATCTTAGCGGTGTCACATCTCTCCCTATGAACTCCGTCCAACCCATTCCGTCTTTTTAGTGACCTCCTTCTATTGCTTATCATTTTCATCACTGTCAGATGCTTAAGGAGATCGCCTTGGTGAGTCTTGTGATCTTCCTATAGCCAGTGTGCCTGGAGTATGTTCAATGTGCCTTATGAATACAGGAGCAAATGGTCAGGCTTGGTGGCAGGCAGCTGAGGAAACCAGGACACTGCTGATCACTCTCCTGTGTTCACATGACTGCAAACACTCAGTCTTGCTGGGGCAGATGTGGGCTCATATGTCCTGCCAAACAAAATTACTTATCAACATAGCCAGATGCAGAATTGTTCACCAGACTGGGATGCCAGAGGCCTGAGCTCCTGCAGCTCTCATTTCCCCAGTGAAATACAATGAGGTCACTGGAACTTCATAGGCGCTCACTCCCGCAGCTCTGCATAAAAAGAGCCCTGGGTCCCATGAGCTCCCGAATCTGTATGCACATGTGACAACTGAGAAGCAATTTGGCTTTCCTTAAGATGTAGAGGCACAAATGTGCTGTCTTCCAGGGACACTGCAATTATGCACTCATCACTTCTTGTTTGTTAAGTCCAGGCAAATGAAGCCATTTCCGGTCTGCATAAACTTTCCTGAAAAGAACCAGAATTCGGGTACTTAAGTTTCCCTTGGCTATGTGAAAGCATATGCCCTGCAGTCCGCGCACAGGCCCTCTGGAAGACTCTTCATACTTTAAGACATGTTAACCTTAAATTTCCTAAGAGGGACATTTTTGCTGTAAATATTCTAAACTGTTTTAACCATGATGCTCTGAAGCAATATTGCTTAGAAAAATACTTTTATTAAGGAAAGTCAAGCATCACAATGGTCGTATCAATGTGTACTTATCTGCTTATTTCTTTTTCTTTTTTTTTTTGGTAAATGAATATTTCTCAAGATTAGTTAGATAGTAATGACTTAAAGAAACTGCCCTGCTGATGTTCTCCAACTATGTACGTTCTAGGAATATTGGAAATTATCAGGTCATGTGAAAAGCAAGTGATTTACGTGTTGCTGGCGATCAGGATTACGTTGCCAGAGATGCACTGCTAATAGCTTCCGTTCCATGTAATAATGATGACAATAACAGTTAACACTTAGCAGGTGTTTTCTATGGGTAGGAGACTGTACTTCAAGTATTTTCTTGTATAATCATTATAACAAACCTATAAACCACCATTTTGAATTCCTATTTTATATACGAGGAAAGTAAAACAGAGCTAACTATTTTGCCCCAGGTCAGAGCTCAGTTACAGAGTTGGGATTCAAACCTGCACTTATAACTTCAGAGCCCTCATCCTTAACCACCAAAAATCCACTCTCCCTACCCCATTTCAATCAGTTGTGTTTCAAGACTCTTAATGTTATTCTTTTTATGTCAGCAAACTGCATTTTCAGCCTCTTCACTTAATGTGACTTCATTTTAAGATTGTTTTTGGATAATGCAGTCTGTGTATAATTTAACTACTGTATTAATTTTGGTATGTTTCAATGTTTATAATCACAAAACATCCTAAATTGATGCTTTGCAATATCCTCAGAAAATAACCATTTTTAAGGTACCCCTAGTTATTTATCCTGCCAGAAAATTTTTCTTATTTCTATTTATTTTCAGTTACTTCCTACTGGCATGACAAACCTCTATACATTCTTGTGAATAAAATGGCACTCAGGCATAAGTAGAAGAAATAAGGAATACCTTCTGTTGTGTTGGTAACTAAAGAAAAAGAAATATGGGCAATGCCATGGAGAGCCCCTCACTCGTGACCCCAGAGCATCAGCCTTGGCATATCAGGAGTGGGTATCCTTGATCTGGGCACTGCTGTCTTCACAAAATGGGCTCCAGCAAAGTCGAGAGGGTGGATCCTTTACTGGCTTCAGGGCGACAGTGGACAGGGGACAGTAACCAGGGAAGCCAGCTGGGAAAAGAACATGGCAGGGGCAATGGGGAAACTGAAGAAAAGATGGTGAGTTGACAGCACATTTGATGAGCTCTTCGGAGAGTCCCAGAAATACTTACTATGGTGATGTTTACAATGATGTTTAGAATGATAGGATAAAATATGCCAGAAATTCAGCTGAAACAGACTTCCACCATTGTAATTTTGTCACCAGTCATCAGAATGACTGTATTTGTACCCGAAGATAATCAGAACCTGGGACACACCAGTTACGTGCCCGTCTGCTGATCATTAAAGCATCCTGAGCTTAGGACTCACCCGGGGACCCCTCCCTACACCACTCCCCTATCCCTGCTCCCTCCCAGAACTGCATGTGGAAATTGAGTCACTGGGTCTGGCATTTTCTTTTTAACTTCCCAGGTAATTCTGTCTTATAGACACCTTTGTGGAAAACTAGGTAAAAATTTGCAGAAACAGATGGGGACAAATAGCATCAAACATCCAACGAAGGCCTTTTCCTCAGGTTATATTTTGTCTCTAGCTCGTTGGTGAGGTGAGCCCCCAAAGGTAAGGTTTTGGCCTCCTTGCATCTCCCACAGGAGGTTACTTGACACTTACGGGTGAGAACCCAAGGAATACACGCTGTGTTAAAAGTCTCCGTGGTTGCACACACCGCATCTCGCTGTCAGTGTTACCATCTGCGCTGGTGCACCAGGTGCTATTAATCCAGAACAGCCGACTGCACTCTCAGGACAAGTCTATGAGGACTAGCTCCTTTCCAGCTGTGCCTCTGCATCATCCTTTACTCTCAATCTTGACTTTGGCCGATATGCTTTTTGTTCCCACTAAATGCCATATTATATTTGTACTTTAATTGTCGAGGGTTATCTTAGATGTCATTTATTATTTTGTCTTGGATAATGTTAATAACTCCTTGCTAGTACATACCACAATCTAAAAATGCATCAATTATATCACCTCAATAATTTATAAAAATTGCAAATGCTAGTCCCACTGCTCATTACTGAGGGACCAGATCAGTGTGTGGGCTGGGCTTGAAGCTGAGATCACTGTCACTTTCTGGCTGTGAATGTTGAGGAAGGAAAATAAGGCACATTCAATAGCAATTCAATCTGTAAAGACCAAAGCAGTGTGACCATCTGCCATGTTCCTGCAAAGCTAGCCTTCCTCACCCATAGGGCCCCAAGGTCAGCACCTCACCAACCCCTGCATTTCCTTCCATGTCTGCCTGTCCCCACCTCCATGATGTCCCCATTCTACTCTTAGCTTGATCCTCAAGTCAGACCACCAAGTATCACTGGCAAAGGTTGCAGAACCAAGTCCAGGGCCAGTCCATGCTCACTGACCTGGAACCTAGGCACAGCTGATAAAACAGCCCACACTCTTTTTTGTTGCATATTTTTCCCTGAATTCCTGGAACTTTCCCAGAACAGCTGTCTAAAATCTTTTCTATTCCCCTAACACTAATACTTTTTCTTCCCACCCCTTGACAACTGATCTCGCCTCTACATTATGAAATGCTCCTGGTATCTGTACATCTCCATTTAAGAAATCACTGCTGGGAACTGGGTGTGCTCTGAGCATAAAATAGTCCCAATTACTGGGAACAACTCAGAAGCTGCTATTATTCATGTCTGCCTCCTGCTCTCAGAGACCACTCTTACTGTTGCTGTCATAGGACACTTTCATTCTCCTCTTTGTACCTCTGCTGAAGACCCATCTTTACTGGAATCAAGCTTTCCTTTTGCTCTTAAACATGTACAAACATTCTTCCAACCTTTATGGTCCAAGGCATGTCCTACCTCTGCCATTACCCTCCCCTGTTACACCAATATCCTTCTATGGCACGTTATGGTCAGGACTGCGACTGAGCCTTTCACTGTGTGCCACCCTCCAGTTGCAGGCAATGGAGGCAGACTTTCTTAGCTCTCTGCCAAGGGTGAAGGGTGTTGCATGGTTCTGTGTCACCCATGTATCAAGCAGCTCTAATACATATTACCTGGCTCTCCCTGAACATTCCAGAGTGAGAGTTTTCATCACTCTTCCTTTGAAACAAGCTCAATGCTCATACACGGACATGCAGGAAGACCTCTCGTGCTGTGTCTGTTATACTCCTGATTTTGACTGTAAAATATAAAAGAAGCTTGACCCAATTTCTCTGAAATTGGCTTTTCCCTAATCTGACCCACTTGTTTATTCTTGGTTTAGAGGAATCCTTGATCAATCTCTCTGCCTCTTTCTTTGCAGACATTGTTTCCTGGATCATCTATTCCATTTGTATGATTATCTCCCTTCCATCACTTTTCTCAATGTCTTGAGAAGACAAAACCTGACACGAGTGCTGACCATAGATTGTATCTGAGCACAGTGGAGTCTAGGACAAGTTAACATTTCAGAAATCTGACCTGCTTTTATCCTTCTGAAGAATCTCTCTTCATGTAAGACATTTATTAATATCTTCAGTTAATAACTTGTTGGAATAGGAGAACAGGAAGAGAATATTTTTACTTCATATAAATAATTGTTAATTGTATTGAATCTTTTAAAATATGCTAGATGTGCTGCTAAGGAATATACAACATTGGTAGAGCATTATATTATAATCTATGATCTGTAATTCACATGTATACTTTATTTTATATTTGTGTACCGTAGTTATAACTTATATGTTTCTTTCTTCTTTAGAAAAAATATAGGTCACTGATATTTAAAGTTTACAGGAATTTTGAAGATCATCTAGCCCCAACACTTCATCTTCTAGGGGAGTATTTAGGGGAAGGGAAATGGAAAGATTTTTGAGTCCTGATCATTCTCACAGGTTCTCTTGTAGTTAAAAGATGATTTTTTAATTGACTGACTTTGTCTTAGAAATGCTTCCCTCTTAATAAGTTATCAGAATACTAGTTTGCAGATTTTTGGAAATCTATATCAGTTACTATCAATTGAAATTCTGTTCTTCATTCATTTGACTGTATATAATATTGTATGCTTTTGTCCTATCTTTTCTACTTTGTTTGCCTCTTGATTTCTATAATCTAGAATTATGCCTAACTACTCGATTAATATTTGTTGAACGCATGAGTCAATATGGTCAATATAAATAAGATCTTTCTTTTAACTCTGTTCTAGCCCTACAAAATATTATACCACATGGAAACTGCCCTTTGGTGTAACCAGTACTAAGTTAATTGATACAATATAGCACAAACAATGTTTGAGAATATAGCATCATACTGTTTGAGAATTATGAAAAATAGAGGAGAGCAACAAGCATACTATATGTTTTCATACTTTACACAATAGTAGCCTCTCTTGGATTGTCATTAGATTGCCTAATAATAAAGATAGCCAAAATTTAGGGAGTGCGTGTTATGTGTTGGGTACTGTGTTAGTTGCTTTATATGTGTGCGTGTGTGTGTGTGTGTGTGTGTGTGTATATATATATATATATATCACCTGATATGATGCTCAAAACAACCCTCATGGCAGATACTATTATTTCCTATGTTGAACAAAGAAGAACTGTATTGATCTGTATGTGCTATTTATATGTTTTTGTTACTAACCTCTTACTGGTCATATCATTTACAAATATTTTCTCCCATTCAGTAGGTTGTCTTTTTGATGGTTTTCTTTGCTGTACAAATGATTTGAGGTTTAATTAGGTTCCATCTGTTTATTTTTGCTTTTGTTTCCTTTGCCTTAGGAGATAGATTTAAAAAATGTTGCTATGATTTATGTCAAAAAGTGTTCTGCCTATGTTTTCTTGTAGGAGTTTCATGGTTTCCAGCCTTACATTTAGGTATTTAATCCATTTTGAGTTTATTTTTGTATATGGGATGAGAAAATGTTCTAATTTCGTTGTTTTACATGTAGCCTTCCAGCTTTCCTCAGCACTGGTTATTGAAGAGACTTTATCCCCATTGTATATTTTTGCCTCCTCTGTTGTAGATTAATTGACTGTAAGAGCATGGGTTTATTTCTGGGCTCTCTCTTCTGTTTCATTGATCTATGTGGCAGTTTTTGTGCCAGTTCCATACTGCTTTGATAACTATAACTTTGTAATATAGTTTGAAGTCAGGGAGTATGATACCTCCAGCTCTGTTCTTTCTCAAGATTGCTTTGGCTATTTGGGATCTTTTGTGCTTCCATACAAATTTTAGAATTATTTGTTCTAGTTTTGTGAAAAATGCTATTGTTATTTCAATAGGGATAGCATTAAAGCTATAGACTGCCTTGGGTAGTATGGTCACTTTAACAACTCAATTAAAAAATGGGCAGAAAACCTGAATATCTGTGCATCTAATGTCTACTGGAAATATATACGGATGGCCTATGGGCACATGAAAAGATGCTCAACATCACTAATCAGCAGAGAAATGCAAATCAAAAGCACAATGAGGTATCACCTCACACCTGTTAGAATGACTATCATCAAAAAGACCACAAATAACAAATGCTGGAGAGAATGCAGATAAAGAGAACCCTTGTACACTGTTGGTGGGAATGTAAATTGATTCAGCTAGCATGGAGAATAGTATGGACGTTCCTCAAAAAAACTAAAAACAGAAGTATCTTATGATCCAGCAATTCCACTGCTGGGTATGTATCCCAAGGAAATGGAAACACTAAGTCGAAAAATACATGCATTCCAGTGTTCATAGCAGTACTATGTACAGTAGCCAAGATATGGAAGCAACCTAAGTATGTCCATCAAGAGATGAATGGATAAAAAAGATGTGAGATATATGTGTGTGTATACATTTATACACACACACAAACACACACAATGGAATAGTATTCAATCATAAAAAAGAATGAAATTTTGCCATTTGCAACAACATGGATGGACCAGGAGAGTATTATTCTTAGTGAAAGAAGTCAGACAGAGAAAGACAAATGCTGTATATGTTATCACTTATATGTGAAATCTAGGAAATAAAACAAACAAATGAATCTAACAAAATGGAAACAGACTTATAGATATAGAGTACAAATTAGTGTTTACCAGTGGGGAGAGGGAAGGAGCAAGGGGGAGGAACAAGATAGGGGTAGGGAATTAAGAGGTACAAACTACTATGAGTAAAATCTACAAGGATATATTGTACAGCACAAGGAATATAGCCATTATTTTATAATAACTTAAATGGAATACAACCTATAAAACTTTTGAATCACTATATTATACACCTGAAAATAATATATTATAAATCACCTATACCTCAATAATTTTAAAAAGGCTTTAAAAAAAAAAAGAACTAAGACTGTGTTCAAGGTCACACAACTAGCAGTATCTTGAATCTAGGTCTTTCTTGTTCCAATGCATTTTTTTATTATTAATTTTTATTGGAGTATGGTTGCTTTACAATGTTGTGTTAGTCTTCACTGTGCAACAAAATGAATCAGCCATACACATACAGATATCCCCTCCCTTTTGGACTTTCCTCCCATTCAGGTTACCACAGTGCATTAGGTACAGTTCCCTGTGCTATACACTATGTTCCCATCAGTTGTCTACATTATACATAGTATCAATAATGGACATGTGTCAATCCCAGTCACCCAATTCCTCCCACCCTACCCCTTTCCCCCTTGGTATCCATACATTTGTTCTCTACGTCTGTGTCTCTATTTCTGCTTTGCAAATAAGATCATCTATACAATTTTTCTAGATTCCACATATATGTTTTATTATACAATATGTGCTTTTCTCTTTCTGACTTACTTTACTCTGTATGACACTCTCTAGGTCCATCCACGTCACCATGTTCCAATCCTTTTAAGGCTGTACTCCACTGCCTTACTAAATTGATCCAAAATAGGTAGAGAAAATAAAAACAAGCATAGTTCTTATAAATTATTCATTTCATTCCTGCTTATCTGCATTTTTGGAAATTCCATTTACTTAAGAAAATTACATGATAATACTTGAAAGATGGACAGAAGGAGCCCTTAGATTTAGAAAGATGAAATGCTAAAGAGCAGTGAAGTACTAATTTTATTAATACTTAACTTCCCTATAAGTAATATTACAAATCAAGTAGAAACAATAATTTTTAAAAAACCTACTATAAAACAACTGATTTAACAAACTTCATTCAACTTGAAACATACTGAATATCTGTAATCTAGTGAACAGTAGTCTTCCAGTTAACTTTATCAAGTACTGTACTTTGTCAAGTAAAAAAAAAGAAATATAACCCATGGGATGTTAAACTTTTATGGGATTACATTTTAATGGCTTGGAACTACTGGTCAGTCAGGAATACTAGCCAAGAGCTTGTACTATGTATATAATAAACTGCTAAGGAATTAATTTGGGGGAGTGTTAGTTTTTCTAGAAACAGCTCAGAACTCAAAAACAAGATACACCTCGCCATTATGTAATCTATGTTTAAATTACATTCTCTCTTGACTTCTCTAGGATGACATGCTTAACTCATATAATGAAAACAAATTCATGAAATTTATTTTCAAACTTTATTAAAAAATCTAAATCATATGAAAAAATTAATTTGTGTGAATAGCAAGAAAAATGTGACAGCAATTTGGAGAACTGACATTACCAGATATTAAATATGTTATAAT
This sequence comes from Mesoplodon mirus, assembly GCF_964341445.2. NCBI lineage: Eukaryota > Metazoa > Chordata > Mammalia > Artiodactyla > Ziphiidae > Mesoplodon > Mesoplodon mirus. The sequence goes on along the minus strand of NC_138986.1, from coordinate 6,515,575 downwards.
GTGTTATATGTGAGAGTAATCCAGACAATGTAGAGTGAAGGCAGAATAAACAGGTTAATGGAGCAGGATAGGCTCTAGAGATAAAACCCCAAAGTTAATATAATATAAAGATGGGATTTATTTCAAATCAGTGAGGAAATGTGCTTTATTCAATAAATGATGCCAAAAAAGTAAACTGTAGGTTTTGGGAGGAGAAATAAGTAAAATTAGATTCATATAAAACCCCTCACACTAAAATTAAATCTACATTCATCAAATATTTAAAAAAGAGAAACTTGGAAATAAAATAACTAGGAAAGATTTTCAGTAAATATCTATAATGATCTTGTGTGTCAAGAAGATTCTGCTAAGGATGACCGCAAAGACATAATACTACAGAGAAGACAATACATTTAACTCCATCAAAATTTACAGCTTAAATAGTTCTAAAGCACTTTCAAATTAAATTACTTACTGGAGAAAAATATTTGCAACATATATGATAAGTAAAGGGTTACTATACGAAATGTTTACAAAGGTTAATTATAAGAAAGGAAATAGCCACAATAATAAGCAATAAACAATGGAAACCTACCAGAGCTTCCTAGTAATTAGAAAAAGGCAATTTAACATGAGATACAGTGTTCCACCAAAAACACTGACAAAAAGTTAAGAATGAAAGCACCTAGTGGTAAAGGATGTGAAGAAACTGTTCTAATAGTTTTAGGG